>NC_077237.1:27348022-28843022 GCF_947179165.1 Solanum dulcamara | reverse complement strand
GTAAACTTTACATACTACTCAATGAATATCAATCACTATTAAGAGTCTATCTATGATATAGAATAAAAATCATAACCTACCTCAACCGAAGAACCGAAGTAAAGCAAGCTAGTCCACCAATGTCTTTCCTTTCTTCAATGTCTCAGACCAATTTCAATCTATCAAATATATAATATTTATAAGTAAACTAATCCATAAACACCAATATTATATATGTGTTTAACCTAGACCCAATAACTCACCCAATTCTATAAACACGTTCCTAATCTTGATGCCACTTAACATGTAACTCCCATATTTTTTGAATTTCAAAACTAGGGTTAAATCTCAAATAATCACTTTAAAACTTGAGCCTTTCGTAACACTTTCGAATGATCAAAATTTGTTCAAATACATAATCTTCATAAGAATACGAATTCAATGACACTCATATAGCTATATTTATTTTCGAATCAAAAATTGGATCAAAAAGTCATCCCGAGTCATTGAAGTCAAATCCAAAATTTTCTTTTCAATTATGTTCACTCATGATAAAATAAACTCACGTGTCAAATTTCAGCTAAAATGAATCATTATTCGACCACCAAATCAAGATTTTATATGAAGAAACCTAGGGTCATATTTTCTTATTTCAGCGTTATTTCTCCACCAATATACCCTAAAAATATATTCATAGTCACACAAAAATTTAATGAAAAGGATGAGAATAATTACCTTGATGCTTTGGAATAAAAACCCCTATTTTTCTCTTCTCCTCTATTTTTCTTTTCCCCTTTCTTTTCTTTCTTCCTCCGTTTTTTTCTGTTTCTGCATTCTGTTCGTCGTCGCTGTTCTTTTTTTTCCTCAAACTAATTATGTATAAAAATTTGTAAACCCTATCCTTTTTTTAATAATTGGTATAGAGTATTCATTAAATTAACACTTTAACCCACTAATTAAATAAGTTATCTAAGTTTTCCCATCAACTAAATAACCATAATTATCGAAAAGTCCAAAATATCCAATTAAAATTTATGGGATGAGTCTTTTATGAACTAAACATTCCTAATACTCAAAATGACCTAATGAATCATTACAATAGATACCAATTTACCAACCGTTCGTCCACGAACGGTCAAAAAAAGAGCGAGGGTTGAAAAGGGTACCTGACTCGACGAACAAATATGGATATCTTTCACGCATATCAGTCTCAATCTCCATTGACCTCAACTTGCGGACCTCCCTATCAAGAATATCTATAGGCTCCTCCTCGTAAGACAAATTCTCATCAATCAAGACCGAATCCCAGCGAATAATTTAGTTTCCCATCACCATGATATTTTTTTAGCATAGACACATGAAATACTGGATGCAATCCAGACAATCCTAGAGGTAAAGCCAATTCGTAGGCCACCTCTCCAACACGCTTAAGAAATTCAAACGGCCCAATATACCTCAGACTGAGCTTACCTCGCTTACCAAATCTCACCACACCCTTCACGGGTGAAACCTTCAACAACACTTGCTCTCCGTCCATAAACTCCATTTCCCTGACCTTTCGGTCTGCATGCTCTTTCTGCCTGCTCTGAGCTGCTAGAAGCTTCTCTTGAATGAATTCCTCCTTCTCTAATGATTCCCTCAAAAGATCAGTTCCCCAAGGTCTCTCCTCAAACACATCAAACCAACCAATAGGAGACCTACATCTCCTCCCATACAATGCCTCAAATGGAGCCATATCAATATTCAAGTGATAACTATTATTATACGAAAACTCTGCCAAAGGTAGGAAGTTATCCCAATGACCGCCAAAATCTATCACGCACGCACGATGCATATCCTCCAGCACTTGGATTTTCCTCTCAGACTACCCATCGGTTTGAGGGTGAAATGCAGTACTAAGATCCAATCTAGTACCTAACTTTGCATGCAAGGTCCTCAAAAAGTTAAAAGTAAATTGCGTACCTCTATCTGATATGATAGAAACCGAAACTCCATGTAATCGAACAACCTCGCAGATATAGAGTTTGGCTAACTTCTCAGCATCATAAGTCACCTTGACTGGAATGAAGTAAACAGACTTAGTTAAACTATCAACAAGCACCCATATCGAATCAAACTTACCCAAGACCTTTGGAAGGCCAACCACAAAATCCATTGCAATTCTTTCCCACTTCCATTCAGGAATGGGCATTTTTTGAAGTGTCCCTCTAGGCCTTTGGTTCTCATATTTTACCTGCTGATAATTTGGATAATGGGCAACAAAATCAACAATGCCACGCTTCATTCTGCTCCACCAATAATGCTGTCTCAGATCGCGATACATCTTAGTTTCACCAGGATGTATAAAGTACCTCAAACTGTGAACCTCTGTAAGAATAGTCTGAATCAAATTTTCAATACGGGGCACACATACCTGCCCCTTAATCCTCAAGACGCCTTTCTCATCGATCACAACCTCTTTGGCCTCTCCCTGTAAGACCATATCATGAATCCGACTCAGCTTCTCATCATCAAACTGCTTTTTTTTAATCTTGTTAAGGAAATAAGATCTTGCCTCCACACAAGCCAAGAATCCTCCTTTCTCAGCTACTTCCAGCCTCATAAAGCTATTGGCCAGAGTTTGAACCTCTCTAGCCAATAGACGTCTGGAAACCTGCAAATGAGCTAAACTTCCCATGCTCCCTGCTTTTTTGCTCAAGGCATCGACCACTACATTAGCCTTTCCCAGGTGATTAAGAATAGTGATATCATAGTCCTTTAGCAATTTCATCCACCTCCTCTGTCTCAAATTCAAGTCTCTCTAAGTGAACACATGTTGTAAGTTGTGATGATCTGTATACACTTCACACCTTACCCCATATAGATAATGTCTCCACTGTTTCAATGCAAATATGACCGCAGCCAACTCCAAATCGTGACTGGGGTAATTACGTTCATGCACCTTCAATTGGCTTGAAGCATAGGCATTTACATTCTTCTCCTGTATTAGAACTGTGCCTAAACCAGAATATAATGCATCACAATAAACAATGAAATTCTTACATTTTACTGGCAAGGCAAGAATCGGTGCAGTAGTCAATAAAATCTTGAGTTTCAGAAAACTCTCTTCACAGTTGTCCGACCACACAAATGGAACTTTCTGCTTAGTTAGATTGGTCAGCTGGGAAGCAATAGAAGCAAATTCCGTGATGAACCGGCGGTAGTAGCTAGCCAAACCAATAAAGCTCCTTACCTCTAAGACATTAGTGGGTCTTGTCCAACTCTTTACTGCTTCAAGTCTTCTGGGGATCCACCATCACTCCATCCTTAGAAACCACATGCCCTAAGAAAGATACTGAATCAAGCCAGAACTCGCACTTGGAGAATTTGGCATATAGAGTTTTCTCCCTTAACAATACCAAAACAATACTCAGATGCTCTTCATGTTCTTTTTTGCTCTTTGAGTAGATCAATATATCATCAATAAAAATAATAACAAAGAGATCTAAATATGGCTTAAAGATTCCATTCATCAGACTCATGAAAGCAGTGGTTGCATTTGTAAGCCCAAAAGATATTACCAAGAATTCATAGTGTCCATACCTAGTTCGAAATACAGTTTTCGGTACATCTGCTGCCCATATTTTCAGCTGATGGTAACTGGACCTCAAATCAATTTTTGAGAAAACATAATCACCCTCCAACTGATGGAATAAGTCATCAATGCGAGGAAGGGGATACCTATTTTTAATAGTCACCTTGTTCAGCTCCCTATAATCTATGCACATACGAAGTCTACCATCCTTCTTTACAAATAAAATTGGAGCATCCCAAGGAGAGGCACTCGGTCTAATAAAACCTTTACCCAACAACTCTTGAAGTTGGAGTTGAATCTTGAAGTTTGGCCTTCAACTCCCTCAACTCGGCCAGGGTCATTCTATAAGGTGTAATGGAAATAGGGCGAGTGACGGACTCTAGGTTGATACAAAAAGCTATATCTCTATCAGGTGGCATACCAGGTAAGTTTGCGGGGAAAACATTCATAAGCTCATGCACTATCGAAATAGACTCAATCGATGGCACTTCAGAACTATCATCCCTGAGATGTGATAGGAAGGCTAAACAACCCTTACTTACCAACCTCTTAGCATGAAGAAAAGAGATAATCCGAACTAGAGCGGGAAGATAGTCACCCTCCCATACCAATTAATCCATCCCACGCTTGGCTAATGTCACAGTCTTAGCATTGTAATCTAAGGTAGAAAAATTTGGAGAGAGCCAAGTCATACCCAAGATTACATCAAAGTTAACCATCTCCAGAATAATCAAATCTACATAAGTTCTGTTCCCCACAAAAGTCACATGGCAATACCTATATACTTTCTCAACAAGCACAGACTTACCAACAGTAGTAGAAATATGAAAAGTCATATTAAGTAAGTCACAATGTAAATCGAGTCTATCAGCAAATGCGAAAGATACATAAGAAAATGTGGATCCAGGATCAAATAATATGAAAGCCAAGCTATCGCAGACCAAAAGAGTACATGTGATAATAGCATCGAATGTCTCTACCTCTGACCTCCCGGGGAAATCATAATAATAGGCTCTGTAGCGAAGCTATCTGGCTTTACCCCCTCTACCTCTATCACAAAATCAACCACTTCTAAAGGTCTAACCCAATTTTATATGCACGTTCTTACTAAAATCTTTAATTGCCTTTACCCAAGTTTACTTGTTGGGTCTTTCTGTACCCATAATCTTGTCATTCCTATACCGATCCACTCTCTTGGAGCTTACAATGAAGTCACCGATACTTATTTAGAATCTTTGAAATATACTCAACAACCTAAATGCATTAATCATATCTAAGATCTACCCTAGAACACATTATACCTATCGAGAAGACCGTACCCCAAATGACCCACACCTTCCTACCCATTGAATAACTACAAAACATTACCAAATTCGACCCATTCTGTCTCTATCCTAAGCGATATACATTCTTTTGTAGGTCAGGTCGCTAGCAGAAGTAACACAATCTATAATCTAACCAAGTAAGAATCGATATCATTATAGTAGTCATATCCTGACCCTCTTTGATATACACTCAATCTATGAAACTGCAGTAGAGATTCTGACCACAATCCTTTCACAAAGTGGCGAAATCCTCTCTTCTAGACTGAAGCAAAGTTGTGTAGCGTATTTGGATAAGGCATAAAACCTGGTCTCACAGGCTACAATGAACATCTTTCCTTGCTCTATATTTTGGAACTCATCTCCCCTCTTGTCTCTCTAGGTTCGGGGGATGTACTTCTCTATGAAGAAGTCAGAAGACATTTTCTAGCTGCCTGATATCTGCCCCTGGGGGGCTTTCTCCTGCGACCTCTACCACAATCTCTCATCACTAACCACCTCTAGCTACAACCCTAATGGCCGGCTCAGGCGATGCTATTATTTTAGTTCTGAACATTTGCGAAAATAGAGTAAAGAAGGTCAGATACCAATTTGTATCACCTAGATACTAATTAGATTCAAGTAATAGCACGAAAGAAAGAAGGAATGGAGTTTTCCTAAAGTCCCGTAGCCTCTCAAAGAAAAGTAAAGGCATCCCTGTACCATTCTGCAAGACCTTACCGGACCTGTCCTTGTGTCATGAGATCATCAAACCTAAAGATTTGATACCAAGTTTTTCATGACCCAAAATGGGTCATGGGTGACACCCACAGTTAACCTCCTATGTGGGAAAACCAACGATATAAACTCCAACTAATAAATATGACAATAACACGGAAGTTCAATTAAATATGTTTTCTCAAAACCTGAAAGTCATCATATGAAGGACATCTAAATTTTAAAACTAAGTCTGAAACTATCAACACCAGAATAAACAATTAACATAGTGTGTCTGAAAACTAAGGATACCATGCCATAATAAGAGATTCCATCGCCAGCTAGAAGGATAGCTCAACCTGCAACCCGATGAACTGGAAACTGACTAAAGTTGAGGTTGAGTCAAACTCGGTGGAATACTCGCTGCACTCCACAAAATAAAACAAGAAAAGATACAAGTAGGGGTCAGTACAGGACAATATGTACTGAGTAAGTATCATCGGCCGACTCAAAATAGGAATTAATATGCAATAAATAATAGTGGGAAATCAACCGTAGCACTTAACAGGTGGCAACCAACAAGATCAAGATCAAGTGACAACACAATAAATAATTTTATAACCAATCAACAATATCAAGATCACATAGGAGGACTCATGCCTTCACATCACACTTTTTTGGAAAATGAGTTATTAGAGATTGGGTAGCATTAAGTCATTTTAAGTTGTTCTCCTTTTATATTACCGTGCCAGAATGTGACATCCGATCCAAATATATCATGTCGGAATGTGACATCTAATCCAAATATACCGTGTTGAAATGTGACACCCAATTCAAACATACCGTGTCGAAACATGACACCTGATCCAAATATACCATGTCAAAACGTGACACCCGATCCAAATATAATTAATTTATCAGTCTTCATGATTACATTCCACTTCATTAACAATATTTCATCAAGCCTTCTCTATTCAAGGCACCATTTTTTATAGGGCAAGTTCAAGATTATGGATATCATGGCCTCGGGATTTCAGACCAATCACAACAACAAATCAACCATCCAAACCACAATAATTAAATGTGTAGTAAACTTTACATACTACTCAATGAATATCCATCACTATTAAGAGTCTATCTATGATATAGAATAAAAATCATAACCTACCTCAACCGAAGAACCGAAGTAAAGCAAGCTAATCCACCAATGTCTTTCCTTTCTTCAATGTCTCAGACCAATTTCAATCTATCAAATATATAATATTTATAAGTAAACTAATCCGTAAACACTAATATTATATATGTGTTTAACCTAGACCCAATAACTCACCCAATTCTATAAACACGTTCCTAATCTTGATGCCACTTAACATGTAACTCTCATATTTTTTGAATTTCAAAAACTAGGGTTAAACCTCAATTAAATTAAATAATCACTTTAAAACTTGAGCCTTTCGTAACGCTTTCGAACGGTCAAAATCTATTCAAATACATAATCTTCATAAGAATACGAATTCAATGACACCCATATAACTATATTTATTTTCGGATAAAAAATTGGGTCAAAAAGTCATCCCGAGTCATTGAAGTCAAATCTGAAATTTTCTTTTCGATTATGCTCACTCATGATAAAATAAACTCACATGTCAAATTTCAGTTAAAATGGATCGTTATTCGACTACCAAATCAAGATTTTATGTGAAGAAACCTAGGGTCATATTTTTTATTTCAGCGTTATTTCTCCACCAATACCCTAAAAATATTTTCATAATCACATTAAACTTTAATGGAAAAGATGAGAATAATTACCTTGATGCTTTGGAATGAAAATCCCTATTTTTATCTTCTCCTTTATTTTTCTTTCCCCCTTTGTTTTCTTTCTTCCTCCGTTTTTGTTTTGTTTCTGCGTTCTATTCGTCGTCGCTGTTCTCTTTTTTTTCTTTCTAAAACTAATTATGTATAAAAATTTGTAAACCCTATCCTTTTCTTTTAATAATTGGTATAGAATATTCATTAAATTAACACTTTAACCCACTAATTAAATAAGTTATCTAAGTTTTTCCATCAACTAAATAATCATAATTATCGAAAAGTCCAAAATACTCAATTAAAATTTACGGGATGAGTCTTTTATGAACTAAAAATTTCTAATACTCAAAATGACCTAATGGATCGTTATAAATAACAACAATAATAACAATAATAATAATAACAAAAATAACAACAATAATAATAACAATAATAATAATAAAAATAATAATAACAATAATAAGAATAATAACAATAATAATAACAATAATAACAATAATAACAATACTAATACTACTACTACTAATAATAACAACAACAACAACAACAACAATAATAATAATAACAATAACAATAATTACAATAATAATAATAATCACAATAATAATAATAATAATAATAATAATAATAGTAATAATAATAATAATAATAATAATAATAATAATAATAATAATAAGAACAACTACAACAACAACAACAACAATACTAACAATAACAATAATAACAATAATAAGACTAACAATAATAACAATAACAATAATAACAATAATAACAATAATAACAATACAAACAATAACAATAATAAGACTAATAATAATAACAATAACAATAACAAGAATAATAATAACAATAATAATAATAATAATAATAATAATAATAATAATAATAGTAATAGTAATAGTAATAGTAATAGTAATAGTAATAGTAGTAATAATAATAATAATAATAATAATAATAATAATAATAATAATAATAATAATGATAATAATAATAATAATAATAATATTCTTCAGTATTATTGATATAATTTAAATCTAGATATATTTCAAAGGATTAATCGCTTCACTTTTTATTGATCCTATGCTATGACTATCTTTTGATCTTAACGCATAGTTTATACCTATATAAACCCTGGTGGGTTTATTAAAACTTATCCGGGTAGTTTCAGCCTGAGTAGAGAGTTCAGTAATATTAGGGTTAAAATCTACTTCTTCTGGTTTGATAGTATCCATTTTTAAATTTATCATCTCCCCTTTATTTTTTAACTTGGTCTCTTTTATTTTTTTATAAGATTATCTATTTCAGAATTTTCTGAGTCGGAACTTACCATTTTAAATTATTTCCTCCGTATCCTTCAGGTATTTTGTAATGACCCATTAGGTCGTTTTGAGAATTGGAGCTTTTTATTTCATAAAAGACTCATTCCGTAAATTTTTAATTGGGTATTTTGGACTTTTCCATAACTATGGTTATTTAATTGAGGGATGAATTTAGATAACCTATTTAGTTAATGGGCTAAAGTAATAATATATTTAATACCCTATACCACTTATTCTATATTCAATAAAATAAGTTAATATGTTTTATCACTTCAATACATAAGGGTTTAAGAAAAGAAAAGAAAGAAGGGAGAAACTAACCTTGCGGCGAACTTCCAATACATTGAGGAGAAAGTTCTGTGCTCCAGGTAATAACTTAAACAAAGACCAATTTAATTCTATATGCATAAGTTTCTAGGAGGTTGGTTTTATATATATATATATATATATATATATATATATATATATATTATCACATTGATTAGCTTGTGAAAAAGAATCTAAGTTTTCAAAATTCTATTGTTGAGTCAGTATTGCTAAGAATGTGCAAGGTAATTTCTTTTTAAAAGGAAACTAATGTGAAAAGGAAACTAATGATTAGTTGATGGCAGGATGGCATTGACAATTAGGTTTATTTATTATTTATTTTTTTACTTCTTTTGCATGTCGAAATTGGGTGAGTGATCCTTGTAAATCTAAATTTGATATATTAATATAGATGATCGAATAATATGTGTATGATATTATATAAATATCATTAAAATTATGTTCTTTAGAGGAGTTAAGACTTAACCATAGGCTTAAGATTTAAGAAATTGATTATAGATTTGGATAAGTTGGTGGGTACTAGGTTAAATATATATATAATACTGGTGTCTACGGGTTCGTTTGCTTACGAATATGGTATAATTGATAGATTGGAAAAGCCTTGAGGCATTGAAGAAAGGAAAAGCGTTGCTCAATTAGCTTGCTTAATTTTGGTTCTTCGATTGAGGTAGGTTATGGTTTTATTCTATATCATAGATAGACTCTTAATAGTGATTGATATTCATTGGATAATGTGTGAAGTTTACTACGGATTTAATTATTGTAGTTTGGATGGTTGATATCTTATTATGATTGGTCTGAAATCCCGAGGCCATGAAATCCATAATCTTGAACTTGCCCTATCAAAAATGGTGCCTTGAATAAAGAAGGCTTGATGAAATATTATTAATGAAGTGGAATGTAATCATGAAGAATGATAAATTAATTATATTTGGATCGGGTGTCACGTTCCAACACGGTATATTTGAATCAAGTGTCACATTCCGACACGGTATATTTAGATCGAGTGTCACGTTCCGGCATGGTAATATTAAAGGAAAACAAATTAAAATGACTTAATACTACTCAATCTCCAATAACTCATTTTCTAAAAGAGTGTGATGTGGAGGCTTGAGTCCTCACGTGTGATCTTGATATTGTTGATTGGCTATGTAATTGCTTATTGGTTGCCACCTGTTAAGTGTTATGGTTGATTTCCCACTATTAATTTACGTATATTGATTTCTATTTGAGTCGGCCGATGATATCTACTCAGTACATATTGTCCTGTACTGACCCCTACTTGTATCTTTTCTTATTTTATTTTGTGGAGTGCAGCAAGTGTTCCACCGACTTCGACTCGACCTGAGCTCTAGTCAGTCTCAAGATCATCGGATTTCAGGGTGAGCTATCCTTCTAGCTCGTGATGGATTCTCTCGGTTATGACATGGTGTCTTTAGTTTTCGGACACATTTTGTTATTTGTTTATTCTGGTATTTGATATTTCCTGACTTAGTTTTAGAATTTAGATGTCCTTAATGTGATGACTTTCAGGTTTTGGATAAAATGTATTTATTTAAGCTTCCGCGTTATTTTTATATTTATTAGTTGGGGTTTGTATCGTTGGTTCTCCCACCTAGGAGGTTAAGTGTGGGTGCCACTCACGGCCCATTTTGGGCCGTAACATATTTTTATTTTAGAAATATGGGATCCTATGATATCTAAGGTTTTACTTATAGGTTCTTTATCAATTTTTTTTGATTTAGTATATCTTTCAAAGTTTGAATTTATTTAACTATTAAATTTCCAAAGTAAATTATCGTCCTTTGTATTTTATATAAATCTTGCTCTATCTTTAGAGGATCTTGTTCATTAAGTAATTTATAGTTGGTTTTATTGTCTATTTTATCCTATACTAGTTGGATACTGTTTAAAATAATAACTATTAAGTAATTTTATATTATTTTTTTCTAATAATATTTTCTCATTATTAGAAATAATTACTGCTTATGATTTCTTTATTTGTTCAATCAGTGTAGTGTCTAATTAAGATTCTTCTTTTATCTTAGCTGTTTTTAAATTTTGTTGAAAAGTCCAATATAAACGATAATCTAGTCTTATGTCAGAAAATGAAGGTTATCTTTTCATTATCCAAAACTAGAGGAATGAGTATTAGTTTTATCTTTGATTCTTTGAATATTATTAGTTAATCATTCTATTATTATACCATAATCGAATAATATTTGTTCATTTCTAGATATGTCGGCTTTATCATTATTATCTTATTTGAGTAATACTAACAATTTTTTTTATATATTTCTCTGCCTACTTGGCTCTGATACCAACTGGGGGAGAGGGTCCAGAAAATCGCTGGTTTGATAAATTTATAATCTACGTGGGTATATTTTTATATCTAATAACATAATCATCTTTTTTAACAAGTAAAATTAGTCCTCCTAAGGGGGAATATGTTATGTCTAAAGTAAGGGGGAATATGTTATATCTAAAGTAAACATAATAATTGAAATAGAGTAAATTTCCTGAGCAGCATAATATTATAACAGTATAATTTCATAACTTAAATAAAAAGTCAAGGGTCCAACACGCTTTCATACCTATCCCTCTTTGACCATAATTACTCTAGATATCCGTCGAGGCTTTTACCAGACATTGCAGTCCCAACCTGTTTTTAGATAACTTCTCTGACGTTCCTTCAGAATAACACAACACAACCTAGATTCGTTTTCTACTTCTAGGCGTAAAGGTAGTATGAAAGGAAAGTATTTTTCTTTTTATAAAAGGAAAGAAATTATAAAAGAATAATATTGATGCTCAAGAAATATACTTACAAACACTGCCACACTATCAAAAATAGGTACACAACGCCAATACAATTGTTTTGATTCTAAATTTACTAAAAATAGAGGGACTAATTTTGAAGTCAAAAAAAAATGTGGGACCCACTCTGGTAATTTGGAATTTACTTTGTGAAAAGGTCTCATTTACGACTCTGAACTTGTGTTAAAAAATGGAACACAATTTGGGGCTCAGAACAATCCCAAACCGAACATGCAATAAATTCCCAAATTAAGCTCAATTAAATAACTATGAAAGTAGTTGTGGGCTAAATTTTACCTCAAACGATAAGTCACCAACACCTTCTAAGCTTCCCATATGTTTTCCTAGCAATTAACTGTAACCCAAACTTTGAATTACCTAAAGCAGAGCTCCCAAGTTCAAGTTATGAATGTGTGAAGTTTTATCCAAGCTGAAACACTCCTGGTTTTATAAAAAAGATCTGGCCAAAAATGACATTCAAATGCGGACAAAATAGCCCGTGAACGCAGAGGGGCCTCCACGAACTCATAAGGCAAAAGCCTTGGCCTCTACGAATGTTGTAGACCTTCAACAAACATAGAAGGCAAACCCCTAAGCCATTAGGAACACGGATGGGGGGCCTGCAAATGCAGTGGGCTAGCCCATTAGCTTCTAGGAACGCGGCCTTGAGGCTAGCGAACGCGAAGCAAAAATGGGTCCTTCACAACAGCTGTTGTAACTTGAAGATTTGTCAAAGTCCAAGTCTCCGACAAAGTGCTTTGGATTTATTCAGAATCCCGTATGTGCAAACAAGATATGCTTTGCACAAAATTCAATGTTTTAGACTTCATGGAATAGTCAAGATTTCTATACGAGGTAATTTTGATGAAAAGTGGGTCCCACACCTAAGAGTCATTCTTAGAAAAATTCTACAATGGGTCTCAAGATTAGATTAGAAGCCTCGGGAAATACATAAAGGGTCATTCTAGACCAAACTCAATATTGTAGAACTAACCATGCTAATGGAATTTTCATTCTAGTGCATTTTCCAAGAATGTTGACCAAGTCAAATTTAGGCCAAATTTGAAAGGCTAAAACACCAAATGGTCCAAACTCACACCAAAAGAATCGATACCCGTGCCAACCATGCTACTAGCCTAATTTGGTAATTCTGGTGTTGATCGAATCATCAAAATTCCATTTTGAGGTCATTTACCTAATGTTATAACCAAAATCAACTTTTCAAGTTTCTAAAGCTACAATATCGAGAAATGGGATTAAAACCCAAATGAACAACCAAGAGACCAAACAACCAGTGCTAGCAAGTCATAAATGACTTAGGGTTGCTATAGCAATGCTGTAAACAAAGAAATGAATGCATTAACTAAAAATAACCTTTAGGGTCATTACAACATCAACTACTAAAAGAACTTTCATCTGCGAATCAAGAAGTACCTGAAGTCACAAATAAGCGAGAAACTGCTCCCACATCTCTTGCTCATTCTCCCAGGTAGACTCTTCAATTTGATGATGTCTCTTATGGACCTTAACCATAAGAATGACTCCGGATCGCAACCGCCTCACACATCTGTATAACATGGCAACTGGCTCCTCAATAAAGGTCAGACAGTCATATAACTCAACTGAATCATACTGAAGCACATGAAAATCATCTAGAACATATCGGTGCAACATCAAAACATAAAAGATATCATGACTCAAGCTAGACCCTAGGTGCGAAACAATAATCAGAATCTTGGAGGACCCCAACCAAGCCTCTTAGCATATCATACATGAGCATATATAAGGTAAGTAAAGAAATAAGACTAAGATATAGATTCAAAAATAAAGTCTCAACATGGGAAAGTCTCAATAAATGAGAATAGGTCTCAAAGTTGAAAGAAAGACAAGATAGACTCTGTGACATCCAACATGCCTCTACTAACTAGATGGGGGCATAAGACAAGCTCCTTGATCACCATGACAAAATAAGAAATTCATAAGAGTGATATAATATGAAAGTATTATCCTTAAAGCATGAAGACTCACTAAAATAAAAGTAAAAAGCTTAACTCTACTCATAAATATGAGGTGTGTGATGATCGTCTGACCCTATATTATGATATAATATAGGCAAAAAGTATGCATTAGCATATGGAATACACTAAGTATGTGAGAAGTATGTCTAAACAATGAATATATGACATAATCAATATGAATTGTGAGATGCATGACCAATATCTTGAAATATGAATAAAACCTTAAAAACCTTAAAACATCATAATCATATAGTGAATGCATCAAAATAGCATCATGAGAACTTTATACCTTTTCATATACCTTGATATGGGATAAGACCTTTAACCGACTTATAAGACCATGCGAGCTATAACATGAAATCTGATGTACTCCCACATTGAGAAGGGGGAGGCTACTTTGCCAAGGCAGACTCCATGATTGTACTACCTCTATCGTGGTGATATTTGAGGATTCACAAGCTAGTCTATTTTGGAATCATAAACCTACGCGGTCAATGTAGTTAGGGACTAAAGATTGCTAGTAGGATTTCTTTGGGTAGCTACTATGGCTATCAGACTAAACCCCATCTTAAACTCCTCTCGGTTCCTAGACATTATCCCAACAAAATTTCATGAAAACCTAGGAGTTAACATCATTAGGAAAGACAATAGAAAGATATCAAACCTCATCATAAGAAAATCATAAGCATAGCTTATTAACATGATTGATTCATAAGAATCCATGAGTTGGTGAGAATGTCCTTTCACCTCTTTAACATGGGTCATTAAAATTAAACTTGAAATCATGCAGTATGATGTAAATTATGCATAATTTGATCAATAATCATAAGATATATCATAATTAAGAAGACCCAATGCAAATTCACGAAATTAGGGCTTTTAGAAGAATTCATAAGAGAATTGAGAAGAAATATGGGACTCCATGAGTGAAAAGACCCATGGATGCATTCCCTTATAACTTAGATCTTTGAAGCCCAAATTTGTTCTTTGCTTGAAGACTTGACTTGATTTTCTCTTTGAATTGCTTGAGGAAGAAGAAGACTCATGAGAGGAAATATTAGAGAGAAGATTTTAGAGTTTGAGTGTTTAGGTGAGAATGAGAGGGTTAGGAGGGCTTAGGTTAGTTAATATGATAGAATTAACCCCAAAAAACCATTCATATTCATTAATGAGATCTTAGGGGAAAAACCAAAACACCCTTAAACTTAACTGAAATGACACTTGGATGGAAGGCCCACCAAGGCCCATGAAGCCCACCACAGCCAGTGAAGCCCACCACGGCCTGTGGTGGTGGTCGTGGTGATGGTCTCTATTTTGGGTTTGAAGGGGTGACTTCCACAGAAGCAACTATGGCTTGTGGTTACCACTACTGCCTGTGGTGCCTCTCATGGTCCTCACCTAATTACTATTTTGCACCAGGCTATACAACGGTGGATCTTCATGGATCGTGGTGCTCTTCACTGCCCATGAAGGACTTCGTGAAGACCACCTTGTGCCAAAAAGCTGCAATTTCCTGTGAACCCCTCTGTTAACCTCATTTTTTGATTTTCTAACTTTTGAGATCTTACAATATCTTCCCCTTGGAAATATTCAACCTCGAATGGGACTCAAGCTAGCACGAATAGAATAGGAAAAATACATAGCATCCCAACATGAATAAAAGATACACCAAAAATGCATAAACATTGAATATTCAATCTCAAGCTAAAACATGACATAAAACTCATTTTATGAACATGAATGCATATAAAAATATGAGAATGACTGAAACACGTGGTTTTGACTGGGTAGATCATGAAGGAACTCAATACCTCAACTAGGAATGGAAGGCAACTAGGAACGGAAGGAAAGAGATGAGGATATCATGAAATCATGCAGCACCTTCAACCTCTTGGTTCCTCTATAACACCTTAACTGAAGCTATTTCCATATTTCTCAACTTTCAAACCAATCTAGGATCTCAATCAAAACCTCCTCATATGAAAGACTCCTTCACACCAATGCTGTCTAAAGGCACAATAGAGCTAGGATCACCAATAAATTTCCTCAACAAGGACACATGGAACACCGGATGCACCGATGCCAACTCAGAATGTCGGGTGGCCACAGGGTACGACCAATAAATTATCTCGATGAAATTTTATGAAAACATAGTCATTAACATCATTAGGATAGACACTAAAAGATATCAATCTTCATCATAAGAAAATTATAAGAATAGATCATTAACAAGATTGATTCATAAGAATCCATGAGTTGGTGAGAATTTTCTTTCACCTCTTTAATATGATTATGTGAGTACTACCTTATTGCACTATAATTTCTTCCTTATAACAACATTGAAACATCATTCATAATATTTCTGAGTCATTCATAAACCTTGGTAATCATTAATAAAACTTTCATTGAAATCACTTTGAAAATCATGATCATAGTTCCTTGAAATCATATTTGAAATAGCATAGAACATGGGTCATTGAAATTTAACTTGAAATCATGCAATATTATGTGAATTATGCATAATTTTAATCAATAATAATATGATATATTATAATTAATAAGACCCTATGAAAATTCATGAAATTAGGTTTTTAGAAGAAGAATTCATAAGAGAATTGAGAAAAAACTTGGGACTACATGGGTAAACGGACCCATGGATGAATTTCCACATAACTTAGGTCAAAGCCCTAATTTGTTCTTGATTTGAAGACTTGACTTGAGTTTTTCTTTGAATTGTTTGAGGAAGAAGAAGACTCTTGAGAGGAAACTTTAGAGAGAAGGTTTTGGGATTTTAATGTTTGGGTAAGAATGAGAGGGCCAGAAAGGCTTAGGTTAGTTAATAGGATAGAATTAACCGCTAAATATCATCCAAATTCATTAATGAGATCATAGAGTAAAGACCAAAACACCCTTAAACTAAACTAAAATAACACCTGCATGAAAGTCCCACCATGGCCTGTGAAACTCACCACAGCCCATGGTGGTGGTCATGGTGATGGGTACACTTTTAGGTTTAAAGGGATGCCCTCCATGGAGGCCACCACAACCTGTGATGCCTATCGTAGTTCTCACCCAATTCTTATTTTGTACTAGGCTAGATCATAGTGGCTCTTCACGGCCTATGAAGGGCTCCATGAAGACCATCTGGTGCCAAAAAGCTACAATTTACTACGAACCGCTCTCTAAACATTATGTTTTGACTATACAACTTCTATAGTTATAAAGACTAGATGAATAACTGAGAAGGCTGAAGGCAAAGCTAACTCATAGGCAGCCTCACCAACTATCCTCAAAATCTCAAAAGGGACAATATACCTTGGCTTAGCCTGCCCTGCCTCCCAAATCTCATCATGTCCTTTATGGAAAATACTCGGAGGAATACTCTGTCAGCAATAAAAAATCTCAATGATCGACACTTATGATCCGCACAACTCTAATGTTTACTCTAAGATGTCTTGAGTCTATCTTGAATCATCCTCACATGATTTAAGGCCTCCTAAATGAAATTTGTAACTTGCGGCCTCAACTTCGTAGACTCAAACCAATGAACTAGAGAGCAACAATGCCTACCATATAAGGCCTCAAATGGGGCCCTCTAAATACTAGGGTGGTATTTTTTGTTGTATGCAAACTCAGCCAAAGGCAAGAATTGGTCCCACTGACCCCCAAAATCCAAAAATAGGCCCGCATTGTATCCTTAAGAACTTTAATAGTTCCCTTCGACTGACCATTAGTCTGTGGGTGAAAAGCTGTGCTAAGATTGATATGTGTATCAAACACCTCCTAAAAAGTCCTTTAAAAGCTAGATGTGAACTATGAGCCCAGGTCTAATATGATAGAAATAGGTACATCATGGAGACGAACCACTTCCCGAATATAGATATGATCCAACCTCTCATTGCATTGCATTGCATTTTATTAATATTTGTGAATTCTTGTTTACCATTTATTGCTCTGTATATATTGAATTTGACTTGATATGATTCATTTGGTAAGACTACCGATGAATATTCATGGACTGTATTGTTATTATTATGTAGAGTGTAGAGTTGGGATGGTTTTATAAAGGTTGTAGTCGAGAAGGTTCAGTTGGGATGACATGAGTACTTGTATCTATCGAGCTTTGCTTAGTTTTAGTTATCCACTTGCTGAGTACCATATTGTTTAGTACTCACCCCTTGCTTCTATACTTGTGTAGGTTGTGAGCCCGGACCTTCTTGATCTCCTCGCATTTTAGACCACATTCGAGGCTATTATCTCGAGTGTTAAGGCAGCTGTTACATCCATCTAGCGGACACCTCTTACTCTTTTAATATGTTTTAGTCCTATTCTAGAGACAAAGATATTGTGACTGTATTTTCTTTCGTACTTCGGTAATGTATTAGTGGCTTGTACACATGACAACCAATCTTGAGGATTTTGAGTTTATTTTATGTGTTTTCGGTTAAGTTAAATTTTGATTCCTTTATTTTTCTTCTACATCTACTTTCCGTTGGGTATTAGGTTGACTTATCTTGGTGGGTTGAGATGAGTGCCATCACACCCGAATTCGAGTCATGATAAAAATGGTATCAGAGCAATAAGTGGTAAACACAAATTCATAAATATCAACAAAATATGATGCAATGCAATGAGATGATGCATGTCTTTTCTATCGGTACACATCCACTGAATTATAGTCCAGAACCCATGGGGGATATTTCTTTCTATGTTACCTACCACGGAGCATGTGGCCCGTCCCCTCAATAGACATATCCTTTCACAGAGCGTGCGGCTCGACCCTTTTATTTCATAATACCTGCCACTGAGCGTGTGGCTTGACCTCTTTATTTCATATTATTTTCAGTCTCTGCACAGTATGTCAGAACCAATGCAATCAATTCATGTTCATATGATTCACGATAATAACATGACAACAACAATAATTTTTCTTATCTCACATCAACATAGTCATTTCACATGTACAAAATAAATCCATAATCACAACATATCAATTCCACCAGTACATGTCATTAGATCACCATATTATACCCCTCATCTCCATTTTAAAGATCAATCATACAGTCAATAACCCAGTCCAATTCTCATTACTCCCTAGTACACATAACATGGAAATACAAGCATCTACAAACTTAAACTGAGGTTTAGAAATTCACTTGCCTCAATTAAATTGAATAATCACTTTAAAACTTGAGCCTTCTGTAATTCTTCCGAATGATCAAAATCTGTTCAAATATATAATCTTCATAAGAATACGAATCCAATGACACCTATATTGTTATATTTATTTTCGGATAAAATATTGGGTCAAAAAGTCATCTCGAGTCCAATCTAAAATTTTCTATCCGAATATGTTCACTCATGATAAAATAAACTCACATGTCAAATTTCAGCTAAAACGGATCGTTATTCGACCCCTCAATTAAGATTTTATGTGAAAAATCCTAGGGTCATATTTTCTTATTTCAGCGTTATTTCTCCACCAATATACCCTAAAAATATGTTCATAATTACATAAAAATTTAATGAAAAGGATGAGAATAATTACCTTGATGCTTAGGAATAAAAATCCTTATTTTTCTCTTCTCCTTTATTTTTCTTTCGCCCTTTCTTTTCTTTCTTCCTCTGTATTTTTTTCCAGTTTCTGTGTTCGCTTTTCTCGTTTTATCATTTACATCTGATGGATTAATGCCATCAGATTTTTATATATATATATATATTTTTTTCTTTTCTTTTATTATTTTTTTATTTCCGTTTTTTTCCTTTTCCAAACTAATTATGTACTAAAAGTGACAAACCGTACTAACCTATTTTAATAAATATAAGAAAAGTGGTATAGGATATTAAATAAATTAATATTTTAGCCCACCAATTAAATTAATTCTCTAAAATTATCCCTCAACTAATTAACCGAAGTTATCAAAAGATCCAAAATTTTTAACTTAAATTTACGAAAAGGGTCTCCTATGAAAGGAGGATGACTCGTTCTCAAAATTACCTAACGGATCGTTACAAGAACCACTTCCCAAATATAGATACGGTCCAACCTCTCAGCTCTGTTTGAAGTTGAATCGAAAGGAAGTGCGCAGACTTGATCAATCAATCAACAATAACCCAAATACTATCAACACCCCTAGAAGTGCGAGCCAACCATAAAAAAATGTCATGACCCAAGCTAGACCCTAGGTGTGACACACCGATTAAGATTCCCGAAAAAACCCCAATAAAGCCTCTTAACATATCATAAGCATATATAAGGTAACAATGAAGCGAAAACTCATAAGAAATTCAAGAAAATAGCATAGCTAGAATGAAGCAAGATAACATAGACTCCATACACATATCCAACATGCCTCTATATGAACTAACATAGGCGGCGAGTAAGACATATTGGTATCTCACCATCAAAGAAAAGAAATGGCATAACATGGAATAGTTTCAATGTACGAACATAGTTTAAGATTGACAAGAAAGTGAAATATATAGTTGGTTTGCCCTAGAAGCATGAGGACTCATCACACAATCTTTGACACGTCACCAACTAGACATGAGAATAGGATAGAATGTCTGTCCTACTTTGTGATATAATGTAGGCAATGAAGTATGCATTAGTACATTTGAATGTACTAAGTATGTAGGCAATATAATGCATAATAAAACCATTTTGTATAAATGACCATTTCAAATAACATGATAAAAGAGGTAGTAAAATTATAAGTGGACATAAGAAGAATCAATGTACTATAAACCACAAGAATATCATGTAAATTTAAATGATAGGATTAGTTAAGTAAATCATTAAAAAGGACCATACAATTATGGGATATAACCGTAACTGATTATAAGACCATGTGAGCTATAACACAGAATGTCGGTGTCTCCCCATATAAAAGAAAAAGGGAAATCCACTTGCCAAGGTAAACTTTACCACGCTAAATGGGTAATCATGCTATGTGGATCCACTTGTTAGGCCATATTGGCAATTATCCTATGGTGGAAATATAGTTAAGGGACTAGAGATTTCTACTAAGGATCCCTTGGGTCGAGACCCCACCTTAAAGTTCTCTCAGTGCTAAGTCAACATCCCACAAAATACATATTATTATCATAAAACATACTTGTAATAAATCATAATTTATAAAAATTGTTCATAAGAATAGATCATTATCATGTGATTCATGTAATGTGGGTATAGACCTTCCTTCATTATGAATCTTATTTCATAAAAGGTATCATTAGAGTCTTAAATCACCATTAAGGATATTAAGTCACCCTATCATTAGGGTCTTAAGTCACCTTTAAGGATCTTAAGTCACCCTTTCATTAAACTTGCTTGGACACTTGAAATTCCACATTCATGACTTATACTTGAAATTAAGTTGAAAGCATGAATATATAATCAATTGACTTGGAAATCATGAAATTTAATTGAAAAAATGTATGATCATATAATTTATATCAAATCATACATATTTCATGAAAATGATATCAATTGAAAGTATAATTAAAAATAACCCATCATCCATGTCATGAACCTTAAAGAGTAATGTAGGAGAATTCATAGAAAACTCTTCAATTCTATGCAATAATCATTAATTCATGTTGAAATAGATTCATAATTATAATTTAAATCATAATTCATGTAAATGGAATTCAGATCACAAAACCCATAAAATACATACTTGAATTGATTGAAAAAATTGAGAATTTATTGGGCTTCATGAGTAAAAGGGACTCGTGGATGGATACCCACATTCCTTGAATGAAAAACTAGAAGAAACTTTGAAACAATATTGATTTTGGTGAATAACTTGAGAGAATTGCTTGATTGTTTTCAATGGTGATTTGAGAGGCCTTATAGAGAGAGAATTATTTATAATTGATGAATAGGGTAGTTAATAGGGTCGGATTTAATTCTAAAAATGTACAGGTTCATTGACAATAGGTAGGGAAAAGTCTAAAGTTCCCTTACTTAAAAACTGAATTTGAACAAAAATAGGTCGCCTAGTCCCCAACACAGACCTACTCCCCAGATCCCATTTTCAATACTCCATGACATAAGGATATCATAGACTCTACTATATCAAAATTTTCCCAGATCAAATTTACCCTGTTAAGTTCGCGACGTGGAATCTCTCCCTATACCCATTTTTTGAAAACTTTCTCTTATTTCATGGAATAATCTAAGTTAGAACAGTACGGGGTATTTTATTATCTCCCCCTTGGAAATATTCTTCCTCGAATGAGGTAGAACTAGGTTGAGTAGAGTAGAGTGTATAGCTAACAACCCAACATGAATGCAATAATGCAATTTAAACATCATTTAAAATTGAGTTCATAAGTATGCATGCATGAAATAAAACATATGGAGGTTGGAACGCAGGAGTTTGGAGGATTTGAGAATGAATAACTAAACACCTTAGGCTGGAATGGAAGGAAAGAGATAAGGATATTTTCATGTCATGTCCGTTCCGCTTCCCATGTAGCACTATCAACTTCTTGGTTACTCCTCAAGACTTTAATAGATGCAATTTCCTTGTTTCTCAGCCTTTAAACTTGACTGTCCAAAATTTCAATTGGAACCTCCTCATAAGTCAATTTTTCTTCAACACTCACACTACCCAAAGATACAATGGCATTGGTGTCACGATCCAAGCTTAGGTCTTAGACGTGATACGACGAAGAGACACTCGGAGGTACCTCACCCAAGCCTCTTAGCATTCAATAAGCATTTCATTGGTAATGATAAGCAAATCAAGCGGAAAACAAAAGGGATGTAGGGAATAAGGGGCTTTACATTTAATAAGAGTTAAAGAAAACATAACATCTTTTTCTATGTCCAACCATACCTTCTACATTAAAGACTTGGCTGGGGCTAAGACATGTCCCTAGCTCACCCTCAAAATAAGTGTCAAGAAATGCCTTAATAAAAGTCTTAATGTTCTACATAACATAAGCTTAGAATAAAAAAGATGTTGTTCCCGAAATATGGGAACTGACCACAAGCAATCTTCAACCTAATCCGAGCTAGCCATGTGGAGGAGGTCGAGAAGCGACGTCGATTCCTATATGGTGATATCATGTAGGAAAAAGTATGGATTAGTACTTTGAATGTACTAAGTATGTGAGTATTCTATGAAATGAAGAACATAAGAGAGACATGAGTAAGCAATATGCATAAGTGAATGCATGCATTAGACATCATCTTATGAAGACTTAAAACATTAATTTTGTGGGGAAGTGACCATAACTGACATTTAAGACCATGCGAGCTATTACATGGAATTCAACATAACCCCCTACGTTGGCTCGGGGAGACTACTTACCGGGTAAAACTCCGTCAACTTTGATCATTTCTTTAACTTTGACTTTACGGGTGAATTATGGATCCACTAGCCTAAATAGCCTACAAGGGCTCCTATGTTGGTGTATAGCTAATGCAACATGAGACTTTACTTAAGGACCCCTTAGGTAGAGTCCCCATCTACATGCTATATTCGGTGCTAGGTCAATCCCACAGAATAACATTTATATATCATAATAACATAAGCATTGTATAACTTTAGACATCAAATCATCATCGGTGGAATAGCTCATTAAAACATTTTATTTGATTCAAATATGTGAGAATTGTCATTTCACATTGAATCATTTCTTTGGCTAAAAGCCCTTTCATCCTCATTCAATCATTTTACAAGACTCCCTTAAACATAGTTATTTGCTTCATAAACTTCAATTTGGAGTCAAAACATTCAATTCAATTTCATTTCAACATAAGAAGACTAGGAGGGTTCATTTCGTATAACTTTCAAACACATTTAATGCATGAGAGTGATGAAAATGCATCATATGAAATATCTTAAAACAACCCACCATATACCCTTTAAAAATACCTTTCAAGCCTTCATGTAAGAACCTTGATAAATCATCCATTTCATGTAAATAAGAATCAACATAAGTCAATATAGGTAAATAAACTTCAAATATTCAAGAATCTATGCATTTGGAATTGTAGTATGAAAATCCATAAATATTCATCACTTGAAATAGAGAGTCAATATACATATATATCAATAGGAGTAAATAAACTTAAAATATACCATAATATATGCATTTGGAACCATCATATAAAAGCCCATAGGATTTTATCATTTAAAATTTAAATACTAAGTTGAGACAATATTTGGGCTCCATGGGTGGAAGAACCCATAGATAAAAACCCACATACCTTAGAGTAGAACTTGAAGAAATCTTGATTTTTAGTCTGAAATGGGAAGCTTGATTCCTTTGAGTTTGAGAGAAAAATTGGAGGGATGATTTGAGAGAGAGGAGAATGAAGTTTAGGGTTTTGGGGAGGTGAAAGACTACAAAAATAACCCCAAAACGTGTCTAAGTTCATATATATTTGTTTAGGTAATTGTCCAAGATGCCCTTCATAAAAAAATCTGAAAAATGGGCTTAAATCCCTGCAGGCATGATAGCGGCATGCCGCGCCAAAGGACAAACTACTGCAGGTAGTTTCGGGCGCTGCTGGCGCGTCGCGCCAAGCCCATAAATTGCTGTAGAGGTAGTCTTTGGTAAAATGATCAAAACTTTTGACTCTAAACTCGAAATGAGGTGAACTTGGGGGCGTTGGAAAGAGGACTCAAAGAGCTTTAATTTAATAAGTCATACTAAATTCCTTATATAAGAGAAGATATTGTCATTTGAAGTTGACCTTATTCCGGATTCATACGAAAACGTAGCCGATGGAAGTTCTTTAGACTTGTCTTGGTGTAGAAATATTCGGGGTGTTACAATTGGGATAACCAAAACATTTCCTCAACATTGATACATGAAATACCGAATGAACCGAGGCTAACTCTAATCGAAACTCAAGTTCATAGTCCACCTTACCAATACGCCTTAGGATCCTATATAGGCCTACATACCGGGGACTAAATTTCCCCTTCATTATGAAATATATTACACCTTTCGTTGGTGAAAACTTCAAGTAAACCCAATCTACCCCATCAAATTCAAGTTCTCTCCTTCTAACATCCAAATAGGACTTTTGACTACTTTAGGCAGCCCTTAACCTCTCTCGAATAAGTTTGACATTTTCCAAGGACCCAATCACTAACTCAGACCCTAACAAGACACCCTCTCCAACTTTAAACCATCTAATAGGTGATCGATGCCTTCTTCCATACAAGGCCTCACTTAGTACCATTTCTCCTAGGCAATCAAAATTTGGAATACATAACCAACCTTGGTAACGAAGTACTACATCTCTCCCTTATGAGAAAACCTCAATCTTCTAATCAACCACTAATATCTTTAACTCCACTAAGGTAGGATCCATGTCTTGCTTTACCTTTACAACTGCTACTAATGATGATTCCAATCTATTTTGAACAAGAATACAACCCTTATTAGAGTCACTCAACCTTACCCCCAAATGAGGCCAATCGGTGCACATCTTTAACCAATTTCTTCTTGTCATCGTCAACATGAGCAACACTAATCATAGATAGCCGACTGAGATCATCGATAACAATATTTGGTTTACTTGTATGGTACAACATACTCATATCATAATTCTTTAATAGTTCAAGCCACCTCCTTTTCTTAGGCTTCAAGTCTCTTTGGCTAAACACATATTGCAAGCTTTTACGTCAGTAAATATGTCGACATACACCCGATAAAGATAGTGGTGCCAAATTTTCAAAGAAAACAAAACCACTGCCAATTCAAGATCAACCATGATACGATCACTGGAAACAATGTGACTAAGAAATACCACTGACCTCAACCAAAATTCACATTTACTAAATTTTGTAAATAGTTGCATGTCCCTCAAAATTTACAATACAATTCTCAAGTTACCCATATGATCTACCTAATTTTGTGAATAAATCAATATATTAGGTATAAAGACCACCACAAACATGTCTAGGTACAGTTTGAAAATCTAATTCATCAAGTCCGTGGAAATAAAGGGAGCATTAGTCAACTCGAATGACATAACCAAACACTCAAAATGGCCATACCTTATTCAAAATGCTGTCTTGGGAATGTCATACTCCCTTACCCTCAATTGGTGATAATCGATGAACCGACCTATAAATACCAAATCACTACTTTTTCACTCAAGAACCGACTTATTAGGAAATTGGAATTTGACTATATGGGTTCTACAATTAATAGATGTATAAGAAACATGTAGCCAATCCATGCCAAGAATGACATCAAAATTGGTCATGTCAATTTCAAATAGATCACATGCAATTATTTTATGCAAGACCGACATAGGGAAATTTCTATAGACTTTCTTGGCTAGAACTAAATCACCAATGGGGGTATAAACTGATGAAGGTTCTAGCAAGATTTTGGGACAATAATCAAATCTTATAGCATGATAAGGAGTAAAAAAAGAAAATGTGGCACCCAGATCAAGTAAAACATAAATATCAAAGTCAAAGACTTTCAAAATATCAGGTGAAGTACCCAATTGGGTCAAAGAATCACTAGGCTCAACCTGATGACGGATCTCCCTTCCCTTCTAGAAGGCACTGGATAGTCCCTCCTCTTATGTCGACTTTCTCCATAACCATAGAAACTTATTGTACTGACCAAGCACTTTTCTAGATGATTCTTACCACACCAGTAGCACAAGGGGTAGGGTTTTTCCTTTCCACCACTATTCCTTAAATATGAGCCAAATGTTTCCCCTTTTGACATCCTCTGATAGTTAAAGTCATTTTATCACCTAACATTCCTTTTGCTCACCTATTTTCTTTTCTTCACATCTGTGCTCACAGGAGTTACTATTTGCTAATTCAATTAAGTGGTCACAGCTCGAGCCAATAATAAGATATCATCACAAAACTCTACATTAGAGATATAAACAATTGAGGATGGGTCAATCAGAGTGGAAAGGCTACCATCTTGATCAATCTTCTAGATACTCTCTTCTTCATGAGACATAATATACAATGGGTAGGACATGAGTTAGAAGGAATAACTATAGAATTCAACTCTACCGCATGATAAGATCATGAAAGATGTGATGTTTTCCTAGGATGCTTTATAGCCACCTATTCAGATATGTGGATCTCTTCACACACATGAATAAAACTCTACTTAACGCGTCATGTTGGACTCCCTAGGACACTTCAAAACTTTGTTCTTTGATACAAAGTTTGTCACTATCCAAACTAGGCCCTAGGTGTGACACAGAGATTAGGATTACCAAAGAAACTCCAACCAAGCCTCTTAGCATATCATAAGTATACATAAAGTAAAAATAAAGTGTAAACTCATAAGAAATTCAAGAACATAACATAGGTAGAATGAAGCAAGGCAACATAAACTCCTTACACATATCCAACATGCCTCTACATGAACTAATATAGGTGGGGATTAGGACATATTCCTAGCCCCCCTCAAAGAAAAGAAAAGACAAAACATGGAAAAGTCTCAATGTATCAACATAGTCTATGATTGACAAGAAAAGGAAAGATAGACTTGGTTTGCCCTCAAAGAATGAGGACTCAGCACACAATCTTTGACAAGTAACCAACTAGCCATGAGAATAGGATAGATCATCTGTCCCTACATTGTGATATAATATAGGAAATGAAGTATGCATTAATACATTTAAATGTACTAAGTATGTAAGAAATATAATGCATAATAAAACTATTTTTTACAAATGATCATTTCAAATAGCATGATAAGAGAGGAGGTAAAATTATAAGTGGACATGAGAAGAATCAATGCACAATAAACCATAAGAATATCATGTATGAGTAAAGGCTAGGATTAGTTAAGTAAATTATCATAAGAGACCATACATATGGGGAATATAAACGTAATCGACAATAAGATCATACGAGCTATAACATGGAATCTCGGTGTCTCCCCATACAATGGAAAAAGGGGGGCTCTACTTGCCAAGGTAGAATCTACCCAGTTAAATGGGTAATCATGCTATGTGCATCCACTAGCTAGGACATATTGACAATAATCCTATGGTGGCAACATTGGTAAGGAACTAGAGATTGCTACAAAGGATCCCTTGGATCGAGTCCCCATATTAAAATCCTCTTGATGCTAAGTCAACAACCCAGGAAATAGATATCATTATCATAAAATATACTTTTCATAAATTATAAGCTTTTTATAAATCATAATTCATAAAACTTGTTTATAATAATAGCTCATTTTTTTTATTTTTTATTTTTTTATTTATTTTTATGGGAACAAACCCTACACGAGGCTCCCACCTCTCGTGCACAGTCAGGGGTTAAGCAACACCCCCAAGCCTTAACATAAATAATCAAAATAAAATACAAGGAGGGGGACATAAACCTTACCTCCGATCCTATGGTGGTTCATAAGTCGGCTAACCTATTAAGGTCGGCTAACTCATCCCCGATACAAAAAAAGAGAGACTAACTATAACTAGAAAGCAGTAAACCTGTGAGAGGACTCCTCCCGGTACATTTCAACTATGAAAGCATAAATGAGGGAGACTCTCCCCTTCCATGAGAAAAAGGAAAGTAACCTACACTAGTCCTATTCCAACTATGCTACATACCAGACATAGCTACATTGAAGAAGAACAAGTATACGAAACTTCTATCTCGCATGGGATGGGAAATTCTTTTCATCTTTGCTCTTTTTAGTCTTGTCGTACCAAGTAAATCCAGGTGAAGTGTGCCTTTGTATCAGTATCATGATTACCAGCTAAGGAGGCTGAAAGGAGAGGCAGTATATGGAGCTATAGTAGCCAACAGCCTTGGAGTTATTGTGGAGAAAAGTGTAGCTGCATTCGAACACCTGCATGGGGGTCCAAATGTATGGTTGCTGCAGACCTGCACCTACAAGTAGCCAAGGCAGCAAACAAACATGGTGTACATAGGAGTGTGTTGCTTTTGGCATCTGTTGTTGCTGATGCTGTTGAACTTCATCTTTCAAGTCTGCACTTTCAGCTTCAGCTCTGTGGATTAGTTGTTTTTTGGTGTGTGGTTGAGCAGTTGTTTGGTGTTTTGTTCCCACAGTATGTATATGAAGTTGATGGAGATGTAACATGTTACAGCTACTCATGATATTGTTGTTAGTTCTTGGATGTTGTCTATGAGGTTGTTGGAGTTCCATCTGAGTTCCACTGTTGCCTGTATCTCCAACAACCTGTACAAACAAACAAGCAAACAAACAAGCAAACACACAATTCCAAGAGCAGTACCAACAGTTCTGAATGTGGTGCCATTCCTCTATTGTAGCTGGCTTCCTCAAATTCTGTATTTGCAATATTGAGAGACTCCCATATGTTGTTTGATGTTGTTGGTTATTGCAGTGTGTCAGTTCAGCAGCTTCCATGTGTAGGAGTTCTTTAGTATACCTGCACAAGCAACTAAAAGGAAAAGAATGGGTCTCAAAGAGAATTTTGGAGCCTGTGAGCATTTTCCATGTCGCTCGACTAACGTCTCCACTTATCCGTTTGAGCTGAAACTTTCTGAAGTTTGCATATATATCCTTTCCTTTAGCCATGCAAAGTTTGAAGGCTTGTTTCAAGCCCGCTCACCTAACGTCTCCAATTATCCGTTTGGGTTGAAATTTCTTGAGCCTTGTCAAAATAATATATGCTGCAATCCTGCAAAGTTTGGGGGCCTTTGGACAGGTCCACAAGTGACTCCTCACCCTGCACCTGCTGCCCTGCTGAAGCTTAGAGGTTGCAGGGTGTTTGGAAGTTGTACTTATGCTCTTCTCTATGTATTTGTTGTTGAAGAATGCTGATATATCACTCCAGACACCTGCAATAATACAGCAAGCAAACCCAAACAAAACATAATATACACAGACTAGCAATAAAGAAGGGACCTCAGTAAGAGCTTTGGAGGGTGTTATCATTTTCCAAGTCGCTCGACTAACGTCTCCAATTATCCATTTGAGCTGAAACTTTATGAAGTTAGCATATATATCCTCTCCTTTAGCCATGCAAAGTTTGAAGGCTTGTTTCCCAAGTTGGAGGATCCAAATTACTAAAGGCCCTCTCTTTAGGCTTAAGGCAGCTGATTTTTTCAAGGTCGCTCGCCTAACGTCTCGAATTATCCGTTTGGGCTGAAACTTCTTGGTCCTTGTGAAAATAGTATGTGCTGCCATCTTGCAAAGTTTTGAGGCCATGGTGCAGGTCCACATGCTGCAACTCACCCTGCACATCTTACCCTGCTGAAGCTTAGGTACAGATGTTGCAGGGAGGGTGTTGGCCTGAATGAGAGGCTGACTATTTGGTAAAGTCCTAGCATGCCAGGTTGTTGCTTCTCTTTTGTTGAGGTAACTTGAACCTGTAGAGACAAGTGACAAGAAGACAAACAAGGAAGATAGATGCACAGGCTGCTGCAGGTTCTTTTATAGCTCCAAATTACTTCCATAGTAAAGGAGGTTAAGATGCATGTTGTTGCAAGTTACTTCCAAGGGGGGACCCTTAGTTGTGATCAGGATCAGCTCCTTAAGGTACCTGCACCCACCAACAGAGACAGAAAAACACACATACAAACAATTCTGCAAGTTATAGTAACTACTACTAATGACTTGTTGGTGTTCCCTTAGTGTTGCAAGTTGGTGGATCTGTTGCTGGAGGGTGTTGTTGTTGAGGAAGGTAAGAGGCAATCTGAATTTGCAGTACAAAGGATTCCTTATGCAGGATCCTGTTGCTGCTGTAGTGTAGCATATGCAAGTAATGTTGCTGAGATGCTGCAGGTCTATGGTAGGTTGTTGGTCCAAGAATTCCAATCTCAGCTGCTGAAACTCCAATACCAGGCTCAAAGCTTCATGATACCTGCACCAGATAAACAAACAAAAGGAAACTTCCCTTTGCTGATTCCTGTGGTGCATCTCTACAGCATTCTTGCAGCTCCAAGGCCATCTCCAAGTTATCCATTGGTTCATTTTATAGCTGCTGTGCCAAGAAGCAAACCTCACCTGGCTTGCATTTGTTTGTTCCCTTTTTCCAAATCTGCTGGTACCTACACAATCAAGCATGAAAAGAAAAAAGAAAATATCTACTCTAATCCTTACCTCTAGGGGTATGTTGATTGCTCTAGGAAGGCAATAAACAAGGGAGACTCTCCCCTTTACAAAACTCCTAACTATGAATTTATACATAGGGAGTTCTGTACTACTATTAATGGTATACAATTCAAGGAGGTTGTTTGATCCTCTTCAGTTTTGTCCTCCTAAAATTTGGCATCCCCATTTTGTCTAGGATGTAGTATCCTCTTGTTTCCTTAGGAAGCTGTTGAGGGTTGTAGAATTGAACCATGCTGTCTACACTGTGGCTATGCTTGGAAAGTGTATCTGCAACAAAATTAGCTTCCCTATAGATGTGCTTGCATTGAAAGAAATCCAGCATTATGATCAGCTCCTGCAGGTCTGTGATGTAATTCCTGATAGTCCAGGGTGGTGTAATCTCTTGTTTTAGCCATTTCACAAGTAATTCAGAGTCAACCTCCAGTAGGACCCTGCTGTAGCCATGTTGAATGCACCAAGTGATGCCCAGAAGTGCAGCCTGTACCTCAGCTTGGTTGTTAGAACCAACTCCAAGTGGTGCAGCAAATGCATAAAGGAGGTTTCCTTTGTGGTCTCTTAGGATGCCCCAGCTCCAATTTTCCCAGGATTATTCAAAGCACTTCCATCAGTGTTAAATTTAACCACATTGTACGTTGGTTTGTGCCAACTAACTTGGGTGATTTTCAGCTCCTGACTGCAGCTTTCCACCATAATTATTAGCTCCTTCCAGTCACTTGGCCAGCTAAGGTAAGGGAAAGCTGTGAAGATCAGCATGTAAAGTTCTTTGATAACTGAGAACTTCACTCTAGTACTGCTTGACTTTTTTCCTCCATATTTGCTAGCACATCTGTTCTTCCATAGATTCCAACAGATGAATATGGGGGTAGCTTGCATTAATAGTTTATGGACTTCATTATTTGGTTTAACCAACCACCATTTCATCAGAGTGTTCCTCATGGGGCTGCTGCTGTGATGTATACCCCAACAATCAGAGAAATAATTCCATATATGTCTAGCCATGTGTCCTGAGATGAATATATGATCTATATTATCCCAACCTGACCTGTAGCAACAAGAGCACTGAACAGGTGCATGACCAAATTTCTCAATACTTTCATTAGTGGGCAACTTGCTTCTGAGAGTTCTCCAAACTAGAAAGGATATCTTAAAAGGTATATTCTTATGCCATACATAAGTGTCAGTCATTGTTTTGTTCCTTTTTGGCCTGATCTTGTTCCAAGCTGAAGCACAAGTGAAGTTTCCATCTGAGGTCAGCTTCCAGTAGGCTGTATCTGGGATGTTAGGTTGATACTTGAAGGAAAAACTAAGAATCTTCTGTATCAGATGCTGTGGTGCATGTTGCCTCACCTTCTCTTCATCCCATTCTCCATTATTCAGGAACTTGGAGACAGTGGTATTGTTAAGTCTAGGTAGACAGTCTTTGTGATAAGCTAGGGGGCCAATTCCTAGCCAATCATCCCACCAAAAACTGCAAGAGCCTGAGTTAAGGTGCCACTGTATATGAGGCTCAATCTCAGCTTTGTTTGTCATCATGTGTTTCCACATAATTGATTGACCAGTGTCCCATTTCTTGATTACTGGATTTGCCCTTTGGCAATACTTGGCCCTCAGAAAGCTCCCCCATAGAGTCTTCTTAGACCTGAAAATCCACCATTGTTTATATTGCATTGCTAGGCAGACATCTTTTAGATTTTTCATGCCAACACCTCCTTTATCTGTTGGGTAGCTGAGGGTCTCCCATGATGCCCAATGGTATTTTCTTTTTTCTTTGTCCCATCCCCAAAAGAAGTCTGCTATTAGGGACTTTATTTGTTTGAGTGTAGTGGAAGTTGGAATCACAGCAGATAAGAGATGAATTGGGAGGGACTGTAACACATACTTCACAAGAGCAGCTCTCCCCCCATAACTGAGAATTTTGGTATGCCATCCTCTAATTCTGGATGTTACTTTGGACACCATACTAGTAAAGTATATGATCCTTTGACCTCCAATATATAAGGGGCAACCCAAGTAAGTAATAGGGCCATGAGTTGTTTTGAAACCAGTGGTAGAAGTGACCCTTTTAGTGATCTCAGGATCAGCATTCAGAGGGATCATGCACTGACTCTTTTGTGTGTTAATAAGCTGGCCTGAAGTCTGTTCATACACTTCCAGTGTCTTCATGATCAGCTTGAGAGAGTAACTACATGTTGAAGTGAAAATGATTATATCATCAGCAAAGCTCAAATGATTAATCAATGGACCTTTCTTCTCCATGTGGAAACCTTTGTACAAATGGTGTTGATGAAGATTATTGAGCATTCTTGATAGTACCTCAGCACCTAAAATAAATAGGGCTGGGGATAGTGGATCTCCCTATTTGAGGCCTCTTGTAGAGAGGAAGAAACCATGCCTACCTCCATTCACAATAACTGAATACCAGTTATTAGCCATAAGTCTCCAAACCATGTCAATAAATCCTTCTCCAAATCCAAACCTTCTCATGACTAGACATATAAATGCCCAGGACACCCTGTCATAGGCTTTGGCCATGTCTAATTTGATCACAACATTATCTCCCAGCTTTGGTTTTTTAATGCTATGAGTGATTTCCTGTGCCAACATAATGTTTTCAGATATACTTCTTCCCTTAACAAAACCTGACTGATTTTCAGAGATCAGTTGAGGAAGAATAGGAGCAAGTCTGAGACATAGGATCTTTGAAATAACTTTATTGGTGAAGTTACTTAGTGATATAGGCCTGAAATCTGATAACTTATTAGGATGATCTACTTTTGGGAGTAGGACCAAACAAGCATGTGAGATGAACTTGGGAATAGAATGCCCACAAAAAAAGTATTTCACCAAATTGAATAAGTCTTCACTGATGATATCCCAGCAAGTTTGGAAGAACTTGCCATTAAAACCATCTGGACCTGCAGCAGATACATCACTGAGGGAAAATACAGCTTCTTTCAGCTCCTCTTTAGTTGGCATAGCATTAAGAGCCTGGTTTTGATTATCTGTGATGGATTTGGGGATACATCTGAGGATATCTTCATTGATAGCATCATCCTTACCAGTAAATATCTTCTCAAAGTAGTCACATGCAGCAGTAGCTATATTCTGATCACCTTGAATAGTATTATCCTGTTCATCAGTAATCTGATGGATGAATAATCTTCTTCTCCTTCCTCTAATAATAGCATGAAAGTACTTGGAATTGGCATCTCCCTCCTTAAACCACTGAAGCTTAGTTTTTTGTTTAAGGATGGATTGTTCAGTCTTCAAGTATTTAATGTACTGAGCATTCACAAGATTCAGCTTGATCTTGTTATCCTCAGACTTGTCTTGGATGAGATCAACTTCAGCTTGCTTTACCTTCTCTTCAAACTCTTTGACAGCTTCATATATGTCCCCATACTGTTGCCTTGACCAGCTACTAAGGGTGTTAGACACCCTCTTAAGTTTCAAGTGGAATATTCTCATTGGATTACCCTCTATTGGTCTTTCCCAACAGACTCTAACAGTGTACTAGAAAGTCTCATTATCCACCCAACAGTTGAGGAACTTGAAGTATTTGATAGGATTACTGTGAGTCTCCTTACATTCAAGTAATAGGGGGGAGTGATCTGAACCTGTTGAAGCAAGATGAGCCACAGTAGTCATGGGCATCATCTCTAACCACCTATCATTCACCATGGCCCTGTCCAGTCTCTTCCAAATTCTAACTTCCATGTCCCTGTTGTTGCACCATGTAAATTTCTGCCCATGGAATCCCAGATCAGTGAGACCACATGCCTCAATTACACTTATGAACTCTAAGCTTTTGTTCATGTTGTATGGTTGTCCTCCTAGTTTTTCATCAACATCAGTGATCACATTAAAGTCTCCAATAATGCACCATGGCTTGTCTGTGTCAGCATACTGCAGCATTTTATCCCAAAGAGTTCTTCTCAGGTAATCCTTACACTTGGCATAAACAAATGTAATAATATGAGAATTAGGATTAGCCACATGTTTGATTTCACAAGTACACTGTTGTTCATCTTGGTCTACAATAGAGCAGTCCACATCCTAAGTCCAAAACAACCAAATCTTGTTATTGGATTATGAATGGCACTGTCCATTCTCAGCTGAATTCTGTAGTGGTTGAGATGTGATTGATTAGCAAATGGTTCCAGGATTGCCAACATAGTTAATTTGTGATAATCCTTGAGTTTTTGGAGTCTATCCAAGGCACCTTGAGTATCAATACTCCTTGCATTCCAGCATATTGTATTCATCATCAAAGTTTCAGGGATTTGGACCTTGTGTTGATGCCCTTCTTACAAGTAGCATTATCTGAACTGGTGGAGATGTCTTGTTTCTGTTTTTTCTTCTTCTTCTTTGCTTGCTGACCCCTGGGTGATAAACCCTGCTTCTTAGTGACTTGCAACACTTCATCCTGAGTTGTAGAATCTGTGATATCATCCAGTGCTCTAATGGGAGAGGCACTAGTTTCCTCATCCTCATCATGAGTTTGTTCCCTTTGATCTAGGTCCTCTTCATCTTCAGATTGAATAGGTCTATATTCATCCTCCAAGTCATCTGATATGGCTCTCTTATTAAGCACACACAATTCAGTAGAGCTGGATTGAATTTGAAGAGGTGAAGCATGAATCCCTGCTTGTTCATCAACCAACACATAGTTCACTCTGTGTTGTGTCTTTTCAGACAGAGATTTTTTACTTAGCTGATTATGATGTGATTCATATAATGTGGGTGTAGGCCTTCCATCATTACAAATCTCATTTCATAAAACAGTATCATTAGAGTCTTAAGTCATCATTAAGGATCTTAAGTCACCTTATCATTAGGGTCTTAAGTCACCTTTAAGGATCTTAAGTTTTCCTTTCATTAAACTTGTTCGAACACTTGAAATTCCACAATTATGACTTATACTTGAAATTAAGTTGGAAGCATTGATATATAATTAATTGACTTGGAAATTATAAAATTGAATTGAAAACATGCATGATCATATAATTTCTATCAAATCATGCATAATTCATGAAAATAATATAAATTGGAGTAAATCTTAGAAAACACTGTAGCACCCAAAAGCTGATCAAAAAGGTCATCAATACGAGGCATAGGAAAACAGTTCTTCATTGTCACCTTGTTCTACTTCCTGTAATCAACACACATCCGCATAGTACCTTTCTCTTTCTTTACAAATTGGAATGGGGCACCCTAGAAATGTTAGGCTTAATAAACCATTTACCTAAGAGGTCTTCAAGTTGAACACTAAACTCTCCTAGTTCTGCGGGGTCCCTAATAAGGCCAAATAGAAATATGATGGGTGCCTGGCTCCAAGTCTAGAGTAATATCAATATTATGCTTTGGGGGTAGGCTAGGTAGGTCGGTAGGAAAAATATCTGCAAACTCTCAGACTATAGGAACTGAATCAATTGATGGGCCTTCCCGACTGACATCACATACATAGGACAAATAAGGTAAGCACCCAAAAGCAACAAACCATTAAGCTTGCACAAAGGAGATAATCCCCTTTGAATAAGCACCCTATTACAACATAAGAGGAATTCCAGGCATGGCTAAGGCAATGGTCTTACTATAGTAATCTAACACTCATGGTAGGGGGATAACAAGTCCATGAAAAAAATCACATTGAAATCAACCAAATCTAGCAGAATCAAATCAACTCTAGTATCATAACCTTGATAGTCACTAAGCAAGATCGCATACCTGATCCATTGCTAAGGACTCTCCCATCAGGGTTAAAAAATAAATTGAATATTACTAGGACTAAACTCATACCTAATCAGGGAGCATAATAAATAGAAACATACAAAAGAGTGGAGGTCGGATCAAATAGCACTATGGCAGGTGGATGGCATAATAAAAGCCTGTGATGACATCGTCAGATTCCTTAACCTCCACCCTCATTAGTGCAAAATAGAAATGGCCATGAGCACCACTTACCAGTGTATTTGACCTACCACCTATCCTACCTCCTCATACTCTACCTCTAGCACTATATCAGCTGCCCTAATGCTCTTGATCCTGACCACCACCTCTAGTTGAAAGGGATATTGCTGAAGCTCGCTTGGCTGCAGTAGGAGATGGAGTTACTATCTTATGATGTGGGAAATCTTGAGACTAGCAGTCTAGCTTTCCACAATCATAACAACCTCGAAAGGAAGAACCCATATAAAATTAGCCACCACGGCATATAGACCCCAAATCTAAACCTCACAAACTCTAGCCTGTGGCTCATACGTTGTTGACTACCATCTAAGGTAGGTAATGTCACTTAAACTATCTAGATGTGCTGAATATGGTGAAACTATGGGTGAGACCTATCATAAAAGTCCCTAGTCTTGGAGTGGGACTTGCTGTAGATACCCTGGTAATGATCCCTCTTGTTATTGCCTCTGTGGGTATCACGAAGAATAATCTCTATAGTGATGGCGTGGTCTACCACATCCATAAACGATTAACCCGCTAAAGCCATAACAATCCTCAACTCAAATTTGCGTCCACACATAAAATAAGAGTCTCTCCTCAACGGGTAAGATCATTATGACATAGCGAAATAGCTTATGGAACCTCAACTCATACTCAGAGATGGTCATAAAGCCTAGATCTAACATGTAGAATTGATTACGAAGTTCATCTCTAACATTCTATGGTATATACCTTGCCAAGAAGACCTTCAAAAGCTCCTCCCTAGATACTGATAGTGACCCAATTGGCTTGGTCTATAAATGCGAGCACCACTACAGCCTAGAGGGCCCATAAAATTTGTGAGCACTAAAGTCCGCTCCTCTCGACTCCATAAGTCCCAAGCTATTCAACAACTCCTAGAATGTAATAAAAAACTACTGGGTGTCCTCTTTTTCTGCTCCAGAAAACCTGGTGAAGATAACCTCTGGAATACCCAAAGCATCTTCTTCTTGCGCAGAGACATGGCCCCATAAACTATAATAGGCTGATCGATAATGGGGGTTGGTGGCCGCTGTACCTCTTGAGTTGCTATGACAGGCTGAACCTTCTGAACTAGCACGACTGCTGCTGTAGATAAGGCCTGCTACTGTATACTCCCTAATATTATAAAAAGCTATGTAATGGCCATCTACAGCTTAATAGGCATAATCGGTATGGGTGGTGGCTGGGCTGTCCTCGATCCCACTGGGTCATGATGATCAGGCTCTACTTGAGGGTTCGCCTCTTGATCCGGAGTTAGCTCTCTCTCATAAGTTGGTGTTATAGACCTAGTATGACCTCCGAACTGTGCTTCAATTTGATTTTTGAGCTTGGGTGCTATTTTGGACTAGTTTTTGTGGATAATTCTGGAACTCTGGATGTGGGTCCCATATTTTTCATTTTAAGACCCCGATATTAGTTCATCTCTGAAAATTATAAAATTAGTGTTTAAACAACTGTAATGATGTTGTGATTTTGCTTTTGATAGTGTGGTAGCGTTTCTAGGCCGTTCAGAAAAGAAAATCTCTAGCACAGTAATTTGGAGCGTACGTTTTCAACCTATGGATAGGCTATGACTTTCCTTCTTTTAGATTGGGCTGAAATATGTGAAAATATGTTGAGATTGATGGAATCTAGGTTGGGTAGCTTATTTTATATCTTAGGTATTACAAACCATGTTTTAGGCATTCATTGGATTTCTCGAGTAATTGGAAGCATCTGACCCTTTCCCTTAATTATTATTAGAGTAAGAGGAATTGAGTGCATATGATGTTGGTATTGTGGAGCATGTTGGCCTTAATATAGGTTGTAAACTTGCTTTAGATGCTCCGGCGTCACTCTGGTAGGCTTAGATCCTTATAGAATATTATAGCAGGTTAGTGACTGATAGTTTGGCCAAAGCTAGGAGGTAACCTTGCTCTTATGAATATCCTTATCCATAACTCCCTATGATTGCGACTTTCTGTATACGTCAGCGATACTAAACTTTTTGATCATTTTGTTTCAACTCAAGTTCAAGCTTTGGTGATGTATAAATTGATTTATTGTAGATGAGATTCTCGGTAAGTATTAGCATCCAGTTGGAAAGGAGAATGATCGGCACCCTCGGATAATGTGTAATTAAACAACTATGACAGCAGTTATAGGCTCAATTTTACCTCAAACAATGAGTCACCAAAACCTTTCAAAGCTTCCCAGAAGTTCTCCTGGCAATTACCCATGACCCAAGCTTTGAATCACCTAAATCGAAGATCCCTAACTCAAGTTATGAATGTTGAAGCTTGGGATCAGAGCTAAAACGCATCCGATTTTATAAAAAAGCTCAGGCCAAAAATGACCTTCGCGAATGCGTTAAAAATGGCTTGTGAATGTAGAGGTCCTAAGAGTTTCCCTTCGTAAAAGTGAAGGGGCCTCTGCAAAAGCGGAAGGCAAAAGCCTTGGCCTCCATGAATGTGGTTGGGATCCCGCGAATAGGGAGGGACAGCCCATTGGCTTCCTTAAATATGAAACGAAATTAGGGCCTACACTAGAAGCTGCAAGAACTTTGAGATTTGGCAAAGTCTGAGTCTCCGACGGCGTGCTCGAGATTCATTCAGAACCCCATGCATGAAAATGAGATATGCTACCCGACAAAATTCGACATTCCAGACTCAATACCGCAACTGAAATTTTCATATGAGGTAATTTTGATGAAAAGTAGGTCCCATTCCTAGTGTCTTTCTTAGCCAAATTTACAATGAGCCTCAAAATTAGATCAAAAGCCTCGGGAAGAGAACGATGAGTTATTCTAGACCAAACTAAAAAATTCTGATACTAACTCCACTGCCAAAATTTTTATCCAAGCACATTTTCAAATAACACTGATCAAAGTAAAACTTAGGCCAAAGTTTTAAGGCTAAAGCGCGAAATTATCCAAACGCACACTGAAAGCCTCGATGCTCTTGACAACCATGCTACTAGCATAATTTTGCCATTTCAGAGCTAATGGAATCATCAAAATTACATTAAGAATTCTTTACCTGATGTTATGAACAAATTTAACTTTTCAAGTTTTCAAAGCTCCAAAATAGAGAAATGAGCCTAAAACCCAAATGAACAATCAAATGACTAAGTCAGTGCCAGCAAGTCATAAATATCTTGGAGTCACTATAGGAATGCTATAAATAATGAAATGAATGCATTAACTCAAAAATGACCTGAAGGCTCATTACAATAACCTTCTACCTCAAAGCTCAATCAAGTAGAAATCGTAATAAAATAAAAAGTATCTCAAGAACATCTTTTCTCTTATTCTCCTGCTACAAAAATGTCAAATGCAGATGTTGTGCAAATGAATACCTACAAAACACTATCAAATCATTCTCAAAACCACTCATATCACACAAACAATTGGGTAAACATATGTCACAGTGCAATCATTGTAACATGGAACTTCAGCTAGTTCAAGTCAAAGCCTCAAGATAAAAAAATGATAATAATAAAGTAAAGTTCGAAAGATAAGCACAAAGGCACCGAATTATACCAAACAGTTAAAACATGAATAAATCTAAATTTTAACAACCTAGAAGCATTTTAACAATCTTTACACGTTAACAAAGTCTAAGGACCAAACTAACCTAAGGATTCTCAAATAAGCGCCAAGCTAATAACTGAAAAATGGTCAAATCTACAACTAATGATCAAACAACCTATAATCTCAACAAAAAACTACCTATCGATAAAAGCCACTCACTATATATATTATAACTATGCCAAGTCTAAAAGGGAGAAATAGTAACCTACCTCAAGGTCGAAATTGTGTTCGAACCTTTATTCTAGAGTTTTTCCTTTCTGAGTCGCCTCCAAATGATGCTGCGCTATCAAATTAGTATTTTGAACATCAAAACAAGTGAAATGATACCCATATTGCAATAAAATAATTCGGACCTTAAATCGTGTCCAAAATTGACATTCAGACAATGATAGTGAATTGGAAATCTATCTTCACCATTATGCGCCACTTGACGTGAGGATCACATGCATGGAAGTTGGGCAAAGGTGGAATTCAATTCGGACCTCAAATGGATTGAAAACTAGACTTTAAGAATTCAAAATGAACAAAAATGAGCTTCCAAATAAGAATTAATTGTAGAAATAAATCTAGAATACATGATTAAAGGTGAAAAGGAAGGATTCTACCATTGAATCACTTGAAATGGGCAAGAAATGAGCAATACACTTGTCTTTTGAAAAATAAAGGAGAAAAAGAGTTATAACACCAAAAATGGTCTTAAAAGAAGTCAACTGGCCATTTAATCGACCACCACAAAAGTGGTCGACTGGCCACTAAAGCGTCAGGACTTAGGTGGTCTATACTACTAAAGAGGTCAAGGATGCTTAAGCGCCTACCACTAAAGAGGTTTGGACGTTGCTTAAGTGGTTAGGCCCCAAATGGCTTACCATAGTAAAAATGGTCTAGAGACCGCTAAAGCAGTCGCACTAGCAGCTTTGGCATCAACCAAATGCTAAGGTGGAATTTTCTTTCAATAGATCCTTAGGATTTATTGGAAATCCTATGAAAACAAATCAACTATGCTACTCTACAAAAAATGACACTCCAAACTCAAAAGAACTGACAAAACAACCAAGAAGGTCACCTCGATAGAATATTGACCCAAGTGAACACTAAATAAAGAAAATAAGCAAGCATATTGACAAATACCACCAAATCAACCCAATCACCTCGAGATTAGAACCAAAGTTTATTCTAAACCAAAATCAGCATCACAGAGCATGTGTTGACAGAATTCTTATTTGAGTATGTTTACGGAGAATATTGACCAAAGTCAAATTTTTACCATACTTTCATGATTATCTCGCCTAATGGCTCAAAACCATGCTGAAGGCCTCAGTACCCAAACCAACTATGCCACTAGCATAAAATAAAAGGTTCTCTTGATGTGGATCAAAGTCAAACGTTTCAATTTAAAAGGTTCCAAACAGAGAAAAACTCACTAAAATCTCTCACAACCATTCGAAAACCATACCACCCATTCTAACATAGCATAAATACTACAAAAAGCTACAAGAAGGGATAAAATAATAATTAACACAAAAGCAAGTAAATGACCACGAGAGTTATTACAAAAACTCTACTACTCTGTAGTTATTAAAATATCTATTCTTAAAGAATAAAAAATTTCATCTTTTTATTTATTTTGAAATATAAATTTAAGTCGAGGCAACAATGTTTTTTATCGTAACACCTCAAATCTTACGGCTAAGATGTGAACAATTCTACAAGTGTAGATAGACTCGAACCTGATAAACTTTAATTGTTCATAGGTGTTAAGATTAATTATTTAGTGTGGAAGTGTCTTAGGTATTAACAAAGGTCATACGAGACTCGTATCACAAAGTTGAGTTAAAAACATCATTACGGATTGAGTTTAGATATATGTATTTGTAGGGTCAACTTCTAATGATCACGCCTTCTAGAATACGAAGAGTTATGTAGCTTATAACTTATCAAAATAAGCTCTTTGGGTATTTTTTCCAACAACATTGACTGTTTATTAATCTGAGTTTGGAGTACAAAGTTATGGTTGCTTTATCTAAATGTGCTTGTGCTGAAAAAGTTACTTCACTATAGTGAGGATAGTAAGTGCCATAGAGAAAATATTCTCCACTATTGCAAAAATATGCTTCAATGTAGTGAAGGTCAGATAACTTTTAAGTTAGTTTTGATGGGTCTTTTGTCATAAACTCAAAACACCTTGTTCCAAAGCCCTAGAAGGGAAATTTCTCAAGGTTTGGCTTAAAATTCTTCGTGAGATAAGTTTTTCCATCCACTACTTAGTTTATAAATCTGTTAACACCTTAGAATCTTTAGAAATATTATTAATGGAAGAATTATGGGTTAGAACCCTAGGTTCTTGAAATTATAGGGAGAAGCTATGGCTATGCACTATATCACCTATATTTATTTCTAGTTTGTAAGCTAATGATTCCAAGCATGAATTTATTATTCTAAATTATGAATTGTGGCTATTGGAAACCTTGTGTAATGGACCTCTAGGTCATTTTCCTAATACTACTTCCATTTTATTATTTAGAGTATTCCTATAGCAATCGTAGGTTGTTTATAACCTCTTGGCATCGGTAACTCGATTTCCTGGTCATTCATTTGAATTTTAGATCTATTTTCTTATTTTGGAGCTTTTATAACTTGAAAAGTTGACTTCGGATAAATTTAGGTAAACAACCCCAGAACAGAATTTTAATGGTTCCATCAGCTCTAGAATAGTCAAATTAGGCAAGTAGTATGGTCAGCATGAGTATCGAGGCAATTGATCAGAGTTTGAGGCCAATTGGTTCTTTTGCCTTTGAAATTTGGCCCATGATTGACTTTGGTCAACATTATTTGAAACCATTCTTGGATGAAAATTTTGACAGCGCAGTTAGCTCTAGAATGTCAACTTTAGTCTAGAATGACCTTTTTCGCTTCTAGATGCTTCTGGTCTAATATCGAGGCCCATTGTGGAATTAGGCTCTAAATGGTAATTAGGTGTGGGACCCATTTTCTATTGTAATGATCTTTTATGGAAATTTTGACTATACTATTGAGTCGAGAACATCAAATTTGGTAGGGTAGCATATCTCGTTTGCATGCACAGAATTCTGTATGAATTCCAAGCACCCCGTCAAAATATTTAAACTTGAAAATTATCATTTCAGCTGATCTCTAGTGCAGGTAAGTTTGTTCTCTGCTATTGTGGGCCCTTGGTTGCATTCGCAATGACCTAAGGTTTTCTTCTTTATGTTCGCAGGGTCATGGCCGCATTTACGGGGTTGCCTCCATATTCATGGGTCTTTGGCCGCTCTAGCAAAGGCCAAACTTCCTAACCTCTATGATCACAGGCCGCTTAGGCCATGTTCGTGAAGGTCATGTCCTTGGTATTTTAAAAAACAACCAAGGACGAACTCATACATACATGCATGTATTAAAAATTGATTTCTCCTCCATTTCTTAATTATACTTGGTGATCGAAGGGTCTAAATTCAAGGAAATTGTGTGGGGAATTCATTGATGAGCTTAGAAACTTATTAAGGAGCTTTGTGTGATGTAAATTTACTATCTTAGATGCCGCCATTATCATTTTTATATTGGAATTTTAATGAATTTTGGAGGATTGTATCTTGGCTATTTTAGCTTTGTTTTTAGTGATTCTTGAAGCTAAATTATGGGTTTTTCCACAAGGAACATCATAGTATGCTTGGTTGGGTTATGGGTGCTTCGGTTTTGATCAATTTTGGGTTATAGATGCTGCCATATTGATTATTTTAGCTTAAAATGTGAAAATTTCATTGCATGCTCGTTTCGTGTTATTTCCCAACCCTGAACTGTGCTTCAATTTGATTTTTGAGCTTGGAATGTTGTTTTGGACTAGTTTTTGGGGTCAATTCTGGAACTCTAGATGTGGGTCCCATATTTTCCATTTTAAGATACTGAAGTTGGTCCATCTCCAAAAATTGTAAAATTAGTGTTTAAACAACCCTAATGACATTGTGATTCTATTTTTGATAGTGTGGTAGCGTTTCGAGACTTTCAGAAAGGAAAAGCTCTGGCACAGTGATTTGGAGCGCGCGTGTTCAGCCTATACAACTTTCCTTCCTTTAGATTGAGCTGGAATATGTGAAAACATGTTGAGATTGATGGAATCTAGGTTGGGTAGCTTATTTTATATCTTAGGTGTTAGAAGCCATGTTTTAGGCATTCTTTGGGTTTCTCGAGTAATTGGAAGCATCTAACCCTTTCCCTTAATTAATAGTATTTTAAGAGGAGTTGAGTACATATGATGGTGTTATTGTGGAGCATGTTGGCCTTTGTATAGGTTGTAAACTTTCTTTAGTTTTCTAGTGTCGCTCCAGCAGGCTTAGATCCTTGTAAAATGGTCTAGCAGGCTAGTGCCTGATAGTTTTGCCTTAGCTAGGAGGTAACCTTGCTCTTATAAATATCCTTATCCATAACTCCCTTTGATTGCAACTTTCAATTTGCATCAGCGATACTAGACTTTTTGATCATTTTGTTTCTACTCCATTTCAAGCTTTGTTGATATATCAGTTGATTTATTTTAGAGGATATTATAGATAAGTATTAGCATCTAGGTTTAAAGGAGATTGATTTACACCCTTGGATAAATTATATGTGAGCATCCGAGTCCCAAGTCCCAGCCTCCATTCTTAGATTCCATCGAGGAGTATCTAGGTAGCCAGTCCCGATCTCTGCCGACTTGCTAGTATGGCGAGCATCCGATTTCTAGGCCCGACCTTGCCACATTGAAAACTCAGGCAAGCATTCGGGTTCTAGGTCTGGCCTTGACCCCATTGACAACTCAGGCAAGTAACTAGGTTCCAGGCCCGACCTTGACCACATTGACATGTCAGGCAAGCATCCGAGTTCCAACCCCAACCTTGACTACATTGAGAACTCGGGCGAGCATCTGGGTGGCAAGTCACGGCCTCAGTCCCCGGATCATTCTTTGTTCATTGATTCTTGGAGATTCTTGGTTTGGTAATGACATGGTTCTACATTGTTGATGCAAGATAGAGCACTAACTACCATCGCACTTAGATCGAGCATGTTGTAGTCTTCTTCAGAGACTAGGGTGAGCACTTAAACCTTTTGGGATCATTTGTCTCTTTCAGCATAGATGGCCCATCTTTTGCCTTTTGAGACTAGCCAGTTGTTGTATATATTTTTGGTCCTCTTTTGGGACTTGTACTCATTCTTTATTTTATAGTAGCTCTATACTTGTAACCTCCAGGTTCTAGGAGGGATATTTAGTTGTATATATCATGTTTTGATTTTCCTCCACTTATCTATTCTATTTATTTTAGTATTTTCCATTCTTTTTTAGTTTCTACCCTTAAACCCATTACTTTTCATTCTGGGTTTATGGGTTGGCTTACCTATTGGTGAGTTATAGTAGGCACGATCATGACCAGAGAAATCGATTTGTGATAAGTTATTATTAGAGTCCTAGGTTCATTGCTCTCACTTGTACAGAGCTAACGTCTAGTAGAGTCTCACAAATGGGTGCGAAGATGTTCATAACTTATCCTCAGGAGGCTACAGTATGTCATTAGGAATGATCTTTATGTTTTATTATTTTGTGTCTTATTGGTTTCGTGAAATCTCATTTGTTCAACTCTTTTGCAAGGATAGTTTGTACGTATAGTACTACCAGTGGCGATGATTATCCAGGATTGGGAAGGCTTAGACGCTGGCCCCATGGCACAAGCAGGGGAGAAACACTAGCTTCTGATCCAAATAGAGCTCCTAAGCTTTGTAGAAGAGCATCAGGATGCCCCTATTTCTACCTTAGCTGGAGGGGACACCACCAGCAACATAGCCTTCAACCGTACCAGTTATGACCCACAGTTACAGGAAATGATTTTTTAGCTCCTTACAACTATCATGGTTATAACACAGGCCCCAACCCTAGCAGCAGACATGCCTATATTGCAGGATCAGCCTGCACCGCCAGCACTTGAGGTTCACCCACCTCCACCAGTTACTAAACCACCCGCCACCAGTCCCAAAAGGCGTTATGCCTTTACAGGAGCAAAAGATATTTAGGGTATTTTAGAGGTTGTCACTCCCAATGTTTTTTGGAGCTATTAGAAAGAATGCCATAGAGTTTTTGAGTACCTACCAGGAGAAACTATATTCCTTAGGCATTGTGGAGTCTAGAGGTGCTGACTTTACCGCTCACTAATTCCGTGGGTCAACCAGGAAGTGGTGGTGCTCTTACTTACAAACTAGGCCAGCTGGGTTATCACCGTTGACATGAACTCAATTTTTAGAGGCCTTCTTGGCTAGATGCATCTCGAAAAGCGTTAGGGACCAAATTTGGGATTAATTTACTTGGTTGGAGTAGGGTCAGATGATAGTCGCCAAGTATAAGGTCAAATTCCACCTGCTATCTCGGCATGCTACTATGATTCTATCCATTAGGAGGAGCTGGTATGATGTTTTGTGCGAGAATTGAGGCCCTACTTGAGGTTAGGGACCAAGTACTTAGTTTCTATGGGTCACACTTTTTTGGATGTGGTGTATCATGCTCGTACGTTAGAGATCATTCATTGCCAGGACCAAGAGAGGAGCTATAGTGGATCCCAGTCTAGGGTCTATGACAGTAATGACAAGCCCCGCCAGTGGTTCTAGCATGATAGGTGCCAGTAGGGTCAGTCTAGTTAGCCAGTTCAGGCTGCCCTACTAGTAGCTGAGGGTAGTCAACCCCATTCAGAGGGTTCTACCATAGGGTAGAGCTCGAGGGGATCAAGTCTACTTTCTTCCTATCATAGATAGGTTATCATAGGTTGCTCAGCTTTGGTTTTTTTTATTGTGTCTTAATAGAACCATGGTCTAGAGATTTTTCCAGCTGGGCTAAACCATTGACAGCAATACCACCCCCATCAAAAGGTGGAGATTAGGAGTTAAGTCCATGGCAATAGCCACTAAGGTGTTCAGGGAGGTCCTTAGGGAGGCAGGTCGGATGGCAGGTCAAATAGACATAAGGGAGGCCTATAAGGCCATTTTTATGTTGCTCTAGTGAGGGTAGAGGCTGAGGCATCAAATGATGTCATCACATGTACTATCCTTATATGTCAGCAGACTGCTTCAGCTTTATTTGATCTAGGTTCCATATATTATTATGTGTCTATATATTATGCTCCCTATCTGGGTATTGTTAATGAGCCACTTAAGGTGACATTTTATCTTTTGTCCCCGAAATAAGATTCTTTAGTAGTGGATCAAATTTGTAGATTCTATATGGTGATATTTAGAGGCATGAGACCCGAGAAAGTCTTATTTTACATGATATGCTTGACTTTGATGTTATTCTGGACATAGATTGGCTATCCCCTCACCATGCGGTTTTGGACTAGTATGCCAAGATCATTATATTATCTATGTTCGACATTCTCTTAATCTTGTGTTAGGGTGCTTATTGTATCTAACTGATTGGGACCATATCCTTTATGCGGGCTGGGCGGCTAGTTGCATCCAGGTGTTTGGCATGCTAAGCATATGTCTGTGATATGTCTAGCAAGGCCCCTTCTATCAATTTAGTTCATGTGGTTCAGGAGTTTATTGATTTCTTTCCTATTGACATACCTCACCTACCCCAGAGAGAAATATTGACTTTACCATAGATTTAGAGCCGGACACCTAGACCATTTCTATTCCACCCTACCATATGGCCCCCGTAGAGCTCAATGAGCTCAATGTTCAACTTGAGGATCTCTTAGGTAAAGTCTTTATTCATCCCAATATATCACTATGGGGTATACCCATCCTATTTGTTAAGAAGAAAGATAGGACTAAGAGGATGTGTATTGATTACAAGCAGTTGAATAAGGTGACGGTGAAGAACAGTTGCCCCATGCCTTATATCAATGATGTATTTGACTATCTTTTAGGTGCCTCCATGTATTCTAAGATTGACCTAATGTTTGGCTACCACCAGTTGAGGATTAGAGTTGCCGACATTCCTAAGACTGCTTTTTCGACTCATTATGGCCACTATGAATTTCTTGTGATGTATTTTGAGGGCGAGAGCTTTTTCGTATATTATGATACTTCTAGTGTAGGTCTTGGGTGTGTTCTAATGTAGTAGGACTGTGCTATTGCTTATGCTTCCAGACTATTGAGAGCGCACTAGTGCAACTACCCCACTCATGATTTAGAGTTGGCAGCGGTAGTTTTCCTGCTCAAGATATGGAGGCACTACTTATACGGGGTCCATTTTGAGATATAAATAGATCACTATAGTCTACAGTACATTATGAGTTAGAGGGACCTTAATTGTAGGCAACAATGTTAGATTGAGCTTTTAGCAAATTATGACATTTCTATCCTCCACTATCCAAGCAAGGTAAATGTAGTAGAGAATGCCTTGATTTGGAAGGCGGGGAGTATGGATAGTTTAGCTTACTTGCCTGCTGTGGAGCAACTTCTAGCCTTGGATATCTAGACATTGGCTAATAAGATGGTCAGGATAGACATCTTAGATTTTGGACTGATTTTGGCTTTTATAGGAGCTTGGTCATCTCTATTGGATTAGATTCGTGGCTAATAGTTTGAGGATGGAGCATTGGTAGAGCTTCGAGAGTTGGTATTATGAGGAGAGAGTGGCCAGGCTTCTATAGATTCAGATAGGATACTACAGTTTGATGGTCGCCTTTTTGTTCCTACTTGCCAAGGTAGAATCTACCCAGTTAAATGGGTAATCATGCTATGTGCATCCACTAGCTAGGACATATTGACAATAATCCTATGGTGGCAACATTGGTAAGGAACTAGAGATTGCTACAAAGGATCCCTTGGATCGAGTCCCCATATTAAAATCCTCTTGATGCTAAGTCAACAACCCATGAAATAGATATCATTATCATAAAATATACTTTTCATAAATTATAAACTTTTTATAAATCATAATTCATAAAACTTGTTTATAATAATAGCTCATTAGGATGTGATTCATATAATGTGGGTGTAGGGCTTCCATCATTACAAATCTCATTTCATAAAACAGTATCATTAGAGTCTTAAGTCATCATTAAGGATCTTAAGTCACCTTATCATTAAGGTCTTAAGTCACCTTTAAGGATCTTAAGTTTTCCTTTCATTAAACTTGTTCGAACATTTGAAATTCCACAATTATGACTTATACTTGAAATTAAGTTGGAAGCATTGATATATAATTAATTGATTTGGAAATTATGAAATTGAATTGAAAACATGCATGATCATATAATTTCTATCAAATCATGCATATTTCATGAAAATAATATAAATTGGAGTAAATCTTAGAAAACACTGTAGCACCCAAAAGCTGATCAAAAAGGTCATCAATACGAGGCATAGGAAAATAGTTCTTCATTGTCACCTTGTTCTACTTCCTATAATCAACACACATCCGCATAGTACCTTTCTCTTTCTTTACAAATTGGAATGGGGCACCCTAGAAATGTTAGGCTTAATAAACCATTTACCTAAGAGGTCTTCAAGTTGAACACTAAACTCTCCTAGTTCTACGAGGTCCCTGATAAGGCCAAATAGAAATATGATGGGTGCGTGGCTCCAAGTCTACAGTAATATCAATATTATGCTTTGGGGGTAGGCTAGGTAGGTCAATAGGAAAAATATCTGCAAACTCTCAGACTATAGGAACTGAATCAATTGATGGGCCTTCCCGACTGGCATCACATACATAGGACAAATAAGGTAAGCACCCAAAAGCAACAAACCATTAAGCTTGCACAAAGGAGATAATCCCCTTTGAATAAGCACCCTATTACAACATAAGAGGAATTCCAGGCATGGCTAAGGCAATAGTCTTACCATAGCAATCTAACACTCATAGTAGGGGGATAACAAGTCCATGAAAAAAATCACATTGAAATCAACCAAATCTAGCAGAATCAAATCACTCTAGTATCATAACCTTGATAGTCACTAAGCAAGATCGCATACCTGATCCATTGCTAAGGACTCTCCCATCAGGGTTAAAAAAAATTGAATATTACTAGGACTAAACTCATACCTAATCAGGGAGCATAATAAATAGAAACATACAAAAGAGTGGAGGTCGGATCAAATAGCACTATGGCAGGTGGATGGCATAATAAAAGCCTGCGATGACATCGTCAGATTCCTTAACCTCCACCCTCATTAGTGCAAAATAGAAATGGCCATGAGCACCACTTCCCAGTGTATTTGACCTACCACCTATCCTACCTCCTCATACTCTACCTATAGCACTATATCAGCTTCCCTGATACTCTTGATCCTGACCACCACCTCTAGTTAAAGGGGATATTGCTGAAGCTCGCTTGGCTGCAGTAGGAGATGGAGTTACTATCTTATGATATGGGAAATCTTGAGACTAGCAGTCTAGCTTTCCACAATCATAATAACCTCGAAAGGAAGAACCCATATAAAATTAGCCACCACGGCATATAGACCCAAAATCTAAACCTCAAACTCTAGCCTGTGGTAGTGTAACACCCCTCAAAATTTTCCCTAAGATTCGGGCCTTCTTTGTATACGTGTGGGGGCCTATCGTATTTATTTCGAAGTATGTGCTTGAGTTGAGATGAGTCCTGAGGAATTTAAGAGCGTTGGAGGTGATGTGGGGTCATTGAGGACCCCTAGGGCCAAGCTAAGTCCAAAAGATCCGTCGTGGCTAACTTTAGGATGAGTTCATGTAAGGGTCGACTTTTAATGACCCTATCTTTTGAAGGACGTCAATCTAGGTGGCCCACGACCTATCAAATTAAAGGTCATCGAGTCTTCTTTCAGACGCCACCAAGAACATAAATTTTGGAGTTCGGAGTCAAAAGATATGACGATCCGAAGGTGAACTAGCACGACAGGAAGTCCATTTTTGGCCTAGGTTGCAACTACTGGGGAAATGGCCTTGGCACTGTAAGGGCCCGACGCGCCACTATCGCGCTAAAAACATGACTCAGTAGTTTGGTCCCTGGCGCGATGCGCCACTAAAAGTTGTGCATGGTTTTTTAGGCTAAATTCCCAAAATTCAGAACAATGGGCTTGGCGCTGTAAGGGCGCGACGCGCCACTATCGCGCCAGAAACATGCCTCAGTAGTGTCGCCCCTGGCGCGATGCGCCACTAAAAGTTGTGCAGGTTTTAGGCATAATTGGCCTTGGCGCTGTAAGGGCGCGACGCGCCACTATCGCGCCAAGGGCGTTTTGGCCTAATTTTCAGAATTTAGAGGAAGGGCAATTTGGAAAATTTCCCAAATTATATATACACAAGCCTTGTGTATTTTGGGGTCATTTCTTCAGCCCCCACACTCTCTCTAAAAGCCCTAGCTCCTCTCTCTTCTCTTCTTCTCCATTTCCAACCAAAAAGGAGTCCAAGAGCTTCAAGACCTCAAGCTTCCATTGAAGACCCAACCACAAGGTTTTCTTCAAGTCTTCACTAAGGTATGTAAGGCTATCCAAAACATGGGCTAAGTCCACCCATGTGCCCTATCCTTGTTTTGAGGTTAGATGTCCATGAAAATAGAGTTTCTTGATATGGTCTAAGTTTAATGAGTTTTATCCCATATTTATTTGATTCTATATGCATTGATGTTGTTGAGCTAAGAGGTTCCTAAAATGAGCCCTTATGTGAGTATGAGATGATAAAGAAATGAGTTGCTAAATATGTTTTATTGGTCTTCTTAATTATGTAGACTTGATAAAGTATACTATTTTCTTAAACATGTTACTTATTATAAAAATGTCGATTTGAAGTCTTGAGGATGTGATGAGTCACAAGGATTTTCTCAAATGGATGGAGGTAATGATTGATTATATCTAGATGATGTTATATATGTGCATTTAAAACTTCCTTGAAGATATGATTGAGATTGAGCATTGAGATTGAGATTTGATTGTGATAGAGTTGATGAGTTGACAAGGTTGTAATAAGACTTGTTGATATGAGTTGATTGAGTTGATTTGATGGAGTTTTTATGAGCATTGAGTCTTGGGAGGAGTATCGAGCACCGAATTGGGCAAGAGTATAGTCCATACTCGAACCCAATACCTGTGTTGCCAAACGTAGGGGGGATTGAACCGTTAAAGTCGGATGCTTCCCCGAGAGCTTTTGTCCTGACATTATAGGACATGGTTGGATTGGATCCATGAGTGTTCGATTCGTTCATACCCTGGCAAGGTATGAACGGGCGTGGCAATGACGTCACTTCATTGTACCTTCACTGGCTCATAAGTGTTGGTTGTCGGTTAAGAGAAACTCCCAAATAGGTTTTGATAGTACTCTGAGTCAGATTGAGTTGAATTGTATATGATTGGTCCAGTCTAAATCATATCCTTGTTTAGACTTAGGACATTTGATTAAGTTGTCATCCCTTCTGAGTTGAGCTCCCGAGTTGGTTTATTCTTCCTTGATATTCGTTGTATTCGGCCATTTTACATACTCGTATATTCCATGTACTGACGCTATTTGGCCTGCATCGTTTCATGATGCAGAGACAGGTACTAGAGATCATCAACCGGCGCTCCGTTGAAGATCCACATACACTTCCAGCCAGTCGGTGAGTCCTCCTAGTTCCCGGAGGATATTGGGCCTTCTTGTACAGATTTATTGCTCTTCCTTTTATTTAGATTGTTGATAGTCATGGACTTGTCATTGGCACCTTTTAGACATGAATAGAGGCTTCATAGACTGGAGTGTGGGGAGGTCGAGCGGTCATCTTGAGGAGTCCTATTTTGATTATCTTCTTTGATTTGTAAATGTTTGGCCTTCGGCCCTTATGTTATGAGAAGGATTTCTTTAATTGAGTTTCTGCTAAGAGAATATACTTGAATGAATGAGTGATTGTATCAGGTGGTTCGCTCGGAGGTCAGAAATGGCCTTCGGGTCTTGGTTATGTCTAGGGTACCCTCCCAGGGCGTGACAAACATAGTATCAGAGCACAGAGTTCAAGTGTCCTAGGGAGTCTATGAAGCCGTGTCTAGTAGAGTCTTGCTTATGGGTGTGTTGTGCACCACACTTATAATCAGGATGCTATAAGACATTAGGAATTGTTTCGCTTCTTTCATACTCTGAATTCATGCGATGGAGTTAAACTCCATGAAACTTCCTTTCTATTTCGTGCGTTTATACGTTACAGATAATGCCTCCTAAACGTACCGCTAGCCAGAGGAATGTTGATAATGCGGGGATGCCACAGTCAGAGGCACGCCCAGCACCCACATCAGAGGCCATCTACCCCACCTGCACCCACATCAGAGGCTGAATTTCAAGGGATAATTGCAATGCTCACGCAATTAATGGCTGCCTGAAATGGTAACCAGAGTTCGCCGACTCTCAGCTCTAGTTCCCAGGAGCCATCTGCTGCCACTAGAATTAGAGACTTTCTGAGGATGAATCCGCCGGCATTCACGGGTTCTAAGGTTGATGAAGATCCCCAAAACTTTATTGATGAAATGTGGAAGATTCTGAAAGCTATGCATGCTACGGAAATTGAGGGGGTCGAATTGGTGTCTTATCAACTCAAAGATGTGGCAAACATTTAGTATAACCAATGGGAACAAGGTAGGGGTGAAGATGCTGAACGTGCTAGGTGAGATGAATTTGAGGGAGCTTTTCTTGACCATTTCTTTCCCCAAGAATTGAGGGAAGCGAAGGTGGAGGAATTTGTTAATCTGAAATAGGAAGGTATGTCGGTTAAGGAGTATGGCCTAAAGTTCATCCAGCTGTCCAGGTATGCTCCAGAAATGATTCCTAATGTGAGGTCAAAGATGAGGAAGTTCATCTCCGGATTAGGGAGGCATGTGAAGAAAGAGTGCAAGGCAGTATTGTTGATCTCGGATATGGATATCTCCAGATTAATGGTGTATGCTCAACAGGTAGAGGAGGAGAAAAGAAAAGACAGAGAAGAGCACCTGAGCAAAAAGGCAAGATTAGCTGGGCATGAGAATGAGCAGAGGCAAAGCAAGGGCAACAGGTCCTTTTTCCAGAAGAGGCCTTCCACCTATGCCTCATCTACCGCCAGCGCACCGATGCCGCAGGATAGGTATGACCGGTAGGGACAAAGTCGCCAGAATTTCAGACCCTAGGTTTCTCAATCCCCGGCCAGTATAAGTCAAGGCTCGAAGGGAAAGCCACCATGCGGTAAATGTGGTAGGCTCCACTCGGGAGAATGCAGAGCAGGAAGGGTTGGTTGCTATAAATGCGGCCAAATGGGCCTCTTCTGAGCGAATGCCCAACATAGGGGAACCGAGCCCAGTCCTCTGCCACTGCACCACCAGCTAGAGGTAATCAAAGGGGCGCTACTCCAGGTACAAGTGGAGGTACAAACCGCCTATATGCCATAGGTAGTCGCCAAGATTAGGAGAACTCTCCAAACGTCGTGATAGGTATGATTCGAGTCTCTTCTTTTGATTGTTATGTATTGATGGACCCAGGTGCCACCCTATCTTTTGTGACTCCTTATGTGGCTAGTAAATTCAATAAGATTCCTGAACGTCTTCTTGAGCCTTTTAGTGTGGCCACTCCTGTCGGTGATTCTGTCTTAGCTGAGAGAGTTTATAAAGATTGCACTGTGTCCATTTATCAAAAGGATACCTTGGCTGACTTGGTTGAGTTAGACATGGTTGATTTCGACGTGATCCTTGGCATGGACTGGCTTTATGTCTGTTATGCCTCTATTGATTGTAGGACTCAAATTGTCACATTTAAATTCCCGAATAAGGCTGTCATAGAGTGAAAGGGTAGTCCTATTGCGCCTAAGGGTAAGTTTATTTCATACCTTAGGGCCAAGAAGCTAATCTCAAAAGGGTGTGTTTATCACATTGTCTGAGTGAAAGATAACAACATTGAGTCTCCATCCCTTGAGTCGGTGCAGATTGTCAACGAGTTTCCGGATGTCTTTCCTGAAGATCTGCCTAGAGTCCCTCCTGACAGGGAGATCGACTTCGGGATTGATGTCCTCTCTGATACCCAGCCTATCTCAATTCCTCCATATAGAATGGCTCCGACTGAGTTGAAGGAGCAGCTGAAAGACTTGTTAGATAAGGGATTCATTAGGCTGAGTGTCTCACCATGGGGTGCTTCGGTCCTATTTGTGCGGAAGAAGGATGGGTCCCTTAGAATGTATATCGACTACAGGCAGTTGAATAAGGTCACCGTGAAGAACAAATACCCTCTCCCCAGAATAGATGACTTGTTCGATCAACTTCAAGGTGCCACTTGTTTCTCAAAGATAGACTTGAGATCCGGCTACCATCAGTTGAAGGTGAGAGAGTGTGATATTCCGAAGACTGCTTTCCGGACTCGTTATGGACACTTTGAATTTTTGGTCATGTCCTTTGGGTTGACTAATGCCCCCACCGCTTTTATGGATCTCATGAACCGGGTATTCAAGCCATATCTTGATATGTTTGTGATTGTGTTCATATATGACATACTGGTTTACTCCAAGAATGAGGAGGAGCATGCCCATCATCTTAGAGTCGTCTTGCAAACTTTGAGAGACCAGGTATTGTATGCAAAGTTCTCTAAATGTGAATTTTGGCTTGCATCAGTGGCCTTCCTAGGCCATATTATATCTGGAGATGGTATTCAGGTTGATGCTCAGAAAATTGAGGCAGTGAGGAGTTGGCCAAGACCCACATCCCCGACAGAGATAAGGAGCTTCTTGGGTTTGGCTGGCTATTATCGAAGGTTTGTAGAGGGATTCTCGTCCATATCATCACCATTGACTAAGCTGACCCAAAAGAAGGCTAAGTTCCAATGGTCAGATGCTTGTGAGGAGAGTTTCCAGAAATTGAAGACCAAGCTAACCACTGCCCCTGTTCTAACGTTGCCCGATGGAACAGAGGGTTTTGTGATTTATTGTGATGCATCCAGAATTGGTTTGGGTTGTGTATTGATGCAAAGGGGGAAGGTGATATCCTATGCTTCAAGACAGCTTAAGCTTCATGAGAGGAATTACCCAACTCATGACCTTGAGCTGGCAGCTGTAGTGTTTGCGCTTAAAATTTGGCGCCACTACCTGTATGGAGTGCATATCGATGTATTCACCGATCACAAGAGCTTGCAATACGTCTTTAGCCAGAAGGAACTCAACTTGAGGTAAATGAGATGGCTTGAGCTACTCAAGGACTATGATATGAGCATCCTCTACCATCCAGGTAAAGCTAATGTTGTTGCTGATGCTCTTAGCAGGTTGTCTATGGGTAGCACTGCCCACGCGGAGGAAGGAAGGAGGGAATTGGTGAGGGAGGTACACAGATTAGCCCGATTGGGAGTTCATCTAGAAGAGAACAATGAAGGCGGAATTACTATTCAGGATGGGTCTACGTCCTCACTTGTGGCAGAGGTGAAGGAGAAGCAAGACCAAGATCCCGTCCTTTTCCAATTGAAGGGAGTTGTACACAAATAAGAGGTAATGGTTTTCACCAAAGGGGGAGATGGTGTGTTGAGGTACCAAAATAGATTATGTGTGCCGGATGTCGATGATGTTCGAGAGAGGATCATGGCCGAAGCACATAATTCTAGATACTCTATTCATCCGGGTTCCACAAAAATGTACCATGACTTGAGGGAAATCTATTGGTGGAGTGGGATGAAGAGAGATATTGCGAAATTCGTTTCGAAATGCCCGAATTGTCAACAAGTGAAGGTTGAGCATCAAAGACCATGTGGTCTAGCCCAAAGCATAGGAATTCCAGAATGGAAGTGGGAGATGATCAACATGGACTTTATTACAGGCTTGCCGAAGTCCCGAAAGCAACATGATTCCATTTGGGTGATTGTGGATAGAATGACGAAATCAGCTCACTTCTTGGCGGTTAAGACTACTGACACCGCAGAAGATTATGCGAAGTTGTATATACAGGAGATTGTCAGATTACATGGGGTCCCTTTGTCTATCATCTCAGACAGAGGAGCTCAATTCACTTCCCAATTTTGGAAATCCTTTCAGAAGGGATTAGGTTCGAGGGTGAACTTGAGTACAGCCTTCCATCCCCAGACAGATGGGCAAGCAAAGCGTACAATTCAGACATTGGAAGATATGTTGAGGGCGTGTGTGCTTGACTTCAAGGGAAATTGGGATGATCACTTGCCTCTCATAGAGTTTCATATAACAATAGCTATCAGGCAAGCATTCAAATGGCTCCTTATGAAGCCTTGTATGGGAGGAGGTGTAGATCGCCCATTGGGTGGTTTGAAGTTGGTGAAGCCGAGTTGATTAGGCCTGACCTCGTTCATCAAGCCATGGAGAAGGTACGAGTTATCCGAGAGAGGCTAAAGACAGCCCAAAGTCGCCAAAAATCTTACACTGATGTAAGGAGGAGAGACTTAGAGTTTGAGGTGGATGATTGGGTGTATTTGAAGGTGTCACCCATAAAGGGGGTCATGAGGTTTGGAAAGAAGGGGAAACTTAGTCCCCGATACATTGGTCTGTACCAAATTTCGAGGCGAATCGGGAGTGTTGCTTATGAGTTGGACTTACCCTCAGAGCTAGCTTCTATTCATCTGGTATTCCACATTTCCATGTTGAAAAAGTGCTTGGACGATCCCTCGTTGGTAGTCCCCATTGACATCGTTGGAATTAAGGATGGCCTGTCTTATGAAGAGGTCCCAGTCCAAATTCTTGATCGCCAAATTTGCAAATTGAGGAACAAGGAAGTTGCCTCAGTAAAAGTTCTGTGGAGGAATCAACTTATTGAGGAAGCCACGTGGGAAGCGGAGGAAGCCATGAGATCTAAATATCCATATCTATTCGTGCCTACCGAGGGGAATATTGAAGGTAATGACTGTTTCCTTGACTCGAATTCATTTGTGCCTTTTTGAGTTTTGATTGATATTTGATTGAGAATTTGATTGATTGAATGACTGAGTTTTGATTGTGATTTATACCCCGAGTCCATTCTTGGTTGCTCGTTATTCGAGGACGAATGATCCCAAGGGGGAGATAATGTAACACCCCTCAAAATTTTCCCTAAGATTCGGGCCTTCTTTGTATACGTGTGGGGGCCCATCGTATTTATTTCGAAGTATGTGCTTAAGTTGAGATGAGTCCCTGAGGAATTAAAGAGCGTTGGAGGTGATGTGGGGTCATTGAGGACCCCTAGGGCCGAGCTAAGTCCAAAAGATCCGTCGTGGCTAAGTTTAGGATGAGTTCATGTAAGGGTCGACTTTTAATGACCCTATCTTTTGAAGGACGTCAATCTGGGTAGCCCACGACCTATCAAATTAAAGGTCGTCGAGTCTTCTTTCCAACGCCACCAAGAATGTAAATTTTGGAGTTCGGAGTCAAAAGATATGACAATCCGAAGGTGAACTAGCACGATAGGAAGTCCATTTTTGGCCTGGGTTGCAACTACTGGGGAAATGGCCTTGGCACTGTAAGGGCGCGACGCGCCACTATCGCGCCAGAAACATGCCTCAGTAGTTTGGTCCCTGGCGCGACGCGCCACTAAAAGTTGTGCAGGGTTTTTCAGGCCAAATTCCCAGAATTAAGAACAATGGGCTTGGCGTTGTAAGGGCGCGACACGCCACTATCGCGCCAGAAACATGCCTCAGTAGTTTGGCCCCTGGCGCGATGCGCCACTAAAAGTTGTGCAGGTTTTAGGCGTAATTGGCCTTGGCACTGTAAGGGCACGACGCGCCACTATCGCGCCAAGGGCGTTTTGGCCTAATTTTCAGAATTTGGAGGAAGGGCAATTTGGGAAATTTCCTAAATTATATATACACAAGCCTTGTGTATTTTGGGGTCATTTCTTCAGCCCCCACTCTCTCTTTAAAAGCCCTAGCTCCTCTCTCTTCTCTTCTTCTCCATTTCCAACCAAAAAGGAGTCCAAAAGCTTCAAGACCTCAAGCTTCCATTGAAGACCCAACCACAAGGTTTTCTTCAAGTCTTCACTAAGGTATGTAAGGCTATCCAAAACATGGGCTAAATCCACCCATGTGCCCTATCCTTGTTTTGAGGTTAGATGTCCATGAAAATGGAGTTTCTTGATATGGTCTAAGTTTAATGAGTTTTATCCCATATTTATTTGATTCTATATGCATTGATGTTGTTGAGCTAAGAGGTTCCTAAAATGAGCCCTTATGTGAGTATGAGATGATAAAGAAATGAGTTGCTAAATATGTTTTATTGGTCTTCTTAATTATGTAGACTTGATAAAGTATACTATTTTCTTAAACATGTTGGTTATTATAAAAATGTCGATTTGAATTCTTGAGGATGTGATGAGTCACAAGGATTTTCTCAAATGGATGGAGGTAATGATTGATTATATCTAGATGATGTTATATATGTGCATTTAAAACTTCCTTGAAGATATGATTGAGATTGAGCATTGAGATTGAGATTTGATTGTGATAGAGTTGATGAGTTGACAAGGTTGTAATGAGACTTGTTGATATGAGTTGATTGAGTTGATTTGATGGAGTTTTATGAGCATTGAGTCTTGGGAGGAGTATCGAGCACCGAATTGGGCAAGATTATAGTCCATACTCAAATTCAATACCTGTGTTGCCAAACGTAGGGGGGATTGAACCGTTAAAGTCGGATGCTTCCCCGAGAGCTTTTGTCCTGACATTATAGGACCTGGTTGGATTGGATCCATGAGTGTTCGATTCTTTCATACCCTGGCAAGGTATGAACGGGCATGGCCACGACGTCGCTTCGTTGTACCTTCACTGGCTCATAAGTGTTGGTTGTCGGTTAAGAGAAACTCCCAAATAGGTTTTGATAGTACTCTGAGTCAGATTGAGTTGAATTGTATATGATTGGTCCAGTCTAAATCATATCCTTGTTTAGACTTAGGACATTTGATTGAGTTGTCATCCCTTCTGAGTTGAGCTCCCGAGTTGATTTATTCTTCCTTGATATTCGTTGTATTCTGCCATTTTACATACTCGTACATTCCATGTACTGACGCCATTTGGCCTGCATCGTTTCATGATGCAGAGACAAGTACTAGAGATCATCAACCGGCGCTCCGTTGAAGATCCACATATACTTCTAGCCAGTCGGTGAGTCCTCCTAGTTCCCTGAGGATATTGGGCCTTCTTGTACAGTTTTGTTGCTCTTACTTTTATTTAGATTGTTGGTAGCCATGGGCTTGTCATTGGCACCTTTTAGAAATGAATAGAGGCTTCATAGACTGGAGTGTGGGGAGGTCGAGCGGTCATCTTGAGGAGTCCTATTTTGATTATCTTCTTTGATTTGTAAATGTTTGGACTTCGGCCCTTATGTTATGAGAAGGATTTCTTTAATTGCGTTTCTGCTAAGAGAATATACTTGAATGAATGAGTGACTGTATCAGGTGGTTCGCTCGGAGGTCAGAAATGGCCTTCGGGTGCCGGTTACGTCTAGGGTACCCTCCCGGGACGTAACAGGTAGGACCCCTCATACGTTGTCGACTACTATCTAAGGTAGGTAATGTCACTTAAACTATCTGGATGTGCTCAATGTGGTGAAACTATGGGTGAGACCTATCATAAAAGTCCCTAGTCTTGGAGTGGGACTTGCTGTAGATACCCTGGTGATGATCCCTCTTGTTATTGCCTCTGTGGGTATCACGAAGAATAATCTCTATAGTGATGGCGTGGTCTACCACATCCATAAACGATTAACCCGCTAAAGCCATAACAATCCTCAACTCAAATTTGCGTCCACACATAAAATAAGAGTCTCTCCTCAACGGGTAATATCATTATGACATAGCGAAATAGCTTATGGAACCTCAACTCATACTCAGAGATGGTCATAAAGCCTAGATCTAACATGTAGAATTGATTACGAAGTTCATCTCTAACATTCTATGGTATATACCTTGCCAAGAAGACCTTCAAAAACTCCTCCCTAGATACTGATAGTGACCCAATTGGCTTGGTCTATAAATGCGAGCACCACTACAGCCTAGAGGGCCCACAAAATTTGTGAGCACTAAAGTCCGCTCCTCTCGACTCCATAAGTCCCAAGCTATTCAACAGCTCCTAGAATGTAATAAAAAACTACTGGGTGTCCTCCTTTTCTGCTCCAGAAAACCTGGTGGAGATAACCTCTGGAATACCCAAAGCATCTTCTTCTTGCGCAGAGACATGGCCCCATAAACTATAATAGGCTGATCGATAATGGGGGTTGGTGGCCGCTGTACCTCTTGAGTTGCTATGACAGGCTGAACCTTCTGAACTAGCACGGCTGCGGCTGTAGATAAGGCCTGCTACTGTATACTTCCTAATATTATAAAAAGCTATGTAATGGCCATCTACAACTTAAGAGGCATAATCGGTATGGGTGGTGGCTGGGCTGTCCTCGATCCCACTAGGTCATGATGATCAGGCTCTACTTGAGGGTTTGCCTCTTGATCCAGAGTTAGCTCTCTCTCATAAGTTGGTGTTATAGACCTAGTATGACCTCCGAACTGTGCTTCAATTTGATTTTTGAGCTTGGGTGCTATTTTGGACTAGTTTTTGTGGATAATTCTGGAACTCTTGATGTGGGTCCCATATTTTTCATTTTAAGACCCCGATATTAGTCCATCTCTGAAAATTATAAAATTAGTGTTTAAACAACTGTAACGATGTTGTGATTTTGCTTTTGATAGTGTGGTAGAGTTTCGAGGCCGTTCGGAAAGGAAAATCTCTAGCACAGTAATTTGGAGCGTACGTTTTCAACCTATGGATAGGCTATGACTTTCCTTCTTTTAGATTGGGCTGAAATATGTGAAAACATGTTGAGATTGATGGAATCTAGGTTGGGTAGCTTATTTTATATCTTAGGTATTACAAACCATGTTTTAGGCATTCATTGGATTTCTCGAGTAATTGGAAGCATCTGACCCTTTCCCTTAATTATTATTAGAGTAAGAGGAGTTGAGTGTATATGATGTTGGTATTGTGGAGCATGTTGGCCTTAATATAGGTTGTAAACTTGCTTTAGATGCTCCGGCGTCACTCTGGTAGGCTTAGATCCTTATAGAATATTATAGCAGGTTAGTGACTGATAGTTTGGCCAAAGCTAGGCGGTAACCTTGCTCTTATGAATATCCTTATCCATAACTCCCTATGATTGCGACTTTCTGTATACGTCAGCAATACTAAACTTTTTGATCATTTTGTTTCAACTCAAGTTCAAGCTTTGGTGATGTATCAATTGATTTATTGTAGATGAGATTCTCGGTAAGTATTAGCATCCAGTTGGAAAGGAGAATGATCGGCACCCTCGGATAATGTGTAATTAAACAACTATGACAGCAGTTATAGGCTCAATTTTACCTCAAACAATGAGTCACCAAAACCTTTCAAAGCTTCCCAGAAGTTCTCCTGGCAATTACCCATGACCCAAGCTTTGAATCACCTAAATAGAAGATCCCTAACTCAAGTTATGAATGTTGAAGCTTGGGATCAGAGCTAAAACGCATCCGATTTTATAAAAAAACTCAGGCCAAAAATGACCTTCGCGAATGCGTTAAAAATGGCTTGTGAATGTAGAGGTCCTACGAGTTTCCCTTCGTAAAAGTGAAGGGGCCTCTGCAAAAGCGGAAGGCAAAAGCCTTGGCCTCCATGAATGTGGTTGGGATCCCGCGAATAGGGAGGGACAGCCCATTGGCTTCCGCAAATATGAAACAAAATTAGGGCATACACTAGAAGCTGCTAGAACTTTGACATTTGGCAAAGTTCGAGTCTCCGACGGCATGCTCGAGATTCATTCAGAACCCCATGCATGAAAATGAGATATGCTACCCGACAAAATTCGACATTCCAGACTCAATACCGCAACTGAAATTTTCATATGAGGTAATTTTGATGAAAAGTAGGTCCCATTCCTAGTGTCTTTCTTAGCCAAATTTCATAATGAGCCTCAAAATTAGATCAAAAGCCTCGGGAAGAGAACGATGAGTTATTCTAGACCAAACTAAAAAATTTTGATACTAAGTCCACTGCCAAATTTTTAGCCAAGCACATTTTCAAATAACACTGATCAAAGTAAAACTTAGGCCAAAGTTTAAAGGCTAAAACGCGAAATTATCCAAACGCACACTAAAAGCGTCGATGCTCTTGACAACCATGCTACTAGCATAATTTTGCCATTTCAGAGCTAATGGAATCATCAAAATTACATTAAGAATTCTTTACCTGATGTTATGAACAAATTCAACTTTTCAAGTTTTCAAAGCTCCAAAATAGAGAAATGAGCCTAAAACCCAAATGAACAATCAAGTGACCAAGTCAGTGCCAGCAAGTCATAAATATCTTGGAGTCACTATAGGAATGCTCTAAATAATGAAATGAATGCATTAACTCAAAAATGACCTGAAGGCTCATTACAATAACCTTCTACCTCAAAGCTCAATCAAGTAGAAATCGTAATAAAATAAAAAGTATCTCAAGAACATCTTTTCTCTTATTCTCCTGCTACAAAAATGTCAAATGCAGATGTTGTGCAAATGAATACCTACAAAACACTATCAAATCATTCTCAAAACCACTCATATCACACAAACAATTGGGTAAACATATGTCACAGTGCAATCATTGTAACATGGAACTTCAGCTAGTTCAAGTCAAAGCCTCAAGATAAAAAAATGATAATAATAAAGTAAAGTTCGAAAGATAAGCACAAAGGCACCGAATTATACCAAACAGTTCAAACATGAATAAATCTAAATTTTAACAACCTAGAAGCATTTTAACAATCTTTACACGTTAACAAAGTCTAAGGACCAAACTAACCTAAGGATTCTCAAATAAGCGCCAAGCTAATAACTGAAAAATGGTCAAATCTACAACTAATGATCAAACAACCTATAATCTCAACAAAAAACTACCTATCGATAAAAGCCACTCACTATATATATTTTAACTATGCCAAGTCTAAAAGGGAGAAATAGTAACCTACCTCAAGGTCGAAATTGTGTTCGAACCTTTATTCTAGAGTTTTTCCTTTCTGAGTCGCCTCCAAATGATGCTGCGCTATCAAATTAGTATTTTGAACATCAAAACAAGTGAAATGATACCCATATTGCAATAAAATAATTCGGTCCTTAAATCGTGTCCACAATTGACATTCAGACAATGATAGTGAATTGGAAATCTATCTTCACCATTATGTGCCACTTGATGTGAGGATCACATGCATGGAAGTTGGGCAAAGGCGGAATTTAATTCGGACCTCAAATGGATTGAAAACTAGACTTTAAGAATTCAAAATCAACAAAAATGAGCTTCCAAATAAGAATTAATTGTAGAAATAAATCTAGAATGCATGATTAAAGGTGAAAAGGAAGGATTCTACCATTGAATCACTTGAAATGGGCAAGAAATGAGCAATACATTTGTCTTTTGAAAAATAAAGGAGAAAAAGAGTTATAACACCAAAAATGGTCTTAAAAGAAGTCAACTGGCCATTTAATCGACCACCACAAAAGTGGTCGACTGGCCACTAAAGCGTCAGGACTTAGGTGGTCTATACTACTAAAGAGGTCAAGGATGCTTAAGCGCCTACCACTAAAGAGGTTTGGACGTTGCTTAAGTGGTTAGGCCCCAAATGGCTTACCATAGTAAAAATGGTCTAGAGACCACTAAAGCAGTCGCACTAGCAGCTTTGGCATCAACCAAATGCTAAGGTGGAATTTTCTTTCAATAGATCCTTAGGATTTATTGGAAATCCTATGAAAACAAATCAACTATGCTACTCTACAAAAAATGACACTCCAAACTCAAAAGAACTGACAAAACAACCAAGAAGGTCACCTCGATAGAATATTGACCCAAGTGAATACTAAATAAAGAAAATAAGCAAGCATATTGACAAATACCACCAAATCAACCCAATCACCTCGAGATTAGAACCAAAGTTTATTCTAAACCAAAATCAGCATCACAGAGCTTGTGTTGACAGAATTCTTATTTGAGTATGTTTATGGAGAATATTGACCAAAGTCAAATTTTTACCATACTTTCATGATTATCTCGCCTAATGGCTCAAAACCATGCTGAAGGCCTCAGTACCCAAACCAACTATGCCACTAGCATAAAATAAAAGGTTCTCTTGATGTGGATCAAAGTCAAACGTTTCAATTTAAAAGGTTCCAAACAGAGAAAAACTCACTAAAATCTCTCACAACCATTCGAAAAGAATACCACCCATTCTAACATAGCATAAATACTACAAAAAGCTAGAAGAAGGGAAAAAATAATAATTAACACAAAAGCAAGTAAATGACCACGAGAGTTATTACAAAAACTCTACTACTCTGTAGTTATTAAAATATCTATTCTTAAAGCATAAAAAATTTCATCTTTTTATTTATTTTGAAATATAAATTTAAGTCGAGGCAACAATGTTTTTTATCGTAACACCTCAAATCTTACGGCTAAGATGTGAACAATTCTACAAGTGTAGATAGACTCGAACCTGATAAACTTTAATTGTTCATAGGTGTTAAGATCAATTATTTAGTGTGGAAGTGTCTTAGGTATTAACAAAGGACATACGAGACTCGTATCACAAAGTTGAGTTAAAAACATCATTACGGATTGAGTTTAGATATATGTATTTGTAGGGTCAACTTCTAATGATCACGCCTTCTAGAATACGAAGAGTTATGTAGCTTATAACTTATCAAAATAAGCTCTTTGGGTATTTTTTCCAACTACATTGACTGTTTATTAATCTGATTTTGGAGTACAAAGTTATGGTTGCTTTATCTAAATGTGCTTGTGCTGAAAAAGTTACTTCACTATAGTGAGGATAGTAAGTGCCATAGAGAAAATATTCTCCACTATTGCAAAAATATGCTTCAATGTAGTGAAGGTCAGATAACTTTTAAGTTAGTTTTGATGGGTCTTTTGTCATAAACTCAAAACACCTTGTTCCAAAGCCCTAGAAGGGAAATTTCTCAAGGTTTGGCTTAAAATTCTTCGTGAGATAAGTTTTTCCATCCACTACTTAGTTTATAAATTTGTTAACACCTTAGAATCTTTAGAAATATTATTAATGGAAGAATTATGGGTTAGAACCCTAGGTTCTTGAAATTATAGGGAGAAGCTATGGCTATGCACTATATCACCTATATTTATTTCTAGTTTGTAAGCTAATGATTCCAAGCATGAATTTATTATTCTAAATTATGAATTGTGGCTATTGGAAACCTTGTGTAATGGACCTCTAGGTCATTTTCCTAATACTACTTCCATTTTATTATTTAGAGTATTCCTATAGCAATCGTAGGTTGTTTATAACCTCTTGGCATCGGTAACTCGATTTCCTGGTCATTCATTTGAATTTTAGATCTATTTTCTTATTTTGGAGCTTTTATAACTTGAAAAGTTGACTTCGGATAAATTTAGGTAAACAACCCCAGAACAGAATTTTAATGGTTCCATCAGCTCTAGAATAGTCAAATTAGGCAAGTAGTATGGTCAGCATGAGTATCGAGGCAATTGATCAGAGTTTGAGGCCAATTGGTTCTTTTGCCTTTGAAATTTGGCCCATGATTGACTTTAGTCAACATTATTCGAAACCATTCTTGGATGAAAATTTTGACAGCGCAGTTAGCTCTAGAATGTCAACTTTAGTCTAGAATGACCTTTTTCGCTTCTAGAGGCTTCTGGTCTAATATCGAGGCCCATTGTGGAATTAGGCTCTAAATGGTAATTAGGTGTGGGACCCATTTTCTATTGTAATGATCTTTTATGGAAATTTTGACTATACTATTGAGTCGAGAACATCAAATTTGGTAGGGTAGCATATCTCGTTTGCATGCACAGAATTCTGTATGAATTCCAAGCACCCCGTCAAAATATTTAAACTTGAAAATTATCATTTCAGCTGATCTCTAGTGCAGGTAAGTTTGTTCTCTGCTATTGTGGGCCCTTGGTTGCATTCGCAATGACCTAAGGTTTTCTTCTTTATGTTCGCAGGGTCATGGCCGCATTTACGGGGTTGCCTCCATATTCATGGGTCTTTGGCCGCTCTAGCAAAGGCCAAACTTCCTAACCTCTATGATCACAGGCCGCTTAGGCCATGTTCGTGAAGGTCATGTCCTTGGTATTTTAAAAAACAACCAAGGACGAACTCATACATACATGCATGTATTAAAAATTGATTTCTCCTCCATTTCTTAATTATACTTGGTGATCGAAGGGTCTAAATTCAAGGAAATTGTGTGGGGAATTCATTGATGAGCTTAGAAACTTATTAAGGAGCTTTGTGTGATGTAAATTTACTATCTTAGATGCCGCCATTATCATTTTTATATTGGAATTTTAATGAATTTTGGAGGATTGTATCTTGGCTATTTTAGCTTTGTTTTTAGTGATTCTTGAAGCTAAATTATGGGTTTTTCCACAAGGAACATCATAGTATGCTTGGTTGGGTTATGGGTGCTTCGGTTTTGATCAATTTTGGGTTATAGATGCTGCCATATTGATTATTTTAGCTTAAAATGTGAAAATTTCATTGCATGCTCGTTTCGTGTTATTTCCCAACCCTGAACTGTGCTTCAATTTGATTTTTGAGCTTGGAATGTTGTTTTGGACTAGTTTTTGGGGTCAATTCTGGAACTCTAGATGTGGGTCCCATATTTTCCATTTTAAGATACTGAAGTTGGTCCATCTCCAAAAATTGTAAAATTAGTGTTTAAACAACCCTAATGACATTGTGATTCTATTTTTGATAGTGTGGTAGCGTTTCGAGACTTTCAGAAAGGAAAAGCTCTGGCACAGTGATTTGGAGCGCGCGTGTTCAGCCTATACAACTTTCCTTCCTTTAGATTGAGCTGGAATATGTGAAAACATGTTGAGATTGATGGAATCTAGGTTGGGTAGCTTATTTTATATCTTAGGTGTTAGAAGCCATGTTTTAGGCATTCTTTGGGTTTCTCGAGTAATTGGAAGCATCTAACCCTTTCCCTTAATTAATAGTATTTTAAGAGGAGTTGAGTACATATGATGGTGTTATTGTGGAGCATGTTGGCCTTCGTATAGGTTGTAAACTTTCTTTAGTTTCCTAGTGTCGCTCCAGCAGGCTTAGATCCTTGTAAAATGGTCTAGCAGGCTAGTACCTGATAGTTTTGCCTTAGCTAGGAGGTAACCTTGCTCTTATAAATATCCTTATCCATAACTCCCTTTGATTGCAACTTTCAATTTGCATCAGCGATACTAGACTTTTTGATCATTTTGTTTCTACTCCATTTCAAGCTTTGGTGATATATCAGTTGATTTATTTTAGAGGATATTATAGATAAGTATTAGCATCTAGGTTTAAAGGAGATTGATTTACACCCTTGGATAAATTATATGTGAGCATCCGAGTCCCAAGTCCCAGCCTCCATTCTTAGATTCCATCGAGGAGTATCTAGGTAGCCAGTCCCGATCTCTACCGACTTGCTAGTATGGCGAGCATCCGATTTCTAGGCCCGACCTTGCCACATTGAAAACTCAAGCAAGCATTCGGGTTCTAGGTCTGGCCTTGACCCCATTGACAACTCAGGCAAGTAACTAGGTTCCAGGCCCGACCTTGACCACATTGACATGTCAGGAAAGCATCCGAGTTCCAACCCCAACCTTGACTACATTGAGAACTCGAGCGAGCATCTGGGTGGCAAGTCACAGCCTCAGTCCCCGGATCATTCTTTGTTCATTGATTCTTGGAGATTCTTGGTTTGGTAATGGCATGGTTCTACATTGGTGATGCAGGATAGAGCACCAACTACCATCGCACTTAGATCGAGCATGTTGTAGTCTTCTTCAGAGACTAGGGTGAGCACTTAAACATTTTGGGATTATTTGTCTCTTTCAGCATAGATGGCCCATCTTTTGCCTTTTGAGACTAGCCAGTTGTTGTATATATTTTTGGTCCTCTTTTGGGACTTGTACTCATTCTTTATTTTGTAGTAGCTCTATACTTGTAACCTCCAGGTTCTAGGAGGGATATTTAGTTGTATATATCATGTTTTGATTTCCTCCACTTATCTATTCTATTTATTTTAGTATTTTCCATTCTTTTTTAGTTTCTACCCTTAAACCCATTACTTTTCATTCTGGGTTTAAGGGTTGACTTACCTATTGGTGAGTTATAGTAGGCACCATCATGACCAAAGAAATCGATTCGTGATAAGTTATTATTAGAGTCCTAGGTTCATTAGTCTCACTTGTACAGAGCTAACGTCTAGTAGAGTCTCACAAATGGGTGCGAAGATGTTCATAACTTATCCTCAGGAGGCTACAGTATGTCATTAGGAATGATCTTTATGTTTTATTATTTTGTGTCTTATTGGTTTCGTGAAATCTCATTTGTTCCACTCTTTTGCAAGGATGGTTTGTACGTATAGTACTACCAGTGGCGATGATCATCCAGGATTAGGAAGGCTTAGACGCTGGCCCCATGGCACAAGCAGGGGAGAAACACTAGCTTCTGATCCAAATAGAGCTCCTAAGCTTTGTAGAAGAGCATCAGGATGCCCCTATTTCTACCTCAGCTAGAGGGGACACCACCAGCAACATAGCCTTCAACCGTACCAGTTATGACCCAGAGTTATAGGAAATGATTTTTCAGCTCCTCACAGCTATCATAGTTATAACACAGGCCCCAACCCTAGCAGCAGACATGCCTACATTGCGGGATCAGCCTGCACCGCCAGCACTTGAGGTTCACTGTAATATCCCCTAAAAACGTTGTATACGATGTTTCAATTTTTGCCTAAACATGATACAGTCTGTGTATTTTGGTCATAACTTTTCATAGAAATATCCCAATTGAGTGATTCAAATTTCTTAGTAACCACAAGATCATTACCTACAACTTTTATGAAGACCATATTTTAAGATTCGGAGGTTAAGTAGGTCAAATAAATTAATCTTTGTAAGGTAGGATGCTGTTACGGAAATGAGTGTTTATAGAAGAAAAATCATATCTCACTGTATGTTTATCCAAATTGGTTGATTCTTGAACGATATGAAACTAGACTTCCATATCTACAATTCTTATGAAGACACCAAATCCTAATAAGGAATTTATCTTATTCAAACGCAGCTCCCAAAAAGAGTATTCTGTCAAAGATAACTCATTTCACCTACCATAGAAAGATCTAGATACATTTGACATCACTCATGACATAAATTGTCCTCCATTTAACATCATCCATGACATCAATATATTCCACTAAATTTTTAGATTTTTATTTATAATTATTTTATTTATTGTTAGGTCATCTTTCCCACCTATAAATACCCACCTTATTTCCTCATTTTATTCATCAAGCTTTCTCAAGCAAATCTTCTCTCTATACACATTCTCAAATATAGTTTTAGTTCTTAGTAGTGAAGAAATACTATTCCGGTGATTCATATATTCCGGGTAGTACACAAAACGTTCCGGCAAGGAGAGAAGCTAGGACTCAAGAGTGTTCATTAAGTCTTCCGGTACCAACTAAAGCTTCGGTTTCCAGGTATGTAAGGTTTCAATGAGAGTATTCCTTCCACTCTCATGTCTAAATTATTTTGATTATATGATAAATTATGTTTATTTTCTTTAAGCTTTACTCTAAGTTATGTGGGTGTTTATCCATGGGTTCTTCCACCCATGTAGTCCAAAAACTCTTTCAATTAAATATCTTGATTTCAAGTAATATTTTCTTATGCTAATTCTTAATTTTACTTAATAGTATGAATCATGGTTAAACTAATGATTATTGCTCTATTTTGATGCAACATAATTTCATATGTATGAATTGATGGTTTACAAGTAATTCTTTTATTTATATATTTAAAGGTTCTTGAAATTCATGGTGGGTTGTTTAAAAGCATGATTTTTAATTAATGGATTTCAAAGTATTTATGTATATTTATTTACATACATATTTGCAAGTTGAAGTGATTTGAACCCACCTAATTTTACTATGTTTTTAATAAAGTTTGACTTGAAAGCTTTGACTCCAAATAAATGTTTATGAAAGCAATATCTTTGATCAAAAGGGAGTCTTATGAAATGAAAGAATGATGAAATGATATGAATGATGGATTCTTTATGCAATAAGGACAATTCTTGCATAATTGAATTACCAAATGTTTTAATGAGCTATTCTACCGAATATGATGTTTGAATTCTCAAGTTATATGCTATGAATATTTTAAAGTATTAAACTATTCCGTGGGATTGACTTAGCACCGAATGAGGCATTGAGGTGGGATTCGGTAAGGGAATCCTAGTAGCAACCCCTTGTCTCATTAACTATGTGCCAACATAGGAGCCCTTGTAGGCTTAGGCTAATGGATCCATAAATAGCCCTTAAAGTTAAAGTTAAAGAAGTGAATGAAGTTGACGGAGTTCTACCTGGCAAGTAGTCTCCCCGGCCAACGTAGGGGGTTATGTTGGATTCCATGTAATAGCTCGCATGGTCTTAAATGTCGGTTATGGTTATTTTCCCACAAAATGAATGTTTTAAAGGATATCCATATGATTTATTATGCATGTATTACATTATGTTCCATATTACATAAATGTTATAATATTTTCTAAATGTTCATGCATCCTTACATACTTAGTACATTCAAAGTACTAACGCATACTCTTTTGCCTACATGATATCACCATGTAGGGATCGGTGCTCCTCCTCGTTCTCCTCCACGTGGCTAGTTGATATTCCATTGAAGACTACTTTTGGTGAGTTCCCATGTTCCGGGAACAATACTCCTTTGTCTTTCTAGCTTATGATATGTTAAGATATTTTATTATGGCATTTCTTCTATTATGATTGAGGGTGAGCTAGGAACTTGTCTTAACCCCATTAAATCTAATAGTTAGAGGTATTGTTGGACATATGTAAGTTGAAGATTTATTATTATGATTTCCGCTTGTCTATTTATCATCATTACCTATGAAAGGCTAAAAGAATGCTAAGAGGCTTGTTTGAGGTACTTTCGGGTTCCTCATTCGCCATGTCACGTCTAGGCCCTAGGCTTGGGTCGTGACATTCACCCACCTCCACCAATTATTAAACCCCCGCCACCAATCCCAAAAGGTGTTATGCCTTTACAGGTGCAAAAGATATTTAGGGTATTTTAGAGGTTGTCACTCCCAATGTTTTTTGGAGCTATTAGAAAGATTGCCATAGAGTTTTTAAGTACCTACCAGGAGAAACTATATTCCTTAGGCATTGTGGAGTCTAGAGGTGCCGACTTTACCACTCACTAATTCCGTGGGTCCACCAGGCAGTGGTGGTGCTCTTACTTACAGACTAGGCCAGCTGGGTTATTACTGTTGACATGAACTCAGTTTTTAGAGGCCTTCTTGGCTAGATGCATCTCGAAAAGCATTAGGGACCAAATATGGGATTAATTTACTTGGTTGGAGTAGGGTCAGATGATAGTCACCAAGTATAAGGTCAAATTCCACCTGCTATCTCGGCATGCTACTATGATTCTATCCATTAGGAGGAGCTGGTATGATGTTTTGTGCAAGAATTGAGGCCCTACTTTAGGTTAGGGACCAAGTACTTAGTTTCTATGGGTCACACATTTTTGGATGTGGTGTATCATGCTCGTACTTTAGAGATCATTCATTGCCAGGACTAAGAGAGGAGCTATAGTGGATCCCAGTCTAGGGTCTATGACAGTAATGACAATCCCCGCCAGTGGTTCTAGCATGATAGGTGCCAGTAGGGTCAGTCTAGTTAGCCAGTTCAGGCTGCCCTACTAGCAGCTGAGGGTAGTCAACCCCATTTAGAGGGTTCCACCATAGGTTAGAGCTCGAGGGGATCAGGTCTACTTTCTTCCTATCATAGATAGGTTATCATAGGTTGCTCAGCTTTGGTTTTTTTTATTGTGTCTTAATAAAACCATGGTCTAGAGATTTTCCCAGCTGGGCTAAACCATTGACAACAATACCACCCCCATCAAAAGGTGGAGATTAGGAGTTAAGGCCATGGCAATGGCCACTAAGGTGTTTAGGGAGGTCCTCAGGGAGGCAGGTCGGGTGGCAGGTCAAATAGACATAAGGGAGGCGAATAAGGCCATTTTTATGTTGCTCTAGTGAGGGTAGAGGCTGAGGCATCAAATGATGTCATCACATGTACTATCCTTATATGTCAGCAGACTGCTTCAGCTTTATTTGATCCAGGTTCCATATATTATTATGTGTCTATATATTATGCTCCATGTCTGGGTATTGTTAATGAGTCACTTAAGGTGCCATTTTATCTTTTGTCCCCGAAATAAGATTCTTTAGTAGTGGATCAAATTTGTAGATTCTATATGGTGATATTTAGAGGCATGAGACCCGAGAAAGTCTTATTTTACATGATATGCTTGACTTCGATGTTATTCTGGACATAGATTGGCTATCCCCTCACCATGCGGTTTTGGACTAGTATGCCAAGATCATTATATTATCTATGTTCGGCATTCTCTTAATCTTGTGTTAGGGTGCTTATTGTAGCTCACTAATTGGGACCATATCCTTTATGCGGGCTGGGCGGCTAGTTGCGTCCAGGTGTTTGGCATGCTAAGCATATGTCTGTGATATGTCTAGCAAGGCCCCTTCTATCAATTCAGTTCATGTGGTTCAGGAGTTTATTGATTTGTTTCCTATTGACCTACCTCACCTACCCCAGAGAGAAATATTGACTTTACCATAGATTTAGAGCTGGACACCTAGACCATTTCTATTCCACCCTACCATATGGGCCCCATAGAGCTCAATGAGCTCAATGTTCAACTTGAGGATCTCTTAGGTAAAGTCTTTATTCATCCCAATGTATCAATATAGGGTATACCCATCCTATTTGTTAAGAAGAAGGATAGGACTAAGTGGATGTGTATTGATTAAAAGCAGTTGAATAAGGTGACGGTGAAGAGCAGTTGCCCCATGCCTCATATCAATGATGTATTTGACTATCATTTGGGTGCCTCCATGTATTCTAAGATTGACCTAATATTTGGCTACCACCAGTTGAGGATTAGAGTTGCCGACATTCCTAAGACTGCTTTTTCGACTTATTATGGCCACTATGAATTTCTTGTGATGTATTTTGAGGGCGAGAGCTTTTTCGTATATTATGATACTTCTAGTGTAGGTCTTGGGTGTGTTCTAATGTAGTAGGACTGTGCTATTGCTTATACTTCCAGACTATTGAGAGCGCACTAGTGAAACTACCCCACTCATGATTTAGAGTTCGCAGCGGTAGTTTTCCTGCTCAAGATATGGAGGCACTACTTATACGGGGTCCATTTTGAGATATAAATAGATCACTATAGTCTACAATACATTATGAGTTAGAGGGACCTTAATTGTAGGTAGCAATGTTAGATTGAGCTTTTAACAGATTATGACATTTCTATCCTCTACTATCCAAGCAAGGTAAATGTAGTAGAGAATGCCTTGATTCGGAAGGCGGGGAGTATAGATAGTTTAACTTACTTGCCTGCTGTGGAGCAACTTCTAGCCTTGGATATCTAGACTTTGGCTAATAATATGGTCAGGATAGACATCTTAGATTTTGGACTGATTTTGGCTTTTATAGGAGCTTGGTCATCTCTATTGGATTAGATTCGTGGGTAATAGTTTGAGGATGGAGCATTGGTAGAGCTTCGAGAGTTGGTATTATGAGGAGAGAGTGGCCAGGCTTCTATAGATTCAGATAGGATACTACAGTTTAATGGTCGCCTTTTTATTCCTAGAGTTAGAGACTTTATTTAATTAATCCTTCGTGATGCCCACGATTCCAGCTACTCTATCCATCTTGGCACCATGAAGATCTATCGGGATTTTAGACAGCATTACTAGTGGTATAAAGTGAAGAGAGATTTAACTGAGTATGGGTCCCATTGTTTTAGTTGCCAAGAGATTAATACCGAGCATCAGAGGCTTGGTAGAGTGTTTAAGAGATTACCCATTACCAAGTGGAAATGGGAGCGGATTACCATGGACTTCATAATAAGATTACCTTGGACACCCGAAGGTAATGGTGGTATTTGGGTCATCATTAATCGATCAACCAAGTCAGCACACTTTCTGCTAGTGTGGTCCACTTTCACTACAGAGCGTCTAGCACAGATCTATATTCAGGAGGTGGTCCATCTTGATGTGGAACCGATGTCTATTATATGATATAGGGGTTCTAAGTTTACTTCCAATTTCTGGAGAGCCTTTCAGAGAGATTTGGGCACCCAGGTTGATCTTAGCATGGCATTTTATCCATAGATCGATGGCCAGTCAGAGCATATTATTCAGGTTATGGAGGATATGTTGTGAGTTTCTGTGTTGGAGTTTGAGGGTTATTGGGAGCAGTACTTTCCATTGGCGGAGTTTGTGTGTAATAATAGCTTCCATTCTAGTATTCAGATGCCCCCTTTATTCAGGTTGATCTTAGCATGGCATTTTATCCTGTTAAGGCCTTATATGGTAAGCATTATCTTACTTCGATTGATTGGTTCGAGTCTTCGGAACCTGGCCCATATAGTACTAATTTACTTCAACATTCTTTAACCAGGGTCTGGGTTATTCAGGATAAGGTGAGGACAACTCATAGTATGCATCAGAGTTACGCTAATCAAAGGCACTGACCCTTATGCTTTGAGATTGGAGATTGGGTGTTCTTGCGGGTATCTTCTTTGAAAGGTGTGATGAGATTCGAAAGGCGGGGTAAGCTTAGCCCTATGTATATTGGGCCTTTTGATATTCTTATGAGTGTTGGAGAGGTTGTTTATGAGCTGACTTTGCCTCCAACAGTTTCGCCAATAATCCAGTTTTCCATATTTCTATGCTGTGTCGGTACATTCTAGATAAGTCCTATGTGCGTTGGTAAGATTCTGTTGAGTTGGATGATCACCTTACTTTTGTTGAGCAGCCAATATCTATTCTAGCCAATGATGTTCATCAGTTTTATTCTAGGTCCATCCCTGTGGTTAAGGTTCAGTAGTGCCACCGTCCGATCAAGAAGGCTACCTAGGAGACCAAGCAGGAGATATGGGAGCAGTTTCCCAGCTTATTTGAGCCTTCAGGTATATCTTTGTCCTTACTTTTGTGGATGAAATTTCTTTTAGTACTGAATGTTGTAATGACCCTCCAGGTTATTTTCCTAATACTGCTTCTATTTCATTATTTATATCATTTCTATAGCTACCCTAAGTCATTTATGACCTACTGACATGGGTAGCTCGATTGTCTGGTCGTTCGTTTGGGTTTTAGACCCATTTACCTATTTTGGAGCTTTCATAACTTGAAAAGTTGACTTCGGTCATAACTTCAGGTAAACAACCTCAGAATGAAATTTTAACGGTTCCATTAGCTCCAGAATGGCTAAATTAAGCTAGAAGCATGGTCAACACAAGTATAAAGGCAATCGATATGAGTTTGGGGCTAGTTGGTGCTTTTACCTTTGAAATTTGGCCCATGGTTAACTTTGGTCAACATTCTTAGAAAACGCACTCAGACAAAAATTTTATAGTGTAGTTAGCTTTGGAATATTTAGTTCATTCTAGAATGACTCTTCATTCACTTCTCGAGGCTTCTAGATTTATTCTGAGGCTCGTTATGGATTAGGGTCAAAATAACACTTGGATATGGAACCCACTTTTAGCCGTAATGACCTCGTATGAAAATATCGACTGTTCTATTGAGTCCGTAATGTCAAATTTGGTGGGCTAGCATATCTTATTTTCACGCATGGGATTCTAAATGAATTCTGAGTACTCTGTTGGAATATTTGAACTTGGTGAAAATCAACATTTCAACTGATATCTAGTGCACGCAAGTTTGTTCTCTGCGATCACAGGCCCTTGGTCGCATTTGCGGAGACCTAGGGTTTTTTCTCTGCATTAGTAGGGTTGAGGCTGCATTCACAGAGGTATGTCCCTTTTACCTCCGTGTTCGCGGGCCTATGGCCACATTCTTGAAGGCCAATCTTCCTGACCTCTGTGATTGTGGGACACATAGGTCGTGTTTGCGAAGGTCATGTCCTTGGTATTTTAAAGAAAGACCAAGGATGAACTCATCCATGCTTGCATGTTTTAAACATCATTTTCTACTCTTCTTCTCAACCAAATTTGGTGATCCAAGGGTCTAAATCCAAGGAAATTGCGTGAGGAATCTATCGGTGAGCTCGAAAACTTATTGAGGAGCTTCTTGTGAGGTATATTTGGTATCTTAGCTCTACTATTATCATTTTTGGATTGGAATTTTAATAAATTTTGGAGGATTGTATCTTGGTCATTTTAGCTCCGTTTTAGTGATTTTTTAGACTAAATTGTGGGTTTTTCTGCAAGGAACATTGTAGTATGCTTGGTTTGGGTCGTGGGTGCTTTGCTTTTGATAAATTGAGAGATATACATGATTCAATATTCATTCTTTTAGCTTGAAATGTGAGAATTTAGTTTGAAGCTTGTTTCGTGTTGTTTCCCAACCCCAGACTGCTCTTCAATTTGATTTTTGAGCTTGGGTTGCTGTTTTAGACTAGTTTTTGGGGTTAACTCTGGCACTTTGGACACAGGTCTCACATTTCCCATTTTAAGCCCTCGAAATTAGTCCATCTCCAAAAATTGTTAAATTAGTGTCTAAACGACTGTAACGATATTGTACTTTTGTTTTTGATAGCATGGAAGCATTCCGAGTTCATTCAAAAAGGAAAGGCTACTAGTAGGCTAATATTTTTTTCCTTTAGATTGAGCTGGAATGTGTGAAAGCATGTTGAGATGGATGGAATCTGTGTTGGGTAGCTTATTTTATATCTTAGGTGTTAGAAATCATGTTTTAGGCATTCCTTAGGTTTCTTGGGTAATTGGAAGCATGTGACCCTTTTCGTTAATTATTAGTATTGTAAGAGGATTTGAATGCATATGATGTTTCGTATTATGGAGCATGTTTGCATTGGTATGGGTTGTAAACTTATTTTAGATACCCCACCGTGGCTCTGACAGGCTTAGATCCTTGTAGAATGGTGTAACAGGCTAGTTCCTGGTAGTTTGGACTTAGCTAGGCAGTAACCTTGTTCTTATGAATATCCTTATCCGTAACTCTCTATGATTGCAACTTTTGAGATGCGTCGTCGATATAAGACTTTGTGATCATTTTGTTTTGGCTCTAGTTCAAGTTTTAATAATATATTAATTGATTCAACCGGAAGGTGATTCTCGGTAAGTGTTAGCATCTATTTGGAAATGAGAATGATCAGCACCCTCAGATAAATTATGTAAGACCCCAAAAATGTGAAAGGTCCTAAACCAAGGAACCAAGGATGAATTTTCAGAGAGGTTGCTGAAAATGGCACCTAAGCCGACCACAAAAGCCATCACAAACTGTGGTAAGGACCACGAGCTTGGTGAGCCACTGTGGTGGAGATTCAAAGACTTAGATTGTAGGGGACAAATCACGATGGAGCACCACGGATCGTGGTGAGCACCACGGACTATGGTGAGCACCATGGGCCATGAAGCCCTCCGTGGTGAACCTTTCCTTATGACCGTAAGGAAATTTTCTTAAGGAAGGGTCCATAGATGCCCATTATAGGTCATGGAAATCTGCACAGAACGTGGTGACTCCTCATGGTGGACACTCTATAGGTCCACTTAAAGACTTGGACCACGTCCACACTTCACTGCCCGTAGTGATCTTCACGGACCGTGACGATATCTCGTTGTGAAACTTCAGAGACTAACCCTGTAAGTCTTTTTTTGAGTTTTTCTAAGTCCCTCATTATGGGAACCCACCACGGGCTGTGAATTTCCCCATGAAGTCCTCTCCAGCCAAATTTTTAAAAGGTCATTTTAGTGTTTCTCTATGTTTTAATTCAAAATAATGACATTTTAGGCTGAATCCTTCTATCTAAAGACCTTAAAACCTCTATACCCTTATTCTTTATACTTATACTCAATATACTAAATTCCCCTCCTCTCAAACTCTCCCAAGAGCTTCAAGGCAAAGTTAGAGTTTCCAATTCAAGGTATTCAAGTCTCCATTCTTCTTCAAGTTCTTATAGGGATTTTGTTTCCCCAAGGTATGTGGGTTTTCATCCATAGTTTCTTCCACTAATGGAGCCCAAACATTTTCTCAACTTACCATCTTAATCTTTAATGATGAAATGGAATTACAGAAAGAAGGGTTCTATTCGAATCTTATCGGCTTTAAATAATGATTCCAAATGCATAGATTATGCTATATTCGAAGTTTATTTACATATATTGATATATATTGACTCTCAATTTCATGAAATGAATAATTTGCTAAAGTGCCTATATGAAGGTTTAAAGGTGGTTTAAAGTGTATATGATGAGTTGTTTTAAGATGTGTAATTTGATGCATTTTCCAACACTCTCTTGCATTCAAGATTCCTTTATATATATTTGAAGGTTTTATGAAATGAACCCCCATAGTTTCCCTTACCTTAAAGTACAGTTGAATTGAAAGCTTTGACTCCAAATAAAAGCTTATGAAGCAAATGCCTATGTTTTGATTAAAGGGATTCTTTATGAAATGATTGATTGGTCAAAGGGCTTCTTAGAGAAAGTAAGGTTTCAATGTGAAAGTACAATTCTATCATTGAATCAAATAAAAGGTTTTAATGAGCTATTACATCGAGTGATAATTTATGTTAAAGTTATATGAATTCTTAGGTTATTATGATATTTAAATGTTAATACATGGGATTTGACCTAGCACCGAATGTGGCATATAGATGGGGACTCGACTAAAGCGTTCCTTAAGAAAAGTCTTGTGTTGCATTAACTATATGCCACCATAGGGGCCCTTGTAGGCTATTTTAGGCTAGTGGATACACAAAAGCCCTTAAAGTAAAAGTTAATATTAAATATTAAAGGAAAGATTTAATGGAGTATGCCCTGGTAAGGTAACCTCCCTTGTCTCGGTGTAGGAGTCATCGGCCTGACCCGATGCACGAGTCATCGTATTCCATGTAATAGTTTACATGGTCTTAAATGTCGATTATGGTCAGTTCCCCACAAAAAAGAATGTTTTAAGGTTTCACATGATGATTTATCATGCATGAATCCACTTATGCATATTGGTTATAAATGTCCCTTTTTATGTTCTTCATTTCATAACATACTCACATAGTTAGTACATTCAACGTACTAACACATAATTTTCCCTACTTGATATCACCATGAAGAAATCGGTATTTCCCTACACTCTCATCCTCATGGCTAGATTAATCATTGAAGGCTGCTACTAGTGGTCAGTTATCATGATCCGGAAATAACACTCCTACCCTTTTCTAGCTTATATTATGTTTAGACATTGTGTTTCATTTTGGTATGCTTGATTAAATCTTGAGGGTGAGCTAGGGACATGTCTTAGCCCCTGCCAAGTCTTAAAATGTAGAAGGTATTGTTAGACATAATAAGTGATGTTATTTAAGTTTGACTCTTGTGTAATGTAAAGTCCCTTAGTCCCGATTATCCCTTTTATGTTTTCGCTTGTTGATTATCATTGATGATAAATTGCTTGGTAAATTCTAAGAGGCTTGGGTGAGGTGCCTCCAAGCGCTTCATCGTCATGTCACGTCTCGTCCCTAGGCTTGGTTCATGACAAACTATCTGTGAGCATATGGGTCTCCAGTCTCGGCCTCCATTATGATATTCCATCGAAGAGCATCTGGGTAGCAAGTTTGGCGTCTGCTGACTTTCTAGTATGGCGAACATTCGGGTTCTAGTATTGGCATTGACCATATTGACAACTCAGGCAAGAATCTAGTTCCAGTCCTGGGCTTGACCCCATTGAAAAAACAGGCAAGCATCCAAGTTCCAGGCCCTCTTTGACCACATTGACATCCTAGGCAACTATCTGGATTCCAGCACTAGCCTTGACTACATTAAGAATTCGGGCAAGCATCTGGGTAGCCAGTTCTGGCCTCGATCCCTAGAGAATTCTTAGTTCATCAATTCTTGGAGATTCTTGGTTCATTAAGGACATATTCTTCAGTTCTTAGAATCGCAGATTCTTGGTTCTTAGCCTTGGTAGTTGTAGCTATTCTATGTACCCGATGGGCTTATGGGGGTTCATCCAGGTTTTCTTTTAAACTTGCACGTGAGTGCCCTGACTGGCCTTATAGGGCCCCAGTTGGGAATAGTTAACTGTAGCTCTCTTAGATCGTACCTTCTACACTTTAGAGGTTTATTATGTTTCCTATTTAGGGTTATTCCTCTTTTTTCATATTGATTTTACCTTCTCTACTCCATCGGCCTATGTTGCCTACTAGATATCTATTGTCTTGGTACTCATACTATACTGTGCATCTGATTTCATAATGCAAAACCAAGCACCAGCTATCATCGCGGTTAGATAGAACCTGTCGTAGTCAACTTCAGAGACTAGGGTGAGCACGTGACATTTTGGGATCATTTCTATCTCCTTCAGCATGGATGACCCATCTTTTGCCTTTTGAGACTAGCCAATTGTTGTATATATTTTTGGTCCACTTTTGAGACTTGTACTCGTCTTTTACTTTCTAGTAGCTCTTTACTTGTGACCTCCAAGTTCTGGGAGGGATCTTTAGTTGTATATATCATGTTTTGGTTTTCTTCCATTTATCTATTTAATTTATTTTAGCATTTTCCATTCTTGTTTAGTTTCTGCCCTCAGGCCCATTACTTATTGTTTTGGGTTTATTGATTGGCTTACCTACTGGTGAGTTATAGTAGGTGCCATCATGACCTAAGAAATTAGGTCGTGACACCTTAATTTTAATAAATATGATACCTTTAGAATAAAATTGATTTAAAAAAGATAATTGGGTTAGAAACTACAGTAATTGAGATTATATAAGTATTGTATAATTTATTAGTGATTGAGTCTCCTTTGGGTAATGATATAGACCATGAATAAGGATAGAAAATAGTGGATTTAGATTCTCAAAAGAATTTATTTGAAGAGTAAAATGATTAGTTACTCCTTAAATTTCTTGTTTATTAGAAGTCAAACAGTTTAAGACATGAAGGAGAGGAAAAGGAATATGTGGGGTAGCTTGCTTGTTCCAAGATTTTTGTTTGAGGTATGATATAGCTTACTATATGTATAGACTTAATATATGATGTCAAAAAGTGGTATTGTAATCAAGTGAGAAGGATTTAGTCCTGAAAAATTAATTAAGTCTAGCATGATTGAGCAATTCCTTTTAATCTGTAAAATGACTTGAATACTTTTAAGTGAGGGAAGTAACTATGATAACTAAAGCTTTATTTGAAGTTAGACTCTCATTAATCCTTTATAAGTGATATGAGTTGTATAACATATTGATTGGCCATCAGATATAGTTTGTATTTTTTATTCAATTTAGTTAATGATGCATGTAGGAATATGCATGTGAAACTATTAGATTGTCTATTATGATTGATGTTTATAATGTGCACTTTTAAGAATTTTGTATTTATTGTGTTGTCATGATAGATAACAGGAATAGTGATTCATAATGCTATATGTGGATACGATAAGAATACATATGGTATTCTGATGATGAATGGATCAAGTATTATGTGAGCTTACATATGAGTGGTTGTGAGTTATGGAACAAGTATTATGCTGGTACAATACATGGTTATGTGAAATATATATACTATAATGATGATGAGTGGTTCTGCTCATTATTTATTTCCATTTGATTTCTGCATTGTCTTGCTGTTTATAGGTGTGAGATCATTGTACTTTGATTATCTTATTTATTTATAGTAGTTAATGCCTCTTTCATTTCGTACTATTCTACCATGGCTTTTTCACTTTTGCTATTCCTTATTTTTATCTTATTTTCAATATGCTTGTCTCTATCTGACCTTTTATCTTGTTTTCGTCTCTTGAGCCGAGGATCTTTCGGAAACAGTCGCCCTACCTTTCAAGGTGGAGGTTAGGTCTGCATACACTCTACCCTCACCATATCTCATATGGTGGGATTATACTAAGTTTTTTATTGTTGTTGTTGTTGTAATAATAATGAGTGGTTTGATTCTGATGTGAGATTATGGACTAGCAATTGTATGGGGGATCGGGTACCATGCTAGTACTGTACATAGGTAATCAGGATCCCCTACAGGTCATGACTAGATGAAAAAAATTTAAAATCTTTTAGCAAGTGTGTACAAATGAGTGATTGAGGATTGAGTGATGATATTGATGTGATAAAAAGACCATTTCAATTGCGGAATCATTGTGGATACGTTTTCCATGATTGTGTATGTCCTGTTAATATAGAGTATTACTGATAATAGTATATTTGTTGTGGTGATTCTAGTGTGCAGTTTTTCGAGACATTGATATGTCAAAATATGGTTAGTATTTGCGGAGTTCTACCATTGTATGTGTTGCAACATTGACTGTGTGTTATGGTTCCGGCCTAATTATTATGACTTACGTATGAGTCTCTATTAATGTGACCTTTTGAGATTTTATGGCTAATCAAAGTAAAATTATACTAGGTTGTGTTGGATCCATAAAAATATTTGGTGACAAGTGATAAGGGTTTTAAGTATATACTTCTATTAATTAAATTGTTCGTAAGTTGAGAAATAGATGGTGTGAAATAATAATATTATTTAACTATAATATATGTGTTGATTATACTTATAAATATAGGAGAGACGATATTAATGACACATCTAGTAATGGAGCTAAGAAGCTAATAATGGATCTTGTATTATTTTATGAATGTCTAAGGTAAGAGGATAATCAGGGATATGGAAAAGTATTAATTGTGGTATATAAAGTGATGTGGATGAATTATTGTTTCTGTTTATTTTGTCTTGTATTATGTGGAACTAGTATAGGTCAGCCTATGATGCCTACTCAGTACATATGGTGTACTGATATTAATTTTGCTACACATTTTTGTTGGTATAGGTTTGTGTTAGGTGGCCTGAAGCATAGGATATGAAGGTCACTCATCATCAACTTTCATCTTCTTCATCCTCAAATTTATGTTGTGTCGGACTTTTGCGTATTTACTTCATTCTTCTGTTTGTACTCTATTAGAACCTCGTATACCTCTCTAGACTAGGTCCTTAGGAAATGTTGATTGATTTGTAAAGTTCACTTATCTAGTTAGATTAGAGTAGGTGGCCACACAATTCCATATTTTGTGCCATGACAACTACTCATCCATATATTACTTTAGAAGAAAAACCTGATGTCATGAAGAATAACTAAAATTTCAATAATATCTATGAGTGGAACATAGATTGTATTACTGAATACAAAATACTGTCTAAATTACAAAATATGATGGCTGCCACTACTTATAGAACCTCCTATTATTTCTCATACCAACTCACCACTCATATCCTTGTAGTAGGATTTATATGTCAACTCAAGGTTTGGAGGGAAACCTATCTTAGTGATAAATATAAACAAAGTATATCTTAAAGTATCCAAATTAACTTAGTATGAAATGCAATACTTATGAACGGGCATACAATTTCTGACTTGACAAATACATTAATTTATCCACTATCAAATCATTCATAAGAGGTCCTCGTATATAACATAAATGTCCTTTTAAATACAAAATACTCTTAAGTGCAACATACTTTCTAATTTTAGATGGTCGTAGAATCTTTCCTTATCACAATCTACGAGAATCCGGATGGTAATTATTTGTACTAAAAAGAAAAATTATCAGATGAATTGCCTAAGTCTCTTAGGAACTTGGTCAAATATGAAATTCAAAGCCAACATAATAGAGATATTATTCCCTTCGAATAGATCACTTATGGTCAACTTATAAGCCCAATTCAACAAGTTGCCTTAAAATTTATCGTTAGGATAAGATTTTAACGGAGTTAGCTAAATTTAGGGCATAGATCCATCAAGATTTAGGAAGTTTCTATGAACAATTTGGCCTACCATATTATAGAAAGAAAACTCATAAAAAAAACTAGCTCCTAAAAAATAAGCTTCCTCTAGACCTTAATCCAGGTTTAGAAAATCAAAATGTTCTCCTCCAAAACACCATCATTCAGCCAAAAAGCTAGCTCTTTTGACTCCAAATAATAAGAAATGTTACAGGTGTTAAAATGCTAGTCATACTGCGAAATTTAGTAAAGTCTCCAAAGAAAGTTAGAAATCTTAATCTTGATGAATTCGTCTGTAGTCAAATAGAACACCACTTGTTAGAAGAAAGTAAAAATTTTGATAGTATGAATGATGTATTTGAACAAAATTTCAACCAAATTGAGAATGATTACTTAGAGTCCTTCGAGTCTGACAAAGAAAATTAAAGTAACCACCTTATATTAATATTTTCTCAAAAGAACAAAATCTCCTTCTTAAATATTTTAAGTTATTTACAAGATTCTTATAACAAGAGACATTCTGTAGAGTAATTCAAAAGGCTTTAGATAAACCTTCTTCATTTTCCTCTTATATTTTTTCACATCCTCAAGTAGCAACTACTTACAATGTAAAAGATATGTTCAAACGATTTTCTTATAAGAAATCTAAGGTAGCGATAACTTAGGATCTCAATCAAAACCAGTTCTCCTTAAAGAAGAAATTAGATAAATCAAGGCTAGGAAAAAGCTAGACTATCTTATTCTATAAATATTCTCTGCTACATTTGATGTGCCAAAATAAGTGGTGGTTGAATCAGTAGTTGTAAGACCCCAGAAATTGAAAAGTTGGATCAAAAGAAAAACTCAAGAAAAGTCGACTGACCCCAAGTCCATGAGTTGGTCTATGATTCATAGGACTTTTATGAGTCATAGATATGAGTAGTGGATGTGAATTCAGGGCTGGAATTTTGACTAAGGTAGGATCAAGGTTGATAAGTCACTTGATGACTCGTAGGAACCATGATGACTCATAAAGATGAGTCATGGTGAAATTTCAGAGAATAATATTTTGCAAGTTTCAGGACCTACAAGATGAGTGATATTTATGACTCGTAGACCATTTGATAAGTCATAGACACAACTCATTAGAAAAGATCATAGACCCTGAAATTAGGGTCTCCTCAGAACCAGCAGGATGACTGACAATGATGAGTGGTAATATAGATTAAGAGTCGTAACAACGACTCATAAGAAAACATCAAAAGCCCTTATTTTAAGAAAATTCATCAAGCTTGCATGATGACTCAAGTCTATGAGTCATAGACTTGAGGATGACTCGAAGAACCCTAGTCATAGGTCCATTATTCGAGTTTAATAAAGGGAAATATTATCTTTTCTCAAAGTTTAGCTCAATATATCTAGACACTATTATGATCAAGTTCAAGCGTATAACTACCCAACCCTTTGAAATTCTCTCTATTTTAAATCATTCTTCAAAATTTCTCTAAGGCAAGATCACAAATCCTCTTAAGATCCCTTTCAAATTCCAAGATAGCGTTTCAAGTTCATCAAGGTTCTTCTTCAAGTTTGAGTTGATTTCACCAAGGTATGTGGGGATTCATCCATGTTTTCCTTTCACCCATGGAGTCCCAAGTTTTCCTCAAAGTTTTATTCAAATTTCAATTTCTATTTAACCCTAATTTTGATGAATTACGTTGGGCTATTTCAATTTCATTTTTAGATATTATCATTGATCATTATAAGCATGATTCTATATGAATTGCATGATTTCAAGTTGAATTATGAATGTCCATACATGAATCTACTTTCAATTATGATTATGAAGTTCAAGTAGGATTTTTATGAGTTGATTATGAATACAATGATTGTCAAAAAAATCTTTTATGAATGAAGTTGAGATTTCTTATTGAATGATAAAATTGATGAAGATGATCAAATATGATCCAAGTAAGTTATGATGGTATGATAAGTGTAATTCTCACACAACCATGTTTAGATGGTTATATGGATAATTTTCATCAAAGTTATGAATTTCTATGAATCACGAAAGTTAATGAGCTACTTAATGATTATTTTCCTGACGAAGTTAATGATGATGTTTCTATGTTTTAGTCAATTCTGTTGGGATATTGACTAAGACTCGAGAGGAATTCTAGGTGAGGTTCAGTCTAATAATGTAGTTAGTTACCCAAGGAAATTGTAGTAGCAATCTAAATTCCCAAACTACATTGACCATATAGGTTTTATTTATGGCCTAGCTAGTGGATCCACATATAGCTCTGGAGTTTAAAGTTGTTCTCACAAAATCTACCTTGGCAAGTAGCCTCACTCTTCTCAATGTGGGAGTTATATCAGACTCTATAATATAGCTCGCCTGGTCTTAAGATGCCGGTTAAAGATCTGATCCCACATTCAAGTTATATACAAAGAAAAATAGTTTATTATGGAGTTTGTGATACTTTGACCATAGTTACATGATGTTTCAAATGTATTAAGTTTAATTCATGCTCATTATGTTGGTCATGCATCTTATGTCATATTGTTCACATTTCTATACTTGTTCATGCACAAATCACATACTTAGTACCTTCTATGTACTAATATATATTTTGCCTACCTTGTCTCATAATGTAGGGGCAGACGACAACCATCCTATTCATGGCTAGAGTTTCTTAAGTTCTCAAAAGTTGGTGAGTTCTCACTCATCAAGGACATAAATTTTCGTTCATGCTGCTACTTTGATTTTGTTATATGATTCGGGTGAGCTAGGAGCTTGACCTAAGCCCCCATCAAAGTCTAGAATTGAGGCATATTTAGACGTTTAAATTGATGTAAGTCCATGACTTCTAGGTTGAGTTATTTCTTCTGCTTATCTAATTATGTTTTCTTTACCGTATGTATGCAATTTATGCTAATATGGATTGGTTGGGACCCTTTGGGTTTTCGATTACCGTATCACTTCTAGGCACTAGGCTCGGGTTGTGATAAATTTGATAATAGAGCATAAGGTTTAAAAGTGTCCTAGAAAGTCTAACATGCCACATTAAGTATAGTCTTGTTCATCGATGTGAAGCACGCCACATATGAGTAAGATGCTATGAAGTATTTTAGGAAAATCTCACTTATTTTATGATCTATATCGTGCGGTGGAGTGGTATTCTAAGTCTTTTCCTCTAACGCTTGTTCTTTATGATTTTTAGAAAATGCTCCACCAAGATACCCCACTTGAAGCAATATGGTTGAAGAGGGGCAACAAGCTCTGAATGGTCCCTTTGATGACCAAGTAACTAATGCTGAGTTTCGAGTGGCCTTGTAAGTACTTGGTTAAGATGTGAATACACAAGCTAATCGTGAGGTAGTTGCTCCCATGAACCCAAGTGTGTGTATGGCGGTAACAAGGGTTTGTGACTTCATAAGGATGAATCCTCCAAATTTTTAGGGTTCCAATATGGAAGAGTATCCACAAGAATTTGTTGATAGCATTCATAAGATTGTAGAGATTATGGGGATAAGCTTGGTTAAGAGGACAGAGTTGGTTGGGTACAAATTAAAGGCTGCTACTCGAATTTAGTTTGATTAATAGAAGAGTGAGAGGCTTAGGGAGGTGGATTCTATAACTTGGGATGAGTTCAAGCGAGTGTTTCTTGATCTGTAACATCCCTCAAAATTTTAAAAAAAATAAAAAAATAAAAAAATAATATATATATATATATCCATCTTAACAATGCCTTGGAAATAGGCCACTCATGTAACGTATTATCCTTAATCTTTTTGGAAAATTCAAGTTTGGAATATTAGTCAGGGGGTCAAAACCTGCGGGAAAATGGTATGTTTCAAGGTATGAATTTCATGCAAGTTATGAAGTAAGATGACTTAGGATCCTATGTGGTGGCCTAAGGACTATTGATATGAATTATGCAAAAATGATTGTATTGATGAAAATACAATTCTCACATTACAAGTATGTTATGAAAATGAGCTACTCTATGACTATGATCATAACTATGATATATAATATTATGATCTTATGTTATGTATGTATTCCGTGGGATTTAACTTGGCACCGAGTGGACTTGAGGTGGGAGCCCTACCAAAAGCCTTAGTAGCAGCCTAATATACCATAAACTACGTGCCACCGTAGGTTTCCTTGATGGCCTAGCTAGTGGATCCACAAATAGCACATGGTTATGATTAGGACTCTACCTTTTCAAAGTATCCTCCTCCTTCTCGATGTGGGTATCATCAGATTCTATGTTATAGCTCGCATGGTCTTATTTTCGGTTATGGTTCCTATCCCACACATGTATGATTTCTTAAGTACGTTATGACTTGAACTTATGTTTCAAATGCTTTGGTCAATATGATTTTCTCATGACTTTATGTATTCCATCTTATCATGTGATTTACTAGACCTTTATATTTCCATGATTTATTTTACATGTCACGCCCTCATACTTAGTACATTCCAACGTACTAATGCATACTTTTTGCCTACATTGTCTCATAATATAGGGGTTGAGTTTGAAGATCCTTATCGTTCACATAACTAGTAGGCACCCTCTAATCGAAGGCATTGTGGTGAGTCCTCATTGACTGGGGACTAGTTTCAAGTTACTTACTACATTCTTTTCAAAAGATATTTTCTTATGTTGTATATTGAGGGTGAGCTAGGGACATGTCTTAGCCCCCGCACATACTTATATTTCGAGGCATCTAGTTGGACATATGTTTGAGTTTATGTTGTCATAAAACATTTTTTTTTAGATTTCTATACATGGCTTAGACTTTCTTATTATGTTTCCTCTTTTATATTTTACCATATGTATGCTTATGATATGTACAAGAGGCTTGGTTGGGGCCCTCTGGGGTTTTGATCACCGTGTTACGACTAGGCCCTAGGTCGGGTCATGAGAAATTTGGTATCAGAGCACAAGGTTTTCTAAGTATACTAGGGTGTCCAACATGCCACATCAAGTAGGGTCTTGTTCATATATGTGAAATGCGCCACACTTATGAGTAGGAGGCTATGAGGCATTTTAGGAATTCTTACTTCTTTCATAATCCATGTTGTGCTATAGAGTTTACGTTAAGATTTCTTCTCCCTAATAGTATTTCTTTGCAATTTTTAGAAAAATGGCTCCAAGAAGACCACCATTTCTAAGGGGAGAGAATGTTAATGAAGCCCAAGCTCTCCCGGCTCCTCAAGATAATGGTCCTCTATCGGACTAAGTAACTAATACTGAGTTCCAAACTGCTATCACTATGCTAGCCAGAGCATTGACCAACCAAGGTGTCATGGATCCTCTTAACATTCTTACTATAGCCTTAAAAGTTAGGGACTTTGCATGAATAAATTATTCAGAATTCCATGGCTCAAAGGTCGATGAGGATCCTTAAGAGTTCATTGATAAGGTCTACAAAATAGTGAGTATTATGGGGGTGACTTTGAAAGAAAAAGCGGAGTTGGCATCTTACCAACTTAAAGGTGTTGCTCAACTATGGTACACTCAATGGAAGTATGAGAGGGCGGATGAAGGTCCTGTCGAATTGGAAGCTTTCCAACTTGCTTTCCATGATCACTTTTTCCATTTTGAGTTAAGGAAGGCTAAAGTGTTGTAGTTTATAAATCTTTGACAATGTCACATGGGGATGAGGGACTATGCCCTCAAGTTCACTAAGCTATCCAAGTATGCTCCTTCAATGGTTGGCGATCCACGTTCCCGAATGAGTAAATTCATATCGGGGGTATCCGACTTGGTTACTAAGGATTGTCGCACCACTATGCTTGTTAAGGAGATGGACATATCTTGGCTCATGACTTTTGTCAAACAAATTGAAGGGGAAAAGTTCAAAGAAATGAGGATGAGGGATTTTAAGAGGGCCCGGTATGAAGGTGGGTTCTCTAATGCTAGGACCGTAGGTAGAAGTGGACACTCTCATCAAGGCCAAAGCTCGGGAAACAAGTTTTCTAAGGATAGGGTACAATACCCTAAAGCTTAAGGCGAAGGAGGTGTAAATGCTAGTTACCCTTCTCCTCCAAAATATGCAAAGTGTGGAAGGAATCATGGAGTAAAGTGCTTGATCGAAATGGGTGCTTGATATGGATGTGGAAAGATGGGTCATAAGCGATCTGAGTTCCCTCTTGTATCCAAAAAGGGAGGAGATGGTCGTCCAATGGGAGGCCAACTACAACAAAGCTCCCAAGCTCAACTTAAGGGTGGCCAATGCAATAACCGCTTCTATGCCCTTCATACTAGGCAAGAGGTCGATGAGGTACTGATGTGGTCATGGGTATGTTATGAGTCTTTAACTTTGATGTATATGTTTTGCTTAATCTGGGTGCCAACTTGTTTTTTGTTACTCTTTACATTGCTATGAGGTTTGATATGTGCCCCAAAGTGTTAATAGAACCTTTCTCAATTTATACTCTTGTTGGTGGTTCGGTATTAGCCAAGAGAGCTTATAGAAATTATCCCATATAGGTCTTGCACAAATTTATTCCATGTGATTTTATTGAACTTGATATGACTGATTTTGACATTATTCTTGGTATGGATTGGTTACATGCCGCTTATGTATCTATATGTTGTAGAACTCGTGTGGTTAAGTTTCACTCCCCTAATAAGCCTATCCTTGAATAGAAGGGTAATAATTAGGTTGATAAGGGTTCCATTTGAGTTGAGAAAATCCAAAGTACAAGAGTTCATCAACCTTAAGCAAAGTGGTATGAGTGTGAGAGAGTATTTCCTCAAGTTTACTCAATTGTAAAAATGTGCTCCATTCATGGTTGCCGACGCAAGAGCTCATATGAGCAAGTTTGTATCGGGTGTGTCGGATATGATCTCAAAGGAGTGCAAGATGGATATGTTGATTCGAGAGATGGATATCTCTAGAATTTTGACCTATGCAAATCAAATAAAGAGTGAGAAGTTAAGGGGGAAGAATAGAGAGCCCAGGAGGCCAAGGATCGATGGTAGTGATTTTTCTCATGCAAATTTTAGATGTGGTGGACATCTTCCTTTTCGCAAAAGGTTTTCCGGTCAAGGTTCTTCAAACACCACTAATCTAAGTTTGACAAAGATAGGGTGCCCAACCCAAAGCCTCAAGGAGGTGCTCCTATTGGTCAAGTGACCCACGAATGCAAGTGTGGTAAGAACCACAAGGGTGAGTGTTTTAATTATGTGCTATCTATGTGATAAGATGGGTCATCATGCTAAGGAGTGCAAGGTTAAAGATGGTCATCCTTAAGGCCAAGTTGCTCATGGAGACCAAGGTGCTCAAGTGGAACCAAAAAGTGGTCAATGCAATAATTAGTTTTATACTCTTCATGGTAGACAAAAGCTGGAAGAGACTCCTGATGTTGTTACTAGTATGTTACGAGTCTTTTACTATGATGTTTATGCCTTACTTGATCCACATGCAAATTTGTCTTTTGTTTTCCCTTATATGTCCATGAGATTTAATGTTAGCCGTAAAATATGGTTAGAGCTTTTTTTGTTTATACTCTCGTAGGTGAGTTGTTTGTGGCTAAGAGGTTTATAGAAGTTGTCCAGTTTTGGTTTTCCTTTAAATTACTCTATCCGATCTAGTTGATCTTGAGATGACTGATTTTGATGTTATCCTTGGTATGGATTAGCTATGTGCATGTTATGACTCTATTAGTTATAGAAACTGATTGGTTAAGTTCCAATTTCCAAATAAGCTGATCTTAGAATAGAAAGGTAGTAATTCCATGTTCAAAGTTCAATTCATTTCATGTCTTAAATCTTGGAAAATGATTTCCAAGGGTTCCATCTACCATCTTGTGAGGGTTAGGGATAAAACTTTTGAAGCCCCTACTCTAGAGTCCGTCCCCTTTGTTAATGTGTTTTCGGCTATGTTTCCCCATTATCTACTCGGTGTTCTTCCCAAAAGGGAGATTGATTTTCATATAGACCTTTTTCTAGGTACTCAACCCATTTCTATTTGTGCTTTCTAAATGGCTCCGATGGAGTTTAAAAAGTTAAGGGATCAATTGAAAGACTTGTTAGAAAAGGGTTTATTAGGCCAAGTATATCTCCATGGGGTGCCCCTATTTTGTCTATTATAAAGAAGGATGGCTCACTATATATGTGCATTCACTACCGGCAATTGAAAAAATTAACCATTAAAAATAAGTACCCAATTCCAAGGATAACTGATTTGTTTGACCAATTGCAAGGGGCAAGTTATTTCTCTAAGCTTGATCTCATTCCAGTTATCACCAACTATGGGTGAGGGAGTGTGATATTCCTTAGATGATATTTTGAATAAGGTATGACCATTATAAGTTCTTAGTTATGTCGTTTGGTTTTACCAATGCTCCTGCGGCATTGATGGGCATGATGAATTGGGTGTTCAAATAATATTTGAACATGTTTGTAATTGTGTTCATTTATTTTTGGTTTACTCTTGGAATGATAAGGAGCATACCAATCACTTAAGAATTGTGCTGCAAACTCTAAGGGATAAGCAATTATTTTCCAATTTTGATAAATTTAAGTTTTGGCTAAGGGAAGTGTTTTGTCTTGGTCACATTGTATCCGGTGAAGGGATTATGGTTGATACTAAGAAAACCGAAGCGGTTAAGAATTGGTCTAGACCATTGTCCCCTTTGGATATTAGAAGTTTCTTGGGACTAACCGGATACTATAGGAGATTTGTAGAATGGTTTTCATCAATCTTTTCACCTTTAACTAAGTTGAATCAAAAGAAGGTGAAGTTTCAATGATCAGAACTTATGAGAAGAGTTTCCAAGAGTTGAAAGATCATCTTACTACAACTCCTATGTTGAACTTATCGGAAGTGTCTAATGGTTTTGTTGTATATTGTTATGCTTCAAGGGTTGTTCTTGGTTGTGTTTTGAAGCAACATGGTAAGGTAATAGTCTATGCCTCTAGTTAACTTAAGGTGCATGAACGGAATTATCGAACCCATGACTTGGAACTAGTGGCAGTTGTATTTGCTTTGAAGATTTTGAGACACTATCTTTATGGTGTTCATGTGTATGTTTTCATCGACCATAAGAGTTTACAATATGTGTTTAAGCAAAAATATTTGAACCTTCGATAAAAGAGATGGCTTAAATTATTGAAGTACTATGATATGAGTGTGTTATACCATCCGTCCATTGCTAATGCGGTTGTGGTGCACTAAGTAGGTTTTCCATGAGTAGTGTTGCACATGTTGAAGGAGATAGGAAAGAATTTATCAAAGATGTTCATAGATTGGCACGCTTAGGTGTGCGATTGGTTAATTCTAGTGATAAAGGTGTTCTTCTAAATAATGGTTTGGAATTGTTTATTGTGGAGGATGTTAAGGCCAAACAGAACCTTGACCTAATTTTGGTTAAGTTAAAGAAATCGATTGACGAAAAAGCCATTGAGGCTTTTCTTTCAAAGGGGAGATGGTGTGCTTCGTTATCAAGTTCGGTTGTGTGTGCCCAATGTTGATCAGTTAAGAGAGTTGATACAGAATAAAGCTCAAAGTTCTCAATACTCAATTCATCCGAATTCAACCAAGATGTATCGTGATTTGAGAAAAGTGTATCAGTGGAATGGCATGAAGAAGGACATAGCGAAATTTGTAGCTAAGTATCCAGATTGCCAACAAGTTAAAGTTGAGCATCAAAGACTGGAAGGTCTAGCCAAGACATTGACATTCCTACTTGGAAGTGGAAATATGTGAATATGGACTTTATAATTTGCCTCGTACTAAGGAAAAATATGATTCCATTTGGGTTATTGTAGATCAGATGACTAAAATGGCTTATTTTCTACCCGTTAAGACTTCTTATGGTGCCGAAGATTATGCTAAGTTGTATATTCGTAATTTAGTAAGACATCATGATGTGTCCTTGTCCATTATATCAGATTAAGGTACTTAATTTACTTCTAACTTTTGGAAGTCGTTTCAAAGGGTTCTTGGTACAAAGGTTAAGCTAAGTACCGCTTTTTATTTTCAAACCGATGGTCAAGCTGAAAGAAAAGATCCAAACTTTAGAGTATATATTGAGGGTGTGTGCCATTGATTTTAAAGGGAGTTGGGATGAGCATTTTCCATTGATATGATTTTCCTATAATAATAGTTATCACTCTAGTATCCAAATGGCTCCTTTCGAAGCATTGTATGGAAGAAGATGTAGGTGTCATATCCCGTATTTTTTGTACATTGGATTATTCGTAAGTTAAGGTGAGGTCTACATGTAGAGATTTTCTTTAGGATATATGAAAAGTTATATGGATAATATATGTGAAGTTAAACATAACTCAACAAGGACCCTTGAGCCAAATCAAGGTGGAAGCCATCTAAAATAATTTTTTTTAAGTTACGTTTTTGGGTGATCTAACTTCGGGAGGCCATAACCCCTTCAGTATTTGGGAATTTAGGAAAACACTCAAAATTAAAGTTGTATATCATTGAAATATATTTCCAACCATATTTTGTGGGACTGAATGTGACATCGTTATAAGGAGATATGGAAGTTTTACGGTAGAAAGGCAGTGGATTCGCCCAACTCAATTTTAATTCGGGTCAGGCCCAATACCCACGCCATTTAAGGATTTTTTTTAGATTTCTCCTTCATTTTTCATACCAAAACATACAAAAATTTCCAGAGAGAGCGAGAGAGGAGGATCTTAGAGAGAAACACCAATTTTGACCAAAATCTAAGCCCCAAATCTCGGAGCTCATAAAAAGAAAAGTGTTGTACATCTCGTTGCCTTCAATTTGAGCTAAAAATCAGCAAATAAGGAGAGTTTTAATGTGGTTTCTGGTACGTAAGGTAATATTAAATTCCCTTTTTCATTCTTAACAAGTTTATTTAGAGTTTTAATAGATTAGAACGGAGAAAATAGCATTTTAAACTCGTTTGTTGTTTTGTTGAGATTTATGGATTAAGGGGCTAGTTTAAGTGGATTAAATGGATGGAATTAACTGAGTTATGATGTATAATAATTTTTGATATTTTTTTGATGTTGTTGATGAGTTGTTGTTCTTGAATTTGAAGAATAAAGTATATGGAGATATTATATACAAAGCGTATACCAGACTGTTTTGTGATAATATTTGGGGCTATTTTATATGATTTTTGTGTCTATTTTGTGATAATATTTTGGAGCTGTTTGGTATGATATTTGTGGTTATTTTGCAATGATATTTTGGGAACTATTTTGTAGTTGTTATGAACTATTTTGTGGAATAGAATATCGGGGGATTGGCTGTAGTTGTTGTTGTTGTTGTTATACTATGCATAGGCGGAAATAAAAAAGTGTATACAAGCATTGACATACGAATGTATATTGGGCTATTTTGAAAGTAATTTAAGGATGGATTTAATTCTAGTTTGATATGAACTTGTTGGTATTGTTGTTGTGGATATTTTAATTGGTGTTTGTCTAAATTGGAATTTCAAGGATTATTAAGCTTGAAGGGAAAATGCTACCTGGATTTTGTAAAGTTTCATTCGTACTTGGATTAGTTAGTAAGTGATTTGGATATCTAAAAGTGGCCTATGTCATCTTAATTTTATACCCACGAGCTCGAGAAGTAGACATTGGACATTTAGATGGGGTTCAAGGTATGTAAAGCTAACCTTTCTTTCTTTTGGCCTGATCCATATGAAACAAACGGACGACCAGTGTATAAATTCCAAAGAAGCTCCTATTCTTAGAGACACTAGGATGGATAATGTTCTTGATTCCCAAAACTTATATCATTAGATCTTGATACATGTGTATGATTTCAGCTGTCCTATTTTGGCATAATTCATATTTTGGTATAATTCATATTTTGGTGTAATTCATATTTTGGTATAATTCATATTTCAGTATAATCATATTTGGTATAATTCATAATGACATTCGAAGGGTACTTGAGATGACTACTATCTTGATTTTTAAATGATAGTTTATTTTGATTATTCTATTGAGTCTCAGATGATGATCTAATTGTATATGATTGTTCATGATATTCTACTCCTGCATACTATTATTGTATTATTCACCGAGTCCTGGGCTGGGTATGTTATCGTGCATATTGTCACTGCATTATTTACCGAGTCCCCTGATGGGCTGGGTACGATATATGTGTACACAACTTTATTTATTGAGTCTCTTACTAAAGGGACGGGTACGGTATATGATGATATGATGATATAATTATGGAACGGACTCCTATAATGAGCCAGGTACGGTATATGATAATGATATGCATGATTTTATTTTGTAAGGCACAGGTACAATGATTCCTTGATTATCATACTTGTTCTCACGACCCAACTCCGTAGGCCATGATTGGTGCCCGAGTTGGGCACCCATACGTACCCTTAGCCCCACTTAGTACATTAATCGAATAAACATAGGTAATGATTAGAAGGGATCTCTAAACAGATATAATGCACGAGGGCCGATAGGCCATCACGGAACACAAAAAACCCAAAACATATATACAAAACCCACATCTCATATCTATAGACCTCTACAGAATGATATCCTAGTCATATGACGGGACAGGGCCCCGCTGTACCCTGAACAACGTATATATATATACAACAGGAAGTGTCAGTACCAAAATAGGACTCCGAACAAAGGAGCACTGTCGACCAACATGGTGGATGTCCTAAGCGAGCGGATCAACAAACCAATCGTCTGTACCTGCGGGCATGTAACGCATCCCCCGAAGAAAGGGGGTCAGTACGGAAAATGTACCGAGTATGTAGAGCATGAACTGTAATAAGTAAAGTTATTTCCACAGCAGAAAGTGCAAAAATGAGCAAAATATCCAGAAATATCAAATGCTTATCAACCCACATATAATGGGTTGTAATAAGTAAAATCATTACCGTAATAAAATGTACAAAACGGAGCAAAATGTCTGGAGATATCAAATGCTGATCAAAACCTCAGATAATGTATGCAGAAAAACATATGCCATATCCGGCCCCATTATGGGACTCGGTGAACAAATGTGGTCGCCCTCCTGTCATTGGCGCCACAGCACAGCATAACACCAGAATAGGGAATATCTCCGTAACAAATCATATCATATCATATCAGATGGCCATATTAAATCATATCATATCACATCATATCATATCATAAGCATATGTGTACATGGCACAACATAACTCCGTGGCATAACATACACCACCCCATGTACATGTCATACCTGCCCCCTCACATCGGGACACGGCGAACAATGCAGAGAAGTATGCACGATAACATATCCTGGTCCAGGATCAGTGAAGGAAGCATTGAGGCATCCACGAGTGGAGTAGTGAGAAACTATATGCAATTTAAATCATATTTAAGACTCAATGAAATAATCAGAATGAGCTATCGTTTAAAAATCGAGACGAGACTCATGTCAAGTACCTTTCGAAAGTTACCCTGGATTATATCAGAATAAATCTTCTGGAATCATATAGACGTATCGAAGCATAATAAAATACCTTTTGGAAATCAAGGAATTGGCCATCCTAATGGCTCTAGGAATAGGAACCTCTTTGAAATTATATAAAAGTCATATTTTTGTTTCATAAATACCATACCAAAACAAAGATTACCTTTACATACTTATGTCAAAACATGAAAATTGAAAGAATATGCTTTACATACTTATGTCAAAAACATGCCAAAAGAAAGAAAGGTTTTACATACTTATAACAAATACATGCCAAAAGAAGAGAAAGTATAAGCTTTACGTATTTATGACAAAGACATGCCCAAAGAAAGAAAGGTTCGCTTTACGTACCTCTTACGGATTACTCTTAACTATGCTCGCCTCGTTGTCTCTTGAACCTATTTAACATGAAATTAATACTAAGGTTAATAAACTTTCACTTTCCAATTTCCAACTCTACACCCAAGTAACCATAGGAATCATTTCCTTATCTATATCTCTCGACTAGTTTATTACTAGCTCTGAATCTATCGAAAATCGGGCAGCATCTCCCCTGTAACTTGAACATCCCCGAGTTTTCAACTCGGCCACCATGTCAACAACCATACCAACAACAACAGCCAGCATCATGTATACAAGTAAATCACTTCAACTTTACACAATACAAGCTCTATACAACTCATTCCAAACTACGGTACCAAAATAGAGTTTTTAACCTTTATTTCGTAAAATATGTAGTCATACCAAACGGAGGGTTGTGTGGCTGCAACCAGCAGCACCCACATCCATTTTTGAGTACTTTACATCCCTGCAACACGCAATTAAACCACCACCAAACTGCAGCACCACAACAACAACACACTACGCGACTTCGATTTAACTACTACGACTTCCATTTAGTTTGTTTCCAACGTCAAACATCCTTATACATTTTTTTCCACTTCCAGCATATTTTAAGACATGTAATATACTTCATAACATCATCATAAAGTCCAGTTCAAAACAGAAAACTTACCTTTCCCGAAATTCACCAAAACTCGCCAAAACTTGCCTCAGAATTTCCTTTAGCGCAGCTGAAACTTATTGGCTGTTTGGTAACGTTTTGGGCTGCTTCAAACCATAAAATTTCATTACTAATATCTTCATAACATCATGCTATAGCTCATATAATTAATTCTTAGAACGGAATTGGAGAACTTACCTTTTTCTCCTCCCAAAACCGTAGCTCTTTCCTTCTTTCTACCGTAATTTCTCTTCTCTTCTCTTCTGTTTTTTTTTTCTTGCCATTTCGTTTTTCTTGCTCTTGAACACTCTAGATGAGTGTGGAAATTAATGAGTCATAAGACTCATATATATATATATATATATATATATATATATATATACAACTTTAGGGGTGACACATGTCATCCCCTAAGTGGTGACACGTGTCAAGCCCTAAGTGGTGACAAATGTCAAGATCTAAGTGGTGACACATGTCAAGGTTTCATTGGTCCAACACACCCCTTTTCTCCAATCATGGGCTGCCATGTGGCATGTGGGGCCCACATGAGTCTTCTTGAAGACTTTGTGAAATTCCCATTTTACCCCTAGCCTTCCACAATATTACCATAGGCCACTTTGCGAATTTTCCTTTTTGCCCTTTGCCTTTTCCAATATTTCCACACTATTAATGATCATAAATAATATTCATATCCAACTTGTATATTAAATAAATTTTGGAAGATGTTCATTCCCTTAACTTTACCACGGCTACCTTAAAACATCCAACCGTATAAAATACGGGATATAACATCCTCCATGAGAAATTCCAATTTTTGCCCCTTACTTTTTCTAATATTTCAAAGTTGAAATTCCAATTTAGTCATAAGAATTTTGTATCCAACAAGATCAACCATAGCCTTGCCCTTGACTTATTACCGTTATCCCGAAATGCCCTAATGTGCAAAATACGGGTTATAACATTCTTCCTCCCTTTTGAACATTCGTCCTCGAATGTTGAACTAACCTCATACGGTGTCTTCATACTTCAAGAGGGTTCCTCTTATTGTTGTCCTTTTAAGTATGCCCATTACCTATCCCTTCTTTCATATTTTTTAAGCTGTCGGGAAGCGTACGCTATAACTTGGTCGTGCTGCATCAAGACACAACCTATTCTTACACCCGAAGCATCACAATAAATAACATACCCATATGGTACCTCTAGAAGAGTTAGAACTAGAGTTATAGTCAAATTATCTTTCAATAACTTAAAGGTTCGTTGACAGGCACGAGTCCACTGGAATTTGACTCCCTTCTGAGTTAATCTTGACAGTAGTGCTGAAATTGAAGCAAATTTCTCTACAGATATCCTATAATAACTTGTTAATCCCAAGAAGTTGCGTACCTCTATAGGTGTCGTCGGCCTAGGCCAATTCTTTACGTCCTCGATCTTCAGTGTATCTACCCGAATCCCATCAGCCCCAACAATATATCCCAGAAGTGCCATAGAAGTCAACCAAAATTCACATTTGGAAAATTTAGCATACAGTTTCTGGTGTCAGAGTACTACAAGTACCGCTCTCAGATGATTTGCATGCTCTGCTTCTGACCGAGAATAAATCAGAATATCATCAATAAATATAATCATGAACAGATCCAAGAATGGTCTAAGTACCCGATTTATCAGGTCCATGAATACCGCTGGAGCATTTGTTAGGCCAAAAGACATCACTCTGAACTCGTAATGGCCATATTGGGTCCAGAATGTTGTCTTTGGTTTATCTGATTCTCTTATCCGCACCTGATGATAACCCGATCGCAAGTCTATTTTTGAAAATCACATAGCACCCTCCAACTGATCAAATAAATCATCAATCCTGGGAAGGGGGTGTTTATTCTTAATGGTTACCTTATTCAGTTGCCTGTAATCAATACACATCTGCAGCGACCCATCTTTCTTTTACACAAATAATACCGGGTCTCCCCAAGGTGAAGTACTCGGTCTGATGAAGCCTTTTTCCAGTAAGTCTTTTAACTGCTCCGTCAGCTCTTTTAATTCTGCAGATGCCATTCTGTATGGAGGAATATATATCATATGGGTATCTAGCAGCACATCTACGGTAAAGTCTATCTTCCGTTAGGGAGGAAGGCCTGGAAGCTCGTCTGGGTATATATATGAGAATTCATTAACTACGGGAACTGACTGAAGGGTTGGAGCTTCCGCTTCCAAATACTGTATGCGAACCAGGTGATAAACACAACCTTTTCTGATCATTTTTCTCGCCTTAAGGTAGGAAATAAGCTTCCCTCTCGGCGATGCTGTATTAACTGCCCATTCCATCACTGGTTCTCCTGAGAATTGAAAATATACTCAAACTACTAGGTCTTACACGAGTCCTCATTCCCCGTTATGGGCTTCCTTTTTTGGTACTTGAGAATATTGTTATCCCTCTTTGGCCTAATATAATATGGTCTCGCGCCTTGCCGGTGATTTCTCTCGGGAGTTTCACTTACTGAGGTTTCCTTAATTTTCACCTCCTTCTAATAGTTTGATCTCTTTGTTTTCTATCTACTTACCCTCTTTATTTCCCAAATATCGCTCTACTAAAATCTCCAATTTAACCTACAGTCAAATAATAGTAGAGTACGTTGCAACAGTTGTACCTTTTATTCTTATTGTCGCTCGATCTTTGGTACCCTAGCATGATTAATGCCTTCCTTACTGTGACACCATTTGTTGGAACTCCCATATCCACCGATATAATCGTACGTGGGACATCCTACACATTCATATATATATATATGTATATATTCACTATCAACTAGACTACAAAATAGCTCCAAACGATGTTCAAGCATATCGTTGTTCTAGAGCTGTGATGTACTTTCTGTCTCTTCACCAACCTAGCCTACATCGTCTTATGCGGCCTCTTACGGTTTATAGCCATTCCATAAACTCTAGTTTTCCCTTAAGTTACTCTAGCCTCTCATTTGTGTCTTACGTCTGAATATATAGAATTCTTGCATACTTCTCAAGGGGTCACCCATCCTAAAATTGCTCTCACCTGAGCACGCTTAACCTCATAACTTTGATGGAATTGGGTACGTTAATGTTGATATAATCACGTCTATTTCCTCGTTTTACCTTTATTACATTATTGGGAGCGAGTCGAGATCTTATAGATTCTGAGACACTTTCGTAACACATCCATCTTTTATAATTACTGTTTTACCCTTTTTGATCCTCAATCTTTACTTTTTGCTTTCGTGCGTGACTATCTTTCGTCCTGGACTACCAGATTCCCGAGGGTACTGATCGCACCATCCATCAAGGTCTCTACTAATGATTCTTCACATGGTCTCAGATACCGCAGCTTATATCTATTTATTATTAGCCTCGAGATCCATCCATCTGTTATAGGATCTCATTTGGAGTGTAAGCGTTCCCATATACATATGATAGCATCAGTTGATTTTCTCTTACGCTTGTATTTCTCTTGTCCACTTCCCCCTTTAGGGTGTACCCATGTCATCCTCTGTTCATTTTCAACTATTCATGCGCAAATGATTCTGTTTTAACATATTTAACATACCGCACCATGTCTACACCTTCTATTAGAACATCTATACTTTAGGTTGCCTCTATAAGAAACCTTAGTACAACCATGGGTTGCTTAGTACTCTCGATGAATAGTACACAATCTAGTCCAAGTACTGGTACTCGAGTCATATAACTAATGTAGTAGTTTAGTCGAAGCTACATTCAATTCATCCCAATCAGTACGTCACTAGTGCTTATGGCCGTGTCCGATTCTCCATTCGGGGCACTTATACTCTGATGACACATGTTTCACATTTTGTTATCACAGTTTTTCCCAATGGATACTACTTGTTCCTTTAATAATTTCATAATGCCTCGGTTGTTTTGTAATTTCTGTTCTTTCTCCTCTAGGTGTCCCACTATTTTCCAATATGGAGGTACATATACATAATACCCTTTTCTGCCTCATGAGCTTTCATCCTTATCGTGTACCCGATACTAACTCCTAATCTTACTCACGACCATATCTTGTAGTTGCTTCCTTACTAAGCTTTACTTATTTCCATAACGATTCTCGTATATTCACAGTATACCCTACTCGTATAACACTTCTTCACCTTCCTCACAATTCTTGCTACAGGTTAATTCTAGTTGGTGAGGCAAACGTATTCAACCTTTGTCTAAATCATCCCTCCGTATCGCAGGCCCTAATGAATCACCCCAGCATTTTTCCATCACATGAAACACGTGACCTTGAATCGCCTACAAATTTATGTTTTTCCATTCACAGGTTACACCTCCAATTAGTCGACTAGGAACTGATAAGATGTCCCCATACAACATTTTCCCAACCTCTACCAGAGAGGAACTAATATCCACTAAGCATCAGAGTACTTCCTAGTACTTGACTCACATGGTCTTGAGTCGTGAACAATTTTTTTCTAGTCCTCAAATAACAGCTGAGGGTTGTGTACTTTCCAGCAAGAATGAAATTAAATCGCTGGACACTTTTCCCTCCAACCGAAATTCTCTTTCGAATTATGACCCTCCAAGTAAAAATGGTACTCCTTTTACCGAAAATATAGAGGGAACTTCTTTCAGTTTTAGTCCAATGTTATAAATTTTACCCTATCGGTATCAACTTCCAAGACATCTTCTAAACGTATGTCTCAGTCTCTTCCTTGCTTTTGTTCCATTCTCAAAAAAATAATTGGGAATAGTTTCCTCTGTATTTTGTACTATCTCAAAGCCTGCACGCAGAAGATAGCAGCAATGCCTCACAGGGAAAACATATACATTTTTTTATATCACCTTATATCACAGTCACACAGAGCTTTCAATATCAATAACCGTATGAAAATAATGGACTTACCTCATGTGTCTACCTCAAACTGCATTTATTGCACTTTCTTATCTACTTTCCTTTAAATTTTCAACTTTACATTTCAAGCTCTAAACCTTACTCAACATATCGCTTTCATACCTTTACTTACCCGTATACTATGTAGCTCCCAATATCATCCATTGCATTCCTCTATCGATATCGTTCCTTAGATGAAATCAAATGTTAGAAAAAGGAATTTCATGTCCTATGGATGGGCTCTATCGCACGATCTTAGATATGAAAGAAAGGTAACATCCTAAATGCCCTGTAGCCTCCTGTTTATAGATGTGGCGCGCAACACACCGATAAACAAGACTCTACTAGACACGGTCGGTAGACATTCCGAGGAAGGACCGCTCTGATACCACTTCTGTCACGACCCAACTCCGTAGGCCATGACTGGTGCCCGAGTTGGGCACCCATACGTACCCTTAGCCCCACTTAGTACATTAATCGAATAAACATAGGTAATGATTAGAAGGGATCTCTAAACAGATATAATGCACGAGGGCCGATAGGCCATCACGGAACACAAAAAACCCAAAACATATATACAAAACCCACATCTCATATCTACAGACCTCTACAGAATGATATCCTAGTCATATGACGGGACAGGGCCCCGCTGTACCCTGAACAACGTATATATATATACAACAGGAAGTGTCAGTACCAAAATAGGACTCCGAACAAAGGAGCACTGTCGACCAACATGGTGGATGTCCTAAGCGAGCAGATCAACAAACCAATCGTCTGTACCTGCGGGCATGTAACGCATCCCCCGAAGAAAGGGGGTCAGTACGGAAAATGTACCGAGTTTGTAGAGCATGAACTGTAATAAGTAAAGTTATTTCCAGAGCAGAAAGTGCAAAAATGAGCAAAATATCCAGAAATATCAAATGCTTATCAACCCACATATAATGGGTTGTAATAAGTAAAATCATTACCATAATAAAATGTACAAAACGGAGCAAAATGTTCGAAGATATCAAATGCTGATCAAAACCTCAGATAATGTATGCAGAAAAACATATGCCATATCCGGCCCCATTATGGGACTCGGTGAACAAATGTGGTCGCCCTCCTGTCATTGGCGCCACAGCACAGCATAACACCAGAATAGGGAATATCTCCGTAACAAATTATATCATATCATATCAGATGGCCATATTAAATCATATCATATCACATCATATTATATCATAAGCATATGTGTACATGGCACAGCATAACTCCGTGGCATAACATACACCACCCCATGTACATGTCATACCTGCCCCCTCACATCGGGACACGGCGAACAATGCAGAGAAGTATGCACGATAACATATCCTGGTCCAGGATCAGTGAAGGAAGCATTGAGGCATCCACGAGTGGAGTAGTGAGAAACTATATGCAATTTAAATCATATTTAAGACTCAATGGAATAATCAGAATGAGCTATCGTTTAAAAATCGAGACGAGACTCATGTCAAGTACCTTTCGAAAGTTACCCTAGATTATATCGGAATAAATCTTCTGGAATCATATAGACGTATCGAAGCATAATAAAATACCTTTTGGAAATCAAGGAATTGGCCATCCTAATGGCTCTAGGAATAGGAACCTCTTTGAAATTATATAAAAGTCATATTTTTGTTTCATAAATACCATACCAAAACAAAGATTACCTTTACATACTCATGTCAAAACATGAAAATTGAAAGAATATGCTTTACATACTTATGTCAAAAACATGCCAAAAGAAAGAAAGGTTTTACATACTTATAACAAATACATGCCAAAAGAAGAGAAAGTATAAGCTTTACGTACTTATGACAAAAACATGCCCAAAGAAAGAAAGGTTCGCTTTACGTACCTCTTACGGATTACTCTTAACTATGCTCGCCTCGTCGTCTCTTGAACCTAATTAACATGAAATTAATACTAAGGTTAATAAACTTTCACTTTCCAATTTCCAACTCTACACCCAAGTAACCATAGGAATCATTTCCTTATCTATATCTCTCGACTAGTTTATTACTAGCTCTGAATCTATCGAAAATCGGGCAGCATCTCCCCTGTAACTTGAACATCCCCGAGTTTTCAACTCGGCCACCATGTCAACAACCATACCAACAACAACAACCAGCATCATGTATACAAGTAAATCACTTCAAATTTACACAATACAAGCTCTATACAACTCATTCCAAACTACGGTACCAAAATAGAGTTTTTAACCTTTATTTCGTAAAATATGTAGTCATACCAAACAGAGGGTTATGTGGCTGCAACCAGCAGCACCCACATCCATTTTTGAGTACTTTACATCCCTGCAACACGCAATTAAACCACCACCAAACTGCAGCACCACAACAACAACACACTACGCGACTTCGATTTAACTACTACGACTTCCATTTAGTTTGTTTCCAACGTCAAACATCCTTATACATTTTTTTCCACTTCCAGCATATTTTAAGACATGTAATATACTTCATAACATCATCATAAAGTCCAGTTCAAAACAGAAAACTTACCTTTCCCGAAATTCACCAAAACTCGCCAAAACTTGCCTCGGAATTTCCTTTAGCGCAGCTGAAACTTATTGGCTGTTTGGTAACGTTTTGGGCTGCTTCAAACCATAAAATTTCATTACTAATATCTTTATAACATCATGCTATAGCTCATATAATTAATTCTTAGAACGGAATTGGAGAACTTACCTTTTTCTCCTCCCAAAACCGTAGCTCTTTCCTTCTTTCTACCGTAATTTCTCTTCTCTTCTCTTCTGTTTTTTTTTCTTGCCATTTCGTTTTTCTTGCTCTTGAACACTCTAGATGAGTGTGGAAATTAATGAGTCATAAGACTCATATATATATATATATATATATATATATATATATACAACTTTAGGGGTGACACATGTCATCCCCTAAGTGGTGACACGTGTCAAGCCCTAAGTGGTGACAAATGTCAAGATCTAAGTGGTGACACATGTCAAGGTTTCATTGGTCCAACACACCCCTTTTCTCCAATCATGGGCTGCCATGTGGCATGTGGGGCCCACATGAGTCTTCTTGAAGACTTTGTGAAATTCCCATTTTACCCCTAGCCTTCCACAATATTACCATAGGCCACTTTGCGAATTTTCCTTTTTGCCCTTTGCCTTTTCCAATATTTCCACACTATTAATGATCATAAATAATATTCATATCCAACTTGTATATTAAATAAATTTTGGAAGATGTTCATTCCCTTAACTTTACCACGGCTACCTTAAAACATCCAACCGTATAAAATACGGGATATAACATCCTCCATGAGAAATTCCAATTTTTGCCCCTTACTTTTTCTAATATTTCAAAGTTGAAATTCCAATTTAGTCATAAGAATTTTGTATCCAACAATATCAACCATAGCCTTGCCCTTGACTTATTACCGTTATCCCGAAATGCCCTAATATGCAAAATACGGGTTATAACACTTGTCTACCTGAGTCCCTACTTCAGTTATGATCTTCCTTAATGTATTTCATGCTTTATATACTCAGTACATATCTCGTACTGACCCCCTTTCTTTGGGGACTGCGTTTAATGCTCGCAGGTACAAATACTTGGTTTGGTGGCCCTCCAGCTAGGACTTTTGCTGAGCTATTTGGAGTGCTCTATTATTCCGGAGCCTAAGTCATTTTGGTACTGATCTTTTGAAGTAAAGTTATGTATGTATATCCAAGGTTACAGCGAGGACCTATTCTATTATGTTTCGCTATGATATTCTTAGAAGTTTGTAGATACATATGTGTGGGTTGCATATATAAGTTTTGCTCAGTTGTATCTGTATGATTTGATATGGATATCCTCGTATATAATGGAAGCCTTGTAGGCTTGCATACTATATTGGTATACATAATGACAGCCTTATCGGCTTGCATATTATATGATAATTTGGTTAATTGTGAATCCTCAGGAGACAGATTCATGATATGTGTCATTGTAAATCCTTAATGGCTTATTAAGCTTCTTATAGTTCCCGGTTTTATTTTGGCAATATATAACAGGTATGTGTACATGTGTCCATCTCGGGCACTAATCACGACCTATGGGGTTGGGTCGTGATGGTAGGTCCCCACTGGGATGGTTTGAAGTAGGTGAGATGGCCTTGATTGGTCCAGATTTAGTAATAGATGTCATGGAAGAGGTGAGACTCATAAGGGAGAGATTGAGGATGGCTTAATGTCATCAAAAGTCCTATTTGAATCTTAGAAAGAGAGACCTTGAGTTTTAGGTGGATGATTGAGTTTATTTGAAAGTTTCACGCATGAAGGCTATAATGCGTTTTGGCAAGAAAGGGAAATTAAGACCTAGAAACATTTATAAGATATTGAGACGTGTTGGTAAAGTGTCGTATGAGTTAGAGTTGCTATTTGAATTAGCTATGGTTCATCTGGTGTTTTATGTATCTATGTTGAGATAGTTTGTGGATGATTTAAATTCCATTGTACCATTGGAAGATGTGAGTGTTGAAGAGAATTTGACTTATGAAGAGGTTCCAGTGGAAATCTTAGACCAGTAAGTTAAGAAGCTAAGAAACAAAGAAGTGGTATCCGTCAAAGTATTATGGAGGAATCAACAAATAGAAAGTGCTACTTGGGAAGTGGAGGCGCATATGATGAAATGATACCCGTACCTCTTTCCCTCTACTCAAGCCTAAAGTAGTAATTCGGTCTTATTCAAAGCTAATTGAACTATTACGTATTTAGTTCCTCCTATGTCATTCATATGCATGCATGTTTATGAAAGTTGATTTTAAAGTCATGATTTATGTTAAGATTGAAGTCTTTATGTTCCATGAATTACGAGTTGTCATTATTTTCATATTGGGTTCTAGTCCTCTCTCCGTGTCTTTTTATGATAAGTTAATCTCATTTGAGGATGAATTTTCCCAAAGAGGAGATATTATATGACCCTGGAAGTGTACATGGAACCCAAAGGAAATCTTTAAAATTTTAGACTGACTTCAGCTTTACGAGTCACTCTATGACTCATAGAGAATGCTATGACTCATAGGGATGAATCATAGAGTGCACGTTGATCATGAACACCCTCAAAGAAAGGTCCTACGACTTAAGTTTACGACTCGTAATCCCCTAGAAGAGTCATAGACATGACTCCTAGGTAGAGTTTAAAGGCCATGTTTAAAAAGTTCCTCAAGGTCGCGTCTACGACTTAAAAGGATAATTTGTAGATGTTATTACGAGTCATAGGAATGACTTGTAACAAAAGATCAGAGGCCCTTAAACTTGCAGGGTTTTAAGCCTACAAGACGAGTTAAGTTTAAGGCTCATTGTTGTGAAGACGATTCATAGAAATAAGTCATATGCAAACTTCAGATACCTGATTTTTAGGTCTTTTCAAAATATTTTAGGATGAGTCATCTTGATGACTCATCATCCCAACTACGATTCATAGGAACCAATTCTTAAGGTCAAATCCATGTTTTAAATAAAGGGTAGTTATGTCATTTATCAAGTTCGGATTAATGAACTTAGACACAATTATGGCCAATTTAAAACCTATGTACCCAATCCTTTAAAATTTCCCTCATTCTAATTTTTTTTCTAAATTCTCCTAAGGAAAGAACCAAATTCTCTCAAGGATTCCTCTTAAAGCTTCAAGAGCGGGTTTCAGATATCACCAAGGTTTCTTCTATATTTTTTAGTAATTTTAATCAAGGTATGTAGGGATTGATCCATGGATTCCTTTTACCCATGGAGTTCCAATGTTTTATCAAGTTTCCATGAATTTTCAATTGATTTATGAACCCTAGTTTTGATGAATTGCATTTGGCAGTTTCAATTTCATTTTGAATTATTATCAATTATTATTCTAAGCATGTTTTGAAATGGATTCCATGATTTTAAGTTGAATTATGAATGTCGATGCATAAAGATATCTCAATTATGATTTTAAGGTTCAAAGATGATCATTATCATTGCTTCATCATTCAAATCATAATCTCAACTTTAAATCATGAACATTTTCCTTAAAAATTATTGAGATGTATTGGCAAAGTTGCTTATGAGTTAGATTTTCCATTTAAGTTAGCAATTGTTTGCCCAATGTTTCATGTATCTATGTTGAGGAAGTTTTTGGGGATCAAAATTCCATAGTACCATTGGAAGATGTGAGTGTTGAAGAAAATTTGACTTATGAGGAGTTTCTGGTAGAAATGTTATATCGGCAAACAAAGAAGCTAAGAAATAAAGAGGTCATGTACATCAAAGTATTGTGGATAAATCAACAAAAAGAGAGTATGACTTGGGAAGCGGAGGCGAATATGATAAATGATACCCGCATCTCTTTCTATCTAGTCAAACCTAAGGTAGTAAGTTGTTCCTATTTAAATTGATTGAACTCCTACGTATTCAGTCCCTCCTATGTCATTCATATGTATGCGTGTTCATGAAAGATGATTTTTAAGTCATGATTTATGATTAGGTTTGAAATTTTCATGTTCTTTGCATTATAAGGTGTCATTATATTCAAGTTGGGTTACTAGTCCTCTTTTCGTGTCTTTCTTATGCTAGTTGAATCTCATTCGAGGATGAATATCCCAAGGGTAAATATTGTAAGACCCCAAAAATCAGAAAGTTGGATCAAATGGAAAACTCAAGAAAAGTTGACTGACCCTAAGTCCACAAGTTCGTCTACGACTCATATGGACTTTTATGAATCGTACAGATGAGTCGTGGATGTGAGTTCAGGGCTGGAAATTTGACTAAGGTAGGATCAAGGTTGACGAGTTAGTTGATAACTAGTAGGAACCATGACGACTCATATTTTGAAGGTTTTCATGATTTGCAAGACAAGTGATGTTTACGACTCGTAGACTCATTAGAAAAGATTAGATACCCAAAAATTAGGGTCTCCTCAGAACCTTTAGGATGAATGATAATGATGAGTCATAATAAAGATTATGAATCATAACAATGATTCGTAAGAAAACATTAGAGACCCGACGACTCAAATCTATGAGTCATAGACTTGAGGTTGACTCATAGAACCCTGGTCATAGGTCAAAAATATGAGTTTAATGAAGGACGATATTTTTTTTCCAAAGTTCGATGCAATGTATCTAGACACTATTATGGACAAGTTTAAGCCTATAATTACCCAACCTTTTGAAATTCCCTCTATTCTAAATCATTCTTTAAAGAGAAAAGGCAAAATAACAAATCCTCTCAAGCTCTCCTTTAAATTCCAACCTAGGGTTTCAAGTTCATCAAGTTTCTTCTTCAATTTTGAGTTGGTTTCACCAAGGTATATGGAGATTGATCCATGGGTTCCTTTCACCCATGGAGTCTCAAGGTTTTCATCAAATTTCTATTGCTATTTAGCCCTGGTTTTGATGAATTGTGTTGGAATGTTTCAATTTCATTTTTATATAATACAATTGATCATTAGAAGCATGATTCTATGTAAATTGAATGATTTCAAGTTGAATTATGAATGCCCATGCGTAAAGCTACTTTCAATTATGATTATGAAGTTCAAGTAGGATTTTCATGAGTTGATTATCAATCCAATGATTGTTAAAGAAAACTTTTATGAATGAAGTTGAGATTTATGATTGAATGATGAAAGTTATGATGATGATCAAATATAATTCAAAAAAGTTGTTATGGTATGATAAATACAATTCTCACACAATCATATTTAGATGGTGATAAGGACAATTCTCACCAAAGTTTTGGATTCCTAAGAATCACGAAAGTTAATGAGCTACTCTATGATTATTTTCATTACAAAGTTAATGATGATGTTTCTATGTTTTAATGAATTCCGTTGGGATATTTACTAAGAACCAAGAAGACTTCTAGGTAGAGTTCAACCCGGTAACGTAGTTAGTTATCCAAGGGAATCCTACTAGCAACCTAAATTCCCAATCTACATTGCCCATGTAGGAATTAGTTATAAATCTTTGATATCAAAGTGCAGACTTCCATGAGAAATTTTACTTTGCAAACTTCCACATCATTTGTGCTGGTCAATGACATACCAATCCTATAATATAGGCACTTCATTCATAGAAGAACTCATCCCATTCAGAGTTATCCATCAAAGTATTGATATTAAGTGCAATAATATTACTCTTATTTTAACAAACCTCCTATCAAAAAGTCTTTTCTACATTGAAACACAAGAAAGCTCAAATCAATTTTCTCAAAGAGGAAATAACATTCCATAGGATGCAACAACAACAATAGGAACCTTATATTCAATCCAAGATCAAAAGCTTAGTAACCAAAATATAGAAAAACTTCGTCCAAATTTACCCACAATATTTTGGAATCAGAAAAAACATATGGTTAGGATTCCTTATGAACTTGACTTTCATGAGAAATTTATTCCTATAAAAAATCCTCCTATCTAAATGAATCATGACCTAGCAATTCACTTTTAATCCTATCTAAATGAATCATGACCTTACAATTCATTTTTAAGAAGAAATCAATTCTCAATAAACAAATAATCTCTACAAGAAAATTTCATTGCAGTTTTGTTGTCTTCTAAATCAATAAAAGCTCTAAAATTGAATGAGTACCATTTTTATTCATTAATTATAAATCTTTAGATTCTACTCTTCATTGGATTATATATCATACTCCAAACAAAAAAAAGTTTACTCTAGTGACCTTTTTGTCATGGACTTAGACTTCAACTAAGACTTCCGTGCGGCAGTTGAAAACTTACTCACAAATCTTTAATGATCTTCCAAGCTCAAGAAGCCTTTTAGACTAGATCTCTAGGGGAACGCTAGATTAAAAAAAATACAAGAGATCTTTTATGAAGAACGATTTGTATATTGCTTTGCAAGATTGCTTGTTGCTTGATGGTTGTTACAAATGAATGCACCCCTATATATATACTAATCCTAATGGTATTAAGTGTAAATAAAAATTATTATACATGTCCTTCTATATTTGGAAAGAAGTCCCTATTCTAAAACTTTCTGCACACCTACAGAATTCTAAGTCTTTCAAGAATTCTATACAAGATTCTAGAGCCTTCCCTATACCGCTCAAAGACTCTAGATTCTTCTCCCTTCTATATGATCAAGTGACTAGTCATGACACTCTCCCCCACCTAATATGGCGATGACTGAGGTGCACTGCTCCTATAGGAAATCACGAACATTTTCTTTAAATTGCCATAATTCTTCATATCTCTCCCACGTGGCCTCCTCTGGATATTGGCCCTTCCAATGGACAAGTAACATAGAAGTGGCCTGCTGTCCCAGTTTTTGTTTGGTTTTGTAGTCCATCATAGCCTCAATATATCAGTCATGGGATGCAGTGATGGTTATTGGAACCCGACTTGATTTACCTCAACTAGGATCATCCTTGTCCTCATGGTATGACTTGAGTACACTAGCATGGAAGACATGATGAACTTTAAGATATGGTGAAAGCCTCAATCTATATGAGATCTTCCAAACCTTGGCAATGATCCTAAATGGGCCCTCATACTTTCACACAAAGTTTTGATGTACGTCTCTTAATGCCTTGAAATGTCTTGGGTTGAACTTTACCAAGACCATGTATCCAATATTGTAATCTATGGGATGGCGATTGCGGTAAGAAAACTTCTTCATCTTCTTAGTTGCCTTATCCAAGTAGGACTTAGTAGTTTTAAGTTGCTCTTCAAATCCTTTGGAGATGTGATAAGACCCCAAACTCTTACCCTTGAACGCAATGGGTAGTGATTGTGGAGTTTGTGGTTGTTGGCCTATGGCTAACTCAAACGGTATTCTCCCTATGGCCTCGCTCTGTTGCAAGTTATATAAGAATTGGGCTACATCCAATATCCTGACCCAATCCTTTTGGTGAGAGTTCACAAAGTTCCTCAAGTAGGACTCCAAAAAGGCATTGACTCACTCTATATGGTTGTCCATCTACAAGTGGAAACTAGTGGAGAAGTGCAACTCCATGCCAATGATCTCGACTAATTTCCTCTAAAGGTTTTTGGTAAAGCGTGGGTCTCTATCGTAAATGATGTGCCTTGGTAGCCCCCAATACTTCACCATATTTTTAAAGAATAGCTTAGAAGCTTCTTTAGTAGTGCACCTTGTCATGGCGATATAAAGCTAGCATACATGGAGAAATAGTCCACCACGGCCATAATTGTCCCATACCCATCAGACTTTGGCAAACAAGTGATGAAGTCCATTGTCACACTCTCCCATGGATGCTCTACTACGGGCAGGGGTTCCAAGAGTCCTCCCAGTTGACGCTGCTCCACCTTGTCTTTTAAACACACAAGATAAGTTTGAACATAACATTCTATGTCTTTCCACATATGAGGCCAATAGTAAATCACCTCAATCAATGCCCTCATACAGTACTACCCTGGGTGACTAGCCTATAGTATATTGTGTCTCTCCTTCATGATCCATTGCCTGATGGTTCCAAACTTGGGCACATAGATATGTTATTCGATGGTAAGTAGTAATCTATCTTATTCCCAGAATTGCCTTGTCTTGCCCTGTGTGGCTAGCTGAATAAGTCTCCTTACTTCTAGGTCGTGCTGTAGGCCATCCTTAATTGTATATTGAATGTCACATAATGATGTAGTGATGGAAGCATGTTCGAAATTTTTGCTTAAGGCATCGGCCACAACATTTTCCTTGTCGGGCTTGTACTCTAACTCATAGTCGAGATCTGCTAAGAAGTCTTTCCATTTAGCTTGCTTTGGTGAGAGTGTATTATTTGCCTTAAAGTAGCTAGTGTCTTAGTTATTAGTCTTAACTATGAACTTGGAGCCAAGTAGGTAATGTATCCGCATGCATAGGCAATGGAAAATGGTTTTTATCTCCTTCTCCTGCATAGTGTACCACCATTTTGTCTCATTCAGCTTGTGGCTCTCAAAGGCAATGAGATGCCTCTCTTGCATCCGTATTCCCCTAATGGCATAGTCGGAAGCATTTATTTACACCTCAAATGTCTTGGAGAAGTTAGGTAATGCTAGGACTCTCTCTTTTGTGACGACAACCTTAATTTATTCAAATGCCTTCTTGCAGTGCTCACTCTAAAGCCACGACTTATCCTTCTTCAATAGTTTGGTCAATGGAGCGGCTTTGGAAGAGTAGCCACTTATGAACCTGTAATAGTAATTAGCAAGTCCAAGAAAAGATCTAAGTTTGGTTACCTTTATGGATGCATTCCACTCTTTGATAGCCCAAACTTTAGCCTCATCCATCTGTAGCTCACCTTAGCTAATGACATATCCTAAGAAGTGAACCTCGTGTAGAAGAACTAACACTTCTTCTACTTGATGTAAAGTTCATTATCTTGCAAAACTTGGAACACCTTCTTCAAATGCTCCACGTGCTCCTCCAACGTATAGCTGTAGATGACTATGTCATCCAAATAGACTACCACAACTGATCCAAGTAGGGGAAGAATATATTTTTCATCAATGTCCAAAAAGATGGGGGTGTGTTGGTGAAGCTAAAGTGCATCACCAACCACTCATAAGCCTCGTATCTTGTTACATACGTCATCTTTGGCTAATCTCCCTCCTCTGTGCACACTTTGTAGTAGCCCTTCCTTTGATCCACCTTGGTAAAGTACTTAGAGTGTCCAAGTCTATCAATCAATTTGGAAATGAGAGAGATGGGATACTTATTCATCACGGTCACCTTGTTGAGTGTTTGGTAGTTTATGCATAGGCTCAATGAGCCATCCTTCTTCTTTTGAAGTAAGACCGGTGCTCCATAAGGTATTTTGGATGGATGGATATCACTGGCCTCAAGGAGCTCCTTTAACTGCTTCCTTAGATCCTCTAACTCGGATGGAGCCATGCGATATTATGTTATGCGGGCTGCCTGGCTCTAGACTCCAACTCGATCTTGTAATCTACCTCGCACCTTAGAGGTAGGTGTCTAGGCAACTCTTCGGGCATCATATCCTTATTTTTTTCAAGTAACTTCTCTATGCAAGGTGGTAAGGCCTCTTTAGCACTATATTCTTGATCCAAGCTCGAAATGGTGTCTATAAATATTGGCTTCCCCTTTTTAGGACCTTCACAAGCTGCATTGCCGATAGGTGAGCTTATCCTTCAGTCTTTGGTACCTTGACTAGAGGTACCATGCAGGGTTGCTCTCATTCCATAACCAAGAGTTGTTGGAGGTAGGGATCGATCATCCTATGGCACGTTTAGAAGAAATCCTGCCTAAGGATGATGTCTAAGATATCTAAGGGATCAACATTAAAGTTGGTCTTTCCTTGCCACTTACCCAACATGATGCCCACTCTATGAGCGACTCTATACATAGGAGTAAATGGGGCATTGACCATCTTTAGGAAGGTGATTCTTGGACCATAGATTAGACCCAACCTTGTTGCTGCAGACTTGGTCATGATGTTGGCTTCCTCTTCGAAGTCCATCATAGATAGAGTTGGCCAACCATTTATGGATATACCCACATATTGTGTGGAGTAGTCTTCTGCCTTCTCTGCCCTCTTGGTAATGGCTCTGCATAGCCCAATCATGCCTAATTATGTCATTCCCAAAATCTGACCCTTGTCTTGCAACTCTTTCTCCTTTCGTTCCCACGGTATGGAGGCAAGGTTCCTCATCTCTAGGCACCTGACATAGACATGAGGACCACAACATATGTAGCAACCACTTCCCTTCATAGTCTGCTCCTTATTCTCAATGAGGCCCTATCAATCAAACTTCTTACCATCAAGCTTGTAAGCATCATAGTTCTTGATATGGGGGTATTGATCCTTGCTCTTGCTGCGATCTCCCCCACCTTTAGCTTGACTACTCCTTGCTTTTTTGACCTTTCTCTTGTCATGCCTTTCATGCTTAAATTTCATCAGGTCTTCAGCTTGTGTGATGGATTCATTGATGGCGCTAATTTGGCGATGCTCGAACTTCTTCTTGGCTGAATTTTGTAGCCCATCCATAAAGTGGAACATCATGTCTTCATCCATGAGGTTGGGAATCTAAAGCGTGAGAGTAGTAAACTCCTTTACATACGTATTGATGTTGCCCATTTGCTTTAGCTCCCTGAACTTGTGGTTGGCTTCATAGATAATATTTTTGGGGAAGAAGGCCTTTTTGAACTCATCCCAAAACTGCTCCCAGGTATTGATGGTGCATAGCCCCTTCCCTATCTCCAATTTCTTGCGATTCCACCACAGTATATCCATCTCATATAGGTAAAGCACGACCGTATTGATCCTCGTTTTTTCATTTGTCACTTTGTTACACTTGATGTAATTTTCCAACTGCCAAAGAAAGTTCTCCACCTATTGTGCATCACGGGCATCTTTGAACATAGGTTTCTTAGGAGTCTCAATCTTGGCCTCCCTGTCCCCACTGGACATTGCATATCTCCCAACTTCCATGTCCCTCTTGAGTTCCTCCATCATGTACTTCATGGTCTCAATCGTGCTTAGTGCGTCTATGAGTCGATACTCCAAAGATTTAATTGTCTCTTTCATCTCATACTCAGCATCCTTACGCACATGCAACTCCTTTCGGATGTTGTCATTCTTTTCAAGGCTGAAGTCCTCCAGAGTCTTTAACTTGCCATCAAACTTGTTCAATCACTTGCCCAAGATCTCTACCACCTACCGTGTAGCATCCACTTTTGTGATCCACTCTATTCTGGGTGTAATGTGCATGGGCTACTCACCTTGCTCAGCGTCACTCACCTAAATGGTCGAGGGTGAGTAGGATGTTAGGGTCTCATTGGTGTAGGCTTGAGCGATATCTCCACTTTCCTCTTAGAGTTCTTCCTTCCCTTGCGGTGTTTCTTTCCAATATCTTGCCTGACATTGGCATCATTAGTGGCATTGATGTCTCCCTCACTTTCCGTTTCCCTTAGTAGCAACCGGTTTCTGATATCACTTTGTCAAGGACTTAGACTTCAGCTAAGACCTTCGTGCAGCAGTTGAAAACTTACTCACAAATCTTTAATGATCTTGCAAGCTTAAGTAAGCCTTTTAGACTAGATCGCTAAGGAAAAGCTAGCTTAGAAGAAAGATAAGAGAGATTTTATGAAGAAGGTTTTGTATATTTCTTTGAAAGATTTCTTGTTGCTTGATTGTTGTTACAAATGAATGACCCCCTCTATTTATACTACTCCTAAGAGGCTTAAGTGTAAATAAAAATTACAATACAAGTCCTTCTATATTTACAATGAAGTCCCTATTCTAGAACTTTCTACACACAGAGAATTCTAAGTCTTTCAAGACTTCTCTACAAGGTTCTGGGGCCTTCCCTTAACCTCTCCAAAACTCTAGATTTTTCCCCTTCTATATGATCAAGTGGCGGTTCATGACATTATTCTCCCATAATTTTCTCAAATTTTGACCTAAAATCTAATTTTTAGAAAATAAAAATTAATTCGAGAGAACGATATAAAATTGATTTTATGATGTCATATGGGAAATATGAATAGAATATTATTCCCTTTGGACTAAAAAAAGCTCCTTTGGAATTTCGAAAGATAATGAATGTTATTTTAAATCTTTTTCCATAATTTATTGTAGTTTATATTGATGATGTCCAACATTTCAAACAATTAAGATTTTCTACAATTTCATCAAAGAAAAGGTTTAGTTTTGTCCAATATTAAGTATAGTCTTATCAAAATTCATTTTCTATTTTTTTGAAATAATATCCAATGAGGTATTATTGTCCTTATTTAGTGATCCATCTAATTTAATTATAAAATTTCTAATCAAATTTTAGGCAACACTCACCTTCAATAATTTTTGGGGTGTGTCAATTACATAGGAGATTTTATTTTAAGAGTTAACAATTTGCTAAAGTATCTTCATGATAGGTTGTAAAACAAATTTCCTCAGCTGATAAATATATACACTAATTTTGTAAGTGTAACATCCCCTAAAAACGTTGTATACGATGTTTCAATTTTCGCCTAAACATGATACAACCTCTGTATTTTGGGTATAACTTTTCATAGGAATATCCAAATTGAGTGGTTCAAATTTCTGAGTAACCACAAGATCATTACCTACAACTTTTATGAAGACCATATTTTAAGATTCGGAGATTAAGTAGGTCAAATAAATTAATTTTTGTAAGGTAGGATGCTGTGACAGAAATGAGTGTTTATAGAAGAAACATCATATCTCACTGTAGGTTTATCCAAATTGGTTTATTCTTGAACGATATGAAATTAGACTTGCATATCTACAATTCTTATGCAGACACCAAATCCTAATAAGGAATTTATTTTATCCAAACGCAGCTCCCAAAAAGAGTATTCTGTCAAAGATGACTCGTTTCACCTACCATAAAAAGATCTAGATACATTTGACATCACTCATGACATAAATTGTCCTCCATTTAACATCATCCATGACATCAATATATTCCACAAAATTTTCAGATTTTTCTTTATAATTATTTTATTTATTGTTAGGTCCTCTTTCCCACCTATAAATATCCACCTTATTTCCTCATTTTATTCATCAAACTTTCTCAAGCAAATCTTCTCTCTATACACTTCCTTACATATTCTCAAATATAGTTTTAGTTCTTAGTAGTGAAGAAATACTATTTCGGTGATTCATATACTCCGGGTAGTACACAAAACGTTCCGGCAAGGAGAGAAGCTAGGACTCAAGAGTGTTCATTAAGTCTTTCGGTACCAACTAAAGCTTCCGTTTCGAGGTATGTAAGGTTTCAATGAGAGTATTCCTTCCACTCTCATTTCTAAATTATTTTGATTATATGATAAATTACGTTTATTTTCTTTAAGCTTTACTATAAGTTATGTGGGTGTTTATCCATGGGTTCTTCCACCCATGTAGTCCAAAAACTCTTTCAATTAAATATCTTGATTTCAAGTAATATTTTCTTATGTTAATTTTTAATTTTACTTAATAGTATGAATCATGGTTAAACTAATGATTATTTCTCTATTTTGATGCAACATAATTTCATATGTATGAATTGATGGTTTACAAGTAATTCTTTTATTTATCTATTTAAAGGTTCTTGAAATTCATGGTGGTTGTTTAAAGCATGATTTTTAATTAATGGATTTCAAAGTATTTATGTATATTTATTTACATACATATTTGCAAGTTGAAGTGATTTGAACCCACCTAGTTTTACTACGTTTTTAATAAAGTTTGACTTGAAAGCTTTGACTCTAAATAAATATTTATGAAAGCAATATCTATGATCAAAAAGGGAGTCTTATGAAATGAAAGAATGATGAAATGATATGAATCATGGACTCTTTATGCAATAAGGACAATTCTTGCATATTTGAATTATCAAATGTTTTAATGAGCTATTCTACCGAATATGATGTTTGAATTCTCAAGTTATATACTATGAATATTTTGAAGTATTAAACTATTCCGTGGGATTGACTTAGCACCGAATGAGGCATTGAGGTGGGATTCGGTAAGAGAATCCTAGTAGCAACCCCTTGTCTCATTAACTATGTGCCAACATAGGAGCCCTTGTAGACTTAGGCTAATGGATCCATGAAAGCCCTTAAAGTTAAAGTTAAAGAAATGAATGAAGTTGACGGAGTTCTACCTGGCAAGTAGTCTCCCCGGCCAACGTAGGGGGTTATGTTGAATTCCATGTAATAGCTCGCATGGTCTTAAATGTCGGTTATGGTTAATTTTCCACAAAATGAATGTTTTAAAGGATAACTATATGATTTATTATGCATACATTAAATTATGTTCCATATTACATAAATGTTTTTAATGTTTCCTCAATGTTCATGCATCCTTACATATTTAGTACATTCAAAGTACTAACACATACTCTTTTGCCTACATAATATCACCATGTAGGGATCGGTGCTCTTCCTCGTTCTCCTCCACGTGGCGAGTTGATATTCCATTGAAGACTACTTTTTGTGAGTTCCCATATTCCGAGAACAATACTCCTTTATCTTTCTAGTTTATGATATGTTAAGATATTTTACTATGGAATTTCTTCTATTATGATTGAGGGTGAGCTAGGGACTTGTCTTAGCCCCATTAAATCTAATAGTTAGAGGTATTGTTGGACATATGTAAGTTGAAGATTTACTATTATGATTTCCGCTTATTTATCATCATTACCTATGAAAGGCTAAAAGAATGCTAAGAGGCTTGATTGAGGTACTTTCGGGTACCTCATTCGCCATGTCACATCTAGGCCCTAGGCTTGGGTCGTGACAAACTTGGTATTAGAGCCCGAGGTTTTGAATGATCCTTGGAAGTCCAACATGCTGCGTCGAATAGGTTCTTGTTCATGGTTGTGAAGCGCGCCACAATTATGAATAAGAGACTATGAGGCGTTTAGGAAAATTTTAACTTCTTTCAAATTCATGTCGTGCGTTAGAGTGTCCTAAGCTTTCCTTTAACTAATGACCCATTTTGTGTTCTCTAGATAATGACTCGTGGAAGACTACTCCGAAGAGCAAGGGTTGATGATGAGGATCAAAATCCTCCGATTCCTAATGCCCAACATCATGAGGACGGGGTAACCCATGCCGATTTTCGTAGTGTTATTACTTTGTTACCTCAAGTCATAGATAACCAAGGGAATCTAGGTGTTCCTCCTCCCCAAATGCAAAATCCAGCCTATAGGATTCGGGATTTCCATAGGATGAATCCGCCCGAGTTCGATGGTTCTAAACTAGATGAGGACCCTATGGAGTTCATTAATGAGGTGTATCGGATTGTGGCTATCATGGGTGTGCCACCAAATAAGAAGGCCGAGCTAGTGGCCTATCAACTCAAAGGTGTGGCTCGAGTGTGGTACGAATAATGTATTATTGAGAGGGATGAAGAAATAGTGTCGATATGATGGGAAGAGTTCAAAGGTGCCTTCCTAGATTGCTTCTTCCCATTAGAGCTAAAGGAGGCCAAACTCCAAGAGTTCATCAACCTCCGTCAAGGAAGTATGAGCGTGAGGGAGTATGCTCTCAAATTCACTAAGTTGTCAAAGTATGCTCCCTTCATGGTCTCTGACCCAAGAGCTAGAATGAGCAAGTTTATTTTCGGTGTCTCAAGCTTGGTGTCCAAGGAGTGCAAAACAGTCATGTTGGTCAAGGAGATGGACATCTCTCGGTTAATGACTTACGCAGAACAAATCGAAGAAGAGAAGATTAGAGAGAGATCAAGGGGGTTCAAAAAGGCTAGAGTGGATGGTGGAGGGTTTAACCCTCAAAGGTCCGATCATGGTAACAATGGCAAAGGCCAAGGTGGTCAACGATTTGTGAGACAAGGTTCCACCAATACTCCTCCTCCAAAGCTCAACAAGGACAAGAGTGGTAAACCAATGATTCCAAGAGAGAATGTTGCTACTCAAACTTTCCCCACTTACAAGAAGTATGGAAGGACTCAAGCTAAGTCTTTTATCATTCGAGGATGAATGTTCCCAGGGGGGAGATAATGTAACATCCCCTAAAAACATTGTATACGATGTTTCAATTTTTGCCTAAACATGATACAGCCTCTGTATTTTGGGCATAACTTTTTATAGGAATATCCAAATTGAGTGGTTCAAATTTCTGCGTAACCAAATGATCATTACCTACAACTTTTATGAGAACATATTTTAAGATTCAGAGGTTAAGTAGGTCAAATAAATTAATTTTTGTAAGGTAGGATGCTGTGACGGAAATGAGTGTTTATAGAAGAAACATCATATCTCACTGTAGCTTTATCCAAATTGGTTTATTCTTGAACGATATGAAACTAAACTTCCATATCTACAATTCTGATGAAGACACCAAATCCTAATAAGGAATTTATCTTATTCAAACGTAGCTCCCAAAAAGAGTATTCTGTCAAAGATAACTAATTTCACCTACCATAGAAAAATCTAGATACATTTGACATCACTCATGACATAAATTGTCCTCCATTTAACATCATCCATGACATCAATATATTTCACTAAATTTTCAGATTTTTCTTTATAATTATTTTATTTATTGTTAGGTCCTCTTTCCCACCTATAAATACCCACCTTATTTCCTCATTTTATTCATCTAACTTTTCAAGCAAATCTTCTCTCTATACACTTCTTTACACATTCTCAAATATAGTTTTAGTTCTTAGTAGTGAAGAAATACTATTTTGGTGATTCATATACTCCGGGTAGTACACAAAACGTTCCGGCAAGGAGAGAAGCTAGGACTCAAGAGTGTTCATTAAGTCTTTCGGTACCAACTAAAGCTTCCGTTTCCAGGTATGTAAGGTTTCAATGAGAGTATTCCTTCCACTCTCATATCTAAATTATTTTGATTATATGATAAATTATGTTTATTTTCTTTAAGCTTTACTCTAAGTTATGTGGGTGTTTATCCATGGGTTCTTCCACCCATGTAGTCCAAAAACTCTTTCAATTAAATATCTTGATTTCAAGTAATATTTTCTTATGTTAATTTTTAATTTTACTTAATAGTATGAATCATGGTTATACTAATGATTATTTCTCTATTTTGATGCAACATAATTTCATATGTATGAATTGATGGTTTACAAGTAATTCTTTTATTTATCTATTTAAAGGTTCTTGAAATTCATGGTGGTTGTTTAAAGCATGATTTTTAATTTATGGATTTCAAAGTATTTATGTATATTTATTTACATACATATTTGCAAGTTGAAGTGATTTGAACCCACCTAGTTTTACTATGTTTTTAATAATGTTTGACTTGAAAGCTTTGACTCCAAATAAATATTTATGAAAGCAATATCTATGATCAAAAAGGGAGTCTTATGAAATGAAAGAATGATGAAATGATATGAATCATGGATTCTTTATGCAATAAGGACAATTCTTGCATATTTGAATTATCAAATGTTTTAATGAGCTATTCTACCGAATATGATGTTTGAATTCTCAAGTTATATACTATGAATATTTTGAAGTATTAAACTATTCCGTGGGATTGACTTAGCACCGAACGAGGCATTGAGGTGGGATTCGGTAAGAGAATCCTAGTAGCAACCCCTTGTCTCATTAACTATGTGCCAACATAGGAGCCCTTGTAGACTTAGGCTAATGGATCCATGAAAGCCCTTAAAGTTAAAGTTAAAGAAATGAATGAAGTTGACGAAGTTCTACCTGGCAAGTAGTCTCCCCGGCCAACGTAGGAGGTTATGTTGAATTCCATGTAATAGCTCGCATGGTCTTAAATGTCGGTTATGGTTAATTTTCCACAAAATGAATGTTTTAAAGGATAACTATATGATTTATTATGCATACATTAAATTATGTTCCATATTACATAAATGTTTTTAATGTTTCCTCAATGTTCATGCATCCTTACATACTTAGTACATTCAAAGTACTAACACATACTCTTTTGCCTACATGATATCACCATGTAGGGATCGGTGCTCTTCCTCGTTCTCCTCCACGTGGCTAGTTGATATTCCATTGAAGACTACTTTTGGTGAGTTCCCATGTTCCGGGAACAATACTCCTTTATCTTTCTAGTTTATGATATGTTAAGATATTTTACTATGGAATTTCTTCTATTATGATTGAGGGTGAGCTAGGGACTTGTCTTAGCCCCATTAAATCTAATAGTTAGAGGTATTGTTGGACATATGTAAGTTGAAGATTTACTATTATGATTTCCGCTTGTTTATCATCATTACCTATGAAAGGCTAAAAGAATGCTAAGAGGCTTGATTGAGGTACTTTCGGGTACCTCATTCGCCATATCACGTCTAGGCCCTAGGCTTGGGTCGTGACAGTTAGAGAACTAACACTAAAGGCTAAAAATCTTTCTTGCTTATCCCTTTTTGATCCTTTTGCATTCAAAATAGTTGAAACAGATGCATCAGATATTGGTTATGGTAGTATTTTAAAATAAAGAAAAAAAATGATAAAGATCATATCATTGAATGTGCATCCAAGAATTGGAATAAAACCCAAAAAATATCCAACAATCAAAAAAGAAATTTTAGGAACCTTTTTATGTATTTCAAAGTTTCAAGCTAATTTACTGAATCAAAAATTGTTATTATGAATTGATTGTAATGTTACAAAATGTGTTTCAAAAAATGATGTAAAAAATCTTCCCTCAAAACATATATTTTCTAGATGGAAGACTATTTAATATATTTTTAATTTTGATATAGAACTTATTCAGGGAATATCAAACTCTATCCCAATTATTTTTTACAAGAGAATTCTTGAAGGGAAGGTAAACCTGACTAAGAAAAAGAAGCCATACCTCCCAAAGAGTCCTCAATTTTTCAGCCATACCTCCTTTACAGGATAGCAACCAAATGGTTTCCTCAAACATCCACACCAAGTTGTTACCGCATATCAAAGAATTATTGCATTCAATCACCTATCAATGGGAACAGATGTACCAAGCAAGCCTAAATATCAAATGCCATCTGACAATACTATGAATGGAATCTCCCAATCATATATGTTGAACTATTGAAATAAATTATAATTTTCAAGACAAAGAAATGGACAGATCTATGTCACAACCCAAAATATCAGGTCATTATGGCACCTACTAATTTTCATAGGTAGGTAAGCCAAACCCATGGCTTGGAGATAGAGACAACAGGCTATCCCATAGAAGAAAGAATGTGGAAGATACAAATAATAATTAAAAGCAAAGAAAAGGGATATAATCAACTAAATACATAAAATACATCCCAAGATCTGGTATCGGTCGGTATTTAAGCAAATAATCAAAAATAGGAGTACAATGACCATACAATACACAACTTTCTTCAAAATTAAAATGAAGACTAGATCCAGCCGAAACAGAGGGGAATGGCTACTCTTAATGTGAGAGGCTCACCCAAAATCTTCAAATTCAAAATTTTCTTCGCGCGAGGCACAATAAATGGTAAGAACTCGCACTAGTATCTGCAGGGTGTAGATGTATAAAATGAGTACCAAAGAAATGGTACTCAGTAGGCATAGGCTGACTGAGTTCCAAAAATAACATAAGCATAAACAATAGGTAAGAAAGGAGCATATTTCACAAGTAACTAAAATAATAACACGGAACTCGTAATAAGAAACAAACTTATTCAAGGAAAAAAGAGTAAAAAAAATAGGTAAATGAATAAAGGGACATACCTAGAGGCACTAGCCTACAAACCTATTCACAATAACACTCTACGTAGGAAGAAAACTAAATGAAGGTATACTATAGAAACACCCATAAAAATTATATAAAATCAAAGAAGGCCATTCTAAACAAAACCTTGCATAAAATGTTTTAGGTAGAGGAGAACAAGGACAACATTTACCTTTTATAACACCCCTGAAGTTCCTAATCTAAACTAACTCTAAAAAGATCATAGAAAGTAAAGTTACAGACTAGGGCCGTGAAGGGAATCGTGGAGTTTAGGCCAAGTTTGAAATTTTCTAAGGAACGGTCTTCGGACATCTCTACATGGTGTCTCCCATGATTCGTGGAGTTGATCTTGAACCTCCCCCTCCCCAGGAAAGAAACCCACCTTCATGAGCACCTATATAGTTCATGTAGGTCTATAAGGCCCGTATAGTGCTCTGTGGAGTGTAGCCTTTAGGAGCCAAGTTTCCCTCACCTTCAAAGAATCCTCCACGAGCCGTGGATGTCTCCTAAGCCATGGAAGTGTTCCATGAAACCATGAACCTCAGAAGTTTTTTTAGTGCCACTTTACGGACGTCTTCATGGTCCGTGAAAAGCTTTACAGCTCGTGAAGGGCTTCTCATGAAACTGCCCCAACCAGTTTTAATGAGGGGCAATTATGTATTTTTTCTCCTTTTTACCAACTTAAGCCAATATGTTTTGGGACCAAAAAGAAGTCCATTATTAGTACCCAATAGGGTTTTCCTCTCATTAGCTATTAGACCATTTGATAGAAAAGATTAAGGAGAAAAGGAAGAACTAGGGTTCAAGAGTTTCAAGTTAAGCCTTTAATTTTTGATGAGATAATCTTCTTTCTAGGTATGTAAGGTTCTCCGAATGTTGGACTAAATTCGTCCCCGTGTGCTACACATTTCTATAGTCAAGTTAAGCCATGAGTTTGAGTCTTAATCCGCATAAATTCAATTTCTTAGTTATTCATATAATTTCATACTAGGTGTCGATATATATTTTTGATTATACTTTGTTGAGTTGAGTTTTGATATTATGAATTAATGGTTGCATTCACATGAACCCTAGTTTAGTTTTGCATTTAATTACTTTATGCATTGCTTTGAGATAACGAATGATTATTTTCATCAATTACTTGTAAAAAAGTTTGAGAAAAAGTTGAGTTTAAGAAGTTTCTGTATTCATATTTTGAACAAGAGTTGAGATGAACAGTCTTTTAATCATATTTTGAGAATGATTATAGATACCTGTAAGCATTTATTTTGAGATTGAGTTGAGAAGTAAACTAACATTTTATGCATTTATTAAGTTGAGATCATATCCTTTAAAGAGAAAAGAAGAGTTGAATTTGAGCTAAGTCCAAAAGAGAATAACTGAGTTAATTTAGTAAATATTCTTGTTTGAGTTATGAGCATAATAAACTATATTTTGGGAGTATTATTGTGAACCCCATATTTTTTTGCATAATATATGTAGCGTGGCATGGTTATATAAGGTGTATATGACTTAATATAGTATATCAGGATAATGATACTGCAAATGTGTGGTAATATCAAGAAACTAGAGTTTTATAGCAAAGGAATACCTTAAACAATGTTTGGGTTTAAAGAAATGGCTCGGGCAGTACCCCGCCCGTTCAGAAAGTTTAAAAAACCTTGCACCTTCAAGTTATGATTAAGAATGTCTAATATGCTAAAAATAATGTGTTATGAGGTATTTAATAGTACAATGGTCATATGCTAAGTTTTGGAGTCAAGCTAGTTACAAAATAAAGGTCGGCAAAAGTTATAGTAAATTTCTCTTATAATTTTTTTTAACTTTGGGTTAAATGTCTCAAATCATTTCTCCTAATATATAAAGAGTTATAGGGCACATGACATATGAATTGAAGTTCTACGACTCTAAATTCTAACCAATAAAATAGCACATCAAACCGATATTGGAGTAAAATGTTATGAAAATTTTACCGCTGACTATTTGAGCTAAAATCTAGTCGAGAATCGTGTTGGGTCAACAATTTGGTTAAGACAAAACTTGGACGTTCTAAGCCATCAAAACATTTTAGTTCAGCTCAAAAATAGTGAGAAATCTGAAGATAACTTTCCATGGTATTCTTGAGTTATTAAGGTATATTTTAAACTATTTTTACCATTAAAGTTTGCCCCATGCCTAGAAAGTTGATCTCTACTTCTGACAAATATTTTCCCCTTCTATTAACCGCATTTAAAGCTATTTTTGGAAGATAGGACTTTGTAATTTATGGTTGTTTTTCAAGATTTACACTTGTTTTGCTAAGGTAATCATCTTGGTACTCATTTATGATCAGTTTTACGAAGATCTATGAATGTTTTTCCAAGTTATAATCCTATGGAAAATCTGCCGATTTAAGCTCAATTATGAATTGTTTATAGGTGATTCCAACTTCATGTTCCCGAGTTATAGAGAACAATACGAACTGAGGCAATCTTTCCAGGTGCATATAAGTTGCGTATATATATAGTATCTGCAAAGTTTATGACATAAGTAATAACTTTGGTGAAGATACTATGGGCATTCATAAGGTTGGGCGTTCGGTCGGTTCGGTTTGATTTCTAAATCTTGGTTTAATTTTTCAGTTTTTTGATTTTTGGTTTGTGAAAATGTTAATCCAAACCAAACTAAAATAATTTGATTCGGTTCAATTTTCACAAATTTAGTTTGGTTTATTTCGGTTTGTGAGATTAGTTGAACAAATTCACCTCTTTCGCTCCTTCATATAAAATTTTTGAAAAATATACCACTGCTAATATATTTGAATCACAAAGATAAAAATGTAACACACACAAGCACAACTAATGAAGTAGTACTCACACAAGGAAAAGGAGTAAAATAGACACAAGCAAAAATAAATTTTGTTCAAAATATATATAAAGAAATCTACTGAATTGTTCTAAACTTATTTGCATTGGGACGTGAAGTTCCAAAAGATTTAAGATTAGGTTTCTGCCTAATCCTACGGATGGGGCCAACAGATCCATGATCATCATCTAGAACATAACTCCTTCATTTGAGGGCTTAAAAGAGTTAAAAATAAAATACTAAATAAACAAACAAGGAAAAGAAAGAAGTGAAAAGGATAAGCTCATTTGATAATTAACACAGGTTCACAATGCAAATAAGTTTAGAACAATAACATAGTAATCTGTAATAAGCACTATTTAATTCAGTTTTTCATTTATAAAAAGGGAAACCCGGTGCACTAAAGCTCCCGCTATGCGCAGGGTGTGGGGAACAGCTCGACCACAAGGGTCTATTGTACGCAGCCTTACCTTGCATTTCTACTAGCGTCTGTTTCCAAGGCTTGAATTTTTTGAATTAAAATAGCAAAAACTGAAAACCTAATCGAATAACTGACTTTTTAGAATTTAAAACCGAACAAAATTGAACAAACCAAAAAACCCAAAACCTAAATTAAATTTTTTTGGGTTTGGTCGATTCTTTTTGGTTAGAACCAGATTATGCCCAGTCCTAGGCATTCAGACGTTCATTGGAAAGGTATGTTAAGGCTAAGATTCGTCCTTCCTTTTTTCACCAATTTTGGAAAATTCCTAAAACGGCAAATGTGATATTTTACTATTATATTGTTAGATAAACCTTATGTGAAAGGCATTGGGGTCGCACCTGAAGTATTTTCATGATGATATTAGGTTAATATTCCACTTGTTCGGTTAACTAGGGTATTCAACATTTATATATGTCATTTTGATGCCTTTTTTGACCATATGTCTGAAAGTGTAAATCCTTATTCGTCTTTGGGTGGTGTGACTTAAAAACTACAATGAAAGGCATCTAGTATTTGCGATCATTCCTTCTTCTTCATTAAAGTGTATTTTAAAAACTTTAAAATAACATGTCGATTTAAAAAATTCTCAAATATAATTTTTAAGTTTAAACTACTAAAATACTTGATTTTGAAAATATCTTCTTTTACTGATTATTAGGGAATCATGCATAAGAACTAAGTAAAGCACCTTAAGCTCCTTATGAACATCTTCAGGGTTAAGTTATCTTTCTAAAAAGTCAAGTTAAGTTTTCAAGCTTATCTGAAAATATATGAGGTTTCATGAGACATTTGTATGTGATACGAAAGTGATTATGAGATTATGATATCAGTACTAATGAGCCAAGATTGGCTAAATTATTGTTATGGCCTAATATTTACATTCAAAGTTTATATCATACATGGAATGTTATGCATGGACTCCAAGCTATAATCGGAGGTAAGGGACCTATTTTCCCATAAAACTATATATATTGTATATATGGACACATGTTGGCAGTATGATACCGGTTAGCTATAGAAAGATATCGCCATTGCTAGCATTTGGTTGCGTATGTCATACATCTATATCTATATATATGTATATATGGAATACTACTACATGATCATACCTTACATATCTGATTACTAGGATGTCAGATGTCATCCCTACAGGTTATTTGAGTTTCTCTTTCAGGTGGTATCGCTATTACCCTCTTTACAATAACTACTTGTGATTCTACTTTAGGTCTTACACACTGGTACATTTTTATTCTTGCTAAGGTCCTATTTCTTGGGAAAACTACATTTTTTGTTTTGAGAGTGCAAGTTCAGGTAGGGAATTTGATCGACTCCTCCGCTAGGATTCGCAATTCAGTTGTGAGTTGGTAAGCGTTATCTCTTGTAAGAGCTTTCATTGGATGTTTACTTTTGTTGTACAGTTTAGGTATTGCCACGGCCTTGTCCCAATATTGCTTATGACACTATTAGATGTTACGATGGACACAGTATTCTAGGTTTTCTTTTTGCAAATTTCAGTCTCCAGCCTATAGGCATGTATATAGTTGTATGTATGCATGTATGTACTTAGTTGAAGCCTCATCATCTAGCTAGTAATTTATCATATTGGTGTATCTACCTTTATTTGTATGACTTATTTTTATTCAGGTCGTGACCTTAATGATCCAGACTTAGTATTTGACATGCTGTGCTGCCCGATCTTTTGGGCCCTAGTTATATTAGCTAGTAAGTTATGTGGGTAGCTCGATCGAATATAATATGGAGTGCCAACAACACATCTCTTATTTTTGAGAGTGAAAATTACTAAGCATCGATTGGGTAAGAGTATAGAATAACTCAAACCCCATAAACCGTAGCCAGCATAAGATAGGACTATACCGTTCATTCGGACAACTCCTCATTGTCCCAAAAGAGAACTTATATTGACTCCAGTGATGAGTTTGTGTCCCTTAACCTGACAAGGTATTGGAAGGCTATGAAAATGATAGCATTTCATTGTATCATCACGTAGATTATAAGTTCTGGTTGTCGGTTAGAGAAACTCCCTAAAGAAGTAAAGTACTATATTTTCATAAATTGAGTTACATTATTAGTTCATTTATTTTTGTAATGACCCTCCAGGTCATTTTTATTTTAATACCTCTTTTTCATAGTTTAGAGAATTCCAATAGCGACTCCAACTCAGTTGTGACTTCCTGGCATAAACTGTTTGATCGCTTGGTTGTTCATTTGGGTTTTATGCCCATTTCCCCATTTTGGAGTTTTTAAAACCTGAAAAGTTGCTTTTAGTCAAAATATCAGGTTAACGACCTCAAAATTGAATTTTGATGGTTCCATCAGTTCTAGGATGACCAAATTAGGCTAGTATCATGGCCGATTTGAATATTGAGGCCCTTGGTACGAGTTTATGGCCATTTGGCATTTTAGCCTGTGAAATTTGGCCTACGGTTGATTTTGGTTAACATTTTTGGAAAATGCGCTTGAATGAAAATTCTTCCAATGCGGTTAGTTTCATAATATTGAGTTTGGTCTAGCACAACCCTTTATTCACTTCTCTAGGCTTCTGATCTAATTTTGAGCCCCGTTGAAGAAGTTGGCTAAAAATGATACTTGGATGTGGGATCCACATTCAGTCAAAATAACCTCGTATAAAAATTCTGATTGTGCCATTGAGTCCGTAACATCCAATTTAGCAGGGTAGCATATCTATTTTATTTTTATCAAGTTCTGAATGAATCTTGATCACCCCATCAAAGATTTTAAAGTTGACAAAAAACTCATCTTTTCAACTGATACATAGCTGGTGCAAGCTTATTTCAGCCTCATTTCTCAACTTCAAACCTTCATATCTCCCTCATTTGAAGTTTGTTTTTAGTGATTCAAAGGTCCAACTTATGGGAATTTTTGCAAGGAACGCATTGGTGAGCTCAAAAACTGATATGGGGTGTCAGTTTGAGCTAAATTTCATGAAATACATGCTGCCACGACCCTTTTTGTTAGCTTAATTTTGGGAGTTTTTGAGACTTGATATCTCAGTCATTTTAGGTCTAATTTCGGTGATTCTTGGAGCTATCTTTAGTGGTTTTTGGAGGAGAACACATTGGCATGATTGGAAACTTTATTTAAAGCTTCATTGCAGGTAAGAATTATGTTTTAGCTGAGCCATAGCTCATTTTCAAGCTCATTTTTGTGAAACTATGGGAGATGATATATTTACCAATTTAGGTCCGAATTTGGTGATTCAAAGCCTAGATTGTGAGTTTTTTTCATGAGGATCATCTTGGTGTTGCTGGTTTCATCATTTGGGACCTTATTTTTGGTAATTTCTTGGTTATAGCTGATGTCATGTCTCTTTAATAGTTATAAATTTATGAATTTATCGCATGTTCTTATTTGGGCAGTTCTGAGCCCCGAATTATATTCTATTTTGGAACACAAGTTTGGGGTAGTGTTTAGGGTCTCTTGATAGAGTCAATTCCAAAATTATTGGAGTGGCTCCTACATTCCTGTTTTGACTTCAAAATTAAAGTGTCTCTATCTTTTTATGTCTTTACTGTCTAAACGACTGTAATGACATTGTAATTTTGTTTATAACAGCGTGGTCACGATACGAGGCTATTCAAAATAGAATAGCTATGGCGAAGTAGTTTGAAGCATGCGTGTTCATCCTACAGATAGGATACGACTTTATTTTTTTAGATTAAGCTTAAGAATGTGATTGCATGTTGATTAGTTTGAATGTGGGTTGGGTAGATATTGAATCATGCATAGGTCGATAGAATTCGTTGTTAGGCCTATTTCAGGGATTATTGGGTAATTGTTGCATGCCTTGTACTATGATTTGATTTTTTATGCTACATGGAGTATTTACCCAACCCCGATTACCCAGGGTCAGCCTGCAGAAGTAGCCCTAGAGGGCCATCCACTACCTGCTCATATGGCTACACAGTTAGTGATATGGACACATAGTTAGTTATAGATAATAGGGTCATGCCACAGCGCGAGAAGAAGATGCTCAAGGTTTTCTAGAGGCTTTCACCACTTGTGTTCACTGGAGGGCTGGGGAAGACACCTTCTAGGAGCACCTTCAGTCCTTAGTCCTTGTGGAGTCGAAAGGAACTGACTTCAATACATATCGATTCCACGAGCCTACCAGATAGTGGTGGCACTCAAACTTGCAATCTAGGCCAGCTGGGTCATCTTCTGTATCTTAGGATGAGTATTTAGGGGCTTTCTTAGCTTGATATATGCCACAGAGCATCACAGACATGCTTCGTGACCAGTTTTCAGAATTGGAGTAAGGCTCTATGACTGTCTTAGAGTATGAGGCGAGGTTCTATAAGCTGTCCTACTCTACCACCATGATCTACCCATGGAGAAGGAGAGAGTTTGTTGATTTTCACATGGGTTGAGGTACAGATTAAGAGTTCACACGGAGCATCTGGATTCACCAGGTCATTCATTTCGTGATGTAGTTTACCATGCCGGTCCATAAAGCACATTCACCATGAGACTTAAAGGGCAGCAACAAGAGGGACAAATAAGATAATAGCTACAGTGGGCCCTATTTAAGCTCCCAAAACTCTAATTATAGGCCCCTCCAGAGTTTTTAGTAGAGTCAGTCTAGCCGGCCTATTCAGGTGACATTACCTTCTTCTAAGTGCAGCCAGTGTCAGCAGGGTGGTCCTAGCACAAGCCAAAGCTTGAGGGGATTAGAATCGCTCCTTTCTTACTACGATCAGGTTATTATATGATGTTCAGCTTTAGGGTGTTATGATTCTAGATCACTTAATCATTGGTCCTAAGAGTGACTCCATCATGGGTGAAAGGCGATTATGCCAGCTCTTCTAGAAGATATACTAGTGACAAAAGTGCCTCCTCTAGTTAGATGCGGAGCTCCAAATTAAGATTGTCGAGGTGGCTGATATATGGAGAACGGGGAGGCAAGTTAAGAGGAAGGTCAGATTTATCAGGCAGAGTTGCATTGGGCTATTTCTATGTAGCCCTAGCGAGGGCAGCGACGCTCTTTTTATGCTTTCATCCTACTATAGTTTTATTTGTACTTGGATCCACCTTCTTGTATGTATTAATTTATTTAGCTCCCCAATTAGGTATGAGGTCAGAGTCCTTGATGGATATTATTCAACTATCAACCCCGATGGGTGAGTCTTTAGTAATGGATCAGGTCTTGCGGTCTTGCTTAGTGAGCATCAAGGGTTATAATATTAGAGTTGATCTAATTCTACTTGACATGTTAAATTTTAATTGATTCTGGGCATGGACTATTATATATTTACCATGCGCTCTTGGATTGCTACATCTAGAACATTACCTTATCCATGCCTAGCATTCCTCTTGTGTTTTGGTAGGGTGCCTAAAGTCACACACCGATGGGGATTATATATTTTATGTGGGCTCGATGGTTGATTGCTTCGGGATGTCTAGTATACTTGGCCTATGTGCATGATATTAGTAGAGATAGCCTTACAGTTGACTTAGTACTTGTGGATAGAGATTTTGTGGATATGTTCCCTACGGACCTACCTGGCCTTCCCCAAAGTATGATATTAGCTTTTCTATAGAGTTGGAGCCAAGAACCCAGCCTATTTCTATTCTACCTTATCAGATAGCACCTACAGAGCTAAGGAGCCTAGTGTTCAGCTTGAGGACCTCCTAGGTAAGGGGTTCATCCATCCGAGTATATCGCCATGGGGTGCACCTAATCTGGCCGAATTTAATTTTTTTAAGGGTGTTTTAGACTTTTCCCAAATTATTAGTTAATGAACGTAGACATGTTTAGGACCTAATTCAACTCTATAATTAACCTAAACCTCTAATTTTATTCATTCTTCTATAATTTATCTATCAAATATTTCTCTCTCTACAAAAAAGCTCTCAAGGATTTCCATTGAAGACCTCAAGCAAATTCACTCAATTTCTTCATTAAAATTCTCAAGTTCTTCCAAATTAATCGGTGTTCTCACTCAAGGTATTTAGGTATTGATTCATGGATCCTTTCATACATGAAGCCCAATCAATTTCTCAAGATTTTCTATCAAATTAAAGTATGGTATTTTATGGGTTTTGTGATCTCTATTCCAATTGCATGAATTTTAATTTAAAGTATGATGATGAGTCTATTTTAATATTAATTGATGGTTATTGAAATAAACTGAAAAGTTTTTCCAGAAATTCTTTTATTTTGATTTTTAGGGTTCATAATGTAAATTATGAGTATTTTAATTTATACTTCTAAAGGATATTATCTATATGAATTATGTATGGGCTGATATAAAGTTTATGATCATGCATATCTTCAAGTAAATTTCATGATTTTCAAGTCAATTGATCATGCATCCATGTCATACCCTAATTTCAAGTTCAAGCTATGGTCATAAATTTTCAAAGTATGAATTATGACTATGTATTTCCATTATGATCATGAATTATAAGTATATTTCAAATTATGGTTTTTCATGCAAGTTATAAGGTAAGGTAACTTAGGACCCTATGTGGTGACCTAATACCTAATGATATGAATTATGCAAATATGATTGTAATGATGAAAGGACAATTATCACATTACAAGTATGTTATGAAAATGAGCTACTCTATGATTTTAAGCTATGATCATGAGTGTGATATATGAAATTATGATCTTATGTTATGTATGTATTCTATTGAATTTGACTTAGCACCGAGTGGACTTGAGGTGGGGGCCCTACCAAAATCCTTAGTAGAAGCCTCATGTCCCATAAACTACGTGCCACCGTAGGTTGCCTTTATGGCCTAGCTAGTGGATCCACAAATAGCACATGTTCATGATTAGGAGTCTACCTTGGCAAAGTAGCCTCCTCCTTCTCGATGTGGGTATCATCGGATTCCATGTTATAGATCGCATGATCTTACTGTTGGTTATGGTTCCTATCCCACATATATATGATCTCTTAAGTATGTTATGATTTTGAATTTATGCTTTTAAATACTTTTGTCAATATAATTTTTTCATTACTTTACGTATTTCACCTTATCATGTGTTTTACTTGACCTTTGCATTCTATAATTTACGTTGCATGTCATGCTGTCATACTTAGTACATTCCAACATACTAATGCATACTTTTTGCCTACATTATCTCATAATGTAGAGGTTGAGGTTGAAGATCCTTATCGTTCACGTAACTAGTAGGTGTTCCTATCCCAAGGTATTGTGGTGAGTCCTTATTGACTTCGGACTAGTTCAAGTTTGTTACTGTTTCCTTTTCAAAAGACTTTTGTTTGCATTGTATGTTGAGGGTGATCTAAGGACATATCTTAGCCCCCGCCCAGACTCATGTTTAGAGGCATCTAGTTGGACGTATGTTTGAGTCTATGTTGTCATAACACATTTTCAGATCTCTATTCATGGTTTTAGACTCTCTTATGATATTTTTGCTTTTATATTTCACCTTATGTACGCTTATGATATGTACAAGAAGCTTGGTTGGAGCCCTTCGGGGTTTCGATCGTCGTGTTATAATTAGGCCCTAGGTCGGGTCGGGATAATTCCTCAAAATGCTCACAAGTGCCTTAAAATATTTTGGTAATAGGCCACTCATGTAATGCAGTATTCTTAATCATTTTGGCAAATTCGAGTCCAAAATATCGATCAGGAGGTCAAAATCTCGAGAAAATGGTCTCATTGGATTTTTAGGACTGGTATATCAAAAGATAGATTTTTCAAGAAATTGTGCAAAACATTAAAGTGCACGGCATCTCTGTGTCACCGACTTTCTCCCATTCAGTGAAGTTTTTCCCCGAGTCAAAATCTGGCCAAAATCTCATTCACTCAAAATTTGCCTATCAGGGAACCCCTCCGCTTCGCGGACCTGGGCGATGGTTTTTGTCCAAATTCAGTTTTTAAATTAGGGCACTTTATACTTTTCCCTAATTGTTAGTTAATGAATCTAGATATTTTTAGGACCTAATTTATCTCTATAAATTAACCTAAATCTCTAATTCTATTCATTCTTCTACAATTCACCTATTCAAATAATTCTTTCTATACAAAAGACTCTCAAGGACTCTATTGAAGAGTTCAAATAAATTTACTCAAGCTCTCCATCAAAACTCTCAAGTTCTTCTAAATTCTTTGGTTTTCTTACTTAAGGTATGCGGGTATTGATTAATGAATTGTTTCATCCATGAAGCTCAATCAATTTCTCAAGGTTTCTATCAAATTAAAGTATGGTATTTTATGGGTTTTTATCACGATCCAACCCCGTAAGCTGTGATGGGTGCCCAGACTGGATGCTCGCATATACCCCTGCTAACTATAAATAACCCTATCTCCTATTTGCGTCATAAGGAATCAACAGGCATGATAATATATAAGCCGATGAGGCTGCCATGACAAAAGGGAACGTCCCAAAACATAAGTTTTATAGGCACCACTGTACACACACATATACAACCCACATACATGTCCACAGACCTCTAAAAGTAAGAACAGTAACATAAGGCGGGACAGGGGCCCCACCGTACCCGTGAACAAATAAATATATACATCGAGGGTTAGTACCAAAACTAGGCTCCAGCACAATAGAGCGCTTCTGAACTGCTGAGTGGAACTCCTACGCAGGCATATCCCCAAAGTGTGTATCTGTACCTGCGAGCATAAATGTAGCCCCCCGAGAAAGGGTGGTCAGTACGACATATGTACTGAGTATATAAGCATAGACATCATAAGGAAATTACAGTTGGCATAGGGATGCAGGGGAAAGTATGACATCTACTCATTTACTGTACCTGTTGCTTATAACCTAAATTTATACATACTATCATCACGTATTGTTCCCGGCCCATTTTGGGACTTGGTGTAAGAACTACATCACTCTATTATCATACGCATCTATATACTATTAGTGCTATCACATATAATAATATCGAGGAACGTACGGCCCGATCCAGATATCATATAATAATGCCGAGGAAAATTTTGCCCGATCTATATATTATATATTAATACCGAGGAACGTTCGGCCTAATCCATATATTATATAGTAATACCGAGGAATGTTTGGCCTGATCCATATATTATATATACAAATGTACCCACCCCTCTAGTGAGGGACTCGGTGACTTGTTCATGTCATTGAACTATCATGTTCTCATATAGCGTACCCGGCCCTCTAGTAAGGGACTCAGTGGATGATGCAGTGAACTATGCACGATAATGTACCCGACTCGGGATTCGGTGATAGAAGGGTTACCGTATACACGAGTAGAGTAGTGAGTAACTATATGCATTTTAGATCGTATTTGAGACTCGATAGAATACTCAAAATGTGTTATCATTCAAAATCCAAGACAAGAGTCATATCAAGTACCTTTTGATTGCCACTATGTATTAGGTCAAAATGGACCTTTTGGAATCATATTCCCATATCAAGTCATCATTAAATATATTTTGGGAATCAAGAAGTTGGTTGTCCTAGTGGCTTTAAAAAGAGGAACTTCCTTGGAATCGTATACACTTCATCTATTTGTTTCATAAAGATCATGCCAAAAAGAAAGGAAGATTAGTTTTATATACTTACTACTTCCCAATGTATAGAAAAACGTGAGAAGCAATAGCTCAATTATTGTAAGAGTTCCAATATTAGAGGATGAGTAAGAATCACTTAGGAATAGAGTCACCTCCGAGATTGTATAATCTTTTATGTACATCTAGGACATGACAAAAGAAGAGAAATGATAGGATTTATATACTCTCTACTTTCCCACATGGAGTCATCATATACTTATGTCGAGACATGTCGAAAGGAAAGAAGGGTATCTTTACATACTTATGCCAAAAACATACAAAGAGAAAGGAGGTAGCTTCACATACCTCTTACGGATTACTCTTAACCATGTTCGCCAATCATCTCTTGTACCTATTTAATATGAAAGTAATACTAAGATTAATAACCTTTTGCTTTCTATTTTCCAACTCCACAACCAAGTATCCATAGGAATCGTTTCCTTGTCCACTTCCCTCGACTAGTTTAATACTAGTTCCGAAGTTGTCAGAAATTAGGTAGATATCCCTTATAACTTACCCTATCCAACTGCTAATCTTAGTGTTTTTAACACAACCCCAAACAACTAGCTCAAAACTACGATACCAAAATAGTATTTTTAACCTTTATTTCGTAAATCCTTTAACAATACAAAATGGAGGTTCATGTGGCTGAAACCAGAAGCACCCAGAACCTTTTTAGAACACTTTCCAGTCCTGAAACACACAACCAAACAAGCTGCAACTGCAGCACCATAATTACAACACACTACTCGACTTCGATTTAACTATAACGACCTCAACTTAGTTTATTTCTAACTTCAAGCATCCTTATGCTATTTATCCACTTCCAACCTTATTTAAGACATGTAATATACTTCATAACTACATCATAAACTCCAATTTGAAAGGGAAAACCTTACCTTTGCTGAAACTCTCCAAGACTCGCCAAAACTCGCCTCGGAAGTTCTTTTAGCGCGGCTAAAACTTTGTGGCTGTTTGTTAACCTTTTGGTGTTTCTACAAACCATGAATTTACATTAATAAAACCTTCATACCATAATGGCATACCCTAGATAATTAATTCATGGAACGAAATCAGAAAATTTACCTTTTTTCCCCTCTTGGCCACCACTATTTTCTCTCTAGCTCTAGGGTTTCTTATCTTTTTTTTTCTCTAGAATTTTCTTGAATTTTGGAGATAAGAATGACTTTTTTGATAAGAATGAGTCATAAAACATATATATATAGGCCACCTTAGGAGGTTACAGGTGTCAAGGCCTAAGTGGTGACACGTGTCAAGGCCTCATTGTGCTAACATACCACCTCGTCCAACCATGAGTTGCCATATGGCATGTGGGGTCCACCCCTTGCTCCAGATGCTTCCATATGTCACTTCCAGCTTCTTCCACATGGCACTCTCTCATGCTTCCATGTGTCACCTTCTTTTTCTCCTTGTGGGTTCGTAATCTCATCTTACTTTACGAACCTATGTAATTCTTTCTACATAAGCTTGGTATGTACTCAAGTAGCTTAAGTATGTAAGGTTTCCAAGTTCGTAGCTTACGTAAGTAAGTTGAGTCCTACGACTCATTATTTGGTCTCCAACTTCTTATGAATTCATACAACCCTGTTTTGAATCTTCTCTATTATGGAGTATCTCATTCTTCCTTTCTTAGAGTTATTTATTGGTGTTATAGATTATCCGGCTCATATGGTGACTTCTAAGAAGCTTAAGAAGCTTTAAGAAGATTAAGAGACTTTCAAGAAACTTAAGAACCTTCCAAGGTATAAAAGTATGGGGTATAACATCCTTCCCCTCTTTAGAACATTCGTCCTCTAATGTGAACCAAAAACCCTCTTCAAGATCTTATACAGACTATATGGAGAGTTTCTCTATTTTATTACAATAACATATACTTTCATCGAGCACTGAATATTAGAGTTCCTAAGGTTGGGATTACCTGTAGACATAGGGAATAGGTACAGATAATTGTGATTCATTTCTCTTCAGCTTCCCAAGTCACTTCTTAACTATTTTCATTTCATCTCAACACCTTGAAAGAAACTACATCCTTAACTCACAACTTCCTACCCACCGATCCAGGATGGTGATAGGTTGCTTCTCGTTAGTTCATATTCTTCCATGGTCCTTTGCTCAGATTTGGCTCCAATTTTCCTGTTGCACGTTACATTATGTTTCCATCTCTACAATAATGTGTGAAGGCACTCAACATAGCCTAAGATTTACCTTAGCATCGTTTTGCTAGTCTTTAGGTTTGCCTTGCCCCCTCCTCTTCTATACAATTGGTGTCGGGGTAGATCTTTAGTTCAACCATGACCATGTTTTTTTTGGTCATTTGATTTTCTCTCACGCTTGTATTTCTCTTGTCCACTTCCCTCCTTTAGGGTGTACCCATGTCATCCTCTGTTTATTTTCAACTATTCATGCGCATATGATTCAGTTCCAACACATTTATCATACTGCACCATGTCTACACCTTCTATTAGATCATCTATACTTTAGGTTGCCCCTATAAGAAACCTTAATACAACCATGGGGTGCTTAGAATTCTCGAGAACTAGTACCCAATCTAGTCAAAGTATTGGTACCCGAGTCATATAACTAATGTCAAATATAGCCAAAGCCACCTTTTATTTATCCCAATCAGTACATCACTAGTGCTTATAATCGTGTTCGATTCTCCATTCGGGGGCACTTATACTCTGATGACACGTGTTTCACGTTTTGTTATCATATTTTTTTCAATGGATACCACTTTTTCCTTTGATAAATTCACAATGCCTCAGTTGTTTGGCAATTTCTATTCCCTATCCTCGAGGGATCCCACTATTTTCCCAACTGGAGATACATATACCCAATACCCTTTTTGCTTCATGAGCTTTCATCTTTATCGTGTGCCCGATGCTAACTCCTAATCTTACTCACAATCATATTCTTTAGTTACTTCTTTATTAGGATCTACGTACTTTCATGATGACCCTCATTATATTAACACTATATTTTGCTCATGGTCAATCCCGGATGGTAATATTTCTTAACCTTTATTCACAATCCTTACTCTGGGCTAATTCCACCTGGTGGAGCAAGCATACTTAACCCCTTATCCTACCTCATCATTGTTATCCTTAATACCTCATAGGCAGTCTTAAGAGATTCATATCCATCACCATTCTTCTCACCATATCAGTATTGACCTTCTAATTACCACCCATACCTCCATGAACTTATTTCCCAAAGTCAGTCGTACTCTTAGTTTAGTCGTATCTTATCGTTACCGTGGATATGATCTCTCAAGATATATTATAACCTTATATCTTATTCTCTTTCTATTTCCAAGAAAATTTTGGTAGAGTTTTCTCTATATTCCTTACTATCTCCAAACATGCATGTAGGAAATACCAATAATTCCACGTAAGGCCAACATATATATACATCCATATTATATCATGTCCTAGCCACAATGCCTCACAAGGCCAACATATATATGCATATTACGGCCACACAGGGTACCTAATACCAATAGCAAAAGAAGATATATATGATAAGGGGTATTCTAAATCTATTGGTACATATACATTCTGGAAGAAGATTAATGATATACTTGTATCTACATTTGGTGGCACCTTCTGATCCTTCATATAGCCAAGGCCTACATGCGATTCAAAAGGCCATTAGAACTGGAAGCTTCCCCCACGACCTCTATCATGGCCTGCTGGTGTCTGCATACCCCGCCCCATAGGGCGCATAGCTATAGAAGAAGAAGAATGAGCTATCGACCCAGCAGGCTGAGCTGCACCACCTGGGTTACCCTTAAATATGCAATCTCTCATAAAATGGCCTTGACGGCTGTAAGTGAAACAACTACCTCTATTTATCTGTGAGCCCAAGACCTTGGAGATTTGTTCAGCTCCCCGTATACCCTGCACTATCAAGTCTTCTACCTATAAACTGTAGGGGTGCACTCTAGGCCGACTGAGGAGGATATCTGCTATACTGTTGAGGTTGCCCACCTTGAAACTCACCCTAATAACCAGCTGGTTTAGTTCTCTTTTGCTGGTATCTGTCATAATCTCAGTCAAACTAACGCCCTCTTTGCAGATCCTCCACCCCTTGTGCGTACGCCTGTACTCGAGCAATATCCATGCCCGTCTGAGAAGCCATTGCTATACAACTATTAATTAAGTAATGATCTAGGACCATCATATAGAGATGCACCCTATCCGCCATGTCAGCTACAATAGTAGGTGTATGTCTCATTAACGAGTCAAACTCGAGGCTGTAGTCTCTAAAAATTCTTCCATTCTGTTTTAACTATAAGAATTTATCAACCCTTGCTCACCTCATTTCTGGAGGCAGAAAATTGATAAGAAAGGCTTCTACAAACTCATTCCATTCAGCTGGAGGAGCACCCTCGCCTCTCGACAATTCCCAAGACTCATAAAAGTTAGCGGCTATGTCACATAGTAGATATGAAGCCAATTCCACCAACTCAGTCTCTGAGGCCCTAATAATTCATAGTGTGCGCTGTATTTGCCGAGTGAACTCTTGTAGATCTTCTACAGGTCTCGAACTATGAAATTCTAGGGGATTGTAGGTTAGAAAGTCATGGACCCTCAAACTGTCCTTTCTATTTGTATCATCTAGGCCATGCCTTAGAGCTTTTCCTGCCACCAGTTAGGTTAGCAACTTCACTGCGTTTCTCATAGCTCTATTCTCCGCCCCTTGCTGTGGGGCTGGAGGCTTTGATACTGGGGCGTCTGAACATATAGCTCCTACTGCCCTAAACTCTCCTAGAGGTTATGGTGTAGTAGAGCTCACTGACTGAGGCACAATCCTCGGCATAGGCTGGGCAAGAGCCCTAGTAACTCTTAGGGCCTGACTAGTTTCCATCATTACCAACTTGCCCTTCTGGGCAGTTGTTACTTTCCTCGGAGGCATTACTGCAAACATTAGGGTATGTTAGTGAAAGGTCATCCTAAGAACATAGCTCTATCAAATGATCTAAGGCAAGAAAGAAAGATAACATCCTAAATATCTTGTAGCCTCTTGTTTATAGATGTGGTACACCACACACCGATAAACAAGACTCTACTAGACACATTCTGTAGACATTCCAAGAAAGGACCGCTCTGATACCACTTTTGTCATGACCCAACCCCATAGGCCATGATGGGTGCCCGTACTGGACACTCGCATATACCCCTGCTAACTATAAGTAACCCTATCTCCTATTTGCGTCATAAGGAATTAACAAAAACGATAACATATAAGCCGATGAGGCTGCCATGATAAAAAGGAATATCCCAAAACATAAGGTTTATAGGCACCACTGTAGATACACACATATACAACCCACATACATATCCACAGACCTCTAAGAGTAATAACAGTAACATACGGAGGGACAGTGCCCCCGCCGTATCCATGAACAAATAAATATATACATCGAGGGTTAGTACCAAAACTAGGCTCATGTATAATGGAGCGCTTCTGAACTGCTGAGTAGAACTCCTACGCAGGCGAATTCCCAAAGTGTGTATCTGTATCTACGGGCATGAATGCAGCCCCCCTGAGAAAGGGGGTCAGTATGATATATGTACTAAGTATATAAGCATAGACATCATAAGGAAATTACAGTTGGCATAGGGATGCAGGGGAAAGTATGACATCTAATCATTTACTGTACCTGTAGCTTATAACATAAAGTCGTACATACTATCATCACATATTTTACCCGACCCGTTTGGGGAATTGGTGTAACAACTATATCACTCTATTATCATAAGCATCTATATACTATTAGTGCTATCTCATATAATAATACCGAGGAACGTACGGCCCGATCCATATACCATATAGTAATGTCGAGGAACATTCGGCCTAATCAAGATATCATATAATAATGATGAGAAACATTCGGCCCAATCCATATATTATATAGTAATGCCAAGGAACATTCGGCCTGATCCATATATTATATATACAAATGTACTTGGCCCCCTAGTGAGGGACTCGATGAGCTGTTCATGTCATTAAATTATCATATTCTAATATAGCATACCCGACCATCTAGTGCGGGACTTGATGGATAATGCTGTGAACTACGCACGATAATGTACCCAGCCTGGGACTTGGTGATAGAAGGGTTACCGTATACACGAGTAGAGTAGTGAGTAACCATATGTATTTTAGATCATATTTGACACTCGATGGGATACTCAAAGTGTGTTATTATTCAAAAACCAAGACAATAGTCGTATCAAGTACCTTTTGATTGCCACTATGGATTAGGTCAAAATGGAACTTTTGGAATCATATTCCCGTATCAAGTCATCATTAAATATTTTTTGGGAATCAAGTTGGCTATCCTAGTGGCTTTAAAAAGAGGAACTTCCTTGGAATCGTATACACTTCATCTATTTGTTTCATAAAGATCATGCCAAAAAGAGAGGATGATTAGTTTTACATACTTACTACTTCCCAATGTATAGAAAAACTTGAGAAGCAATAGCTCAATTATTGTAAGATTTCCAACATTAGAGGATGACTAAGAAACACTTAGGAATGGAGTCTCCTCCGAGATTGTATCATCTTTTATGTATATCTAGGACATGACAAAAGAAGAGAAATGATAGGATTTATATACTCTCTACTTTCCCTCATGGAGTCATCATATACTTATATCATCATATACTTATGTCAAGACATGTCGAAAGGAAAGAAGGGTATCTTTACATACTTATGCCAAAAACATGCCAAGAGAAAGGAGGTAGCTTCACATACCTCTTACGGATTACTCTTAACCACGTTCGCCCCATTGTATCTTGTACCTATTTAACATAAAATTAATAGTAAGGTTAATAACCTTTCTCTTTCCATTTTCCAACTCCACAACCAAGTATCCATAGGAATCGTTTCCTTGTCCACTTCCCTCGACTAATTTATTACTAGATTCGAAGTTGCCGGAAATCGGGTAGCATCTTCCTTATAACTTACCCTATCCAACTACTAATCTTAGCATCCATATTACCAATAAAAACCAGAAGCTATATATACAATCAAATTGCTTCAACATTTCTCAACACAACCCCAACCAACTAGCTCAAAACTACGATACCAAAATAGTGTTTTTAACCTTTATTTTGTAAAACCTTTAACAATACAAAATAGAGGTTTGTGTGGCTTCAACCAGAAGCACCCACAACATTTTTAGAAAACTTTCCATCCTTGAAACACACAACCGAACAAGCTACAACTGCAGCACCACAATTACAACACACTACTCGACTTAGATTTAACTATAACGACTTTAACTTAGTTTATTTCTAACGTCAAGCATCCTTATTCTATTTTTCCACTTCCAACCTTATTTAAGACATGTAATATACTTCATAACTACATCATAAACTCCAATTTGAAAGGGAAAACCTTACCTTTGCTGAAACTCACCAAGACTCGCCAAACTCGCCTCGGAAGTTCCTTTAGCGCGGCTAAAACTTCGTGGCTGTTTGTAAAGCTTTTGGTGCTTCTAAAAACCATGAATTTACATTAATAACACATTCATACCATCATAGAATACCCTATATAATTAATTCATGGAATGAAATCGGAAAACTTACCTCTTTTCCCTTGTTTGCCGCCACTATTTTCTCTCTAGCTCTAGGGTTTCTTCTTTTCTTTTTTTTATCTAGACTTTTATTGAATTTTGGAGATAAGAATGAGTTTTTTGAAAAGAATGAGTCATAAAACATATATATATATATATATAGGCCACCTTAGGAGGTGACACGTGTCAACTCCTAAGTGGTGACACGTGTCCAGGCCTAATTGGGCCAACACACCACCTCCTCCAACCATGAGCTGCCATGTGGAATGTGGGGTCCACCCCTTGCTAGAGATGCTGCCACATGTCACTTCCAACTGCTTCCACATGCCACTCTCTCATGCTTCCATGTGTCACCTTCTTTTCCCCATTGTGGGTTCATAATCTCATCTTACTTTACGAACCTATGTAAACCTTGCTACGTAAGCTTGGTATGTACTCAAGTAGATTAAGTATCTAAGATTTCCAAGTTCATAGCTTACTTAAGTAAGTCGAGTCCTATGACTCATTATTTGTTCTCCAATTTCTTCTAAATTCTTACAACCCTATTTCCAATCTTCTCTATTATGGGGTATCTCATTCTCCCTTCCTTAGAGTTATTTAATGGAATTATAGATTATTAGGCTCACATGGTGACTTCTAAGAAGCTTAAGAAGCTTAAGAGCCTTTCAAGAAACTTAAGAAGCTTAATAACCTTCCAAGGTACAAAAGTACGGGGTATAACAGTTTTATAATCTCCAGTCCAATTGCATGAATTATGATTCAAATTATGATTATAAGTCTATTTTGATATCAATTGATGGTTAATGCATTGAATTTAAGAATTTTTCCATGAATTCTCCTATATTGATCTTTATGGTTCATAATGTAAATTATGGGTATTGTCAATTATATTTCCTGTCACAACCCAATCCCGTAGGCTATGGCTGGGGTCCAACCTGGACCCCCGTATGTATATAAATCAGGTGTAGACAGATCGGACTATAAACAATATAATAACCTACATTAGAACCCCAATGGGTCACAATATTTCAAATATCTGTAGGCTCTTTCATTTGTATCATAACATGAAAGGGAAAGCAAGTTGACAAGGCTTCCATAACACATACTTGTATAATATATCATGTAGACCCAGCTGAACAAAACTTACATATACCACCCACATATATATGTCTACAGACCTCTATTGAGTAGTGACGATGAAATATGACGGGACAAGGCCCCCACCATACCGTTGAATAAATGAAAGTAATACGTACACCAAGGACTAGTACCAAAAACTAGGCTCCAACACAATGGAGCTTCTTTCAAATTGGCTGAGCAGAATCCTAAGCTAGCAGACTCCCAAAACCTGTATCAGTACCTGCGAGTATGAAATGCAGCCCCCCAAAGAAAGAGGGGGTCAGTACGTCATATGTACTAAGTATGTAAAATATAAAACATCATAAAGAGGGCACAACTAACATAGGAATGCAGGGGACAAGCATAACATTCACAAAACTACAGTACCTGCATTTTATAAATTGAAGTCGTATATACCCCCATCAACCCTGTACCCAGCCCGCTAGGGGACTCGGTATTATAAATATATCATCTATACGTGAAGCCTATACCTCTCTTCTCTTGAAATGGCTAAATGTAAGTAAAACAATATGTGATATGAGTTAGAGATAGTGCTATTTATAGCTTCTGGCTATAACTCATGACTTGTACTCACTTTTGAATGATAAGGGCCTTGAAGTAGTGAGAGACAGTGAGAGACACTAACTCAATTAGCATAGGAGTTCTCACTTCAAGAAGTAGGTAGGAGTCGTGAATCATATTCAGAGCTTCATTAGTAGATTTGTCCCCACATTTCATATGCACATCATACTTAAGACTAATACACGCCAAGAGAAAGGAAGGATAGCTTTACATACTCATCACTTCCTAACGTATGGAAGGCTTGAGAAGCCCTAGTTCAATTACTGCAAGAGTGCTTTCATCAAGGAGTAAATAAGGACTATGATTTATGCTTGGAATTTATGAGTAGATTTACCCTTAAGCTGATATCATTCATTACTTAACTTGAATACACGCCAAAAGAAAGGAAGAGATAAGATTTACATACCTTTTATTGAGTAATCATAACCACTCTTGCTTCATCGCCTTCTGAACCTATTTAACATAAAGATAATACTAACATTAATAACCTTTAACTTTCCAGCTTCTCAAACCATCACTAAGCATCCATAGGAATCATTTCCCTAGGTGCCTTTCTCAAGTAGTTTATTAATCGGCTAAGAGGTTAACAGAAATCTGGCAGCACTTCCCCTATAACTTACCCTATCCGAATTTGTAATTACATCCTCAACCACTAAATACAACCAACACAATAATCATCAACTCGTATACAAGTTAACCACTTCAATATTATGCAATACAAACTCCAAATGACTCACTTAAAACTACGATACCAAAATAAGGTTTTTAATCATTAATTCATAACATCTTTAACCACGCGGAACGGAGGGTTAGGTGGCTGAAACCAGAAGCACCTATACCTATTTTGACACATGTTCCATCCCTGCAACACTCCATAAAACCATCTCCAAAGACAATGCCACAATCACAACAACACTATACAACCTTAACAATTTTAACTCGGCTAGAACGACTTCAATTTCGTTTGCTTACAATGTCCAGCATAATTATAAATTTTTGTACTTCCAACTTCATTTAACATATAATACATTCCATAACAACATTATTAACTCCAATTTGAAAGGGAAGACCTTACCTTGTGCGTACCTTGCCAAAATTAGCCTTGGAAATCCTCTTAATGTGCTGAAACTTAGTAAACTGTTTGTGCCATGTTTTTGCTTCCCCTGATAGAATTTTTTTGTTATTAAACACCTTCATATGACTGTAGGATACCTTAAATAATTAATTCATGGAATGAAATCAGGCCTTACCTTGGTAGCCCCTCAAACCCGTATCTCTCCCCTTCTTTTTTCCCTTAAGTTTCTCTCAACTCTCTCTTATTTTTCTAAGTTAAAAGAAACCAAAGTGATGACACAGTCATATTATGTACATATATATCCTCCCTTAGAAGTGACACATGTCAACTCCTAAGGGTGAAACGTATCAAACTTTCATTGGGCCACTGTATCTATGCATCCCTAACTAGGAAGTAGGTGTGTCACCTACTTGCTCCAAGTAGGTGCATCACTTACTTCTTCCAAGTAAGTGCATCACCTACTTGCTTCCGAGTAGGTTCTACACTTCCTTCTGCCTCTTTCGTGGGTTCATAATCTCATTTTACTTTAAGAACCTATGCAATCCTTGCTAGCAAGCTCAATATGTACACCAGTAGTTTAAGTATGTAAGATGGCCAAGTTGGTAGCTTACACAAGTAAGTCGAGTCCCACAACTTGTTATTTTGTCCCCCAACTCATTTCAAATCCTTATAGCCCTATTTCCAACCTTCAGTCTTATGGGGCATCTTGTCCTCCCTTTCTTAGAGTTATCTGATAATATTAAAGATAATATGGGTCATAGGGAAACCTTTAAAAATCTTAAGAAGACATTCTGAAGTACAAACGTATGGGGTATAACATCCTTCCCCCCTTTAAAATATTCGTCCTCGAATGTTAACTAGTCTCATAAGGTCTTATGAGTTCTTCAAGATTTCTTTGTATTGGGTATCATCCATAGGACTCTTATTAACCCATATGATCATTTTACGAAGGTAGATTACTTGTAGGCATAGGGGACAGGTACGGATATTTGTTTTCCATTTCTTTTTCGGCTTCTCTGGTCGTTTCTTCCGTATGCTCATTTTGTTACCATACTTTGACGGAAGCCACATCCCTAGTTTGCAACCTTTTAATTTGTCGATCCAAGATGGTGATAGGTTTCTCCTCATAGGATACTTCTTTATTATAAGGACCTCATCCAGGAAGAATATTTTGTGAGGGTCTCTTATATATTTGTAGAGTATTGATCTGTGAAAATGGAATGTATTGCTTCAAATCGGCTGGTAGGTCCAACTCATCGGCAACTTTGCCTATTCTACCCTTGATCTGATAAGGGCCAAGTTTCCTTTTCTTGTTGAGTCCCATTACACCTTTCACTAGTGACGCTTTCACGAATTCCCAGTCCCCAACTTCAAACTCTAGGTGTGACTTCTGTTGACTCTAGGCTGCTAATAGTTCCTCCTGAATGGGTTTCACTTTATTAATAGCTTATTAGCTCATGTTAGGGCCTATTAGTCCATCTTTATCCACCTTAAATCAACAGTAGGTGCTTTGCACCTTTTTCCATACAAAGTTTTCTATGGTGCTATCTGGATGCTATTATAAGTAACTTCAATAAGGGATAAATGATCACTCAGCTATCTCTGAAGTTAATAATGCCGGCCCACAACATATTTCCTTGCATTCGCATAGTGCGCTCGGCCTGTCCATTAGTCTGGGGGTGAAATATTGTACCAAGGTTTACCTATGTTCCCAATTCCTTTTTGGAATGATCCTCAGAAGTTAGCCATAAATTGAACTTCCATGTCTGAGGTAATAAATGTGGGGACTTCGTGAAATCCCACTATTCCTCTAATACACAGTCTCGTGTAGTCCTTAGTTGACTATGTAGTCTTAACTAGAGGAAATAGGCTAATTTTTTTCCAGCTTATCCACAATAACCCATAATAATTCATACTTCCATAGAATGCGAGGTAAGCCTATACTACAATCCATATTAATTGCTTTCTATATCCAAGTCGGGATTTTCATCTCCCGTAATAGGCTACCAAGCTTCTGATACTTAGTTTTTTTAGGCTTTCTTACAATCTGTTTTAATTCAACTTGTAATGCTCTAGGCGTGTCCTACTGCTCTTTTACTCAGATCTTCTTTCCAGTTCTCTTACCACACATCATATTGCCCCCTTTACACGAACATGTGTAAGAGTTTAAAGTAGCCCAGAAGAGGCCTTAGCATCGCCATACTAGTCTGTATGTAAATCCGTTCATCTCTTACTTCCTTCAGCTGATGTCTGGGCTCCATTATAGCTTTTGTTCCTAGTACTAATTACACCTTAAAGGTTTTTCCTCAAACCATCTTATACTTTCCCTTTCCGCTAAGGATCTTACTATTTTCCATAGCGGAGCCACATATACACCATACTACTTTATGCCCTAAGTGCTTTTATCCTTGTCATGTACATGATGCTGACTTCTAATCTTACTTAAACCCATCTCAACTTTATTTTAATAGTGGCCTTATCTTATTACATATTTATCGCACTATACCTTCAGTTCATAGCTGTCTAATTCCTTTCTTGTCCGATACTCATACTTAATTAATCACACCTATCTGGATTGCTTCCTTTATTTATCCTTTCATTTCTCCTGTCTATGTCCATTTGTTTTCTATGCACAAGGAATTCCATGTTATTCCTATATCCTTTGAGAAATACTAGTTTTACATAACCTTCCTTTCTTGTATGTTCTGTTCATGTCAATTTGTTCTTAGCACACTATTCATCTCTGGCATACATCTTGTCATGTTGCTCTTCTGTACTTTTGCTACCACTTGACCTTTTATTCTGAACTTTCCCTATAATTCTGTGTAAGTCTTTCTTACGCATTCTCTATTTTCTCTTCTGTTTTCCACAAATACATCATATCCTTCAGTTGATTCATTCCTAGACTTTACTTATCCTCATAACGATCCCCATTATATTTACATGATACCCTATTCATATTCAATCCCATAGTATAACACTACTTAACCTTTTTTATAAGTCCTATTATGGGTTAATTACACTAGGGGAGGTAAACGTTCTTAACCTTGGTCTAAATCATCCCCTAGTATCACAAGCCCTTCTAAAGTACTTTAACATTTTATCACCAACACGTGACCCTGAAGAGCCCATGAAGTTATGTATTCCATTCATAAGTTACATCTCCAATTAGTGGGCGAAGAACTAGTAAAATGATGCCATGAAGCATTCTCCAACCACCGCCCGAAGGGAACTAGAATCCAATAAGCCCCACAGTACTTTTTAGCACTTGACTCACATGGTCTCCCTATAGGGGTTGAGGTCTTTGTACTTTTCCACGGAAGTGAACCTCAACTGGTGTACATCTTTTCTTTCAATATGAGCCTTTTCCGAGGTAAAAATACAGCTGGAAAATATCTTGGTTCCGTTCAAATGAATTCTGAACTTTGCTGCTCATATAGTCTTTGTCCAAAATAAAACTCCCCAAGTAGAAGTAGTGCCTCTCACTGAGAACCTGGAGGGTACATCTTTCAGCTTTAGTTTAACATAATAATTTCACCCTATCGGTATCAACTTCCAAGACGTATTACGAACTTCTATCTCATTCTCTCCCCCTTTTTTTGTTCTTGGGAAAATTTGGGCAAAGTTTCCTCTATATTTCTGACTATCTCAAACCTGCATGCAGAAAATGCCAACAATGTCTCACAGGGCCAACATATATATATATTCATATCATATCACATCCACATAGGACTTTTAATATCATCTTATATCGGAGCCACACAGTGCTTTCAATATTAACAATAGTATAAAATGTTGGACTTACCTCGTATGTCCAACTCGAACTGTGTCTGTAGACTCTCCATCTACTTTTCCTTTTAATTTTCAACTTTACATATCAATTATATTTCAATACCTTACCTGGAACATATCTTTCGTGCCTTGGCTTACCTACGTTCCTTGTAACTTCCACTATCGTCAGTCACTTTCTTCTATCGATGTTGTCCTTTTGCTGAATTCAGAGGTTAGTATAAGGAATTTCACTTTCTATGACTCGTCTCTATCGCACGATCTTCGATATGAAAGAAAAGTGACATCCTAAATATCTTGTAGCCTCCTATTTATAGGTGTGGCATGCAACACAATAGTAACCAAGATTCTACTAGACACGGTCTGTAGACACTCCAAGGACGAACTGCTCTGATACCACTTCTGTCATGACCCAACCCTGTAGGCCATGGCTGGGGTCCAACCTGGACCCCCATATGCATATAAATCAAGTATAGTTAGATCTGACTAAAACAATATGATAACATACATGAGAACCCCAATGGGTCACAACATTTCAAATATTTGTAGCCTCTTTCATATGTATCATAACTTGAAAGGGAACACAAGCTGACAAGGCTTCTATAACACATACCTATATAATACATCATATAGACCCAGTTGAACAAAACTTACACATACCACCCACTTATACATGTCTACAAACCTCTATTGAGTAGTGATGATGAAATATGGTGGAACAAGGCCCCCTCTGTACCTTTGAATAAATGAAAGTAATACGTACACCAAGGACTAGTACCAAAAACTAGGCTCCAATACAATGGAGCTTCTTCTAAATTAGCTGAGCAGAATCCTAAGCTGGAAGACTCCCAAAACTTGCATCAGTACCTGCGGGCATGCAATGCAGCCCCTCAAAGAAAGGGGGGTCAGTACGACATATATAATGAGTATGTAAAGTATAAAACATCATAAAGAGGGCACAACTAACATAGGGATGTAGGGGACAAGCATAACATTCACAAAACTACACTACCTGTATCTTGTAAATTGAAGTCGTGTATACCCCCATCAACCCTCTACCTGACCCGCTAGGGAACTTGGTGTTACAAATACATCATCTATCATAATAGGCTTATATATGCCATTAGCGCTATCGAACGTATAGCCTAATCTATGTATATAACAAGTATATACCGAGGAACGATGACCCGATCCATATATCATGTACTAATGCCGAGGAATGACAGCCCGATCTATATATCATATGATAATACCGAGGTATGATGGCCTGATCCATATATAATATATCATGATGCATATACGTGCACTTAAAACTCTGTAACATATCAAATATCCTTCAGATATCACCATAAAGCATGTTCAAGAGCTCCTAGGTATAGGGGCTTACACATTCCATCACTTTTCAGCCTATAGAAGGCTCAAGGGTTGTAGGTTAACTACTTCAAGGCCCTTATCATTCAAAAGTGAGTACAAGTCATAGGTTACATCCAAAAGCTATAAATGGAACTATCTCTAACTCATATCACATATCATTTCACTTACATTAAGACATTTCAAGAGAAGGGAGGGATAGACTTCACGTATAAAACTTTTCATCATGTAAGAGGCTTACAAGACAATAACTCAACTATCGCAAGAGTTCTAACATCAAAAAGTGAATAAGATATACGAATCATGCTCGGGGTTCTAAGAATGGAATTTTCCCCACATTTCATACACCAACCACTTATATCTAAGACATGCCAAGAGAGAAGAAGAATTAAGCTTTACATACCCTGTGCTTTTCATCATCTAGGAGCCAGTGAGAGACACTAACTCAATTAGCATAAGAGCTCTCACTTCAAAATATTGGTAGGAGCTGTGAATCATATTCAGAGATTCATGAGTATATTTGTCCCCACATTTCATATGCACATCATACTTAAGACTAAGACACGCCAAGAGAAAAGAAGGATAGCTTTACATACTCATCACTTCCTAACGTATGAAAGGCTTGAGAAGCCCTAGTTCAATTATTGTAAGAGTGATTTCATCAAGGATTAAATAAGGACTATGATTTACGCTTGGAATTTATGAGTAGATTTACCCTCAAGATGATATCACTCATTACTTAACTTGAAGACATTCCAAAAGAAAGGAAGAGATAAGCTTTACATATCTTTTATCGAGTAATCATAACCACTCTTACTTCGTGACCTTCGGAACCTATTTAACACAAAGGTAATACTAACATTAAAAACCTTCAACTTTCCATCTTCTCAAACCATCACTAAGCATCCATAGGAATCATTTCCCTAGGTGCCTTTCTCAAGTAGTTTATTAATCGGCTAAGAAGTTAACAGAAATTGGACAGCACTTCCCCTATAACTTGCCCTATCCTAATTTCCAATTGCATCCTCAACCACTACAGATAACTAACACAACAATAAGAAGCTCATATATAAGGAAACCACTTCAATATTATGCAATACAAACTCCAAATGACTTGCTTAAAACTATGATACCAAAACAAGGTTTTCAATCATTAATTCATAACATCTTTAACCACGTGGAATGGAGGGTTAGGTGGCTGAAACCAGAAGCACCCAAACCTCTTTTGACCCACTTTCTAGCCCTGTAACACTCCATAAAATCATCTCCAAATACAATGCCACAATTATAACAACACTAAACAACCTTAACAATTTTAGCTCGGCTAGAACAACTTCAATTTCGTTCTCTTATAATGTCCAACATACTTATACATTGTTCCTACTTCCAACTTCATTTAACACATATAATACACTCCATAAAAACATTATTAACTCCACTTTGAAAGGGAGGATCTTACCTTGTCTGAAACGTGCCAAAATTTGCCTCAGAAGTCCTCTTAATGTGCTGAAACTTAGTGGACTGTTTGTGTCACGTTTTTGCTGCCCCAAATAGAAACTTTTTTTTATTAAACACCTTCATATCACCATAGGATACCTTAAATAATTAATTCATAAAATACAATTGGGCCTTACCTTGGTAGTCTCTCAACCCGTATCTCTCTCCTTCTTTTTTCCCTTAAGTTTCTCTCAACTCTCTCTTATTTTTCTAAGTTAAAAGAAACCAAAGTGATGACTTATTCATCTTATGTACATATATATCCTACCTTAGAAGTGACACGTGTCATCTCCTAAGGGTGACACGTGTCAAACTTTCATTGGGCCACCATATCTATGGATCCCTTCCTAGGTTGCCATATGTCCATGTGGGACCCACCCAAAGTAAGTGTGTCACCTACTTGGTCCAAGTAGGTGCATCGCCTACTTCGTCCAAGTAGGTGCATCACCTACTTGCTTCCGAGTAGGTGCAATGCTTCCTTCCGCCTATTCCGTGGGTTTGTAATCTCATTTTACTTTAAGAACCTATTAAATCCTTACTACACAAGCTCAACATGTACACCAGTAGCTTAAGTATCTAGGACGTCCAAGTAGGTAGCTTACATATGTAAGTCGAGTCCCATGACTTGTTATTTTAGCCCCCAACTCATTTCAAATCCTTATAGCCCTCTTTCCAACCTTCACTCTTATGAGGCATCACGTCCTCCCTTCCTTAGAGTTATCTGATAATATTATAGATAATATGGGTCATAGGGAAACCTTTAAGAAGCTTAAGAAGACGTTCTAAAGTACAAAGGTACGGGGTATAACACTTCCAATGATATTATCTTTATAAATTATGTATGGGATGATAGAAAGAATATGATCATGCATGATTCCAGTCAATTTTATGATTTCCAAGTCAACTGATCATGCATTCATATTTTACGCTAATTTCCAAGTATGAATTATGATTATGTATTTCAATTATGATCATAGACTATAAGTGTGTTTCAAATTATAATTTTCATGCAAATTATGGAAAGTGACTTAGGGCCCAATGTGGTTCCTTAAGGCCTAATGATATGAAATATGTATGTATGATTTGTAATGTGGTAGGACAATAACCTCATTATACTTATATTATGAAAATGAGCTACACTATGATTTCATAACTATAATCATGACTATGATATATGTCATTATGATTTATGTGTTATGTATGTATTCCATGGGATGTGACTTAGCACCGAGTGAACTTGAGGTAGGGCCCCTACCAAAATCCCTAGTAGAAACCTCATGTCTCTTAAACTATGTTCCATCATATGGTGCCTTCATGGCCTATCTATTGGATCTACATATAGCATATATATGACCCGCTTAGCGGGGTAGAGTCTACCTTGGTAAGTAGACTCCCCTTTTTCTTCATTGTATAGAGTAGACATCAGTGTTATGCAGATCATAGGCATCAGCCATTGAGGTATGCAGTAAGTGACCGGGTATTTTTCAGAGTATCACTCATTAAGGGCGTGGTGAGGTTTGGAAGGCATGGTAAGTTTAGCCTCAGGTATGAAGGCCCTTTTGAGATTTTGAGGATAGTTGGTGAGGTTTCCAATGAGTTAGCTTTGTCTCCAATACTATGAGCTATCCACTTAGTTTTCCATGTTTTGATGCTGCGCCGATATGTTCCAGATAAGTCTCATGTGCTCCGGTATGATTCGCTTGAGTTGGATGATCGTCTGACCTTCATAGAGTAGCTAGTTTTTATTTTAGTGAGGTATGTCAGGCAGTTGCGGTTGAGAGCCAATCCTATTGTTAAGATCTATTAAAGGCATTGTCCAATTGAGGAGGCTACCTAGGAGACCGAGTAAGAGATGTGGGAGAAGTTCCCCGGCTTATTTGAGCCTTCAAGTACTTCTTAACTCTTACTTTCACGGTCAAAATTCCTTTTTAGTAGTGGATGTTATAATGACCCTCTAGGTCATTTTTATCTTCATAACTCCCTTTCATCATTTAGAGCATTTCTATAGCGACCCCAAATTATTTGTGACTTATTGGCATAAATTGTTCGGTCGTCTAGTCATTTGTTTGGGTTTTATACCTATATCACCATTTTTGAGCTTTTGAAATTTAAAAAGTTGACTTTAGTCAAAATATCAGATTAACGACTTAAGATGGAATTCGAATGGTTCCATCAGCTCTGCAGTGGCTAAATTAGGCTAGTAGCATGGTCAATTCGAGTTTTGAGGCATTTAGTACGAGTTTAGGGCCATTTGGCATTTTAGCCTTTGAAATTTGGCCTAAGGTTGACTTTTTTCAACATCCTTGGAAAATAAGCTCGAATGAAAATTTTGTCAGTGCGATTAGTTTCAAAATGTCGAGTTTAGTCTAGAACAACCTTTCATTTTCTTCTCGAGGCTTCTGATCTAATCTCGAGCCCAATGGTAGAAGTTGGCTAAAATGACACTTAGGTGTGGGATCCACTTTCATCAAAATGATCTCCTATGGAAATGTCAACTACTTTATTGAGTCCAAAATATCAAATTTAGGAGGGTGGCAGAGCTATTTATTTTTATCGGGTTCTGAATAAATTCCAAGCACCCCATCAGAGATTTTAAAGTTGGTCAAAAAATCAGCTTTTCTATTGATATATATTGTTCGTGCAGGCTCATTTCAGCCTATTTCTCAACTTCAAACCTTCATAACTGACTCATTTGAATCCGATTTTAGGGATTTGAAGGTCCATCTTTTGGGGGTTTTGCAAGGAACGTTGGTGAGATCGAAACCTGATTTGAGGTCTTCATTTGAGGTAACTTTTGTGATATACCTGCTGCCACAACCATTTTTCTGAGCTTGATTTTGTAAAATTTTGAGACTTCATATATCAGCTATTAGGTCCGATTTTGGTGATTCTTTGGGCTATTTTTAGTGTTTTTTAGAAGAACGCGTTGACATGGTTGGCACTCATATTTCCAGCTTCATTGGAGGTAATAATTATGGTTTAGTTGTTTTCATAGCTTATTTTCGTGCTTAAATTTTGAGAAATTTTAGAGGATGATTTCTTTGTCATTTTTGGTTCGAATTTGGTGTATCAATAGCCTAAATTGTGAGGTTTTTCATAAGGATTGTGGTGGTGTGGTTGGTTTCAGCTTTTGAGTCTTTATTTCTTGTAGTTTGTTGGTTATAGCTCATGCCATATCTCTTTAATGGTGATAAATTTATGAAATTATTATATGTGCTTGTTTGGGCTGTACTGAGCCCCGAATTGTGTTTCATTTTAGAACGAAGTTTGGGGTAGTGTATAAGACCTCTTGACAGAGTCAATTCCAGAATTATTAAAGTGGGTCCCATATTTCCATTTTTAACTCCAAAATTAGTCTATCTCTATTTTTTTGTCTTTAGTGTCTAAACTACCATAATGACGTTGTGACTCTATTTTTATAGTGTTAGAAAATATGAGGTCGTTCAAAAGGTAAATACTTCAAGGAAGTAGTTTGGAGCACGCATGCTTTTCCTACAGGTAGGTTACGACTTCTCGTCCCTTAGATTGAGTTTGAGAATGTGATTTCATTTTGATTAGTTGGAATTTGGTTTGGGTAGCTATTAAATAATGGATAGGTGGTTAGAATTCATTTTTTACGCCTACGTTGGGGATAATCGGACAACTGTGAGCATGCCTTGTACTATTATTTGTTCCTCTATGCTATGTGAAGTATTTGTATACTTTTTTACTATTTATTGTATGTATTTTTGGCCTTAGCCTACGTTTAACTAGTACTAGCCTTAGAACAACAAGATTTGGAATCAATAGGTCTTAGTTTTGCTCTAACGTCATTTCGGTTGGCTTAGATCCCCATACACTGGTGTAGCAGACTTGATTTTGATATTTTGAGTTTTATCTAGGCAATGCCCTTACTCCAATAATAGTTTGAACTTATTTCATATATTCTATGATTTCGCCAGTTATGTCGGCTACACCAGTTTCATTCCATGATTGAAATTTAGTTATGGATTCAGCCTCGGGAATCACATTGATTGGCTAAGTATGAATGGAGTTCCGTGGATGTTATGATTATGGAACGATTGGTACTCCTTCAGCAGTTACATTGATACTTTTGCTAGGCATCCGGATTCATGCTTCAGCCCCAAATTTATTGATATATCAAAGAGCATCCAGATTCATGCTCCAGCCTCGATCACTCGGATAATCATATAGAGCATCCAGTTGGAGGACAAGCCTTAGTTTCTTGCTATATGTAGTTGGTTACTTGGATACTTTTTGGGAGCATCCGTTTGGAGGTTCGATCTCAATTTAGTCAGATTCTATAGGTATTGGATGAGGTTCTAGTATGGTACACTCTGGTTTTGAGTCCTCAGATTCAGTTCTCTATAGTCATAACTATTATGTGTACTCGTTAGGCTTATAAGGGTCTTTTCAGATTTTTATTTAAACTTGTGCACCAATGTCCCTTCTGGGCTTATGGGGTCTAGTTCTGTGTATTTTAGTTTGTAGATTACATTAGTTAGTCCTTTATATATCCATGTGCATCTTATTATTATAGTTTTTCTCCCTTGACCTCCATTCTGCTCTATTCCTTCTTTTCATATTGCCTTTACTTTTCAAGCTCAGTCAGTCTATGATGCCTATTGGGTACCTGTTGTTTTGGTACTTATTCTATGCTATGCATCATTTTTGCAATATTGGTTTGAGCACTAGTGGCAACCATTGATATCGAGCCTACAACATTCTGATCTAGAGACGGGGTGAGCATATGGATTTTTGTACTATTTCAGTCTCTATCGATGTATATTGACTAGTCTTTTACATTTTGAGATTGTCCAATTTATGTGGTCCACTTTTGGGACTTATACTCATTTTGTTAGTGGCTCTGTATAGTAGTTGTGACTCAGTCTTGCTGGGATAGAGCTATACTAGAGAGAAACGATTTCAGTCCCTGCTAAAGCAATTGTCTCTGATCTTCATTCATAAATAACATTTTCGCATATTCGCAGAACTAGTTTGACTGACTCTACACCTGTTGTACGCATGAGCGGAGACTTCCAGGTTCTAGGAGGGATCCTATTTTGTATATATATGTTTTGGGTTACTTCCACTTATCTATTCTATTTATCTTAGAATTGCCTTTTCTTGTTTAATTTCTACCCTCAAACCAATTAAATTTCATTCCGGGTTATGATTTTGCTTACATACTAGTAGGTTATAGTATGTGCCATCACGACTCAAGAAATCAGGTCATGATAATTTTAAAGCATTATATCTTATTATATTGCATGGTTATTTGAGTTGAGCTATTTTCAGAGTTGAGTATCTTGATGTCAATTATGTTTTTCATTTTACATACTCATACATTCAATGTACTGACGTCATTCGAACTATACTATTTTTATGATGTAGTCACAGGTGATAGAGATCCTCAATAGGTGTATCATTGAAGATCTAGTTGTATACCCGGCTTTGGTGAGACCTATTTACATTCAAAGGCACTCTTGATTCTTTACTTTCGAGTATTTATTTATCAGTTTGAGATAGTCATAGGCCAGTCCCAACATCCTTCCCATAGTCAGTCTTATAGGCTTCGTAGACTAGTCAGACAGAGTTGGAGTTATTTTATTTATTGAATCAGTTCCTAAAAACATTGAGTTATGCTATATGCAAAGTTTATTTTGAGACTTATGCATTAAGGTGAACTTATGTTATTATTTATGCCTATCTGAATTCTATTTTTATGAGTTAATTCTCCCAGTGAGTGAGTTAGCCAGGCCAAGTGGTTCTCCTGGGATCAACAATGGTTTTCAAGTGTAGACCATGTCCAGGGTGTAGGTTTGAGGCATGATGAACTTTATATCATAGCACAGAGTTCAAGAGTCCTAGGGTTTCTATGAAGCCAAGTCTAATAGAGTCCGTCTTATCACTGTGAAATGTGCCACATCTATAGTAGGAAGGCTACAGGACTTTAGGAATTGTTTCACTTCTTTCTTACTCCAATTCGTGATATAGAGTTTAACTTTATGAAATCTACTTCTAATTCATGCATTTCACTATTTTAGATCATGCCTTCAAAGAGAACTTTTGTTACACCCCACACTCTCGAGCTCGGAATATCTCTTAAGTTCTTTAGACATTATCATGTGAGCCGGATAAGCTACGACACTATCAAACGACTCCAAGGAAAGAAGAATGTGATAACCTATAGTAGAGAAGGTTGGAAATAGAGTCATAAGAATCCAGAAGGAATTGGAGGCCAAGTAATGAGTTGTAGGACTCGATTTACCTATGTACGCTACTAATTTAGAAGTCTTATACACTTGAGTTGCTTAAGGACATACCAAGATTACGTAGAATGGATTACATAGGCTCCTAAAATAAGATGAGATTACGAACCAATGAGGAAGGGGAAAAGACGACATGTGGCAGCCAATGGAGGAGCAACACGTGGAAACATCTCAAGCAAGCAGGTGATGCACCTACTTAGGTTCAAGTAGGTGATGCATCTGCTTGGGGTGTGGACCCCACTGCCACGTGGTAGCCCCTAGTTGGCATCATGATACAGTGGCCAAACATGGTTTGACATGTGTCACCCTAAGGGGATGACACGTGTCACCTCCAAGGCAGCCCATGTATTTTTGTTGTATGACTCTTAAGGTAAGTTGTTTATCCAAAATTTCAGCAAACATAAGAGAAAGGAAGAGAGAAAACGTTAGAGAGCCAAAGAAGGCAACCAAGGCTTAAGAGAAAAACTAAGGAAAGTTTCTAATTTTCTCTCCGTGAATTAATTATATACGGTGTTCCTAAAGAACGTGGAGATGTATATATGTATCTTACGATTTCTACGGAACCATAACTTCAGCTTTACGCTTGGAACAAACAAGAGAAAATTGAAAGGAAAAATTCTAGGAACAAGAGGAGTGAGCTACGGGTTTGGCCCTTTGGAGGTGAGTCTCCGACTTTTGTTCCGTAAATTAATTATTTATAGTATACCATGGTTGTATAAAGATGCTTAATAGCTTAAAATCATAATTTGGGGAAGCGGAGAAGTGTCAAAAATAGTCCACTCCGTTTCAGCACGACAAGAGATTTTCGAAGCAAGTTTTTGCTAGGTTTGGCCAATTTCGGGTAAGGTAAGGTTTCTCCTTTAATTTTGTACTTTATAGGGTTGTTATGTAGTATATTAAGTACCTTTTATACTGCTGGAAGTATGGAAAAATCATGGGGATGCTCAGCGAAAGATATAATCTAAATTGAAGTCGTCGTAGTTAAATTGTAGTCGTACTGAGGCGTGGTATGTTTGGAGGCTGATGCTGGTTGGGTGGTGTTTTGAAGGGTATAAATGTGTTCTAAAATATTTGTGGAAGTTTCTGGTTGCAGCCACACAATTCCACGCTTCGTACGATTAAAGGTTTCATGAAATAGAAACTAGAAACCCTATTTTGGATATCGTAATTTCGAGCGAGTCGTTCAGAGGTTGTAATGTATAATGTTGCAAAGTTTTCTATATATAAGAGCTGCTGGTTATGTTTTTGGTTGGCTGTATATATTAGGGATATCATTGGGAATTTGGATAGGGCACCTTATAGGGGAGGTGTTGTCCGTTTTTCGTTAACGCCTTAACTAGTTAAGGAACTAGTCAAGAAGGCGAGCGAGGGAATGGGGTTTATGAATACTCTTAAGTAATGTAAGATGCTTAAAGGTCTAAAGAGTTTGATGTTCGTATTTATTTCATGTTACCTAGGTTCACGGGATGAAAAGGCGATCTGGACAAAGACTAACCCATAACAAGTATGTAGAGCTATTCTTCTTTTCTTTTGGCATGTCTTAGGTATAAGTTATGAATGGTTTGTATACAAAATGTGGGGATAATTCCACTCGTGAAATTCCAGGTGTAATTCATAAACTTCATTCACTTTGTGATGTTAAGACGCCTGTAATAGTTGAGTTATTGCCTTTTAAGGCTGCTAAATCATGAATAGTAGTATATGTAGAGCCTGTCTGATCTTCCTTTTGGAAGGTCTTAAGTATAAATGTAATAGCATATGATATGAGGTGGAGGTAGTTCCAGTTATAAGCTCCAGGTATAACTTGTGACTTTTATTTACTACTTGGTATTAGAATTCTTAAAATAGTTGAATTACCCTCGAGTCTCTTATGTGCTGAATAATACTTGAATGTGTCATCTCCATTCCTAAAGTCTCTGCGAGGAAAAATGTCTCTACTTCTATAAGCTGGTTAACCTTGCCTAGATACACGTCTACGATTCCTGAAACTCCAATTGATATGCTCTGTAACGATGTTAAGAAGATACTTAAGACGATTACTACTCTGATCTTTAGGTGACGATTCACTTGACTATTTCATTGAGTCTCAAATGATGACTTAGTTGCATATAGTTTCTCATTACTCTACTCGAGCACCCTGTAACCCATCTTCTTCCGAGTCCCATAAGAGGGCCGAGAATGCGGTCGTGCCTAGTTTTACTATTCGTTCACCAAGTCCCGGGCCGTCTATATATATGTTATGAAGTATACGAGGATGAAATGCCGTATACGATGAAGTGAAGCATACAATAACGGTATGTGATGATGCTCATCACCGTGTCCCGGGCCGTATATATGTATGATGATATGATGGAAAATGTGGATCAAGCCATTTATTCCTGAGCAATGTTTTAAATTATGGATCGGGCCGAACGTTCCTCGGCATATTTTACTGTATGATGATGGTATGCTATAGACGTACACTACTTTTTCACTAAGTCCCTCACTAAAGGGCCGGATACTTTATGTAGGCATGCATATGAAAATATAGGGATACATTTGTGACCTCGAGCCCCAGAGTGGACTGTATATACTGTGATGACATACGAGATGATGTTGTATACGATGATATGATGCCGTATACGACGACATAATAAAATGATATACATGATGATATGATGACGCGTGATTATGATGAAACGCTTATGATACCAAGTTCATTAGAGGGCCTGGTACAGGGTATGATAAGGTATATGACTGCATGTCCTAAGCTGCAGGTACAGTAATCTGTTAACTGTTATACATGTTTTCTGTATCCCCATTTCAGTTGTTGTTTCAGTTATGATATGTTATGCTTTATATACTCAGTACATATGTCGTACTGACACCTCGTTCTCTGAGGGGCTGCATTTCATGCCCGCAGGTACAGATATTCATGTTGGAGATCCGCTAGCTTAGGGTTTCCACTCAACTATGTTAGACGTGCTCCGCTATTCTGGAGCCTTACTAGTTATGTTGGTCATTGATGTATATGTTTATTTATTCAAGGGTACGGCGGGGGCCCTATCCCGCCATATGATACAGTTATTACTCTTAGAGGTCTGTAGACATGTGTATGTGGGTTATTTGTAAGTTTGTTTCAGTTGTGCTCATATGACATATTGCAAATATTTTTGTGGTATGGCAGCCTCGTCGGCTCGCGTGCCCTTTCCTGTTATGGTACAGGTGAATGAGGCTACAGGTTCTTGGAAAAAAAGTTTTAACCCATTGCGGTTTGTATATAGCATCACATCACGCACGATTTAACTTAAGGGTAACTGATAGATACACATAAGGGGGTCCAAGTCGGACCCTAGTCACGGCTTATGGGGTTGGGTCATGACATAAGTGGTATCAGAGCAGTTCGTCCTTGGAATGTCTACAGATCGTGTCTAATAGAGTCTTGTCTATCGGTGTGTTGTGCACCACATCTATAGACAGGAGGCTACAGGACATTTAGAATGTTACTTTCTTTCATATCTAAGATCGTGCGATAGAGCTGAGTCATAAAGAATGAAATTCCTCATACTAACCCATAATTTTAGCAGGAGGACCACATCGATAGAAGCAAGCAACTGACGATATCGGAAGTTACATAGCACACAGGTAAGCAAAGGTACAAAATACATATATCAGGTAAGGTATTGAAATGAGATTGGCATATACAATTCAAAAGTGAAAGGAAAGATAAATAGAAAAGTGTAACAGGTGCAGCTCGAGTGGACATAACAGGTAAGTCCATTTCCATACTGTTAATTGTGGGTGCCCTGTGTGGCTGCGTGATGAGATGATATGACTATATATGTGTGACCTATGTGGCTGTAATCTGATATGATCTAAATATATACATGTATGCCCTGTGAGGCATTGTTGGTATTTTCTGCGTGCAGGTGTTGAGATAGTAAGAAATATAGAGGAAACTCTGCCCAAATTTTCGTATAAATAAAAAGAGAATGAGATACAGGGCTATAGTATGTCTTGAAAGGTTGTGCTCACAACAATGATGAGATTTGACTAAACAAGTATGGACGACCTCAAGAAATAAGTTAATTGCGAAATTAATAGCAATAGAAACTAGGAGGTCAATATCAGTATAGTAGAACAAAGTTGGAAAGGACCTATAATCCAATGAAGCTGACTTACGAAAGACTGATAGATCTGAATAGAATGATATAGTAAGGCACCGACAGAATTGGCACATAAGGATAAACTATGACAAGTTATAGTTAAAAGAAGTAACAATATGATGAAGACGAGAGTACAAGGGACAAAAAATGGTGACAGATGTGAAGTATTAATAAGACAGCTTGTGAGACGTTAAGGATAAGACTTACTAAGAAGGCTAAGTAACCCATAGTAAGAATCGTGAAGAAGGTTAAACAGTATTATACTATGGGATTGAATGTGAACAAGATACTATGTGAATATAACAAAGATCGTTATAAGAGTAAGGAAAGCCTAGTAAAGAAGTATTTGAAGGATACGAGGTGATTTAGGAAGAATGGAAGGGCAAATAGTGAACGAGTAAGAAGGACTTGCACAACTTTATAGGGAGAGTTCAGAATAAAAGGTCAAAGGGTAGCGAAAGTGAAAAGGAGCGACAAGATAGGATGAATGCCAGAAATGACTGGTATACTAAGAGTATATAGAGATAAACAAGAAATGTTTTGAAAACAAGAAAGGAAGGTCATGTAAAACTAATGTTTTTCGGAGGATATAGGAGTAACATGGAACTTCTTGCGCACAAAAACAAATGGACATAGACAAGAGGAGTGAAAGGATTACTAGGGGAGGCACTCAAGATAGATGTGATTAATTAAGTATGAGTATCGAATGAAAAGGGAAATAGATAGTTACGAACTGATGGCATAGTATGATAAAAAGGTGATAAGATAAGGCCACTACTACAACGAAGTTGATATGGTTTTAAATAGGAGTAGAAGTGAGCCTTAAGCACATGAAAAAGATGAAAGCTCATGAGGTATAAAGAAGTATTATGTATATGTGACTCCACTTTGGAGATTAGTGAGATCCTGCAAAGAGAGAGAATGTCGATTTATAGAACAACTGCTGCATTATGAGGTTATTAGAAGAATAAGTAGTATCCACTAGAATCAGGCTAGTGTTATGATGAAGCTCGACACATGGATCATCAAAGTATAAGTACTCTCGAGTGGAGAGTTTGAACCGATCATGGGCACGAGCTAATTACTGATTGGGATGAATGGAATATGGCTTTGAATGCACTGCTACATTATGGATGTTACTCAAGTACTAACCATCAGATGAGACTTTATATGATATATTGCGAATACAAAAACACCTTATGGTTGTGCTAGGGGTTCTTATAAGAGCAATCAAACGTATAGACGATCTAATAGAAGATGTGGACATGGTGCAGCATGTTAAAAATGTTGGAGTAGAATTATTCATGTGTGAATAGCTGAAAATAAATAGAGGATGACATGGGTACACCCTAAATGGGGGAAAGTGGACAAGAGAAGTACAAGCATAAGAGAAAATCAACTGACGCTATCATATGTAAATGGGAATGCTTAAACTTTAAACGAGACCCCATAAGGGATGGACACGATCATACCCTCACTATTGCATCACATTTTGTCAAAACTCCAAAGTTAAGCGTGTTTGGGTAAGAGTAGAACTGGGATTGGTGACCCCCTGGGAAATGAAAAAGTAAATGAAACAAGTATGGCAAAAGAGACTGTAAGTGCGCGGTAGTACAATGACACATGTAGAGCAGAGTAAGCCAAGAGCAGGAAAGATTAAAACTAAAATGGAATGCACTTCATGAAAATAGCACAAGAATAGTTGTGCGGCCTATGAACATTGGCATATTAAGAGTAAGGACAAGGGATTACTCGATAAAAAGAAGTCGGTAATAGTAGTGTGATGGCCATATTTAGAATCGATTATAGAAAAGTGTAAGATGGTTCGAGGCAGAACTAGTAAGATATAATCGATATTAAGGACAAAAGCCTTAGTGGAGCCCCGACCTCGACTTAAGGAGGTAAGCCTCTCGTATAGCGATAATAAGGCATTTTCTAAATTTCTCCAAGTACCTACACGCGTTTGTGTAAGAATTATAACATAATGTTTGGTAATAAAACTGGAAGGAAGATCTGAGTAAAAGAGCAAGATAGTATACCTAAGGTGTTACAAGTTGAATTAAGAGGAATTGTATAATATCTTAAACGAAGTAGAGCATCAGAGGCTTGATAGCGTGTTACGGGGGATGGGAATCCCGACTCGGAAATGGAAGGCAATTAAGGTAGGTTATAGTCCAAGCTGATCTCACACTATACGGAAGTATAAGTTTATATGTGTTATGATGGATAAAGCTGCCTATAAGTGGGACCGACTGTCCGATTTGAAGCAATACATTTAGTTTTCACAGATCAATACTTCGTAAGTATATAAACGACCCTCCCAGAATATTTCCCAGGGAGGAGGTCTATGTAACAGGGAGTTATCCTATGAGGGGAAACTTATTGCCATCCTGGATCAGCAGATTAAAAGGGGTGCGAACTAAGGACATAGCTATTGTCAAGGTGCCGTGGTAGAATAAGAATCGTGAAGAAATAACTTGGGAAACTAAAGAGGATATGAAACACAGGTTTCCGTACCTATTTCCAAATGTCTACGGGTAAACCACCACTCCTGGAACTCATATATTAAGTACATGGATGAAAATATATGTTATTGCAATAGAAAGGAATCTCCCTATAGTTTATATAAAGTCTTAAGGAAAGTTTTATTCAACATTCGAGGATGAATGTTCTGAAGGGGGAAAGGATGTTACACCCCACACTCTCGAGTTTGGAATGTCTCTTAAGTTCTTTAGACATTATCATGTGAGCCGGATAAGCTACAACACTATCAAACGACTTCAAGGAAAGAAGAATGTGATACCCTATAGTAGAGAAGGTTGGAAATAGAGCCATAAGAATCCGGAAGGAATTGGAGGCCAAGTAATGAGTCGTAGGACTCAATTTACCTACGTACTCTACTAATTTAGAAGTCTTATACACTTGAGTTGCTTAAGGACATACCAAGCTTACATAGCATGGATTACATAGGCTTCTAAAATAAGATGAGATTACGAACCAATGAGGAAGGGGAAAAGACGACACATGGCAGCCAATGGAGGAGTGACACGTGGAAGCACCTCAAGCAAGCAGGTGATGCACCTACTTAGGTTCAAGTAGGTGATGCATCTTCTTGGAGGGTGGACCCCACTGCCATGTGGCATCCCCTAGTTGGCAGCATGATACGGTGGCCAATCATGGCTTGACACCTGTCACCCTTAAGGGGCTGACACGTGTCACCTCCAAGGCAGCCCATGTATTTTTGTTGTATGACTCTTAAGGTAATTTTTTTATCCAAAAGTTCAGCAAACATAAGAGAAAGGAAGAGAGAAAACGTTAGAGAGCCAAATAAGGCAGCCAGGGCTTAAGAGAAATACTAAGGTAAGTTTCTAATTTTCTCTCTGTGAATTAATTATATACGGTATTCTTCAAGCACGTGGAGATGTATATATGTATCTTACGATGTCTATGGAACCATAACTTCAGCTTTATGCTTGGAACAAATAAGAGAAAATTGAAAGGAAAAATTCTAGGAACAAGAGGAGGGAGCTAAGGGTTTGGCACTTTGGAGGCGAGTCTCCGACTTTCGTTCCATGAATTAATTATTTATGGTATCCCAAGGTTGTATAAATATGTTTAATATCTTAAAATCATAATTTGGGGCAGCGGAGAAGTGTCAAAATCAGTCCACTCCGTTTCAGCACGACAAGAGATTTTCGAAGCAAGTTTTGGCTAGTTTTAGCCAATTTCGGGTAAGGTAAGGTTTCTCATTTAAATTTGGAATTTATGGGGTTCTTATGGAGTATATTATTTACCTTTTATACTGCTGAAAGTATGGAAAAATCGTGGGAATGCTCAGCGAAAGAAACAATCTAAATTAAAGTCCCTGTAGTTATGTTGTAGTCGAACTGAGGCATGGTGTGTTTGGAGGATGCTTCTGGTTGGGTGGTGTTTTACAGGGTCTAAATGTGTTCTAAAATAGGTGTGTAAGTTGTTGGTTTCATCCACACGATTCCATTCTTCGTACGATTAAAGGTTTCGCAAAATAGAAACTAGAAACCCTATTTTGGATATCGTAATTTCGAGCGAGTCGTTCGGAGGTTGTAATGTATAATGTTGCAAAGTTTTCTATATATATGATCTGATGGTTATGTTGTTGGTTGTCTGTATATATTATGGACGTTATTGGGAATTCGGATAGGGCATATTATAGGGGAGGTGCTGTCCGATTTTCGTTAACGCCTTAACTAGTTAAGGAACTAGTCGAGAAAGAGAGCGAGGGAATGGGGTTTATGAATACTCTTAAGTAATGTAAAATGATGAAAGGTCTAAAGAGGTTGATTTTCATATTTATTTCATGTTACCTAGGTTCACGGGACGACAAGGCGACCTGGACAAAGAATAACCCATAACAGGTATGTAGAGCTATTTTTCTTTTCTTTTGGCATGTCTTAGGTATAAGTTATGTATAGTTTGTATACGAAATGTGGGGATAATTCCACTCGTGAAACTCCAGGTGTAATTCACAAACTCTATTCACTTTGTGATGTTAAGAAGCCTGTAATAGCTGAGTTATTGCCTTTTAAGGCTGCTAAATCATGAATAGTAGTATATGTAGAGTCTGTCTGTTCTTCCTTTTGGAAGGTCTTAAGTATAAATGTAATAGCATATGATATGAGGTGGAGGTAGTTCCATTTATAAGCTCTAGGTATAACTTGTGACTTTTATTTACCACTTGGTATTAGAATTCTTAAAATAGTTGAACTACCCTCGAGTCTCCTATCTACTGAATAATACTTGAATATGTCACCTCCTATTCCTAAAGTCTCTGCGACGACAAATGTCTCTACTTCCATAAGATGTTTAACCTTGTGTCGATACACGTCTACGATTCCTGAAACTCCAGTTGATATGCTCCGTAACGATGTTTAGAAGATATATAAGATGATTACTACTTTGATCTTCAGGTGATGATTCACTTGACTGTTTGATTGAGTCTCAAATGATGACTTAGTTGCATATCTGTAACCATCTTCCTCTGAGTCCCATAAGAGGGCCGAGAATGTGGTCGTGCCTAGTTTTACTATTCATTCACCGAGTCCCGGGCCAGCTATATATATATATATATGAAGTATACGAGGATGAAATACCGTATACGATGAAGTAAAGCATACGATGACGCCGTATGTGATGATGCTCGTCACCATGTCCTTGGCCGGATATATGTATGATGATATGATGGAAAATGTGGATCAAGCCGTATATTCCTCAACAATGTTTTAAATTATGGATCGGGCCAAACGTTCCTCGGCATATTTTACTGTATGATGATGGTACGCTATAGACGTACACTACTCTTTTACTGAGTCCCTCACTAAAGGGTCGGATACTTTATGTAGGCATGCATATGAAAATATAGGGATACATTTATGACCCCGAGCCCTATAGTGGATCGGATATACTGTGATGACATATGAGATGATGCCGTATACGATGATATGATGCCTTATACGACGATATGATAAAATGATATACATGATGATATGACGACGCATGATTATAATGAAATGATTATGATACCGAGTTCATTAGAGGGTCGGGTACAGGGTATTATAAGGTATATGACTGTATGTCCTAAGTTGCAGGTACAGTAATCTGTTTATTGTTATATATGTTTTCTGTATCCCCATTTCAATTGTTGTTTCAGTTATGATATGTTATGCTTTATATACTCAGTACATATGTCGTATTGACCCCCCGTTCTCGGGGGGGCTGCGTTTCATGCCCTCAGGTACAAATGTTCATGTTGGAGATCCGCTAGCTTAGGATTTCCACTCAGCTATTTGGATGTGCTCCACTGTTCTGGAGCTTTACTGTTGATGCTGGTCAATAATGTATATGTTTATTTATTCAAGGGTACAGCGGGGGCCCTGTCCCGCCATATGATACAATTATTACTCTTAGAGGTCTGTAGACATGTGTATGTGGGTTATTTGTAAGTTTGTTTCAGTTTTGCTCATACGACGTATTGCAAATGTTTTCGTGGTATGGCAGCCTCATCGGCTCGCATGCCCTTTCCTGTTATGGTACAGGTGAATGAGGCTATAAGTTCCTAAAAAAAAAGTTTTGACCCATTGGGGTTTGTATAGAGCATCACATCACACACAGTTCAACTTAAGGGTAGATGATAGATATGCATAACGGGGTCTAAGTCAGACCCCAGACATGGCCTATAGAGTTAGGTCGTGACAACTTTGAGCCAAAGGAACATCGCTGAGGATGATATTCCCCTATCTTCTATTAAGCAGACCCGAAATCAAGCTCAATCTATTAATAATAAAAATAAGGTGGAGAATAAGACTCAGGAAATTCCACACACTCCTCAACCTATGATTACTTCTGAGGCTGAATTTAACGGTTTAGGCTCTGTATTTCAGATTTTATGATGCCCGATATTTTGGGCCCCTAGTTTAGTTATCTAGTATGTTTTGTGGCTAATTCAATCGAATATGATATTGAGTGTCAGGCGCACCTCCTGTATTTTGGGGTGTGACAAATATGGTATCAGAGCAGGTCATATCCTAGAGAGTCCACAAGTCGTGTCTAGTAGAGTCTTCCTTATGGGTGTGTTGTACACCACACTTATAATTAAGAGACTATGAGGCATTTAGTTATGGATGTGTTGTATACCACACTTATAATTAATAGGCTATGAGGCATTTAGGAATGGTTACATTTCTTTTAATTAATAGATTGTGCTATAAAGCGAATTTATAAAGACATTTGAAATCTAAATCATTCTTTTGGTCTCTTATCTAACATGATACCAACACTCAAGATCTGGCACATTAAGAGAGATGTATGGATCTAGGAGAAGGTACCAGTCGTTCCCCCCCAAGTTAGGGGGATAGATTTCCCTTACATGCACACCGTGAGTCTCCCCCCAAACACCTATTGACACCTGAGAATATGTAGTAAACCCAACCTCACTAGTTCCATAGGTACCTAAGGCAGCTAGGAACATAAAACCTTCAACACCTATTGTTCCCCCACCAGAGACTAGGGAGCAGGGGAGAGGGAGGCAGTTCAGTTGCTTCCTAGGATGGTTTCTATGCATGAGTGATAGTTAGAATAGGGAGAATATGCTTAGAGAGATCGGGCAGAAAGCTCGAAGGTAAGAGATTTTCTTCACTTGGCCCCTTCATTATTTACGGGATCTAGTTCCACTGAGGATCCTAGGACTAGATCATATGAAGAGAGTATTAAGGCTAATGCTTACCTCCATCACCGAGGTAGTGGAGTTGAATTCTTTTCAGCTACATGATGTAGCCGTCTTGTGGTATGAGGCATAGGAGAGATCTAAAGGACCTGATGCTCTACCAACAGAGTGGGAGAAATTTCTCTGAAGCCTTTCTAGCCTATTATGTACCATGAGACATTTGAGAGGCCCACCTTGATCAGTTTATCAGCTTGAGGTTAGGGTATATGAGTGTAAGGGATTATAACCATAGATTTAATTATTTGGCGAGGTATGCACTAAATATTGTACATACCATGAAGGGTAAAGTTTATCGTTATGGGATGGTTTTAGGGATTATCTTATTAGAGACTGTTATGTAGCATCCCTATCGGATAATGTAGCTACTTCCCGCATTCAAGCTTTCACTCAGACTATAAAGGATCTTTCTCGCCGAATTCTTGATCCCATAGAGATAGGGAGAAGAGTAAGAGGGACCTTCTATATGGTAATTTAGGGAGAAATAAGGTGATTTTAGAACCCCACTACCTCAATATCGGCCTTGACCAGCAGGTAGTGTCCATCCATAGATGCATGGTCATTTATTTGATTGTTATATTTAGTCAGGACAGGGGTAGAGCTCCGATCAGCCTGAGGGCCTTCAGTAGAAGCGTTTCACACAGATCAAACAACCTACTCTTCCATATACGCAGTGCGGTAAGCCGCACACTAGGCAGAGTAGAAAGGGTTCAGGTGCATGTTATCATTGTGGAAAGACAGAAAATTTTATTAGGTAGTGCCCGGGGTTAGGTAGAGGTGCACTTAGCTAAGCCTTCAAGATCCACAACAACCTCTTCTCCCTCAATCCAGTCTTTCTGACCATGCCTATAGCTTACTTATGATCGAGGTTGGGGGAGAGATGGAGGAGACACCTCAGGTTCTAGCGATGACTAGAACCACTTTTATGCACTCACAAGCCAACAAGATTTAGAGGCATCAACTGATATTTTCCCAAGTACATTGACGATACATTCTCGTGTTTATTTATGCATTTATAGATCCCAGCTGTCATGACCCAGCCTAGGGCCTAGTCATAACATGGCGATCAAAACCCCGTAGGGCTCCAACCAAGCCTCTTATACATATCATAAGCATATATAAGGTAAAATATAAAAGAGAAAACATCATAAGATAGTCTAAAAACCATGAATAGAAATCTGAAATTTGTGTTATGACAACATAGATTCAAACATATGTCCAACTAAATGCCTCTAAATATGAGTATGGGTGGGGGATAAGACCTGTCCTTAGCTAACCCTCAACATACAATGCAAACAAAAGTCTTTTGAAAAGGAAACAGTAACCTACTTGAAACTAGTCCTCGGTTTAATGAGGACTCACCATAATGCCTTGAGATAGGAATGCCTACTAGTTACGTGGATGATAAGGATCTTCAACCTCAACCCCTACATTATGAGACAATGTAGGCAAAAAGTATGCATTAGTACGTTGGAATTTACTAATGTTGAGGGCGTGACATGCAACGTAAATCATGGAATGCAAAGGTCAAGTAAAACACATGATAAGATGGAATACGTAAAGTCATGAGAAAATCATATTAACCAAAGCCTTTTAAAGCATAAATTCAAAATCATAACATACTTAAGAGATCATACATATGTGGGATAGGAACCATAACTGACAATAAGACCATGCGAGCTATAACATGGAATTCGATGATACCCACATCGAGAAGGAGGAGGCTACTTTGCCAAGGTAGACTACTAATCATGAACATGTGCTATTTGTGGATCCACTAACTCGGCCATAAAGGCAACCTACGGTGGCACATAGTTTATGGGATATGAGGATGCTACTAAGGCTTTTGGTAGGGCTCCCACCTCAAGTCCACTAGTGCTAAGTCAAATCCCACGAAATACATACATAACATAACATCATAATATCATATATCATAGTCATGATCATAGGCTTGAAATCCTAGAGTAGTTTATTTTCATAACATACCTTGTAATGTGAGAATTGTTCTTTAATCATTAAAATCATTTTTGCATAATTCATAGCGCTAGGCCTTAGGTCACCACATAGGTCCCTAAGTCACCTTACATCATAACTTACATGAAAAACCATAATTTGAAACATATTTATCATTCATGATCATAATGGAAATTCATAGTCAAAATTTATACTTTGAAAATTAATGACCATAGCTTGAACTTGAAATTAGGGTATGACATGAATACATGATCAATTGACTTGAAAATTATGAAATTTACTTGAAGATATGCATGATCATAAACTTTATATCAGCCCATACATAATTCATATAGATAATATCCTTTAGAAGTATAAATCAAAATACTCATAATTTACATCATGAACCCTAAAAATCAAAATAAAAGAATTTATTAAAAAAACTCTTCAATTTATTTCAATAACCATCAATTTATATCAAAAATAGACTCATGATCATACTTTAAATCAAAATTCATGCAATTGACTAGAGATCACAAAACCCATAAAATACCATTCTTTAATTTGATAGAAAATCTTAAAAAATTGATTGTGCTTAATGGATGAAAGGATCCATGAATCCATACCCACATACCTTGAGTGAGAACATCAATTAATTTGGAAGAATTGAGAATTTGGATGGAGAAATTGAGTGAATTTGCTTGAAGTCTTCAATGGAAACCCTTGAGAGCCTTTTTGTAGAGAGAGAAATATTTGATAGATGAATTGTAGAAGAATGAATAGAATTAGAGGTTTAGGTTAATTTATAGAGTTGAATTAGCTCCTAAAAACATCTAGGTTCATTAACTAATAATTTGGGAAAAGTCTAAAATGCCCTTAAAAAAACTAAATTCGGCTTGGAAACCTTCCTAGGTCCACGACGCGGTCCCGTCACGACCAACTCGGCCGAAACTGCTTCCCAAGTCCGCAATGTGGTTCTATCATGGACCACACTATTTTGTGGTTTCTTCGAAAATCCTTCTTCCGTTATATGGGTCCTAAAAATCCAGCGAGACCATTTCCCCACAGATTTTGATCCCCTGATCAATATTCCAAACTTAGATTTTCCAAAAAGATTAAGGATAATGCGTTACATGAGCGGCCTATTTTTAAGGCATTCTTAAGGTATTTTGTGGGCATTTTTGAGGGATGTTACAATATCTCCCTCTTTGAAACATTTGTTCTCGAATGATATTCAACTAATACAGGAAAGACATGGAAAAAGAATTTAGAAACCCGATATGGACATGAGGACACTTTGAAAAATGCATAGACCATGTAAACTTCATACTTCAAATAAAACATAGTCCTTGACAGAAATCATTTTCATGAATCATGCATATATATGAATGACATATGGAACTGAAGCATAGAAGTTTAATCGATTTAATCATGAGCAACTCAGTTCCTTTAGACTTAAGTGAAAGGAAAGAGGTAAGGATATTGCTTCTTCATGTCCGATTCTACTTCCCACATAGCACTCTCTACTTGTTGATTCCTCTACAACACTTTGACAGATGCAACGTCTTTATTTCTCAGCCTCTTCACTTTGCGGTCTAAAATCTCAATCGGGACCTTCGCAGAAGTCAAATTCTCTTCAATACTCACGTTCTCTATTGGCACAGTAGAATTTGGATCACCCATAAACTTTCTCAACATCGACACATGAAATACCAGATAAACCAAAGCCAACTCAAGTGGCAAGTCTAAATTATATGCTACCTTGCCAATATGCTTCAATATCCTATACGGTCCTATATATCTAGGGCTCAACATCCCTTTCTTACCAAACCGCATTACACTTTTTATAGGTGAAATCTTCAAATACACCATGTCATCCACATCAAATTCAATATGTCTCCTCCTAGTGTCTGAATAGGACTTTTGACAACTTTGAGCCATTTTCAATCTTTCTCTTATGAGTCTTACTTTCTCCATTGCATCAATTACAAAATATGGACCAATCAACGCCATCTCAATAACTTCAAACCACCCCACCGGAGACCTACATCTTCTCCCGTACAAGGCTTTAAAAGGAGCTATTTAGATGCTAAAGTGATAACTGTTATTATAAGCGAACTCAATCAATGGCAAATGGTCATCCCAACTTCTTCTAAGGTCAATCACACATGACCTTAACATATCCTCCAAAGTTTGAATTGTTCTCTCGGCTTGCCCATCTGTTTGAGGATAAAAAATGGTACTTAGCTTGACTTTAGTGCCAAGACCTTTTTGAAATGACTTCCAAAAATATGAACTAAATTGAGTACCTTTATCCGATATAATCAACAAAGGAACACCATGAAGTTTCACAAGTTTACGAATGTACAACTTAGCATAGTCTTTGTCACCATAAGAAGTTTTGATTGGTAGAAAATGCATCAATTTGGTCATTTGGTCCACAATGACCCAAATAGAATCATGTTATCTTCTAGTACGAGGCAAACCTATAACAAAGTCTATATTCACATCTTCCAATTTCCATGTAGGAATTTCGATTTCTTGAGCTAGACCTCCTGGCCTTTGATGTTCAACTTTCACTTGTTAGCAATTAAGACACTTAGCCATGAATTCCTCTATGTCTTTCTTCACGCCATTCCACCAATACACTTTCCTCAATTCACGATACATCTTGGTGGATCCTAGATGAATTGAACACCGAGAACTATGGGCCCTCACTCAATATCAACTGTCTTATTCCATCAACATTTGGAATACACAACCAACCTTGGTAATGTAGTACCAAATCTTCTCCTAGGGATAAAGCCTCAATAGAATTTTTGGCAACCGACTTCTTCAATTCGACCAAGGTTGGATCATTGTCTTGCTTGGCCTTAACTTCTGTGGCAAGAGATGATTCTGAAACATTATGTATAAGAACGCCTGCATTATTGGAATCAACCAAACGCACACCTAAATGCTCCAATCTATGGACCTTTTTAACAAATTCCTTTTTACCTTCCTCAATATGTGCGACACTACCCATAGGGAACTGACTAAAAGTATCGGCTATAACATTTTCCTTACCCGGATGGTAGAATATGCTCATGTCATAATCTTGTAGGAGTTCAAGCAACCTCCTTTGCCTAAGGTTTAAATCTTTTTGACTAAAAACATATTGCAAGCTTCAGTGGTCAGTAAACATATCAACATGCACCCATAAAGATAATGACGCCAAATTTTTAATGCAAATAAAACTGCCGCAAGTTCAAGATCATAGGTTGGATAGTTTGTTTCATGTACTTTAAGTTGCCTAGAGGCATAGGCTATAACCTTATCGTATTGCATCAAGACACAACCCAAACTAACATGTGAAGTATCACAATAAACAACAAACCCATCTGAACCTTCGAGCAATGTCAAAATAAGAGCTGACATAAGACGATCTTTCAATATTTGAAAACTTTTCTCATATTTTTTCGATCATTGAAATTTTTCTTTCTTTTGTGTCAACTTAGTTAAAGGCGAAAAAATAGATTAGAACCCTTCAACAAACCTTCTGTAGTACCCAGCTAAGCCTAAAAAGCTTCTAATGTTCAAAGGAGATAATGGTCTAGGCCAATTTTTATCTTCCTCCATTTTCTTTGGATCTACCTTAATCCCATCACCGGATACCACATGGCCAAGAAATGCAACCTCTCTTAGCCAAAATTTGCACTTACTAAATTTAGTGAATAGTTTCTTTTCTCTTAATATTTGCAACACAATCCTTAAGTGCCCCATATGATCTTCCTCATTTCGACAGTAAATCAAGATGTCATCAAAAAACACCACTACAAACATATCCAAATATGGCTTGAAAATGCGATTCATCAAATCCATGAATATAGAGGAAGCATTTGTCAACCCAAATGACATTACTACAAATTAAAAATGACCATACCTTATCCGAAAGGTCGTCTTGGGAATATCACACTCCCTTACCCTCAATTGATGATAACCGGAATGGAGGTCAATCTTAGAAAAATAGCTTGCTCCTTATAATTGATCAAACAAGTCATCTATCCTTGGGATTGGATATTTGTTCTTTATGGTGACCTTATTCAAATGTCGGTAGTCTATACACATTTGGAGTGACCCATCTTTCTTCCTAACAAATAATACGAGAGCACCCCAAGGTGAAATATTTAGTCTTATAAAACCCTTATCCAACAGATCCTTTAATTGTTCTTTCAACTCCTTAAGTTCTACCGGAGCCATACAGTAAGGAGGAATAAAGATAGGTTGGGTATCGGGAAGGAGATCTATGACAAAGTCAATCCCTTTCGAGAGAAATACCAGGCAAATCATCAGGAAACACGTCGAAGAACTCATTAACTATAGGGACCGACTCAGGAGTAGAAGTTTTGGAATCAATGTCCCTAACTTGCATAGTATGATAAATGCACCCTTTGGAAATCATTTTTTGGCCTTAATAGATGAGATGAATCGACCCTTAACAACTGAATCATTACCCTTCCATTCAAGAATAGGCTCATTAGGGAAGTAAAACTTAACCACATGTGTTCTACAACATATAGATGCATAAGCGACATGTAACAAATCCATACCAATAATGATGTCGAAATCAGTCATATCAAGTTCAATAAGGTCACATTGAATAACTTTGTGCAAGACCCATACGGGACAATTTCTGTAAGCTCTCTTGGCTACTACTAAACCACCAACGGGAGTATAAACCGAGAAAGATTCTATTAACACTTTGGGGCACACATTAAATCTCATAGCAATGTAAGGAGTAACAAAAGACAAGTTGGCACCCGGATCAAGCAATGCATAATCATCAAAGTTAAAGACTCGTAACATACTTGTAACCACATCGAGAGACTCATCAACCTCTTGCCTACTATGAAGAGCATAAAATCAATTGTTATGTTGGCTACCCTTAGGATGAGCTTGGGCACCTTGTTGCACTTGGCCTCCTATAGGACGACCATCTCCACCCTTGTTGGATACAAGAGGGTACTTGGATCGCTTATGGCCCATCTTTCAACATCCACAGCAAGCTCCTATTCTGATCAAGAACTTTCCTTCATGATTATTTCCACACTTTGCACAGTTTAGAAGAAAAGGGTTACTAGCATTTACACCTTATTCACCTTAAGCTTTAGGGTATGGCACCCTATCCTTAGCAAACTTCTTCCCTAAGCTTTGGCCTTGATTTGAGCATCCACTGCTACCAATGGTCCTAGTAATAGAGAAACCACCTTCATACTGGGCCCTATTAGAATCCCTCATCCTTATTTCCTTGATCTTTTCTCCCTCAATTTGTTCGGCAAAAGTCATGAGCTGAGATATGTCCATCTTCTTAAAAAGAATAGAGGTGCGACATTCCTTGGCAACCAAGTTGGACACCCCTGATATGAATTTACTCATTTGGTCCTGAAGATTGGCAACCATTGAAGGAGCATACTTTGATAGCTTAGTAAACTTGAGGGCATAGTCCCTCATTCCCATATTGCCTTGTTGAAGATTTATAAACTCCAACACTTTAGGCTCCCTTAACTCAAGAGGGAAAAAGTGATCAAGAAAAGCAAGTTTGAAAGCTTCCTATTTGACAGGACCTTCATCCACTCTCTCCAACTTCCATTGAGTATACCATAGTTGAGCAACACGTTTGAGCTTATAAGCCTCTAAATCCGCTTTTTCTTTCGAAGTCATCCCCATAATAGTCACTATCTTATAGACCTCATCAATGAGCTCTTTAGGATCCTCATCAACCTTTGAGCCATGAAATTTCAGAGGATTTATTCGTGCAAAGTCCCTTACTCTTAAGGATGGAGTAGGAACATTAGGAGGAGCCACGACACCTTGGTTGGTCACCACTTTGGCTAGCATAGTGATAGCGGTTTGGAACTCCACATTAGTCACTTGGTCCAGTAGAGGACCATTGTCTTGAGGAGCCGGGGGAGCTTAGGCTTCATTAACATTTTCTCCCCTTAGAAGTGGTGGTCTTCTTGGAGCTATCTTTCTGAAAATCTCAAAGAAAGACCATTAAGGAAAAGAAGTCTTAACATAAACTCTATAGCACGACATGGATCATAAAAGAAGTGTGAATTCCTAATTACGTCATAGACTCCTACTCATAAGTGTGGAGTGCTTCACACACATGAATAAGATTCTACTTGATGTCGCATGTTGGACACCCTAGGACACTTGAAAAACTTTGTGCTCTGATACAAAGTTAGTCACGACCTGGCCTAGGGCCTAGTCAAAATATGATGATCAAAACCCCGAAGGGCTACAAATAAGACTCTTGTACATATTATAAGCATATATGAGGTAAAATATAAAAGAGGAAACATCATAAGAGAGTCTAAAAACCATGAATAGAAATCTAAAAATGTGTTATGACAACGTAGATTCAAACATATGTCCAACTAGATGCCTCTAAATATGAGTATGGGTGGGGGCTAAGATATGACCTTAGCTCACCCTCAACATACAATGCAAACAAAAGTCTTTTGAAAAGGAAATAGAAACCAACTTAAAACAAGTCCCCAGTTCAATGAGGACTCACCATAATGCCTTGGGATAGAAACGTCTACTAGGTACATGGATGATAAGGATCTTCAACCTCAAACCCTACATTATGAGACAATATAAGCAAAAAGTATGCATTAGTACGTTGGAATATACTATGTATGAGGGTATGACATACAATGTAAATCATGGAATGAAAAGGTCAAGTAAAACACATGATAATATAGAATATGTAAAGTCATGAGAAAATCATATTGACAAGGCATTTTAAAGCATAAATTCAAAATCATAACGTACATAAGAGATCATAGATATGTAGGATAGGAACCATACCAATAATAAGAACATGCAAACTATAACATGGAATCCGATGATATCCACATCAAGAAGGAGGAGGCTACTTTGCCAAGGTAGACTCCTAATCATGAACATGTTCTATTTGTGGATCCACTAGCTAGGCCATAAAGGCAACGTATGATGGCACGTAGTTTATAGGCAATGAGGCTGCTACTAAGGCTTTTGGTAGGGCCCCCACCTCAATTCACTCGGTTCTAACTGAAATCCCATAAAATACATACATAACATAAGATCATAATATCATATATCTTAGTCATGATCATAGGCTAGAAACCCTTGAGTAGCTCATTTTCATAACATACTTGTAATGTGAGAATTGTCCTTTCATCATTAATTATTTTTGCATAATTTATATCGTTAGGCCTTAGGTCACCATATAGTGCCCTAATTCACCTTACTTCATAACTTGTATGAAAAACCAAAATTTGAAACATACTTATCATTCATGATCATAATGGAAATTCATAGTCATAATTCATACTTTTTCAATTTATACTATCTTTGGTGATTCCGTGTTAGCCAAGAGAGTCTATAGAAGTTTTCCCATGTTGGTTTTACATAAAGTTATCCCTTCTGATCTTGTTGAACTAGACATGACCAATTTTGATATTATTCTTGGTATAAATTAGTTATATTCCTCTTATGCATCAATTATTGTAGAACTGTAAGGTCAAAATTTTAATTTCCTAATAAGCCTATCCTTGAATGGAAGGGTGACTATTTGGTGTTTAAGGGTCGATTAATCTCATGTCACCTAGAAAATGATTTTCACAGGGTGCATCAATCATCTAGTGCGAGTTTAGGATGTTGATTCTAATACTCCTACTCTTGAATCAGTCCTTATAGATCATGAGTTTTTCCAATGAGTTTCCAAATGATTTGCATGGTGTGCTTCCCAAAAGGAAAATTGACTTTGGTATACATCTCCTTCCTAATACTCAACCTATTTATATTCCTCCTTATCATATGGCTCCAATAGAACTTAAGTAGTTGAAAGAGCAATTGAAAGATTAATTGGATAAGGATTTTATAAGGCCAAGTATTTCACCATGGGGTGCTCCTATGTTTTTTGTAAAAATAAGGATGGGTCACTCTGAATGTGTATAGATTATCAACAATTGAATAAGGTTACTGTGAAGAACAAGTATCGATGTCCGAGGATAGATGATATGCTTGATCAATTAAAGGGAGCAAGTTAATTCTAAAAAATTGATCTTTGTTTTGGTTATCATCAACTTTGGGTAAGAAAGTGTGATATTCCTAAAAGGGTATTTAGAACAAGGTATGGTTATTTTGAATTTATAGTCATGTCATTTGGATTGACTAATGTCCTGCTATTTTCATAGAAGTGATGAATCATATTTTCAATCCATACTTGGACATGTTTGTAGTGGTGTTTATTGATGTCATATTGATTTACTCTCGAAATAAGGAAGATCATTTAGGTCATTTGAGGATTGTATTGCAAACATTGAGAAAAAAGAAACTATTTGCCAAGTTTAGTAAGTGTAAATTTTGGCTGAGGGAAATTGCATTTGTTAGCCATATAGTGTCTAGTGATGGAATTAAGGTTTATTCAAAGAAAATAGAGGTGGTGAAGAATTGGCCTAGACCGTTGTCTTCTTTGGATATTAGAAGCTTTTTGGTCTTGGCCGGTACTATAGAAGTTTTGTTGAAGGTTTCTCCTCTATTGCTTCACCTTTGACTAGGTTGACCCAAAAGGAAGTGAAATTTTAATGGTCGGACGAATGTGAGAAGAGTTTCCAAATATTGAAGGATCGTCTTATGTTGACTCTTATTTTGACATTGCCCTAATATTTAAATAGGTTTGTTGTTTATTGTGATGCCTAACGTATTTGTTTGGGTTGTGTTTTGATGCAACATGGTAAGGTTATATCGTATGCTTCTAGGCAACTTAAAGTTCATCAAAGAAACTATCCAACCCATGATTTTTAACTTGCGGGCGGTTGTGTTTGCTTTGAAACTTTGGAGTCATTATCTTTACGGGGTGCATGTTGATGTGTTCACCGACCACAAAAGCTTGCAATATATGCTTAGCTAAAGGGACATGAAACTTAGGCAAAGGAGGTGGCTTAAAATTTTAAAGGATTATGATGTGAATATGTTGTACTATCCAGGTAATGCAAATGTTGTGGCCGATGCTCTTAGTCGGTTGTCCATGGATAGTGTTGCTCATATTAAGGAATCTAAAAAGAAGTTGGTAAAGGATGTCTATAGATTGGCATATTTGGGTGTGCGATTGGTTGATTTCAATGATGGGGGTGTTCTTGTACATAATGGCACAAAATCATCTCTTGTGGAGGATGTTGTGGTTGAATTGAAGAAGTTGGTTTCTGAAAAATCCATTGAGGCTTTCCCCAAGGGGGAGATGGGGTACTTTCCTACCAAGGTTGTTTGTGTGTTCCTAATATTGATCAGTTAAGATAGTAAATATTAAATAAGGTCATAGCTCTCGATATTTGATTCATCCAGGATCCACCAAGATGTATCGTGATTTGAGAGAAGTGTATTAGTGGAATGTTATGAAAAAGGACATAGTGGAAATTGTGGCTAAGTGTCCTAATTGTCAACAAGTTAAAGTCGAGAATCAGAAACTGAGAGGTTAGCTCAAGAAATTGAGATTCCTACTTGGAAGTAGAAAGTTGTTAATATTTACTTTGTCACGGGTTTTCCTCGTAGAAGAAGGCAATACTATTCTATTTAGGTTTTTGTATACTGAATGACTAAGTTGGCACACTTTCTACCGGTTAAGACTTCTTATGCAGCTGAAGACTATGCTAAGTTGTACATTCGTGAACTTGTAAAACTTCATGGTGTTCCCTTGTCTACTATATCTCATAGAGGTACTCAATTTACTTCATATTTTTGGAAGCCATTTTCCATCCTCAAACCGATGGACAAACCGAAAGAATGATCCAAACTTTAGAGGATATGTTAAGAGCGTGTGTGATTGATTATAAAGGAAGTTGGGATGAGCATTTTCCATTGATTGAGTTTTCCTATAATAATAGTTAGTATCCAAATGGCTCCTTTTGAAGCCTTATATGGAAGAAGATGTAGGTCCCCAGTGGGATGGTTTGAAGTAGGTGAAATGGCATTAATTGTTCCCGATTTTGTAATCCATGCAATGGAGAAAGTAAGAATCATAAGGGAGAGATTGAAGATGGCTCAATGTCATCGAAAGTACTATTCAAACATAAAAGAAGAGAGCTTGAATTTTATGTAAATGATTGGGAGTATTTGAAGGTTTTGCCTATGAAGTTCATAATGCATCTTGGTAAGAAAGGGAAATTGAGTCCTAGTTATGTTGAACCCTATAGAATATTGAAATGTTTTGGTAAAGTGGCATATGAGTTAGGTTTTTTCATTTGAGTTGGCTATGATTCATCCGGTATTTCATGTATCTATGTTGAGAAAATTTGTGGGTGATCCGAACTCGATTATCCTATTGGAAAATGTGAATGTTGAAGAGAATTTGACTTATGAGGAGGTTTCGGTGTAAATTTTAGACCGGTAAGTGAAGCGGTTAAGGAATAAAGAGATTGGTCCATCAAGTTGTTGTAGAGAAATCAACAAGTAGAGAGTGTTACGTGGGAGGCGGGAGTGGACATGATAAATCTTTATCTGTATCTCTTTCCTTCAACTCAAGCCTAAGGTACTAAGATATTCATGATCCAACCAATTAAACTCCTACATTTCAGTTTCGTATGTCTTTCATATGCATGCATGTTCATGAAGTTAGTTTTAAAAGCATGATTTAAGTTAAGCTGAAAATCCCATGCTTTATGTTTTATATGTGTCACTGAATTCATGATTGGGTTACTAGTCCTCATTCCAATATCTTTCTATGCTAAGTTAATCTCATTCAAGAACGAATGTTCACAAGGGTGAGATATTGTAAGGCCTCGTAAAATGAAAACTTAAACAAAAGGAAATTTCACGAGAAGTTCACTTGACCCCATGTTTATGAGTCCCTCTACGACTCGTATTCCCTTACACAACTCATAGGGACAAGTCGTAGAGTGAAACATAAGGTTCATCTAGAACCAAACTTAGGAGAAGTCCTACGGCTTAACAAGATGAGTCGTCAACCTGTTGACGAGTCATAAGGATGACTCATACAAGAATGTAAAAGACCCTCAAAGTTTTTAGGTTTCAAGACCTGCAGGATGACTCACATTAATGACTTGTAGTCGTGATGATGAGTCGTAATAATGATTCGTAGTAAAAGTTCATAGATTTGAATTTCAGGTGTATCCCAAAACCTGCAGGATGAGTTGTTTCTACAACTCATCTCCACTTCTACAAATTACAAAGTTCAATTTGTAAGGTCAATTTTTGGATTTTAATGAAGGGTATAAGGGTCTTTACATAAGTTTGGTTAAATGAACCTGGACACTTTTATGGCCAAGTTCAAAGTCTATCTATTCCTAATTCTTCAAATTCCCCTTCTATTCAATTCATTCTTCAAAAATTCCCCAAGGCAAGACTAAGAGAACATCTCTAAGCTTCTTCTTCAAACTTCAAGCTAGGGTTTTAAATTCATCAAGGTTCCTCTTCAATTCTAAGTCAATTTCATCAAGGTAAGTGGGGATTGATCTATACGTTCCTTTCACCCATGGAGTCCCAAGGTTTTCCTAAAAAATCTCATCAAATTTCATTATCTTTAAACTCTAATTTTGATTAATTATGTTGGGATGTTTTAATTACATTTTTAATCATTATCAATGATCATTATAAATATGGTTCTACCTTAATAGCATGATTTAAAGTTAAATTATGAATTCTCATACTTGAAGCTATTTTAAAAAATGATTTACATGAATTATGATTATGAAGTTCAAGGATTTCAAAGTATCCTCATGGTTTTCACTTTATTGATTATGTATATGAGTTTTACTCTAACCTATGGGGTCTTCGTATAAATTTTCTTGTCTTATAACTACGTGCCACAATAGGATTGTCTTCATGGCTTAGATAGTGGATCCACATATAGCATATGTACATGACCTGCCTAGCGGGGTAAAGTCTATCTTGGCAAGTGGATTCCTCTTTACTTCGTTGCTAAGGAGACAATGGTATTCCATGTTATAGACGCATGGTCTTGTTGCCAGTTATGGTTTATATCCCACCTATATATACTTTTCTTATGTTCATATATGATTTCAACTATGTCTTTAAATGCCTTGAATCACTACGGATTTTTTCATGATATACTTATCCTCTTTCATTTTATATGATATTCGATCATTGCATTATTGTTTCACATTGCATGTCATGCCTGTATAGTTTGTAAATTCAAATGTACTAATGCATATTGTGCCTATATTATCTCATAATATAGGGGTTGAGGATCATATTCATCCACGTACCTAGTTGAGTTCAATCTGGCTAAGTGTTGTTGAGTCCTCATTTTATCGAGGGCGAGTTATGACTTTGTTCTATCCTAAAGACTTTTTACTTCATTTATAATTTGAGGATGAGATAGAGACATGTCTTAACCCCCATCCTTTTTGTTTCGTAAAGGTATTTGTTGGAAGAAATATGTAGAGTCTGTGTAGACAACTTTACGATCTCTTTATAATTCAAGTTTTGACTCTTTCTTATGTTATGTTCCGCATTTACTTTACCTTGTTAATGCTTAATTATATGTCAAGAGGCTTGGTTGGAGCCTTTTGGGGTTTCAATTGCCGTGTTATGACAGGGATCTATGTCCAGCCATGACAACAGTATATTTTTATTTGTACTAAGGTCCCATTTCCTAAGGACACTACATTTTTGTTTCATGCTTGTAGGTTTAAGTCAGGATTTTGATCGATCCCTCATCTAGGATTCAGGGTTCAGTTATGATTTGGTTAGTTCCACCTCTTCTGTAGCTAACTCAATCGAATAGGGTATCGAGTGCCTATCGCACCTTTCCTATTTTAGTGTATGATAATTATTGAGCATCGATTTGAGTAAAAGTATTGAATAACTCGAACCTCATAAACCATAGCCAGCATAGGATAAGATTATATTGTTCATTTAGGAGACTCGTCATTGTCCCAAAAGAGGAATTTTATTGAATCCAGAGATGAGTTTGTGTCCCTTAGTATGAAAAGGTATTAGATGAATGTGGCAACGATAACAATTCATTGTATCATCACATAGATCATAAGTGATGGTTGTCAGTTAGAGAAATTTCCTAAAGAAGTAAAATACTATATTTTCATATACTTAGTTACATCATTATTTCATGTATTTTAAACCATTATATCTTTTTATGTTGCATGTCTATTTGAGCTGAGTTATTTTTAGAGTTTAGTTTTTGAGTTGAGTATCCTGATGCAAATTATCTTTTCAATTTTTCATACAGGTACATTCCATGTATTGACGTCATTTGAACTGCATCAGTTTAATGATACAAACAAAGGTGATAGAGATCCTTAACAGGTGCATCATTGCATATCTATTTCTATACCCAGCTTTGGGGAGAACTCTTTGTATTTAGAGGTGCTCTTGAGTGTTTACTTTCCCTTATTTACTTATTAGGTTGAGATAGCCATGGTCCTATCTCGGTACCCTTTCTAGAGTCAGTCTTAGAGGCTTTGTACACTAGTCAGACAGAGTTGGAGTTATTTTATTTATTTGAATTGTGTCCTAAAAACATTAAGTTATATTATATATAAAAATTATTTTTAGACTTATATGTTGATTTGAACTTATGTTCTTATTTATGCCCATCTGAATTCTATTTTTATGAGTTAAGTCTTTCACTGAGTGAGTTAGCCAGTCCAAGTGGTTCGCTTGGGATAAGAAATTATTTTCGAGTTTCGGCTATGTCCAGGGGTATAGGATCAGGGTGTGACAAACTTCATATTAGAACACAGAGTTCAAGAGTCCTAGGGTGTCTATGAATACAAGTCTATTAGAGTCATTTTTATCACTATGAAGCATGCCACATCTATAATAGGGAGGCTTTAAGACTTTAGGAACTGTTTCACGTCTTTCTTAGTCTATTTTGTGTTATAAAGTTTACCTCTATGAAATCTACTACTAATTTGTACATTTCACTACTTTAGATCATGCCTTCAAAGAGAAATTTGAGCCAGAAGAATGTCGATGAAGACGAGATTCCCCAATCCTAGGTATGCAGACTCGAAAATTGAGCTCAAGCTGCTAAGAATGAGAATGAGGTAAAGAATGGGACATATAAAGTTCAACAAACTACTCATCCCATGATGACTTCTGAAGCTGAACTTAGGGAAGCTATCTCTATGCTCACCCAATTGATAGCTACACAAGCCGATTGTTAGAATACCCCAGTTCTGAGCTTCATTTCTCTGGAGATGTCTACTACTAATAGGATCCATAATTTTCTGAGGATGGTCATGTCACGACCCAAGCGTAGGTCCTAGACGTGACATGGCGAATGATGAACTCAAAAGTACCTCAATCAAGCCTCTTAGCATTCTTTTAACCTTTCATAGGTAATGATGATAAATAAATAAGCAAAAATCATAATAGTAAATCTTCAATTTACATATGTCCAATAATACCTCTAACTATTAGATCTAATGGGGCTAAGACAAGTCCCTAGCTCACCCTCAATTATAATAGAAGAAATGCCATAGTAAAATATCTTAACATATCATAAGCTAGAAAGATAAAGGAGTATTGTTCCCGAAACATGGGAACTCACCAAAAGTAGTCTTCAATGGAAAATCAACTAGCCACGTGGAGGAGAATGAGGAGGAGAACTGATCCCTACATGGTGATATTATGTAGGCAAAAGAGTATGCGTTACTACTTTAAATGTACTAAGTATGTAAGGATGCATGAACATTGAGGAAACATTAAAACATTTATGTAATATGGAACATAATTTAATATTTGCATAATAAATCATATATATATCCTTTAAAACATTCATTTTGTGGGAAATTAACCATAACCGACGTTTAAGACCATGCGAGCTATTACATGGAATCCAACATAACCCCCTACGTTGGCCGGGGAGACTACTTGCCGGGTAGAACTCCGTCAACTTTATTCATTTCTTTAACTTTAACTTTAAGGGCTATTTATGGATCCATTAGCCTAAGCCTACAAGGGCTCCTATGTTGGCACATAGTTAATGAGACAAGGGGTTGCTACTAGGATTCCCTTACCAAATCCCACCTCAATGCCCCATTCGGTTCTAAGTCAATCCCATGAAATAGTTTAATACTTCAAAATATTCATAGCATATAATTTGAGAATTCAAACATCATATTCGGTAGAATAGCTCATTAAAATATTTGGTAATTCAAATATGCAAGAATTGTCCTTATTGCATAAAGAATCCATTATTCATATCATTTCATCATGTTTTCATTTCATAAGATCCCTTTTGATCATAGATATTGCTTTCATAAACATTCATAAGGATCTCAAGTCAAACTTCTTTGAAGATATAGTAAAACTAAGTGGGTTCAAATCATTCAAACTTGCAAACATGTATGTAAATAATATGCATAAATACTTTGAAATCCATTAATTAAATATCATGCTTTAAATAACCCACCATGAATTTCAAGAACCTTTAAATAGATAAATAGAGAAATTACTTGCAAACCATCAATTCATACATATGAAATTATGTTGCATCAAAATAGACCAATAATTATTAGTTTAACCATGATTCATACTATTAAGTAAAAATAAGAATTTCCCATAAGAAAATATTACTTGAAACCAAGAGACTTAATTGAAAGAGTTTTTGGACTACATGGGTGGAAGAACCCATGGATAAACACCCACATAACTTAGAGTAAAGATTAAAGAAAATAAACATATTTTATCATATAATCAAAATAATTTAGACATGAGAGTGGAAGGAATACTCTTATTGAAACCTTACATACCTGGAATCTGAAGCTTTAGTCGGAACCAAAAGACTTAATGAACACTCTTGAGTCCTAACGTTTCTCCCTGCCGGAATATTTTGTGTACTACCCGGAGTATATGAATCACCAGAATAGTATTTCTTCATTACTAAGAACTAAAACTATATTTGAGAATGTGTAAAGAAGTGTATAGAGAGAAGACTTGCTTGAGAAAGCTTGATGAATAAAATGAGGAAATAAGGTGGGTATTTATAGGTGGGAAAGAGAGACCTAATAATAAATAAAATAAGTATAAAGAAAAAACTAAAAATTGAATGAAATATATTGATGTAATGGATGATGTTAAATGGAGGACAATTTATGTCATGAGTGATGTCAAATATATCTAGATCTTTCCATGATCGGTGAAATGAGTTATCTTTGACAGAATACTCTTTTTCGGAGCTGTATTTGAATAGGATAAATTCCTTATTAGGATTTGGTGTCTTCATAAGAATTGTAGATATAGAATTCTAGTTGTATGTCGTTCAATAATCAACCAATTTGGATAATCCTAAAGTAAGATATGATTTTTCTTCTATAAATACTCTTTTCCATCACAACATTCTGTCTTACAACAATTAATTTATTTGACCTACTTAACCTCCGAAACATATCATATGGTCTCATAAGAGTTGTCGGTAAAGATCTTGTGGTTACTTAGAAATTTGAATCACCCAATTTGGATATTCCTATGAAAAGTTATGCCCAAAATACAGAGGCTGTATCATATTTAGGCGAGAATTGAAACATCGTATACAACATTTTTAGGGGATGTTACATTATCTCCCCCTTGGGAACATTCGTCCTCGAATGAGGAAAGACTTAGCTTGAGTAGAGTAGAGTGTAAACCAACAACCTATCAATAATGCAATAGTGTAATTTAAAACATCGTTTAAAATATATTTTATAATTTTGCAAGCATATGACAAGAAACGTTGAGATGCAAAGATTTCAAGTAATTGAGCAAGGAAAACTTAATACCTTAGGTTTGGGTAGAGGGAAAAAGATGAGGGTATCTCTTAATCATATACGCTTCCGCTTCCCATGTTGTACTTTCTATTTGTTGATTCCTCCAAAGGACATTAACAGATGCAACTTCTTTGTTCCTCAATCTCTTAACTTGCCGATCCAAAATTTCCACAGGAACTTCTTCATAGGTCAAGTTTTATTCAATATTCACTACTCCCATAGGTACAATGGAACTAGGATCACCCACACTTTTTTTCAACATGGACACGTGAAACACCGGATGAACCATGGCCATTTCCAATGGTAATTCCAACTCATATGCAACCTTACCAACACGTCTCACGATTCTATAAGGCCCTACATACCTAGGGATCAATTTCCCTTTCTTACCAAATCGAACCACACCTTTCATTGGTGAAACCTTCAGATACACCCAATCATCCATATTAAACTCAAGATCCCTTCTTCTAGTGTCAGAATAGGACTTTTGATGACTTTGAGCCATCTTCAACCTTTCTATAATGATCTTCACCTTATCTAAAGCATCAAGTACCAAATCGGGGCCCAACAAGGTCATCTCACCTACTTCGAACCAACCAACCGGTGATCTACATCGTCTCCCATAGAAAGCCTCAAACGGCGCCATCTCAATACTTGAGTGGTAACTATTATTATAGGCAAACTCAATGAAAGGTAGATGATCATCCCAATTCCCTTTAAACTCCAACACACAAGCCCTTAACATATCCTTTAGTGTTTGAATCGTCCTTTCGACTTGCCCATCCATTTGAGGATGGAATGCTGTGCTCAACTTTACCTTAGTACCGAGGCCTTTTTGAAATGATCTCCAAAAGTGAGAAGTGAATTGGGTACCACGATCCAAAATCATGGATAATGGCACACCATGCAACCTCACCAACTCCCGAATATACAACTTGGCATAGTCTTCGGCACTATAGGAAGTTTTAACCGGTAGGAAGTGAGCTTACTTAGTCATTCTATCAACAATTACCCAAATCGAGTCATGACGCTTCCGGATATGAGGCAAACCCACTACAAAATCCATATTCACATCTTCCCACTTCCAAGTTGGGATTTTAATGTCTTGGGCTAGGCCACCCGGCCTTTGATGTTCGGCCTTCACTTATTGGCAATTCATACATTCGGAAACAAACATTGCTATGTCCTTCTTTATGCCACCCCACCAATACAACTCCTTTAAGTCTCGGTACATTTTCGTTGAACCGGGATGAATGGAGTATGTAGAATTATGAGCCTCTATCATGATCAAAATCCTTAGGCCATCAATATTTGGAACACATATCCGACCTTGATAGTATAGTACCCCATCTCCCCCTTGGGAAAAGACCTATATCTTCTTTTCCTTTACCAACTTCTTTAACTCGATAAACTTTGGGTCAAGATCTTGCTTGGATTTAACATCCACCACCAAACAGGATTCAGACCTATTTTGAACAACCATACCCCCATCATTAGTACCACACAACTTCACCCCTAATCTAGCCAATCGGTGAACATCTTTCACCAACTCCCTCTTACTTTCATCTATATGGGCCACACTCCCCATAGACACTCTACTAAGTGCATCAGCAACCACATTAGCTTTACCCGAATGATAGTGCACACTCATGTCATAGTCCTTAAGGAGTTCTAGCCACCTTTTTTTCCTTAGATTAAGGTCCTTTTGGGTGAACACATATTGAAGACTCTTATGATCAGTATACACATCCACATGCACCCCATAGAGGTAATGCCTCCAAATCTTCAGAGCAAAAACAACGGCCGCTAATTCAAGGTCATGGGTAGGGTAGTTACGCTCATGCACCTTTAATTGCCTAGAAACATAGGTTATGACCTTGCCGTTTTGCATTAAGACACAACCTAAACCAATCTTTGAAGCATCACAATAAAGCTCCTAATGTCTGAAGGAGATGATAGTCTAGGCCAATTTTTGACTGCCTCTATTTTCTTATGATCAACCTTGATCCCATCACCGGACACTACGTGACCAAGAAATGCTACCTCTTTTAACCAAAAATCACACTTACTAAATTTTGCAAATAATTGTCTATCCCTCAAAGTTTGAAGCACAACTCTTAAGTGATTTTTATGTTCTTCCTCACCCCAAGAGTAAATCAAAATATCATCAATGAAAACCACCACAGAAGTATCAAGGTAAGGTTTGAACACCCTATTCATCAAGTCCATGAACACCGTCGGTGCATTCGTTAACCCAAAACTCATTACCATAAACTCATAGTGACCATACCTTATTCAAAAGGCCGTTTTGGGAATGTCACATTCCCTCACCCGTAGTTGGTGATAGCCAGACCGAAGGTCGATCTTAGAGAAGTGACTTGCCCCTTGCAATTGATCAAACAAGTCATCTATTCTAGGGATTGGGTACTTGTTCTTAATGGTCATCTTATTTAATTAACGGTAGTCTATGCACATTCGAAGTGATTCGTCCTTCTTTCTCACAAATAACACAGGAGCACCCCATGGCAAAATACTTGGTCTTATGAACCCCTTCTCTAACAAGTCCTTTAACTGTTCCTTCAACTCTTTTAATTCTGCCGGGGCCATACGGTAAGGAGGAATAGAGCTAGGTTGGGTATCAGAGAGGAGATCGATACCAAAATCAACTTCCCTTTCGAGAGGGACACCAGGAAGGTCTTCGGGAAAGACATCGGGGAATTCATTGACTATAGGAACCGACTCAAGAGGAGGACTTTTGGAGTTGACATCCCTAACCCTCACAATGTGGTAAATACATCCCTAAGAAATCATTTTGCAGGCCTTAAGATAAGAATGAGGTAAAGAATGGGACATATAAAGTTCAACAAACTACTCATCCCATGATGACTTCTGAAGCTGAACTTAGGGAAGCTATCTCTATGCTCACCTAATTGATAGCTACACAAGCCGATTGTTAGAATACCCCAGTTCCGAGCTTCATTTCTCTGGAGATGTCTACTACTAATAGGATCCATAATTTTCTGAGGATGTTCATGTCACGATCCAAGCCTAGGAACTAGACGTGACATGGAGAATGAGGAACTCGAAAGTACCATAATCAAGCCTCTTAGCATTCTTTTAGCCTTTCAAAGGTAATGATGATAAATAAATAAGAGAAAATCATAATAGTAAATCTTCAACTTACATATGTCCAACAATACCTCTAACTATTAGATTTAATGGGGATAAGACAAGTCTCTAGCTCACCCTCAATTATAATAGAAGAAATATCATAGTAAAATATCTTAACATATCATAAGCTAGAAAGATAAAGGAGTATTGTTCCCGAAACATGGGAACTCGCCAAAAGTAGTCTTCAATAGAATATCAACTAGCCACGTGGAGGAGAATGAGGAGGAGCACTGATCCCTACATGGTGATAATATGTAGGCAAAAGAGTATGCGTTACTACTTTAAATGTACTAAGTATGTAAGGATGCATGAACATTGAGGAAACATTAAAACATTTATGTAATATGGAACATAATTTAATATTTGCATAATAAATCATATATATATCCTTTAAAACATTCATTTTGTGGGAAATTAACCATAACCGACGTTTAAGACCATGCGAGCTATTACATGGAATCCAACATAACCCCCTACGTTGGCCGGATAGACTACTTGCCGGGTAGAACTCCGTCAACTTTATTCATTTCTTTAACTTTAACTTTAAGGGCTATTTATGGATCCATTAGCCTAAGCCTACAAGGGCTCCTATGTTGGCACATAGTTAATGAGACAAGGGGTTGCTACTAGGATTCCCTTACCGAATCCCACCTCAATTCCCCATTCGGTGCTAAGTCAATTCCATGGAATAGTTTAATACTTGAAAATATTCATAGCATATAACTTGAGAATTCAAACATCATATTCGGTAGAATAGCTCATTAAAACATTTTGTAATTCAAATATGCAAGAATTGTCCTTATTGCATAAAGAATCCATTATTCATATCATTTCATCATTTTTTCATTTCATAAGATCCCTTTTGATCATAGATATTGCTTTCATAAACATTCATAAGGCTTTCAAGTCAAACTTCTTTGAAGATATAGTAAAACTAGGTGGGTTCAAATCATTTAAACTTGCAAACATGTATGTAAATAATATGCATAAATACTTTGAAATCCATTAATTAAATATCATGCTTTAAATAACCCACCATGAATTTCAAGAACCTTTAAATAGATAAATAGAGAAATTACTTGCAAACCATCAATTCATACATATGAAATTATGTTGCATCAAAATAGACCAATAATTATTAGTTTAACCATGATTCATACTATTAAGTAAAAATAGGAATTTCCCATAAGAAAATATTACTTGAAACCAAGAGACTTAATTGAAAGAGTTTTTGGACTACATGGGTGGAAGAACCCATGGATAAACACCCATATAACTTAGAGTAAAGATTAAAGAAAATAAACATATTTTATCATATAATCAAAATAATTTAGACATGAGAGTGGAAGGAATACTCTTATTGAAACCTTACATACTTGGAATCCGAAGCTTTAGTCGGAACCAAAAGACTTAATGAACACTCTTGAGTCCTAACTTTTCTCCCCGCCGAAACGTTTTGTGTACTACTTGGAGTATATGAATCACCGGAATAGTATTTCTTCACTACTAAGAACTAAAACTATATTTGACAATATGTAAAGAAGTGTATAGAGAGAAGACTTGCTTGAGAAAGCTTGATGAATAAAATGAGGAAATAAGGTGGGGATTTATTCGTGGGAAAGAGAGACCTAACAATAAATAAAATAATTATAAAAAAAAATTGAAAATTTAATGAAATATATAGATGTCATGGCTGGTGTTAAATGGAGGACAATTTATGTCATGAGTGATGTCAAATGTATATAGATCTTTCCATGGTAGGTGAAATAAGTTATCTTTGACAGAATACTCATTTTCAAAGCTGCGTTTGAACAGGATAAAATTCTTATTAGGATTTGGTGTCTTCATAAGAATTATAGATATAGAATTCTAGTTTTATGTCATTTAAGAATCAACCAATTTGGATAAAGCTAAAGTAAGATATGATTTTTCTTCTATAAATACTCTTTTCCATCACAACATTTTATCTTACAACAATTAATTTATTTGACCTACTTAACCTCCGAAACTTATCATATGGTCTTCCCAAGAGTTGTAGGTAAAGATCTTGTGGTTACTCAGAAATTTGAATCACCCAATTTGGATATTCCTATGAAAAGTTATGCCCAAAATACAGAGGTTGTATCATATTTAGGCAAGAATTGAAATATCGTATACAACGTTTTTAGGAGATGTTACAGTTCACTAGGTCCAAAGCTGAGAAAGATCCTCAAAACTTCACTAATGACATATGGAAGATTCTAAAAATGATGTATGCCACCAAGATACCAGCTAAAACATATTTCCAATAGCTAGTACAATTAGTGGGAGGAAAGTAGAGGTAAGGATGCTAAGCCTACAGTCTGGGATGAGTTTGAGAATGCATTCTTAGACCACTTCTTTCCGTGAAAGCTGAGAGACACCAAGGTAGAAGAATTTGTGAACTTAAAATAGAAGGGGATGATCGTTAAAGAATAGAGCCTCAAGTTCATTCACTTGTCAAGGCATTCTCCAGAAATAGTTCCCAATTTGCGAGCCAAGATGAGGAAGTTTATTTCGGGATTGGGAAAACATGTGAAAAAGGAGTGCCATATGGCATTGTTGATCTATGATATGGACACCCTCAGACTTATTATATATGCCCAACAGGTTGAGGATAATACGAAGAAGAAAAGAGAGGAGCACCAAAGCAAGAGGGCCAACTCTACTGGTAAAGAGGGTAAGAATTGGAAAGGTAGCAATATTAATCGTTCTTTATTCCAAAAAAGGTCTTCTGGTTATACACATCCACAACAAGTGCATGTGGAGCTAACAATAGTAATGACTAGAGGACTCAAGGTAACTAGAACTTCAGAGATTAAGGCCCTCAGTCCCTGGGAAGCATAGTTCAGAGTTCGTCCTGCAAGCTGCCTTATGGTAAGTGAGGATAACTCCACTTAGGAGAGTGTTGAGATAACACTAATGGTTATTATAAGTATGACCAGATGGGTTATTTCATGAGAGTTTGTTTGTTAGAAAAGTAGGGTAATGGGGGAAACAGAGCCAAATATTCTTTGGAAGCACAGCCCAAAAGAGGTAATCAGAGAGTGGCTACTTCAAGAACAGGAAGGGTCCAAACCGTTTGTATGTTATGTCCAATCAGCAAATCAACAGAACTTTTAAAATGTTGTTACTAGTATGCTTCGAGTTTTTTCCCATTATTTTTATGCTTTACTCGACCCAGGTGCTACTTTGTCTTTTATGACTCTGCATGTAGCCATTAAGTTTGGGATTCTTCCCGAATGACTCTTAGAACCATTTAGTGTTTCTACTCTTGTTGGTGAGTTCATTTAGCTAAGAGAGTTTACTATGATTATATAGTCTCTATTTTAAAGATACTCCTGCAAACTTAGTTGAATTAGACATGGACAATTTTGATATCATTCTTGACATGAACTGGCTTTGTTCTATTTATTCTCGGTTGATTGTAGAACCTGAATTGTTAAGTTTCAGTTTTTGAATGAGCCAATAATAGAGTGGAAGGGTAGTCCATCTTTCTCTAAGGGTCGAATTGTTTTCAAGGGGTGTATGTACCACATTGTTCGAGTTATAGATGATATTGTGGAGACACCATCCCTTCTATCGTCATAGTAGTGAATGTGTTTCCTGGCGTCTTTTCTAATGATTTTTTTAGAGTCGCTCTCGATAGGGAGATAGACTTTGAGATAGATGTACTTCCTGATGTGCAGCCTATTTCTATCCCGCTATATAAAATAGCTTTTATAGAGTTACAAGAGCTAAACAAACAGTTAAAGGATCTCTTAGACAAAAGATTCATTAGGTTGAGTGTCTCACCTTGGGGCACTTCTATCCTATTCATGTGAAAGAAAGATGGTTCTTTGAGGATGTGTATTGACTATCTTTATCTGAACAATGTCATCATAAAGAATAAGTATCTTATTCATAGAATCAATGATATTTTTTACCAACTTCAGGGTGACACTTGTTTCTCTAAGATTAGGTTATCATTAGTTGAAAGTAAGCAAATGTGACATTCTGAAGATAGCCTTCAGAACCAGGTCTGGCCATTATGAGTTCCTAGTTATGATTTTTAGTTTGACTATCGCTCCTGCAGTATTTATGGACCTAAAAAATAGAGTGTTCAAGTAGTATTTAGATATTTTTGTTATCGTGTTTATCGATCACATCCTGACCTATTCTAGGAATGAGGAAGAGTATGCCAACCATCTCAAAATTGTCCTCCAAACTCTCAAGGAAAAGGAGTTATATGCTAAGTTTTCAAAGTGTGAGTTCTGGGCGTGCATCTATGGCATTATTAGGCTATATTATTTCTGAAGATGGTATTCAAGTTGATTCGCAGAAGATTAAAGTTGTTATGAACTGTCCCAGACCCACATCCCCAACCAATATAAGAAGTTTCTTGGGTTTTGTTGGCTACTATAGGAGATTTGTTGAAATATTCGCATCCATATTATCCCCATTGACCAAGTTGAATCAGAAGAAGACTAAGTTTCAATGGTCTGATGCTTGTGAGAAGATTTTCCAAGAGCTGAAAACAATGTTGACTACTGCCCAGTTTTGTCCCTGCCTGAGGGAAAAAAATGGTTTCATCATATATTATGATGCATCTACAGTTGGATTGGGTTGTGTTCTAATGTATATAGGCAAAGTCATAGCTTATGCTTCTAGACGACTTAATATCCACGAAACAATTATTGAAATCATGATCTAGAGTTAGCAGTGGTAGTATTTACTCTTAAGATTTGGCGACATTATCTTTATGGTGTGTATGTAGATGTGTTCACAGATCATAAGATCCGCCAATATGTATTCAGTCAGAAAGAGCTTAACTTGAGGCAGAGAAGATGTCTTGAGTTGCTCAAGAACTATGACATGAGTAATCTATACCATTTAGGTAAAGCTAATTTTGTTGTCGATGCTCTTAGAAGGTTGTCCATGGAAAGTACTACTCATGTTGAGGAGAAGATGAAAGAGTTGTCCAAAGAATTGCATAGACTTGCATAGTTGGGAGTTCATCTTGTGGACTCTAATGAGGGAGGAGTGATTATTTATAATGGGGATGAGTCTTTATTTCTTTCTGAAGTAAAGGAAAAACAAGACTAAGATCCAATTTTTCTCCAATTGAAGGAGGATGTTCAAAAGTAAAAAGTAATGGTTTTCCCCAAAGAAGGAGATGGAGTGTTGATATATCAAGGAAGATTTTTTGTTTTGAGTGTTGATGGTCTTCGAAATAGAATTATAGCAAAGGCCTATAGCTCCAAATATTCAATTCATCCGGGCTTGACAAAGATGTACCATGACTTGTGAAAAGTCTATTGGTGGAATTGAATGAAGAGAGATATAGAAGGGTTTGTATCCAAGTACCCAAATTACCAACATGTCAAAGTTGAGTATCAAAGTCCTTATGATATGGCTCAGAATATAGAGTTGCCCAAATTGAAGTGGGAAATGATCAACATGGATTTTTTTATGGGTTTACTGCGATCTTGCAACATTATGGAGTTCCCTTGTCTATTATATCCGATAGAGGTATCTAATTCACTACACAATTTTGAAAGTCCTTTCAAAATGGTGGTTCAAAGGTGAATCTTAGCACTTCTTTCTACCCACAAACAGATAGTTAGGCAGAGCATACTATTCAGACTCTTGAGGATATATTGAGCGTTTATGTTATCGATTTCAAGGGTAACTGGGATGACCACTTGCCGCTTAGCTTATTGAGTTTGCTTATAATAACCGTTTTCATTCGAGCATTTCAATGGATCCATATGAGGATCTTTATGGGAAGAGATGTAGATTGACAATTCACTAGTTCAAGGTTGTTGAAGCTGATTTGATAGGGCTAGACTTAGTTCATTAGGCCATGGAGAAAGTGAAGATCATCCAAGAAAGGTTGAAAATTATGCAAAGCCGTTAGAAATCCTATACTGGTGTTAGGAGAAGTGACTTGGAGTTTGAGGTAAATAATTAGGTGTATTACACCAGAGTTGTGTCTGCATTACATTGATCCATATCATATCATAAAGAGAATTGGAAATGTTGCCTATGAGTTAGATCTTCCATAAGAGTTGGATTTTGAGCATCTAGTGTTCCATATATCCATGCTTAACAAGTGCTTGGGAGATTATTTACTCATTAGGGTGAAAGATAGCTTGTCCTATGAAGAGATTCCTGTCCAGATTCTTGATCGCCAGGTTCGTAAGTTGAGAACCAAAGAGGTCACTTATGTCAAAGTTCTATGGAAAAATTAGTATGTTGATGAGGCTACATGGGAATATGAGGAGGATATGAAAGCCAAGTACCCGCATCTATTCATCCCTCATAACATCAATGTTGAAGGTAATACTCCTATTCCTACCTCTGATGTTAGTTCCTTCTTGAGTTAAGTAATTATCCTTGAGTTTGATTATTTGAGTATTGTATTGCATTCGTGCCTTGAGCAAATCCTAGCTTGGTCATAATTCATGTATGAATGATCCCAAGGAGGAGATATTGTAACCCTCTGAAGTTCCTAGTCTAAACTAACTCTAAAAAGATCAAAAAAGTGAAGTTGCAGACCAGGGCCATTTCACGGTCCCTCCTCATGGATTGTGGAGGGCACCATGCACTGTGAAGGGAGCCGAGAAGTTGAGGCTAAGTTAGAAATTTTCAAAGAGAGGGTCCACAGACCATGGTGTCTCCCATGAGTCATGGATTTAATCCATGAACCACGCCCGAACACTCAGAAACCCTACCTTCAGGGCACCTATACGTTCACTGAAGGTCTATATGGACTGTGTAGTGCTCCGTGGAGGGTAGCCTTCAGGAGCCAAGTTTCCCCCACCTTCATGGAAACCTCCATGATCCATGGAACCATGACCCTCTAAAAAAATTTCAGTGCCACTTCACGGACATCTTCACGATCTTTGAAGAGCTATACGGCCTGTGAAGGGCCATCGTGAAACTGCCCCACCCAATTTTAATGAAGGTTATTCCGGTCTTTTTCTAACTTAACCCAATACATTTTGGGACCAAAAATCAGTCTCTTATCAGTACCCAATAGGGTTTCCTCTTATTAATACTTAGAAATTTTAAGAGAAAAGATTGGGAGAAGAATAAGAGATAGGGTTCAAGGTTTTCAAGGTAAGTGTTTCATTTTCAACGAGATAATATTTGTTCCAGGTATGTAAGGCTATCTAAACCTCAGACTTAATTTTTCCTCATTCCCTACATGTTTCTACAGTCAAGTTAAGACATGAGTTTGAGCCTCAATCCCCATTCATTGAATTTTTGAGTTATTCCTGTAATATCTTACTAGGTTGCGATAATTATATTTAATTATACTTTGTTGGGTAGAGTTTTGAGATTATGGATTCATGGTTTCATTCACATGAGCCCTAATTGAGTCTTGTATTTAATTACTTTATGCATTACTTTGAGATAAAGAATGATTATTTTCATCAATTACTTGAAAAAGAGTTTTTTGAGTAAGAGTTGAGTTTGAGAAGTCTCTTAATTCACATTTTGAGCATGAAATGAGTTGACTAGCCTTTTTATCATATTTTGAGTATCAGTATAGATAACTTTAAGCATTTATTTTGGGATTTAGTTTAGAAGTAAAACTCACATTTTTATGCATTTATTGAGTTGAGATCATATCCTTTAAAGAGAAAAGAAGAGTTGAATTTGAGCTAAATCTAAAAGAAACTAACTGAGTTAATTAAGCAAATATACTCTCTTGATTTATGAGCATCAAAACTATATTTTGGGAGTAGTATTGAGCACCGATTTGGGTAAGAGTATAGAATAACTCAAACCCCATAAACAGTAGCCAGGATAGGATAGGAAAGGATTTCTTTCTCCTCAAAGTAGGTGTTCGCTCAGCAGCATTGTATTGTTCATTCAGGCGACTCCTCATTGACCCAAAGGAGGACTTTTATTAAATCTAGAGATTAGTTTGTGTCCCTTACCCTGGCAAGGTATTGGATGGCTTTGGCAACAATAATAGTTCGTTGTAACATCATGTAGCTCATATGTAAAGTACTATAATTTCATTTACTGAGTTACATCATTATTTCATGTGTTTTAAAGCATTGTCTCTTATTAGATTTCATGATTATTTGTGTTGAGCTATTTTCAAATTTAAGTCCTTGAGTTGAGTATCCTAATATAAGTTTTCTTTGTCATTATATATACTCGTACATTCCATGTACTGACATCATTCATTCTGCATTATTTTTACGATATAGACACATGTGATATAGATCCTCAATAGGTGCATCCTTTAAGATCCACTTTTATACCCTACTTTGGGGAGGCCTCTTTGCATTCAAAGACACTCTTAAGTCTTTAGTTTTCAATATTGATTTATTAGTTCAAGGTAATTATTGGTATATCTTGGTACCCTTTCCAAAGTCAATTTTAGAGACTTCATAGACTAGTCAGATAAAGTGGGAGTTATTTCATTTATTGGAATCATGTCCTAAAAATATTGAGTTATACTATATTCAAAGTTTATTTTGACACCTATGCATTGAATTGAACTTATGTTCTTATTTATGCATGTCTAAATTCTATTTTTATGAGTTAAGTCTTCCATTGAGTTAGTTAGCCAGGTCAAGTGGTTCTCTTAGGATCATCAATGGTTTATGAGTGTCAGCCACGTCCTGATGTAGGCTCGAAGTATGACACCTTCAAACAAAGGACCACTCTTCATACTACCATAAGTACACAATTAATCAAACAATAGCCTTACTGAGACCCTATGTTCCCAGAAGGTACGTAATAAAAAGAAAACCATACGGCCCCTCATAAGACCAGCAGGTACAAACAACAACCAATCATACAAGTGATTGGCAATGTATAATGTAAGCGAGTTATGCATAACATCAGTAGTACCAATAGTGTCAAGTTCCTTGTGCCAAGGTATATACACCTACACATATGCCTGCCTCCTCCTATTATGTGGATCAAAGGTATCGAGGAATCAATGGGGGACTCGAGAACGTCAATATATACATATTTGATATTGATCTAGGTCTTATATCCTTGATCTTCTTGGATATGCTCCGCCGTGGTGACCGAATATAAATATATAGTGCCAAAACATCATAGAAAGCATCGTCAACTCGCCTACCAGTTAAGTAAAAAGTGAGTACATCCCAGCTACCTCTAATATTTTCAAATAGAAATAGAGCATGTCACTGCCGCCTCATAAATCTCAAAAATTAGTTTCTCAAATTGATCTACGGGTGTGACTCCCATTAAAAGATAAGTTTAGTAGTAAAAGGGGCAACAACCCTAGTTCCTCAAAAAATTTAAAAACAAAGCATACACTCAGATCATACCACAAAACACGTGAAAATAAACAACCAGTGCAATATATGTCACCACCAGCTTCCAAACAAGACATTCAAATCACATACATTATAAAACAACAAGTAGCTTACTCCTAAAGCATATAAACTAACCTGGAATCCAACTGGTCCTCGACCAAGGCCTCGAGCCCAAAATACTCTATCTCAACAATAATAGCATAAGAATGAAATATCTCTACTCAGGATATGAAAGGAATTATAAAGAATTGACAATCAAAGGAGTAACTCAAGAACCTCCACATCTACCTAAAAGATACCATCCAAAGGGACAAAGCACAACTAACTCTATCATATGGTTATAATATGCATCAAAGGATCCAAGGTCTAACTATAAGATAAGGATTTCATCACAATTACATCTAAATAGGGTGGAACCTCACAATTCCAAAACAACCTCATGGTCCCCACACTAGTGGAGGGCACCAAACTAAAGAAATTCTCACAAGAAGACACTATAATAACTAAGGATCAACCAACACCCATTCTAAGGTATCAATCAAACCGACTGCTATAAAGCATAGAACAACCACCCCAAAGAGATTAGCAGTACTAGACTAAGTCATAAGAAAGGAATTACCAACTAAAACTATGGATTTCACAATACTAAACTAGCCCAAAGTTAAAACGAGAATCAAGAAATAAAGATAAGGAAAAGAATCTTAAACCCGTGACATACAATCATAACTCACATGCAATGTATGCTAAACATTATCTTATGAAGTACAATCTAAGATCAAGTAGATTGTACCCTACCTCAAAGTCGATCACGTGTGCTCCTAAGTCAATCAATTCAAAACATTTCCTTCCAAAATCATCTTTGATCACCGCCATGCTATCATAATAGTAATGTATGCAAAACTATGAGATAAATGATACCCATATTGCCATAATATATTTTGTGCCCAACATCAAGTCAAAATAGGTCCATAAAACCCATGTGTGGAATTACCAAACTAACTCCATCAACGAGTCCCAAGATGCTGAAGGAACTTGTGCCTTAAAAATGGGTACAATAATACTATAAATCAGTCACAACTCAAGAATTCAAGAAACACCATTAATAAGGTTAGATAGAGGTTTTGGAAAAAATATTTACCTCAAAAACAATTCCACAATGATCTCCCAATGACCCTAACTTGAAGCCTCAGCAAAAATGAACAAATAGCATCTAAAATCACCCAAATTGGAGCTCCCTAGCTCAAGATATCTAGTTTTAAATAATGAACAAAACAGCTAAAAGTTTTGGGCTTTAACAACCCCTAGGTAAAGCTAAAGAGGCTCCTTGGATGCTTAAGTAGTCAAAGTTGGTCAAACACCGCTAAAGGGGTCTGGGTTAACTTAAGTGGTCGCACCAGCACAAGCACAAGCTAAACTTTGAATTTGATGCCCTAAACTTATCCGGAGTTCTGTGAACGTAAATTACATATGAAATTTGATTGTAAAAGACATTTCGGACTCAATGGAATCAATGAAAAAACTATTGGAGGTCATTTACTAAAATATTGACTGAATTCAACACTTTAACTAATACAAAGAAAGTAACCGAGTGCCCAAAATCTAAAGGAAGACCTCGATACCCAAACCAAAGGTCATACTAGGCCAAATTCAACATTTCAAATATAAGGGTGCAGACAGAATTCTCATATTACAACTAATTCTCCAAATGTTGATCAAAGTCAACTCTAGGCTATTAAGCTTCCCAACATCTTGTCTAAATGCTCAAACTCACGCCAATAGCCTTGGGACTCAAACTAAAAGTACTTTTACACCAAAATCGATGTTTTGTAGCTAAAGAAAACATAAAATTCTGAGGTTGTTTACCTGACATCTTGGCCGAAGTCAACCACTCAAACTTCAGAAATTTTAAACCAGGCTAACTTGCACACAAACCAAACAAATGACCAGGTAACCAAATGGTTAGTCCCTACAAGTCATAAATGACTTGAGGTCACTACAAGAAAGCTTTAAATGCTAGAAATACTAGAAAAAAGAGTAAATGACTTGGAGGGTCATTACAATATATTTGAAGAAGATGTTGTAACTTACTAGCTCAAACCTTGTATGTCACCTAGAAAAAAGATAAATTTAATAATTGGAAAAAACTCATAGGGTTTAAAAATTATAAAAACCATGACTACCCCCAATTGAACAGATTTCCTAAAATAATATCTCTTCTTTTAAAATTTGGTGGCAGTCGCCTTGTCTTCTTATTTTGTGGTTGCAAATAGCACCATAAAAAATCCAATGGACACTAAAATAATGGTTGCACAAAGCCACGCCTCATCTTCTAGTGTTTTGGATGCTTAAAACACCACAAAACATGTTGTAGAGGCTAAGAATTCCATCTCCCAAAAGATGGTACACTGTAACACCGCGAAAGTAAAAAAATTGGCATGGAATAAAATATTGCAGAAAAACTACTACTGTAAGTTTTCATGAGTTGACCTACAAACCGTCAAGGAACTATGGCCCGTAGAGGTTAGTCGTAGAGTATATCAGTACTTGGGAAAATTTTGAATTTTATAAGTCTATGTATGAGGGTGATCTATAGTCCGTATAAGGTCATGCGGTTCATAAATGGGGTTCGTAGGAGGGACACTGTGTTTGGAAAAAATTATAAGTTTCAGAACATTTTCTACGAACCCATAGGATGGTCTGTAAATGGACTTATGACCTACAGGAAGGGTCATAGATTGAGATTCAGAGAAGTGATTTTAGGACTTCAATTGGACGAAGGGACCTACTGATCATAGAAGGATTTACAGACTGTATGTACCCCTATACAAGTGAATCAAAAGGTTGGGTTATGTGGTTCAAAGGACGAATGGATTTGACGATGCATAGGGTCATCTACGACACATAGTCTTGGGTCGTAGGGTGATTTCAGTAGCTCCAATTTATTATCATGGTTTCCACGAGCTTGAAGTACAACCTGTCTAAGGACTTACGACTTATAGGTAGGGTTCGCAGATCACTTCAGGTAGATTTATTCTAGGAATATTTTAGTCAATTCCCATTATTTTAACACTAATATAAATCATTTTTGTCTATTTATCATGACCTATATCTACCCAAACCCTTCAAATTTTCCCATTCCCTCTCATTCACCAAAAACATTTCTCTAAGGTACTCAAGGGTTTCTCTTTCAAGGTCATCTTCTTCATTAAGCTAGAGTTTTAAGAACTCAAGTTTCCTATTTAATTTAATAGCAAAGGATCATAAAGGTATGTGAGTATTCATTCATGGACCCTTTTCATCTATGGAGTCTCAAAATATTTTTAATTCCTCTTTATGATTTCTTCTTAAACCCTATATTTTGATGATCTTGCATTGGTTATATTAATTATGGTCTATTTCACTTCTATTGATCTTATTATACATAATTCGATCTTAATTACCTATTTTTGATAAATTTCAGATGAACCATGCATTATGTTAATTTTATGATTATGAACTATGTTAGAGAATTATGCATGAATCGTGAAATTATGAACTATGATTTTAAAGATGCTTTTAGACAAAGTATCATTATGAATTATATGAAACCAAGTTTGCTTCTAAAGGAAAGTATTCTTATCATGAAGGATTCCATGAGTTTTCTGTGGAAAAGTTTATTATGATTTAGATACTTAGATAAGATATTTATGAAGTATGTCATGAAAGCATGATTTTTCAAAGGAGCTATTCATATATTTTCAAGTATGTTATGATGAATTTGGTATTGCAAGAATTTTACCATTTTCAAAAGCTATGATATGATTATGACTATTATTTTTGAGATTTCACCTAGAATCGAGTGGATATTTATATGAAGGCTCTCCCATTAGTAGAGGTCTGGTCTATAGTAGCAATTCACTTGTCTCATAACTACGTGCCCCCATAGGACTCAGTCTTAATTGACTCTATCTAGTAGATCCACAATAATTTATATTTATGGTCTTTACCAAGGAAGGTAGGACAATATATCTTCGGTATGGGAGGCATGACATCAGACTCCATGTTATAGCTCACATGATTTATGTGAATTAACAGTATCTTTCACTATGTTACATTTTGTCTTATGATTTTCTTATATATTTTGCATTATCCATGTCTTATGTTTCCTACAATTTTCGACTGGATATTATCATTTTTTAGCTTTTTCATTGCATTATCATATCATATGTCACACATTGCACATTTTCCATACTCAGTGTGATTCTATAGTACTAACCACATACTTTTTACTTATATTGTTTTATAATATAAGTTATGATGTTCTCATCAATACTTGTGGTTAGTACTTGGATCCTATCGGTGTAGCTTTTCTTGGTGAGTTCTCATGCTTTAAGGGAACAACCATCTTATGATGTCTTTTATTTTATTTCTTTCAATTTCAGATTATTTTGGTGAGCTAGGGCTTGTCCTATGCCCCTATCTATGATAGTTAGAGTCTATGTCAGACTTAATATATTTCTCAGATTATCGGACATATATACCAAGATTTTCTTCCTTTATGTTGACATTGCCCTTAATACTTATCTTCTGCATATCAATTATGTTCATTTTCATGTTATCTTAAGTCATGCTTATGTTAAGAGGCTTATTTAGGGTCTTTCAGTTTCCTATTCGACGTTTCATATCTAGGGTCTAGCTTGGGTTGTGAGAAACTTGGTATTAGAGCATCAGGTTCAAGTTTTCTAGGGTTTCTAACAAAGACGCATTGAGTAGAGTCTTGTTCATTGGTGTGAAGTATGCCACATCTATGAATAGGAGGTTATGAGACATTTAAGAAATTTCTCTTCTTTCATCACTCTTAAATCGTGTAATAGAGTTGAACTCTACAAGGTTTTCTTCTAACTCTTGTTCTCTTTATTTCACAATCATTCCTCCAAGAAGAGTTCTAGCGCAAAGGAATATGAATAAAGGTGAGGAACAACAAGCACCTCAATCTCCGATTGATTATTTGGCCGAGCAAGTCACTCATGCCGAGTTTAGGATTGCTTTTCAAGTGCTTACCTAAGTTGTAGTGTCACACCTCGAGCCTACACCATGAACGTGGCCAACACTTGTAAACTATTTCTAGTCCCAAGTGAACCACTCGGACTGGCTAACTCACCCAGTAGAAGATTTAACTCCTGAAAAGGATTTCAGATGCGCAAAAATAATGTATGCGAAGTTAACTTCTCGAAAGAAAATCTCAATACTCATATATATATATATATATATATATATAATATAACTCAATGTTTTAAAAACATAAACTCTGAAAATAATTGAATAAACTCTATCTGTGACTAGTCTATGAAGCCTCTAAAACTGACTCTGAAATAGGTACCTGGATAGGCTCACGGCTACCTCAAACTGATAAATAAAGATTGAAAGTTAAAGACTTAAGAGTGTCTCTGAATGTAAAGAAGTCTCACCAAAAGTAGGATGGAAATCTAAACTCCAACGATGTGTCTATTGAGGATCTCTATCCCATGTGTTTGTATCATAAAATAATGTAGTACCAAATTGCATCAGTACATGGAATGTATGGTATGTAGAATAGATGAAAGGAAACTTACTCAAAGATACTCGACTCAACTCAACTCATAGGACTCAACTCTGAAAATAGCTCAACTCAATAAGGTATGCAATATATGTAAAACAATGTTTTAAAAGATATAGATATATAAATGTAATTAAGTATATAAAAATATAATATTTTACTCTTTGGGAGTTTATCTAACCGACAACCATCACTTATGAGATAGTGATGATACAATGAACTGTTGTCATTTCCACAACTGTCTAATACCTTTCGAGGGTACGGGACGCAAACTCATCTCTGGATTCAATAAAAGTCTACTTTGGCTATGTAGTTTATCGGATTCAATTTATTCTATACTCTTACCCAAATTGGTGCTCAATACTACTCCCAAAAAATATAATTTATTATGATCATATGTCAAGTGAGTATATTTACTCTATTAACTCGTTTAGTCTCTTTTAGACTTAGCTCAAAACTCAACTCTTCTCAACTCATCTCATCTCTTTAAAAATAGATATAATTTCAACTCCATGAATACATAGTTTAAAAGAAAAATTTGACCTCTCAACTCAATAGCAAAATAGATGTTTAAAATGCTCAACTCATTTATACTCATTTATACTCAATAATTCTCATGCTCAAAATAATGATTAAGAGACTTCTCGAACATGCTCAAAATGATAAAAGAAGACTCGTCAACTCATACTCAAAATAATAAATAAAAGACTTCTCAAACTCAACGCATGCTCAAACTCAATACAAGAAACTCATCACGATATAATTCAATATATACAAGAACATAATGGAATTTACTTAGATAACTCAAGAGTTCACATTATAGGAATTAAAAGCTCAATCTTAAGGCATTACTTGATTATATATAGAGGTAGTACATGAGGATGAACTTTTTCCAATGTTGTGATTGCCTTATATACTTGGAATGAAGATTATCTAATCAAACTGGAAGATATTAGCTTGAAATTCATGAACCCTAGCTCTTCTCCTTCTCTCTAATTCTTTCTGTAAAAATATTTTAGGTGTTAATGAGAAAAAACCCATTGGGTACTGATAAGGGATAAATTTTAGTCTCAAAAGAGGTTGGGTTAAGTTTGGGAAAGGTAGGAAAAAGACCAGAATGCCCCTCCTTAAAATGAACGACTGACAAATTTTTAACTCCCAGGTCCGCGACGTGGGTTCCCTAAATGAAGGTTTCCAAAATAGATGTAGTTCATATTAGGAATTGACGTATGTATCCTCTCTGTATCATGGACTTCTTCCAGGAGCGTTTGTGGTAAAATAACCATAAAATTTTACTTTGAACTTCGATTAATGCAATCTTGATGGCGTTGGAAAGAAGACTCGTAGACTTTAATTTGGAAGGTCATGGGACACATAACTCTTTATATATTTAGGTATATGGTCATTTAAATTCCACCCTTATACAGACTCATATAAAAACTTAGCCGATAGAAATTCTTTGGACTTGGCTTGGTGTTAGACATCCCTTATGACTCTAAACCACATATAATACACTTTTAATACTTAGGAATTGATCCTAACTCATATATAAAATTAGAAGTCATCTTGTTCGAGCCTATACACATCTGAAGAATGGTTCGAGTCTTAACATAAAAATATTCGGGGTGTTACAATATCTCCCTCTTGGGGATCATTCGTCCTTGAATGATGACCAAGCTAAGAAAATATAGAAGGCAATAATGCAATGTTGGAACTGAAATATTTACTCACAAATAGATACTCAACTTGAAATATGGAAAGGAGTATTACCTTAAATACTTTCATAATAATTTCTAATAACTATTAGGAAGAGAATTATGGGCCTGATATAACGTAACACCCCTTGAAAATTTTATATATGATGCTCCAATTCTCGATGAAGATGATACTACTTTTGTAATTTGGACATAACCTTTCATAAGTTATTCTAAATTAGGTGATTCAATTTTTTGAATAACCCCAATGTCATTACCTACAACTTTTGTGAGATAATATCTTAATATTCGGAGGCTATGTAGGTTAACTAAAGTAATCTTTTCAAGACCTGGTGTTGTGATGAAATGGAGTATTTGTAGAAGAAAAATCATATATCACTATAGGTTACTTCAAATCAGTTGATTCTTGAAGGACATGAAAGTATACTTCAATAGATACAATTCATATGAAGACACCAACTCCTAATTAGGAAGTTATCTTGTTCAAATGCAGCTCCGAAAAAGGGTATTCTGTTAAAAGAAGGTCCATCTAACCAACCATGGAAGATCTAGATCCATTTGACATCACTCATGATATCAATAGTCTTTCATTTGACATCACCCATGACATCACAATCCTCCATTAAATTTTTAGATTTTTCTTTAAAATTATTTTTATTATTGTTAAGTCCCTCTTTCACAACTATGAATACGTACCTTATTTCATCAGTTTGTTCATCAAGCTTTCTCAAGCAACTTTTCTCTCTATACATTTTTTTAATCATTCTCAAAATATATTTTTAGCTTTTAGTAGTGTGGAAATACTATTTTGGTGAGTCATATACTCTGGGTAGTACATAAAATGCTTCGACGAGGACAAAATCCTAGAATTCAAGAGTGTTCATTAAGTCCTTCAATTCTGAGTAAAGCTTCGAATCTAAGGTATGTGGGTATTGATTCATGGATCCTTTCATCCATGAAGCCCAAATGAATTATCAAAGTCTTCAATTTAATTCAAGTATGAAACTTTATGGGTTTCCATATCATGATTTCAAATATATAGATTATTAAATATTTGAAGTTTAATTACTTATCTTATATTAGCTTATGTTGGCTCTTAAATGCATTGAATTGTTGATTTATCAAAGGTCCTTATATGAAGGCATGAAAAGGTTTTAAAGTGAATTGTGGGTTATTTTGAGTATGTTTTAAATTGGTGCATTCTATTACTTTAATGCCTAAATTATTTTAATTATATGATAAATTATGTTCTCTCATGCCTAAAGCATTTTGATTATATGATAAATTACGTTTATTTACCAAATTATTTTCAAGCTTTACTTTAAGGTATGTAAGGGTTCAATGAGATTATTCCTTCCACTCTCATGCCTAAAGTATTTTGATTATATGATAAATTGTGTTCTCTCATGCCTAATGCATTTTGATTATATGATAAATTATGTTTATTTACCCAATTCTTTTCAAACTTTACTCTAAGGTATATAGGCTTTAATGAGAGTATTCCTTCCATTCTCATGCCTAAAGCATTTTGATTATACGATAAATTATGTTTATTTTCTTTAAGCTTTACTCTAAGGTATGTGGGTGTTTATCCATGGGTTCTTCCACCCATAGAGTCAAAAACTCTTTCAACTAAATATCTTGATTTCAAATAAGATTTTCTCATGTGTAATTCTTATTTCTACTTAATAGCATGAATCATGGATAAACTAATTATTATTGGTCTATTTTGATGCAAAATGATTTCATATGTATGAATTGATAGTTTGCAAGTATTTTCTCTATTTAACTCTTTAAAGGTTCTTAAAATTCATGGTGGGTTATTTAAATCATGATTTTTAATTAATAGATTTCAAAGTATTTATGCATAATTTCATTTACATACATGTTTGAAAGTTGAAGTAATTTTAAACCCACCTAGTTTTACTATATTTTCAATGAATTCTGACTTGAAAGCTTTGACTCCAATAAATATTTATGAAAGCAATATTTATGATCAAAAGAGAGTCTTATGAAATAAAAGAATGATGAAATGCTATGAATGATGGATTCTTTATGCTATAAGGACAATTCTTGCATATTTGAAGCAATAAAAATTTTAATGAGCTATTCCACCAAATGTGATGTTTTGAATTCTCAAGTTGTATGCTATGACTATTTTGAAGTATTAAACTATTTTGTGGGATTGACTTACCATCGAATGGGGCATTAAGGTGAGATTCAGTAAGGGAATCCTAGTAGAAACCCCTTGTCTCATTAACTATGTGCCAACATAGGAGCCCTTGTAGTCTTAGGCTAATGGATCCATGAAAGCCCTTAAAGTTAAGTTAAAGAAATGAATGAAGTTGACGGAGCTCTACCCGGAAAGTAATGTCTATGGAAAACATAGGGGTTTATATTGGATTCCATGTAATACCTCGCATGGTATTAAATGTCATTTATGGCCATCTTCCCACAAAATGAATATTTCAAAAGGATATCTATATGATTGATTATGCATTTATTGCATTATGTTTCATATTACATAAATGTTTTAATGTTTCCTCAATGTTCATGCATGCCTACATACTTAGTACATTCAAAGTACTAACGCATACACTTTTGCCTACATGATATCACTATGTAAAGACCAGTGCTCCTCGTCGTTCTCCTCCACATGGCAAGTTGAGATTTCATTTGAAGGCTACTTTTGGTGAGTTCCCATGTTTTGGGAACAATACTCCTTTGTATTTCTAGCTTATGATATATTGAGACCTCTAGACACTTACTATGGCAATTCATTCTATTTTGATTGAGGGTGAGCTAGGGACTTTTCTTAGTCTCTGATAAATCTAAAAGTTAGAGTATTGTTGGACATTTGTAAGTTGAAGATTTACTATTATGGTTTCCGCTTGTTTTTTTCATTAACTATGAAAGGCTAAATGAATGCTAAGAAGATTGTTTGAGGTAATTTTGGGTTCCTCATTCACCATGTCACATCTAGGACCTAGGTTTGGGTCATGACATATAAGAATAGGACTACTATGCATTATATGATACTATTGATAGCTCTCTAGCTTAGCAACTTTTTTCCACTATACTCTTCTTTCTGAATACTACACCTCATTTTCTTAAACTTATAACTCCCACCAAGGACTAAGTTTAACCGCATATTCTCATGGAGTTCAAGGCTAACTCAAAGTCACAAGGTATTACACATAAGATGATTATGCTTGTATAAACCACAAGCTTCATGTTCTATACCTCTATAGGGAATTTTATCCCAAGACTTCTACTCCATACGATTACATTCAACCAACCTTGAGTCCAACTAAAGAAGCACCTAATGCATCGTGCATTCATCCACATGCCATCAGTACCACATTCAGGCATAGTACTAGAATCGTTCTGATACACTTACTTAAAACCCTTAACAAGAGGACATCAATAGCCTGCTGCAGTCACTCACATAACGAGAACCACTAATTCAAGACTATTATTCTAATCACTTTATGGATTCTTTAAGGTCAACATCTCTTAAGACTTTTCATTCCAACCTTATCATCTTTACAACTATAATTGCATAAATTTCTACTAAGAGGTAAACCAAATATACTCACACCTATCTGTTGCACATAATAAAATCTTATCTCACTCCTCTTCTACATTTATAACTGGAAATGGAATAAGCACACTACAACTATCACAATAAGGAACACTCAATCTCTCTTATCTGTCATACCTCCACTACTATCATCAACATCGCTATCAAGACCTCAAAGCAGAAGATCATAAGTACAATTCATCTAATATTTCTGATCTGAGAACATTCAAGATGTAATATTACTTCACAAGCCACCGAGGGTAAATCACGAATGCTTGAGACTGGATGTAGTATGAGACCTAAGTACTTATATGAATATATTTATCTCCTGAATCTGATATTCAAAACCTTATGGAATAAGATGGAGATCAATAGGCTAAAGTCTCTGTCTCTTATTCTGGGAACTGAGCATAAACATGAATCTTTCTGAAGCGTATGAGCATAGGTCATGGGTATACTGCTGATAAGTGGGACATCAAAGGGTGTTATAATGATTGAAATTTTAGGATTGCAAAAGAGTAGGAATAGACTGATATATCACCAAAACTTCTTTTATGAATACGTCACTATCTGATTCTTACCACTTCACTTGGTTCCCCACTCATCATCTCCCCCTTAGGTATGAATCTGACACTCTAAGACTATGGAGCTATTCCACATTCTCTAAACTGGCCTAAATTCTCTTTACTCTAATACTTGGAAAAATATTGATCTCATGTCTACTGAATTATCCAAGTGCAGGAACTAAGATTCCTTCTAAGGCTTCTTTTTGAGATGCTTCTCTTAACTGCATCCTGCTTCTATGGAGGTCTTCCTATAATAATCACCTACATCACCTAATAAATCCATATTACTATATTCTTAATAGTCTGACTTCTCCTCCTTAGCCCACTATACCACTAATCTAAGTTCACATCTACCTAACTAGAGGACACTTGAACTATATTTAAGAGGCTCGTTATTTTCTATATATGATCCCTTCGACCAAACTCTTAAGGCTAACAAAGAATTGTTGCATCAGCCTATTCCACATTGATAACTCAAATATACTGCTTAGGCACACATGGAAAATCATAAACTTAATCAGAGCCTCATCTGACTATATATTTCCTTGGGTACACCTCTTAGTAAACTTGTTTATCAATGACTCAGCCATACTTTACTGCTCTTATCTAGGATTCATGATATCACATTTGTAACACTTACATTATTATAAGTTAACCTGTTAATTCCTCACCTACTCTATCTTAGACCTTCTAGATGAAATCATAAAGCTAGCATTACCTTATTTATAACGCTATCATTTCTTTCCTCACAACACTTATCTCAAATTCAAGCTTAGTTTCTAGTACTACTTGTACATCACCCACTTCTCGCATACTATACCAACTTTCACCTGCTAGGTGAAATTCAGGAATGCCTACCCACTAAACCTTATGAAACGTAGTAAATCTTTATCTCACAACCTGCGTACTTATAATCTATCATCATATTCTCTTTTACAACTTAAGTACTATTTACTCACTCACCATACCTCTTTTCTTAGATAGACTCATAACTCTATGAATATCTTTGAGCTCTCCCTAAAAAACCATAAGCCTAGCTTAGATCTATCACTTCATGAGTACTCTGTCCTTATGTTCAACACATATACTTGGTCTTTATGGACACAACAATCGGCTCCTATCAAGCCATGTATAATCTTTTTACCCTCTAAACACTTTATCTAAGAGTAACTCATCGGTAATGGTCTGACTAAATACTCTAGAAGCCTAAGCAAATAGATTATAGTTCAGGAGATTCAGGTTTTCACAAGCCACCTATCCTCTATACAAAATATAAAGGCCTTATTCTATAGCCATCAGTTTGAATAGATGAGTAGACCACAGGAGCATTACTATGTCCAGCTCACTCAGGAGTTCTATTTTGCCTATGCAGCCACAACCTTTAATTCAATCACCGACAATACCTTATAAAAGAAGAAGAAATCCTTAGCTTTGAAGCTACCTCCATTGGATGAAGTATAGTTGAGAGGTTCTCCGGTGGATATCTCAGAGGCTACTATTCTCCAATTTCTACATAGTCCTGAGTACACTCCGCACCCATTAGGAATATATAAGCACCAGCATCACTTAGAGATAGATGATGAGCAGATAGATGATCCCATATTCCAGGCTAATATAATGAGATGGATTGCATAGGTTATTGCTATCGAGGGGGATGAGGCAGCTTGGCTAACCAATCTGAGATAGCTAATCACAAAGACCTCCCTCACCTTTATGGCTAAATTATGGTAGGCTATAGTTCGTGCCTGATTAAGACCAACTGTTAATGATAATACTCTTCTCTCATCTGAGGCATATTTGGAGGCTTGCATCATGTCATAATATGCTTTAATATAGGTTGTTTGATAGCAATAGATATGTGAGATCGAGCACTTAATAAAAATGTTGGGCTTCTCTTTCCTTTCCTAATTCAGTGACTATGCGTTTACTTAAAAGTTCTTTTTTACCGGTTCTTCAATAGACACCCGTCACTAAGTACACTAATATTTCACAGATAAAGGATGTCGAGAACCCACTCTACAAAGTCAATAAATCTTGAGCATCTATCCTAGTGACTATCACGCTGGGTCCATCACCGAAAAATCTATATTAGAAGGGGCTCTCCTACCCCACCAACTGGTGAGGCTTCTGAGTATCCCAAGGGAAAGAGAAGCCTCCTATGACTATGGTGAGTACTGGATAATGGTGACTGTACTATATGAGCTGCTTGTATGCATGGTAGCTAAGCAGCATCTGACTAAGGTACTACTAGACCAGGTCATCAAGATTCTTCCATAGATGGTCCAGACTCTGGGACAACAGTTGAGACCCGCCTTTGCACGACCTCAAATAGGAGATTTTGCTATAATAGGGTTATGTTGATGGACTAAAATCCCATATTACTACACAAATGGCTAGCTCGAGGTCTGCATGATAGAGTGCATGCAGGTTCTATAGGTAGATTTATGGAGGGACTTAAATGCACTGCAGGATAGGTCCATAATTACTACACCTCCAGTTTCTACAGATGCATTATTATAATTATTTATCGTACCTCATAGGCATAATTATTTAGATGAGGTTTGGGGTTCCATTTCAGCACCTACGTCTGATAAAAATGGCAAGGACAAAAAGTGTTGATAGAGAGATAGCTCCCCAGATGATGCAAAAAAGGAAAGACGGGCAGAGAAAAAAAATACAAACAAGTGGTGAATGTTTCTCATAAAGGAAGCCCAAGAGAGAGGAGCTAGAGATATAGCCGCTTGAGACTGCAAAAGTTGGATCTTTAGCTAATAGAGTCACTCCTTCTGAGACTGTTGAGATCCTAACTTCAGTTGTGACTATGAGCGAGGTGTCTCCCAGCACGCTCACTCTTTCTACAGGTGATGACCCTTCAGTTGATCCCATATCATTGATTGCACCAGCCACCACTAGTGCCACTATACCACCAGCAATAGATGCCTATGGCATCGTAGGTATGATCACCTTCCTTGTATTTACTTTTGAGTTTTTTGATGTGCGATTGAGGATAATGCATAATATTTTTGATGGGGATGGGGCATTCTAACGCTTGGAGTTTTAATTGCCATATTTTTTATCTCAATCATAATATCTAGTAGAACTGGTATATTTAGGTTGTTTTGTGTAAATACAAGTGTATATAGAAGTATGTAGTAGCCTATGAAAGTGAATGCTTTGAACTAAACAAAAATGACTCCCAACTAAAAATTTTGTGAAATGCGATGTCATTGTGTCTGGATTATGAAAACTGACTTGCTAGGATCTTTATAAGACATTGTACATATTAACTTATCGATCTAATTCAATATAGAATATGACTATGTTGATTGGCGCTAAATAGCATAACATATGTTCCATGTATGTGTGAGCTTAACTACCTAGTTCGAATAATGCATCTATAAGTTAGAACTTGCTTGGTTAGTCTCACTGAAATGATTGAATAGGTTGGTTAGGATAGGATCATACGCCATTGTTGAAATGAGTCAACCTAAAACTTACTTACCAAATGAAGTTATACCCTTTGAACCAAAAATTTTAAGCCTAAAAATATCTTTCTTTGAAATAATATAAATCACCTTTCTTGTCTGATTGTAGACCTTTATCTTGGCTCTAGTCCATGTTATGACAATGTGCATCTCAACTTAGGATAAAATTCTAAGTTTAGGGTGGCTACTATAAAGAGAAAAAGAAAGTTGGGGCATGAAAAGAGTTGTGTGATGAGAGAAAAAAAATAGCATTAGGATGTGGCCTCTAAATAAATGAAAGAACAAGTGTAATGCATTATGAAATTCAAAATTGCAATAAGAAACACACATAGAAAAAAAAGAAGAAAAAAAGAAAGAAACCACACCTGGCTTGAATACATAAAGGAACAAGGGAATAAACTAGTTTGGGGGTTGAAAAAGAAGTGGATAATTCAAAGTAGAGTCAACGAGTAGAAAAATAGTCACTTAAATCCTAAATGTATCCTACCAGAGCCCAAGCTAGTTTTACAAGCAAAGAAAGTCTTAATGTGATCCTAAAATAGCTATTCGAAAGTGTAGTGTAGAAAATAAGGGCAAGCCTATGATTTGTACATGTGCATTGATTGAATTTCATTTATGAGTATGAGTGAGTTCATTTCAGTCTCTGTGTTATTGATGCATACTGTGTGAGAGACTTCTTTATGGCTAGGACACTGTGATTATAATGTTGAGTTGCTATATTGACTCGTACATTATTGTTGGCATATACTTTGTTGACTGTGAGTAGTGAGATATCATAATTCGATCCTTGTAAGTTAGTGGGACTGTCAGTGCATTGCATGGTAGAATTGGTTGAAGAAGAGGGTCATGGTTTTGTGTGTTAGACTACTATGTGCCATTTTATAGTCGCTTGTGTTTATGTGTTGTGTCATTTTATTTTGTGTCATTTCTTGAGGAAAAACAATGGTTCTATGTTGAGGGTGTTGATGTGTCACGTATTTATGACACTTTTGATGCAACTATGGGTTCACAACCAGTGAAAGCCTCGTGGAAGTCCTTTGTAAAAAGGATGTTGGGCACTGTGCTGAAGGCATTTTGCAAAGTGAATCCCTATGACACCCTTCACAGGACATGGAGTTTGTACAGGCCGTGCAAGTGTCCTTGAATGATAAGCTAAAAATAGATTCAGGAAATGGCCAAGGAGAATTCCACGAGTTTGACCACAGAACATTTAAAGCACCATGGGTTGTAGATATTGCCCGTGAAGTAGACACAGATGCTTCAAAGAAGAGTTTAAGGGGATTTTGAAAATCCATTTCATAGGGCATGGTGTGCTAAATGCACCATGAAAGTTGGTCATGAAGTTGATAAGAAGGCAGTAAATTTTCCAAGGAGTTGATCACGACTATCCAACGTGGATCGTGAATCACATCACGGCTTATGAAGATCCTTCTTGACATGCGCCAACCCTATTTTTCTAGTTGGTTTCAGAGTAGGTTTTGTATTTTTATAAACACCCAAATTTGTTTTATTGTTGACATTACGCATTTTATTTTGAGTTTGGCATATTGTGAACATTGTGAGAGTATACTTTGATTCCTTTTCAAGATTCAAACTTGCAATCTAATCCCTTGTTTGTTCTTGATTCATTATTCATTTTGTGATTCAAGGTTTACTTTTCTATAAACATAATTATTCTTTTATGAATTCAACATTAATTCTTGATTCATTCCTTATGATTATGAGTAGCTAAACCCTATAACTAGGATTGTGGGAACCATGGCACAATAATGAAGTAGGCAAACATATAGGTGATTATCGTAAAGTGTTTAGTATTGCATTATAGTTTTCTTCTTCTTTGTTTACTTTTAAAAAAGGCCCACATTAAAACTCACATGTATTCATTACTTCCTCAGGAGAGGGGTAGTGATTAGGAAAATAAAATTTCAAGAGAGATTCGAAGCATAACCTTCATCTAAGAACTTGAGCCCAGGAGGGGATAGTTGTTTGTAGATCAAATACAAGGGTTAGTTGGCAAACACTCTGAGACCAAGAGGAGATGGGTGAAATACATTCAATAGGGCCGGGAGGCCTTTAAATGTATATAACTTGCTAGATTTTATATGTGACACTAATACGTTATCACCAATACCTAACGACTACTAAGTTACATGTCATGGGGAACACAGTCCTAGTTACCATCTCATATTATTAACAACCTTAAGTCTATTTAATTTTATTATTGAGAAATTTTACTAACTGAAACAACAAATCCCTTCATTTACTTTATGCATGTTTTTTTTTTTTTTTTTTTTTTTTTTTTTTTAAGGGAACAGACCCTACACGAGGCTCCCACCTCTCGTGCACAGTCAGGGGTTAAGCAACACCCCCAAGCCTTAACATAAATAATCAAAATAAAAATACAAGGAGGGGGACATAAACCTTACCTCCGATCCTATGGTAGTTCATAAGTCGGCTAACCTATTAAGGTCGGCTAACTCATCCCCGGTACAAAAAGAGACTAACTATAACTAGAAAGCAGTAAACCTGTGAGAGGACTCCTCCCGGTACAATTTAACTATGAAAGCATAAATGAGGGAGACTCTCCCCTTCCATGAGAAAAAAGAAAAGTAACCTACACTAGTCCTATTCCAACTATGCTACGTACCAGACATAGCTACATTGAAGAAGAACAAGTATACGAAACTTCTATCTCGCATGGGATGGGAAATTCTTTTCATCTTTGCTCTTCTTAGTCTTGTCGTACCAAGTAAATCCATGTGAAGTATGCCTTTGTATCAGTATCATGATTACCAGCTACGGAGGCTGGACAGTCAGACAAAACCAGAAACATACACAAGCAACCAATTCTGGAGGTACATGGGAGTGTGTTAGTTTTGGCATCTGTTGTTGCTGATGCTGTTGAGCTTCATCTTGCAATTCTGCACTTTCAGCTTCAGCTCTGTGGTTGAATTGTTGTTTGGTATGTGGTTGAGCAGTTGTTTGGTGTTGTGTTCCCTCAGTATGTATATGAATTTGATGGAGATGTGACATATTACATCCACTCATGATATTGTTGTTGGTTCTTGGATGTTGTCTATGAGGTTGTTGGAGTTCCACCTGGACTGTATCTCCAACAGCCTGCATAAACAAAGAAGCAAACAACCAAACAAACACACAATTCCAAGAACAGTTCCAAAAATGCTGATTGTGGTGCCATTCCTCTGTTGCAGCTGGCTTCCTCAATTTCTGTATTTGCAACCTGCACAAGCAACCAAAAGGAAAGCATACAAACCTGGCAATTTGCAGGTTGCTGAAGCTGATGGCTGCAGGTTCCCTGGGCTGCTTGTTGGTCTTTGTTTTGAGGTGGTTAGACCTCTTGGAGTACCTGCATAGACAAACACAACCAACAGTCCTTACCACCAAAGAGAGCTGCAGGCTGCTGCACCCATGTTCCTTGTGTGTTGCAAGTTGGTTGAGTTGTTGCTGTGGTGTGTTGATGTTAAAGAATGTGGTTGGAAGGCTGCTCCATAGAAGCCCCAGGACATTGCATCCCTCATAGCTGTTCCAAAGAGTTCTAGTTTTTGAAAAAGGCATTTTGTATGTGGTGCAGCCCTGACTTGAGTTGCTGCACCTCCACAAATAAACCAAGAAGGAGTTCCAAGAGCCTTGGCTGTAAGGAAGCTGTTGTTGTCTCCCTTTGTTTGACTCTTTGTGAACCTGTACACAGGTTCTTGTTGCTTCCAAAGAGGGATTGATCAGCCCCTTTGAAGTGTTCAGCTCATTAAAGTACCTGCACATGTCCACAAAAACAAGACAACATGCTAACAAGAATTGTAGATGGTCCATCTGAGCTGCAGGGTGAAGTTGTTGGAGTTGCTGAATACTGCTGCTGGGGCTAGTGTTGGTGTGTTGGTGAAATCCTAAGCTGCCAGGCTGCTGTCTCCTCAGTTCAGAGTGTGAAATGGGGAATAATTCTCTAAGGAAGTCCCAAATATCACTCTTGGCTGCAAGGATGCTGTGACTGGTTGCAACTCCTCTTGTTGATGGTCTTTGTAGCTGCTGCATTCCACAGCTGTGAAGTTGTTGTTGCTTCCACTCAAATTCAGCTTCAGCATTCTGTGGCATAATATCTGCAACTACAGCTTCATGGATGGTGTTCCAGCAGCCTTAGATATTGGAGAGTTCTTGTGTGCCTGCACACAATCCAAGCTCAGTTGTTGATACTCCATCACCATCCCCTTGATGTGAGTTCTGGATGCATTGAGGAATTCCACAAGCTGCAAGCTCCAAATAGAGAAGTGCTCTATCATGCCACTGCTGTAGTATGCAGCACACCTAGCTGGCCCTCCAACTGTGGATAGATATGTTGCATGTGTACAAGTTCCTGCACAGTCAAAAGGTAGAAGGAAAGGAAAGAAAAAGAAAAAGGCTACTCTAATCCAATAGCCAAACAAACAGCAGGATGGTCCTTGTGCAGGGGATTTGGAGATTCTATTTGATTTGATGGTTGTTTTTGTGATATCTTCTATGTAGTTGTTGTTATTACAAGTTGATGAATCAATCCAACAACCTGCATCAATACAACAAACAACCAAAGGCAAATAGGAACCTGCATCAGTTAGCAACCAGGAGAGGACCTCCAAGAGATCTTTGGGTTTCAACGTCGCTCGACTAACGTCTCCAATTATCCGATTGAGTTGAAACTTCTTGGGGTATACACAAACAACCCTTTCTTTTGTTCTGCAAGGTTTGGAAGCTTTTTGCACTAGTTGGAAAAATTGCACCCTCTTTAGGGCTAAGGCAGCTGACTTTTTCAAGGTCGCTCGCCTAACGTCTCTAATTGTCCGTTCGTGCTGAAACTTCTTGGGACTTATCCCTATAGTATTTTCTGCAATGACACAAAGTTTGGAGGCCTTTGGACAGGTCCACATAGTGAAACTCACCCTGCATATCATTCTATGCTGTAGGACCTCCAATAGAGCTTTGGGTTTCAACGTCGCTCGACTAACGTCTCCAATTATCCGATTGAGTTGAAACTTCTTGGGGTATACACAAACAGCCCTTTCTTTTGTTCTGCAAAGTTTGGAAGCTTCTTGCACACATTGGAGAGAAGGCACCCTCTCAAGGCCTAAGGCAGCTGACTTTTTCAAGGCCGCTCGCCTAACGTCTCCAATTGTCCGTTTGTGCTGAAACTTCTTGGGCCTTGTCAATATAGTATATTCTATACTCTTGCAAAGTTTTGAGACCATAGTGCAGGTCCACCTGCTGCAACTCACCCTGCACATCTTACCCTGCTGATTCTCAGTTTCAGGTGTTGCAGGGAAGGTGTTAGCATTAGTGAGAGGCTGAATATTTGGTGAAGTCCTAGCATGCCAGGTTGTTGCTTCTCTTTTGTTGAGATACTTTGAACCTGTAAAGACAAGTGCCAAGAAGCCAAACAGGAAGGATAGATGCATAGGCTGCTGGAGACTCTTTTGTAGCTCCATGTGACTTCCATAGTAAATGAGGTTAAAGTGCATGTTGTTGCAGGCTTCTCCCAAGAGAGGACCCTTAGTTGTACTCAGAACCAGCTCCCTATGGTACCTGCACCCACCAACAGAAAAACATACATACAAGCAATTCTGCAAGTTATAGTAGTTAATACTAATTACTTGTAGTTGGTTCCTGATTGCTGATTCCCATTGCTGGTTCCTGTGCTGCATCACTACAGCTTTCCTTGCCTGGCTTGCAATTGTTGGTTCCCATTTTCCAAATCTACTGATACCTACACAAGCAAAAATGAAAAGAAAAAAGAAGCTATCTATTCTAATCCTTACCTCTAGGGGTAGGTTGATTGCTCTAGGAATGTAATAAGTAAGGGAGATTATCCCCTTTACAAAACTCCTACCTATGAATTTATACATAGGGAGTTCTGTACTACTATTATTGGTATGCAAATCAAGGAGGTTGTTTGATCCTCTTCAGTTTTGTCCTCCTAAAATTTGGCATCCCCATCTTGTCTAGGATGTAATATCCTCTTGTTTCCTTAGGAAGCTGTTGAACACTGTAGAATTGAGCCATGCTATCTACACTGTGGCTATGCTTGGAGAGTGTATCAGCAACAAAATTAGCCTCCCTATAGATGTGCTTACATTGAAAGAGATCCAGCATTATGATCATCTCCTGCAGGTTTGTGATGTATTTCCTGATGTTCCAGGGAGATGTGATCTCTTGTTTTAACCATTTCACAAGTAATTCAGAATCAACCTCCAGTAGAACCCTGCTGTAGCCATGTTGAATACACCAAGTAATGCCTATGACTGCAGCTTGTACCTCACCTTGGTTGTTAGAACCAATTCCAAGTGGTGCAGCAAATGCATAAAGGATGTTTCCTTTATGATCTCTTAGGATACCCCCAGCTCCGATTCTTCCAGGATTATCCAAGGAACTTCCATCAGTATTCAGTTTAACCACATGGTATGCTGGTTTGTGCCAACTGACTTGGATGATTTTCATTTCATGGCTGCATCTTTCCACCATAGCTATTAGCTCCTTCCAGTCATTTGGCCAACTAATGTAAGGGAAAGCTGTGAAGATCAGCATGTAGAGTTCTTTGATGACTGAGAATTTCACTCTAGTACTGCTAGACTTTTTGCCACCATATTTACTAGCACACCTGTTCTTCCATAAGTTCCAACAAATAAATATAGGAGTAGCTTGCAATAATAGTTTATGGACTTCATTATTTGGTTTAGCCAGCCACCATTTCATCATATTGCTCCTCATTGGGTTGCTGCTGTGTTGTATACCCCAACAGTCAGAAAAATACTTCCATATGTGACTAGCCATGTGTCCAGAGATAAAAATGTGATCTATAGTATCCCATCCTGGCCTGTAGCAACAAGAACACTGAGCAGCTGCATGACCAAAGTGCTCAATATTTTCATTGGTGGGCAACTTGCTTCTGAGAGCTCTCCAGATAAGAAAGGATATCTTGAAGGGTATATTCTTGTGCCATATATTATTGTCTGTCATGGTTTTGTTCCTTTTAGGCCTGATTTGGTTCCAAGCTGAAGCACATGTAAAGTTTCCATCTGAATTCAGCTTCCAGTAGGCTGTATCTGGGAGGTCAGGTTGGTACTTGAAGGAAACATTTAGAATCTTCTGTATCAGATGTTGTGGTGCATGTTGCCTCACCTTATCTTCATCCCATTCTCCATTCTTCAGGAACTTGGAGACAGTGGTATTGTTAAGTCTAGGTAGACAGTCTTTGTGATAAGCTAGGGGGCCAATTCCTAACCAATCATCCCACCAAAAGCTGCAAGAGCCTGAGTTAAGGTGCCACTGTATATGAGGCTCAATCTCAGCTTTGTTTGTCATCATGTGTTTCCACATAATTGATTGACCAGTGTCCCATTTCTTGATTACTGGATTTGCCCTTTGGCAATACTTGGCCCTCAGAAAGCTCCCCCATAGAGTCTTCTTAGACCTAAAAATCCACCATTGTTTATATTGCATTGCTAGGCAGACATCTTTCAGATTTTTCATGCCAACACCTCCTTCATCTGTTGGGTAGCTGAGGGTCTCCCATGATGCCCAATGGTATTTTCTTTTTTCTTTGTCCCATCCCCAAAAAAAGTCTGCTATTAGGGACTTTATTTGTTTGAGTTTATGCATGTTTATTATTTAGAAATGCTAGTATAAATGTTAGTAGACTTATTTCCTCTGCATTCCCTATAGGTTCGACCCCAATCCAGTTGGGTTCTATATTTGATAGTGACCTCTTTATAGTAATGTAAGTTTGGACGTATGACTCATCAAGGTATAATTGAATATATATAAGAATTCAATGGAATTTACATAGATAACTCGGGAGTTCACATTATCGGAATTAAAAACTCAATCTTAAAACTTTACTCGACTATATAAAGAGGTAGGGCACCAGGATGAACTTGGTCCAATGTTATGATAGCCTTACATACCTGTAATGAAGATTATCTAATCAAACTCGAACATATTAGCTTAAAACTCATGAACCCTAGCTCTTCTTCTTCTCTCCAATTCTTCTTCTAAAAATATTTTAGGTGTTAATGAGGGAAAATCAAATTGAATACTGATAAGGAATGGATTTTAGTCCCAAAATGGGTTGGGTTTTGTTTGGGAAAGGTAGGGAAAAGACCAAAACTCCCCTCTTAAAATGAATGAACGTAAATTTTTCAACTCCCAAGTCTGTGATGCGGACCTGTTCCTTAATTAAAGGTTTCCAAAATAAAAAAGACGTCGTTCAACTTAGGCAGTGAAATTTGTATCCTCACCACATCGTGGACTTCTATCAGGTTGGAGTAACTCTGGTGAAATAGCCATAACATTTTACTCCAACTTTGATTAATGCAATCTTTGTAGCATTAGAAAGAAGACTCATAGTCCTTTAATTTGGTAGTTCTTGGGCTACCCAACTATTTATATATTGAGAGATATGGTTATTTTAATTTGACCCTTATACATACTTATACGAAAACTTAGCCGATATAAATTCTTTGAACTTGGCTTGGTGTTAGAGATCCCTTATGACCCTAAACCACATCTAATCTACTTTAAATATTCAGAAATTGATCCTAACACATATACATAATTAGAAGTCATCTAGTTCAAGAATATATGTATGTATGAAGAATTGTTCTAGTCTCAACATAAAAAAATTTGGGGTGTTACATATGGCAGTACAAGCTAACCGTGAGATTGTAGCTCCCGTGAACCCAAATATGGGTACGGCAGTAACAAGTGTTTTAGATTTCACTTTGATGAATACTCTGGAATTCCATGGTTCAACGGTGGACGAAGACCTACAAGAATTTCTTCAGGGTATCCAAAAGATTGTTGATATTATGGGTTGACCCTATCAAAAAAGGAAGAATTGGCCTCTTATCAATTGAAGGGAGTTGCTTAAGTTTGGTTCAACTAATGGAAGGAAAGAGGGATATTGATGTAGGTCCTTTGGATTGGGACAAGTTCAATGGTGCTTATCTAGACCGTTTCATGCTTCTTGAGATGAGAGAGGATAAAGTGCAAGAGTTCATTAATTTGAAAAAGGTAAAATGAGTATGAGGGAATATGCTTTCATGTATTCTCAATTGACTAAGTATGCTCCGACAGTGGTAGCCAACTCTACAACTCATATGAACAAGTTTATTTCCGGTGTTTTGAAAATTAAGAGACAATGCTTTAAAAGATAGTAATGCAACGCAATGTATAAAATAGAATAATTTACTTCTTGGGCAGTTTCTTTAACCAAAAATTATCACTTATTAGCTATTTGATGATACAACAAACTCTTACCGTTTCCACAGCCATCCAATACCTTTCCAGAGTAATGGATGCAAACTCATCTTTGATCCAATAAAAGTCCTCTTTTGAGACAATGAGGAGTCGCCCCGAATAAACGGTATGATCCAATCCTATGATGTCTACGTAGTTTATGGGGTTTGATTTATTCTATACTCTTACCCAAGTTGGTGTTCAATATTAATCTCAAAATATATTTTGTTATGCTCATAACTCAATAAGCTCAATTAGTCTCTTTTGGACTTAGCTCAAAACTCAACTCTTCTCTTTAAAATAGACATAAACTCAACTCAATGAATGCATTTAAAAGAAACATTTGACTTCTTACCTCAATCTCAAAATAGATGTTTAAAAATTCTCACATCATTTATAATTAATGATTATCATGCTCAAAATAAGAAATGAAAGGCTCCTCAAACTCAACTCATGCTCAAGCTATTTTTCAGTCAAATAATGAAATTAATACTCATTTTTTTACTCAAACATTGCATAAAATAATTAATGTAAAATTCAACTAGAGTTCATGTGAGTGCAACCATGAATCCCAAATCTCAAAACTCAACTCAAGAAACTCATCAAGGTAAATTTTGAATGTACACAAGAACACAATAGAACTTTTATAGAAAACTCAAGAATTGCATTATCGGAATTAAAAACTCAGAGCCCATTTGGATTGGCTGATAAATTGCTTATAAGTTATTTTCATCTTTTTTGAGTATTTGGCTGGCTAACTTAAAGTCATTTAGTGCTTAAACTAAGATAAAAAATAATAGGGTCTATTTGACTTAGCTAATCTAAAGCAGCCCAACTTTTTTTTCTACTTATAAGTTGTTTTCAGCTTATAAGCTACTTAAAATAAGTTGAGCCAAATAGGCACTCAATCTTAAAACTCCAATTGACTATATAAAGATGTAGGGCATGAGGAGGAACTTAGTCCAATGCTATGATAGCCTTACATACTTGGAATGAAGATTTATAATTTAAAAATTGAAAACTTAGGCTTGAAATCCTTGAACCCTAGCTCCTCCTTTTCTCTTTAATCCATGCTCTCAAAGTTTCTAAGTTTTAATGAGGGGAAAATCAATTGTATTGTTAAAGGTTTAATTCTAGTACCAAGATGTCAAGGTTTTTGTTTAGAAAGGGTGAGAAAAGACTGAAATAGCCTTAAAATAAAATGATAGGGTACAATGGACAAGATCGGTCGAGCTCGCCAATCTAATGCATGTCACTGATCACCCAACCCTCCTTGCAAAACCTCCTCAAGTGCTAAGGATTATTCCTATGAAATGATTGGTGAGCTTGACTTAGCTCACTAAGCCCATTAGGTGTATCGCCGTTTGAAAAGCCTGTCTCACTGACATAACTTTGGACTCCAAAGGAAAATTCCTTGGAAGTTTTTGGCGAGCTCAAATTAGCTCACCAATCCTATTTGGCATGTCACCTTTCCCTCACCTTTCTTGCCAATTAGCCTCATTTCTGAGCAAAAGTCTCTGAATAATTTGGCAAAGTTCTCAGTTCGCAAATGCACTTCAGCAAGTCTCAATTTCCTTTTCTTCTCGCCAAAATTCCTCATATTTTTAGTACAACTCTCAGGAATTTTTGGCGAGTTGTAGGGAAACTTGGTGTATCACCCAGCACCATTTGGCGAGTCACATACTAGTTTGGTGAGCTCTAGCGGCCTGGGTTCCTTTTTTAGCTCAATTTTGAACTTCAATCTTGGCTAGCAAATAACTACCTTCCCATATTAGACAACACTACAGTATCAAAGTACATTGACAATGGTGTTTGGAATGAGGAAATGGTGAGACAACATGCTCCTTCTCACCTTGCTCATCAAATTCTCAGTAGTACCTTCAGATTCCATCCAGACCAGCAGGACCAAGCTATATGGAAACTAAATCCTCATGGAAAATTCTCATGTTCTTCTGATTGGGAGCTCATAAGTAAGAAAAAGAATAGGAACTTAACAGATAAATTTATTTGGCATATTAGCATCCCCTTCAAGGTCTCATTCTTGCTGAAGAACCATCAAAAAAAGCTCCCAACCAATGAAAAAATCAATTCATTTGGTAAGGATCCTGCAAAATGTTGTTGCAGCTACTAATCAGGGTAGGACAATATTCAGCACATTTTTGTTTGTGGAAATTTGGCTAACTACACATTGAGATATTTCTCCAGTTATTGGGGAGTACTACACTGTAGCAGTTCACTTAGGAACCTGTTGATGAACTGGTGGACCTACAAGACCAAGAATGAGGTGCATAAACTTATAATTCAGACTACTCCTATTTTTGTGTGCTGGAATATTTGAAAGAATAGGTTTGCTAGCAAATATGAGAGGAAGAAATCTAGTAGCACTAGAGTAAAATTTTACATCACGAAAGATCTGTACATGCTGCTTATTACAGGATTTCCATATATCTCTTGGCCTAGTAAATGGAATGACCTCCTGTACATGGTTGATCGCAGACAACATGATATGAAAATCATCCAAGTTAAATGGTGCAAACCCTCCCCTTTTAGTGTGAAGTTAAATATAGATAGGAGTGCAATTGATAACCTTAGCAAGATTGGAGCTAGAGGAATCTTAAGAGCTCATAGAGGCAATTTTATCTATGTTTTTGCTTCTCCTTTAGGCATTGGCTCTAATAACCAAGTTGAAGCTATGGCTGCAGTTCTGGGAATTACATGGTGCATATAGCATGGTTATAATAGGGTGATATTGGAAGTAGACTCAGATTTATTGGTGAAGTGGATCAAGTAAGAAATTAATCCCCCATGGAACATCAACAACTATGTCCTAGAGCTCAAAGATTTAAGTAATAGGTTGGATCATTTTTAGTTTCAATATGTATTCAGGGAAGCAAATGTCCCAGCAGACTCTCTTTCAAAGTATAGCTATATATTTGATAATATTCAGCACTTCTACGACCCTCAGCAGCTACCACATGAAACAAAAAAGTACTTTAAGATGGACAAGTTTGGGATGCCTAGCTTTAGAAGAAGAAAATTGAAGAAGATTAAACATCATCCTTGATGGGCAAATTTCTAATCTTTGATATAGAGGGCTCTATATCACATTTGGTTGCTCTTCCTTTTCAACTTAGCTATTTCTTAGCATTAGTTGTAGCTATTTTTGAATAGGCCATATTGATAGGATTTTCTTTCTTAATTTTTGTAAGGGCGGAGTCTCCCTTATCTCTGTTTTCCTAGATATTTGTATCTAAATGAGTCCTCTCTTTTAGGTGCTTAGTATCTAGGTTTACAATTTAATAGTATCGGGGATGAGTTAACAGACCTTAGTAGGTTGATTGACTTATGAACCACCTAGGATCAGAAGTAAGGTTTTATGCCCCCCTCCTTATATGTTTGCATTTTGTATTTATGTTAAGGCTTTGGGGGTGTGGCTCAACCCCTGACTGCCACAAGGGGTGAGATCCTTAGGTAAGGTCCATTTAATAAATAAAAAAAATCTAGGCTATCAAAAATCTAAGATTCTGAATAGTGCACTCTACCTAATCATCTATCTGTGGGTGAAAAGCAGTGCTAAGATTCACCTTCGAACCTAAACTTTTCTAGAAAGACTTCCAAAACTATGCAGTGAATTGAGTATGTCAATCTGAGATAATAGACAAGGGAACTCCATGTAATCTACCTATCTCTTGAATATACAACCTTGAATAATCCTCAGCTCAATCTATAGTCTTAATGGGTAAAAGTGAGTTGATTTGGTCATCATTTCCACAATCACCCAAATCGAATTATGTTGTTTGCGAGATCGCCGTAAGCCTATAATTGTTACACCCCGTACTTTGGTACCTTAGAATGCTTCTTAAGCTTCTCAAGTTTCTGGGAAGGCTCTTAAGTTTCTTAACAGTCGTTATGTGAGTTGGATAGTCTATAATGCTATCAAATAACTCCAAGGAAAGGAGAACAAAATGCTTCATAATAAGGAATATTGGAAATAAGGTTATAAAAATTCAAAAGGAGTTGGAGGCCGAAAAATGAGTCATAGGACTCGATTGACTCGTGCAAACTACCAACTTAGAGGTCTTACATACTAAGCTACTTGAGTATACGTCGAGCTTAAGTAGCAAGGAATACATAGGCTCTTGAAGTAAGATGAGATTACGAGCTCATGAAAAAGAAATAAGGAAACGACGCACCTACTCGAAGCAAGCAGGTGATGCACCTACTTGGACAAGAAGGTGATGCACCTACTTAGGGTCAATTAGGTGATACAACAGCTTGGGGTGGACCTCACTGCCACATGGCAGCATGTGATTGGCCGAATAAGTTGAGGTGGCACCCTAGAAGGCTGCCACGTGTCACCCCTAGGGGGATGCCATGTGGAAGCTTCTAAAGATATATATACATGTGTAATATGACTTCTACTTCAGTTATTTATCCAAACTTCAGCCAAGAGCAAGGAGAGAAACGTAGAGAGAAAAGAGAGGCAGCCACGGGTTGCTCCAACTTAAGGTAAGCCCTCCGATTTCGTTCCATGAATTAATTATTTAAGGTATCCCATGGTTACAAGATGGGGTTTAATAGCATAAAATTACTGTTTGGGGCAGCAAAGAAGGGACACGAACAGTCCGCAACTTTCAGCATGATAAGGAGTTTCTGAAGTTAATTTTCAGCAAGTTTGGGAAGCCGTTTGTTAAGGTATGGCTTGGTACTCTTCTCCCACGTTTTGGTAAGGTTTTTACATGATATGAAGGTGTTAATAATGTAAAATTATGGCTTGTAGAAGCACCAAACAGATAACAAGTAGTCCGCACAATTTCAGCAAGTTTGAAGAAGTTCCGAGGTGCGATTTGGTGAATTTTAACAAATCTCAGGAGAGGTAAGGTCTTCCCTTATAATTTGAAGCTTATGGTGTGGTTATAAGGTGTATTAAACACCTTTTGTTCTGCTGGATGTTTAATAAAATCATGGAAATGCTCGACGATAGACACAATCGAAATTGAAGTCGTCATAGTCAAATTGTAGTCGAAATGAGGCGTTGTGTGTGTTGAGGCTGCTGCTGGTTTTGTGGTGTGTGTTTCAGGGCCTAAATGTGTACTAAAATGTGTGGGTGATATTCTGGTTGTATACACATGACACCCCCACTTCGTACGGTAAAAGGTTTTGCAAAACGGAAACTAGAAACCCTATTTTGGTATTATGGTTTCGAGCGAGTCATTTGCAGGTTGTGTTGTATTATTTTGGTGTGAACTGCTTATACATGTGCTGCAGGTTGTTGTTGTTGGTTGTCTGTAGTAATTAGGAGTGTGATTGGAAATTCGGATAGGACATATTATAGGGGAGATGCTGCCCGATTTTCGTTAACTCGTTAACTAGTTAAGGAACTAGTCAAGAAGATGAGCGAGGAAATGGATTATGTGAACACTCGTGTATAACTTAAGGTGATGAAAAGTTAAGGGTTGTTGATACTTGCATTACTTCCATGTTAAACAGGTTTGGAAGACGATGACGTGGACATGATTAAGAGAAGTCCATACGAGGTATGTGAAGCTTTCTTTTGGCATGTTTTTGGCATAAGTATGTAAAACTATTCCTTCTTTTGGCATGTTTTTGTATAAATATGTAGAACCTATCTGTTCTTTATTTTGGGCATGTGTTAGATCTAAGTGACAAGTGATATTTGTATGAATCTTGGCGTAACTCTATTCATGAGCTTTGAACATGATTCATGATTCATAATTCGTGTTCACAATTGAATGTTAAGACTCTTAAAGTAGTTAAGCTTCTATTCCTCAAGTATTCTATATACTGAGAAGTAGTGTATGTAAAGTTATTCCTCCTCTCCTTTGGCACGACTTAGATGTAAGTATTATGTATATGAAGTTTGAAGTTATTCCACTCATAAAACTCTGAGGGTGAGTTAAGACTCTTGTTCACTTCCTACTGATTAGAACTCCTGTAACAAGTTGAGTCATTACTTTTTAAGTCTTCCATGTGATAGGAAGTGGTGCATGTAAAGCTTGTCTTTTCCTGCTTCGAGAAAGACTAGACTAAAGGCTCTATAGGACATGGATTTGGATATAGCCCCATTTATAGATTCTGGATGTAACTCATCACTTGTACCCACTTTTGAATGATAAAGACCTTGAATTAGTTGAACTATGACCCTTAAGCCTCCTATAGGTTGAATAGTGTTGGGATGTGTAAGCTCGTATATCTAGGGGCTCTTAAATATGCTTTAGGATGATATATGTGGGATGTGATATGTTATAGAGTTTTGCGTGCACATATATGCATTATGATATATATATGGATTGGGCCGAACGTACCTCGGTACAGTTTGCTATGTAATGATCGGGTCATACGTTCCACGACATCTTATGCATTATACGGATTGGGCCATCGTACCTCAGCATTATTATGCATTATACGGATCGGGCCGTCGTACCTCGGCATTATTATGCATTATATGGATCGGGCCATCGTACCTCAGCATTATTATGCATTATATATATGGATCGGGCCGTCGTACCTTGGCATTATCATGTGACATATGGATCGGGTCGTCGTTCCTCAGCATGTGCTTGCTATATATATGGATCGGGTTGTATGTTCCACAGTGCTAATAATATTCATATGCCTATCATGATAGACGATGTGTTTGTAACACCGAGTCCCCGAGTGGGCCGGATACAGTATATGATAGTGGTATACATGACTTTATTTTGTGTGATGCAGGTACAGTACCCTATTAAATGTTATACTTGGTTTCCTGCATCCTTGGTTCAGTTGTTATCTCAGTTATGTTGTGCTTCTATACTCAGTACATATATCGTACTGACCCCCCTTTCTTCGGGGGGCTGCATTTCATGCCCGTAGGTACAATATATATTTTGGGAGTCCACCAGCTCAGGATTCCACTCAGCAAGTTTAGAAGAATCTCCATTGATTCGGAGCTAAGTTTTGGTACCAAACCACTGATGTATATATTTGGTTACACAGTGGTACAGTGGGGGCCCTGTCCCGCCATATATTGTCGTTCCTATTCTTAGAGGTCTGTAGACATATATGTGTGGATTGTTTATGAGTTTATTTCAGTTGTGCCTATACAGCACGTTGTAAATGTTTTTACGTTATGGCAATCTTGACGGCTTGCATTCTCTTTCATGATACGATATGAATGAAAAAGGCCATACGTACACGAGAAAGTTTTAACTCATTGGGGTTTTTGTGAGTAGTATCGCTTTGCTCATAGTTTAATTTGACTACAATTGACAAATATGTATACGGAGGTCCAGGTCGGACCCCTGTCGCAACCTACGGGGTTGGGTCATGACAGAAGTGGTATCAGAGTAGTTTGTCCTTGGAGTGTCTACAGACCGTGTCTAGTAGAGTCTTGTTTATCGGTGTGTTGTGCACCACATCTATAGACAACAGGCTACAGGACATTTAGGAGATTACCTTTCTTTCATATCTATGATCGTGCGATAGAGCCGAGTCATAGGGAATGAAATTCCTCATACTAACTGTGATTTCAGCAGAAGGACAACATCAATATAAGAAGGTTACTGATGATATTGGAAGTTACACAGCACGCAGGTAAGCAAGGCATGAATGATAGGTGTCAGGTAAGATATTGAATTACGGTTGACATGTAAAGTTGAAAATTGAAAGGAAAAGTAGATGGAAAGTCTAAACAGGTGCAGTTCGAGTTGGACATACGAGGTAAGTCCATCAGTTTATACTATTGTTGATATTGGGCGCCCTGTGAGGCTGCGATATGACGTGATATGATACGTATATATGTATCTTTATGTGTATTACCCCTGTGAGGCATTGTTGGCATTTTCTGCGTGCATGTGTTGAGATAGTAAGGAATACAAAGGAAACTCTGCCCAAATTTTCCTTGAAATAAAAGGAAAATGATTTAGGAAAGACTGGTAGTTCTGGATAGAACGATATATTAAGAATAAGACTAACCAAGAAGGGTAAGTAACCCATAGTAAGAATCGTGAAAAAGGTTAAGAAGTGCTATACTATGGGGTAGAATGCAAACAGAATATGATGTGAATATAATGAGGATAGATATGAAAATAAGTAAAGCCTTGTGAGAAAGTGGCTTTGAATAAATTGCTATGTGACTCGAGTACCCATAATTAGACTGGATTAGCACCTCATGATTATGTTAAGTTGTCGTACCTGGGCAACCAAAGGTATGGAAGATATAAAGAAAGGCATAGGTATGGTGCAGTATACCGAATGTGTTGGAAAAGAATCATATGTATTGGAAAATTGGAAATAAGGGCGTAAGGTAGAACACAACAGATAGTGACATGGGTACACCCTAAAGGGGGGAAGTGGCTTCAAGTGAGATCCCATACTAGCATGAGTTAATAAGATCTAAAGGCCAACAATAAATGGATAGAAGCCATGATACCGGAGATAGTACGGAGAATTAATAGTAAGGACTTGAATAGTATGATATCAAAGAATAGGTGCATACAAAGGGGATGAATACAACAAGAGAATTACAATAAGAACTTAAACATACTGTAAGGAATAGCCAGGCTATACTTGACTGAAGGTAAGATGTTGGTAACAAAGTTACTGACTACTAATATTATGGTGTACAAGCAGCAAGACAAGGAAAGGATGAGAGATCTCTCCTATACTGGAATATGAGGAAACTCAAGGGTAAGTAAAGGAAGGAAGTAAGAAATGACACAGGTTTACGTATAGACTAGTGTGGTGATGCTAAAGCATCTTTCAGGCTACTTTAAGCTCCTACACATGTTCGTGTAAAGGGTGCAATATGATGTGTGGTAAAGGAACTGAAAAGAAGAAATGGAAAAGAAATATCACCTATTTCCTATGCCTACAGGTAATCTACCTTCTTAAATAGACCATATGAGTTGATACAAGGCTATGAACGGCAGCCAGTACAGAAGAATCTTGAAGCACTCGTAAGACCTTATGAGGCTAGCTAACATTCGGGGACGAATGTTCTAAAGGGGGGAAGGATGTTACACCCCGTACTTTGGTACCTTAGAATGCTTCTTAAGCTTCTCAAGTTTCTGGGAAGGCTCTAAAGTTTCTTAACAGTCGTTATGTGAGTTGGATAGTCTATAATGCTATCAAATAACTCCAAGGAAAGGAGAACAAAATGCTTCATAATAAGGAAGATTGGAAATAAGGTTATAAAAATTCGAAAGGAGTTGGAGGCCGAGAAATGAGTCATAGGACCCGATTGACTCGCGTAAACAACCAACTTAGAGGTCTTACATACTAAGCTACTTAAATATACGTCGAGCTTAAGTAGCAAGGAATACATAGGCTCTTGAAGTAAGACGAGATTACGAGCTCACGAAAGAGAAATAAGGAAACGACGCACCTACTCGAAGCAAGCAGGTGATGCACCTACTTAGACAAGAAGGTGATGCACCTACTTAGGGTCAATTAGGTGATACAGCAGCTTGGGGTGGACCTCACTACCACATGGCAGCATGTGATTGGCCGAAGTAGTTGAGGTGGCACCCTAGAAGGCTGCCACGTATCACCCCTAGGGGGATGCCACATGGAAGCTTCTAAAGAGATATATATACATGTGTAATATGACTTATACTTCAGTTATTTATCCAAACTTCAGCCAAGAGCAAGGAGAGAAACGTAGAGAGAAAAGAGAGGCAGCCACGGGTTGCTCCAACTTAAGGTAAGCCCTCCAATTTTGTTCCGTGAATTAATTATTTAAGGTATCCCACGGTTACAATACAGGGTTTAATAGCATAAAATTACTTTTTGGGGCAGCAAAGAAGGGACACGAACAGTCCGAAACTTTCAGCATGATAAGGAGTTTCTGAAGTTAATTTTCAGCAAGTTTGGGAAGACGTTTGTTAAGGTATGGCTTGATTCTCTTCTCCCACGTTTTGGTAAGGTTTTCAAATAATATGAAGGTGTTAATAATGTAAAATCATGGCATGTAGCAGGACCAAATGGATAACAAGCAGTCCGCACAATTTCAGCAAGTTTGAAGAAGTTCTGAGGTGCGATTTGGTGAATTTTGACCAATTTATGGTGAGGTAAGGTCTTCCCTTCTAATTTTAAGTTTATGGTGTGGTTATAAGTGTATTAAACACCTTTTGGGATGCTGGAAGTTTAATAAAATCATGGAAATGCTCGACGATAGACACAATCGAAATTGAAGTCGTCATAGTCAAATTGTAGTCGAAATGAGGCGTTGTGTGTGTTGAGGCTGCTGCTGGTTTTGTGGTGTGTGTTTCATGGCCTAAATGTGTACTAAAATGTGTGGGTGATATTCTGGTTGTAGACACATGACACCCCCGCTTCGTACGGTAAAAGGTTTTGCAAAACGGAAACTAGAAACCCTATTTTGGTATCATGGTTTCGAGCGAGTCATTTGCAGGTTGTGTTGTATTATGTTGGTGTGAACTGCTTATACATGTGCTGCAGGTTCTTGTTGTTGGTTGTCTGTAGTAATTAGGAGTATGATTGGAAATTCGGATAGGACATATTATAGGAGAGATGCTGCCCGATTTTCGTTAACTCGTTAACTAGTTAAGGAACTAGTCGAGAAGATGAGCGAGGAAATGGATTATGTGAACACTCGTGTATAACTTAAGGTGATGAACAGTTAAGGGTTGTTGATACTTGCATTACTTCCATGTTAAATAGGTTTCGAGGATGACGACATGGACATGATTAAGAGAAGTCCATACGAGGTATGTGAAGCTTTCTTTTGGCATGTTTTTGGCATAAGTATGTAAAACTATTCCTTCTTTTGGCATGTTTTTGTATAAATATGTAGAGCCTATCTGTTCTTTCCTTTGGGCATATGTTAGATCTAAGTGACAAGTGATATTTGTATGAAGCTTGGGGTAACTCTATTCATGAGCTCTGAACATGATTCATGATTCATAATTCGTGTTCACAATTGAATGTTAAGACTTTTAAAGTAGTTAAGCTTCTATTCCTCAAGTATTCTATATACTGAGAAGTAGTGTCTGTAAAGTTATTCCTCCTCTCCTTTGGCACGACTTAGATGTAAGTATTATGTATATGAAGTTTGAAGTTATTCCATTCTTAAAACTTTGAGGGTGAGTTAAGACTCTTGTTCACTTCCTACTGATTAGAACTCCTATAACAAGTTGAGTCATTACTTTTCAAGTCTTCCATGTGATAGGAAGTGGTGCATGTAAAACTTGTCTTTTCCTGCTTTGAGAAAGACTAGACTAAAGACTCTATAGGGCATGGATTTGGATATAGCCCCATTTATACATTCTGGATGTAACTCATGACTTGTACCCACTTTTGAATGATAAGGACCTTGAAGTAGTTGAACTACGACCCTTAAGCCTCCTATAGGTTGAATAGTGTTGGGATGTGTAAGCTCGTATATCTAGGGACTCTTAAATATGCTTTATGATGATATATGTGGGATGTGATATGTTACAGAGTTTTGCGTGCACGTATATGCATTATGATATATATATGGATCGTGTCGAACGTACCTCGGCATAGTTTGCTATGTAAGGATCGGGTCGTATATTCCATGACATCTTATGCATTATATGGATCGGGCCGTCGTACCTCGGCATTATTATGCATTATACGGATCAGGCCATCGTACCTCGGCATTATTATGCATTATACAGATCGGGCCGTCATACCTCGGCATTATTATGCATTATACGGATTAGGCCGTCGTACCTCGACATTATTATGCATTATATATATGGATCGAGCCGTCGTACCTTGGCATTATCATGTGACATATCGATCGGGTCATTGTTCCTCGGCATGGGCTTGCTATATATATGGATTGGGCTGTACGTTCCATAGTGCTAATAATATGCATATGCCTATCATGATAGACGATGTGTTTATAACACCGAGTCCCCGAGCGGGCCAGATACAGTATGTGATAGTGGTATACATGACTTTATTTTGTTAGGTGCAGGTACAGTACCCTATTAAATGTTATACTTGGTTTCCTGCATCCTTGTTTCAATTGTTATCTCAGTTATGTGTTGCTTCTATACTCAGTACATATATCGTACTGACCCCTCTTTCTTCGGGGGGGCTGTGTTTCATGCCCGCAGGTACAATATAGATTTTGGGAGTCCACTAGCTTAGGATTCCACTCAGCAAGTTTAGAAGAAGCTCCATTTATTCGGAGCCAAGTTTTGGTACCAAACCACCGATGTATATATTTGGTTACACAGGGGTACGGCGGGGGCCCTGTCCCGCCATATGTTGTCGTTCCTATTCTTAAAGGTCTATAGACATGTATGTGTGGGTTGTTTATAAGTTCATTTTGGTTGTGCCTATACGGCACATTGCAAATGTTTTTACGTTATGGCAGTCTTGTCGGCTTGCATTCTTTTTCATGATACGATATGAATGAAAGAGGCCACACGTACACGAGAAAGTTTTAACTCATTGGGGTTTTTGTGAGTAGTATCGGTTTGCTCATAGTTCAATTTGACTATAGTTGACAAATATGTATATGGGGGTCCAGGTCGTACCCTAGTCGCAATCTACGGAGTTGGGTCGTGACAATAATGAACTTCATGTTGATCATCTGACACTTTAATTCTATCAAATCTATATTCTAAGCTACACCACAAGGCATTTGATGCTCAACTTTGATTGTTAGCAATTCAGGCACATGGATACAAACCCTTCTATGTCTCTCTTCATACCATTCTACTAATATACCTCTCTCAGGTCATGGTACATCTTTTATGAACTTGAATGGATGGAATACCTAGAGCTATGGGCCTCTGCCACTATCTTGTCTTGAAGAACATCAATACTAGGAACATACAACCTACCTCGATATCTTAACACTCCATCTCCCCCTTTAGAAAAAGCCATTACTTTCTGCTTATGAAAATCATCTTTCAAATGGAGGAGAATAGGATATTGATATTGCTTTTATTTTACCTCAATGACTAATAAGGAATCAACCCCATTCTAGAAAATAATACCTCCTTCATCAGAGTCCACAAAATGAACTCCCAAACCTGCAAGTTTATACACTTCCTTGGCTAACTCTCTCTTATCCTCCTCAACATGAGTGATACTTCCCATGGACAACTGACTAATAGCATCAGCAACAACATTAGCTTTACCTGGATGGTAGAATTTATACATGTTATAGTCCTTAAGAACCTCAAGTCATCTTATCTACCTCAGGTTGAGCTCTTTCTGACTAAATACATATTGGAGGATTTTATGATCAGTGAATACATCTACATGCATGCCATAGATATAATGATGTCAAATCTTGTGAGAAAATAGCCTACTCTAAATCATGAGTCAGATAATTTCTCTTGTGAATCTTAAGATGTCAGGAAGAATAAGCTATGACTTTGACTTTTTGCATTAGAACACAACCTAATCCAAGTCAACCGGTGGAATGACATGAAGAGAGATATAGAATATTTTATTTCTAAGTGCTTGAATTGTCAACAATTCAAGGTTGAGATTCAAATGCCTTGTAGTGTAGCTCAGAATATAGAGTTGCCAAGAAGGGAAAAAAGCTTGAACCCATCCATTATCACCGGAATATAAAACAAACTGCTCATCATTTGTCGGAATGTCCTCACTGTCGCCAGTGGATCTTCCCATGCCATTGGATCACATTATGAATATAGCTCATCAACCATCATCCTCTAATCCAGCTAATAATACCTTGAATCTATAAAAAGATACTAAAAATATAGTAGCAATTTCAAGGGAAGATGGATTGTTTCAAGTTATGAGATTCAAGACCATACCATCACTGGGGGTTTTTCACCTCATCAAGGTGAACTTCTCGGACAAATTTCAACCAATTCCAGCAGGGGAAGCGTCATTGGTGATATTTTAGCTAGCGGTGCCGGATCTTCGGCAAAGCAAATTGAATGGAATCAATGTCAAAATGATCACCATGGTCAACCATACCTCCCAAAACCAATATCTAGTCTTGAATATGCTCCATTTGATTTGAATAAGGAACTCAATCAAAGTGGTTGCCACAATAAAGAACACATTGATTAGGGAGTTCAATTTGTGACTCCTCTAATGTCTCAGAACCAAATTTGAAACCAAGGGACTGAAGTTCAATGTCAAAGGTCCCAAAAAATCCTAAGGAGGTTGAACATCATGATCAAAAATTGGCCACAATGCAAAAAGTGAAAGGAACCGAGTCACAAGAGAGGCCAATTTAATATGAAAAACATCAGTATACTAGTAATTCAGTCCAAGTATCTCAAGGTACGTACACTAACTCTACTAGTCATAATATTCACGATCAAATTAATTTTGTTAGTAATGAAGCTCAATTGCAATCTAATGCAATTGAGCAAGGCACTGCAAATTTAAAATCTATGATGCAGCCTATTGAATTGTATTCTAGTACTAGTTGTGATAAAAATGATAGCGTTCAGAGTGGTTCAGGGGAAAATGTTAATTAAAAAGGCAAGTATCAAGTTCAGCAACAAAATCTCAAAGAGCATCAACAATCCAAGCAACTTCCTTACATACCAAATAATCAGCCTTTGAAAGTTTCTAATAATTTTGACAATGTCAGATACAACAATGCTAGAAATGATCAAAACAGACCCCAAGAGAATAGAAATAATTAGGTTCCCAACCAAACCAAATTTTCTAACACCAACATTCCTACCCCTACCAATCCTGTGATTTCTCATACATTGGTAACCAAGTTGAAAGCTCAGGATGCCATAAAGAATACAATAATTGACATTAGTCCCCCTAAGATCACTACAAAACAAGGATTTCCTGTAGTAGTTTTTAGAAAGGAGGATTTTATGGTGAAGTTGGCCACAAGATGCAAGTACAATCTTATTGGTAAGTTCACAAACACTATGCCCAAAATGGAAATTATCAAAAAAGAATTCATCTTGCAAACTGAGCTTAGAGGTGGAGTGAAGCTTACTTATTTCAACTCAAGACACCTATACATAGACTTGGATAATGAATATGACCACTCTAATGTTTGGTCCAAAGGTAAAATGTTCATATATTGTCAATTAATGAGAGTGCATCTTTGGACTCCCACCTTCAAACTAGAAGAGGAGACTCCATTGGTTCCTATATGGGCAATCTAACCTGAACGTCCATGGCATCGCTAATGTCTAGAAGTGGTGACTCCATTACTATCTCCCATTAGTAAGGTCCTATTTCTAGACCTAGCAACTTATAAAAAAATAAGAGGAAGTATTGCCAAAGTAAAGGTCCAAATTAATCTCACAAAACAAAGACCACACCAAGTGTGGATGGGGTTTGATGATGATGAAAATGGAGAAGGAAGACGGCAACAAATTCAATATGAAGGGGTCCCAAAATATTATGAATATTGCAAACATCAAGGAAATATCACTAGAGTTTGTACTATGAAGACAAGAGATGAGGAGAACAAAAGAAGAAAAGAACAAGAGGAGGCTGAGAAGATCGAAAACAAAGAAAGCAGTGTTAGGAATAAAGAGGTGCAGATTCAGAAAAATGCTGGTAAGACTGATCAGCCAAGTGTGTTACACAATGATGGTAAGAATAAGGACAAAGACAATGAGGAGTGGCAAGTTCAACAAAGGAAAGGAAAGATGAACAATCAACAAGACAATGCACAAACTAAACAACCACAGGAAATGCAACAAGGAGAGGGATCAAGTTCTCAATAACCAATAATAGTAAGGCACCTTTCAAGTCAACAACTTCAGCAAACAGGTATAAATTCTAATCCTAACAAAAAAGCATCCCATGATTGTAATGTTGACTCTGGAGTCCAGAGTCAACACCCCCAAACCCATATAAATAAAAGTCCCAATCTCCATACCCCTCCTATACAGGTGACACATATTAATGGAAAGAAACAAAACAAGTAAACTACTAGTCTACCAAGAGGAAGACATGAAACTATTGATACAACCAACAAAAAGGGATCAAAAGAAGTAAATAATGGTTAGGAGGATAATTCTCTCAATAAGAGAGCCTCAAGTATTGACTTAATGCTCCCACACCCCCATCGCTCCCCTAATAATTACAATGTTTTGACTATTATGGCTGTGCCATGACCCAACCTAGGACCTAATCGTAACACAGCGATTGAATTCCCGAAGGACTCCAACCAAGCCCCTTGTACATATCATAAGAATACATAAAGTGAAATATAAAAGCGAAAACATCATAAGAGAGTCTAAAATATGAATAGAAATCTGAAAATATCTTATGACAATATAGACACAAACATATGTCCAACGAGATGCCTCTAAACATGAGTATGGGCAGGGTCTAAGACATGTACTTAGATCACCCTCAATACACAACATAAGAAAAAGTATTTTGACAAGAAAACAGTAAGTAACTTGAAACTAGTCTCCGGTCAATGAGGACTCACCATAACACCTTGGGATAGGAATGCCTACTAGTTATGTGGACGATAAGGATCTTCAACCTCAACCCCTACATTATGAGATAATATAGGCAAAAGTAAGCATTAGTACATTGGAATTTACTAAGTATAAGGGCGTGACATGCAACGTAAATCATGGAATACAAAGGTCAAGTAAAATACATGATAAGTTAGAATACGTAAAGTCATGAGAAAATCATATTGACCAAAGTATTTAAAAACATAAATTCAAGTCATAACATACTTAAGAAATCATACAGATGTGGGATAGGAACCATAACCGATAATAAGACTATGCGAGCTATAACATGGAATCCGATGATCCCCACATAGAGAAGGGGGAGGCTATTTTGCCAAGGTAGACTCCTAATCATGAACATGTGCTATTTGTGGATCCACTAGCTAGGCCAAAAAGGCAATCCTACGGGCATGTATTTATGAGATAAGAGACTTTATATAAGGACCCCTTGCTTTGAGCCCCCACCTCAAGTCCACATTCGGTGCTAAGTCAAATCCCACAAAATACATACATAACATAAGATCAGAATTTCATATATCATAGTCATGACCATAGGCTTTAAATCATAGAGTAGTTTATTTTCATAACATACTTATAATGTGAGAATTGTCCTTTCATCATCATAATCATTTTTGCAAAATTCATATCGTTAGGCCTTAGGTCGCCTTGATTCATAACTTGTATGAAAAACCATAATTTGAAACATACTTATAATTCATGATCATAATAGAAATACATAGTCATAATTCATACTTTGAACATTCATGACCATAGCTTGGACTTGAAATATTACACCCCACACTCTTGAGCCCGGAATGTCTCTTAAGCTTCTTAGAAGTTATCATGTGAGCCGAATAATCTACGACACTATTAAACAACTCTAAGGAAGAGAGAATGTGATACCCCGTGGTAGGGAAGGTTGGAAATAAGGTCATGAGAAGTCGAAAGGAGTTGGAGGACAAGTGATGAGTCGTAGGACTCAACTTACCTATGTAAGCTATTAATTTAGAAGTCTTACATACTTAAGCTACTTGAGTACATATCAAGCTTACGTAGCACGGATTACATAGGTTCTTAAAATAAGATGAGCTTACGAAATCATGAGGAGGAGGAAAAAATGACATGTGGAATCAAGGAAGGAGTGGCATGTGGTAGCAGCTGAAGCAAGCAGCTAACACACCTGCCTGCTTGGGGGGTAGACCCCACTGCCACATGGCAGCCCCTTATTGGGCGCATGGATGCGTGGCCCAATGGGGGCTGGACATATGTCACCCTTAGGGTTTGACACATGTCACCTCCTAGGGTAGAATATATATACATGTTTTGTGACTCATAATTCATTTTCCATCCAAAAACTTCAGCCAAAAGAAAGAAGGAAACCCTAAAGCTAAGGGAGAGTAGCATCGGCCAAGAGGGAGAAAAAGCTAGGTTTTCGATTTTGTTATGTGAATTAATTATTTAAGGTATCCTATGGTCATATAGAAGTGGTTTATAACATAAAATTCCATTTTGCGGCAGCAAGGAAGAGCTGCAAACTGTCTGCTCAATTTCAGCATGTTTAGAGAATTTCTGAGGCGCAATTTGGCAAGTTTTGGCCAATTTCGGGTAAGGTAAAGTTTATCCTTTCAATTAGGAATTATGTTGTGGTTATGGAGTGTGTTACATGCCTTGTATGTGGCTGTAAGTATAAAAATTTCATAGAGATGCTTGACGTTAGAAACAAACTAAATTGGACTCGCTATAGTTAAATTGTAGTCGAAGCAAGGTGTTGTGCTTGTGGTGTGAGGCTGCAGGTATGTGGTGGTATGTTTCAGGGCTGGAACATTGTCTAAATTGGGTGTGGGTGCTTTTTGTTGTAGACACACGACCCTCCATTTCGTATAGTTAAAGGTTTTACGAAATAAAGATTAAAAACCCTCATTGTGGTATTTTTATGTTGTATAGCTTCTAGTTTTTGTTGTTGTTGTGGCTTCTAAGGTTTGGGGGTAAAACGGAATTGTTGATAGGTCAAGTTATAGGGGAGGTGCTGCCCGATTTCCATTAACTCCTTAACTAATAAAGCGACTAGTCGAGAAAGGGGTGCGAGGAAGTTAGTTCTATGAATACTTGAATATAACATAAGACACTGGAAAGGTCTAAGGTTGTTGATCCTTGTATTTCTTTCATGTTACCTAGGTTCAAAGGATGACGAGGCGAACGGGATAAAGAGTAACCCGTAAGAGGTATATAAAGCCTATTCTTTCTCTTCATTTGGCATGTCTTAGAGGTAAGTAAAATGTGATATGATATCTGAAGTAATTCCATTCCTAAGTATTTTTTATTCACTTTTGGAGGTTGAACTTTTTTAATAGTTAAGCTACTTTCCTTGAACCTTTCATATGTTGAGGACTTAATGAATGTATAGGCTCCTAGTTGTAAGGACTATATGAAAACAAGTACTCTGGAGTCCTTAAGCGGTTACCATTACTTTGGTACGTGTATAGGGACCCCAAGATGCTAATTAATATAGCCCATAATGGCATTTAGAGGGCAGCCAAAATGAAGACACTACTACTCGGGTCCTCAGACGATAGCTTAACCCTCTTATATTATCGGGTCTCTAATAATGTTTTAAATTGCATATGGCTACTCACTACTCAACTCGTGCATATTGTAACCCTTCTATCACCGAGTCTCGGGCGGGAAACATAAATATGCACAGTTCACTGCATTATCCATTGAGTTCCTCTCTAAAGGGCCGAGTACGCTATACGAGGACATGATAATGCAATGACATGAAAAACTCACTGATTCCCTCACAAAAGGGTTGGGTACGTATGTATATACATATGATGATGTGATGTAATAAGGTGGTGATGGCGTCGGGCCTATGATGGTCCTACAGGTATGATTCACCGAATCCTTAAAAGGGCCAGCTATATATTATAATTTAAGCATGCATGTTTTATGATTCATAGGGTACAGGTACAGGTTTCTTACATGATATTTTATCCCCTGCTTCTTTGTTTCAGATATGCCTCCAATTATGCTATATTATGTTTTACATACTCAGTACATATGTCGTACTGACCCCTCTTTCTTCAGGGGACTACGTTTATGCCCGTAGGTACAGATACACAATTTGGGGATTCGTTATCATAGGAGTCCCACTCAGCGGTCTAGAGGTGCTCCTTTTGCTGGAGCCTAGATTTTGGTACTAAACCCTGATATATATATTTTTGTTCATAGGTATGGCGGGGGCCCTGTCCTGCCTTATGTTACTATTCTTACTCTTAGAGGTTTGTGGATATGTACGTAGGTTGCATATGAGTTGTATATGTATATGTGTACAGTTGTGCTTATCTGACTTGTGATTTGGGGTATTCTCGGTGTTGTGACAGCCTTATCGGCTTATGTGTATGTGTATTATGGAATGACCCTATATGTTATGACAGCCTTGTTGGGTTGTATATTTTCTTATCTGTTGGTACACTCTGAGTTAAACAGGAAACGGATTTACTTATAGTTGGCAGGGGTACACGCGTGTGTCTAGTTCGAAAACTCGTCATGGCCTACGGGGTTGGGTCATGACAAAAGTGATATCAAAGCAGTTCATCCTTGGAATGTCCACAGACCGTGTCTAGTAGGGGCTTATTTATCGGTGTGTTCTGCACCACATCTATAAATAGGAGGCTATAAGACATTTAGGATGTTACTTTCTTTCTTATCGTAGATCGTGCGATAGAGCTATATTTTTAGGAAGACCCTTCACTAACCTACCTATATGTTTACAGTGATGCCTTCAAGGAAAGAAACCACTGCCTAGAAGGGCAACTCAGCAGTGGGGGAAACCAGTCAGACCCCGAGAGTTACCAAGGATTGTGCCCAGTCTATGCCGAGGATTGTACTTCAGTCGGTAAGCTCTACTACGCCACCACCCCAGAGGAGTTTAGGGCAGCAGCTGCTGCAGCTCCTAAATCTCTAGTATAGGAGCCTCCATCCCCACAGCACAAAGTGGAGGATAGAGTTATGAGAGATGCAGTGCAGTTGCTAACTGGACTGATGGCAGGAAGGCCTCAGAGGCATGGCCTGGATGATGCAAATAAACAAGATAACTTGAGGGTCTGTGACTTCCTAGCCTATAATCCCCTAGAGTTTCATGGGTCGAGACTTACATAGGACCCACAGGAGTTCACTCGACAGATGCAGCGTACACTGCGAATTATTAGGGCCTCGGAGACTGAGTCGGTTGAATTTACCTCCTATCAACTGCGTGACGTGGCTGAGGGATGAGCGTTCTCCTCCAGCTGAATGGGATGAATTTGTAGAAGCCTTTCTTGGCCACTTTCTGCTCCTAGAAATGAGTTGATCCAGGGTTGATAAATTCTTACAGTTGAAATAGAACGGTAGGAGTGTTCTAGACTACAGCACCGAGTTTGACTCATTAGCAAGGCATGCCTCTATAGTTGTAGCCGATATGGAAGATAGGGTGCATTATTATGTGATGGGCTTGGACCTTTATTTGATTGATAGCTTTATGGCCATGGCTTCTCAGCCAAGCATGGATATTGCCTGGTTATAGGCATATGCCCAAGGGATAGAGGAGAGGCATAGAGGGCATCAGCCCGATAGAGGTTTTGATACTGGTCAGCCTAAGAGAGCTAGGTTGGCTGGTTATCTGGGGGAATTTCGAAGTGGGCGGTTCCAGCAGTCTAGCAGATATCCCTCCCAGCCAGCTCAGAGTGCACCTCTACAGTTTCCAGGTGGAAGATTTGAAAGCACCAGGTATTCGGGGGTTGTTCAAAGCTCCAGAGTTTCAGGTACATAAGTGAACCAGAGTTCTCGATAGTCAAGACTACTAGCACCCTATTGTCCCCATTATAATAGAATTCATTTTGGGGAATTTCGCTGGACTACAGGTGCCTATTTTTCTTGTGGCCACCAAGGCCATGTTGCGAGGGAATGTCCACTTAAAGGTGCTCTAGGTGGTGTGGCCCATCCATCTGGGTCAGTTGTGGGTTCTTCCTCTTCTGTGGCTATGCGCCCGATGGTGCAGGGTATGCAGATACCAGCGGGCTGTGGTAGAGGTCGTGGTGGATCTTCTAGTTTTAGTGTCCCTTCTAATCATATATACGCATTAGCCAGTAGACAGGACTAGGAGGTGTCGCCAAATATGGTCACAGGTATATTATCAATCTTCTCGCAGGATGTATATGCATTGATGGATTCAGGCTCTACTTTATCAAATATATATCCTTTTGTTGCTAGTAAACTTGGAATTAAGCCTGAGTTAATAGAATCATTTGAGGTGGCTACACTAGTAGGGGACTCTATTATGGTAAAACAGGTGTATAAGAATTGCTCGGTAAATGTGTATAGTTATCGTACCTTGGCTGATTTGATAGAGTTAGATATGATGGAGTTTGATGTTATTATGGGTATAAACTAGTTAGCTTCTTGGCATGCTAACGTAGACTGTAGAAATAAAGTGGTATGGTTCCGGTTCCTAGATGAACTAGTTGTCAAGTGGTTAGGAAACACAGCATCGCCAAGGGGTAAAGTCATTTCATACCTTAAGGCAAGTAAAATGATCATAAAAGGGTATATTTGTCATCTAGTTTGCATACATGATTTGGAAGCAGAGGTGCCAACTCTCCAGTCAGTGCCCATGGTCAATGAATACCCAGATGTGTTCCCAGATGAACTCCCAGGTCTTCTTCTTGAACGGGAGATAGAATGCACAATAGACGTGCTACCGGATACGCAGCCTATTCTATCCCTCCATATACAATGGCACCCACGGAGTTAAAGGAGCTAAAGGAGCAACTGAAGGATTTGCTGGAAAAGGGCTTTATTAGGCCCATCACCTTACGATGGGGAGCACCGGTGCTGTTTGTAAAAAAGAAGGATGGATTGATGAAAATGTGCATCGACTATAGGTAGCTGAACAAGGTAACAATTAAGAACAGATATCCCCTCCCCAGGATTGATGATTTGTTTGACCAGTTGCAGGGTGCTAAGTGTTTTTTGGAATATAGAACTGTGGTTAGGCTATCATCAGGTGCAGGTAAGAGAGGCAGATATCCTAAAAACCGCATTCAGGACCCGGTATGGGCACTATGAATTCAAAGTTATGTCTTTTGGGCTGACAAATGCTCCAGCAGTGTTTATGGATCTGATGAACTGAGTCTTTAAACCATTTCTAGATTTGTTCGTGATTGTATTTATTGATGATATTCTGGTTTATTCACAATCAGAGAAGAAACACGTAGATCATTTTCAGGTGGTACTAGGAGTACTCCAACACTAGAAATTGTACGCTAAGTTCTCTAAATGTGAATTCTGGTTAACTTTAGTGGCATTTCTAGGGCATTTTATTGGGGCTGTGAAGGCTTGGCCAAGACCCACAACCCCTACGGAGGTACGTAGCTTTTTGGGGTTAGCAAGATACTATCGGAGGTTCGTGGAAAAGTTTGCTTCCATTTCGGCGCCTTTAACAAGGATGACTCAAAAAGTGGCTAAGTTCCAATGGACTGATGCTTGCGAACAAAGCTTCTAGTTGTTAAAGGATAAATTAACTACGGCTCCTGCTCTTACTCTTCTTGACAGACCAAGTGGCTATGTTTTATTGCGATGCTTCCGGTATAGGGCTAGGTTGTGTTTTGATATAACATGGTAGAGTTATAGCTTACGCCTCCCGACAGCTCAGGAAGCACAAAAAGAACTATGCAACACATGATCTAGAATTAGCAGTGGTGATTCATGCCTTCCAAATATAGAGGCACTACTTATATGGCATACATGTTGATATTTATACGGACCACAACAGCCTCAAGAATATTTTTAAATAGAAAGAGCTAAATCTATGGCAAAGAAGGTGGCTGGAGTTGCTGAAGGACTATGACATCGACATATTGTACCACCCAAGAAAGGAAAATATGGTCGCGGATGCACTCATCCATAAATCGATAGGTATCTTGGCAGATGTACAACCATAGCGAAAAGAAATAACCCATGAGATTTGCCAACTCGCTAGCCTTGGAGTCCGCTTAGCTGGTTCGGATGATAGTGGGGTTTCTGTTTGAAGAGTTGTTGAATCCTCGATCATGGAAGAAGTGAAACAATGCAGTACCAGGACCCTGTTCTAACCCAGTATAAGGATGTAACTCTCCAAGAGGGAAAGACTCCATTTGAGATCACAGGTGGTGGAGTACTATGATAGCAAGGCAGAGTCTATGTACCGGAAGCTGTAGGTCTACGACAGTAAGTACTGGGAAAGGCACACCATGCCTGTTATTCGGTTTATCCAGGGTCAACACAGATGTATCATGACCTCAGGGATTTATATTGATGGGATGGTATGAAGAAAGATATAGCCGAGTTGATAGCCCAATGCCCGAACTGCCAATAAGTTAAAGTTGAATATTAGAAACTAGGTGGGCTACTACAAGAGATGGAGATACCAACTTGGAAATGGGAAGCGATTAACATGGACTTCATTACCAGCTTACCTTGCACTCTCCGGAAGTAGGATTCCATATGGGTTATTGTGGATAGGCTGACAAAATCAGCCTAATTCCTCCCCGTCAAGACCACATACTCAGCTGAGGACTATGCAAAATTGTACATCAAAGAGATAGTACAACTTCACGGAGTTCCCACATCTATTATTTTGGACAAAGGAGCTCAATTCACAACCTACTTTTGGCAGTCATTCCAAGAAGGCTTGGGAACACAAGTAAACCTTAGCACGACATTTCATAATTGACTTCAAAGGTAGCTGGGATGATCATGTACCACTTATTGAGTTTTCCTATAATAACAGCTATCACTCCAGCATCCAGATAGCACTGTATGAGGCTTTATACGGTAGGAAGTGCAGATCACCTGTTGGTTGGTTTGATAATGGCAAAATGCAACTAATAGGCCCAGACATGGTCAACAGGCGGTGGAAAAGGTAAAGCTTATTTGGGAGAGATTATTTGCTGCCCAAAATCAACAGAAGTCATACGCAGACAATTGACGTCGACCTTTAGAATTCCAAGTGGGCGAATGGGTATTTTTGAAAGTATCACCCATGAAAAGGGTAATGAGGTTCAGCAAGAAAGGGAAGATGAGTCCGAGATATATTGGCCCTTACTTGATCCTTCGCTAAATAAGCAAGGTTGCCTACGAGCTAGACTTACTAGCGGACCTGGAAGCAGTACATCCAGTCTTCCATGTATCAATGCTTCATAAGTGTGTGGGTGACCCATCTCGAGTATATCCCATAGATAATATCCAGGTCATAGAGGAGTTAGCCTATGAACAGAAATTGATCGCCATCCTGGATCGACAGGTTAGAAGATTATGGACTAAGGACATAGCTTCTATCAAGGTGTTGTAGGGGAATAGGAATCGTGAAGAAATGACCTGGGAAGCTGAAGAGGACATGAAACACAAGTATTCATACATGTTCCTAATGTCTATAGGTAACCCCAACTCCTGAAACTTGTATATTAATTACTTGGATGAAAATATGTGTTATCGCAATAGAAAGGAATCTCTCTATAATCTGTATAAAGTCTTAAGGGAAGTTTTATTTAATATTCGGGGATGAATGTTCTAAATGGGGGAAGGATGTTACACCCCATACTCTTGAGCCCAGAATGTCTCTTAAGCTTCTTAGAAGTTATCATGTGAGTCGGATAATCTACGACACTATTAAACAACTCTAAAGAAGAGAGAATGTGATACCCTATGGTAGGGAAGGTTGGAAATTGGGTCATGAGAAGTCAGAAGGAGTTGGAGGATAAGTGATGAGTCATAGGACTCAACTTACCTACGTAAGCTATTAATTTAGAAGTCTTACATACTTAAGCTACTTGAGTACATACCAAGCTTACGTAGCACGGATTATATAGGTTCTTAAAATAACATAATATTACAAACCCATGAAGAGGAGGAGAGAATGACATATGGAAGCAAGAAAGAAGTGAAACGTGGCAGCAGCTGAAGCAAGCAGCTGACTCACCTGCCTGCTTAGGGGGGTGGACCCCACTGCCATGTGAGAGCCCCTTATTGGGCGCATAGATGTGTTGGCCCAATGGAGGATGGACACATGTCACTCTTAGGGGTTTACATGTGTTACCTCTTAGGGTAGCATATATATACATGTTTTGTGACTCATAATTCATTTTCCATCCAAAAACTTCAGCCAAAAGAAAGAAGGAAACCCTAAAGCTAAGGGAGAGTAGCGTCAACCAAGAGGGAGAAAAAGGTAGGTTTCCAATTTTGTTCTGTGAATTAATTATTTAAGGTATCCTATGGTGATATATCGGTGGTTGATAACATAAAATTCCATTTTGGGGCAGCAAGGAAGATCTACAAACAGTCCACTCAATTTCAGCATATTTAAAGAATTTTTGAGGTGCAATTTGGCAAGTTTTGGCCAATTTAGGATAAGGTAAGGTTTCGACTTTCAATTTGGAATTTATGATGTGGTTATGGAGTGTAATACATGCCTTTTATGTGGCTGTAAGTATAAAAAATTCATAGATATGCTTGATGTTAGAAACAAACTAAATTGGAGTCGCTACAATTAAATTGTAGTCAAAGCAAGGTGTTGTGCTTGTTGTGTATGGATGAAGGTGTGTGGGGGTGTGATCAAGGGATTGAACATGGTATAAATAGGGCATGGGTGCTTCTGGCATATGACCCTCCGCTTCGTATAGTTAAAAGTTTTATGAAATAAAGATTTAAAACCCTCTTTTGGTATCGTAGTTTTAGGCAAATTGTTTGGAACTTATATTGCATCGTATTGTGGTATTTCTATGTTTTATATCTGTTGGTTGTTGTAGTTGTTGTGGCTTCTAAGGTTTGGGGGTAAAATGATATTGTTGGTAGGTCATGTTATAGGGAAGGTGCTGCCCGATTTCTGTTAACTCCTTAACTAATTAAGCGACTAGTCTGGAAAGGGGTGCGAGGAAGTGATTTCTATGAATACTCGAATGTAACTTAAGACGCTAGAAAGGTCTAAGGTTGTTGATAATATCATTGATTTTATGTTACCTAGGTTCAAAGGACAACGAGGCGAACGGAATAAAGAGTAACCCATAAAAGGTATGTAAAGCCTATTCTTTCTCTTCATTTGGCATGTCTTAGAGATAAGTAAAATGTGATATGATATATGAAGTAATTCCATTCCTAAGTGTCTCTTATTCACTTCTGGAGGTTGAACTTTTATAATAGTTGAGCTACTTTCCTTGAACCTTTCATATGCTGAGGACTTAATGAATGTACGGGCTCCTAGTTGTAAGGACTATATGAAAACAAGTACTCTGGAGTCATTAAGTGGTTAGCATTACTTTGGTATGTGTCTAGGGACCCCGAGATGCTAATTAATATAGCCCCTAATGGAATTTAGAGGGAATCCAAGATGACGACACTACTACTTGGGTCCTCAGATGATAGCTTAACCCTCTTATACAATCGGGTATCTGATAATGTTTTAAATTGCATATGGTTACTCACTACTCTACTCTTTCATACTGTAACCCTTCTATCACCGAGTCCCGAGTCGGGTACGTAAATGTGCGTAGTTCACTACATTATCTACTGAGTCCCTCACTAAAGGAATGGGTACACTATACGAGGGCATGATAATGCAATGACATAAAAAACTCACCGAGTCCCTCACTACTAGGCCGGGTACATATGTATATATATATACATATGATGATGTAATGTAATAAGGTTGTGATGGCGCTGGGCCTATGATGGTCTTACAGGTATGATTCACCGAATCCCTGAAAGGGCCGACTATATATTATAATTTGAGCATAGATGTTTTATGATTCACAGGGTACAGGTACAGGTTTCTTACATGATATTTTATCTCCTGCTTCTCTGTTTCAGATATGCTTCTAGTTATGCTATATTATGTTTTACATACTCAGTACATATATCATACTGACCCCCCTTTCTTCGGAGGGCTGCATTCATGCCTGCAGGTACAGATACACAGTTTGGGGATCCACCAGCATAGGAGTCCCACTCAGCGGTCCAGAGGTTCTCTTTTGTGGTGGAGCCTAGATTTTGGTACTAAACCCTGATGTATATATTTTTGTTCATGGGTACGGCGGGGGACTTGTCTTGCCTTATGTTATGGTTCCTACTCTTAGAGGTCTGTGGATATGTACGTGGGTTGTATATGAGTTGTATAAGTATGTGTGTACAGTTGTGCTTATCTGACTTATTATTTGGGGCATTCCCGGTGTTGTGACAGCCTTGTCGGCTCACTTGTATGTGTATTATGGAATGACCCTATATGTTACGACAGCCTTGTTGTCTTGTATATTTTCTTATCTGTTAGTACACTATGAGTCAGACAGGAAATGGGTTTACTTATAGTTGGCTGGGGTACACGCGTGTGTCTAGTTTGGGCACCCATCACGGCCTATGGGGTTGGGTCGGGACATGAAATTAGGGTATGACATAAATGGATGATCAATTAACTTGAAAATCATGAAATTAACTTGAAGATATGCATGATCATAAACTTTATATCAACCCATACATAATTCATATAGATAATATCCTTTAAAAGTATAAATCAAACTACCCATAATTTTCATCATGAATCCTAAAAATCAAAATACAATAATCCATGGAAAAACTCTTCAATTTAATTCAATAACTATCAATTTATATCAAAATAGACTCATGATCATATTTTAAATCAAAATTCATGAAATTGGAATGGAGATCACAAAACTCATAAAATACCATACTTTAATTTGATAGAAAACCTTAGAAATTTATTGGGCTTCCTGGATGAAAGAATCCATGAATCATACCCACATACCTTGAGTGAGAACACCAATTAATTTTGAAGAACTTGAGAATTTTGATGGAGAAATTGAGTGAATTTGCTTGAAGTCTTCAATGGAAACCCTTGAGAGCTTTTTTGTAGAGAGAGAAATATTTGATAGATGAATTGTAGAAGAATGAATAGAATTAGAGGTGTAGGTTAATTTATATTGAATTATGTCCTAAAATGTCTAGGTTCATTAACTAATAATTTGGTAAAAGTCTAAGACGCCCTTAAAAAAACTAAATTCAGCCAGGAAACCTTCCCAGGTCCGTGATGCGGTCCCATCGCGATCAACTTGGCCAAAACTGCTTCCCAAGTCCGTGATGCAGTCCTATCATGTACCAAACTTTTTTGTGGTTTCTTCAAAAATCCTTCTTCCATTCTACGGATCCTAAAAATCTACTGAGACCATTCTCCTGTAGGTTTTGACCCCCTGATCAATATTCTGAACTCAGATTTTCCAAAAGAATTAAGAATAATGTGTTGCATGAGCGGCCTATTTACAAGGCATTCTTAAGGTATTTTTGGGTATTTTTTAGGGATGTTATAGGCTGAGGTAGTTAATAGAGGTAAGGAAGGGGAAATGCAGGAGAAACTATCTAATTTGCAAGAAAGGGTTACTAGGGGGAGGGAACGTTCTATGGATGACCATAGTAAAGACTTTAGAGCCCCTGCTACCACTGATGTCACCATTAATTCAACCATACAGGAAAGGCATTATGAATAACTTGCACAAGAAGAAGGAGGTTCTACCATCTAGAGGAATAAGGTGTTTCACCAAACTTATGAAAATAAGGATCCATCTCCTGATAATCCAGGGTGTAATTAGAAAAGCCCTCAGACCCTCAACAATAAGTCTACTTTATCTCTTAGCAAGAATAAAAGGGATGCACTGAAAAAGAAAATGGCCAAGGAAAAGGAAACTGACATTCATGTGACTCCTCTACAAGCTAAGGAAGTCTCTATAGAGAGAAGTGTACTTAACAAGAGAGGTATCTCTGAAGATCTCAGTGATAAATACAAGGTTACACATTCAGAAGATAATGTAGACCCTAACCAAACTAAGGAAATACAAAATGAGGATGAGGACACTAGTGCTCATCCCTTGAAGGCTTTTGATCCAACCATGGAAACTGAAGTTCAGGATGAAATTCAGCAGGTAACTGAGCAACATGGATTGTCTCCTAGAGGTAAAAAATAAAGGAAGAGGAGGAAATAATACATCACCAACTCTGATAATGTTATCACCAAAAGTAGCATCAACACAAGGTCCAAATCCCAAAAGCATTGATGATTTGTACACTGTGTTGGAATGCTAGGACTATTGATACTCAAGGTATACTGGATAAACTCCAAAAACTCAAGGATTTCCTCAATCTGTCTATGCTGGCTATTATTGAACCATTCTCTAACACATCCCATCTCAACTTCTATAAAGTTCAACTGAGAATGGACAGTTCTACTCATAATTCTAACAGTAAGATCTAGCTTTTTTGGAATCAAGCTATTAACTGTAAGGTTATTGATCAAGATGAGCAGCAAATCGCTTGTGAGATCAATCATGCCTCCTATCCTACTACTCATCTGACCACCTTTGTATATGTGAAGTGCAAAGATTACATGAGAAGGGGTCTATGGGAGAAGATGTTACAGTTTTTTGAAATAGACAAACCTTGGTGCATAATAGGGGATTTCAGTATGATCACTGACTCTAATGAGAAGCTTCGGGTAATACCTTATAATATGAACAAAAGTTTTGAGTTTATAAGTGTTATTGAGGCTTGTCGACTCACTAACTTGGGATTTCATGGTCAGAAATTTACTTGATGCAATAATGGGGACAATGATGCAAGAATTTGAAAGAGACAAAATAGGGCCATGGTGAATTATAAATGGCTAAAAGTGATGCCAATGATTACCATTAATCATCTTTCCTCTACTAGCTCTGATCACTGCCCTTTATTAATGGAGTGTGCAGATAGAAATGTCAACTTTATCAAGTATTTTAAATTTCTTCACTGCTGGGTGGACAATGCCAATTTCTTAGACACTGTGAAAATATATTGGGACAGACCTGCAGAAGGGAATCCTATGAGAGTCTTTCACCATAAATTGAAAATATTCTCTAATACTCTTAGCAAGTGGTATATGCAGAAGTATGGGGACATATTTGTGTCCATAAATGACTTTGAGGAGAAGGTTAGAAATGCTGAGGATGCCCTGATCAATGATAATATTGAAGTGAATAGGACCAATCTTAATCACATAAATGCCTAGTATATCAGGTACTTGTAGGTTAAGTAATCCATGACACGACCCAAGCCTAGGGCATAGATATGACATGGCGAATGAGGAACCCAGAGGTACCTTACCCAAGCCTCTTAGCATTCATTTAGCCTTTCATCAGTAATGACAATAAATATCAAGCGAAAGAAAAAGGGGAAAATGGGACTAAGGGAGAATATCATAAAATAAGAGTCATCATCTTCCTTAGATCATCATACATTTATGTCCAAACATACCTCTACTAATAGACTTAGCGAGGGTTAAGACATGTCCCTAGCTCACCCTCAAATAAACTAACAATGAACTACCAAAATAGGTGTCTTAATGCCTCAACATAACATATTCTAGAAATGGGAGGAGTATTATCCCTGAAACAATGGGAACTCACCAAAAGTGGCTTTCAATCGATCCAAACTAACCATGTGGAGGAGGTGGAACACTAATCCCTACATGGTGATATCATGTAGGAAAAAGTATGTGTTAGTACTTTGAATATACTAAGTTTGTGAGATATGCCATAAGATGCATGACCAATCATAATGAGCATGAGTATAGCTTAAAAGCAATCTTTAAACATAATAAATTCTTGGTCGATGCATATCATAAAACTTCAAAGTCAAACTTACTTCATATAATATAACTTGTGAGATAGGACCTTTAACCTTATAAGAGATCATAGACATATGAAATATATTAGTAGTCATAGTAATAAATATCTTAAACATCGAGAGAATGACCTTGTAACTTAGTGAGAGAGACCGTTAACCAACATAAATAATATGAGCCATAACATAGAGTCCCAATATTTACCCATACATCGGAGGAAAGGGGGAGACTACTTGCCAAGAAAGACTCCTATATGCCTAACTGGATCCACTAAGCTATATGAAGGATCGAGCCACAACTACGGGTGATCCTCCAAGGAATTGAGCCTCTTCTACGGGTGATCCTTCATCCTACGGTAGAACGTAGTTATGGGATAATAGGATCTTTCTACGATTCTCTTGCCTTTTCTATGAGAGAGAATTCTTATCCCAAGGTCCACTCGGTGCTAGGTAAACTCTCAACGGAATATACAAACCATAAAATATTAAGTCAATTATCATGTGGGAGGGTCCATATCTACTACCCGTCCATTCTTTATAAGAACAAAATCATAGAATAGCTCCTTAACTTTATCTCATGTGATGTGAGTGTAGACATTTATTCATCACATATCTTTATCCAAAAATATCTTTAGGGCCTTAACTCACCATATCATTAACTTGCTTGAACTTTATAGAATCATCATTCACAAAACTTATTTGCAAAGAGCACCTTTAAACTCATTTGTAGACATTGTCAAACATTCATTTGGAGTCAAACTTCATTTCAACTTTGATTTATCATAAGAAACTAGGTGGGTTTATTTCATAAAGACCTTCAAATACATTTAAAGAATACTTGTATGCATGAGATTGATATAAATGCATCAAATCAAACAACCCACCATATGCACTTTAAAATTATCTTTCAAACCTTTATATAATAACCTTGATAAACCATCCATTTCATGTAAATAAGAATCAACATAAGTCAATAAAGGTAACTAAACTTCAAATATTCAAGAATCTATACATTTGGAATCATAGAATGAAAACCCATAAAAACTCATCCCTTGTAATTGAGAGACAACATAAGTCAATATATATATATATAAGTAAATAAACTTTAAATATACAATAATCTATGCATTTGGAACCATCATGTAAAAGCCCATAAGATTTCATCATTTTGAATTAAAATACTAGGTTGAAAAATATTTGGGCTCCATGGGTGGAAGAACCCATGGATGAAAACCCACATACCTTAGATTGAAGCTTTTAAGAAAGTTTGATTCTTGGTGTTCAATGAGGAGCCTTGAATACTTTGAGTTTGAGAGGATTTTGTTTTTGTAGGAGATAATTTGGGAGAGAAAAGGATGAAGTTTAGGATTTTGGGGAGGCAAAAGACTGTAAAAAATCCTAAAAACCATCTAAGATCGTATATATATAATAGGGAATGGTCAAACTTGCCCTCATTAAAATCTAGAAACACTAGCCAATTCTGTGCCAGGTCTGCATTGCGGACTTGTCGCGTACCTCTTTGGTAAAAAAAAGTCTGGAAAAACTGGCCAAGTCCGCGCCAGGTTCATGTCGCAGACTTGTCGCGCACCTCTCTAGTAAACTGGGCATAACTTATTACTCTGAACTCCAAAAATTACAATGTTGGTGGAGTTGGAAAGAAGATTCAAAGACTTTTAATTTGAGAAAATTATATTGGCCCAAGAAATCATCCATAGCATTAAAATGCCCAAGCTTGGAGATAATGTAGTTATAAAGGTGGACATGGCCAAGGCCTATGATAGGGTATCATGGTCTTTCATCTGTTTAGTTATGAGAAGGATAAAGTTTGGGGAGATACTTATTGATATAGTGTGGAGAATTATGTCCAACAATTGGTATTCAATAATCATCAATGGTACTAGGCATAGTTTTGTTTCATTCTACAAGGGGCCTCAAGCAAGGTGATCCTCTCTCACCTTCCTTATTCATTTTGGGTGCTAAAGTATTGTCTAGAATGCTTAATAATCTCCATCATCATTACCTATATTCTGGTTTACAGATGGAGAAAAGGGGTCCTCAGATTAATCATTTGAGCTTTATAGATGATATTATTATATTCACATCTACCTCTAAGTTCTCTCTGAAGCTTATCATGAAGACTCTTCAGATTTATAAAGATACCTCTGGTCATCTTATTAATAAGTATAAGAGCCAGTTCTTAATCGTTATTAATACTCTTACTGACATCATAGACAGAGTCAGGACCTACACTGGTTTCAGTTCTACTACAGGTCCCATTACCTTTCCTAGGGTGTCCTTTGTATATTGGAGGACAAAGGATTATTTACTTCACTAATATGGTAGAAAAATTCACAGCCACGATCAAAGGTTGGCAAACAAGGATGCTGAGTTATGGAGGCAGAGCTACACTTGTCAAATCTATTCTACAGTCTCTACCTATTCATTTGTTATTTGCTATTACTCCTACAAACACTACTCTTAAGCAGATAAAATACCTTATTGCTGACTTCTTCTAGGGTTGGGGTAAGGAGAAAAGGAAATATCATTGGGCCTCATGGGAAACACTTAGCTATTCTTATGAAGAGGGTGGTATTGGTGTTAAAAAGCTGGAGGATGTGTGTCTAGCTTTTCAATACAAGTAGTGGTGGATCTTTAGGACTAAGAGAACATTATGGGGGGACTTTCTCAAAGCCAAATATTGTCAAATAGCCCATCCTGTCATTAAGAAGTGGCATATTGGACAGTCTTCAATCTAGAAGCATATGATGAAGAATAGGGGGGACATTAAGCCACATATTCAGTGTACAATTAACTTTGGTGACTGCAGCTTTTGGTGGGATGATTGGCTAGGGATTGGTCCCTTATCTACTCACAATGATTACCTTCCTAGATTGAACAACTCTACTGTATCCAAATTTCTGGTGAATGGAACCTTGAATGAAGAGAAGGTGAGACAACATGCTCCTTATTAGTTGGTCCATAAAATTTTGAATACTGTAATCAATTACCAACAAAATGTGTCTGATAGAGCTTATTGGAAACTCAATTCTCATGAAAACTTCACCTACAAGTCACCTTGGGAGCAAGTTAGGAAGAAGAAGACCAAAACTATGACAAACTCTCTTATAAGGCATGCCAACATTTCTTTCAAGGTCTCCTTTTTCCTATGGAGATCTATCAGGCATAAACTCCCTACCAATGATAAGATCTCTTTATTTGGGATTGAACTATTTGCATGTTCTTGTTTCTACAAACCTGGCCTAGATAATGTGGATCATTTTTGCCTCTGGAAACTTTATGAAGGTTTAGCATCAAAAAGTGAAGGTTTAGCATCAAAAACAAGGAGGTTTGTCTCAAGATATTGAGATTCCTACCTGGAAGTGAGAAGATTTGCATATGGACTTCATTATAGGTTTACTTCGTATGCTTTGTCAACATGATTCAATTTGGGTTGTTGTATACCGAATGACTAAGTTAGTGCATTTTATTCTCCTTAAGACCTCTTATTCAGCTGAGGATTATGGTAGGCTCTACATTCGTGAGTTGGGTAAGTTACATGGTGTTCCATTATCTATCATTTTGAATAGAGGTACTCAATTTACTTCATAGTTTTGGAGATTATTTCAGAAGGGTCTTGGTACTCAAGTTAAGCTTAGTATAGATTTTCCCCCTCAGATCGATGGTCAAGCCAAGTGGACTATTCAGACATTAGAGGATATGTTGAGAACTTATGTGATTGACTTCAAATGTAATTTGTCTGACTATTTGCTATTATTCAAGTTTGCACATAATAATAGCTATTATTTGAGTATTTAAATGGCTCTATTCGATGCTCTCTATGGTAAGAGGTTCAGGTATCCTATTAGATGATTTGAGGTTTGCAAGGTCACTTTGATAGAGTCTAAGTCTGTTCATAATATCATGGAGAAAGTTAGACTCATTAGAGAGAGGTTGAGGATTGCTCAAAGTTGACAGAAATCCTAATTAAATATAAAGAAGGGAGCTTGAATTCGTATTTAATGATTGGGGTTACTTGAAAATCTTACTAATGAAAGATGTGATACATATTTGTAAGAAAGAGAAGCTTTGTCCCCGTTATGTAGGCCCATATCAGATTTTCAGATATTTTGGTAAGGTGGCTTATGAGTTGGATTTACCTTCAGAATTGATATCGGTGCATTCGATGTTTCATGTTTCTTTTTTGAAAAATCATATTGGTGATCCTTCTTTAATTGTGCCATTGGAGAGTGTTGGTGTGAAATAAAGTCTATCCTATGAAGAAGTTCCAATTGAGATTATTTATCGTCAAGTCTGGAAGTTAAAAAATAAAGGAGTTGGTTCCATTAAATATCTTTGGAGGAATCAATTAGTTGAGGGTGCTACTTGGCAGGATGAAGCTAATATCATGTATGGTTATCCGCATCTCTTTACCTTCATTTCAGTTTCAACTTGAGGTATTAGTTCCTTATATTTACTCTTTCAGGTTCATGCGTCTCAATTATTCTAATGTTTCCATATGCATGCATGTTTATGAAATTAGTTAAAGTCATGTTTTTTGCTTAGGGTTGATTACTCCTTTGTTTTATGCATTTTGATGAATTTTTCATCCATGTTGGGTTGTTAGATCTTTTTCCTACTTTATTCATGCTAGATCAAGTCTCATTCAAGGGAGAATGTTCCCAAGGAGAGATATTGTAACACCTCAGAAGTTGGAAATTTGATGTGGAAAAGAAATATGCAGAAAAAATATTAGTGTAAGTTTTCATGAGCTGACCTACGGACCTTTCAAGGATCTACGGCTCGTAGAGGTTAGATGTAGAATAGATCATCACTTGGGAAAAGTTTTGAAGTTCCAAAGTCCATGTAAGAGGGTGATTTACGAACTGTATAAGGTCCTACGATCCATAAATGTAGTTTGTAGGACGGACTCCAAGTTAGGAAAAAATTGCAAGTTTTAGAACTTTTATGGCTGACCCACAGATGGTCCATAGATGGACCTATGTCCCGTAGGAAGGGTCATAGCTTGAGATTCATTAGTACTTCAATAGTACAAAGGTTTCCTATGGATAGTAGAAGGATTTATGGACCGTAGGTGGCCCAGTGCAAGTGAATTAGAAGGTTGGGTTAAGTGGTTAAAAGAACAAATGGGCTTAATGACCCATAGGTTATCTATAACCCATAGACTTGGGTTGTAAGGTGATTCCAGTAACTCCAATTTATAGTCATGGTTTCCACGAGCCTGAGGTATGATCCGTCTAAGGACCTACTACCCATAAGTGGGATCCATAGGTCACTTCTAGCAGATTTATTCTAGGGATATTTTAGTCAATTTTCATTCTTTTTACGCCTAAGCTAAGTTGTTTTAGGCTATTTCCCATGACCAATATCTACCCAAATCCTTCACACTCCCCCATTCCCTCTCATTCTCAAAAAACATCTCTAAGGCACTCAAGGGTTTCTCTCCTAATATCATCTTCTTCTTCAAACTAGGGTTTCACGAACTCAACTGTCTTTTCAATTTCATAGATAAGGATGATCAAGATATGCAGGAATTAATCCATGGACCCTTTTTATCCATGGAGTCCCAAATTTTTATCAATTCCTCTTTGAGATTTCTTTCTAAACCCTAGGTTTTGATGATCTTGCATTGGGTTCAATCAATTATGGTTTATTTCACTTCTATTGATCTTATTATTCATGATCAATCTTAATTACATATTCTTGATGAGTTTCACATGACACCATACATTATGCTTATTTTATGATTATGAACTATGTTAGAGATTATGCATGCATCATGAATTTATGAACTATGAGTTTGATGATGATTTTAGACAAAGTATCATTGTAAATTTTATGAAACCAAGGTTGCTTTGAAAGGGAAGTATTCTTATCATTAAAGATTTCTATTATTTTTCTATGAAAAAACTTATTATGATTTAGATACTTAGATAAGTGTCTTATGAAGTATGTTATAAAATCATGATTTGTCAAATGTACTATTCTTATGATTTTCAAGTATGTTATAATAAATTTGGTATTGCAAGATTTTTACCATTTTCAAAAGCTATGATATGATTATGACTATTCTTATTGAGAGTTTACCTAGCACCGAGCGTATATTGGGATGGAGGCTCTCCTGTTACTAGAGGTCGGGTCTCTAGTAGCAATCCCCTTATCCCATAACTGCGTGCCCTTGTATTACTCAGTCTTAATTGACTCTAGCCAGTAGATTCACAATAGCTCATATGTATGGTCCTTACCTTGGCAAGTAGGATAATCTCCTTTTGGTTTGGGTGATATAACACCAAACACCATGCTATAGATCATAAGGTTTATGTCGATTAATGGTAGCTCCCACTATGTTATGTTTTAACTTATGATTTTCTTAAAAGTTTTGCATAGACCATGTCTCATGTTTGTTACGATATTCTATAATATTTTATCATGTTTTATCTTGGTCGTTGCATTATCATGTCTCTTGATACACAGTATATTTTATAGTACTGACTATAAACATCTTTGTTTATATTGTTTTATCATATAGGTCGCAACTCTTCCACTCACGCTTGTGGTTAGTATTTGGATCCTATTGGCATATCTTTGCTTGGTGAGTCCTCATTCTTCGAAGGGTACAACCATATTATAATGTCTTTTTATTTCATGACTTTTAGTTTTAGATTATTTTGGTGAGCTAGGGCTTGTCCTATGCCCCTATTTATGATGGTTAGAGGCTATGTTAGACTTAGTATGTTTTCCACATTATCAGACATGTACCAAGATTTTCTTCCTTTATGTTGAGATTTCCTTTAAGACTTATCTTCCGCATTTTATCTTATGTTGATTTATATGTTATATTAAGTCATTCTTATGCTAATAGGCTTATTTAGGATCTTTCAGAATCCTATTCGTCGTGTCACATCTATGGTCTAGCTTGGGTCATAATATACACTATGTACCAAATCACGCACTATCCTCGGCTGTACCACAATCCATGTCTTCATCTAGTTCCTCATCTACAGAACCAAGCTATTTTAAATAAATTAAACAATCTATCTAATTGTTCAAATTAAGATAGAATTTTGGCATTCCAATCCAGTAGAAAAAATTCTTAGCCCTTCAACAAATTTTTGCAAAAAAAAACACAAATATGTACCTAGAAATTTTATGAATTTATCCCGACTTACACTAGATCAAATCCAAATGTCACTCAGGCATATGTCACTCATACTACTATGCGGATTAATCAAATAATCTCAGCAAAAGAATGGGGTATACATACTACAACGGATAAAAAACTTTCTCAATCTTTTGATCCTCAATTTTTCAATTATTATGACTAGCAGGCAGCCTAGAGAAATTCCTTCACCTTCCATAACATTCTTTGTAAACATTATTGATTTACCCTTTCGGGAAAACAATAAGCCTCTAAATTTTTCCAATGGTTTCTGCATCATTGATGGCCTATATACAGTACCAATGTTGAGATTCTTCTTGTAAGACTCCAAAAGTTGGAAAGACAAAATAAAAGGAAATATTGCAGAAGTTGTACTGGTGCAGGTTTCTACAAGCTGACCTACGACCTGTAGAAAGACCTGCGAGTTGTAGGAAGGTAGTCTTAAGAAGCCTGGGCACTTGGGAAAATTTGGAAGTTTATGGTTGGACCTACGAGGATGATTTACGATCTGAAAGAGGCCTTATGATCTGTATAAGAGGTCTGTAGGAAGACCCTTAAGAATTTGCAATTTCCAATAGCTAAGGTAAAATTCCACGAGAGGTCTACAAACCATAGGAAGTTCTACAGGTCATAAGACTCGTAGAGTGAGGTTCAGAGAGTTGGATTTTTGGGTTTTGGAAGTTGTACAGAACGAAAGGTCCCTATGACCCATGGGGGAGTATATAACCCATAGAAAAGGGTCGTAGGATTTAGGTGCAATTCCAGTTGCTCTAGAATTTGGACATAGGTTCTACGGATGCATTTGAAGACTCATGGAAGACCTTACGAACCATAGGTCCCATCAATAAGGTCGTTCTGAGAGAATTAAGCTAAGATGATTTTGGACATTTTTCATTCTCTTAACTCCTAAACTACGTCATTTTGGGATAATTTGGATGGCCTATATCTAGCCAAACCCTTCAAACCTTCCCCTATTCTCTCAAAATTCTCTAAGGCATTAAGGTTTTCTCTCCAAGGCTGTTCTTCTCCAACAACTATGGTTTCAAAGAAGTCAAGCCTCCTCTCAAGTTCCAAGCTTGAATTTAGTGAGGTATGTGGGAATTTTATCCATTGATCCTCTTCCATCCATGGAGTCCCAAAGATTTCATACCTTTTTCTATGAATCTCAGTCAAATTGTTCTAGGGTTTTAATGATTTAGTATTGAGTTGATACAATTATGCATTTACTCAGTTTCAATGATCTTATTATGCATGAATTGATGTTAATTACATGATTTCAAGAAGTTTTAATGAACCCATGCATTATGCCTATTTTATGACTATGAACCATGATTTGAGATTGTACATGTATCATAAATTTATGAACTATTATTTTTTAAGAATTCTTTTAGATAAAGTATCAATATGATTTTAGGTAACTAAGGTTTGCTTCGGAAAGGAATCAATCTCATCATGAAGGCTTTCCATGATTTAGAAACTTTAATTTAAGTGTGATTTTATATAAAAAGTTTATCATGACCTAGATGCTATAAATTAACTTTCTCTCATGGCTTGATTTGGTCGAGGTTCATGATATGGTTTAAGGAGCTATTCTTATGATTTTCAAGTACCTATGATGAATTTGGTCTTATAAGATATTACCATTTTCCATGACTATGCTACGATTATGATATTGATATTCATGTTGAGAATTTACTTAGCACCTAGTGGACTAGGAGCAATAACCTGGATCCCATAACTATGGGCCACTGTAGGATGTCCTAAATAGATAGTCGAAGCCTAAGCTAGAGGATCCATACATAGATCATGTAAATAGTCCTTACCTTGGCAAGTACCTCTTTTCGGTGTGGGGAAGAAACTAGACTTCAGGAATTAGCTCTCATGATTTATGTTAGTTAACGGTACCTCTCACAAAGTTTTATGACTCCTCTATGTTATGTTTACTTAATGAATATCTTACAAGTTTGCATTGACCACATCTTATGATTCAAATGATGCTTTTAAAGAATTTAACTATGTTTAGCTTGGCCATTGCATTATTATGATTTATATCATGCATTGTATATTCTCCATACTCAATACATTCTATAGTACGGATGCATATTTTGTCCCTATATTATTTCATGTTATAGGTCACGACGCTCCTTCCCATTCTTGTGGCTAGTATAGGTTCCAGTTGGTGTTGCTTGCTTTGGTGAATCCTCATGATTCGACGGTGCAACCATCTATGTTGTCTTTTATTTTCAAACTTATTTCACTCTCATATACTTTGGGTGTTCTAGGGCCTATCCTATGCCCCCATCTATGTTAGTAGAGGCTTGTCAGATTAGACTAGTATAATTTCCCCTTGTTTTGGATGTTATCTTTGGATTCTCTTTTATCGAGAGTTCTTCTTTTGTGACTAACTTTCCTCATTTACATTTACTCTTGATTATCATGTTATTCCTAATTCATGATATGTTATGCTAAGAGGCTTGATTAGGGTCTCTTACGATTCTAATTGGCGTGTCACGTCTAGGCTCTAGCATGGGTCGTGTTACTTCTCCTCTAGTCAAACAAGAATCTGAATACTTTTCTAAAAGTGTTTTTACTCAATACCAAATACCTCTAGTACTTCAAGTTTTTGACAGATTTCACATCCCTAGAATATTCTCCTAAAATTTGCATTTCACAAATCAAATGGGCATAAAGGACTACCATGGTTAGCCCTTCAAGGACATTTAAAATGGCACAAAAGTTGGAATCCTGCTGAAAATTATGTACCATCAGTACAGAAATGAGTCATCAACAATATGGCACATTTGCCTCCAATAGATGCAGATCAATTTTTATATTTGCAATAAAAGACTATTGCAACTTCCCAACTAACATGTTCCAATAGAAAAATAGATTTTATCAATCAAATAGAAAAATCCTCCAATAAATTAAAACTCATCCAGACCAATCCTTACAGGAGTCTGAAAATTCATCAGATGCAAAAGAAGAGGAAATTGAGTAAAGAAGTCTTGACGAATGATCAAGATTACAACATAGCTTCATCTTCAAAAGTTGATGCCATGCATGACATTAGCAAGAATGGGTTGAAAATTATTGTGTGTGATACTATAGCACTATTATAGCTTATTGTAGTATTACTATAGCTTCACGGTAGCTCTACTATAGCACTTTTATTGTAGTAATTTTGGCTATAAATGGTCTCTCTCTCCATTTGGAAGAATAAATTACTATTCTTTTTCAAGAAGTTCTCTCTCACAAGAAGACTTGGTTATAGTTTACTACTCTTTGTAGTCTTTTAAGATTTATTTGATAATAATATGAAATTTTCAATTTTTAAGTTTTCTTTTTTTTACTTTACTAATTTATCGTTATTGTCTTTATTACTTATGATTGACATCGCCACCTATCTTTAATTAATTATTTTCTTTATGTAACACATGATCAGCTTAGCCTCCTAATTTATTTATTTCATTTGCATTTACATTCTCGCATTATTTACATTCAAGTATGATACTTTTACTCTATCCTTCTTCCCTGTATTTCCCTCCTATTATTTTAGGGGAGTCACTTTCAGGTACTTGATTGATTGCATTGAGAATTTATATTACCTCAAAAATGAGGCATAGTCAGTAAAAATGGAGCAATGCTTATATTTCATTGAAAATGCATATTGCATGATCCAAAGAATGAAAGAAGGAAAACATTTCATAAATGCCCTAGAGCATCCCAAAGAAAAGTACAAACGTTTTTTACCATTCCACACGAATCTACTAGACACGGATTCATAAATACCTAAGACACTTGAATATTATGGTCTGATACTAAGTTTTTCACATTACGAGACTACTCCTTAGTTGTATCATGGTGCTTATAGTAATAATTAACCCGAAGATAGCCCTTGATACTGGCATAATTCATGAGAAACTAAATATAAACATGTATAAGAAGTAAATAGTTTGAGAGGAAGAATAATTATGGAATAAATTGGTTCAATACATTACTAAAAAATATTGTTTACAATAATTTTAATTTAAAGAGAAACTGGAACTTAGTAGACTGAATGCAACAACTCTAATTGATTGTCAATGAAGTCTCTACTGATAGTGAATATAGGTATTCAAAACATGACTCATTTCTTTCTTTAATCAATACATATGAATAAAAATAAAATACTAGAACTATAGACTGACTTGAGTTCTCGAATAAAGAGAACTCATCATTTGCTGGCTGGAAGAGTAAGTACCTGAATCTACATCATATGAAAAATATAGGTAGAAAATATATGCAATCATTAGTTTGAATGTACTGAGTTTGTGACATATGTTGTAATACCTCGGAAGTTAGAAAGTCAATTTGTAAAAGAAATGAGTTCAGAAATACCAGTTCAGACAAACCTATCTACGGACTATACAAGGTCTTACAGTTCATAAAAATGAGACGCAAGAATAGTTATGAGAAAATGGGAAAATGTTACGTCTCAGGTAAGCACTTATGGATTATTTGAGGACCTACAGGCTGTAGTAAAGGTCATAGGGTGAGACTCAGATATATGTTTTTCAGGGGTTGGTTCCACGAGAGGTGTTGCAGACCGTAGTAGGGGTTTACGAGTCGTAGGTAGTTCTGTAGATGGAGATTCAGAGAGGTGGGTTCTAATTTCATATAGGACGAGAATATCTACGGACCATAGGTCCATCTATAACCTATAGGTGAGGTCGTAGGTGGAGGTTCAAAGAATTTGATTTTAGGGCTCAACAAGACAAGGACACCTACGATCCGTAGAATAGTCTATGGACTGTAAGGGGTGGAGGTATACCAAACTTCAAAGAAGTGGTTTTCGCTGCCTTATTCCACGAAAGCCTCAGATGGCCTGTAGGAGGACCTATGACCTATAGGTAGGGTCCATAGGTTACTTCCCGCAGTTTTATTTGGTTTAAGGTTATTTGGGTATTTTTCTACCCATTTAACCTAAGCTATGTTGTTTTAAGCCTATTCCTAAGACCTATAATTGATTTTACCCTTTAAATTTCCCCCATTCCCTCTCATTCACTCAAAACCCCTAAGGCTCTCAAGGTCTTCTTCTCCAATCAATCTAGGGTTTCAAGGATTCAAATCTCCTCTTCAAGTTTGAAGACTAGAATTCATTGAGATATGTGAGAATTTCATTTATGGATTCCTTTCCATCCATGGAGTCCTAAAGAAAGATTAAATTCTCATTTTGATTTCTTTCAAAACCCTAGATTTTGATAATTATGTAATGAGTTCAATTAATTATGATTTTATTCTCAATGATCTTATGCATGATTTGATCTTAATCACATATTTTCAATGGTTTTCTTTTGTCCTATGCATTATGCATATTTTATGATTATGAACTATGTTTGAAAATTATGCATGTATCATGACTTAAGAGACCATGATTAAAGAATGATTTTAGACAAAGTATCAAGTATGTTTTAGAAACAAGGTTGCTTCAAAGTGAGGTATTATTATCATGAAAGATTTTCATGATTTTTATGACAACAATTATCACGATCTAGATGATTTATATATGCGTCTTTATGGATATGTTATGAAATCATTATTTGTTAAAGGAGTTATTCTTATGATTTACGTGTATTATGATAAATTTGGTATTACTAGATTCTTACCATTTAAAAGCTTATGATATGTTATGTATGATATTCTATTAAGAGTTTACTTAGCAGTTAGTGGACTTTCGAATGGAGGCTCTTCCGTTAACTACGTGCCCCCGAAGATGTACCAATTGAGAAAACAGCTTAAGCTAGTGAATCCATATATAGCTCATGTCATGGTCGTTAACTGGCAAGTAGGACAACCTCTTTTTGGTAAGGAGAAGACACTAACTCAATGTTATAGCTCACATGGTTTTTATTGGTTAACAGTAACTCTAACAAAGATTTATGATTCTCAATTATGTTATGTCAAGCTTACGATTTTCTTATAAATTTTGCTATGACCATGTATTATGTTTTAAATGTTGTTTTAAAGGATTATGTCATGTTTTATCTTGGTCGTTGAATTACCATATTTTATGGAATGCATTGTATATTATTCATACGTAGTACATTCGTGTAACACCTTGAAAATTTCTATGCCAAAACTCGAACCATTCTTCAAAAGCGTATAGGCTTGAACTCATTGAATTTTAATTTTACATATGAGTTAGGATCAATTCTTAAGTATTTAAAGTGTATTAGATATTTTTTAGGTTCATAAAGGATCTCTAACACCAAGCCAAGTCCAAAGAATTTTCATCGGCTAAGTTTTTTAGGTGTTTGCAACCTTTCTCATCATTAATATCTTTGCTCGCGGCATTATCAAATTAAAGGTCTTTGAGTCTTCTTTCCAACACCATCAAGTTTGCCTCATTCCGAATTCGGATTCAAAAGTTATGATCATTTTACAAAATCCTACCGTTGCAGTAATTTACGGTCTTGGCGTGGCGCACCAGCAGAGCGCTCAAAACTAGATGCAGTAGTTTTTCCTTTGGCGCGGTGCGCCACTATAGTACCAGCAAGTTTCAGGGTCTATTTTTTAGATTTTATTTGATGAAGGGCACTTTAGACTTTTTTCTAATTAATAGTTAATAAACCTACACGTTTTTAAGACCTAATTCAACTCTATAAATTGACCTAAACCTCTAACTCTATTTATTCTTCTATAATTCACCTACTCAAATATTTCTCTCCCTACAAAAGACTCTCAAGGGCTCCATTGAAGACTTCAAGTAAATTCACTCAAGCTGTCCATCAAAACTCTCAAGTTCTTCTAAATTATTTGGTGCTCTTACTTAAGGTATGTGGGTGTTGATTCATGGATCCTTTCATCCATGAAGTCCAATCAATTTCTCAAGGTTTTCTATAAAATTAAAGTATGATATTTAATAGATTTTATGATCTCTATTCCTATTGAATGAATTATGATTCAAAGTATGATCATGAGTCTATTTTGATATAAATTGATGGTTATTGCATTGAATTAAAAAGTTTTCCAATAAATTCTCCTATTTTGATCTCTAAGGTTCATGATGTAATTATGAGTATTTTGAATTATACTTCCAAGGGATATTATCTATATGAATTATGTATAGGATGATATAAAGTTTATGATCATGCATGTTTTCAAGTCAATTACATAATTTTCAAAGTTAATTGATTATGCAATTGAGTTCTACTCTAAGTTCAAAGTATAAATTTCATGCAAAGGTAAGGTGACTTAGAGCCCTATGTTCTGACCTAAGACCTAAAAGATGACTTAGGTCCATATGTGGTTACCTAAGGCCTAACGATATGAATTATGCAAATATGATTGTAATAATGAAAGGACAATTCTTATATTACAAGTATGTTATGAAAATGAGCTACTCTATGATTTCAAACCTATGATCATGACTATGATATATATAATTATGATTTCTATGCTATGTATGTATTCCATGGGATTTGACTTAGCACCGAGTGGACTTGAGGTGGAGGCTTTACCAAAAGCCTTAGTAACAGCCTCATATCCCATAAACTACGTACCACCGTAGATTGACTTCATGGCCTAGCTATTATATCCACATATAGCATATGTATGACCCACCTAGTAGGGTAGAGTCTACCTTGGCAAGTAGATTTCCCTTTTTCTTCGTTGTATGGGGAGACAATGGGATTCCATATTATAGCTAGTATGATTTTATTATCGATTATGGTTCCTATCCCACATATGTATGATCTCTTATGTATTCTATGATTTTAAATTATGATTTTTAAATGCTTTGGTCAATATGATTTTCTCATGACTTTACTTACCTCATCTTATCATGTGATTTACTTGACCATTGCATTCCATAATTTACGTTGCATGTCACGCCCTCATACTTAGTATATTTCAACATACTAATGCATACTTTTTGCCTACATTGTCTCATAATGTAGGGGTTGAGGTTGAATATCATACTCATCTACGTGGCTATTTAAGCTTTCTTATCCAATGGTATTTGTGGTGAATCTTCATTTATCGGGGACTAGTTATCGAGTTATTTATTATTTTCAAAAAATTTTGGTATGTTTTATGTTGAAGGTGAGCTAGGGACATGTCTTAGTCTCCGCCCATATTCATGAGTAGAGGCATCTAATTAGACATATATTTCGAGTTTATATTGTTAAGTGACATTCTTAAATTTCTATTCATAGTTTAGACTCGCTTATGATGTTTCTGCTTTTGCTTTACCTTATATATGCTTATGATATGTACAAGAGGCTTTGTTGGATCCCTTCGGGGTTTTAATCTTCAAATTATCACTAGGCCCTAGGTCGGGTTATGATAAACTTGGTATCAGAGCACAAGGTTTTTCAAGTGTCCTAGGGTGTCCAACATGTCGCATCAAGTAGAGTCTTATTCATGGGTATGAAGCATGCCACACTTATGAGTAGTAGGCTATGAGGCATTTTAGGAATTCTCACTTCTTTCATAATCCATGTCGTGCTATAGAGTTTACCATAAGACTTTATTTCCCTAACGGTCTTTATTTGCAATTCTCAAAAAGATGGCTCCAATAAGACCATCATTTCTAAGGGGAAATAATGTTAATGAAGCCCAAGCTCCCCCGGCTCCTCAAGACAATGGTCCTCTAACGGACCAAGTGACTAATGTAGAGTTTCGAACCGCCATTACTATGCTAGCCCGAGTGGTGACCAACCAAGGTGTTATGACTCCTCCTAATGTTCCTACTCTAGCCTCAAGAGTAAGGGACTTTGCACGAATGAATCCTCCGGAGTGTCATGGCTCAAAAGTTGATGAGGATACTCAAGAGTTCATTGATGAGGTCTATAAGATAGTGAGTATTATGGGGGTGACTTCAGAAGAAAAAACGGAGTTGGTGGCTTACCAACTTAAGAGTGTTGCTCAAACATGGTACACTCAATAGAAGTTGGAGAGGGTGGATAAAGGTCCTATTAAATGGGAAGCATTCAAACTTGCTTTCCTTGATCACTTTTTCCCTTTTGAGTTAAGAGAGGCTAAAGTGTTGAAGTTAATAAATCTTCGACAAGGCAATATGGGGATGAGGGACTATGCCCTCAAGTTTACTAAGTTATCCAAGTATGCTCCTTCATTAGTTGCCGATCCACATGCTCGAATGAGTAAATTCATATCAGAGGTGTACGACTTGGTTGTTAAGGAATGTCATACTGCTATGCTTGTTAAGGAAATTGACATATCTTGATTTATGACTTTTTCCAAATAAATTGAAGGAGAAAAGCACAAAAAAATGAGGATGAGGGATTCTATGAGAGCCTGGTATAAAAGTGGGTTCTCCAATGCTAGGACCATTGGTAGTAGTGAACTCTCTCAACAAGGCCAAAGCTCGGGGAAGAAGTTTTCTAAGGATAGGGTACCATACCCTAAAGATCAAGGAGAAAAAGGTGTAAATGCTAGTAACCCTTCTTTTCCTAAGTGTGCAAAGTGTGGAAAGAATCAACGAGAAAAGTGATTAATGGAAAAGGGTGCTTTCTATGGATGTGGAAAAATGGGCCTTAAGCGATCCGAGTTCCCTCTTGTTGCCAATAAGGGTGGAGAAGGTCATCCTCTAGGAGGCCAAGTGAAACAAGGCACCCAAGCTCAACCTAAGGGTGGTCAACGCAACAACTGATTCTATTCTCTTCATGCTAGGCAAGAGGTTGATGAGGCTCTCGATGTAATCACGGGTATGTTACGAGTCTTTAACTTTGATGTTTATGCATTGCTTGATCTGGATGCCAACTTGTCTTTTGTTACTCCTTACATTGCTATGAGATTTGATGTGTGCCCCAAAGTGTTAAGAGAACCTTTTACGGTTTATACTCTCATTGGTGATTCGGTATTAGCCAAGAGAGCTTGTAGAAATTGGCCCTTATGGGTTTTGCACAGAGTTATCCATGTGACCTTGTTGAACTTGATATGACTGATTTTGATATCATTCTTGGTATAGATCGGTTACATGCCGCTTACGCATCTATATGTTGTAGGACTTATGTGGTTAAGTTTTACTTTTCTAATGAGCTTATTCTTGAATGGAAGGGTAATGATTCAGTAGTTAAGGGTCAGTTCATCTCATGTATTAAGACCCAAAAAATGATTTCCAAAGGATGAATTTATTATATTGTACGAGTTAGGGACATCGATTCCAAAACTCCTACTCTTGAGTCGGTCCCTATAGTTAATGAGTTCTTTGATGTATTTCCCGATGATTTGCCCAGTATTCCTCCCTAAAGGTAAATTGACTTTGGCATAGATCTCCTTCCCAATACCAACCTATTTCTATTCCTCCTTACTATATGGCTCCGGTGGAACTTAAGGAGTTGAAAGAATAATTGAACGATTTGTTAGATAAGGGTTTTATAAGACTGGGTATTTTACCATGGGGTGCTCCCATGTTATTTGTTAGGAAGAAAGATGAGTCACTCCGAATAAGTATAGACTACCGACAATTAAATAAGGTCACCATAAAGAAAAAATATCCAATTCCAAGGATAGATGACTTGTTTGATCAATTACAAGGAGAAAGCTATTTTTCTAAGATTGACCTCCATTTCGGTTATCATCAATTGAGGGAAAGGGAGTGTGATATTCCCACAATGGATTCTCGGACAAGGTATGGTCATTTTGAATTTGTAGTAATGTTATTTGCTTTGACTAATTCTCTCGCGATATTCATGAATTTGATGAATCGTATCTTCAAGGCAAATCTTGATTTTGATTTATTCTCGAAATAGGAAAGATCACATGGGTCACTTGAGGATTGTGTTGCAAACATTAAGAGAAAAGAAATTATTCTCTAAATTTAGTAAGTATGAATTTTGGCTGAGGGAGGTTGCATTTCTTGTCCATGTGGAGTCCAGTGATGGGATTAAAGTAGATCCAAAGAAAACAGAGGAGGTTAAGAATTGGCCTAGATCATTATTTCCTTCGGACATTAGAAGCTTTTTGGGCTTAGCCGTATACTGCATAAGGTCTTTTTGAAGGGTTCTCATCTATTGCTTCTCCTTTAACTAAGTTAATACAAAATAAGGCAAAATTCCAATGGTCGGAAGAACATGAGAAAAGTTTCCAAATATTGAAGGATCGCCTTACGTCGGCTCCTATTTTGACATTGCCCTAAGGTTCAAATGGATTTTTTGTTTATTGTGATACTTCGCCTGTTAGTTTAGGTTGTGTATTGATGCAACATGCTGAGGTTATAGTCTATGCCTCTAGACAACTAAAAGTTCATGAAAGGACCTATCAACCCATGATCTTAAACTTATGGCAATTGTGTTTGCGTTGAAAATTTGGCACCATTATCTTTATGGGGTGCATGTTGATGTGTTTGCCGAGCATGAAATATGTGTTTAGTCAAAGAGACTTGAACCTTAGGTAAATGAGGTGGCTTGAACTCCTAAAAGACTATGACATGAGTGTATTGTACCATCCGGGTAAGGCAAATGTTATGGATGGTGCTCTTAGTCGGTTGACTATGGATAGTGATGCACATGTTGACGAAGGTAAGAAGGAATTGGTTAAAGAGGTCCATATATTGGCACGTTTAGGAGTGTGTTTGGTTGATTCCAATGATGCAAGTGTTCTTGTACATAATAGTTTGGAATCATCTATTGCGGCAGACGTTAAGGCCAAACAAGATAATGATTTAATTTTGGTCGAATTGAAGAAGCCGGTTGCCGAAAAATCCATTGAGGCTTCTTCCTAAGAAAAGATAGGGTACTAGGTTACCAAGGCCTTTTTTATGTTCCAAATGTTGATGGATTAAGAGAGTTGATATTGAATGAGGCCCACAGTTCTCGGTATTCAATTCATCCGGGATCCACTAAGAAGTATCGTGACTTGAGAGAAGTGTGTTGGTGGAATGGTATGAAGAAGGACATAACAGAGTTGGTGGCTAAGTGTCCTAATTCTCAACAAGTAAAAGTTGAACATCAAAGGCCAAGAGGTCTAGCTCAAGAAATCAAAATTCCTACATGGAAGTGGAAAGATATGAATATGGACTTTGTCACAGGTTTGCCTCATACTAGAAGACAACATGATTCAATTTGGGTCATTGTGGACCGAATGACAAATTAGCACATTTTCTATCGGTCAAGACTTCTTATGGTGCCGAAGACTATGCTAAGTTGTACATTTGTGAACTTGTGAAACTTCATTGTGTTCCTTTGTTGATTAGATCAGATAGAGTTACTCAATTTAGTTCACATTTTTGGAAGTCATTTCAGAAAGGTCTTGGCACTAAAATTAAGCTAAGACCGCTTTTCATCCTCAAACCGATGGACAAGCCGAAAGAACAATTCAAACCTTGGATAATATGATAAGGGCATGTGTGATTGATCTTAGAGGATGTTGGAATAAGCATTTTCCATTGATTGAGTTCGCCTACAATAATAGTTATCACTCTAGCATCCAAATAGCTCCTTTTGAAGCCTTATATGGCAGAAGATATAGGTCTCTGATGGGGTGATTTAAAGTAGGTAAGATTGTATTAATTTGTCCAGATTTGGTAGTTGATTCAATGGAGAAAGTAAGGCTCATAAGAGAAAGATTGAAAACGGCTCAAAGTCATTAAAAGTCCTATTCGGACACTAGGAGAAGAGAGCTTAAATTTGATGTAGATGATATGGTATATTTGAATATTTCACCTATGAAAGGGTTAATGCGGTTTGGTAAGAAAGGGAAGTTGATCCCTAGATATATAGGACCCTATAGGGTATTGAAGCGCATTGGCAAAGTAGCATATGAGTTAGACTTGCCACTTGAGTTGGCTTTGGTTCATCCGGTATTTCATGTGTTAATGTTGAGGAAGTTTGTGGGTGATCCAAATTCTATTATGCCAATGGAGAATGTAAATATTGAAGATAATTTGACTTATGAGGAGGTCCCGATTGAGATTTTAGACCGGCAAGTAAAGAGGTTAAGAAATAAAGATGTTGCTTCTGTCAAAGTGTTATGGAGGAATCAATAAGTACAGAGTGCTATGTGGGAAGCAAAATCAGACATGATGAAGCGTTATCCGTATCTCTTTCCTTTCACTCGATCTTAAAGGTACTAAGTTGTTCATGATCAAATCGATTAAACTTCTACATTTCAGTTCCATATGTCATTCATATCCATGCATGATTCATAAAAATGATTTTTTTTCTCTAGCACTATGTTTTATATTGTATATGAAGTTTACATGTTCTATACACTTTTAGAAGTGTCCTCATATTCATTTTGGGTTATTATTCCTTTGTCCTTCCTATATTAGTTAAATCTCATTCGAGGACGAATGTTTCCAAGGGAGAGATTTTGTAACACCTTAAAAATTTATTTGCCAAGACCCGAACCATTCCTCAAAGGTGTATAGGCTTAAACTCATCGAATTCTAATTTAACATATGAGTTAGAATCAATTACTAAGTATTTGAAATGTATTAGATGTTTTTTAGGGTCATAAGGGATCTCGAACACCAAACCAAGTCCAAAGAATTTCCATCGGCTAAGTTTTCATATGAGTACAGAATAGGGTCAATTGCAAATGCCCATATATCCAATTATATAAGGAATTAGGTATTCCATGCTTATCAAATTAAATATCTTTGAGTCTTTTTTCCAACTAACTAAGTTTGTTATTTTGAGTTCGGAGTCAAAAGTTATGCTCATTTTACCAAAGACTACCGCTACAGCAATTTACGGTCTTGGCGCGGCGTACCAATAGAGCGCCCGAAACTAGCTGTAGTAGTTTATCCTTTGGCGCGGTGCGCCACTATAGAAGCAGGGTTCTGGGTCTATTTTTCAAATTTTATTTGATGAATGGCACTTTAGAATTTTTCCTAATTGATAGTTAATAAACCTACATGTTTTTAAGACCTAATTCAACTCTATAAATTGACCTAAACCTCTAACTCTATTCATTCTTCTACAATTCACCTACTCAAATATTTTTCTCTCTACAAAAGAATCTCAAGGGCTCCATTGAAGACTTCAACTAAATTCACTCAAGCTCTCCATCAAAACTGTCAAGTTCTTCCAAATTATTTGGTGTTCTTACTTAAGGTCTGTGGGTGTTGATTCATAGATCCTTTCATACATGAAGCCCAATCAATTTCTCAATATTTTCTATAAAATTAAAATATGGTATTTTATGGGTTTTATGATCTCTATTCCAATTGCATGAATTATGATTCAAAGTATGATCATGAGTCTATTTTGATATAAATTTATGGTTATTGCATTGAATTGAACAGTTTGCCCATGAATTCTCCTATTTTTATCTCTAAGATTCATGATGTAATTATGAGTATTTTAAATTATACTTCCAAGAGATATTATCTATATAAATTATGTATGGGCTGATATAAAGTTTGTGATCATGCATGTTTTCAAGTCAATTACATGATTTTCAAAGTCAATTGATTATGCAATTGAGTTCTCCTCTAAGTTCTAAGTATGAATTTCATGCAAAAGTAAGGTAACTTAGGGCCCTATGTGGTGACCTAATGCCTAAAAGGTTACTTAGGGCCCTATGTAGTGACCTAAGGCCTAACGATATGAATTATGCAAATATGATTGTAATGATGAAAGAATAATTCTTACATTACAAGTATGTTATGAAAATGAGCTACTCTATGATTTCAAACCTATGATCATGACTATGATATATGTAATTATCATTTCTATGCTATGCATGTATTCCATGGGATTTGACTTAGCACCGAGTGGACTTGAGGTGGAGGCCTTATCAAAAGCCTTAGTAGCAGCCTCATATCCCATAAACTACGTACTACCATAGATTGACTTCATGGCCTAGCTATTATATCCACATATAGCGTATGTATGACCCACCTAGTAGGGTAGATTCTACCTTGGCAAGTAGATTTCCCTTTTTCTTCATTGTATGGGGAGACAACGGGATTCCATGTTATAGCTAGTATGGTCTTATTATCGGTTATGATTCCTATCCCACATATGTATGATCTCTTATGTATTCTATGATTTTAAATTATTCTTTTTAAATGCTTTGGTCAATATGATTTTCTCATGAATTTACTTACCTCATCTTATCATGTGATTTACTTGACCATTGCATTCCATGATTTACGTTGCATGCCATGCCCCCATACTTAGTACATTCCAACATACTAATGCATACTTGTTGCCTACATTGTCTCATAATGTAGGGGTTGAGGTTGAATTTCATACTCATCTACATGGCTAGTTAAGATTTCCTATCCAGCGGTGTTTGTGGTGAGTCCTCATTTATTGGGGACTAGTTATCGAGTTAATTATTGTTTTTAAAGACTTTTTCTATGATTCATATTGAGGGTGAGCTAGGAACATGTCTTAGCCTCCGCCCATATTCATTAGTAGAGGCATCTAGTTAGACAAATGTTTCGAGTTTATGTTGTTATGTGATGTTCTTAAATTTCTATTCATAGTTTAGACTCTTTTATGATATTTCCTCTTTTGCTTTACCTTATGTATGCTTATGATATGTACAAGAGGCTTGGCTGGAGCCCTTCAGGGTTTCAATCGTCGTGCTACGACTAGGTCCTAGGTCGGGTTGTGATAATTCGATAGTACTAGTGCATACTTCTTTTGGCTATATTATTTTATAATATAAGTAAGATGTTTCATCTCACGCCGGCGGTTAGTATTGGATTTTATAGTGTTGCACTATTTTGGTAAATCCTCATGGTTCGAGGGCATGGCTATATTATGAGTTCATTTATGTCTTTTTCTGACTTTTTAAGTTTCAGTTTATTTCATGAGCTAGGGAATGTCGTAGGCCACGCTTATGATAGAAGAGGTTATGTCAGACTTAGTATGATTTCCGCATTATCATTTATTATACTCAAATTCTTCTTATGTTGATATTGTTATTATGAGACTTACCTTCCATTTTTCAAATTACTTATTTATGTCGATTTATCTTTAGTGTCATGCTTAAGTCAAGAGGATTGTTTAGGGTCTTTGGAGACCCTATTCATTATTTCACGTCTAAGGTATATCTTGGGTTGTGACATATGCATAATGATATTTAAAGAAGAACATGATGAATCTGACATGCTAACTGAATATAAAATTGATACATCTAATCTGATGCAATGACCAAGTAGTAAACATGCAATTGATAAATATTGACTAAAATAACTGAATATAAGATCATGTAATATCCGAGACTGAACAATGGGAGAAAAGAATAACCAACATACTGTCATGACCCAACCCCATAGGCCGTGATGGGTGCCCGAAATGGGCACTCGCGTATATTCCTGCTATCTGTAAGTAAATCTGTCCCCTGTTTAAGTTATAGCACCTCAACAGGCAGGATAACATATAAGTCGGCGAGGCTTATCATAGGCACCACGGTACATACATGCATATACATCCCATACACAACCCACATACATGTCTATAGACCTCTAAGAGTAAGAATAGTAACATAAGGCGGGACAGGGCCCCTGCCGTACCCGTGAACAAATAAATATATATATCAAGGGTTAATACCAAAACTAGGCTCCGATACAATAGAGCGCTTCTGAACTGCTGAGTGGAACTCCTATGCTGACGGATCGCCAAAGTGTATATCTGTACCTGCAGGTATGAACACGGCCCCCCATGAGAAAGGGGGGTCAGTACGACATATGTACTGAGTATGTAAAGCATAGACATCATAAGGAAATTACATTTGGCATAGGGATGCAGGTGGAAAGTATAACCTTTAACCATTTACCGTATTCGTATTGTATAAAAGAAAGTCATAAATATTACCATCACGTACTGTGCCCAGACCGTTAGGGGGCTCTGTGTACCATCTACATCATTCTTTCATCATAAGCACATATATATTATTAGCGTTGTGAAACCTACAGCCCGATCCATGTATATAGTAAGTACATGCCGAGGAACGTATGGCTCGATCCGCACATCGTATAATAATGCCGAGGAATAACATCCCAATCCACATATCATATAGTAATACCAAGGAACGTTCAGTCTAATCCACATATCATATACCATACCCAGCCCTTTATGGGATTCGATGTCATCATATCATCATATATTATACTAGTCCCTTTATGGGACTCGGTGTCATAATTATCATATACCGTACCCGGCTCTTTATGGGATTCGGTGTCATAATCATTATATACCGTACCCAGCCCTTTATGGGACTCGGTGTCATAATCATCATATACCGTACCCGGCCCTTTATAAGAATCGGTGTCATAATCATCCTATTATCATCTGAGACTCAATAAAATGATCATACTGGACTATCCTTTGAGGTTCAGAATGGTACTTATCCCAAGTGCCCTCTAAGTGTCATTAGGGGTCGTATCAACTAGAGTCTCGGGAATTATAGGCATTTATCAAGTAATGCCAAATGGCTTATGAAATCAGAGGCATTGATCGTCATAGAGTCCTTAGGAATAGGAGTTTATCAAAGTACGGACATGAGTCACTATAGCGTCTGTGAGCATATGGACTTCCACACGCCAATTCCTATTTTACATACAGAAGGCTTGAGGGTAGTAGCTAAACTACCATAAGAGCATTAACATCAAAAAATGAGTAAGAGACAAGAATCCTATTCGAAACTTAAGAATAAGATTACCCCATCTTGTATACATATCACTTACTTTTAGGATATGCCAAACGAGAAGAGAGGATAGTTTACGTACTTACTACTTTCCATCACATAGAAGCCTTGAGAGGTAATAACTCAACTAGTATGTCACGACCCAACCCCGTAGGTCGTGACTGGGGTCCGACCTGGACCTTCCGTACACATATCTATTAATTGTGGTCACATTGAACTGTAAATAAAATAATATCATGTAACAAAGCCCCACTGGGCGATAATATTTACATATACCTGTAGCCTTTTTTGTTTGTATCACAACATGACAGGGCACGCAAGCCAACAAGGCTGCCATAATATAACAACATGTACAATATATCATATAGACCCAACTGAACCAAACTGACATATATAACCCACATATACATGTCTGCAGACCTCTAAACATATAAATGACAACATATGGCGGGACAGGGCCCCCGCCGTACCCCTGAATGGATAAAACAATTTTTATACATCCGTGGACAGTATCAAAAACTAGGCCCCGATACAATGGAGCCTCTTCCAGCTGAGCTGCATAGAATCCTAAGCTGACGGACTTCCAAAATCTGTATTTGTACCTGCGGGCATGAACGCAGCCCCCCAAGAAAGGGGGTCAGTACGACATATGTACTGAGTATGTAAAATGTAACATAATACACTAGAAGCATATCTGAGATAGAGAAACAGGGGATAAGATATCAATTCAGAAACCAGTACCTGTACTTTGTGAATTACAAAAACATGCATGTTCAAATCATATCATATAGCCGGCCCTTTCGAGGGTCCGGTGAATCACCTCTGTAAAACCATCATGGCCCCATTGCCATCACCACCTTATTACAACACATCATCATATATCTACACACATATCTTGGCCCTCTATTGAGGGACTCAGGAAATAATGCAGTGAACTGTGCACGAGAACATATCCTGGCCTGGGACTCAGGGAAAGAAGTGTTACAATATACACGAGTAGAGTAGTGAGTAACTATATGCAATTTAAATCATTATTAGAGACTTGACCGTATAAGAAGTTTAAAATTTTGTCGGAGGACTCAAGTAGTGGTGTAGTCATCTCGAGTGACTTCTAAATGCCATTATGGGCAATATCAATTATAATCTCGGGGCTCCTAGACATGTACTAAAGTAAAGCCAAATCGTTTATGGAACCAGAAACATTTGTTAACATATAACCTGTAAGACTTGGAGCCTGTACATTTGTTATCTCTTTAGCATAGAGAAGTTTTCAGGGAAATAGTTCAATTATTATAAAAGTCTGATATTCATACGTAAATAAGAGATGCTAAGAATGGAGTTACCCCGAAACTCATATCCTGTTTAACCTACAACTAAGACATGCCAGAAGAAAAAAGAATAGGCTTTATATACCTTATCTGAATTATTCCTTATCCTGCTTGCCTCGCCGTCATTTGAACCTATTCAACATGAAAGTAGTATGAATATCAACCCCTTTTACTTTCCAACACTCTAGGTTACATCTTAGTATTAATGGAATCTATTTTCTTAGTCGTTTCCCCGACTAGTTCTGTTATTCGCTAAGACATCGACAAAAATTGGGCAGAACCTCCCCTATAATGTGCCCTATCCAAATTTCCAATTAGGTCCCTAATACCTAAAGCCAACCAACAACAACAACCTGCAGCAATTCACACCAACAATATACAACATAAACTCCAAACGACTTATTCAAAAATACGGTAGCACAATAGGGCGTCTAGCCTTTATTTTGTAACGCCTTTCATTATACGCAACGAGGGGTCGTGTGGATTCAACCATCAGCACCCTAACCCACATTTGAACATATTTAGGCCCTGAAAGAACACATCACACCCCTGCAGCAGTACCTCACACGAACAACACTATCCTTCAACGACAATTTAACTATAGCAATTCCAATTTAGTTTATTTAGAACGTCGAGCATTTCTACGACATTCTTTAACTTTCAGCAGCATACAAGGGGTGTAATACACCATATAACCACACCATAAGCTTCAAATTGATAGGAAAAACCTTACCTTTCCCAAAATTGGCCAAAACTCGCCAAACCTATCAAACCGTGAATTCTGGACAGCCTACTGTCTTGTATTGTCACTTAGTTTCGAAGGGGTAATTGAAGGAAACAAGATTTGTGGCCTCAATGAAAGTTATATACATGTGTATCAAGGTCGAAAACAATTTTGAATTACCCATACAGCAATTTTGTATGAAAATATATGACCAAAATACTCATAGCTGTCCGTGTAGGATTTCCAAAACCAAATCTGGGCAGTACCTCCTCTACACTTCATCACCATTTTTCGCAAAGCTAAAAGCAAAAATGGATTTTAAAGTCTAAATAAAAGTTATATAAATATGAAATACCTTTCCAAAACATATTGAATCACCCGAAACTAATCTATACACAAGAAGTTATACCAATATTACTAACAACTGTCCCCTCCAAAAACGGATCTATGCCCTAGCATTTTCTCTTTAAGTTTCTCTTAGTTTTCCAAGTGAAGAACTGAAAATATGGTTCCGTAGGCATCATAATATACATATATACACCTCCACATAATTGAGGAACACCATAGATAATTAATTCACAGAAGAAAAGTAAGAAACTTACCTTAACTTCTCCAAAACGTGGCTGCCTTTCTCCTTTTCTCTTCTTCACGTTTTTCTTCTAAGTTCTTGGCTGATTTTTGGATATGTAATGAAGTACTTAGTCATAATACATACATATATAGGTTGGCTTAGGAGGTGACATATGTCATCCTCTAAGAGTGACACATGTCCAACCCTTATTGGACCACCTAACTATGCAACCACTTAGGGGCTGCCACGTGGCAGTGGGGTCCACCCCCACCCCCAAGCAGGCAGGTGGGTCACCTCCTTGCTTGAGGTGCTGCCACATGTCACTCTCTTATTGGCTTCCTTGTTTCATCTTGTTCCCTTCCCCGTGGGTTCGTAATCTCGTCTCATTTTAAGAGCCTATGTAATCCATGCTTCGCAAGCTTGGTACGTACTCCAATAGCTTAAGTATGTAAGAATTCCAAGTTAGTAGCTTACGTAGGTAACTCGAGTCCTACGACCCATTACTTGGCCTCCAATTCCTTCCGGACTCTTATGATTTCATCTCCAACCTTCTCTACTATGGGGTATCACATTCTCCCTTCCTTAGAGCCGTTTGATAGTGTCGTAGCGTATCCGGCTCATATGATAATGTCTAAGGAACTTATGAGACATTCCGAGTTTAAAAAGGGTGGGGTGTAACATCCTTCCCCCCTTTAGAACATTCATTCCCGAATGTTAGACAAAACTTCTCTTAGCACCTTATACAAATCGTAGGGAGATTCTTTGCTATTTTCTTAACACATACTTCCATACCAATACTTCATATACGTGTTTCAGGAATCGGGGTTACCTATAAATATCGGTTACAGATGCAAATACTTGTATTTCATGTTCTCTTCAGTTCCCCGATCATTCTCTTTCTGGTTTTGATTTTTCTATCGTATCTTGATGGAAAGCACGTCTTTAGTCTACAATCTTCCAGTTCACCAATCTAAGATGGCGATAGGTTTTTTTTCCTCACAGGACTCCATATCCTGGACCTTATTTATGGAATACACCCTAGGTGACTCATCAGTATTTGATGGACTGGGCGTATAGTTTCCAAATGAGGTGGTAAGCTTAACTTACCAGTCACGTTGCCCACCTTATGAGTAACTTGATACCGTCTAACATATTCTGGGTCAATTTCCTTTTCTAGGTGACCCTATGATGAATATACAATCATCAACTTGAACTCTGCATGTCGATGTCGATTATCTGTATATCATTCCTGCCGACTCTGGGCTTGTAGTCAATAGCTTGCTTAATCATGTCGGGGCCATTGGAATACTGGAGTAGTAATTATTATTGTAGGCAACTTGATAAGTGATGGATAATCATTTCGGCTACCTTCGAAGTTAATCTCCCGGCTTGTGACATATCTTCTAGCGTCTAATAGTGCGCTCAGTCTGTTTAGTAGCTCGAGGGAGAAATGCGGTACTAAGACCTGTCTGTGCTCCTGATCTCTTCTTGGACTGATCTCAAGGCGTTAATTATAATTGAAGTCCCTTTATCTGGGATATTAGATAAGGAAACCTCATGAAACCTTACTACTTCCTTGTCATATAACTTCACCTAGTTCTAGCGGCATAGGTGGTCTTGCTTGGAAGCAAATGAGCTGATTCATTAGCCTACTCACAATAATCCATACAGCACCCTACTCTTACAGAGTATAAAATGGGTGTGTAATGACGTTGATAAATTGGGAATCGTTAGCCTCGTATAGTCCTTTTCGGCTCTTTCCAGAACTTTAACTGGCATTCTATCTTTTGGGTTCTTTTTCCCCTTTTTTCCCAATCCTTAGAGTTGGCTACCGAATAATGATGTGGTCCTCTCATATAATGTCTCTCGTAGTCATTCTTTGCATTGTCTAACAGGATCTGGTGTAATTCCAAAGGAATTTTGGCATATAAGCTCGTCATCCTATAGTAACCAGCTAGTTCTGCCCATTTCGTTTAAATTCTTTCACCACTTTCCTTAACCCCACTTGTAACCTTCTAGACAAATTATCATGTGTCACTCTTTTACCTTTACAAGATTATGAGAGGGTACAAGAAATATCCCAGTGCTATCTCGTTAGTTCTCATGTCTTACCTTACCTTTCTCTCTCTTATACTACATTCGATGTTGGGGTAGGTCTTTGGTCCAATCGTGGCCATGTCTTACCTTACCCGTAATACCAATTCCATCTTGGTAGTCTAGCTTAACCTACTTTCGCATTTCTCGGTAGTTGATTGTGTCGTTAGTTAGCAATTAGCTAATCCTTCTTATTTTGCTTATGCCCTTGTTTCAATTGCCTTAACGTAACGTATAGTATTCCAAGAACATAATCTCATATCGTTTCTCCGCTGCTAGTTCCGATTCTTCCATCTCGTATGATCATACCAGCACTAGCACATTAAGTTCCATCAGAATTTTGAAGTTAAGCGTGTTGGGATGAGAGTAATACTGGGATGGGTGACCTCCCTGGGAAGTATTCGTGTCGCGTTTCATTGTAATCCTTTCCACGATGTGCGGGCACTCGATTTAGCCTAAGATTTACCTCAACGTTATCTCGCGAGTCTTTATGTTTCGCCCTGTCCTTTCGTCTGTTATCTTGCATCCAGTACCGGCGTAGACCTTTAACTCCACTATCCTCTATTCACTTTATGTTCTCCTTATTTTCTACCACAGGAGGCTTTCTATTCCTTTTTCTTTGGTGATTTATTTATCGCAACATCATTTGCGACTAACTCTATAACCAACATTTTGGCTTTTGGTCTAGCATATTGTCATTATCCTTCGTAATGTCTCTTAAGTTGGTTAATATCCTTTCATGGTTACACTATTTTGTTTTTATCCGCAGTTGCCTTCTAGTGTTATGTTAGTCAGGGTCTCGTCAAAAACTTCTTAACGCTGCCTTATGTAGCATTCTAGCTTCCATCCAATTATTGGTAGCTTCCGGACTTTTCTAACTTGGTTCGGTAAGATATCTTGTTGATGTTTAGACGTCCATCTTAAATATATTCCCATATCAATTGCCTTCATCTTACTTTTGCCATTTTCTCATTAACTTCCCCCCTTTATAGGGTACTCACACTTTTCTTTGTTTGTACTTGTAGTCGTTCCAATTCTAATTAGGCAGTGCTAATATTCCGACGATAAGGTTTTCTTGGAGTAGTAGCTTTATCCCAACCTATATCCTGTGCTTTTTGGTGCGAATAGGAGTTGCGCCATTTATTCCTTAAGTTTGCCATCCTCATCCCTTAAGGGTTCCACCATTTTCGGGGCGACATTGTGTACACGCGTCATTTTTCATTTTTTTTTCTTAAGCCCCATGCTCTTACTGCGTTCTCAACTTAGGCCTTTAACATAGTCAACGTGTACTAAATGCGTCTTACTAGTGGTTCCACTTTGTCCCTGCATACTCGTATCACACTATTCAATTCATACTTACATATCCCTTTTTTAATTCATATTCGTCCGTGACATCTCCCTGAGATGCTTCCGTTAGTAGTTCTTTTCCCAATTAGTCGGTGGAAAACTATAAACTGTTATCATAAATCATTTTCCAACCATTGTTGGAAGAAAACAAAATTTCTTAAACATCACAGTACTTCTGTTAATACTTGACCTACCTCGTCCCCTTCTGAGTTTACCCTCGAGTTATGAATAACTCATCTAATTTACAATAAGAGTTGGGGGCTTGGTACCTTCAAAAAGAGTGAATCTCAATTACTGGACATCTTACCCTTCAACCTGAGCTTCTCTTTTGTTGTCCTACAACACAATTACGGTTGGAGATACTGCGGTCTGAACTGTACTGCTCAGATAGACTTTTGTTTCTTCGAAATAAACTTCCCCAAGTAAAGAGGGTGTCCCTTATTGACGAAATGAAGAGTACCTCTTACAACTTTACTTTAGCATAATATGGGTACTCAGTATCAATTTCCCAGACATGTTATAAATCTACGTTTTATTCCCTTTTCCTTGTTCTGGGAAAATTTTGGTAGAGTTTCCTCTACACTTCTTACTATCTCAAAACCTATATGCAGAAAATACCAACAATGCCTCACAGGGCCAACATATATATATACATATCATATCACAGCCGCACATGGCTTTCAATGTCATCTCATATCGCAGCCACACAGGGCTTTCAACGTCAACAATAATATAAAAATACTGGACTTACCTCATATGTCCAACTTCAAACTGCATCTGTTGCACTTTCTGTCTGCTTTCCTTTCAGGTTTCAACTTTATATTTCAATACCTTACCCGATGGATATCTTTCGTGGCTTTACTTCACTTACCTGTATGCTTCGTAACTTTCCATTCCGTCAATTACTTCCTTCTATTGGTGTCGTCCTTCTGTTAAGATCCAAGGTTAGTATAAGAAATTTTCCTATGACTCGGATCTAAAGCACGATCATAAATGTAGAACAAAGGTAACACCCTAAATGTCCTGTAGCTTCCTGTTTATAGATGTGGCGCGCAATACATCGGTAACCAAGACTCTATTAGACATGGTCTGCAGACAACCCGAGGACAAACTGCTCTGATACCACTTCTGTCACGACCCAACCCCATAGGTCGCGACTGGGGTCCGACCTGGACCCCCTGTACACATATCTATCAGTTGTGGTCACAATGAACTGTAAATAAAACAATATCATATAACAGAGCCCCACTGGGCGATAACATTTACATATACCTATAGCCCTTTTTGTTTGTATCACAACATGACAGGGCACGCAAGCCGACAAGGCTGCTATAACATAACAACATGTACAATATATCATATAGACCCAGCTGAACCAAACTGACATATACAACCCACATATACATGTCTGCAGACCTCTAAACATATAAATGACAACATATGGCGGGACAGGGCCCCCGCCGTACCCCTGAATGGATAAAACAATTTTTATACATCCGTGGACAGTATCAAAAACTAGGCCCCGATACAATGGAGCCTCTCCTAGCTGAGTTGCATGGAATCCTAAGCTGACGGACACCCAAAATCTGTATCTGTACCTGCGGGCATGAATGCAGCCCTCTGAGAAAGGGGGTCAGTACGACATATGTACTGAGTATGTAAAATGTAACATAATACACTAGAAGCATATCTGAGATAGAGAAACAGGGGATAAGATATCAATTCAGAAACCAGTACCTGTACTTTGTGAATTACAAAAACATGCATGTTCAAATCATATCATATAGCCGGCCCTTTCGAGGGTCCGGTGAATCACCTCTGTAAAACCATCATGGCCCCATTGCCATCACCACCTTATTACAACACATCATCATATATCTACACACATATCTTGGCCCTCTATTGAGGGACTCAGGAAATAATGCAGTGAACTGTGCACGAGAACATATCCTGGCCTGGGACTCAGGGAAAGAAGTGTTACAATATACACGAGTAGAGTAGTGAGTAACTATATGCAATTTAAATCATTATTAGAGACTTGACCGTATAAGAAGATTAAAATTTTATCGGAGGACTCGAGTAGTGGTGTAGTCATCTCGAGTGACTTCTAAATGCCATTATGGGCAATATCAATTATAATCTCGGGGCTCCTATACATGTACTAAAGTAAAGACAAATCACTTATGGAACCAGAAACATTTGTTAACATATAGCCTGTAAGACTTGGAGCCTGTACATTTGTTATCTATTTAGCGTAGAGAAGTTTTCAGGGAAATAGTTCAATTATTATAAAAGTCCGATATTCAGATGTAAATAAGAGATGTTAAGAATGGAGTTACCCCGGAACTCATATCCTGTTTAACCTACAACTAAGACATGCCAGAAGAAGAAAGAATAGGCTTTATATACCTTGTCTGAATTATTCCTTATCCTGCTTGCCTCGCCGTCATTTGAATCTATTCAACATGAAAGTAGTATGAATATCAACCCCTTTTACTTTCCAACACCCTAGGTTACATCTTAGTATTAATGGAATCTATTTTCTTAGTCGTTTCCCCAACTAGTTCTGTTATTCGCTAAGGCGTCGACGAAAATTGGGCAGCACCACCCCTATAATGCGCCCTATCCAAATTTCCAATTAGGTCCCTAAGACCTACATCCAACCAACAACAACAACCTGCAGCAATTCACACCAACAATATACAACATAAACTCCAAACGACTTATTCAAAAATACGGTAGCACAATAGGGCGTCTAGCCTTTATTTTGTAACGCCTTTCATTATACTCAACGAGGGGTCGTGTGGATTCAACCAGTAGCACTCTAACCCACATTAGAACATATTTAGGCCCTGAAAGAACACATCACACCCCTGCAGCAGCACCTCACACGAACAACACTATCCTTCGACGACAATTTAACTATAACAATTCCAATTTAGTTTATTTCGAACGTCGAGCATTTCTACGACATTTTTAAACTTTCAGCAGCATACAAGGGGTGTAATACACCATATAAAAACACCATAAGCTTCAAATTGAAAGGAAAAACCTTACCTTTCCCAAAATTTGCCAAAACTCGCCAAACCTATCAAAACGTGAACTCTGGACAGCCTACTGTCTTGTATAGTCGCTTAGTTTCGAAGGGGTAATTGAAGGAAACAAGATTTGTGGCCTCAATGAAAGTTATATACATGTGTATCAAGGTCGCAAACAATTTTGAATTACCCATACAACAATTTTGTATGAAAATATATGACCAAAATACTCACAGCTGTCCGTGTAGGATTTCCAAAACCAAATCTGGGCAGTACCTCCTCTACACTTCATCACCCTTTTTCGCAAAGCTAAAAGCAAAAATGGATTTTAAAGTCTAAATAAAAGTTATATAAATATGAAATACCTTTCCAAAACATATTGAATCACCCGAAACTAATCTATACACAAGAAGTTATACCAATATTACTAACAATTGTCCCCTTTAAAAATGGGTCTATGCCCTAGCGTTTTCTCTTTAAGTTTCTCTTAGTTTTCCAAGTGAAGAACTGAAAATATGGTTTCGTAGGTATCGTAATATACATATATACAACCTCCACATAATTGAGGAACACCGTAGATAATTAATTCACGGAAGAAAAGTAAGAAACTTACCTTAACTTCTCCAAAACGTGGCTGCCTTTCTCCTTTCTCTTCTTCACGTTTTTCTTCTAAGTTCTTGGCTGATTTTTGGATATGTAATGAAGTACTTAGTCATAATACATACATATATAGGTTGGCTTAGGAGGTGACACATGTCATCCTCTAAGGGTGACACGTGTCCAACCCTTATTGGACCACCTAACTATGCAACCACTTAGGGGCTGCCACGTGGCAATGGGGTCCACCCACACCCCTAAGCAGGCAGGTGGGTCACCTCCTTGCTTGAGGTGCTGCCACGTTTCACTCTCTTATTGGCTTCCTCGTTTCATTTTGTTCCCTTCCCCATGGGTTCGTAATCTCGTCTCATTTTAAGAGCCTATGTAATCCATGCTTCGCAAGCTTGGTACGTACTCCAATAGCTTAAGCATGTAAGACTTCCAAGTTAGTAGCTTACGTAGGTAACTCGAGTCCTACGACCCATTACTTGTCCTTCAATTCCTTCCGGACTCTTATGATTTCATCTCCAACCTTCTCTACTATGGGGTATCACATTCTCCCTTCCTTAGAGCCGTTTGATAGTGTCGTAGCGTACCCGGCTCACATGATAATGTCCAAGGAACTTATGAGACATTCCGAGTTTAAAAAGGGTGGGGTGTAACATAGTATAAGAGTTCTACCATCGAGAAGTGAATGAGACTTATGGACCATACTTGGAGTTTTAAGAATAGAATTACTCCCAAATTTCATACACATCTCATATTTGTGCTAATACATACCAAGAAAAAGGAGTTATCTTCACATACTTACTACCCTCCATCATATAGAAGGCTTGAGAGTCGTAGCTCCATTATTATAGAAGTTCTAACCTTAGGAAGTTGGTAAGGCTCATAAATCTTGCTCGGAGCTTTATGGATGGGATACTCCCCAAATTTTGCATCATGTGGTACTTATATCAAGACATACCTAAAAGAATATAAAGGATAAGCTTTACATACTTATGCCAATGACATGCCAAGAGAAGAGAATAAGCTTTACATACTCTCTACTTTCCCTCACGGAGTCATCATATACATATATCTTACTCGGCCCTTCATGGTTCGGTGAATAATTATAGCATAATTGCATCATACTTATGTCAAAATCATACCAAGAGGAAAGAAGGATAACTCTATTTACTCATGCCAAAAGCATGCCAAGAGAAAGAAGGTAGCTTCACATACCTCTTTAGGGATTAATCGTAACCCAGCTTGCCCCGATATCTCCTTAACCTATTTAACATGAAAGTAATACTAAGATTAATATCCTTTCTTTTTCCCATTTCCAACTCTACACCCAAGTAGTCATAGGAACCATTTTCTTATCCATTTCCCCCGACTAGCTTATTACTAGTTCTGAAGTTGCCGAAAATCGGGCAGCATTTCCCCTATAACTTGACCTATCCAACTGCTAATCTTAGCATCCATATTACCAACAACAACAGGAAGTTATATATACAATCAAATCACTTCAACGTTACTCAATACAACTCCAAACAACTAGCTCAAAACTACTATACCAAAATAGAGTTTTTTGGCCTTTATTTCGTAAAATCTTTTACAATAAGAAATGGAGGGTCGTCTGTCTACAATCAGAAGTACTCACATGACTTTTAGAACACTTTCCATACCTGCAACACGACAACCAACCAGCTTCAACTTCAGCACCACAATTACCACACACTACTCGACTTCGATTTAACGCTAGCGACTTCAATTTAGTTTATTTCTAACGTCAAGCATCCTTATGTAATTTTTCCACTTCCAGCCTCATTTAAGACATTTAATAGACCCCATAAAAACATAATAAACTTCAATTTGAAAGGTAAAGCCTTACCTTGTCCGAAACTTGCCAAAACTCGCCAAAACTCATCTCAGAAGCTCTTCTAGCGCGATTAAACCTTCGTGGCTGTTTGTTGTCCATTTTGGGCTGCTACAAACCATAAATTTACATTGATAAAACCTTCATACATTCAATGTATACTCCATATAATTAATTCACGGAATGAAATCAGGGAACTTACCTTTTTCTCCTCCCAAAACCGTAGCTCTTTCTTCTCTCTAGCTTAAGTTTCTCTTCACTTCTTTTCTCTAGGATTTTCTTGACTTTTGGAGATAAGAATGAAACTTATAGGATAAATATGACCATAAAAGTCATAAACTATATATATATATATAGGCCACTTTAGGAGGTGACACGTGTCAAGCCCCAAGTGGTGACACGTGTCAAGCCCTTATAGGGCCAACGCACCACCTCCTCCACTTAGGGGATGCGACGTGGTATGTGAGTCCCACCCCCTTGCTGGATCTTCTGCCATGTAGCACCTCTAGCTGCTTCCACATGCACTCTTCCATGCTGCCACATGTCACTCTCTTCTTCTCCTCATGAGTTCGTAATCTCGTCTTACTTTATGAACCTATGTAATCTTTGCTACGTAAGCTTGGTATGTACTCAAGTAGTTTAAGTACGTAAGATTTCCAAGTTGGTAGCTTAAGTAAGTAAGTCAAGTCCTACGACTCATTATTTAGTCTCCAACTCCTTTCGGATTCTTACGACCCTATTTCCAATCTTCTCTATTTTAGGGTATCTCATTCTCCCTTCCTTGGAGTTATTTGGTAGAGTTATAGATTATCCGGATCACATGGTAACTTTTAAGAAGCTCCAAGAAACTTAAGAACCTTTCAAGAAACTTAAGAAGCTTAAGTAACTTAGGAACCTTCTAAGGTACAAAAGTACGGGGTGTAACACATACTCTATCTGAGCTAAATAAATTCCAACTTGTACCCCAGCAAGGAGGGATTCATGTACCCTACTAAGGGTAAGAACATTGATGGTGTGGATCCACTAAACTAATGTCCGAAGGACTAAGGTGTCAAGCTTATACTGATGGGTGACCTTTTATAACTTAAGATGGTACGTAGTTCTAGGACTTAGGTATTGCTACTAAAGGTCTTAGCCTAAACTGATGGGTGAGGCTTCATCCATATGTCTGTGAGATTAAGAGGTAATACTCCTCGGTGAATTTATGTAGATAATCTGATAATAGTGATAAACAAAATAGATCATAAATAATGAAAATTGATACATAAATAATGGATACCTTATTTGAAAGCATCTTATGCATGAGGAATTGAAAAGTTGATTGTAAAATAAATCATGATAATTCTTGTGTTCTGACTAAAACATCCAATTTGAAAGATGCAAATCCAAGGGCATGAAATTTTCATGTTTTGAGGGTTCATGAAAATATAGTTAAGTAAAGATACGAAAATTCATGGAAAACATGCATTGATAGATTTTTAATAAAGGAAAACTGAAATAAATTGAAATCCATGTTGATCATAAGAACCTTAGATTCTATAGGAGTTTTATTTGGGACTCGATGGGTGAAAGGATACCCATTTCATTCTTTCGGACTCGATGTGTGAAAGATACCCATTGATGAAATTCCACATATTTGAAAGGGAAAATCTTGGTAGTATCGCTGAACTTAAAGCTTGAAGGTGAAGAACCCTAGCTTTGATGAGACTAGCTGAAACTATAGAAGTAGCGCATAAGGGGAAAATAAGTTCCTCACTATTATAGTCTTACAAACCTTAAATTCTACACTAATCTTGACAAAGAACCCTAACATTTAAGGAGAATCACAAAAGTCCATTCTTAAACCTTGAGATGAGTTATCTTGAAAATCCCAGGTTTTGATTGTAGATTCTTGCTTAGGATACATAATCACATGTTAGAATTACTTGAAAATTATTAGAGTATGCTTACCTTTTGGAAGGAATAACTCTTGATGGACTTGCTCAAAAATCAAGTCTTGAACCTAGAATTGAGTTCTTGATTTCACTAGAGATAGGAAGAGGATTTGATGTTATAATCTTGTAAAAATTCTAAGATTTATATTGTAACATTATGGAGAATATTTACCAAGACTTAGTAGGATTGAAGAGAGCTCTTGGGGACTGTTGGGATCAACCAAGGAGTGGAAAATGAGAAAAGAACTTAAAATAGCATTTTTTATGAAATATGGAAAAACTTATATTCGCCAGATATAGAACGATATATGGGTTATTTACATGGTATACGGGCATTATACAGCTTGTGGAATGGTCTCTTGGAACTCAGGTGAAAATTTCAAGTCTCTGATCTAACTTCACGAGAAGAATCGATGGCCTGTAGATGTATTCATGACCAGTAGTTTTGACCCGTAAAACTCAGCTCCTTGAATCTCCACTGAGAATGCCTTTGGTAAAATAGTCATAACGGTTTATTCCTTACTTGTATTAACAAACGGTCGATGAGATTAGGAATAAGACTCATAGACCTTTATTTTGATAGGTCATTAGTCATTTAACTCTTCATATTCTAAGAGATATGATCATTTGAAGTTAACCATTGCATGAACTCATGTGAAAAACTTAGCCTGTAGGAAATCTTTGAACTCGACTTTAGGCTAGAGGTCCCATATTACCCTAAACAACATCGGATATGCTTCCTACGCTTGGAAATAGACCTTAACACACATGAACAAGATGGACATCATTCATTCCAAGTTAATACGCTTACGATGAATGGTACTAATCTTTAGCATATAATTTGTGAGGTGTTAGTACTTTGTTCTTCTATTGGTTGTGACTTTGTCACTATGTAGGAATGCCTCTAGATTTGGATCTTTTGCCATATTGACTTTTGATTTGTGGTTTGTCTTAGTTATGAAAATTATCCATTTTAGGTATGAACTAGAAAGTCATTTTTTCATGATTCTTGATTCTCTTGATTATTAGGTTTTGGCCCTACTTGATAAAGGGCTTCGATCCTTATTGGGAAAAAAAATATTTTTGACATCTCGTAAAATAGTTTAATGAGCTTTCTTGACACTTGAGTCTTTAAATGCTGAAATTGATATGTTTGATGTATTTGTATACTTTATATATATATATATATATATATATTGTGTCTGTGTGTGTTTATTTTGAGCTATGAATGATTTAAAAAGGAATTTGCAAATCTGTTGCCTGTTCGAAGCACAAAGTTTATACACCACTAAATTTTATGCTTAGATATTTATTTTCTTTTGTAGATGATGTTCGAGAGGATAGCTGAAGATAGACATTCGAAGTTGGATTTTGTCGGAGCTTTAGATGAAGATCACATTTGCATATAGATATCTACATTTTCTTAAATATTGGGGACTTGTATATAATCCATATGTTACACGTATATATAGATTATAAACTTGAATTTGGTGACTTGTTGTCTTTTTTGAAGGTATGTAAATCCAGGTCTTTAATGTATTGAAGTCACATTTTGATTTGCAATATTGTATAATGGAGGAAACTAGTTTATTTCTTTAATATTTGAAAGTTTGAAAATAATTTATAATAGGACCCTACTGTCGTGTTAAATTAGAAAGAACATTTTGGAAGGTACTTGTTTTGATATTTTTCTTAAGTGTGCTACACTTTCAATTGACTCTTTGATGTACTTTTAAAATACATAAAATGGACCTAATTCTGCCATTAAATTCTAATAAATGTTTATTTATTTATATTTCTTAAAACTTAGGCATTTAAACATTATGAGTAGTAGATTAGTTTTTATTTTGTAAGTGACATCCTCCCAAGAGTGTTTCTATATATCGAGACATATGTTTCCTTCTGTGTGTGTTTCATGTTCATCAAATGAATTTTTGATTTTGGAATCTCACTTCCTAACAGATACGGTGTTGGGTCCATAGCATGGCAGGCACCCTCACTTCGCACACTCCACTATTGCAGTCTCTTAGTTGCATTTTAATATGAGATACTTTGATGTACGTTTCAATCTAGTTTTTGGGTCTTTTGTAGTTGTTTTGGCCTGAAATCAACTTAATCATATAGATTAGCTCATCATATCAAATATACAATAAACACATTAATATTACTAAGATTATACTCATAACTTAGATAAATTATGGATAAAAATAGTGATTTGATGTATAAATACACCCCATATTAATATCTAGAAAGAAACTATCGTTTTAACTAGCTTTGCATAGACCTTGGGTTCAACAAAAAAATTAGAACAACTTCATGAACTGACCACATAAGTTTATGTCCTTGCCTAAGTAGAATATAAGAAGACAACATTTATGATATTAATACATGTTTCTTGTTTATCAATAAGAAAAATATAAATTTTCTTATGTGAGGAAATTTCTTACAAATCACTATAAAGAAATCTATAAAACAAAAGCCTTGTCAAGAATAAGAGCTAACTATTCTTGATTTTATTTATTAAATATGCAAATTATTTACCACAAATGAGGACAACAATGTTTTCCTTGTGTTTATTCAGATTGGATTCATACAATGCGTTAAGCAGAAAATTGTAAATTTTCTAACTAAATATTTGGCGTATCTAAATGTAAACTCTACTATTAAAGGTTGTGAACTTTAGGAGGTGTTGGTTTGATTACATGTTTGCTGCAAATTAGCAAATAATAGTTAGTGTGATAGTTAAGGTTAATGATCCTGATTTAGAGAGTATGACTACTTATAATAAATAAACAATAGCAATAGAATTATCATGATAAGCTTCTTATTCTCTCTTTTTCTTCAATTCATACACATATTGATCAAACATGTTGCACCATAACAATGATTTTAAGACATCATATGTGGTGAAGAACTTTTAACATTTTTTATTTATACATCGATTAATCAAATTAAGTATCACGACTCGGTTTTCCGAGTCATGACACGCCTACTATAACCCACCGGTAGGTAAGTCAACCCATATTTCGGAACTACAAATAAAGGGATTAAGGGCAGAAAAACTAAATTCAAACTAAACAATAAAATAAATAACAGGAATCATACAGGAAGAAGCAAAAGCAAGACAAAACTATATACAAATAAAAGATCCCTCCCATAACCTGTAAGTCACATGTACAGAGTTACTAAAAATGAGAAAAAATCCCAAACGTGGACCACTGAAACAAGACTATCTCAAAGAGAAAAAGACAAGTCAATATATATATATAAAAGGACATGAATAAATCAAGGATCTTGTATGCTCACCCTCGCCTCCAAATATGGTTGCAGCTGGCTCGAGATAAACATTGGTAGCTGGTGCTCAGACCTTCATCATGAAAACAGATGCAAAGTGTAATATAAGTAACAAAATAATAGGTACCCAGTAGACATCACAGGTCGATTGAGCAAGAAAATCAGGGTAAAATAAAATGCAAGAAAGAATGAGAAATATAATAGGTATGCACATGAGCGTACTAACACACAAAGATAAGGAGAGTAGCTAACTAAATCTGATCGGGGCTTTGATAAGCCCGATGGGTACTCGTGCACAAGTTAAAAGAAAAACCCAATTAAACTCCCATAAACCCGAAATGTTCAAGGAAGAGTTGAAATGTAATAAGAGAGACCGGCGAAGTTCCCATTAATGCCATAACTTCCGGCAGAATTAAACCAAACCAATTTGTAAGCTTGAAGCTTTAACCAAAACTAGAAAGAGTTAAGGACTTGAATGGGATCAAGATGAAAGAATCAAGGACTTGAATCTAGATTTGGAGTGACCAAGGACTTGAACCAAGGATAAGGATAATCGTGGACTTGAACCACGTATCAATATGACCAAGAACTTGAACTGAGGTGAAAGTAGCTATGGACTTGAACCAAGCTGAAAGTAGTTATTGACTTAAACCAAGGCTAAAAGTAACTATGAAGTTGAACCACGGCTACAAATGGTGAAGGACTTGAACCATGGCTAAAGAAAGCCAGGTACTTGAACTGGACTATAATACCACCGCAAGGAATTGACTGCGCTCGGTGGAGTGAGTTGGGGACTTACACCACTAATACAAGCGAATCTATTAGAATTTGGATTAGTGGCCAACCAAGCATCATGGAATGTACCCCCAATCCTAGTGCCATCAATAAATCACTCCAGCCCAAACCATATCCAACCAAAATTAATGAGTAGCTTCCAAACCAATAATCAAGCAATCTGAAACTGACAGAATAAGGGAATTATGGGTAGGATGTTTCAAAAGTGGTGTTATTGCCTAGCTAAGGCCCAGACTATCAGAATAAAGTATGAACCCAAACATGTAGCCTAAGGCATGAATTCTAGGAATTTAACATGGTTAACCACCACAAACCCCCAAATCCACACAATTCAACATACAAATACTTAGTCATACTCAATGTAAGGAGAGGGAAGCCCGTAGCCTATATGTAGGCTGACTACGCTTGCTCCAAATCATGTAGATAAAGGTTTTTCCATTCGTATAGCCTCGAAATACTGCCATACTATCAAAAATAAAACCACAACGTAATTACAATTGTTTTAACACTAAATTTATCAAAATTGGAGATGAACCAATTTTAGAGTCAAAAATGAAAATATGGGATTCACTCTAGTAATTCGAGAATTGACTACGTAAAAGAGTCCTAAACACCTCTCTGAACTTGTGTTCCAAAATAGGACACAATTCGGGGATCGGATCAGTAAAAAGAAGGGCATGCAAGAATTCCCCAAATTTGAGCTCAACTCAACAAAGACAACAGGTTTACAAGCAAATTTACCTCAAATGGAGCCTCCTTGTTAAATCCCGAACACTCCTAAGAGATCTCCTAACAATTACCCATACTTTAGCCTTTGAATAACCAGAATTCGCCAACAAACAAGAGAGAAAAACGAGTTTAAAGTTTGGAGGAATAACTAAAATTAGGACTAGAAATAATCCCACTGGTGATGCAAAAGTGACCCCGAAGGTCACTTAAGTGAGACGGACCTTGTTAAAGTAAGGACCATATTGCTTTAGCGAGGGGTCGCTTTAGCAACCACTTGTCGCTTTAGCGACACCCGCCTGGGGCCTGGTCACTTTAGTGCACACTTGTCGCTTTAGTAACCATCGCCTTAGCGATAAAGGTTGTCTTTAGTGATGGCACCAGGTATAGCTAGCATAAAGTAGTTTTAAAAATTCCCAAGTCACCGAAGGGGTGCTCGGGATTCGTTTGGAATTCGGTGCGCAAATGATATATGAACCCCACTAAATGCAATGTTCCAGATTCCATGGGGCAGTAAAAATTCCCATACGAGGGTATTTTGACAAAAAGTAAGTCCCACACCCAAATGCCATTTTCAGCCAAATTTCACAATAGGCTTTGGAATTGGATCAGAAGCCTCGAGAACCGCACGAAGTCTCATTCTAGACAAAACTTTCTAGAATTAGATATATTGATGGAATTTTCATTTGAGCGCATTTTCCAAGAAAGTTGACCAAAGTCAAAGGCCAAATTTATAAGGCTAAAATGCCAAATAACCCCAAAGTCATACAGAAAGCCTCGATACTCGTGTCAACCATGAAACTATCTTAAGTTGTCCATTTCGAAGCTTATGTAACCATCAGAATTCTATTTTGAGGCCACTTACCTGAAATTATGACCGAAAATCAACTTTTCAAGTTTTAAAAGCTCCAAAATAGGGAAACGAGCATAAAACCTAACATCCACTACTGATTGATTTGGGGTCGCTATAGATATTCTCTAAATGATGAAATGAATGCATCAACTCAAAAATGATCGAGAGAGTCATTACATTAATTTTGGCTATAATTTTATTTGTTGTTCATGTTAAATTATTTCCTTATTATGTGATCTTCAATGTGCCCAAATTCTAATACTAACTAATTTAGAGAAATATATGACAGATATTAGCATGTGATTATATAAAGTGGAAGAAAATGTCAACCATGTCATTTAACGTCATATATATGTGATTACATCATCACTATTTTTAAGTAGTACTTTTATCTATTATGAAATTGTAACACCTTGGAAGTTGGAAATCTAGTTTGGAAGAAAGTGGAAGAAAAAGGGTCTGATGCTGGCTTAGATGAGGCCTACCTTTGGACCATACAAGGTTCGTAGGCTCGTAGGAGGGCATTCGCAGGTGAGACTCAGACTTGGGAAAAATTTTGAAATTTTAGAGGAGATCTATAAGGGTGATCTATAGACCAGATAGGGTCCTATGATATGTAGATGGAGGTCGTGGGAATGGCCTTGAGAGTTGGAGATTTTTCAGAGTTTCAGAACCTCTCCTGCAAACCAACAAGACGGTCCATATATGGACCTACATCCCTTAGGTGAGGTCATAGGTAAGAATTAGAAAGTTGATTTTCAGATGTCAACATGACAAAGGGGTCCTACGAACCGTAGAAGGAACTCCGGGCCGTAAGTGGCCCTGTACATGAGATTCGGAGAAGATGGGTTCTAAGTCATGTAGGACAAAAGCAATCTATGACTAGTAGGCTCATCTATGACTCATAGACCAGGGTCGTAGAGTGATTCTAGTATGTAATAATAGAAATAAAATACTAGAACTATAGACTAATTGAGTTCTCGAATAAATAAAACTCATCACTAGATAGTTGGAAGTTGTAATCTACCTTAAATAGGATCCTGATAGTAAGTACCTGAATCTATATCACATGAATAACATAAGCAAAAAAGGTATGAAATTAGTACTTTAAATGTACTAAGTATGTGATATATTTTGTAACACCTAGGAAGTTGGAAAGTCAATTTGGATAAGAAATGAGTTCAGAAATTTTTCTGTTGCCAGTTCAGACGGACCTATTTATGGACCATACCAGGTCCTATGGTACATAAAAGGGATTCATAGGAAGGGTTTTGAGAAAATGGAAAAATTTTAAATCTTAGGTAAGCACCTATGCACTGTATGAGGACCTACGGCCCCGTAAAAGAGGTCATAGGGTGAGACTCAAAGAAAATCCTTTTAGCAATTGGTTCCACGAGAGGTCCTATTGATTGTAGTAAGTGTCTATAGAACGTAGGTAGATCCAATAGATGGAGATTCAAAGAGGTGGGTTCTGAGGTCATACAGGATGAGAAGGTCTACAGACCATAGGGTCATCTACGACCCATAGGTGAGGTCGTAGGTAGGGTTTTAGAGAAGTTGATTTTAGGGCTCAACAAGATGAGGACACCTACGATCCATAGAAAAGTCCATAACTCATAATGGATGGTCATAGACCAAACTTCATAGAAAGGGTTTTCCTCTTCTAATTCTATGAATGGCTCAGGCGACCCATTAGAGGACCTACGAGCCATGGGTAGGGTTCATTGATCACCTTCGGTAGCTTTTAATTTAATGGTATTTGGGTCTTTTCCTACTCATTTAATACCTAAGCTATGTCTTTTTAAGCCTATTCCTAAGACCTATAACTGCTTTTACCCTTCAAATTTCCCCATTCACTCTTATTCACTCAAAACTCCCAAGGCTCTCAAGGTCTTCTTCTCCAATCAAGCTATAGTTTTAAGGATTCAAGTCTTCTCTTCAAGTTTAAAGGCTAGAATTCATTAAGTTATGCGATAATTTCATCCATGTATCCCTTTCCATCCATAGAGTCCCAAAGAAAGCTTCAAATTCTCTATATGACTTCTTCCAAAACCCTAGATTTTGATAATTATATAATGGGTTCAATTAATCATGTTTTTATTCTCAATGATCTTATTATGAATGGTTTGATATTAATTTCATGTTTTTAGTGGTTTTCTCTTGATACCATGCATTATTCCTATTCTATAATTTTAAACTATGTTTGAGAATTATGCATGCATCATGATTTAAGAGATTATGATTTAATAATATTTTTAGACAAAGTATCAAGTATGTTTTATGAAAATAAGGTTGTGTCAAAGTGAGGTATTCTTATCATGAAGGATTTTCATAATTGTTATGAAAAAACTTATCATGATCTAGATGCTTTAGATAAGTGTCTGTGTGAATATATTATGAAATCATGATATGCCAAAGGAAATATTTTTATGATTTATATATGTTATAATGAAATTTGTATTTTTAGAATCTTACTATTTTCAAAGCTTATGATATGTTATGTATGATATCATGTTGAGAGTTTATTTAGCACTGACTGGACTTGGGATGGAGGATCTCCTATTAGTAGAGGTTGGGTCTCTAGTGGCAATACCCTAGTCCCATAATTAAGTATCCCCTAGGATGTCCCAATTGGACAAATCAGTTTAACCTAGTGGATCCACATATAGTTCATGTCATGTTCCTTACCTGACAAGTAGGAAAATTTCTTTTTGGTGTGGAGAAGACAGTGACGTTGTGTTATAGCTCACATAGTTTATTATAGTTAATGGTATCTTTTAAAAAGACTTATGATTCTCAATTATGTTATGTTAAGATTATGACTTTCTTACAAGTTTTGCTTTGACCTTATTTTATGTTTTCAACGATGTTTTAAAGGACTATGTCATATTTTAGATTGGTCCTTGCATTATCATGCTCTATGTCATGCATTGCACATTCTCCATCCTCAATATATTCAATAGTATTGACCTCATACTTATTTTTCTTTTATTTTTTATAATATAGGTCAATGCTTCATCTCATGCCCGCGGTTTGTATTGAATTATATCACCATTCCACTATTTCAGTGATTCCTCATGGTTCGAGGACATGGCCGTATTATGAGCTCTTTTATGTATTTTTTTCAGACTTCGTTAAGTTTCAGTTTATTTTGAAAGCTAGAGCTTGTCCTATTCCACACTTATGATAGTAGAAGCTATGTCAAACATAGTATGATTTCCGTATTATCAGTTGTTATACTCAGATTCTTATTATTTTGAGATTGATATTTTGAGACTTACCTTATGTTTTTCAAATTACTTGTTTATGTAGCTTTATCTTTTGTGTTATGCTTAAGTCAAGAGGCTTCTTTAGGGTATTTCGGAATCTTATTTGTCATTTCACGTCTAGGGTATAGCTTGGGTCATGACATATGCATGATGATTTATAAAGCAGAACATGATGAATCTAAAATGCTAACTGAATATAAAATATATACATATAATATATTGCAATGACCAAGTAGTAAAATATCCAACTGATAAATATAGACTGAAATAACTGAATATGAGGTCATGTAATATCTAAGATTGAACTATGGGAGATACTAATAACCAACATACTCTATCTAAGGTAAATGGAGTCCAACCTGTACCCCAACTGGGAGGGCGTCATATACCTTGCTAGGGGTAAGAACATTGATGGTTCCAAAGGACTAAGGTGTCAAGTCTATACTGACGGATGACCCTTTATAACCTAAGATGGCACATAGTTATTGGACATAGGGATTGATACTAAATGTCTTTGCCTAAATTGGTGGGTGAGGTTTCATCCATATGTCTGCTATATACTAGATAATACTACCAAGTGAATTTATGCTAATAATCTTATAATATTGATAAAATATATAGATCATAAACAATGAAAATTGATACATATATAATGGACACCATATCTGAAGGCATCTTCTGCATGTGGAACTGGAAAGCTAAATGTAAAACAAATCATGATAATTCTTATATTTTTACTAAAACATCCTATTTAAAAGACACAAGTCCAAGGGCATGAATTTTTCATGATTTGTGGGTTCATGAAAATATATTTAAGTAAAGATATGAAAATTCGTGGAAAAATAAAGGACTCATTGATGAAATCCCATATATTTGTAAGGGAAAACCTTGGTAGGATCGTTGAACTTGAAGCTTAAAGGTGAAGAACCCTAGCTTTCATCAGACTAACTGAAATTGTAGAAGTAGCGCATGAGGAACTAAGTTCCTCACTGTTATAGCCTTACAGACCTTAAATGCTACACTAATATTGACGAATATCCCTAACATTGAAGGAGAATTACAAAAGTCCATTCTTAAACCTTGAGATGATTTATCTTGAAAACCCTCGATTTTGATGGTCTATTATTTCTGTATCAATTTTCAGTATTTATGATCTATTCAGTTTATCAGCATTATCTGCCTATGATTCCTACTGAGTACCTATTTTTTTGGTACTCATACTACACTCTGTATCTGGTTTAGTGATGCAGGTCCAAGCACTAGCTACCAGCATTGATTCGAGTCAATCGCAGTCTACATCGGAGCCGAAGGTGAGCATATGGCTTTCTGTCTTTACCAGTCTCCATCTGTCTATAGTTGACTAGTCTTTTCTTTTTGAGACTAGTCTTTATTTTTGTGGTCCACTTTTGGGACTTGTACTCATTTATTAAGACAGTTTTGTACATATGACATCCAGGTTCTGTGAGGGATCTTTTGTTATATATATTTTCTGTCTTGTTTCCGCTTATTTTGTTGTAAATTATTTTATGGTTTAATTGTTGGTTTAGTTTTTTTCCTTAATCTCATTACTTACAGTTCTGGGATACATTTCTACATACGTACTAGTGGGGTATATTAGGTTCCTTCATAACTCCAAAAATTGGGTCATGACATCTATAGACCATATAGGGTCCTACGACCCATAGATGGAGGTCATAGGAATTGGCCCTAAGAGTTGGAGATTTTTCATAGTTTTAGAACCTCTCCTACCGACAAATGGAACGGTCCATAGATGGACCTACAGCCCATAGGAGAGGTCATTGATGATAATAAGAAAAATGAGTTTCCGAGTTCAACAGAACGAAGAGGTCCTACGGACCGTAGAACGACCTATGGTCCATAGGTGGCCTCGTACATGAGATTCAGAGAATTGGGTTCTAAGTTGTGTAGGACGAAAGGTAACTACGACACATAGGATCATTTATGACACGTAGACTAGGGTCGTAGGGTGACTCTAGTGGCTTTAAATTTTGGGACTTGTCTTCTACGAACCTAAAGCACGATCCATACTAGGACCTAAGACCTGTATGTGGGTCTATAGGTCACTCTTGGCACAATTATTCTAGGGATATTTTGGACATTTTCCACTTTTTAATACCTAAACTATGTCATTTTTGACTACTTTGCACAACCTATTGTCACGACCAAAAATTTGGACATGATGGCGCCTACTACACCCTCAAGTAGGCTAGCCTAAAACCCAAAAGACAAACTTATGGAAGACAATAATTTAAATATAATAGTAATAATAACAATAAGCAGAAGAAAGAAATATCATATAAGAAATGAGTCATATCATAAATTTGTAGTTCGATACAAAATATATAAAAGAGGCTCGAAAGTGACCAAGGAGACAAACTGACACAAGATCAAATTCTCGGACCTAGTTTCACTTATATAGGAGCTAATAAGTATGGAAAATCTATTTATATAAGAGAACTGACTAATCAAAATACAAAAATACAAGTCAGTGCAAAAAAGGGAAGGCATCAAATATCTAGATACTAGAAGCTCACCACGATCCAAGTTTATGACGACTAAGGAAGATCCAACATTCACGGAGGGTGGCTCATACCGAGAACTGTATTAGAAAAAGATGCAGAAGGATAGTATCGGTACCGGGACATGGGGTACTCCATAGGCATCATAGGTCGATCGAGCTAAGAAGAATCATATCTCCCTCTCTCTCTCTCTCTCTCTCTATATATATATATATATATATATAAAGGAGTAGGATAGTGCTACAACTACAATCTAATAATTCAACGAATAACAAATATCACTTAGCATAGAGAAATTGACATATTAATAAGGAAAGAGTATCTATGTACACAGAAAGCACAACCACATAATCAGACAAGATGATGTACATGTGATGGTTAATACATAAAAGTAGAAGCCCGAAAGAACCCTCGAGAAGCCCAAAATGGTGCCTTGCACTTATCAACCATAAACACATAACACGGATATGTGTAACTCGGCTACCCGAAATGATACCTCGAACATACCAACAAGTGAAAATAATAAAATGTAGATCGAACTTAGTCAATGAACCGCCCAGAATGATACCTTGGACTTATCAGTAGTAACCAAAAATATTGAAAACCATGAAACGAAGTGCTCCCTTGCCATTTAAGTCATGCTATTTAAAGAATTTCCAAGATACCCAAAAAAATCCATTTTTGGGACAAACTCCAAAATAGTATAATTCCCTTCAAAAACAAGTTCCTTAAGAAGAAAAAGAGATATCTTGCCCCCTCCTATGGAGCCCAACAAGTAGAAAACATACCAGAACCACTTTAAAAGGTTGAAAACCCGAGTCTTCTTTTTTTACCAAGATCAAGTCATGCCAAATGCATAAGTAATGCACATGAATGCAATCCATCCAATATCAAAAAATCACACAACAAGTCACATCACACAAAAACCGGGTAAACAGCCGTTAAGAGCAGTAGTACTAACCTAGAACTCCAACCAGCCCAAGGCCAAGGCCTCAGGCCCAATAGTACAATCAATAAAGCGATAAAAGCCAAGAATAACACAAGGCACCCAACAATACCAAAGCACTCACAGGGCATAAAAACTTAGTTTCATGTCTCCTTGAAGCATACTAAGGAATTAAACTTGTCAAACAAACCAAGGATGAACCTAAGCTAAGGCTTAACGGCTAAAGTCTAAGCTAAAACACCCGAATATGGGCGGCCATTTCAATCTAAGGATCATGCTAGCCTAATGTTATCACCTAAAACCTTCCTAACAATCATACTAGTCATATATATGTATATAAACTATTCGAGTCAAGTCTAAAAGAAGACATCATAACCTACCTCAAGGCCAAAAATTGCTCACAAATAATTACTCGGGAGCTTTTCCCTTCTTAAGAGCCTTGGAACGGTGATACACTATCAAATTAGGGGAGAAAACATCGAAGCAAGAAAAATAGTACCCATATTGCATTTAACAAATTTGAAAATAAAATGGGCTATAATTAGACATTGGGACCCATACACGAAATTGCAAAAATAACTTCATCATAAGGTCCCAATAAGCTCAAGGAACTTTTGCCCCAAAAATGGGCACATACTAAGGGATAATTGAACCAAAAAGTCCCACCATTTTCCAGCTCAGCAGGGATCAAAAATGGAGAATTAAAGAGGAAGTTGAGGAATTTACCAAAAGAAATGGAAGATTCAACGACCCAGGAATGTGCCCATGCAAATTCCTGACGCAACCCTACAAATATTACCAAAATTGACAAAGAATTTCTCCCAAAATCACCAAAAGATTAAGTCTCAAAATGAGGCATGCAAGCTAAAAATGGTCATTTAAGAGACTAAAGTTCTAGGCACTTTGCCTTTCGTGATCACGGAGGCTTGTTTGCGCACTCAGCTAGGAGTTTGTAAACGAGAGGGCAAGGGAGGTTGACCCTTTTCGAATGAGACCAAGGCCACACAATCGTGGAGGCCAGGAATCATGGCCTTCGTGAATGCAACCAAGGGCTGGGATGCTGCACCAGCAGCACTGCATCAGCAAAATTCAATGATGCCAAGGATCTCCATTGGGGATTTGGAACTCGTTCGAAACCCCATCGATGAAAACAAATGATTCTACCCAATTAGAAATGATTTTCTGGACTCAAAGGAATCAGTGAATGACTAACAGAGGTTGTCTTCTCAAAATGTTGACCAAGGTCAACACTTACAAATAAAAGCTAACAAACGCTAAAAATACACGAACTCGTCTTGAAAGCCTTGCGAATCAAACCAAAGGTCGTTTTAGACCAAACTTGGCGATGCTGAGCTAACCATGGTGATAAAATTTCAATATGATCACATTTACCAAGAATGTTCTTGTTGCGTTCAAACACATACGCAAATGTATGTGGTCGAGCAAGTAATAGAGCAGCTCTTTTTAGGAGCCGAATTTCGAACTCACAAGAACTTGTCAATTAACTATTTACTAAATTATATTAATTCTAATTGTTTATTCAAGCAGTGATTTTAAAGATGAATTAAATTATTTAGAATAAAAAATAAAGATAAAATAACTAGTGAATAATTAACCAAGAAAATAATAGATTTTTACACAATCAATGAATGAATCGATCTAGAATTATAGTTTAACTAATAATCATGTTTAGCATTAATTTTATCAACTTATATAAATACCTAGTTGTTGATTCATGGAGTTGATAATATGGTCATGATCTCTCAACCTCTAACCATTTACCACAATTGAAAACCTAACTAAGTCGTTGAGCATGGACAGATTTAACCAATTATGGAGCATTAAGATTTCATCCTTTATTTGAAATAAGCACGGTTCTAGATATATCTCTATCCTAGATACAAATCAATCTAAATTTTTAAAAAAGAAGGATCATGCTCCTTATATTTCATGTTCTATCCCTCTCTCGAGTTCAAAAGTAGACAATATATTTATTTCAATAGCCACCAAGCAATAAAATAGTAGGAACAAGAATATATAAACAACTAATATGATAACCAAATATGCAGAATCAAGATTTACTAAACAATCATTTAATTAGTTACCATAATCCTAGAACAAGAATTTTAACTCCACATAGACATGGAGTAATTACAACAAATCATTCAAAGAAAAGATGTAAAAAGAAGTAATAAAGGAGAAGAAAAAATGAAATCAAAATTCTCCGGCCTCCACGGCGGCTCCTACCTCTTCGTAGGTCAAAAGCTATGTAAAACCTTAGTTTATGGAATATTTATAGGTGTCGAAGAAAACCCAAATAAAATAACTGAGTCCAAAAAAAATTGAAAAATCCAAAATCCAAAAAAAATGGGTTGTGCAGGTGATAATGTGCGTGCGGCGCAAATTCCTTGCTGCAAACTGTCACGTGGCAGTCTGCTTCTTTTCCTTTTAGCCAAAGTTTGAATATATATTTATATAATTTAATCCATTAAGCTTCCTTTTTGATTTCCTTCTATAATATTTCATCTTTAATTTATTTTGGCTTTAAATTTATTCATCTTCCGATCATATTAATCTTACAAATAAAATACACTATTTAGCACAATTCATAAAATTAATGTTCAGAAAGAACAAATAAAAATACTAAATGTGAGGCAAATAATGACTAAAAATATATATATTTGGCCTCACATAATTGACCGAAGTCAAACTTTGGCCATAACTTCAACGCTAAAACTCCAAATTGCACAAACTCAAAACAGAAGCCCTGAAACCCAAACCAAGAATTACAAGACAAAAATGACCATTTTGAATCTGATGAAACTGACGGAATCTTCATCCGACATCAAAATCTCTAGATATTGACTAAAATCAACTCTTCCAAACCTTAAGCCACAAAAATGGCAAAACCCACTCAAAACTCATTCGACCTCCTCGAAATGCATGTCACCCATCCCAATACTACATAAATGCTAAAAGGAAGCTACGAGAAGGGAAAAAATGGTAAAAGCACGCAGAAACATAGAAATAACCATGAGGGTCATTAATTTATCCACTACTAAATGGACTTTTGTCCTTGAAAGTAAAAGAAAGGGAAGTACCTGAAAGCTCGAAAAGGTGAGGATATAAGGTTCGTAAATCAAACGCAGTCTCCTGCCTCCTCGATTGGACGATGCTCCACTGAACCTTCACTGTTGGAATCTCCTTAGTCCTCAACTTCCTAACCTATTTGTCTAGAATGGCCACAAGCTTCTCCTCAAAAGACAAAGAGTCATCAAGTTAAATTGAATCCCACTAGAGCATATGAGACTCATCTGGAACAACTGTCTCAGTATAGAAACATGGAAAACAGGGTGAACACAAGAAAGAGCTAGAGGTAAGTCTATCTCATAGGACACCTCTCATATCTATCTCAGAATCTCAAAAGGACCGATGAACCTGGGCTAAGCTTGCCCCTCCTCCTGAATCTCATCAAGCCCTTTATGGGAGACACCCATAGAAATACTCAATCACCAACCATGAACTTGAAAGGCTGCAACCTCTAGTCGTCATAGATCTTCTATACTCTAGGAAGTACAAAGTCACTTCTGGATCACACGGATGCTATCCATAGATGTAACAAGTCAGTGCCCCACGGCGTAACCTAAAAGGCATTAAACCAACCCACAAGGGAATGACACCTCCTACCATATAATGCATCAAATAGAGCCATCTGAATGTTGGAATGGTAGCTGTTATTATACACGAACTCTGCCAAAGCTAATAAATGGTCCCACTAACCTCCAAAATCAATAACACACACCCAAAGCATGTCCTCCAAGACTTGAATAGTCCCTTAGATTGACAGTCATTTTGAGGATGAAAAGTCATATTGAGCTCAACTCGAGTACCCAACTCTTTCTGAATAGACCATCAAAAATACAAGGTGAATTGAGTACCACAATCTGAAATGATAAATATCAGCACTCCATATAAATGGACAATATCCTAAATGTAGATCTGAGCTAACCTCTTTGAACTATAAGAAGTCTGAACTAGTAAAAAGTGAGAAAATTTGGTCAATCGATCCACGATGATCCAAATAGCATCAAACCTTTGTAAAGTAGGTAGCAAGACTACCACAAAGTCCATAGCTATCCGCTCCCACTTCCACTTTGAAATGGGTAGTCGTTGGGTCAAACCACCTAGCCTCTGGTGCTAGTACTTCACTTTCTAATAGTTCAAGCACCTAGCCATAAAAGATAAAATGTCTCTCTTCATGCCATATCACCAGTAGTGTTTCCTTAGATCACGATACATCTTCGTTGCACCGAGATGGATAGAATATCTAGAATAATGGGACTCTCCCAAAATTAGCCTAACCAAGTCTCCAACTCTAAGAACATAGATACGACCCTCAATCCTGAAAATACCCTATGAATATAAGGTCGCCTCCTAGACTCGTCTCTAAGCACCCTATCCCTAATCACCCTCAACTGCAGATCATTAAACTGTTATGCAAAATCTGCTCCATCAAAGAAGATATAGCTCCACACAAGCAAGTACCCTACCCCGCTAAGAAATATAAAGTTCAACAATCTAGTTTGCTAGGGACTAAATATCTGAAGCCATAGGTTTCTCCTCCACAGCTAAGTAAGCCAAATTCCCCATACTCACTGCCTTCTGGCTCAAGGCATCTGCTACCACATTAGCCTTGCCTAGGTGATAAAGAATAGAGATGTTATAATACTTCAGTAACTCCAACCACCTGCATTGTCTCAAATTAAGGTCCCTCTTTTTGAAGATATACTGAAGACTATGATGGTCAGTGAACACCTAGCAGTGAACTCCAAATAGATAGTACCGCTAAATCTTCAATGTAAAGACTAATGCCGCTAAGTCTAAGTCATGAGTGAGGTAGTTCTTCTTGTGAACCTTCAGCTGCTAGAAGAATAAGCAATAATTATACCCCGCTACATCAACACACAACCAAGGCCAATATCAGAACATCACAGTACACCATAAGCCCATGGCCCTCAATAGGAAGAGTAAGAATCACCGCTGAAGTCATCAATGCCTTGAGCTTCAGAAAGCTCGCTTTACACTTGTTAGACCACTAAAAAAAGAAACATTCTTCAAAATCAATCTAGTTAAAGGTGTCTCTATCGAAGAAAACCCCTCCATAAATCACTTCTAGTAGCCTGCTAATCTAAAAAAAGACGATGAACCATGGTAACCGAAGTAGGCCTACCCCAATAACAAACTGTGGCAATCTTTGTGGGATCCACCATAAGTTTATCATTGGACACCACATGCCCCAAGAATTCTATAGACTCAAGAAAAAACTCATACTTAGTGAATTTGGCATACGATTGTTGATCTTGCAAGGTCTGGAGTAGAATCCTCAGATGCTGCTCATGTTACTCCCTACTCTTGGAGTAGATTAGAATTTCATCGATGAACACTTTCACAAAAGAGTCTAAATAGGGCCTAAACACATAGTTCATCAACTCCATAAATGCAACTGGGGCATTAGACAACCCAAAAAGCATGACTAAGAAATCATAATATTTGTACTGAGTCCTAAAGGCAATCTTAGGGATGTTTTCTGTCCTAATCCACAACTGGTGGTAGCCTTATCTCAAGTCTATCTTAGATAAAACTGCTACACCCTGAAGCTGTCAAATAAGTCATCAATTCACGAAATAGGATACATGTTTTTAATGGTCACCTTGTTCACTACATATAGTCAATACACATACACAAGGCAACATCCTTATTATTCACGAACAGGACAGGAGCACCCTAAAGAGACACACTAGGTTGAAAGAACCCCTTACTCAGAAGGTCCTGAAGTTGCTCTTTAAGCTCCCTCAACTCAGGTGAAGCCATCCGATTGGGTAGAATAGAAATTGGTTACATGTCCAGCTCTACATCAATGCTGAAACTAATGCCACAATCAGGGGAAACACCAGGTAGATCAATAGGAAACACATTAGGATACTCTCTAACCTCCAAAATTGAAACAAAAAAAGGAGTGTCGACACTAATATCCAGAACATAAGTAAGATATGCTAGACACCCATTTTCTACCAACCACTGCACCCTAAGAAAAACATTACACCCCTAGGTATATGACTAATAGTACCTATCTACATAATCAGAGGAATGATAGGCATGCATAAGGTAATAGGCTTGGAAATGCAATCTAAGAATGGATGATGAGGAGATAATCAATGAATGCCTAAAATCAAGTCAAAGTCCACCATATCTAATATAATAAAGTATTTCCTAGTATTATGCCCTAAGATAGTCACCACACAAGATTGATACACTCGATTTACTACTAAAGTTTTACCTATGGGGGTAGCTACATGCATAGGCACAACCAAAGGCTTACATATACATCCAGATGCATAGAATAATAGGCAGAAACATATGAGTAAGTAACACCGAATCAAATAAAACATATTCAGGCTGATGAGAGATGAAGATTGTACCTGTGATAATGGCATTCGAAGCCTCCACCTCTAGCCTCCTGGAAAAATATACATATGATGGTGAACACCCGACCTACCTAATTAAGGACCATTTTAGGTATCCTAGGGACCACCCTAATTCCCTGAGTACCGCCTCTAGTAGATTAAACTGGAGCCCTGGCGACTAAACCTATTGATCTTGCTGGCCCTGTTGGCCTTATCACCTATGGTGACCGGTCATACGGCACTCCCTGGAAAAGTAGCCTATCATGTCATACTCATAACACGGCCGATCTAAACTCCCTTTTTGAGATGGCCCAACTAAACTTGACTGACCACCACAGCTTGAATACCCAAAATGAGTACCCTTAGAAGTCTGAATTGGAGCCTGAATTATCTAACTACTAGCACCTATAAAAGTGCCACCATCCATAAGCTGAAGAGTTACATGAACTGGCTAAGCGAGCTGAAACTGATATAGGTAACATCTATTGAGAAACCCCCTATCATGGGACTGAGACCCGCTGAAACCAGCATGGCAATGGGGTATATTGTTGCTAGCTCTATAGGTCTTGCAATAGATACCATCAATGGTGTGTGCATGGTCAACTATATGAAGAAAGGAATAGTCTGATTCCACTATCTTGTCCATAGCCATTCGAAGTGGGAATAAGAGCCCTCTAACAAATCTATGCACCCTCTCGTACTCTATAGGCATAAGCATAGCCACATGCCTAGAAAACTCATGGAATAGTGTCTCACACTCTACAACTGATAATAATCCATAAGTTAAGCTTTTAAAATCATTCCACAACCACTCCCTTAGGCTACAAGGTACATACTTCTCTAAAAAAGCCTCAAGGAACTGAGCCTAAGTCATTGGAGCTGACCCGGCTAGATTACATTAGAAATAAGACCTCTACCACTGCTTCACTGACCCATCTAGCTGGAGGAAAGTATAATCAACCCCATGTGACTCTACTAACCTAAGTTTATGCAACCTCTCCTGACAACTATTCAAAACTTTATGGGCATCCTTGTCTGCAGCACTTATGAACTTGAGAGAACCCAATATAATGAACCATCCCAATATTCTACTCCTCAGAAGTCATAATTGGCCTAGCTACCATTGTATGGGCAACTTTCAAAATCAGTTGAACCACTAGTGGTGGTGCCCACTCTTGATCTCGAGTTGGTACTATGGTCTAAACTCTCCCTCAATCTCTAGGTTAACCATGCCTTGACCCCTAGCTGGGATTCTACTTGCAAATGTAGAAGGCTCTCACCCCATCCACATACGATCTTGTCCTAGCCATCTGATAAATAATGATGCAAAGAAACAATCAGAAGTTACTAAAGTCAAAGACACATGATAAAGAACAAAAGTAGTGAAGTATTCATAAGAATGCCCTATAGCCTCTCAAAGAAAGGCTATGGACACCATCATATTAATCCGAAAAACTCTACTAAGCACTTGATCATGTACTGGCTAGATCAGTGTAATACCCTATATTATTCTAACTTAGATCAAACCCGACGAACCATGAGAAATTGATGAAGTGATCACTTTCCAGTGGACACAAGTGGCACCTATAATTCATAGGAAGACCTAAGAGTCGTAGATGGGCATTCGTAGTCACCATAGCACTTAGAAAAATTTCAAACTATTAGGAACCTTTTATGAGTGGCTTCTATGGCCCGTATAAGTTTCTACGGACCGAAGGAAGCATCCGTAGAAAGGATCCCCAATCCCAGTTAAGACCCAAGTTCCACGAGTCACTTATATGAGTTGTCATACTTTATACGACCTGTAAAGTCTCCTATAGACCTATGTGTCACATTTTAGTAGCTGCTGGAATATGCACAAGTTCCTTTGGCTAGGGTCTACAACCTATAGAAACTTTGAAGAACCATAAGAGAGTTCATAGACCCTAAGTCTTAATTCATAAGTTGAGTCCCACGAGAAGTTTACACGGCCCATCAAAGGGTCTACGACCCGTAGAGTAGGCTTGTAGACCCAATGTGACCCAAAGAAGTGAAGTCCAATTTTAGAACCTTGGACCTTCGATTTCTCTTTTTTGGTTTGTAGAAGACTCTACGGTCCATAGAATGACCCGTAGCTGCCCAAATTAGTTTTTAAATGGGGTTAGTTTTGTCTTTTTTCACCTATTCTAAATAGAAACTCTGACGTTTTAGGACTAAAATATATTCCTTATCAGTACCCAATGATGTTTTTCCCTTATTAACACTTAGAATATTTTGAGAGTAAGGATTAGAGAGAAAGAGAAAATCTAGGGTTCAAGATTTCAACCAATTTCTTCAACTTTCGATTAGAAAATCAACATTCCAGGTATGTAAGGCTAATCACAATATTGAAATGAGTTCGTCCTCGTGCCCTACATCTTCGTTCAATCAGTTTGAGTTTTGATCTCGTTAATTTGAGTTTTTGAGTTATTTATATAACTTCTTATTGAGTTTTCTATGCATTTATTCCTATTGTGATGATTCTCATGATTTGAATTCTTGAATTATCGTTCATTTTTATTTCCACATGAACCCTAATTGAGTATTTGCATTTTTTAATGTTATGCATTATTTTGAGATTAAACAATGACATATCTTCTATCTTAAATTGAGAAAGAGTTTTGAGCATGAGTTTGAGTTTTGAGAAGTCTTTCATTCACTGGTTTTGAGTATGATAATTATCGATTCTAAATGAGTTTGAGTAATAATGCATTTAAATATTTATTTTGAGATTGAGTTGAAAAATTAAAGTTATATTTTTATACATTAATCGAGTTGAGGTTATAACTATTTTAATGAGAATAGAAGAGTAGAGAAGAGTTTAGTTTAATTGAGAAAAGTCTAATGACACTGAATGGAATATTATTGTTATACCTTGCTCTCTTATGCTCGGAATGTCTCTTAATCTTCTTAGAAGGTACCATGTGAGCCGGATAATCTATAATGCAATCAAACAACTCCAAGGAAGAGAGAATGTGATACCCCATAGTAGGGAAGGTTGGAAATAGGGTTATGAGAATCCAGAAGGAGTTGGAGGCCAAGTAGTAAGTCGTAGGACTCAATTTACTTGTGTTAGCTATCACTTAGATGTCTTATATACCTAAGCTACTTGAGTACACGTCGAGCTTACATAGCAAGGATTACATAGGGTTTTAAAGTAAGACGAGATTACAAACCCACGAGGAGGAGAAGAGAGTGACACATGGAAGCAAGAGAAAGTGACACGTGGAAGTAGGTGATGCACCTACTTTGGGTCAAGTAGGTGATGCAGAAGCTTGGGGTGGACCCCACCTACCATGTGACAGCCCCTAATTGGCTGCATAGATGTGTTAGCCCAATAAGGGTTAGACACGTGTCACCCTTAGAGGATGACACGTATCACCTCCTAAGGCATCCTATATATATATATATATATATATATATATACGTTTTATGACTTAATTTCAGTTCCCATCCACAAAATTCAAGAGAAAACAAAGAAAAGAAACCCTAAGCTAGAGAGAATGCTACGGAATTGGGCTAAAAAGGTAAGTCCTCCGATTTCATTCCGTGAATTAATTATATAGGGTATACCAAGATAAAATGAAGGTATTAGTAATGTAAATTTATGATTTGGAGCAGCACCAAAAGGACAACAAAAAGCCACGAAGTTTCAGCCGCGTTAAGAGGACTTTTGAGGTGAATTTTGGCAAGTTTTGGACAAGGTAAGGTCTTCCATTTCAAAGTGGAGTTAATAATATTGTTATGGAGTGTATTAAATGTATTAAATGAAGCCAGAAGTAAGAAAATTGCATAAGTATGCTGGGCATTAAAAACAAACTAAATTGAAGTCCTCTTAGTTAAATCAAAGTCGAGTGGTGTGTTGTAATTATGGTGCTTTGGGCTGGAGGTGTTTGGTTGTGTGTTGTAGGGATGGAAAGTTATAAAAAGGGTGTGGGTTCTTCTAGTTGCAGCTATATGACCCTCTATTTCATATGGTTAAAGGTTTTATGAAATAGAGATTAAAAACCTTACTTTGGTATCATAGTTTTGAGCGAGTTGTTTGGAGTTTGTATTGTGTAATGTTGAAGTGGTTTACTTATATATAAGCTTCTGATTGTTGTTTTTGGTTGGCTATTGTAATTGAGGGTGTAATTGGAAGTTTAGATAGGGCAAGTTATAGGAGAAGTGCTGCCCGATTTCCGTTAACTCCTTAATTAATTAAGGGACTAGTCGAGGAAGTGAGTTCTATGAATACTCAAATGTAACTTAAGATGCTGGAAGGTCGAGAGTTGTTGACATTCGTATTATTTTCATGTTAAATAGGTTCAAATGATGATGAGGCGAACGTGGTTAAGAGTAATCCGTAAGAGGTATGTAAAGCTACCCTTCTCTTCTCTTGATATGTCCTTGACATAAATATGATGTTATGATAAGATGGTTATGGTACCGAGTCCCTTGATGGTCAGGGTATGGTATATGTATATAAGGATCGGGCCGAACGTCCCTCGGCACATGTTACTATATAAGGATCGAGTCGTATGTTCCTCGGTACATATGTATATGATGACTACATGAGGGAAAGTAAGGAATATGTAAAGATTATCCTTTCTCTTCTTTTGGCATGTCTTAGATGTAAGTTAAATATGTTATGAGCTCTAGGGTAATTCTATTCCTAAGTTTCGAATGTGCTTCCTCCCTCTTATTCACTTTTAGATGTTAAAATCTTGAAGTGGTTAAACTACCTTCCTTAAACCCTTGATATGTTAAGAAATAACAGAGGTATAAACCCTTAGTCCTAAGGACTATATGATAATAGGTACCCTCGATTCTAGAAGTTGGTAGAACTATTTTGGTATATGTCTATAGTTCCTAAGGTCCCAAATGATATGGCCCCTACTGGCATTTACAGGTCACTTGAGATGACTACACTACTACTCTAGTCCTCAGACGATAGCTTAATCTTCTTATATTGTCGAGTCTCTGATGATGATTTAAATTGCATATGGTTACTCACTACTCCACTCGTGTATATTGTAACACTTTTTTTACCGAGTCCCAGTCCGGGTACGTAATCATGCACAATTCACTGCATTATCCATCGAGTCCCTCACTAAAGGGTCGGGTACGCTATATGAAGACATGATAATGCAATAATATGATTGACTCACCGAGTCCCTCACTAGATGGCCGGGTACGTATATATATATATATATATATATATATATATATATATATATATGTGTGTGATGTGATGTGATTAGGTGAGGATGGCGTCGGGCCCTATGATGGTCCTGCAGAGATATAATTCATCGAGTCCCTAAAAGGGCCGGTTATATTGTATGATATGAGCATGCATGCTTCTATGATTCACAAAGCATGGGTACAATGGTTTCTTAAAGTAACACAATTATCTCCTGACTCTCTATTTCAGATATGCTCTCAGTTATGCTATGCTATGCTTTACATACTCAGTACATATATCGTACTAACCTCTCTCTCCTCGGGGGGGGCTACGTTTCATGCCCACAGGTACATATACACACTTTGGGGATCCGCCAGCATAAGAGTCCCACTCAGCAGTTCAGAAGCGCTCCATTGTGCTGGAGCCTAGATTTTGGTACTAACCCTTGATATATATATTTAGTTATTCACGGGCACAACGGGGGACCTGTCCCACCTTATGTTACTGTTCTTCCTTTTAGAGGTATGTGGATATGTATGTGGGTTGTATATGTATATGTATACAGTGGTGCCTATATGACTTATGTTTTGGGACGTTCTCTTTGTCGTGGCAGCCTTATTGGCTCACACGTGTGGTTATTATAAAACGACCCTACATGTTATAATAGCCTCGTCGGCTTATATGTTATGCTGCTAGTTATCACGTTAGAACTCAAATGGGAGATAGGTTTACTTATAGTTAGTTGGGGTATACGCGAGTTTCCAGCTCGGGCATCTGTCACGGCCCATGGGTTGGGTTGTGACAATTATTTTGAGTACTTATACTCACTTTAATTCATGAGCATAATAAATATATTTTGGGAGTAGTATTAAGCACCGATTTGGGTAAGAATTTAGATAACTCAAACCCTATAAATTGCGTAGCCAGCAAAGGATAGGATCATTTCGTTGGTTCGAGCGACTCCTCACTTTAGTCTCTAATACAGACTTTTATTAGATACCTTACCCTAACAAGGTATTGGAAGGCTTGGCAACGACAATAGTTTATTATTTCATTATGATGCTCATAGTGATTATTGTTAGTTAGAGAAACTCTCCAAAGAGTAAATATTATTTTATAACTGAGTTGCATTCAATATTCACATTTTGTAAAGCATTGTCCTATTTATATATTATATGCTTTATTAAGTTGAGTTAATTGAGTATTCATGCTATTGAGTTGAGTATTCTTGAGTGTGTTTTCTTTTAGCTATTTTACATACCGTGCATTTCATGTACTGACGCCATTAGTTTTGCTATATTTTATGATACAGATATAGGTTTTAGAGATCCTCAATAGACGCATCATTGAAGATCAGTTTCCATCTAGCTTTTGGTGAGACATCTTCATATTAGGAGGAGCTCTTAGTTATTTCACTCAATTTTCACTTATTAGTATTTTGAGGTAGCTGTGGTCCTTTTCCGATACCTATTGAGAGTCAATTTAGAGGCTTCATAGATTAAACACAGAAAGAGTATAATTTATTTAGTTTTTTTTGTTTCAGAGTTTGTGTTTTGCAAATATTGAGTTATATTATATTCAAAGTATTTTTGAAACTTAATTATGAGAAGTTTTATTTTTTTTTATAAATTTGCATGCCCATCTTAAACTTATTGAATGAGTCGAGTTTTTTAATAAGTAGTTAGCAGGCCAAGGATTCGCTTAAGAACCAGTAATGGTTTTTGAGTGTCTGTCATGCCTAGGGTATAGATTTAGGGTGTGAAAAACTTAATATCAGAGAACAAGGTTCAAGAGTCCTAGGATGTCGATGAAGTAGAGTCTAGTAGATTTCTCCTTATTGATATGAAGTGTGCCACATCTATAATGGGGAGACTATAGGACTTTAGGAAATTGTCTCACTTCTTTCATCTCCAATTCATGAAATAGAGTTTTAACTCTATAAATTTCCTTTTAATTTATGTGTTTCACAATTTTAGATCACGCCTTCAAAATACACTTTTTTCCAGAAGAACATCACCGACAATGAGATTCCACCATCGTCTGGAATGTAGACCAGAAATCGAGCTCGAGTAGCTGAGCTTGAGAATGAGAATGAAACTCAAGAGGTTTCATAAATTGCTCAGCCTACCATGACTTATGAGGCCTAGTTTAGAGGGGCAATTTCTATTCTCACACAGTTGATGACTTCTCAGTTAGGCCATTAAAGTACTCCAGTCCCTAACTCTAATTCTCAAGAACCATCTACTACTACGAGGATTAGAGACTTTTTGAGGATGAACCCACCAGTTTTCACCAGATCCAGAGATGAGAAGGATCCCCAGAACATTAGAGATAAGATATGGAAGATTCCAAAATCTATGCATACGACTGAGATAGAGGGAGTTGAGCTTGTTTCCTATTAGCTAAAGGATGTTGCAAATATCTAGAATAACCAATAGGAAGAGAGTCGTGGTGAGGATGTTGAGCATGTTGTTTGGGATGAGTTTAAGAGCGCATTCCTAGACTACTTCTTTCATTGAGAGTTGAGAGAAGAAAAAGTTGAGGAGTTTGTTAATCTAAAGAAAAAGGGGTTGACTATGAATTAATACAACCTCGAGTTCATCCATCTGTTCAGGTATGCTCCAGAAATGATTTCAGATGTGAGAACAAAGATGAGGAAGTTTATCTCTGGCCAGGCAAAACATGTGAAGAAGTAGTGTAAAGTTGCATTGTTTATTTCATACATGGCACCTCTAGTTTTATGATTTACACCCAACAGGTTGAGGAGAACAAGAACAAGGATAGGGAGGAAAACCAATATAAGAAAGTCAAATATACAAGTAATGAGACTAACCACCAAAAGAGTGGTAATGGCAACCATTATTTCTTTTAGAGGAGGTCTTCTGGTTATGCATCATCATCAGCTAGTGCACCAATAGTGAACAAGAGGAATGACTAGAGATCTTAAGGTAACTAGAACTTAAGAGCCCAAGGTTCACATTCTCAAGGAAGTGTTGCTCAAGGTTCTTCATGTAAGCCACCTTGTGGTAAGTATGGTAGATGCACTTGGGAGAGTATCATTATGGAACTAGTGGTTTCTACAAGTATGGATAGATGGGTCACTTTATGAGAGATTGCCCATCTAATAGGCAAGGTAATGAGGATAACAAAGTCCAATCTTCTTCAGCAGCACCACCAGTAGAGGTAATTAGAGAGGTTCTAATTCAGGGGCAGACGGAGGTTCAAATTATCTGTATGTTATGGCTAGCCACCAAGATCAAGAGAAATTGCTAGATGTTGTCACTAGTATGCTTCGATTCTTTTCTCATGATGTTTATACATTACTTCATCTGGGTGCTACTTTGTCTTTAGTGAGTCCTTATGTAGCTATTAAGTTTGGAATCCTTCCCGAATGTCTTTTATAGCCCTTCAGTATTTCTAATCTCATTGGAGAGTCGATTATAGAAAAAAGAATCTATTGAGATTATACAGTTTCTATCTACTATAGAGATACTTTCGCAAACTTAATTGAGTTAGACATGGTAAATTTTGAGGTTAATTTTGGAATGGATTGGTTGTTATGCCTCAGTTGATTATAGAACTTGAGTTGACAAATTTCAATTACCCAATGAGCCAGTCATAGAGTGTAGGGTAGTCTAGTAGTGCCTAAAGGTTGATTTATTTCATACCTTAAGGCTAGAAAGTTAGTCTCTAAAGGGTGTATCTACCACATTATCTAAGTTAGAGATGATAGTATGGAGATACTATACCTTCAGTCAGTTTCAGTCATAAATGAGTTTCCTGAAGTCTTTTTTGAGAATTTACTTAGAGTCCCTCCTGACCAATAAATAGACTTCAAAATTGATGTTCTTCCCGATACTCAGCCTACTTTTATTTTTCCATATAGACTAGATCCAGAAGAGTTAAAAGAGCTAAAGGAGCAGTTAAAGGATCTTCTAGATAAGGAATTCATTAGGTCTAGTGTATCACCTTGGAGCACTCCTGTCCTATTTGTGCAAAAGAAAGAAGGTTCACTTAGAATGTCAATTGATGATTGTCAATTGAATAAGGTTACGATAAAGAATAAGTCATTCTCTTTAGAGAATCAATCACCTATTCAACAAAATTCACGGTGCCACTTTTTTCTCTAGGATAGACCTCAGATCAGGCTATCATCAGTTGAATGTGAGAGAAAGTGATATTTTTAAGAAAGCCTTTAGAACCCGATATGGTCATTATGAGTTTCATCTCATGTCTTTTGGTTTGACTAACGTTCCTGCAGAATTAATGGACCTTATGGATAAAGTGTTCAAGCAGTATCTAGATATATTTGTTATTGTACTTATTGATGACCTTCTGATGTATTCTAGAAATGAGGAGGAGCATGCCAAATCTCAAATTTATTCTCCAAACTCTTAAGGACCTAGATTTGTATGCTAAGTTTTCCAACTATGAGTTTTTCCTTTTATCTATGGCATTCCTAGGCCACATTGTTTTTTGTGATGGTATCCGAGTAGATTCACAAAAGATAGAGGTAGTAAAGAATTGGCCCAGGCCTACATCCCCAACTGATATAAGAATTTTTCTAGGTTTGGTTGGTTATTATAGAAGGTTTGTTGAGGTATTTTCATCCATATCATCTTTGTTGACTATGTTGACTCAAAAGAAGACTAAGTTTCAATAGTCCGATACTTGTCAGAAAAGTTTTCAAGAGTTGAAAATTAGATTCACTATTGCTCTAGTATTGTCCCTACCCAAGGGAATAGATGGTTTTGTGATTTATTGTGATGCATAAAGAATTGGATTGGGTTGTGTTTTGATGCAGAAAGGTGAAGTCATAACTTATGCTTGCAGAGAGCCTAAGATCCACGAGAGCAATTATCCTACTATTGATCTAGAGTTGGCGGTTGTAGTATTTTCTTTGAAAATATCGCATCACTATATTTATGGAGTGCATATGGATGTGTTCATTGATCACAAGAGCCTACAATATGTGTTTGGTTAGAAAGAGTTGAACCTGAGACAGAAGAGATGGCTTAGTTGCTCAAGGATTATGACATGAATATTCTCTATCATCCAAATAAAGCTAATATTGTTGATGCTCTTAACAGGTTATCCATGGGGTGTACTACTCATATTGAGAAGGAGAAGAAGGAATTGGCTAGGTAAGTTCATAGACTTGCATGTTTGGGAGTTCTCCTTGTGGACTCAGACAAGGGTGGTGTCATAGTTCAGAATGGGGATAAGTCTTCACTAGTTGTTGAAGTGAAGGAAAAGAAAAATCAAAACCCTATTCTACTTCAGTTGAAAGAAGATGTTCACAAGCATAAGGTGATGGCTTTCAACAAATGGAGAGATGGTGTGTTCAGCTATCAAGGTAGATTGTCTGTTCCGAGTGTTGATTGTCTTCGAGATAGAGTAATGATCGAGGCTCATAACTTCGGATATTCGATTCATCCAGGTTCCACTAAGATGTACCATGAATTAAGAGAAATATATTTATGGAAAGGCATGAAAAGAGATATAGTATATTTTGTTTCTAAGTGCCCAAATTGTCAACAAGTCAAAGTTGAGCATCAAAGGCTTTGTGGTGTAGCTCAAAATATAGAGTTGCTAGAGTGGAAATGGAGATGATCAATATGTACTTCAATATAAGCTTACTGTGATCTCACAGACAGTATGATTTGATAAGGCTGATTATGGATAGGATAACCAAATCATCCCACTTCTTGCCTATTAAGACTATAAACTCAGCCGAAGATTATACAAGGTTGTACATTTGAGAAAGAGTCTAATTTTATAGAGTTCCCTTGTCTATCATCTCAGATAAAGGTGCTCAATTAACTGCTCAATTTCGGAAGTCGTTTCAGATGGGCTTGAGTTCAAAAGTAAATTTTAGTACCTTTTTCCATCCTCAAATGGATAGTCAAGTAGAGCGTACAATTCACACTCTTGAGGACATGTTGAAAGATTATGTCATTAACTTCAAAGGTAATTAGAATGATCACTTGCCTCTTATTGAGTTTGCATATAATAACAGCTTTCACTCAAGTATTCAAATGGCTCCTTATGAGGCTCTTTATAGGAGGAGATGAAGTTCACCAATTGGTTGGTTTAAAATTGGTAAAGCTGATTTGATAGGGCCAAACTTGGTTTATCAATCTATGGAGAAAGTGAAAGTCATTCAAGAGATATTGAAAATTGCACAAAGGTGTCAAAAGTCCTACACTGATGTTAGGAGAAAAGACTTAGAGTTTGAAGTAAATGATTGGGTATATCTGAAAGTTTCACCTATGAAGGGTGTTATGAGATTTGGGAAGAAAGGAAAGCTTAGTCCCTGATACATTGGTCCTTACCAGATTATTAAGAGAGTTGGCAATATCGCTTATGACTTAGAGCTACCATCGGAGTTAGCTATCATTTATCTAGTGTTTCACATTTCTATGCTTCGGTGTTTGGGAGATCCTTTACTCATTATTTCTACAGGAAAAATTAGTGTGAAAGATAGCTTGTCCTATTAGGAGATTCTTGTCCAAATTCTTGATTGTCAAGTTCACAAATTGAGGACCAAAGAGGTCGCTTTAGTCAAAGTCTAGTGGAGAAATTAGTTTGTTAAGGAGGCTACATGGAAGCCAAAGAAATCCAAGTACCCACACCTATTCATTTCTCCTAGTGCCGATGTTAAAGGTAATACTCTTATTCCCTATCTAAGAGTTAGTACCTTCTTGAGTATATGAATAGTTATTTATGAGTTTGAGTCTTTGAGTTCTTGCATTACATTCGTGCATTGAATAAATTCTTAGATTGGTTATCATTCAAGGACGAATGATCCTAAGGTGGAGATATTGTAACACCCCATATTATTCAAACTTAGATGAAACCAGAAGAACTATGAGAAATTGATGAAGCAATCACTATCTAGCGGCCATGAGTGGAACATATGCTATGTAGGAAAACCTACAAGTCATAGGTGACCATTCGTAGGTAACCACAAGACTGAAAAACTATAAGGACCCTTCTATGAGTAGCTTCTAAGACCTGAAGAAGTTTCTACGGACTGTAGGAAGCTAAAGTGCAGAATTTGTATTGGCAAGGAACAGTTATGCATCGTGCTCATGCTCTAGGAATGAAGGCCTGGATTTTATTGGCAAACCTGGCGTAGACAGTAGAGTTTGCACCAGGTCCGCGACATGATCAATATAATTTCACTGAGGAACTGAAGATTGAAAAAATATGAAGGAATGAAATAAGTCCACATCGCGGACTATAGTGCAGCTTTGGAATTTTGCATTTTTCGAGACTATAAGTAGCACACTTGTAATTTTTATTATGCATTCAGTATTTTATTTTGGAGATTATGAATAGGAATGAAGGAAGAACTACTCTAGGGTTATTTTTCTCCTTATCTTTCCTTTTAACTACTCTTGATTGTCATTAATTGCTTTGATTATTGTAATTCAAACTATGAATAGCTAAGTTTCCCTATTCTAGGCTATAGCCACAAGATTATGGTATAATACTAATTTTCTTTGGTAGAGAATGGGTCTTTGTTTATGATTACTCCTACCTTCTTGATTTTACCATTTTAATATCTGGCCAACATTAGGATGAAAATGTTGTCTACCTTGAACTCAGAAGACAAATAGGAGATAGAACATGCAATGTAGGAAACATGTTTGTTCTAGGATTAACTAGGATGATTCGTGTATAGGATGCTCGTGACACATACCTATAAACCATATTTGGTTATTAAATAGGATGATAATATTAATGTATTTTTGTGGGTTCATGCTTATCCCTGCTCAACAATATAGTTAGGTTGTCAACAAAGGTAGGCAATTAGAGGTTAGAAGACCATGATTGTAAAAACAACCTTGTAAATCAGTAATTTAATGCCCCATTGGATATCAAAGTGAAGAATATTGTGCTTGACATCTATAAATGCTACAACCCTGGAATCCATTTTAACTTGATTAAATCTCAGTGAAATCATAGAATCATTTTTAGTAGTAGTTTACAATTGTTTAAAACTAGAAGTAATAAAATATCAACTCTTTACAGCACTCGCAATTAATTTAGTTCATTAAAAAGCAAGAAATAGCCTCATTAAAGTCCTTTGGGTTCGAAAATTTGGCTTTGAAAAGAGTCACTTTACTACTTGTGAGACTGCGTACTCTTATGTGTGCTTGGTAACATCAGTCGACCCTTCACGAAGGAGACCAGGGCCATATAATTGCAAAGGCCTAGCATCGTGGCCTTTGCGAACGTGGCCAAGGACTCACAAATGCGTAAAGATGAACAGTGTTGTACCAGCAGCACTGCATTAGCAAAAAACTAATGATGCCAAGGATCTTTGTTAGGGGTTCGAAACTCATTCGATACCCCATCGACGCAAACAAACTATGCTACCCAAATAAAAATGGTATTCCAGACTCAATGGAATCAACGAAAAGACCAAAAAAGGTCATCTTGCAAAATAATTGACGAAGGTCATACAAAGAAACGCCAACAAACGCTAAAAAGCCACGAACTCATCTCGAAAGGCTCAAAAGTCAAACGAAATGTTGTTCTAGGCCAAATTTGGCATTCCAAAGCTGACTTGAAAGAATTTCAATTCGAGCATGTTTACCAAAAATATTGACCGAAGTCAAACTTTGGCCAAAACATCAAAGCTAAAACCCCTAATTGCTCAAACTCAAAATGAAATTCCTAAAACTCGAACCAACCATCACACTAGAATAAAATGACCCTCTAGAGTTGATGGTACTGATAGAATCTTCATCAGACATCAGAATCTCCAGATGTTGACTAAAGGTAACTCTTCCGAACCTTAAGCCTCAAAAATGACCAAACCCACTCAGAACTCATCCAAACTCCTTGAGAAGTGGCCAAACCCACTCAAAACTCATTCAAACTCCTCGAGAAGTATGCCACCTATCCCAACATCACATAAATGCTACAAGAAAGCTATGGAAAGGGGAAAATAGTAAAAGCGTGCAAAAACTCAGAAATGACCATGGGGTCATCACACCTATAAATGCACAAACCCTCTAAATTTCCCCCATTCCCTCTCCTTCACCTAAAATTTCCTAAGCACTCAAGAAATTCTCTCAAGTCATCTTCTTCTCCAAGCTACGATTTAAAGAATCGCAAATCTCCTTACAAGTTTAAAGACTATATTTCAGTGAGGTATTGTCATGATCCAAGCCTACGGTCTAGATATGACATGGTGATCAGAAATTCGAAGGATCCCAACCAAACCATCTTAGTAACATAAGGCAATTAAACATAATGAAATATGAGGAAGAAACAACTCAACATAGATGTCAAAAGAGAAAGTAAACTCAATTCAAGGTCCAAATGGACTACACCCTTTTTAATCGTCTATACATGCCTCTAACTCTATACTTGATGGGAGCTTAGGACAAGCTCCTAGGTCACCCAAATCATAGAAGAAAGTCAAAGTAATCAACATAAAAGAAAGTCTCATCCTTAATAAATGAGGACTCACCAATGACAACGTGAGAGTGATAAGTCAACTCTAGTTACGAATGTGAGGAGCGTGAGTATCGCTTATCCCTACATTATGAGACAATATAGGCAAAATATGTGTTAGTACATAAAAGATATTAAGTATGTGAGATATGCATGAACAAGGAATAGAACATGAGCAATATGGCATAGGATGCATGACCAATCATAAATGAACATCACTAAAGTTTAAAAGCATTTGAAAGCATATGAAAACTTATGGTGAATACATCATAAAACTTCATAGTAAAACGTACATATTGGCATATAACTTGTGTGGGATAAGACCTTTAACCAACTTCTTAAGACCATGCAGGCTATAATATGAAATCCTATGTAAATTCCACATCGAGAAGAGAGATGCTACTTTCCAAGGTAGACTCCATGAGAACAACTTTAACTTTGTGAGCTATATGTGGATCCACTAACTAGGCCATAAAGGCAGGGGGCAACGTAATTTGAGACTTTACGTTGCTACTAGGATTTCTTTGGGTAGATAACTATATTACCTGACTGAACCCCACCTACAAGTCCCCTCGGTGCTTACTCAATATCCCAATGGAATGTGTTAAAAACATCAAAACATCATTATTAATTTCATCATGAAAATAATCATAAGAGTAGCTAGAATCCATAAACTTTGGTGAGAATTGTACTTATCACACCATAATAACTTTCTTGGATCATCATTGATCATCATTATAACATTCATCATTTCATCATAAATCTCAACTTCATTCATAAAAGCTTTTCTTTGAAAATCATAGAACTTCATATTCAAAATTCATGTAACTCATCTTTGAACTTCATAATCATGATTGAAGTAACTTAATGCATGGGCATTCATAATTCAACTTGAAATCTTACAATTAATGTAAAAAAATGTTTAGAATGATCATTAATAACAATTAAAAGCGAAATTAAAATAGCGCAATGCAATTCATCAAAACTAAGGTTAGAAACCAATGAAATTTATGAAGATCTTCGAAGGAAACATTTGGGTAGAAAGAACACATGGATAAATACCCACATACCTTGGTAAAATCAACCTAAAAATTGAAGAAGAACCTTGGTGAACTTAAAGCCCTAGCTTAAAATTTGTAGGAGAGCTTGAGAGAACCTTGAGGGAATTTGATTGATCTTTCCTTAGAGATATATAGAAGAATGAATTAGAATAGGGGGAATTTTGAAGGGTTGGGTAGTTATAGTCTTGAACTTGGCTATAATAGTGTCTAGGTTTATTGAACCAAACTTGAGGAAATGACAATATTACCCTTCATTAAATTTAAAACTTGACCTGATGACTTGGGTTCTACGACTCGTCTTCAAGTCTATGAATCATAGACTTAAGTCGTCTTTCAAGTCCCTGGGACTTGGGTCTCTAAATTTGTGTCTACAAGTCATTTCTATGACTCGTCAACATGATTACGGGTAGTAGACCTAACTCATCTTGCAGGTCTGAAAACCTGCAAATTTTCTTATACCTGAAGGTTTGTTACGAGTCGTCCTTATGACTCGTCAATAGGACTACGACTTGTCCAGTTGAGTCATAGGACTTCTCCTGAGGATAGTCCTGAACAAGCTCAAAAGTTCACTCTATGACTCGTCCTTACAAGTCATAGGGATACCTACGAGTCATAGAGGGACTCGTAAACTTGAGGTCAGTCAATAGTTTCTTGAGTATTCCCTTTGATCCAACTTTCCGACTTCTGCGGTCTTATAGGTATATGAAAAATTCATCCATGCAGTCCCAAAGTATTTTTAATTCCTTTTTACGATTTCTTCCTAAACTCTAGGTTTTATTGATCTTGCATTGGGTTCAATTAATTATGATCTATATATTTTTAATTTATCTTATTATGCATGAATTGATCATAATTACATATTTTTAATGAAATTTATATGAACTCATGCATTATTCCTATTTTAGAATTATGAACTATGTTTGAAGAGTTATGCATGCATCATGAATTATGACTATGATTTCAAGGATGATTTTATAAAAAGAATCAATTACAATTTCAATGAAGACAAAGGTTGATCCATTGTAAAGAATGCTATCATGAAGGTTTTCGATGATATTTCTATGAATGAGCTTATCGTGATTTTGTTGCTTAGATAAGTATCTTATAAAAACATTATGAAATCATGATTTGTTAAAGGAAATATTCTTACGATTTTCAAGTATGCTATGACTAAACTATGCTATGTTTATGATTATTCTTGTGGAGAGTTTACCATACACCGAGTGGATTTTGGGATGAAAGCTCTCCCATTAGTAGAGGCCAGGTCTCTAGTAACAATCCCATTGCCTATTAACTACATACCTCTGAAGGACTTAGTCTTTAATTGACTATAGCTAGTGGGTCCACAATAGCTCATGTTTATGGTCCTTACCTTGGCAAGTAGGACAATCTCTTTTTAGTGTGGGAGGTATGACACCGAACTTTATGTTATAACTCATGTGGTTTATGTCGGTTATGGTATCTCTCACTATGTTATGGTTTGACTATGAATCCCTCTCATGTTTTGCATTGACCATTTCTTATATTTCTAATGATGTTTTAAACAAGATTTTATCATTTTAAGCTTGGTCATTGTATAATTATGATTTATGTCATATATTGCATATCATCCAACTAAATACATTCTATAGGATTGATACATACTCATTTACCTATATTGTATCATAAAATAGGTCACAAAACTCTGTCATGCCCAAGTCTACACCGTTGACATGATCAACACTCAAAAATCATTATTTGTTCCTAAGAAAACCCTTGGCCTAGGTGACTCACTATGCAGAAGACATTAACTTATAAAATTACTCAAAAGGGCATAAAAAGTGAATTTTCTTAACTTCTTAAAATAAGTCTCAATATTCAATCATATAGATAATGAAATATAACTCAATGTTTAAAATAACTCAAATGAATAACTATATATTGTCTCACTAGTCTATGAAGCCTCTAAAACTGACTCTGAAATGGGTATCGGGACAGGCCCATAGCTATCTCAACTGATAAATAAATGACTAAAATAAAACACTAAAATAATACTCAAAAGCGCCTCTGAATCTAAAAAGGACTCACCAAAACTTGGATGGGAACTCGATCTTCAATGATGCACTTGCTAAAGATCTATCACCTATGTCTTTATCGTAAAAAGATCCAGCACCAAATGATGTCAATACATGAAATGTACGATATGTAAAATAGTTGAAAAAGAAATTTACTCAAATGCTCAACTCAAGGAACTCAACTCTGAAAATAGCCCAACTCAACAAAGCATGCAATATAATAAAAGAATGTTTTAAATATATGCAATAGTGAATGCAGCTTAGTATATTAAAAATATAATACTTTACTTCTTAGGGAGTTTCTCTAACCGACAATCATCACTATCAACATCGTGATAATATAACATTCTACCTATGCTGCCAAAGCCATCCTATACCTTACCAGGGTATTGGACTAAACTATGGATCCATCTGAAAAGTCCTCTTTTGGGACTATGAGGAGTCGCCTGAATGAACAGTACAACCCTATCTACACTAGCAGTGTAGGTTATAAGGTTGGAGTTATCTAGACTCGTACCCAAATTGGTGCTCGATACTACTCCCAAGATAACTTTACTCTGTTCATATCTTCAGTCAATGTACTTAATTAACTCTTTTAGTCTCTCTTGAACTTATCTCAAACTTAACTTTGCTTAACTGATCTCTTCTCTTTAAGAGAGGTAAAAGTTCCATCTCAATAATGCATTTAAAAGTATACTTTAACTTCTCAACTCAATCTCAAAATAGATGTTAAATGTATTAAAACTCAACTCATTTATACACAAAATAATCATGCTCAAAATAGATATTAAGAGACTTCTTCAACTTAACTCATTCAATTTATCTCTCGGTTAAATGATGTAAATGATTGCTCTTTACTTAAACAATGCATAAAATATTAAATGCAAAATTCAACTAGGGTTCATGTGAATGCAAAAATGAATTCAAAATCTCAAAGACTTAACTCATCAAAGTATAATCAAACATACATACTAGAATTCAATAGGATAGAGAATATTATAAATACTCAAGAATTCAATTTATTAAAATTGAAACTCAAACTCAAACTCAAAGCTTTACTTAACTATATGAAGATGTAGGGTACGAGGATGAACTTAGTCAAGCGTTATAATAGCCTTACATACTTGGAACAAAGATTATCTAAGCGAAACTTGAAAGTCTTGAACCCTAGCTTCTCTTTTTCTTTCCAATCCTTGGTCTTAAATTATTTTAAGTAATAATGAGAGAAAAGACACATTGGGTACTGATAAGGAATTGATTTTAGTCCCAAAATGAATTGGGTTTAGTTTGGGAAAGATGGTAAAAGAATAAACAAACCGTCATTAAAATTGGCTCTAGTCCATCTACGGTCACTTTTATAGACTATAGGACTTTCTATAGACGGTAGAAGGCTGGTTGTAGAACCTAAGTACAATTTTGGAGCTCACTATTTCAAGGTTTGTTGGGTCTATGACTAAGCTTCTATGGATCATAGACCTTTTGATAGGTCTTAGAATACCACTCGTAGGATTCTATTGGGGTTAGACTTGGGTTATATGGACCCCTTTTCTACGGCTCGTAACATTTCCTATGGGTCGTAAGACTCACTTGTTGGAAATTTTTGCACATTTCAATAGCTACTGGAATGTGACACTAAAGTCTATGATCAATTCCTAAGGGCCGTACAAAGGACGATGAATCTTAACTTGGGCTCGTAGGACTGATCTTTGGCTCTAAAATTTGGCTAAGTATAGAGGGGAACCACGAGCCACTTCTACGACTTGTAGAACACCCTACAAATCATAAGGTGGGGTCATAGAAATTATACTTGACCATTGAGATTTTGACTAAGTAAGTAGGGACCCTACGACTCGTAGAAACTCTTACGGGTCGTAGGAGACCCTCGTGGTCACTTGCAGTCTACATTTTTTTCTCAACCTATTACAAGTATAATTTGTTGCTATTTGCACCTAACAGTCTTATGAGGGTCAATTAGATTATATTTGTTATTGTGTACCTTCCAGACTTATGAGAGTTCGATTAGGTTATTATTTGATTATGATTGTGTAGTTGTGACAGAATAATTATTGGTTTCTGTGATTGGTTTGGGTATGCCCCATGATTTACTCCTATATCGCTACTTCCTGATTGGGTTGGATTAGATTGGTATCTTGGTCATTATTATGATTATAGTTGGATATTAATGGTACATCCTCGTTTAGTGAATTTTTGTGTAGAAGTTTGTTAGGATTAGTTTATCAGAATAGTTCCTCCAGGTATGTCCTTTGCCTCAGTTACATATATTTTCAGAATATTTCCTCCAAGTATGTCCTTTTCCCCTGTTACATATATTTTTATCGTATATCCTTTTGTACTTGGTTGTCCTTATCACACTTTACCTCTTCTTTAGTTGCTTGTAATGTATGTTTCTTCTCTACTTGCTTTTATATGTTTGCTTTATCTTTGAAGCTCAGTCATCCTATGTCTACTGAGTACCACATGTTTGGCACTCATACTACACTTTTGTACCTTGCAGACTATTGTATGAGTTCTCATTATTGATGTGTATATCGTGCTTAACGAGTTTTCGATTGGAAGTTTAGAATGGTTCTTGTGTAAACCAGAGTTGCATATTAAATACTGTAATGATATTTTAGGGATCCTGTTATGTGATATATGTGATGAATCAGGTATGACTTATTGGAACATTATAGATCATATGAATTGTGAATGTTAAATCTTGGGAGAGGACTAAGAGTTAAGGTTATGTTCTGACAGTGGTTATAATCGTATGTTATCTATGTTGTTAAGTTGTGATTAATAGGCCAGACTGGTGAACGAGGGTCTAGTGCATAGTTTATTATTGGGATATGGTTGTTAAGTGTTTTAGAAAATATCTGATAATGGGAATTCGAGTCAAAGTAGTTTACTAAAATGGTCAAGGGACAGGGTGTTGGCATGAGAGCTAGATGGAGGGTGGTAGACTGGTCGACAGAGTTAGTAATGGTGTGTATTCGGGAAATCTCCTATGTGATAGAAGGGTTAGGTGATGTGATAAAGGGTTAGGCATGGAAAGCCTTAATATATTATAAAGGGAAGACTTAGAAATCCTTAGCATGATAAGGGAGTGACATGATCAATAGAGTCGGCAGCGGAATAAGGCAAAAGGTTTAAATCAAGTGTACTAGTTATGTTTAGTGTAATTGGGATGGTAAGAGTATGTGGATAAAGATTTGGGTGGTGCATTTTCTTATTTTATGTTTTCTTCTAAATGTTTACTTTATATTATTTGGTGGGTTTGGATCATCGATAATGCCTATCAGTACGTGTTGTTTGTACTAATACTACTCTTGTTATGCTACTTGGCATACTCTGGTTGCAAGATTAGTGATGTTTCTAGGTGAAAACGATGATGATCTCCAACATGTTTTACTTTTCTCTACCTCTGGTGGAAGTTGTGTATATTTTATTGTAATCATTTTATTCCTTTAGAAGCTCTTGTACCTATTTAGACTAGTTCCTTAAGAGAGTTTTCTTGGTATTTTCAAAAGGCTTTCTTTGTATTTCCATGACTGTTATAAATTATTAAACAGGCATCATTCTGGACGATCCAAGAGATCATTTGGAATTTTATTTTATTACATTTGTAGTTGAGCAACAATGGTCTATGAAATACACTTGGGAAGCCTAAGGGCGTCCAATGAGACAATTTTGGGACTCTTTACTTTATGCATTGGTCACATATGCATTGCATCATCCCATATTGTATGCCATCTTCTAGTATGCTTGCATAGATTGTGACTTCCATCTTCATCGTCAATAGTTGTGAGTATGACTTATGGTGTAAATATTAATTTATAGTATTAGCACTTTCATGCTTCCTATGACACATACGCATTGCATCATTCTTTTTTATCATATTTTTTCCTCTTTTTGCTCTTATTTTTACGGACTATTTTGTTTTGATTTTGAGAATATTTTTTTTTCATTTCATTAATTCTTTTTTGCAGAAAATCAAGCAGATATGATCGTTGTTCCTTAAACAACTACTAATGTTGCCAACTTCAACAATTAATTCTTGTGTTGCAACAAGTTCGATAATTGTTTGAGTTGTTGAAGTTATGTAACACCTGGAAGTCAAAAAGTCGATTTGGAAAGAAACAGTTCAGAAATATTGTTGGTGCACTGGTTCTACAAGCTTACGTATGGGACATAAAAGGTTTTATAGACCGTAGAAATTAGTTGTGGAATGAGTTCAAGACTTGGTAAAAATCAAGTTTCAAAAGATGATTCCATGAGGTCTACCTACAGACCGTACAAGATCTTACGATCCGTAGAAGGTCATCGTAGGTAGGAATCCTGAAGTTGGAAAAATGATAAGTTTCAGAACATTTTTTATGGACTAATAGGACAGTCCATAGATGGGACCTACGACCCATAGAAAGGGTCGTAGGATGAGATTCAAAGAAGAGGTATTTAAGAATTAGTAGGATGGAAGGGCCCTACAACCCGTAGCTTGGTTAGTAAAGTGAAGTTCAGAGGGTTGGTATTGAGGGTATACAGGATGAGCAGGTCTACGGATCGTAGAACATCTACGGTTTATTGGGTGGGTCATAGAAGGAACTTTAGAGACCTTAATTTTTTAACTTGTTTTCCACGAACCTTTCTTGACGACTTGTAGAGTGACCTACGACCTTAGGTAGGGCTTGTAGGTCACTATGCTATGATTATGACTATTCTTGTTGAGAGTTTACCTAGCACCAAGTGGAGTAGGAGCAATCAACTAGGTCTCATATTTACTGGACCCCTATAAGATGTCTCAAGTGGATAATTAAAGTTTAAGCTAGTGGATCCACAAATAACTCTTGTTAATAGCTCTTGTTAATGGTCCTTACCTTGACAAGTGGGACAATCTCTTTCGGTGTGAGTGGAATGACACCAGACTCCATGTAATAGTTCATATAATTTATGACGGTTACGGTATCTATCACTATGTTATGTTTTGATTACGTTTTTCTTACAAGTTTTGCATTGACCATGTCTTATGTTTCTAACGATATTTAAAGAATTATGTCATGTTTTAGCTTGGTCATTGCATTATCATGTTTATGTCATGGATTTTATATTCGCCATACTCAGCACATTCTATAGTACTGGCCACATACTTCTTTTGCCTATATTATCTTATAATATAGGTCTCGACACTCCTCATCTGACTTGTGGTTAGTATTAGATTCTATCTACGTTGCATTATTTGGTGAGTCATCAAGGTTCTAGGGCATGACCACATATTATGTCTTTTATTCTATGTCATTCAGTTCTAGATTATTTTGTGAGCTAGGACTTGTTCTATGCCACACATGTGATAGTAAAGACTATGTCAGACTAGTGTGATTTTCCCTTTATCAGTCTTTATACTCAGATTTCTCTCCTTTGAGATTGTTATGATGAAATTGTTTTTGAAACTTATCTTCCGCTTTCTGTTTACTTTAATTTATCTTGTTATATTAAGTCATGCTTATGCTAAGAGGCTTGTTTATGGTCTTTCGGGATCCTATTTGCTGTGTCACGTTTAGGATATAGCTTAAATCGTGACAAGTTATTATTGAAATTGTTACAAGTAATTCAACGTAGTTCTCGCAACACTCAAACAACTGTTGGTGTTGTTGCAGCAACTTTAATAATTGTTTAATTTTTGGATCAAAGTGAGGTAAAAGATGAGCTGATGAAGGTGGTGATGGTGAAGTAAAACGAGGAGGTGGTGGTGACTAACACCTTGAAGATCTTAAATTTATGGTCTGTTTGGAAAGCCACCTGGTAATTGGAATTGGTGTAATTACTAGCCTAATAATTACAATGATCTGTTTGTTTGTCACAGTGTAATTTCAGTGTAATTACAATTGTTTTGTTTGGTTGCACAAGTGTAATTACAAGTTACATTAAATTTTAAAAATAAAAGTTAATTTTTTAAATTTAAAATTTATATTAAACAAATAAGGATCTTTATAAATGATATTAAATTAAATATTAATTAATAAACATATGTTCTTAAGTAATATTATAAAAAACAATTTATTTATATTTTTAAGTTAATATATTTTAAATAATTTAATCAAATAAACTAAAGTATACGATTTTTATGAACATTATGAAATGTATGTTTGAAAAAAATATTAATATTATAAATATAATGTCATAAAATTATTAAAACATTTGGCAAAAAAATAATCTATCAAGTTTAACTAAAAACTAAATATTTTGCAATATGAAATATCAAGTCAATAGTACTAAAACAAATGAAATTAAAAATATGACATAAATCCTAAATTCAAAACAAAAAATTTAACATGATGCTCTTATATCAAATTTTAACATAATGTACATAAATATGATTTAAAAATTAGAATACTAACAAAATTATTTTAAAAAAGAAATAGAATAATAAATAAATAAATAATATGAAAAATTGCATGGAATGAAAAAGTAAAGATTGAGAATGAGAATGTAATGAAATATAAAAAATATATATTTAGAAAATTCTATATTTTTTTTAAAAAGGGCAAAGGACAGCCCGGTGCACTAAAGCTCCCGCTATGCGCCGGGTTCGGGGAAGGGTCTGACCACAAGGGTCTATTGTACGCAACCTTATCTTGCATTTCTGCCAGAGGCTGTTTTCAAGGCTTGATGTAATTACATGATGTAATTACACTAATTTCTTACCCTTCCTTGATATTGAAGAACGTAATTAATCCCCTTTAATTACACCCAATTACTCTCAATTACATCTAATTACACGAAATCCAATTACATTGTGACTTTCCAAACATATTCTTCGTGTCATAGACACTAATCTTTAAATTGTCAATATTTAAGATTGCGTGATTTTTTTTAAAACTTTTTTTTATCACTTAAAACATACACACAAAGGAATAAGTAAATGAAAATAATAATTGCGCGTAGTAAATAAAAAAAATAAAAAAGGGTGTAAGAGCCCGTTTGGATGGACTTAAAAAAAGTAACTTTTATGTATGAAGTGCTTTTAGAACTTTGACGTGCTGGAAGTTATTTTTATAAATAAGCAGTTGAGTGTTTGGATAAAAGTGCTTAAATGAGGAAAATAATGTGAATTTTAGGGATTAAAAGAATAAAAAGGGTAGTTTGGGAATTTAGTTAAAATATAAGAGATATAAAAGTAATTTCCATGGTCAAAGAAAATGACTTTAACCACTTAAAAAAAGTTAGGAATTCTAACTTTTCATTTTTGACTGACTTTAAGAACTTTATGGCTTAAATTTAGCATTAGGCAAACACATCCAAAAGCTAAAAAGGGGCTTTAAGTTAATTTTGACCAACTTAAAGCCAATCCAAACAGGCTCTAAATTCGAGTAGGAATAGGAGTGAAAATAAAATAATAATAGGGTAATAAATTTCATCGGATGCAAATGTTGAATGAATTGTGGCATAATAAGTGGGTTGAGATCCGCATACGTTCCGCGCTCTCTCTCTCTTATCTCGTCAAAAATTAAAAATAAAACAGAGAAAATAAAATAAAAATCCTTTTCTTCTTTCCCTCTCTTCTTTTACTTTCTCTCTGGGTTGCCTCATTCTTCTTTTGTCCCTTATCAACAACAAAACACTCTCTTCCTTTATTCTCCATTGAAGAATCACCACAAGAAGAAGAAGAAAGCAGGAAAAAAGAAAGAAGAAACAAACGTTCTGTTCAATACTAATTTTTATTGATTTTTTATTTCGGGAAACCCTAACCCTAGTTTTTTTGGTTGTGCCGCGGGGTTTGGTGCAGTTTTGGGTGATTTTAGGACCTTTGTCTAATTCTTGTTTCCTTCCTCAGCCAGGATTTTTTGATTTGTTTTTATCGTTTGGTTTGATTTTGGTGGTTGTGGGGTTGCGCGTGTGATGCAAATTAGGAAAAAAAGAGAGGGTAGAATTGATGCCGCCAGAGCCATTGCCTTGGGATCGGAAAGACTTCTTCAAGGAGAGGAAGCACGATCGGTCGGAACTCGCACGGTGGAGGGAGACTACACCGCACCACCACTACACTTCTTCTCGCTGGCTTCCTGATTTTCGTTCCAGAGGCAGTTCTGGTGAGTTTTAATCTCCTTTTTTCTGCTGCCCTTGATCTAGGGTTTTGCTTATTTTTACACCTTTTCTATATTCCAAATGGTCAATTTATCGTTATGTAGCAAATGGCTCGATCTAGAAATTCGTGGGTCTTATGGTTTTTGGGTTGTAGGTACTACTTTGCTAAATAAGAATTTTATTTCTTTCTTCATCTTTGGATCTATAGTCATTCAGTTCTTGGGTTTGAGGAAATATGGTTTCTAGGGTATATGTTGTATCTAGGGCTGATCTGGTGCCTAAAGCTCACTTTGGGGTTGATTTTTCTCCTTATATGTATGTAGATCTGTGATTTTCTTGTTTCATCTGTCAGTCTATGATTCGTCACAAGTTTAAAGCTCATGCGAAATACATTTTTCTTCTAAATTCCCTTTTTATTTTATTTGTACCTGTTGATTTTTTCCCTGCTTTTTTTTGGTCACCTTATGTTATTGGGGATTGAATTTTTTTCTGCTGAAGGTCATGGTAAGCAGGGTAGTTGGCACATGTATCCTGAAGAACCCGGACATGGTTTTATGCCTTCTCGTTCTAATGAAAAGATTGTTGAAGATGAGAGCTGTCGGCAGTCTCGTGGAGATGGTGGGAAGTATGGAAAGAATAGCAGGGAAAATAGGTCCTCTGGTCAGAGGGATTGGAGAGGTGGTCACTCTTGGGAAGCTGCATCCGCCAGTGGTTCTGCAAGACAAAATGATGCTACAAATGATCAGAGGTCACTGGATGTTGTGGTGCCTCACAGTCTTTCCCATCCTCATTCTGAGCATGTTAACACATGTGATCAATCTCACCCTAGAGAGCAGCACAATAAGAGTGGTAGTGGTAACAGAACAGCAAGCACGGGGCAAAGATTTGAGAGGGAGAGCTCGCTAGGGTCAGTCGAATGGAGGCCACTGAAATGGACTCGGTCTGGAAGCTTATCATCAAGGGGATCATTAAGTCATTCTGGTAGCTCGAAAAGCATGGGAGTGGATTCTAATGAGACAAAGCCTGAGTTGCAGCTTGGAAACTCAAAAGCTGTTCAAGATGCAACTGTTTGTGTAACTTCTGCTGCCCCTTCTGAAGAGACAACTTCCAGGAAGAAGCCGCGTTTGGGTTGGGGAGAAGGACTGGCCAAGTATGAGAAGAAGAAAGTTGAAGGCCCTGAGGATAATGCTGTTAAGGTGGGAGCTTCTATCTCTGGTGATAGTGTGGAACCTGGTCATTCTCAGCCCTTGAACCTGTTAGATAGAAGCCCAAGAGTTACTGTTTTTCCGGATTGTCCCTCTCCTGCCACACCTTCATCAGTTGCTTGTAGTTCTTCGCCAGGTATTTTTCTCAAGCAATTCCTTATTTTAATGTTGTGAATTAGGTGCACAGTGTGTGGACCGAGCAGAACTCAATCTTTTATGGAGTGGCAAATTGCCAAAGAATAAAAAGAATGCCAAATGAACAAATAAGAGGCTGAGAAAAGAACACTGGAAATATGCCTTATCCAGGAAAAAGGAGAGAAGAAAGCTGCAAAAGATAGGATCTAAGTAGTTGTTTGTGTTAAAAGAGTCTGAACTGTCAGGAACTGTAGTTGACATTTTCTTTGGTCTGTATGTCACTGTTCTATCAATGGCGACTTAAAGCCTGTTTGGCCAGGTTTTTTGGAGGCCAAAAGTGCTTATTTTAAAAAAGTGAGGTGTTTGGTCAAAGCTTTTGAGAGAAAATAAGTGCTCTGGGGAGTAGCATAAGCTGCTTTTCGGAAGCTAAAAAATTAGCTTTTCCCCATAAGGACTTTTTAGTAAAGGATTTTGAGAAAAATACACTTGGATGCACTTTTAAAATGCTTGGCCAAACACTAATTGTTGTTCAAAGGTGCTGTTTAGATTTATTGGGAAAACACAAATTGCTTCTCACCAAAAGTACTTTTCAAAATAAGCTGATTTTAGAAGTTTGACCAAACATGCTATTAATTTGAATGCTAAAAAAAATTATTTATGGAAAATGCTTATTTAGTTCAATGTAAGCGTAATATATTTTCAAATTTTAATTATTGGGTGAAGATCATGGATTTTTGATTTGATTCAAAATTGTCGAACTTGGAGGCATAAATGTAACACAACCTTTACCTTTAGGATACATTAAATAACAAGTTTCACAAAATTCGCCAGTAACTGAAATGGTATATTTATTTTACTTGATATGCTCCTATTCAACAAATTCCAGTATCTAGTGATTGTCACTCTTAAGCTCTTTCTGTTCTTTTTGGCTTCTTTGCTGATCAAATACATGAAGTGGCTCACTAACTTATATAACATTTTTTTTGGTGTGTGAACATATATTTTTGCATCTTTTGCTGCTGCATATCCATGCCTTGAAAGTTTTTATACTCTCATTGTGGAGCTTTCATAGTGCTTCAATTGTTCAAAAAAGAGAGAGCGCTCTTATTGCTCCCGTTGTGGTTTGCCAAAGGACCAACACATGACTATGTTTCTTATTTGTAGTGTGGTTTTGTAGCAGAATGCTGGGGATGTCCTTCCATTGACAGTATTGAGTAAAGAAAATTCATATGTTGTTCATCTTGTCCATAGTCAGCCTTGGTTTATATTTCTCGCTGCCCTGTCTTTTCTTTTAAGTGGGTTGATCTGAAATTATGGGTTTGCAGTTGAACACCCAGATATCGAGTCAATTTAAGCCTCTTAGGTACAAGAGATCAATAAAAGAAAAAAAATCATTCACAATTTGTTTGTGCTTGGCTCATAGGATTAGTATCTAATTCACAATTTTTGCCCATGCTATGATAATAACAGGTCTTGAGGATAAACAACTAGTCAAGGCAACAAATATTGATCAGGATGTTGGTAATTTATGTGGCTCACCCAGTGTTGTCTCCCAGTATTACTCTGAGGGATCTGGTTTTAACTTAGAGAATTGGGATCTTGCTCAAATTTCCAATTTGAACTCTTCAATCAATGAATTGCTACAATCAGAGGACCCAAGTTTTGTGGACTCTGGTTTTATGAGATCAACTGCAGTTAACAAGTTGTTAGTGTGGAAGAGTGATATTACTAAGGCCCTGGAAAAAACTGAAGTTGAGATTGATTCACTTGAGAATGAACTGAAGACATTGATCTCTGGACCTGAAAATATCCAGCTTGTTCCATCTGCTCCCTGTTTTCCACCAAAAGATTGCTACGCAAATTCTCATGAAGATCAAGGCACTACTTCTAATATAGCTTCTAAACCTGTTCCTTTGCTAGTTGATATACCAGACGATTTGATTGGAGAGGAAGAGGTTATTATACATGGTAATGAGCAGATTGAGGTGAAAGTAGAGGACATTGATAGCCCTGGTAGTGCAACTTCAAAGTTTGTTGAATTGCCCTCAGAGAAAAATGTGGAACCTGTTGATGCCATGAAACATGATGGAATGCTGATTTCAGATGACAGTAAGTCCAGAAGATTGAATGTCAACATGTGCAGTTTCACTGAAGAGAAGGCTAAGTCTAGAAGTTTAGATGTAAAGCTATGCAATTTCAATGAGGAAAAAGCAAGGGACACACTTGCTTGCTGGGAGAGCTCCCAGCCAACTGCCAGCTATTCTCACTCCGTTTCTAATGACAGTTTGAATTGTGGAGAAGATGCTTTATATAATTTGATATTAGCTTCCAACAAAGATTCTGCACAGAGAGCATTTGAAGTATTTAAGAACCTACTGCCTGCCAGCAAATGCAGTTTTGATTTTTCAAGAGCCGTCAGAGGATCTTCCTTACAAATTGATCCTGCGGTGAAGGAAAGGTTTGTTAAGAGGAAGCAGTTTCAACAGTTCAAAGAAAAGATAATTGCCTTAAAGTATAGGGTACATCAACATCTTTGGAAGGAAGATATTCGCATGCTTTCCGTTAGGAGGTTTCGTGCAAAGTCTCAGAAAAAGTTTGACTTCAGCCTGCGCCCTGTGCAGACAGGACATCAAAAACACCGTTCTACAGTTCGTTCACGATTTTTTACTACTGGTAAGTTATTTCCTTTATCTTTTATGTACCATTACCCTTGTTCTCCTTTTCCAGCTCTTAATATAGCCCACAATTAGCTTAGTTTCTATGTTATGAGTGTGTATTTTTAGGTGGAAGCATTACCGTTTTATAGATTTAAATTCTGAAATACCAAAGTGGAAGAAGTTTCAATATCTGGATATTTTCGTCCTTAGCTGTACCCTTATTCTCTACTTAACTCAAGTTGGTATCACTATCCATTGAGTCGAATTTTGTGTTTTTGCTGCTTTTGTTTAAGGTTTGGGTACATTATTCAACATTGTGATCCAAAGTTAAGGAGTAGTTAGGTGAATCAAAGTTAAGTTGTATATCTGGTCTGGATGATTTGGAACAAAGTGAACTCAATTTGTTGTTCATAGCCTGGGGAGTAGTCATACATAGTTATAGCTCATACTAACCAAGGGTGGGTGTAAAGGGAGAGACTTTCGTGCTCTGGTCCTTTTTTTGTCAATGTCATTGCATTGGTCCTCATGGTTGGAACTCTATTCTGAAAATCTAGATTGAGTTTCTGCTTCAATTTTCGGTCTCCCGTATTCTGTGCATGTGCCAGTTGTTGAAATTTTGTACAGAATTTCTGATTTACAATTAATACAATTTTGATGTTTGATTTTGAAGGTATTTTATTTGTTCAATTGGAAAATGTGTTTTTACATGCTTTCTTGTCTCTTTACAGTTTGGAGGTCTGATTTCCCCAAAAAGATGTGTAATAGGTTCTTGTACCTAGTGTTGTTTACTGGTTTTATTCATAAGTCAATGATCTTGTTTAATCCTTAGGGCTTCAATCTTCTTGGGGATGGTTAGGGAGAAAAATCTGGAGGGACGAACTGGGAATGTCATCCTAATGAAATATTGTTTCCATGATGATTTACTTGTATATGTGATTTACTATTAGGCTTGCAGAAACTTAGTCAATTTTCATCTGACAATAATTTCAGCATGTTACAGAGTCACTGGATGCAGATCTAAACTAGTCTGAACTGAGTGTACCAGCATTGTAGCAAGAAATATGATTCAATTTGAAGTTTTTAGGTGCATCAAATTCAATTCTTGCTGTTCTGACGTTCTTAAAACTTCAGAATTACGTAAGGGATACTTTGGTTCATCTAGTGTAGCTTTAATTAAAAACTATTGTAGCTTAACTTTTGCTGTAAGCCCTCTTTACTGAGAGGGAAGTTCAGCCTTTGGATTCCCCCCTTTTTCTTTTCTGAAAACTTGTTTTTTTATTATAGTTCAGTCATTTGATTTTCAGTTGGTTTATTGAGTTCTATTACAATAACTGTCTTCATCCTAACTAGTTGGTTGGCTAATGAATCCGCCATGGACCATATTCTCCATTTAAAATCAACAACAACAACATACCCAGTGAAATCCCACCCATTTAAATTCATCATCATAGGCAGAAAACATACAGAATAAAAGTGAAAAGTACTGGAAGTTCTTCATATGTCCCACTTGTATAATATTCTATCTGCAGTCCCCCTTTCTTATTATTTTTGTTTTATGTGTTAGGAAGGTCAGTAGTGTTTAAGTAAAAGGAATGTAAGATGGTTATATGTGTTTGTGATTATTTGTAAGTTGTTTGTTTCTTATTAAACTAGCGCTTTAATATTGGTCCCAAGGGGATGATTGGGGTTGGCTGACTGGTTGGGGCATAGAAGTGACAACATGCATAGAGGTAACAACCTGAAGAACCCAGTTTTATATCCCAAATATAACACAATGTGGGAGATCCCATATGCACCGGCTCAGATACCCTTCATTTAGAATAATTGCTACTTCCTTGATATCTGCATCTTGAGTCTATATATATGTGTGGACCTGTTTTCTTCTTTGGCTTTAGCATGCCCTAGTGTCTTCATTTGTCTTCATATTGTCATCTTTGCAATACTGATTTGAAAAAATGTTCTTTGCCAATGCAGTTGGAAGCTTAAGTCTGGTACCCTCATCAGAAATATTGAACTTTGCAAGCAGGCTACTCTCAGAACTTGGGGCAAAGGTCTACAGGAACACATTAAGGATGCCTGCTTTAATTTTAGATCAGAAGGAGAGGATGATGTCAAGGTTCATTTCAAAGAATAGTCTGGTGGAAGATCCCTGTGCTGTCGAGGAAGAAAGGGGTCTGATCAATCCATGGACATCTAAGGAGAGAGAAATCTTTATTGACAAGCTTGCTACCTTTGGGAAAGACTTCAAGATGATAGCTTCTTTTCTTGATCACAAAACAACTGCTGATTGCATAGAGTTCTATTACAAGAATCACAAATCAGATTGTTTTGATAGAACAAGGAGGAAACCAGATTATTCTAAACAAGCAAAAGTTTGTTCTGCAAATACCTACCTTGTTGCTTCTTCTGGGAAAAGATGGAACCGTGAAGCGAATTCTGTTTCTCTCGATATCTTAGGTGCTGCATCAGCAATTGCAGCTAATGAGGAGGATAGTATTGAAATTCAGCCAAAGGGTACGTCAAAGTACACTGTTCGAATGGTCAATGAGTACAAGACGTCCAGACTCAATGAGTTGGAGAGGTCAAACAGTCTTGATGTATGTCATAGTGAACGAGAAACAGTGGCTGCTGATGTTTTGGCTGGTATCTGTGGATCCTTATCATCAGAAGCTATGAGTTCTTGCATTACAAGTTCAGTTGATCCTGGTGAAGGGAACCAGGAAGCGAAGCACCAGAAAGTGGGTTCCTCGACCAGATTGCCCCGGACTCCAGAGGTTATCCAGAGTGGTGATGATGAAACCTGTTCAGATGAGAGCTGTGGGGAGATGGATCCTACTGATTGGACAGATGAAGAGAAATCAACCTTCATCCAAGCTGTGTCCGCTTATGGAAAAGATTTTGTTATGGTCTCAAGATGTGTTGGAACGAGATCCCGTGATCAGTGCAAGATCTTCTTTAGCAAGGCTAGGAAGTGTCTTGGACTAGATAAGATTCTTCCTGGATCTGGCAATTTGGAGAGGCAGGATGTTAATGGTGGAAGTGATCCTGATGCTTGTGTCATGGAGACTAAGCTGTTGTGTAATGAAAAATCAAGTTCGATGTTGGAAGATGTATCTGATTTATGTATGAAGGCGGGGATTTTAAAGCCTGATTTAACCAGTTCTGATGACAAAGATGGGGCTGGAGAACTGGATTCCGTAGATACTGAACTTATGTCTAAGAATTCAGTTCAGGTAAACTGTCATGTAGATAAGCAAGAGGTGGAATTTAACAGGGACTGTGAGATTCAGATTGGTGTTTGTATTGGAAATGGTCGAGGGGATGAGAATATGGTTACAGTTTCTCGGGAAGGTGTTGAAATTGATGGAGATGCCTTGGAGAATGGCCTGCCTGACATACCGTCTCCCAATGAAGTTTCTGCCAAGAATTTAGGGGAAAAAGTCAGGGGGGTAGTTTCTTCTCCTGAACATGATTCGAAAGATAGAAAAGCAGAAATAGCTGAAGTAAGTAGGTCAAACTGCTCTTTGGAAGATAGAAAGTCCAATATGGTGTTATCTGTGAATAATTCTCGTCTTGCTGCTGCTAGGGGAGGTGGATTGTGTCCTCTCAATGGATCCCGAAATATGTCTCATTTAGAATCTGATTCTGATTGTAAGCTAGATGTGAATCGCTTGGAAAGCAATATTTCAGTTCCGAGGAAACAGATGTCTGAAGCTTCTAATGCTGAAATTTTATCAGAACTGGAACTTGAGAATGTTGGAGATAAGCAGTGTGAGAATGCTACTCAGTCAGCTGAGCAGCCCTTGCCTAGCACTTCACAGTTAACACAGGTTGAATCCTGCCAGATTCTTGGCAGCTATTTATTGGGGGAGTCGGCTCTCACGGAGAATGGAGATCCTGGCCGCAGAGCTTCAGCTGCATTGCAAGAAATCCAGGTGGGTAGGAATCTACAATTTGATACATTTTCTACAACTGGTTGCTTTCTCCAGAAGTGCAATGGTACAATTCGTGGTGGTTGTTCTGTTTCTGATCTTCTGATTTCCAACCGAGAGCAGACAGGAGGTTCATCAAATGTGGAGAAACCCTGTAGGAATGGTGATGTGAAATTGTTCGGACAGATTCTCAGTAAACCATGCCCTAAGGCAAATCCCAGTTCCAGTGCACAGCGGTGTGATGGTAGCAATCAACAGTTGAATGTCAGTAGCGATTCCTTTACTGCAAGTCATAGTTTAGAAGGCAATTCAGCCACTGCCAAATTCGAGCGAAATAACTTCCTGGGTTCTGAGAATCATCCAGTGAGGAGTTTTGGTTTTTGGGATGGGAATAGAATACAGACAGGGTTTTCTTCGTTGCCTGATTCTGCTATCCTGCTGGCTAAATATCCTGCGGCATTTGGTAATTATGCAATATCTTCCACCAAAATGGAGCAGCCTACTTTGCATGGTGTTGTGAAGACCACTGAGCGGAATTTGAACAGTCCTCCTGTGTTTGCAGGAAGAGATTCAAGTAGCAACAATGGAGTAGCAGCAGCAGATTATCAAGTGTACAGAAATCGAGATGTGCAGCCTTTTACTATAGAGATGAAACAGAGGCAAGATGCGGTGTTCTCTGAGATGCAAAGAAGAAATGGGTTTGATGTTATGCAGCAACAAGCAAGGGGGGTGGTTGTTGGAAGAGGAGGGATTCTGCAGTGTACTGCTGTCTCAGATCCGGTGGCTGCCATCAAAATGCATTATGCCAAATCTGAACAATTTAGTGGGCAGGCGGCAAGTATCATCAGAGAGGATGATTCTTGGAGAAGTAAAGGGGATGTAAGCAGGTAGTTGATTGCAAGGGAGGCCAGAGTGTGTGGTCTCCGTGGCAAGTCTCTTTTTGCCACAATGTACAATAGTTTTTGTAAGTTTAATCCAGGAAACCATAGGGCAGTAGACGGTTACAGTTGTTGCCGTCTTTTTGGTTACAGAATTCTAGGTCTGTAATATTTGCCAGTAGCTTTGTATTTGTTGTATTTGATGGAAATACAGCAATAAATTATCAAGAGTTTGGTAGGTGGAAGAAGTTACCATTTCGCATTTTTGTTCTTCCAATTTTCTCCCCTTTCATCTTTCCTGCCCTCTGTTTTTTTTGGCTAGTTTCTTTTGATTTTTCATATAATTGACAAGTGGCTGTTAATTTTGTTCTGAAGCAGAAGGGCTCGTTTGGTGTGGTCATATTTCTAAATACAATAGCTTACAAGGGCGTGATTGATAAGCTTATTGTGGTGGGCCCTATTAACTTCCAATGTCATGCATTTAGTTAGATATTGGTTATTGACAGCTGGCCTCTTCAACAACTGAACAAAGCTTATTTTTCTAAGAAAAATAAGATGGCCTATTTTTCCAAGCCAGGTCCCACAACAACAAGCTATTAGTGACTCATTTTTGCGCTTGTGATAGTCGTAATCGTTTCTCATAGACCACCCTTAAATATGTGCCCCAGGATACGCTGTAAAGATCCCAACTTAAAGTTTATTCTGTTCTTGTTTAGAAATAAATTCTTTTTTCTAAAATCTTTTGACCAAGAAAAAGAAAACGCACAGGTTATAAGTTAGGAGATAATGTACCATAGGTTGAGTCATTAAATAATGCTTGTACTTCCATCGGAAATCAGCCGTCAAGGAAGTAGTATAAGCTTCACTACCTACCTAAGGGCACAACTTCTAGCTGGAGTTTGGCTAGTTCACTTTGCGTTCTTCTCGTGTTTGAAGGATAGCAGGGAGAGGTGCTGTAATTTTGATAAGCCGCAATATGAAGTACTGTCAACAAGTTTACTTTGAATCGAGATATCTAGAAAGGTAGCCTTGTTTAAATGTTCAAGAAAACAATTCAATTTTCAAACATGATCCTCTTTGTATATTAGCCAAAACTGACCAGATCTGAAGCATCGAAAGCTTGGGAACATTCAATCAATCTAGTTCCATAGTTAGACCATAGGAAATTGATGAGTACATGCTTAAGGTTTGTGGAGTTGAGACCCATCCAGCCTTAAACATCACACTGTCAGTGCTGCTACCTGTCATTTCAGTTAAATACTCCTCTGATTCAGCAATGTAGAACAGCAAATGACTAATAATAGAATTGCTGGGGGTGTAAATATGCATTGAAATTACTGTTTTTTGTTTGATCAAAATTACTGGTTTCTAAAACAAAATATTAAGAAAAACAACTAACCTTATTTGTGATTGGGTGAATAATAACTATTTGATGTGCATGCAGGTTATATCCAGAGTCTCCAGGAGCAGGATTCTCAGGTCTTTGATAGCCACTAATAAGAAAGTAAAGCCAACTAAAATCAGATCATGATATTAGCAGCAGACAAAGCTATTGTTCTTATATAAAGTGATTAGATAGAATAAACATTCGGCTACTTTCTGTTTCAATTTTAAGTAATGTGAATATCTTCGCAGTTAACATGAAGGATAAAGCTTTATTTGATCCAAAATAGGCATAATGTATAAACTATTAGAGAAATCTGTGAACTTGTTGTCTATAACTGTCATGAAAAAGCTCACTGTCAATAAGTACTTTTTCGCTTAAACAGGATAACCAAAGATGTGGAAGAAGGGTAATCTAGATAGATTCAGTTAGTGTTTACTACTAGGACTAACTAATTAAAATGAATACCGACAAATAAAAGTCAAATTTCAAGCACTTTGTTTGCCCGCCAGATACATAAAGAAGAGCTGCTGGGCAATACAAGTTTGTAATACTACATGAGAAGAAAAGCTGTCGTAGCACGCAACAATTATGTTACAAGAGCACTCCTAATTATACACAGATTACTCAATTGTGGTTGGTTAGTTTGATAAGGTATACAAATTACATTTTTTAGAAACAATCTCTTTCAACAGACCCGTAGGGTCTATGAAGGCAGTAGGACAGTTGCCTAGAAGTTTAGCTAGCACACAGTTACAATTAAGTCAGGGATAACAATTCTTAGCCTTGGACTGACCACATTGTACAGGGGAGCATACTCGTAATATAATCCGAACAGTAGATGTTTGATGAGAAGTTACATAATGAATGATACAGTAAGGAAGTACTAACTGCTCCTTTTTAAGCTTGCAAGTGTTTGTCAACGGAACAAGTATCCAAACCTGCATTTAGATAAGTAAATCATTTTTTCTTGGCTATAACCTAGAGGAGGAAACACATTCCAATGCCCCATAGTTCCAATAACATATTTAAGTTGTAGAGGGCCTCAAATCAACTTCATCAAAGAGGTCATTGACATTTCTGTAACAAACAGACGCATAGTCCACAGGCTTAGTTCAGGACTCATTCTCCAATGAATACACAAGTTCTTCCATCACCTTTGCTCCTTTACTCCTACACTTAAGTAGATGCTTACTAATATGCTTTCATAGAACTAAGAACAACAATGTTTGAAATGCACCATCCAATGTCGAAGTACTAGTCAATACATGGCTGAAGTTGGTGAACTTTGTGTTTCTTTTTTCTTTTGTGCTTGTTTCTTTTAGAAGATACAAACTGATATTTCCACTTGTATGCTTGTATTTATTCTTTTATGATGGGGGAGGATAGATTTCAAAATTTCAGATTTACCAATTAATGGAAATCCAATGAAAGAGAGGTGGATGCAGATTTGATGTGGTCTTCCATATTGAATTTCAACCTGTTATTAAGGAAAGAAAATAATAAGGTTCCTTCTCCTGCTCAAGGGTAGGGAAGGTTAAGGAAGGTGGTTATAATATTAAATTTCTTATGTCTTGACTTGTAATACCTGAACCAATGTGCAGTTATTCTCCAAATCCCTTTCAAGAACGCGAACATTGCTCAGAGCTGGCTTACCTTGAAAAAACGATTAAGCCAACACTAGTGTCCTCTGAAGCACCACATGAATGATAACAACTTTTATAAAAAGATGATCAAGGAAATGTTCGCCTAAAATAAATAAATTTGAAAACCTGAAGGAGAAGCAACATACAACCCTTAGCAACTCCAGGATATTTAATTGTACCAATTGGTTGCTTGATGACAACCTATCAGCCAAAATTACTTTTAAATTCCAGTAACCTGATGGATTGACTACTGTAGAATAGACACTCCAACAGAAAACTGAGGTGAGAACATGCATAGCAGGACAAAAGAGGGAGAATAATGATATTAACTCATCCATATCCATCACACCACTTACTAGCGCCCAATATATCTTGCAAATCTTCCTCATTGTACTGCACTCTGAGTTAGTGTATGTATCTATACAAGTAACGTTCAACCATCATTGACAAAATGATCCACATAAATTTTTACAAAACAAAATCTGTGTCAATTAGGCGATCCACAAGTGCCATTCCAAAAAGAGTTCACCCTCTTCAGATTAGGATTTCATTTTTCTTTAATAACTGCATTTCTTCAGAAGATTAAAATATCAAAAGTTACAAAACTATGTCAAGGAAGAATGCAACAGAAAGCAAGGATTGGACCTAACGCCTGACTTTTAGTCCTTTACTTACTAACCATCAGCTATCTTCATTATATGAGACGATAAGTCGCAAGTGGAATATAGGTAAAAGGAAGTCTTTCTACATTGGTAAAATAAATAAAGTCCTTCATACTGGTCTCACTGCTCTTTAATCTGTAACAACTTGGTTCTCTCCTTTTGGGGGTTTCTAAATGGACTGGGCATGATTTAGTAAAGACGGAAAACTGTGTAATCAACAATAACAACATACCCAGTGCAGTGTGCCCCCACAAGTGGGGTCTGGGGAGGGTGAAGGTGGGGTATACGCAGACCTTACCCCTATGGAAAACTGTGTAATCATAGAATTTAATGTTTAGATGTACCTGGATTTGTAATTTCAAGCTTCTATAAGTGGATACCATGTAGCTCGTAAAGGGACATAATATCTAAAAGCAAACTAATTTTCCACCCAACTTTTGTTTTGATTATGCTAATTTTGCACCCAACTTGATTGTATTCTAGAAATTTCCAAGAAGACCAAACTAGAGAGTTAGATATTTAAGGGGATCAAATGACCTACAATATCCTATGCATCGACCAGCTGATTCATACTTTTCAGAGACTTGTCTAATGGCAACAACAGCGTGTTGTATGAAGTGATGTTGATGGGCAAGAGAGTTACTAGGATAATTTAGAGAATACTTAGTCAAAAGGTAAGAGTTGAAGATTCTATTAAACCCAAATTTGTTTCTATCACCTCTTTGCTGAAGGTTGAAAGACAATCTTTTTCTCACCTAACAACAAATCAAGTCTACTAAAAAGGTTCAAATTTTCAGAGAACGGATGTTGTAAACAGAACAAACTGAAGAGCTTAATTAACTGACTTTGAGGTGAGCACTCTCCAACCATTGGTGTGATTGAGTGGGTAGCATAAGTTGCTGCTTGTGAGAATCAAGTTTGGAGTATCTTAAATAACAACGTATTTATGTAGAAAGTTTGGATGTTTAAATTACCAACTTCCTATGTAAATTTTACATATGGAATGATGTATGGATGAATAATCTCGCTTCAACGAGGCAACTTTCTATTTAATAGCAGAAATTGGTGTCTATCATTTCTTACAACAGCTCTCAAAGATCCGAGTTACCTTCTTAACTAGGAGATATTGAGCTAATCCTCCCTAAAGAAAAAATTTAAGAAATGAAACAGCATAATCATACCAGAGTAAATTGGGAAAGACAGAAGATATTTTGTCATATCTACTGTGGAAATGTTTAATTGATATAGAAACCTTTCAGTTGTAAAAGTATTTGCTTAAAATTCTCTTTTTTTTTTCTTTTTTGAATTTTGATAACGTTCTCACGTTCAAAAGATGAAAGTAGGCAGAAATGAAAATGCTTAGATGGATGTGTGGCCATATTAAGAGAAACAAAATCAGGAATGAAGATATATAGGGAAATGTGGGAGTGCCCTCTATGGTGCACAAGATGAGGGAAGCGAGACTAAGATGGTTGAAGGCATGTGAAGATAAGGAGCATAGATGCCTCATTGCACGAGTGAAAAAGAAATTTGGGATGTTCTACAGAGTGAGTAAAATCCTTAGAGAAATTAAGGTTGTTACTTTGGTTAAAAGGTGCTGAATTATTTTCTATTGTAATCAAAGCAGGCTTTTCAATATAAGAATAATACCTTCAAAAGATCTTAAATGAAAGAACCATCAACTACACAAGAAGGACAGTCCATTACCCGACCATCACTTTTTAATGGGAAATACTATTGAGTGGTAGAAGAAGAGAATGCAAGATTACTTGATCGGAGAAGACCACAACCCGTGGAATGTTGTGCTCAATGGACCTGTCATTCTAATGAAGACATGATGATGGAAAGGCACAAGTTACTAAAGGCATACTTGAATACAATGCAAAGGATACGTTGGATGTTGAAAGAAACTCTAAGGAAATAACAATACTTATGTGTGGTATTGAACCACACGAATACAATAGTTTTTGCATGGGTGACAAGAAATTTGGGATGTACTACGGACAACCCATGAAGGAACAAATCAAGTTAAGAAATCAAAAATAAAGATGGTGAACAGACAATATGAACTCTTTTGGATGAAAGATGGAGAATCCATACAAGATATGCACATCTGATTTTCTTCAATTATAAATGAAATAAATTCCCATGGTGAAACTATACCCACAAGAAAATCTATTCAAAAACTACTCAGAGTGCTACCAGAGGCATGAGAAATCAAAATGAAGGCTATATTAGAAACCCGTGAGCTAGATATGCTCACAATGAATGAACTGATTGAAAACCTAAAACTCATGAGCTCAAGCAATATTAGGAGTAAGAGACAACTGAGACGAGAAAAGAGATAAACCTTATTCTGAAGTTTACTGAAAAAACTGATATGAAGGATCGAAACATGGCCTTACTGACCCGGGAATTCCAATGTGTGATCAAGAAAGGCCACAGCTTTCAAAGTAAGAACACTTCACGATCACCTGATAAAGCTAATCGTGAACAAGTGTGTCATAAGTGCGGAAGTCCAGATCATTTCATCAAAGAAATCTGCCAATAGGAAGTGTAATACAGATGAAACCATCTTGACAAAAGAAAGGAGACAAAAAGGATCAACCTTCATTACCAATAGAAAGATGACCACTAGAGAGACAGATAATGTAGTAAAAATGACTTTGGCAGTAACGGAAAACACTTCGAGTGAGGATTCAGATGACGAAGGCGAAATAAGATATCAATCTCTTCTTACCATGGAAGATTCAGATGACCTAGACATACTTGAACTAATGGCGAACTCAGACTCAGATGATGAAGACGAAGAGCAGGCTGCGATAAATTTTCATGCCATTACAAAATTAAATCTTAATATATGAAAAAGCTTGCATCCCTGTCCACTATTTTCATAGATGCATACCACTCCATGTGCACAAAAAGGATCAACTCACGAATGTATATGCATCACCAAAATTTGATAACAAGAAAATGGAAGAAACAAATAGTCACACCACTTTTTCGTCGGATTTTTCCGATTGAATTGACATTATTGAGAATGGATTATTTTATTTACAGAGAACAAAGCCGCAACTTGAAATTAAGTTATGGTGTTCCAAATCACCTTTTAGAAATCCTAATCAAAAGGAAGTGACTCTTTATATTGCTCTGCAAAAATAAAAGATTGGGTAAGAAATTTTATTGACACGGGAAAAAGAATGAGGCACCTTTGAGTTCCATGGTTCTAGCACGATCACTTTTATTAACTTATATTTGACTTTATTAATCTTGGACAAATTATAATAATTAATAATGCCTATGATTCGCTCAAACTGTTCAAGTTTCATTAGTCTTAACTAAGACACAAAGTTGCGATCTCAGTTTCGACGTACACTAGTCAAGACGCGTAAACGTGACTTCGTCTTGTGTACCACACCCTAAATTTGAGCCTGCTCATCTTAGTTAAGCCAACAGTTACTATTTTATTATTTGAAGCATTTATTTTACTAATCTGAAACATTTAGATTGCCCCTTTTCCCTCTTTCTTAATAATGTAAATCATGACTCCAATAATTCAATTGACAAGTAATTGACAATGAAACGTGTTCAGCTAGAGCTTGTTTTTGTTTTAAACCCAGTTGACCAGAACTCTTACTATCCTTTTCTTTACCATTGTATGCTATAAAAATCACCTAAGAATTACTCATATTTCAACGTCCCATATATAATCTTCAACCATAAGGATTAATCAACAAGAAGGTTTCATCACACAAACCAATTTCAACCAAACAACGCACTAAAATAGTAAATTCAGCTTTAGCCATACTAAGAACAAGCAACAACTATAAGAAATCAATTCATCCAATGATTAAACAAATTGTAATGGGATAAAAATTGAATAGAAAAGATAGAAATAGACCTTAAATTGAAAAGTGAAAATGGCAAGGATCGGAGATGCCTCAGATCAACAACCGCTGACCAAATATACTGACCGACTTTATCGAACTCCAAAAGGTGTTGCAAATGTGATGATTATAATGGATCTTCCATGATGGATTTTACGTGAGAAATAATGATTTTAGTTTGTGAGCTCGTATTTGAGGAGGAAGGGCAGTCCAAGAGAAAGTCTTCTCTTGGAAAAGTTGCGGCTGATTTCTTCGTCTTTTTTTTTTCTGTGTTTATATTTTATCTAGTGTTCTATGTATTGCGTTTTTTTTTCCTTTTCTTTGTGAAGGTATGTCTCTCTATTCTTTCTCGTTGCATATATGTGTTTTTTGTCCTTGTCTTCTGCGTTCGTCTTTTTTTTTTCTTTTGTTTTGTGTGCTGGTGAGTCTATGGGTATATGATAGAATGTGTGTTTATTTAAGGAAAAAACGTGAGTGTGTGCAGTTGTTGGGGTCTTTGTGTGTGTAGCGCAGGACGTGATTTGTGCGAGTGGTGTCATTGTTTGGTTTTTTTATTTTTTTTATTTTTACACTTCTCCAGGTGTGACTTGTGAGTGTGTGATGGTGTATTGTGTGTACAGTGAGTGGGTAAGGTGGTGATTCTATTTTGTTTCCAATTTTGGAGGGGGGAGCGTGTGACTGTGTGTTTAAGTTCACAAATAGCCTTGGATTGCTCTTGATATTTTGTCTCTTAAGAAGAGTTTTATAAAAATAGCCTTTATTCATTTAATAAATTTTTTTTGAATAAAATTATCTTCAAAATCTAACAAAAAAAAAACTTGTATTTTAATAATTAAATGAAACTAAAAAGTTATATTTCTTTTTTGTCCTTTTCTAGAGTTTTTGTCTTTTTTTTTTCTTACGTTGGTCTTTTACTTTCATTCTTTTTCTTTCTTTCTATTTCTTTCTTTCTTTCTTTCTATTTGTCCTTTTTCTTTTTCTTTCTTTCTTTTCATTTTTCTTTCTTTTAATTATGAAACTAAAATTTTGTATCTATTTATATATTTTATATTTTTAAAAATAAAATTTATCCATAGATTCAAGATAATTTTTTCATATTTACTTTTTTAAATTTAATATATAAAAATTATGTGTATATATATATATATATATATATATATATATATATATGGTTTGAAAATTCACGAGGTATTCTATAATTCTTGCCTTAGAGGCAAGACTTTCAAAGAACAAGTTACGTCCCATAGGCAAGAGTTGACACTATGTTTTTGTGTCTTGATTTATGAGATACTCTATAACTCTTGTCTTATATGCAAAACTTAGAGCAAGAACTTTACAAGTTAGATGCCATGGGCAAGACTTGACACTACTACATGGTGTCTTGATTTATTATATGCCCTATAACTCTGCCTTTTAGCCCAAGGACTTCCAAATGACAAGTTAAGCCTCATGGGCAAGACTTGACAATATCACATTTTATTTTAATTTATGAGATACTCTATGACTATTGCCCTAGGGGTAAGATTTGTTAGTCCAAGGACTTCCAAACAACAAGTTAAGCACAATGGGTAAAACTTGACACTACCACATTATGTATTGATTTATTAGATGCTTTATAACTCTTTTCTTAGTGTCAAGACTTAGCCCAAAGATTTTAAAGAACAAGTTGCACCTCATAGGCAATATTTTACACTATTTTTTATCAAATCTAACTTACCGGCAATGCAATAACTTTTGCCTTAGAGGCAAAACATAACTCAGAGGTTAAAAAGAATAACATATGCCTCATGGACAATAGTTTACACTACTTCACTATGTCTAACTTATGAGATGCTCTATTACTCTTGCCTTAGAGACAAGACTTAAACCAAGAACTTCAAAATAACAAGTTACACCCTATGGGCAAAACTTAATACTACCATATTGTGTCTTAATTTATGACATGCTCTATAACTCTTGCCTTAGAGGCAAGACTTAACCCAAGGACTTTCAAACAATAAGTTGTACCTCATGGACAATAATTTCCACCATTTTCACTAAGTCAAACTTATGGGGAACACAAGTAAAAAGAGAGAGAGAGAGGGAGGGAGGGAGGGAGGGAGAGAGAGAAATTGTAACACCTCAACTTTTCAAAATGTCTAAATTAATTGGTACCTCCGTGGAAAGACTAAAAGTGATTAATATATTAGGAAGGATGTGGTATGACATTTAAATTGTTCAAGGGTCGTATCTCATGTTTCGAAGTCAAACAAGTTGAAAAATAAAAATTGGTAAAAGTTATCATAAGTTCCTTTATAAAAAATTCTCTGAAATTTGGGTCAAATATCTTGGAGGTTTTCTCCCAATATATAAAGAGTTATGAGCCCAAAACCTATCAAATCAAAGGTCTACGAGTCTAGTTTCCAATGCATCAAACCATTCATCCATACAACTTCAGAATAGAGAGATATTTATATTTTCGTAAGATGAAGCAAGCATGCACGTCTAGGTGGGTCCCAAGCCCATATGTCAGTTTTGCTTTATATAGGACCTTGTTGTTCGTTATTTTTCAAGAAAATCAAATTCAAACCCACCAAAAATTAGACCTCCATGGGTGTTAGGATTCTCAAGTTGAAAGTTTAACGGAAGTTACTTTACATCGCGAGCTCATCATTGTGGTATAGTTTTCTCATCGATTTTTGCTTTGGTCATTGTTACTACAAAGAAACAACTCATTTTTCTTGGCATTTTAGATCCTTTTGTCGAGGTAATCTACCCCTACGATGCTCCTTCATAATTTCATGATCTAGTATTATTTTTATAGACTTTCAAGCTACGAAGTTGTCACGACCCAAATTTTTGAGTTATGATGACACTTACTATGACCCACCAGTAGGCAAGCCAACCCATATCTCAGAACTATGAGTAGTGGTATGTAAGGGTAGAAGACTAACATTCAACTAACAAAAGTAATAAAATAACAGGATTACAAATAAAAGGGCAGAAGAAAACCAAAAATATATACAGATAAAAGATTCCTCCCAGAATATGAAAGTCACATGTATAGAGCTACTAGCAAATGAGTACAAGTCCCAAAAGTGGACCACAGAAATAAGACTATCTCAAAAAGAAAAAGACAGAAAATATATATACAGAGGCAGACGGGTAAATCCAGGATGATGTGTGCTCACCCTCACCTCCAAACAACACTGAAATTAGCTCGAGATCAATGCTGATAGCTGGTGCTCGGACCTGCATCACAAGAACAGATGCAGAGTATAGCATGAGTACCAAAACAACAGGTACCCAATAGGTATCATAGGCCAATTGAGCTAGAAAAATAAAAGTAATATGAAATGCGATAATTGAAAACACTACTAGAGACAAGGATAAGGAATTCAAATAGGTATGTACACAAGCGTACTCACACACAAAGAGAAAGAGAAAAGCTAACTAAATCTGCCAGGCTCTCGTAAATCATACGGGTACGCTCCTGCATAAGTTTAAAAGTAACAACTCGAACGAACTTCCATAAGACCGACAAAAGCAAAGATAGTTGAAATAAAATAAAGGAATTCGATGTAGTATCAACAGTGTCATAATTTTCTGCAGACTTGAACTGAACCATTCCGAGAGCCTTAAGCTTTTAACCCAAAGCATGAAAGAGTTACAGACTTGAACCTAATGAATTCAAAAGGATCAAGGACTTGAACTGAGATTTGGAATAACTAAGGAATTGAACCAAGGATAAGGATGATTATGGACTTGAACCACGTGATACTATGACCAAGGGCTTAAACCGAGGTGAAAGTAGCATGGACTTGAACCAAGGCTAATGGTAGCTGTGGACTTGAACTAGGCCTGTAAATGGCGATGCACTTGAACCACGACTAAGTAAAGCCAGGGATTTAAATTGAGGCTATAATATCAAGGTAGGGACTTGAACCACTCCCGGTGGAGTGAATTGGGACTTGAACCACGAATAGAGGTGGATCGATCAGAATTAGGATCAACGGCCAATCGAGGCATGAATAGAGGTGGATCGATCATGTTACACCCCGTACTTTGGTACCTTGGAACATTTATTAAGTTTCTTCAGTTTCTGGGAAGGCTCTTAAGTTTCTTAGAAGTCTTCATGTGAGTCGGGTAATTTATAACGCTATCAAATAATCCTAAGGAAAGGAGAAGGAGATACTCCATAAAAGAGAAGATTGGAAATAGGGTTATAAGAATCCAGAAAAAGTTGGAGGTTAAGTAGTGAGTCGTAGGACTCAACTTACTTGTGAAAGCTATTACTTGGGAAATTTTACATACTAAGCTACTTGAGTACGCGTCGAGCTTAAGTAACAAGGAATACATAGGATCTTGAAGTGAGACGAGATTATAAAAATACGGAAGAGAAATAAGGAGCAAGCAGGTGATGCACCTACTTGAAGCAAGTAGGTGACTCACCTACTTGGGGTGGACCCCATGTTGCCATGTGGCAGCTTTGAGTTGGAAAATGTATACATATGTATTACATGACTATTAATTCAGTTCCTTATCCAAAAAAAACACTTCAGCAAAGCTTAGAAACAAAAACCCTAAAGCTAAGGAGAAAAGGGTGACGGCTAGGGGAAAAAAAGGGTAAGTCCCGATTTTATTTCGTGAACTAATTATTCAAAGTATCCCACAGCTACAAGACAGTGTTTAATAGCATAAAATTACTATTTTTGGCAGCAAAGAAGTGACGTGAACAGTCTACAACTTTCAGCATGTTAAGGAGTTTCCGAAGTTAATTTTCAGTAAGTTTGGGAAGCCGTTTGTTAAGATATGGCTTGGTTATATTATACCACATTTTGGTAAGGGTTTGGACATGATATGAAGGTGTTAATAATGAAAAATCATGGCTTGGAGCAGCACCAAACAGATAACAAGCAGTCCGCGCGATTTCAGCAAGTTTGAAGAGTTTCCGAGGCGCGATTTGGCGAGTTTGGGCCAATTTAGGGTAAGGTAAGGTATTTTCTTCCAATTTGAAGTTTATTGTATTTTTATAGGGTGTATTACACACATTGTATGCTGATGGAAGTGTAAAAATGTCGTAGAAATGTTTAACATGCGAAGCAAGCTAAATTGGAGTCGTTATAGTTAAACTGTAGTCGAAACAAGGTGTTGTGCTTGTGGTGTGCTGCTGCAGGTGTGTGGTGGTATATTGCAGGGACTAAAAGTATTCTAAAAGAGGGCTGTGGGCTTCTGGTTGCAGCCACACGACCCCTCATTTCGTACAATTAAAGGTTTTGTGAAATAAAGACTAGAAACTCTATTTTGGTATCGTAATTTTCAGCAAGTTGGTTGGAGCTTTTGTTGTATAGTGTTGCTATGTTTTGCTTGTATATATGCTACAAGTTGTGGTTTTTGGTTGGCTGTAGTTATTGGGGATGTAATTAGACATTCGGATAGGGCATGTTATAGGAAAGGTGCTGTCCGATTTTCGTTAACTCTTTAACTAGTCAAGGAACTAGTCGAGAAAGCGAGCAAAGGGTTGAGTTCCATGAATACTTATGTGTAGCCTAAGGTGATAGAAAGCCAAGGGTTTTTAATACTTGTATTGATTTTATGTTACTTAGGTTTAAAGGACGACAAGATGAACGGGATAAGAAGTAACCCGTAACAGGTATGTAAAGCTAACGTTTCCTTCTTTTGGCATGTTTTGGCATATGTATGTAAGTCTTATATTTTCTTTTAGCATGTCTTTGGCATAAGTATGTAAATCTTATTCCTTCTCTTAGCATGATTTGACATAAGTATATAAAGCTAATCTCCCTTTTGGCATGGTTTTTACGAAATAAGTATATGACTTTCATATGATTCCAAAGAAGTTCCTATTCTTAAAGCCACTAGGATGGCCAATTTCTCGAATTCCAAAATATATTTTTTATGCCTTGATACGTGTATATGGTTCCCAGTAATTCTATTTTGATATAGTCCATAGTGACTTTCAAAAGGTACTTGATATGACTCTTGTCTCGATTTTGAACGAAAGCTCATTTTGATTATTCCGTCGAGTCTCAAATATGATTTAAATTGCATATATTTTCTCACTACTCCATTCATGGATGCCTCAATGCTTCCTTCACCGAGCCCGGGCCAAGTTTTGTTATCATGCGTACTTCTCTGCATTATTAGCCGTGCCCCGACGTGAGGGGGCAGGTACGACCTGTACATGGGTTTGATTTGTGGAGTTATGATGTGCCATGTACACCTATGATATGATATGATTTGATATGACCATCTGATATGATATGATTTATTACAGATATATTCTCTACTCTGGAGTTATGATGTGCTGTGGCGCCAGTGAAGGGGCGACGACCACGTTTTGTATTTGTTCTCCGAGTCCCATAATGGGGCCGGATATGGCATATGTTTCTCTGCATACATTATCTGTGGTTATGAAAAGCATTTTGATATTCTGGATAATTAGCCCACTTTGCACCTTCTGTTCTGGTAATGACTTTACTTGTTACAGTACGTGCTTTATATACTCAGTACATATATCGTACTGATCCCCCTTTTTTCGGGGGGCTGCATTTCATGCCCGCAGGTACAGATATTCATATTGGGGATCCGTCAGCTTAGGGTTTCTACTCAGTGATGTTGGGAGCGCTCCACCGTTCCGAAGCCTAATTTTTGATATTGGTCACGTAATATGTATATATTTATATATTCAGGGGTACGGTGGGGACCTTGTCCCGCCATATGTTGTTGTTACTATTCTTAGAGGTATATAGACATATGCATGTGGGTTGTTTATGAGTTTTCTTCGACTGTGCCTATACGGCATATTATAAATGTTTTTATGTTATGGCAGCCTCGTCGGCTCGCTTGCCCTTTCATGATATGATACGAATGAAAGAGGCTACATGTACATGAAAAAAGTTTTAAACTATTAAGGTTTTTATGTATAGTATCACATCACACACGGTTCAACTTAAGTGTAGCTGATAGATACGTATAAGGGGGTCCAGGTTAGACCTCAGTTGCAGCCCACGGGGGTTGGGTCATGATAGATTAGAATTAGGATTAATGGCCAATCAAGCATCACGGGGAGTACCCAAAATCCGAGGTCCATCAATAAATCACTCTAGCCCGAATCACATCCAACCAAAATCGATGAGTAGACTTCTAAAACCAAGAATCAAGTGACCCAGGATCGGTAAAATTAGGGAATTATGGATAAAAGTTCCAAAGAGTGGTGTTTCTGCCTAGCTAAGGCCCAAAATATCAGACTCATGTCTGCTATATCAGTCTACAAGGAGACAATCTATCCGAAGAGACATCAGAGAAGTTTCAAGGCCTAACGACTCCAAAAATAAGCAAATCTATACCAATAACTAGTCTAAGCCTAGACTAAGGCCAAACATTCTCCCATTGATATAAACCAAACACACAACACACACCACAAAGTATGAATGATCAACAATAACAGGAGACATGCTTCAATAACCCGAATTTCCTGAAAATAGAGCCTAAGACATGGTTTTTAGGAATTTAGCATGATCTATCCCTAGTTACCCCCAATCTCATACAAATCAACATACAAATTCTTAAACATGCTCAGTCTAAGGAGAGGGAAATCATAACCTATTTGTGGCTGATCATGCGTGATTTAAATCACAAAACTAGAGGTTTACCCTTCCTAGTGGCTTTCGAATGCCGACACACTATAAAATATAGGTACATAATGTTAAAACAGATATATTGACACTAAAATTACTAAATTTCAAAGACATACCAATTTTGAAGTAAAAAAAGGGAATGTGGGACCCACTTCAGTAATTCTAAAATTGGCTCCATAAAAAGTTCCTAAACGCTACCTCAAACTTATGTTCCAAAATAGAACACAATTCGAGGCTCGTATCAGCTCCAAACCGATCATGCAATAAAAATCACCAAAAAGCTAAGGATTTCTAATATGAAAGTAGATTAAAGTGGGGATTTACCTCAAGTGATGCACCCCCAACACTTTACGAAGCTTCCCACATAGTTTCCTATCATTTTCCCTCACGTCAAGCTTTGAATTGCCTAAAATAAACCTCCACAACTCAAGATATCACTCTTTGAATATCAGAGCTTCAAGCCGATCGCGTATGGTTTTTAATTAAAAGACTTAACACAATTTCCCATTGTGATCATGAGATAAGGGAACGATTGTGACCTTCCCACAAAATAACTATTGCGATCGCGAGGGCCAGGTCTCCCGATCGCGAAGACTATCTGTTAACTCCAGTCAGTACTTCATCGCGATCGCGACCAGAGGCCAAGCGATCGTGATGACCAGGCAAGGTGATCCTTCGAGATCGCATAGGATACATCGTGAACTCAATCAAGAAAGTCACCTACACTAGTACCAGCTGCAACAACTATGTTTGGAAATAGATCAAGTTTTTAATGGGGTGCTCAAAATTCATTCGAAATTTCGTGCGTGCAAACGAGATATTCTACCCTACCAAATTTGACATTTTGGAATCAATGACACATTCAAATTTTTCATACAAGTTTATTTTAATGAATAGTAGGTCCCACACCCAAGTGCTATTTTAGCCAATTTCTATAATGGGCCTCAGTATTAGATCGAAAGCCTTGAAAAATGAATGAAGGGTCGTTCTAGACCCAACTCAATATTTTAGAACTAACCGCACTGATTTTTTTTTATCCAAATGCGTTTTTGAAGAATATTGACCAAAGTCAACCTTAGGCCAAATTTCAAAGGCTAAAATGCCAAATGGCCTCAAACTCGTACCAAATGCCTCGATACTCATGCTGACTATGCTACTAGCTTAATTTGTCCATTTTGTAGCTGATGGAATCATCAGAATTCTATTCTGAGGTTATTTACTTAATTTTATGACCGAAATCAACTTTTTAGGTTGTAAAAGCTTCAAAATAGGAAAACATGCCTAAAAACTAAATGAACAACTAGCCAACAAAACAGTTAGTGCCAGTAAGTGATAAAGGACTTGGGATTGCTATAGGGATGCTCTAAATAATGAAATAAATCATTAATTCAAAAATGACCTGGAGGGTCATTGCATATGTGGTATTTTAGATATTGTGACTCCGGACAACTCCTTGTCTTGTTAAGTTTGGTTATTATTGTTGTATACCGATGGTGTTAAGGTGTTGGAGGGAATAAGGGACAGTTTGATTCTTATCGGAGTCATGTAAAATGGTTGTTGGATTAAATGATGTAAAGTACACCTTGAAATATTGCCTCGGGAGCTCGTCGCTTCTTTGAGATGTGGTTAGCATATTTTTGTTAGATTTAGTTTCCATTTATTATTGTTATTGGCCTTATTTTATTCTTTAGAGTTGGCTAGTCACGAGTGTGATATTAACACCTTATAATTGCCTACGGCTCATTCTCGCAACCTTGTTGTGTTATGATATGTTGGTTGAGTTTCATACAAACATCTTTGAAGCTATAGTTGAAAGGTATGTTACGGTTATTCCCTTTTTTTGCATGTTTCCTTAAATCTTAGGAGCAATACAAGAAGGTTGTTGTTCTCATTGTTATACTTGTAGCCATGATTGTTGGTTGTTGGCTACTCAAGTGGATATAATCCTCTCTTGATGGGATTCTAATTCAATTAGTAGTGGCTGTATGTGGGGCACGATTTAGAGGTTATTCGTATAGGTTGCTTATAGCTAAATTTCTTTCTTTTAGCCTATTGAATTATTATTGTTGTCCATGGGGATATTGTGGTTAGCTGCAGGAATGTGATATCTGCCTAAAAGGGTTATGTTCTACCTATGAGGATATATTGATGTCTAAAAGGGCTATGTTCTGCCTACGGGGCTATATTGATGCCTAAAAGGGCTATGTTCTGCCTACAGGGCTATATTGATGCCTAAGAAGGCTATGAGTTACCTATGGGTCTATATTGATACCTAAGAAGGCTATGAGCTGCCTATTGGGCTATATTGATGCCTAATAAGGCTATAAATTGCCTACGAAGCTACGCTTTTTCCTAGGAAGACTATGAGTTTCCTACGAAGCTATATTAATGCCTAAGAAGGCGATGTATTGCCTACAGGGCTATGTTGCTGCCTAAGAAGGCTATGAATTGACTACAAGGCTATACTAATGTCTAAGAGGGCTATGTGCTGCCTATGGGCTATATTATTGCCTAAGAGGGCTATGTGATTACCTATGGGGCTAGGGGACTATCAATAGGAATATATAGACTAATTTGGCACCTTATGGGCTTATAGGGCCCAAGGAAAATGGTCTTGTTTGCTGTTTGTACTTGTGGAGCTTATGGGGGTTGGTTAGGTTGTTGTTTGATTATTTTTTATATGTTTAGAATCAAGAGCAGGTCAGTAACCTTAATTTATTCTTGATTTATTTATCTGATTTCTCTCATTATATCATGAAACCTGCTCATAGTCTATCACCTTTCATACTCGATAAATTATTTCGTACTGATGCCATTGCTGAGGGAACTGCAGTCATTCATGAAGGTCCCAACAGACTACTCGATAGATCTTCTCAGCAGCAGGATTGACTTCTATCAAGTTGGCTAGCCCCTTTCTTCTGGAGTTACCATAGTTTGGAGGTTTGTTAGCTTTTGTTGTATATATTTTTAGGTAGTCCCGCCAAACTTTAATATTCTTAGAAGCTTGCAGACTAGTGTGTGGATTGTATAGCTATGTTATGGCCATGTTGGCCTACGTTGTTGGTTTGTTGACGCTTGTTAGATATTTGATGTATTGTCTTCATATATACCTACTTTCAGTTTTGGTATAGAGATCATGGTGGCCTCGATGGCCCAATTAGGAATTGTGTGCTAGTTGGCTATTTTTTTATATGAACTGTTGGGAGTAGTTGTTTCTTTTATAGATCTTTTGACAGGGGCCTTGCCGATCAATGACTTAATTTTAAGCTGAGATATACTTATTTATTTTCTTGATTGCATGTGGCTCCCATGCACTAGTAGTAAATGGTTTAATGGTGTTGGTTCGGGCCTGAATTTTGGCATTAGATGACAATTGCACCCCTTGATTTTGGGGCATGACAGAAATGAAAAAAAAGACAAAAAAAATAGTAGAGAAAAAAAGAAAAATAAAGAAAGAGAAAAAATAGAAAAAATAAAAATAAAAAAAATGAAATAACAGAGAAGAGAAAAAATAATAAATAAAAGGAAAATAAAGAAAGAAAAAAAGAAGACGTTGAGAGGCAATTGAGCATGGAGGGTTGTTTAAAAAATATTTAAGGTGTAGAGGGGCAAAAATGTACTTTGACTCAACATAAAGTGGAAGAAAGGTCATTTATGTAATGTTTCTCTTATGGAGGACAAAAATTCAAGATCACTCCATTTGGGAAACAACCTATGTAATTTCCAAGGGGGGGAGGAGGGGGTGATGTTTGGTTGTGAGGAGAGAAGTACAAACGTCCAAAAAAATAGGTAAAAAAATAGTCAACAAACGTCCGAAAAAAGACAAAAAAGGGTTAAAAAAAGGTTCAAATGAAATATAGCCAAAAAATAAATAGGCAAAAGTTTTCTACTAAAACTTGAATTCCTAAGTTATGAGATACTTATAAATCAATTAATTTACTTTTTATTGAAAAAAATATTTGCAAATTTATTTAAAGAAGTCCTAATGTTTTACACATCTAAATCAATTAAAATACTCCCTTGTTTAAGTCCAAATATATATAGTTTTAAAGTAATTTTAGGTCAAACTTAAAAATATCTTATTAATGTTTCATCATCTACTCCTAAGCTATTTAACAATCTTCCTATTTTTAATTTAACATACTTTTAACTTATTTAATGCTTCTTCCTTTACTTCTAGGTTTTCTTCTTATTTTGATTTTGATTCAAATCTTTGAATTCATTATCAGTTTTTTTTGTCTTTCTTTTAACTTTTTTAGTTAATAGCTCTAAAGATTACATATGAATCATATATAATTAATAATTGACAATAAATTCTCCCTTTTTGATTTTTTTTTTGTGTTTTCTCTTTCAGTTGAAAATTTTTCATCGAGAAATTAGACGAAACAAACATCTTGCCATCGAGTGAAGTAGCCAAAAAAATCAAAGGATTGTCTCTTTCCTTTTCTAATCATGACTTAATTTTGATTATATTGTTTAACTGTATTTTGATATATCATTCGTTAGTATTGTAGTTGAATCTCTAGTTAAACTTATTTATTGAATTAAAAATATAAGGGTTTTAGTTAAATGTTTATAATTTGATACACAAAGTTTTTATTTGAATGATAAATCTATAATTTTAGAATTATAATTGACTATTAAATAAAGTCTTAAATTAAGTACTGGAAGTATTATTTTCCAAAAATTGTTGGGTTTAGAAAAACTAATTATTATAGCTTCAGATAATTTTGTAATTAATAAAAAAATACTTTGATTGCTTGACTTACCTATTCATATTAGAAAATATAATTAATTTAAAAGGTTAAATATTTTAGGACAGTTGAGTAGTGCTACAAATAAAAAGAATAACCAAAAACTTAGAAATACGGTAAAAAATGAGTGCTTTTCAGTAATTTTTATATGATTTCATAATTAGGAATTGTATTTTTAAGTTCATCAAATCACATAAAAACTATAAAACCAATTCAATAAGATGGATGTTCTTAAAAATGTTGATTGAATTTTTTACCCTTTATTAAAAGACTATACAATAAACAAAGTTGTCATTTACTACTACTACTACTACTATTATTATTATTATTATTATTATTATTATTATTATTATTATTATTATTATTATTATTATTATTATTATTATTATTATTATTATTGAATTATCTTTATAATATTTAAAATTAAAGAGTTCTAAAATATATGGTAAGAGAAAAATATGTGGTAAGAGGTATTAAGAGACTTAATAATTAAAATATAGGTAAGAGTAAAATATATATAATTAGTTAAAATTGACACGCCCAAATTACACCTCTTTAAAGAAGTACTATGAAACAGTCGTTGTCAAATATAGAACACAACTAGGTTGGGGCCGAATCCCACAGGGAATTAGGAGAGAACTAAGCTGTATGCGGTTATTTTACTATTAGCTACTTATTTCCTAAAAGAAATGAGAAATATGGAAAATTTTGGGATTCAATTGAATATCAAATTGTAACAAATGATGATCAACAATATGCTTGACTTAGAATTTAATGAGAGAATTAACCAGGATTGTGCTCACCAAGACCGTTTGACCAAATTTTGGGTTAATACATAATATCTTCTTGCATTGCAAGTATACCAGTTTATTAAACTCGTGCTACACTTAAGCGTTTCTCAAATCAACGACAATTACTCAAAGTAGTTAATCTTATTACAACATTAACTATTAGACAAGTACTAATCCTCGAATTATTATTATTAACTCTTTTCCCAGATTTTACACCTTTTTACTCAAATAGGTAAAGCCTAGGATAGGTTCTAATGTTTGCAATTATTAGAAATCGATTAACACAAAAGAATTAATAAGATATACAATTGCAATACTCTGTTTATTCCGTACTAACCCTTATTTTAGGTCAAGTCGTCATTGAATCCACAACTCTTTGTTGTGGGGCCTATGATTATTGAAATAATGAGTAGAATTACATTCATTCAAGAAGTAATTACATACAGGAGATAAAGGTAATCAACACTTTAATTTCAAAAACAATGTAACTCTCATTCAAAACATGTTCAAGCAAACTCCGTTCGTTTGCTTTCAAAAACAAGATAAGAAAATAAAACCCTAAAAAATGGTATTTATAGTCTCAAAAAATAGAAAATTTAAAATATAAAAGTGCGTCCCAATGTTGGTCTGATGGTGCGACTACAACTCATCACATGTGTGACGGTCTATCGCTTGTACTAGTGCTATCCAGTATTTCCTCAAAGACAACCTAATCTGATGATCAGTCTGATGGCCCTTCATATGTGTGATGGTCTGTGAGATTCTCCGTCAGAACTCTTTCGCTTGGCACTTGTTCTGTTTAAGACAGACGTTGGAACTAAATATTCGTCGATGGTGTGATGTCCTATCAGACCTTTTGTCAGGTCCTTCATTTGTAGCACTTAACTTCATTTTGCTTTCTTTCCCATTTCTGCTGATTTCCCACCTAACACAGTAGCATTGCTTAAGAACTAGCATTTATTCCTTCCTAAAAGAATCAAATCCTGACATATCAACACCCTCGACTTAGAACATTTGCTTGTCCTCAAGAAACTCCTAACACTGAATTTATAGACTCATAACTATCAACATTTACAGCAGTATCAAGACATCATTTTCATACAGACATGCATATGTTCATTAGTTATTACATAAACTCAAAAGAATCTAAGAATGACATCCGAATATTAACAAGCAACTTGGCATACCCTATTCATGAATTCCTCAACAATTGGTAATCAATAGTTAAACTAATGCCCTTACCACAAGGAAGTACCTATCACTAACATATCCAAATTTATTTATGAGAGAAACAAAATACTCACACTCAGAATGGTGTTCAATGCAATGCACACACAATCCATAAGCTTGCCCTTATTGTTTTCACAATAGTTTTACATACACATGGAGTAGGATCACTCTAGGACTTTGTTCATCTCGTAACATAGGCTCATGTTCAAGGTAGGATACATTTGGGAATAGTGACTATATCCTCCTTGACACCATCTTCACTTACTTTCTCCTTTCCTTTCTAAGCCAGCCTTATGTCTTCCTTTCATTTCTCAATTTTGATAATTTGGATGGGACTCATCATTTTCTTATTCCTCAATTTCTTTTTTTTTACTTGAATCATAATACATTCAACTCATGATGACATGCTCCCTAAGTTTTGATCATTATCGATGTATTGACTCCTGACTATCAAGTTTTATACATATAGCTTAAGCACAACTATTTTATTCATAATCATCAAATGTCATAAAAAGATCCTCAATAATCAATAAAATATAACCAATAAATATTTCATACCACAAAACTTTCGCTTTAATAACTGCTGCAAACATCTTTAGTACAAACCCCACTTCTTTATACAGACACTGACAAATATTTACAATTGACACTCCTAAACATGCCAGTTCTACTAGATAGAACCTAAAGGAAAAGAAACACAACAACAAAAACCCCTAGGCGATGTGACAGGCTCACATGTGCACCCCCCTAAAAAATATATCAATTGCCCTCAATGCATTACAAAAACTACAATCAAAGTTGCAAGGTCAGGTTTACCATCAAAGCTCTAGGCCTCCAACTCTGGCACTTGAGGTGGGACATCAGTTGCCCTAGGAACTGTAGTAGTGGTGCCGGTGGTGTCCATCCCACTCAATGGTGCGGTGGGAGAGATCTCGATGGCCGGTTTAGTAGTTATAGGATTTTGTGCCTCCATGGCCATATCGTTATCCCGCCCTGCAATGTACTATAGGAAGCCCCAAATGTACGGGCTTGTAACTCCTCATATCTCTTCTACTCCTTGAGCCTCGATAGTTGTATAGACTCTGCAGTCTGGACCCTCTCAATCCTCTCACTGTGATGCCTATTCTTTTCTCTTCCACTTTCTTCCTCATCTTCGACTATTGGCCGCTTGTTTGAGGCTTTAGGGTCTGTACTCAAAAGATCAATATATGGTTCATACCCCTTCAACTCCTTAACATCCAAGATACGGAACACCTTAAGTGGCCTCTCATCTAGTGCCTGAATGTTTACCTAGGCCTGAGCTAGCTCAGCCGTAGAGTTGGCAAAATCTGGAATGTGAGCTTTCGCAGCCTGTCCTTTACCCGGGCCTCTATAGTATCCATTTCAGTATGTAAACCACTGTACGGGACCAAGGCTGCTATAATCGCCTAATCAACAAATGGGCCAAGCTGCTCGGTGAATAACTTCATCTGCATTTCATGTTGATTAGCCCCTTTTACAAATCCAATAAAGTTTTTCAGTGTAAAGGCATATGACAAAAACTGGGGCAATAAGGAAGTAGTATCGACAGTCTCACCCTGCGTACCTGGAACCTTGGATGTAGACTAAGTGTGAGTCGGGTGTAGTTGTGCCTGTAAATATCACTAGCTGCTGTACTATCGTGACCCCAACCTGAGGGGCTGGTCAAAACACCTCTGACACTGATTATGCACTCGCATCTTAAGCCTCAACTCATCTTTCATTTTTTTACTGTCAAATTTCTTTCTAGCTTTCAAATCCTCATCAATATCTACTAAGACTGGCAACCCTGCCAACTTTCATAACTCAGTGATCAAGAATGGAAATGGTAAATATGTGGCTGGCCTCTGGACCTTATACCTGATCTCCTCTACAACCAATCTCTTAAAGTATCATTAAAAATCAAATAGTAGGTTGGCTACCGCAACTGCCTTTCCTCAGCCAGAGTATTACCACTACATGTGTAAGCAGTCAGAATCGCAAAATGGCCTACCAGAATTTGACAAGGAATGCAAGTGATGATTTTTGGATTCACTCCTTTGTAATAGTTAACCATATCAGATTACTCTCTGTCATAACCAATGCAAAGCACGACTACTAGTCTAATTTAGTATGTATCCCATATTCAAGCTCTGTCATCCGGGGTGGTTCCATATAATATATGAGGAATAAAAACCTATTGATCGTAGCCGGGTTAATCTATACATTCACCTCTCGTACCAGAATGTGATTTAGTCGGTCTAATTATCTCTTGGGTGGTTTGCCCTACCGGTCTAAGGTGGATGCATAGTTTGCATAGAACTCATGAACCATAGCCAGATAGTATCTACTAGGGTCCTTTGTCATCCACTCTAATATTTAGTCCTTGAACCTCTCCTCAATATCAGGTCGGGTAGGTTTGATGCCAAAACTCTGACCTCCTCATCTATACTTGTCTTCAAAGCTCTTTGGCATATCTTTGTGAGTCCCTCATTATAATACTTCTCAGCACCTTTAACTAACCAATGCATAAAATCACGAAAGTCGGAGTTCTTTGTTTTAATAGTGTCGCCCCAGACAAGTACCAGGATGTCAATCCCAGCTGCATCCTTAGGTGGCAGCCTTTCCTTAGTAGTCTCATTAGAGGACAACTTAAAAGTAGAATTAGTGGCTTAGTGTTCTCCCTCGTCAGACTAGGGAGATTCATATTATTTCCGTGTTGCAGCTCTAGTTTGATATGCTAGGGTGATACTTCCAAGAATGATTGCACGGGGATCCCCCTTTGAACCACTAGATTCATCTTGTAATTATTGCCCAATTTGCTTGTGTGCACTACCACTGGTCGGTTTTATTTTGGGAAGCATTGGTACCTATTGAGGACAAATATTAATACCCAAGAACATAGTAAAGAACAACCAAAGAGTTAAAAATTTCTATTTTCAGGTAAAAGTGACTAAGTAGGCTTACGAACCATTACATATGTGATGGACTATCAACTTACTCATAATCTTGGTTATACTAAAGATGTGGCATGTGACGGTAGACATGATGGGGCGTCAGAGATCTGAAGGACCATCAAATCTACCATCATTGCTATCTAGTAATAACTTTTCCTTCTCCATTTCTGAAGGCTTGTCTGATGGCCCATTACAAGTGCGATGATTCATCAGGTCAGCTGTCAAGCTATTATCAGCATAAAATTTTGAAAATGGCTTATTGACGAGTCATCTGATGGTCCATGATAAGTGCGATGGCCAGTCAGATGTATTGTCATCAACCAAGTTTAGTAGTTAACTTAGATTTTAGTTAACGAATGGCTATGTTATTAAGGTTACACACTCAAATAAGCCATAAATCTGATAAGGTAACAAAGCATTAACATTATTCAATCACATTGAGAGTTAGTTAGACTTTACACTACATAATAGTTTCAACAACATGAACGAGTACTCAGACTGCCCATGTGTACTTCAACCACATAATTACAAACATGATAATTTCCCTTTAGAACGTTATTACTCGATCTATTATTGGGAATCGTAATGTAAAGGCACTAATGGGTACTTAGACTTCCCCTGTGCTCTACAATCATCTAATTACAGAGGTGACAATTTTCCTTAAGAATGTCATCACTCAATCTATCATTGGAAATTGTCACTTAATCTTAAAAACATATTTTTGTGATTTTCATGCCTATACTTATTTTTTTAAGTATATACATAAACAGCCAAATTCATCCTCACCCAACAATAATTCATGCTACATATTCCAATAAATCCAACACCCATCACTATCAATATTTGAGGCTACTCAGACTTTACCTCATTTACGATGAATAGCATCAATGTCAACAATCCATATCAATTTTATCTAGCATGACCTATACAGACATAATTTCAACTAATCCACCTTACACATGTATGAATTTAAAAAAATCCAACCATACCCATCATCAATATATGATTACACCGACTTCATCTAAATATTTATAGCTAAGTTCTTTACAACTCGACACTCATTACTCAAATACGCAGGTCTACTCTGACTTCAACCATCAAATACATGAGAAATGGCTCCCATAATCTATCACTGCATTCAATCTAAAATAAAATTCCAACATACCTTGTATGAGATGAATCATGCAGAGAAAGAATTGAACTTCAATTCAATAAAGTGGATTGATCAAAGTCTTGGAAGTGCCTATGTAGACTTGTGAGAATTTATGACAATGACGGGTGAAGGGTGTGGAGAGTGGTTGATAAAGGTGGGCAGGTGGTTGGGTCGTGGTGGGTTCAACTGGAGGTTTTTTGAATTTTGGTGGGCTAAAAAAGAAAGTGATGAGAAAGTGGGATTTGGGATCAGGGTGTGTTTGATTTAGTTGAGGGACTGTGGTGATTTGATTCTGAATTGGGAGTTTGGGTAATTGAATTTGGGATCTGGGTATGGCGGTGGTCATTCTTGGATTTGGGAATTTTGGGGTGAATTCCATTTGGATTAGAGGGTTTAGTGAATCGGGTAATTGGGTTTGGTTGTGGACTGGTTTGGTGATAGGCTATTAAACTTGGTTTGGGTTTAGAGAAATAGAAGTGGGTCAGGTCAGGAAATTAGGTTAGAGTCACTTATCTGGTGCGATGATTTAGATGATGGATTGTCGTGCTTGTGATGAGCTGTTACACTCTGTCTCTATGGAGTCAAGCTTAGACTTTGGACCTTCCCAAAAAGTGGGGTAAGACGGAAAGAGTGACGGTTTGTCAGGTGTGTGATATTCCATCAGTTCTATCATCACTCTTAAATAGTGAATTGGATTTTTTTCGCCTTTGTGATAGTAGATCTGACGACCCATCACACACGTGACAGTCCATCAGGCCTCTCCGTCAAAGTCTTCTGCCATATTTTATTTTGCCTTAGTCCTGCACATTTAGCAATCTTGTCAAATATCTCAACCAAAATATAAAATATTCAACATTTGATATGTAAAAAATGGGTTGCCTCCCAAATAGTGCCTGATTTAACATTGTGACATGACTCAGGTACATCAATTACTCAGACTTCATCAAGGTACACAAAATCCATTACCTTGACTTCCTTTGGGACGCCATGTACTGCTTCACTCGCTGTCCATTCACTTTAAAGTGCTCACCCTTCTCATTTTCAATTCCAGTGCTTCGGACTGAACCTTGAAGCAGTCAAAATGGACCTGAGCATTTGGACCTTAATTTTCTCAGAAATAACCAGAGTCATGAATTGAACAACAACGCCAAGTCCCAGGACTGAATTCTTTTTTCTCGATTCGTCGGTCATGGTACATCTTCATTCTTTCTTTGTAGAGAGCGGATCTCTCATATGCTCTTATCTATAACTTATCCATATCATTTATCTGCTTTAGTCTCATATTCATAGGCTCACTCCAGCTAAGGTTCAGCTTCTTAAGTGCCCATAGTGCCTTATGCACTAGCTCCACATGCAAATAACATGTCTTTCCGAGCATAAACTGGTACGATGACATACCAATGGGTGTCTTAAAATCTTTCTAGTAAGCCCATAGTGCATCATCAAGCTTTCTCACCTAGTCAGTCCTATTGGCATTTACAGACTTTTCCAATATTTCCTTAATCTCTCTGTTGGACACTTCAACTTGCCTACTTGTCTGCGGATGATACATGTTTTCCACTTTATGCTATTTCACACTATATTTGGATAGAAACGTCTTGAAAATATTGTTGCAAAAATGGGACCCTACTATTAATTGCTCTAGGTGTGCCAAACCTAGAGAAAATATTCTTCTTTAGAAATTTGGCAGTATTATTTCCCTCATGGTCAACCAATGCCACTGCTTCTACCCATTTCAAGACGTAATCCGTAATTGCCAAAATATATTTATGTCCATAAGAACTCACAAATGGCCTCATAAAGTTGATGCCCCAAACATCGAATATCTCTACCTTTAGAATCTGAGTTATAGGAAACTCATGTTGCCTTGATATCGCTCCTTGCCTCTAACATTCGTCACACCCTTTCACCTGATCAAATGCATCCCGGTGAATCATGGTCTAGTAGTAACCACATTGGAACATCTTTTGCATAGTGACAGCTCCATCATGAATTCCTCTTAGAGGAGATGAGTGAAAGCTTCTAATATACTCAATATTGTAGCTTCAGGAACACAACTCCTGATAAAGTTATCAGCACACAACCTAAACAAATACAGTTAGTAGTATTTTCCAATATCATGCAAAAACTTCTTCCGTTGCTAGAACATCAAGTCCTCAAGCATTATGTCAATAACAAGATAATTAGCAAAGTTAGAGTACCAAGGAATAAGATCAAGGGTGGCAACTAATACTTGCTCATCTAAAAATGACTCATTGATCTCAAGCTCAGCACCATCCCTTTTCTTGGCCTCCAACCTAGATAGATGGTCTGCTACCTGGTTCTCACAACCCTTTTCGGCCTTGAATTCAAAGTTGAATTCCTTTAGTAAGAGAACCCGTATGATCAGCCTTGGTTTGACATCTTTCTTTGTCATCAAGTACCTCAATGTTGCATTGTCAGTATGCACTCACCTTTGTACAGAAAAGGTATGCTATGAATTTTTCATAGGCATAAACTACATCCAACAACTCTTGCTATATGATTGTGTAATTATTTTGAGCCCCATTCAATGCTTTGCTTGCATAGTATATGTGGTGAAAGATTTTGTTGTGCTTCTGCTCTAGCACAACACCCAAAGTAACACCACTGTCATCGCACATAGCCTCAAATGGTTTAGACCAATCTGGAGCACTTATTACTGGAGCTGAAATTAGTTTCTCCTTCAGACACTCAAATGCTTTCATATATGCCTCTTCAAAGGTGAATTTAATCTCCTTCTCTAATAATTTGCACAAAGGCTATGCAATCTTGGAGAAATCCTTGATAAATCATCTATAAAAACCTGCATGCCCCAAAAAGCTATGAATACCTTTCCTAGAAATTGGAGGAGGCAACTTCTAGATCACTTCTATCTTCACCCTATCTACCTTCAATCCCTTTTACAAGATCTTATGGCCCAGTATTATACCTTCTTTTACCTGAAATGACACTTCTCCTAGTGCACTAGAATAACCCAATAGCTATCTAAGATTGGATATACTATACCAATGTCTAGTCACTTGATGATTTTCTTTTTCACCACCTCTTGCATAGGTGAGTTTGACCTTCTTTAATGCTCTATGCTTGGAATACAATCTTCCTCTAACTGAATTTTGTGAATGCAGATTCACGAAGGTATGTCAACGATGTCGACAATGGTCCAGCCAATTATCCTCTTGAATCTCTTCAATATGATCACAAATGCTTGCACCCACTCCACGTTCAAAGTTGTGGCCAAAATAATAGGTAAAGTATCACTTTCACCTATAAAAACATACATGAGATAGCTGGGCAACTCTTTCAATTCTATCTCAAATAAGTCTTCAATAGATGGATTGGCTAGAAGAGTTGGGGTATTCTTCAAGTCCAGGTCTAGCTTCTTAGGAGCATAAGGATATGATCCCATACCTTGTAAAATATTTGCAATCTCGTCATACTCTTCTATGCCATCGCCATAAAAGTTCACAGCTGCCAAGGTCTCCATAACGAACCTCTCTCAATTGAGACCTTAATCACTCCTTCATCAACTACATCTATCATGGATACCACGCTCATATATCGCGACTGCTTTATTAATTTGCACACATTAAACTTTACTTTTTTATTATTTAATGTAAAGGTGAGTTCACCACTTCCTATATCTACCAGTGCTCTTCCTGTGGCCAAAAATGGCCTTTCCAAAATTATGTGAACCTCAAAATCAACTTCACAATTAATAATGACGGCTGGGAAAATGAAGCTATCAATCTTCACCAACACATAAAAAAATTCCCATGGGCCTCTTGACTGATCGGTCTGCCAATAATAACCTCATCGTAGTCGATTTAAGGGCTCCCAAGTCCAAGTGCTTGTAGTAGGCAAGTGGCATAAGTTTTATACTACCTCCCAAATCACACAATGCCCTGGCAAAGTTAAATGCACCAATTGTGCATGGAATAGTAAAAGCACTTGGGTATTCTTTCTTTTGCACCAAGGACCTTGTAGCTATAACACTGTCATGACCCAAATACTCCAGTCATGATGCTGACTAGCAAAGTAGCACAGAGCCTGGACCTTGAACTATGGATGAATCTCGAAGTAGTCAATAGTAATCTCCAAGTAACCTATAGTAGTAGCCCAACTAAGAAGTTGAGAGCTTGGACCTCGAACCATGGATAAGTATCAAAGGAGCAATAGACTATAGCTAAAGTGTATCAACCCGTAGAGGATAAAATAGTAGCATGACCAAACCTTGAATTTGGGACAATAATGACTACCAAATGGTGTCATGTCAATCCATCATATTGTAACCATTATTGAATGACGTCCTTTCTCAAATAACTAACCAAGTACTCTAAGATCGAATCATACCCAGTCTTGAATCGCCAAGCTAAGCCTAGAGGAAGAAGGGGTAAAAGGTCATCAAAACTGAGGCAACACTTAATCTAAGGCTTAAACTACCAGATCCATGTCTACTATACTAGTTTATAGGGAGCTAAGCCATCCGAGGCGACGTCGGAGTAGGAATAAGGCCTAAAGGCTCTAAATATCGCAAGTATATGGAAAATACTACTCTAAGCCTAGACTAAGGCCAAACATGATAAACATCATAATTAGAGAAGGATAATAAACGAGGCCACAAGGTATGGATGATTACTAAAGAAGTAAAACATTCTCACAACCCAAAATGAGTCTAACACATGATTTATACACAACCAAGCAATATGTTTTCATGTGATCAAGCTCAATCTAAGGAGAGGGAAGTCGTATCATACCTTAAGGCCGATCACCCAAATTCCAATTGATCAACATATTTTCATGTGATCAAGTTCAATCTAAGGAGAGGGAAGTCATAGCCTACCTTAAGGTCGATGATGCGCACTCCAAAATGATGTCTATGGAGCCTTTCCTTCTGAACGACTTGAGAACGTTGTCACACTATCAAAAATAGTTTCACAATATTAATACATTCATTTAGACACTAGAAATACTTTAAAAAAAGACAAACCAATTTCAGAGTCTAAAATAGGAATGTGGGACCTACATCAATTGTTTTTGGAATTAACTCCATAAAAAGGTCCTAATCAACTCTCCAAACTTGTGTCCCAAAAAGGAACACAATTCAGGGCTCGAAATAGCCTATAATTGTACATGCAAATAAATTCACCATGAAACTAAAAGAGGGTGGTTGATAGCATGTCAAATACTAAATTTATCTCTAACAAAGATTCCTCAATAGTTCCCGAATACTCCAACACTTTTGCACGACAATTCCCAACAATCCAACCTTATAATCACACAAAATGGAGCTAAAATACATAAGATATTGAGTTTCAAAATTGGATCAAAAGAGCTAAAATATAGTTTTAAAAGAACCCCAGGTGTCTCAAAAGCGACCCATAATATCGCTAAAGCGACAGAGGCCTCATAGAAGAGTCTTGCTAAAGCGAAACCCTGACCGCTAAAGCGAGAGTCACTTTAGCATAGGCTAGGCCGCTTTAGCGACACATATCCAACTGGCTTGCCTCACTCAAGAGATGCCCTAGCCTCTTAAGTTAGGTTCGCTAAAGATAGGCCAGGGTAACAAAAGAGGTGGCCTCAGTAACAGCTACAACAGTTGTGATTTGTCTTTGCCGAAGTCTCCGATGGGGTGCTCAAAATTCATTCAAAACCCCGTGCGCATAAATAAGATATGCTACCCCATCAAATTCAATATTCCAAACTCAACAGAATAATCAAATTTCCATTTAAAGTCATCTCAACAAAGATTGGGTCCCATATCCAAGTTCTTTTTTAGCCAATTCTATAAGGGGTCTCATGATTAAACCGAACTTGATATTCCATGGCTAACCCACTGATTGAATTTTTATCCAAGCACGTTTTTCAAGAATGTTGACCAAGGTAAAACTTAGGCCAAAATTTAATGGCTAAAATACCTAATGACTAAAACTCACACCAATGCCTCAAGACTCAAGCCGAGCATGACACTAACCTAGAATGACCATTCTGAAGCTAAAGAAACCATCAAAACTCTATTCTGAGGTTGTTTAGTTGATGTTTTGACCAAAGTGAACTATTCAAGTTTTAAAAACTCCAAAATAGGGAAACAAGCATAAATCCCAAATAAACAACCAGAAAACTGAACAGCCAGTGCTAATTGGTCATAAATAACTTAGGGTCACTATAAAAATATTCTAAATGATGAATAAAAGGGATTTTTATAGAAATGACCCGGAGGTTCATTACAAGCATTATAGAGATAATCAGCTGGCTCAAAACTGACTGTTCTCTTCTTAGTGACCAATTCCTTCATAAACTTGTCATAAACTAGCATCTTCTCTAAATACTCCACCAAAGGAATATTTACTAAATCTTATTTAAGCATAGATATGAACTTCAAGTACTTACCATCTTCAGCTTTCTTCTTCAGCTTCTGTGGAAATGGAGGAGGTGGTTTAGGAATAGGTGGCAAAGGATGTACATTTGCTTCTAATTTCACTTGTTCTTAGCCCTTTCAACATCCTTAGGAATAAATTCTACCTCCCCTATCTCACTAGCACCAATCAGAACCTCATCCTGAATTTCATTCTCAGCACGATCATCAGTGTCAGATTTAACATCTCTTACCTTCTTAATACTTGAAGGTACTGGTTCCAAAAGTGATTTACCACTCCTAGTGGTCATTGCTATACATTGTGTATCCTTCCTCAGGTTCTCAATAATATCACTAGGTAGTTTACCATTCTTTCTCTGATTAGTGAGGTTGAATCCACCAGTTGGCTCATGTTGGAAAGATCACTTTTTATCTCCTTCACTCCAGAGTCAGTAGATTGTACCCTTTGCAATACCTTAGCTAGAATATCTTCCATCCTAGAGATCACTGATCCATTATCTGTGCTTTCTCAATTACCCGAAGGTATGCACGTCACTATGGTCATTTTTGGCACCATCTTTGTGGTGCCAATTTCCTTGATCTCGGTGTCTAACATTGTCGTAGTAGCCCTATTTTTGGTAGTTCCGACCTTGGTTTCCTAAATTAAAACCCTGGTTTTTCAAGTTATAATTTCAAAACCCCTTTGATTATTTAGATACTTGGCCGCCTCATCATAGTCAAAATCTAGATCATCATGTTGCCCTGCAGCCTCAATGACTTTAACCTTTTCAGCTCCACCATCTAACAAATGTTTGGTCCATAGATCCATCAGTGTCTTCATGTGAGCCATGTATAGATCACTCTCCTCTTCCCTCCAATACTGATCTGCTGACATTTCTATTGTATAACCTAATACTCTAATTTCATATTCTCTTGTGTGGCAGGACCTGTTGTTCTTTGAGACTTGATCTAATATAGCAAAAACCTTTGAGAAAGTTTTGGACATAAACGATCCTCCACACCCTATATTAACAACTGGCTTGATCACAAAATTACATGATCGGTAGAAAATCTCCATCAGATGATCATCTGTCAGCTTATGGTCCAGACACTTCTTTATCTTCTGGCTAAATCTCAGCCAAGAATCATATAATGCTTCATTCGGTAGATGCTTATGACCATTTATCTTATCCTTCAACTGCATTTTCTTTGAAGGTAGGAAGAACCTTTCCAAGAATGCTTCTCTCAACTCCTACCAAGTGCTGATTGAATTAGGTGGTAGCTCATTCAACCACTTTATTGCCTCCCCACACAGGGACAATGGTAATTATCTCAGTTGAATTATTATTTGTCTAACACCTGATATCTCAGATTATTTACAAGTTGCCACTAAGTTTATCAGATACTAATTCACGTCATCTCCAACTACTCCTCTAAACAACCCTTTCAATTTCAAGAGCTAAAGCATGGTACTAGTGGTTTGTGAACTTCATGCCTGGTGGTAACAGTGGGAGAACTATAGCCTCAGTGGCTCTAACTCCATCCATTTTTATATCCTCATCCCCTAGAGAAAAATTAGCAGGTTGTTTCCCTCTACCCCCTGGGGCTGGCTGACGATGTTGCGGAGCGAACTCTTCTTTCTCCTCATCATGTTTCTCCCCAAATTATTTTTCTTGCCATTATTCACATTTCCTCTAGCCTGAGCCTCAGCAATCTGTCTCAGCCTTTATGCTTCAAGCTCTTATGCATTCATTTTCCTACGAAAATTATTTTAAGCTCATGATCGTAAGGAATTAGTGGTTCACCCTTACTTTGGGTACTTGGCATGCACTGACATGTATCCTTCTGAAATAAAAAGTAAAAGTAGGAAATAAGACTAAAATTCAAATAACGCACTCTTTACTTAATTGATAATTGTATTCTCGGCAATGTCACCAAAATTTGATACGCCCAAATTATACCTCTTTAAAGAATTATAACGCAGTAAAATATAAAATTTAACTAGGTTGGGGTCGAATCCCAAAGGGAATAAGGAGAGAACTAAGATGTATGCGGTTATTTTACTAGTAGCTACTTATTTAAAAAATAAAATGGGAAATTTTGGGATTCAATTCAAAATCAAAAAGTAATAAATGACGATCATTAATATGCTTGACTTAGAATCTAATGAGAGAATTAACCAGGATTGTGTTCACCAAGACTGTTTGATCAATTTTTGAGTTAATACAAATATCTTCTCGTATTACAAGTATACCAGTTTGTTAAACTCATGTTACACAAGTGTTTATCAACCCACCTAAATGTACATCACTTTTATTCTTTCGAACTGAAAACATTTATCTCAAATCAATGACAATTACTCAAAGTTGTTAATCTTATTACAACATTAGCTATTAGATGGTGCTAGTCCTCAAATTATTGTTATTAATTCTTTTTCTAGGTTTTACACATTTTTACTCAAATAGGTCAAACCTAGGGCAAGTGCTAATATTTGAAACCATTAGAAGTCAATTAACACAAAAGAATTAACAAGATATACAATTGCAATACTTTATTTATTCCGAACAAACCTTTATTTTAGGTCAAGTCTTCATGGATTCCGCAACCCTTGATTGTGGGCTTTAGCCACTCATGATTATTGAAACAATGAATAGAATTGTAGTCATTCAAGAAGTAATTACTTACAAGAGATAAAAACAATCAACACTTTGATTTCAAAAACAATGTAGCTCTTTTTCAAAACCTGTACAAGCAATACAACGCTCGTTCGCTTTCAAAAACATGATAAGAAAATAATACCCTAAAAATGTTATTTATAGTCTCAGGAAATAGGAAATTTATAATATAGAAGTGTGTCCCGATGTTCTTCTGACGATGCGATTGAGGGTTTGTTACATGTGTGATGGTTCATCGCTTGTGCCGTCAGTGCTATCCAGTGTTTCCTCAATGACGACCTGATCTGATGGTTAGTCTGGCAGCCCATTATAGGAGTGACGGTCCATCAAAACTCTTTCACTCAGCATATTTTGTTTAAGACTGACGCTGGCACTGACGGTCCGTCAAAGGTATGACGATCGGTCTGACCTACCGTCAGGTCCTTCATTTTGCAACACTTTGCTTTCTTTCCCATCTTAGCTGATTTCTAGCCTAAAACAATAGAAATACTATTAAAATACACAATTGTTGCTTAAGAACGAGCATTTATTCCGAATTAAAAGCATCAAATGTGCCATCACATCAAAAAATCTTAAAATATATGGTAAGAGGTGTACGTGAAAAGTTAAGTTCTCCTAAAATATATGGGAAGAACCTTCATAAAATAAAAACTTTTAAACCTAAAATATATCAATTTTAATATTACAGGAGTAATTAATTTAGAAAAACATATATACACTAGATTACTCTTGCCCGTGTTTACTCACGGACCCAACTATTTTAATTTTGTCAAAGTTTGTTTATCTTCTGCTTGATTATTCATTTTCTATTATAGTGTGCTTTTGTATTTAGAATTAAACTAACAAAACTAAAAAAAGCATTACATATAAAATCCTAGAGCAATAAAAATAATTGTATAAAAAGAGAATACTAGAATATGAGGAAATTGTCACAACCCGATCCCTCGAGTCATGATCGCGTCTACTAAAACCCATAAAGATAAGCCAACCCGTATCCCAAAACTGCAAGTAATGAAATTAAGGACAGAAAACTACTACCAAAACTAAACAATAATATAAATATCAAGAATCACAGAAGAAAGAGCAGAAGCAAGCCTGAACTATATACAATTAAAGATCCCTTCGAACCTGGAAGTCCCGAATATAGAGCTACTACAAAATGAGTACAAGTCTCAAAAGTGGACCATATAAACAAGACTTATCTCAAAAAGCAAAAGACTAGTCATAATATATACAGAAGGAGACAGGTAAATACAAGACGCCGTGTGCTCACCCTCGACTCCGGATCCGACTGTAGCAAGCTCGATATCAATGCTGGTAGCTGGTGCTCAGACTTGTATCACGAAAATATATGCAGAGTGTAGTATGAATACCAAAACAAAAGGTATCCATTAGGCATCATAGGGCGACTGAGTAGAAAAAGTAAAGGTACTATGAAATGTTAGAATTTAATACACAACTATAAACAAGAACGAGAATCTAACTAGGATGCAAACCAGTAAACTAACACAGAAAGAAAGAGAGAACAGTTAACTAAATCCAATTGGGCTTCCATAAACCCGGTGGGTACACTCGTAAGCAAGATTAAGTACAACCCAAACGGACTCCCATAAATCCTACATGTGAACAAACGAATTAAGATCAATAAAGAGAATATGACAAAGTTTTCGAGATTACTACAACCTTCTGTGGACTCTAACCAAACCAACCGAATACCTGAAACTTTATTCATAACTGTATAGGAACTAAAGACTTGAACTGAAGAGAAGATAAATAAATTAATACTTTAATCGAGATTAGAGTAGTCGAGGACTTGAACTAAGGCTGGGTATAATCATGGACTTGAACCAAGTGTGAAAGTGGTCAAGGACTCGAACCAAGTATGAAAGTGGCCAAGGACTTGAACCAAAGCTGAATATAGCTATGTACTTGAACCAAGGCTGAATATAGAGATGGACTTGAACCAAGGCTGATTATAGATATGAACTTGAACAAAGGTGTAGGTAGAGATGGACTTAAACCACAACTATAAATGGCAATGGACTTGAACCACGATAGTAGAAGGCCCAAGACTCAAACCATGGTTATAATAGCAACGCATGGACTTGAACCATGCCTGGTGGAGTGAATAAGGACTTGAACCGCGAATGGAGGCGAATTGGTTAGATATAAGATCAGCGGCCAAACGAGCATTATAGGGAGTACCCCCAAATTGAGTGCCATTAATAAATCACTCCAAGCTCGAACCAAATCAACCAGAATTGACAAGTGTCTTCTGAATCAAGAACCAAGAACACAGAACCTGATGAAAATGAGGGAATTATGGATATATGGTTTCTAGAGAGGTGTTATTACCTAGCTAAGGCTCAGACTATCAAACTCAAGTCTACGACATCAGTCTACAAGGAGCTAAGCCATCCAAAGTGACATCGGAGAAATTTCAAGGCCTAACGGCTCCAAAAGTATGCAAGTCTATGACAATCACTTGTCTAAGCCTAGACTAAGGCCAAATGGTTCCAACAATATAAAAAAGTCATAATAAGGGAACACCACAAGGTGTGGATGATCAATTAATACAAACCATGCTTCATAGCCCGAAATACCCAAAAATAGTCTAACATATGGATTCTATGAATTAAACATGATCAAATACAAATTTACCTCTAAATTCACACAAATCAACATACAATTATGTATCATGCTCAGTCTAAGGAGAGGGAAGTTGTATCCTACTTTAAGGCAAATTGCATGCTCTCTAAATCAAGTTTTCAAAGTTTTTTTGTTTTGTACGGCCTTGGAACGCTACTACTATATAAAAAATAGAATTACAATATTATTAAGGTCTTTTAAACACTAGAATTACTAAAAAGAGAGACGTATCAATTTTGGAGTCTAATATTTGTGCTCGCAGAGCCCTAGGATCGTGATTATGGGCCACTAAAAAACTGTCCTTCGTAATTGCGTTGGGACCCTTACGATTGCAGAGAGTCAATGGATCAGACCTTCGCAATCACAGAGAGTTCCTTGCGAATACTAAGGCCTACATGGGTCAGGCTTCACGAACATGGCCAAGGGGCTCGTAAATGTGGAGGCCAATAGTGGCCTGCACCACTACTAGCTACAACAACTGGTTTTGGAATTCTGAAGTTCTATAACAGGGTGCTCAGGATTCGCTCTAAATCCCGTGCGTAGAAACTAGATATGCTACCCTATCAAATTTGATGTTCTGGACTCACAACGCAATTGAAATTTCTATACGAGGTTATTTTGATAAAAAGTGGGTCCCACACCTAAGTGTCATTTTTAATCAATTCCACAAGGGGCCTCGAGATTCGACCAAAAGCCTTGAGAAGCATAAAAAAGATCATTCTAGACCAAACATGACATTCTGGAACTAATCGTGCTGATAAAGTTTTCATTCAAGTGTATTTTCCAAAGTCAAACTTAGGACAAATTTCATAAGATAAAATGCCTAATGATCCAAACCCGCATCGAAAGCCTCAGGACTCGAGTCGACCATACTACTAGCCTAAAAAGACCATTCTAGAGCTGATAAAAGTATAAAAATTTTGTTCTAAGATTGTTAACCATATATTTTGATCGAAATAAATAGTTTAAGTTTCAAAAGCTCCAAAACAGGGAAATAGGCATAAATCCTAAACCAATGACCAGCAACCCGAACAGTCAGTGCTAGTAAGTCATAAATGAATTGGGGTCGCTATAGGAATTCTCTAAATGATGAAAAGAATGCATTTACTAAAAAATGACCTGAAGGGTCATTATAACATCTACTACTAAAAGAACTTTCATTTGCAAAAGTATGAGTCTAGAAGTACCTAAAGGTTCAAATAAGCTAGGGAACTGCTCCCGCTTCTCCTGCTCGGTATCTAGGTATATTCCTCGACTGGACGTTGCCTCGAACGGACCTTAACCACATAAATGGCTCTGGATCTCAACCGTCTCATATCTCTAGCTAGAATTTCTCCAACAGACCTTAACCATAGGAATGGCTATGGATCTCAACCGCCTTACATGTTTGGCTAGAATGGCAATGACTCCTCAATAAAGGTCAGACAATTATCTAACTTAACTGAATCATATGAAAGCACATAGGATTCATCTGGAATATATCGGTGCAATATTGAAATATGAAAAATTGGATGTATAGTTGAAAATGCTTGAGGCAAGGCTAGATCATAGGCAACCTCACCAACGGTACTAAAAATCTAAAAAGGCCCTATATACTTGGGGCTAAGCTTACTCCATTTTCCAAATCTCATCATGTCCTTCATGGGAGATACTCAAAGAAATACCTTATCACCAACTACAAACCGTAAAGACCGGCGCCTATGATCGGTATAACTCCGATGCCTACTTTGACCTGTTTTGAGCCTATTTTGAATCACCCTTATATGATCTAAGGCCTCCTAAATTAATTCTGTATAATGCAGCCTAGGCTCTGTAAACTCAAACAAACCAACTGGAGAGCAACAATGCTAATAGTATATGGCCTCGAACGGGGTCATATGATTATTAGAGTGGTAGATATTGTTTTATAAAAACTCCACCAAAGGAAACAAATGGTTGCACTGACCTCCAAAGTCCAAAAAGGCCCACAACATATCCTCAACAACCTGAATAGTGCGCTCTGACTAACCATCAGTCTGCTGGTGAAAATCTCTACTAAGATTTACACGGGTTCCCAAATCCTCGTGAAAATTCCTCTAAAAGCTAGAAGTGAACTATGAGCTCCAGTTTAAGATAATAGATACATGTACACTGTAAAGATGAACCACAGTTAGATTGTAGATATGAGCTAAACACTTAGCACTAAAGGAAGTATGAACAGGAAGGAAGTGTGCTATCTTGGTCAATCAATCAATATTGACCCAAATATTATCAACACCTCTAGAAGTGCGAGGTAACCCCTTAAAGAAATCCATGGTGATACGCTCCCACTTCCACTCTAGAATGGGTAATCTCTTAACTTGCCACCAGGCCTCAAGTGCTCGACCTTGACCTGTTGACATCATAGGCAATATGACACATAGTTCTCGATATCTCTCCTTAGGCTGCTCTACTTGTAATGTTGTCTAAGATCTCAATACATCTTCTCTATGCCCGAATGGATAAAATATCTGAAATCATGGGCCTCATAAAGAATTAGCTAAATCAAACCTCCAACTCTCGAAACAAAGGTACAACCAATAGATCTCAACACCCCATCAAAATCTAAGGTAGTCTAACCAGTATCATATCCTAAAACTCAATCTCGAAGAGCAGTCAAGTCCTCATCCTCAAACTGACGACTGTAAATCCAATATAATAAGGATGACTAAACCCTTACATAGGCTAACACCCATATGGAATCTAACATAATCCAACAAAATCATGTTGTTGGCTAAGGACTGAATGTCCAAATCTAAAGGTTTCTCCATAAAAGAAATAAAGGCTAGACTACTCATACTCACCTTCTTTCGGCTCATGACATCTGCTACTATATTCTATTTTCTCAGATGGTAGAGAATAGAGAGTTCATAGTACTTCAAGAGCTCAATACAATAGTGCTGCCTCGAATTAAGATCCCTTTAACTCATAATATACTAAAGCCTCATATGATCAGTGTAGATCTTACAATGAACTTCATACAGAAACTACCTCCAAATCTTAAGTGCAAAAACTACCACTGCCAACTCCAAGTAATGAGTGGGGTAGTTTCATTCATGCAACTTAAACTTCCTTATTGCATAAGCTATAACCTAACCCGTTGCCTAAATACATAAACCAAACCAACAAGAAATGTGTCATAATATATCGTGAAACCATTGCCCTTAATTGGAAGAGTCAATATAGGAGCTGTGGTAAGCAACTCCTTGAGCCTCAGAAAGCTCCACTCACACTCCTTTGACCACTTAAAGGGAATATCCCGGAAATTCAATAGAGTCAAATGTGATGTTATAGTAGATAAGCCCTCAATAAAGCTCCTGTAGTACCCTGCTAATCTAATGAAGGTACGAATCTTAGTTACTGAGATGGGCCTGGCCCAATCACGAATAGCCTCAATCTTTGCCAGATCCACCATAATACCATCCTTGGACACCATGTTCCCCAAGAATGCTACAGACTCAAGCCAAAACTTGCACTTTAAGAACTTGGCATAAAGTTGCTGATCTCTCAAATTCTGTAGCACTATCTTTAAATGTTGTTCATGCTTACTCTAGATTCGTGAGTATACCAATATGTCATCAATGAAGCCTATGACAAAGGAATCAACATATGACCTGAATGCATGGGTCATCAAGTCCATGAAGGAGGTAGGGGGTATTAGTCAGTCCAAAAGACATTACAAAACTCATAATAACCATAACAAGTCCTAAATGTGGTCTTCAGGATGTCCTCTGCCCTAATCCTTAACTTATGGTAGGAAGATCTCAATTCAATCTTAGAAAGTACTACATCATCTTGAAGCTCATCAAATAAATCTTCAATGTGAGTCATGGGGTAACGGTTCTTCACCATTACTTTATTCAGTTGACTATAATCAATACACATATGCATAGAGTTGTCCTTCTTCTTAAGAATCATGATTGAGGCAACGCAAGGTGACACATTTGGCTAAATGAATCCCTTACCTAAGAGATACTAATGCTGAACACTGAGCTTCTTAAGTTGTGCAGGTGCCGTAAGGTATAGTGGGATAAATATAAAATAAAAATTAGGCTCTAAGTCAATAGCAAAGTCAATGTCACGATCTGGGGAAAGGCTTGGCAGGTATGTAGGAAATATATTTGCATACTCTCAAACTATAGAAACTGAATCAATCGTAGGGACCTCCCTACTAATATCTCTCTAATATGCCAAGTAATCTAAACACCTGCTAACCACTAAACTCTGAGCCTAAAGAAAAGAGATAACCCCAACCAGTGTGAGACTATAAGAGCTTTGCCACACCACCAGTGGAATACTAGGAATAAATTAGGTAACAGTCTTGGTATAGTAATCAGAGACCGTTCGATGAGGGGATAATCAGTCCATACCCATAATCATGTCAAAGTCCAACATATTAAGCAACATAAGGCCAGCTCGGTTGTCCCTTCCTTAAATAGTTACCAAATAGGATTTGAAAATTTGATCCACTATTAAAGAATCACCTACTGGGTTTGAAACATGTAACGACACTGCTTAGTGTTCTGGACTCATACTCAATAGAAGAGCGCAATATACAGATATATATAAATAAGTAGAGCCTGGATCAAATAAATTTAAGGCTGTCTGATGATATAAAAGAATCATACCTAAGATCACATTGTTTGATGTCTCAGCCTCTGCTCTTGCTGAAGCTGCAAAAAAGTGGTCTGGGATCTTATACCTCGAATGTCAACTCTACCACCTGACCTACCTCCTCGGGGACCTCCTCGTGCACCCTGATGACTACCTCGGTGGTCTTGACCCTGGCCTCTGCCTCTAACTAAAGGTGCTACTGCTAGTACGGGCCTAGCTGTCTGTGGAGTTAGTGCGGCCTTTCTACGGTAGGGACACTCTTTGGACCAGCGGTCAAGTTCCCTACAATCATAATAACCCAGTGGTAGTCTTCTCGCAACTAGAGTACGACCACCATAACTTGCAGAACCCTACTATGAACTACCTTGGCCCTAATCCGAACTGATACTAGGACCATCCTAGCGGTGCTGGTCACTTTCTGAAGCATGTAGAGAATCGTTGAATAGGTGACTAGAATAACCTTGTCGGAACCTCTGGCAGAGCCTGTCATAGGGGTCTCTAGGCCTAAACCTTGGCCCATTGTGGTGCCTCCTGTCTAGCCTTCTTGCTGCTGCCTAATAGAGATGCTCAAGTATGTGGGCATGGTCTACAATGTCCAAAAAGGAGCGACCCTACTGAAATCATAAACTGAGTCTCAATCCATAGATGGAATCAATTCCTCTAACAAAATATCGAACTATCTCCTCCTCATTAGGTAGAATCATGGTGGCATGAAGAGAGTTGCACGACCTGACCCACTATTATTGGCGCCCATACTAATCCTCAAGTGGGAGAACTATTATAATAGCTCAATAATTAACACACACAGTAGATAAACAAGATAAGGATACAAAAATAGTCTTAACTCAAAAAGGCTTGAGTCCCCATAAACTCAAGAAATATTTAATCAACAACTAAAATGTGCGAAAAATCATCCTAGGAATTAAAATTCAATCGTACCAAAACTCTAACACTATCAAGTCTAAGAAAGGGAATGCAATCCCAAAAGAGTCATTAAAATTAAAAATTAGTGTCTAAACATCTAAGTCCGAATGAAGACTAGGAATAAAGAAAGTCCATGATAGCCTGAAAGAAATAGCTCACCCTTGGACTCGAACAACTATCTCTCCTCTAAGTGAGGTCGCTCTACAGCTGGCTGAATATGAACTATACTCAACAAAGATAGAGCAAGTGTAGTAGCAGTACACAAAATCAATAATGTACTGGTAAGATCAGGTGGCTAGACAGTAAGCGAGTAATAGACAAGTAAAGCCAACATAATAAGCACATATATACAGAATAACTTAACCATTTTTATCTCAATTAGTACTCAACAAGATCGCAGTTCATCAGTCTCAATCTCATGAAATTTCATATAAGGATCCTCTCATGGGACCTGCAAACATTCATTATGTGTCGGAAAATGACATCTGATCTAAGGTTTATATTAGAACGTGACATCCGATCCAATTATGTGTCAGTGAAACCTGATCCAATTATGTGTTAGAATATGACACACGGTCCAAGTATACAATCAACCACAAGTACATTCAATAGTTAACATTAAGCCAACAATAATAGGTTCATCATAAATCAGGACAGTAAGTGATTATTCACATAATTTCTGGCATGCTTCCCTATTCATATATACATATACATAAAATGGAGTAATTTCAAATAGTGAAACTAGGTGGGTTCTATTCAATCAACCTTCCAATCATTCAAATCCATGATAACATGCATTAGAGTAATGTAATGCATCAATTTAAAACATCTTTAAAGCAACCCACCAATACACTTTAAAACTCTTTTTCATGCCTTCATATAAGTACCTTTGATAAATCAACCAATTCATGAAATTAAGAGTCAATATAAGCCAATATAGGTAAATAAACTTTAAATAGACAATAATCTATGCATTTGGAATCATGATATAAAAACTCATAAGATTTCACCATTTAAAATTAAATTGGTAAGTTTAAAAAATACCTGGGCTCCATGGGTGGAAGAACCCATGAATCAAACCCACATACCTTAGGGAATAAAATCTCAATGCAAGATTGAAAATGGAGGCTTGAAGCTCTTTGAATGAAACCCTAACATTCTTGGTGAAGAAGAATATCTTGAGAGAAACTTGAGAAGTTAGGGTTTTGAGTCTTAGAATGTGAGTTAAAATAAATGAGTGTAGAAAGGCTTAAGGTCATTTAGATACGGTGAATTCAGTTCTCAAAAAGACCTCACTTTCTTTAAAAAATATAGGAAAGACCAAAATACCTCTTTTAAAAACTGGCCGGACTTGGCTTCACGGAGGACCCATCATGGTCCGTGGTACTCACCATAGCCCGTAGTGGTGTTCCATTGTAAATAACTTGGTGAAATATTTTGGAGTTTGTAGGGAAAGTATCTGAACTTCCTCTACGGAGACCTCCACAGTCTATGGAGGGCATTACGGTCTGTGAACCATGGCCGTGGTGCAGGTCCTGCATGAGGGCCTATAGAAGTGACCCCCAAGAACATACCATAGTCCATAAAGAGCTCCACGACCCATGGTGGTCACTCATGGTCCTTGCCTTGGAAATTTTTCTGAGGCCTGAGGAGAGGGGTCACCACGGAGGGCACTATGGTCCGTGGTGCTCACCACGAGGTGTGGTGTGGCATATGGCCTATGATGGACTTCTGTGGTCATCACTTGGTGGCAGTTTTCTGCATTTCTCTGCAATTTCATTCTTTGTTCCTTGTATTACGACTTTCCAACTTCCAGGCTCTTACAACTTCTATGATTGAGATTTTTATTCCACTTGCTTTCATTATATTTTACTTGACCTTATGAATGCAATTTGTGCTAAGAGGCTTGGTTAGGATCCTTCGGGTTTCTGATCACCCAGTCACCCTAGGATCTAGCTTGGAGTGTGAAAAACTTGGTATCAGAACACAAGATTTAGGAGGGTCCTAGGGAGTTTAATATGTCACATCAAGTAGAGTATTTTTCTCAGTGTTAAACGCACCATATCTATGAAAAGGAGGTTACAAGGTGTCTTAAAAAAATCTCACTTCTTTCATAATCTATGTTGTACGATAGAGCAGTACTCTAAGTCTTTTCCTTCTAACGATTGTTCATTATGATTTTCAGAAAATGTCTCCACAAAGATACCCCATCTGAAGAAATGTTGTTGAAGACGAGAAACAAGCTTCGAATGACCCTTTGAATGATTAAGTGACTAATGTCAAAATTTGAGTAGGTTTCCAAGTGCTTGCTCAAGCTATGAACCCAAATATGGGTACAACGGCGACAAGTGTTCATGACTTTATGAGAATGAATCCTCCGAAGTTTTGGGGTTCTAAGATGGATAAAGATCCACAAGAATTTATGGAGAGTATTCATAAGATCATGGAGATAATAGGGGTTAGACAAGTTGAAAAGGCAGAGTTGGCTACTTATCAATTGAAGGGTATTGCTAGGATTTGGTTTGATTAATGGAAAAGTGAGAGGCCTAGAGATGTGGATCCTATGAATTGGTAAGAATATAAAGTAGTGTTTCTTAATTCCTTTTTCCCATTGGAGTTGAGAGATCCAAGATATAAAAGTTCATCAACCTAAAGAAAGCGTATATGAGTGTGAAAGAGTATGTCGTCAAGTTTACCCACTTGTCAAAGTATGCTCTGTTTATGGTTGCTGACCCAAGAGCTTGTATGAGAAAGTTTGTTTTGGGTGTATCAGATTTGGTGTCTAAGGAATGAAAGATAGCTATATTGATTAGGTAAATAGATATCTCTAGGATCATGACCCATGCATACTAAATATAAGATGGAAAGTTAAGAGGGAAGGCTAGAGAGTCCAAAAGGGCAAGGACCGATGGTGGTGATTCCTCTCATGCTAGATCTGAAATTGGTGGGCATCCTCAATTTCACCAAAGGTATTCCGGTCAAGGTTCTTCTAATTCTCCAACTCCAACATTTGATAAAGATAAGGTGTCAAACCCTAAGCCCCAAGGAGGAATCCCAAATGGCCAAGTGGTTCAAGACATGGTTTCTTTCATTCTACAAGGGGTCTCAAGCAAGGAGAACCCCCTTTCCCCTGCCTTATTCATCCTTGGAGCTGAGGTGCTCTCCAGACTCATGAACAACCTACACCATCATCCTCAATTTCATGGCTTCTATATGACAAATCATGGTCCTCAGATTAACTATTTCAGCTTTGTAGAAGATATCATCATCTTCTCTTCAGGAAGAAAGCAGACTTTGACAATTATCATGGAGACTCTAGATGCTGATGAAAAAGTCTCTGGAAAGTTGATCAACAAGCATAAGAGTCACTTCATGATCCCCTCCAGTGCATTCAAGTCTACTGTGGTGAGAATCAAGAAAATTATAGGCTTGCAACCAAAAAGATAGCCCCATAACTTACTTGGGATGTCCTATCTATATTGGCAGACAAAGAGTAATTTATTATTCTAATCTTATTGCAAAGGTGGTTAACAAGATCACTGGATGGCATGCAAAATTCCTTAGCTATGGGGGAAGAGCTGTACTAATCAAGCATGTTATCCAAGCCATGCCAATACACCTGCTATAAGCTAGTACTCCACCTTCAACCACCATCAAGCATATACAAAGCATAACAGCCAACTTCTTCTGGGGATGGAAAAATGATATAAGGAAGTATCATTGTTCCTCATCGAAGAATCTGAGCTTTTCTTATGATGAATGAGGCATAGGAGTAAGGCAAATTACAAATGTGGCTAAGTCCTTCTAATACAAATAGTGGTGGATACTTAGATCCAAGAATACCCTGTGGGGAGACTTCATTAAAGCCAAATACTGCCACAGGGCTAATATCATCACCAAGAAATGGGACATAGGTCAATCCTTGACCTAGAAACACCTGATGATCAATAAACATAACATTAAGCCCTATATTCAGTGGCAAATTCACTCAAGTTCCTGCCTCTTTTGGTGGGATAACTGGCTTAGAGTTGTCCCCTTAGCACACTTCACAACTGAAAGTTGCAGATTCAACAACACTCAAGTTTCAAATTTTATTACTAATGACCAATGGAATGTTGATCTGATCATCCAAAAAATTCCCCCTCAGCTTGTACCAATCATCCTAGCCACTCATATTAACAGGACCATCCCTGCTGGAGCCCAAATAGCACATGGGAGTTTAGTTGCTTTTTTGCCTAGGAGCTTATCAAAGAAAAAAGGACCAAGACTGTGTTAAATTCATGTACTTGGCACAAGCTCATCTCTTTCAAATGTTCATTCCTGGTTTGGAGAATCCTTAGAGGGAAGCTGCCCACTAATGAAAAGCTTATCAGCTTTGGACAAGCTCCTTCACAGTGCTATTGTTGCTATAGACCTGGACAGGATACCATTGAGCACATTTTTGTTGTAGGAGCTTTTGCTCAGTGTATTTGGAGGATGTTTGCTGACTCCTTGGGCATTAATAAAGAGTACACAACTATCAAAAACTTGTTAATGAGTAGTGGAACTCAAAGCAAAAGAATGAGGCTCACAAACTTATTTTGCATGCAACTCCTATTTTCATCTGCTGGAACCTTTAGAAGAATAGATGTGCTTCCAAGTATGGTAGGAAGCAATCTAATCTTGCTAGAGTCAAGTTCTCTATCTTCAAAGACACCTCTAACCTGCTCAACACTACATTTCTATATATTGATTGGCCAAATAACTAGAGGGACCTGGTCCTTTTGATTGAAAAGTGTTACCATGACACCAAAATCACTCTTGTCTGCTGGACCAAGCCAACTGACCACATGGTGAAACTGAACACTGAAGGTAGTGCTCTTAATAACCCTGGCAACATTGGTGGAGGAGGAATCCTTAGAAATGCACATAGTGAACTTATATTTGCTTATGCAGTCTCTTTGGGTGCAGGTACTAACAACCAAGTAGAGATTAAGGCGGCAATATTTGGTCTCTCTTGGTGTCTTCAACTTGGTTATACACAGGTAGTGCTGGAAGTTGATTCTCAGATTCTACTCAAGTGGCTGCAACATGAAGTAAAGCCACCTTGGGCCATCACAAAGCTACTAGACAAGCTCAACAACATCATTAACCATTTCCAATCTTTTAAATGCAGCCACACCTTCAGAGAAGCCAACTCCACAACTGATAGTTTGTCCAAACATAGTCACAAATGCACTGCTCTATAACTTTACTTCACCAAGCAAGATCTTCCCAAAGAGGTAAGAGCTGACATGGAACTAGATAAGCTGGAAATGGCTAACTTCAGAAGGAGAAGGCTCAAGAGAATCAAGAAACCACCATGACCTCTTCAGCTTTGTTGGTCCAACTTACTATTTAAAATGGTTATTATTATGCATAGTTATAGCTAATTTGATGGTTCTATAGTTAGGATCAATATAAATGGGAAAGTCTCCCCAGCTACCTGCTTGCTTAGTATAACCAAATTAACTTTACAAGTTAGGATTAGAATAGATGTTTTCTTCCTTTTTCTTTTCTCTCTTGGCTGTGCAGGTACATACAAACCTACAACATATCAACCATCAATTGGAAGGCCTTTTAAATGTGCATCCTGGTATAATTGTGGCATGATACAATACTTGAAAGCCTGGACCTTGCCTAGGAGATGCAAGTATGATGCAGAACTGCAATAATGGAGCCAACAAATTGAGGTGCAGGCTGCTGCAATGCAACCTCTTATTGGTATATTGTACCTAGTACATGTGCTTGCCTTGGCTTCTTTTGGTGCAGGTACAAAATGTGGCAGGTAGTTAAGCAACTGCAACTCTTAAACCATCCAACATACAACATCCAACAACAACATCATTCATCAACAAGTCCAGCAATCTACAGCACATAAGGAATAAATCCAAAGTAAAAGTTATAGTAGCCTGTACCTTTAACTTGTGCAGGTTGCTTGGTTGTGCAGTATCTGAGAAGATGCAGTGGGATTTGGAGAGCAAGGTCATAATGCTGAAGGTTGCCATAATAAGATACACTAAGAAGCTCCAACACATGAACCACCAACAACTCCAAGTGATGTTGCAGGTCTTTCCTCTCTTGTTAGTTTGTGTTGGTTCTTTTTGGTCTTGTTTTCTGGTTTGTGCAGGTACACCACAGTACAAAACCTGGAATGATTCAACACCAATAAGAACAAGAGGAGCAGCAACTTATTGGTTTAGTTGGTTTGTTTTTTATGAAGTTACATGTTACTAGAATAGAGGCAGCCATCAACAACAAAGCCATCAGAGATACTGCACATATCATCTGCTCAAACTCTCAACACTCAAGACAAGCTGCAGTACTTATGGTTTTTTCCAATATGCATCATAACACATTGGCAAACTTTACAGATGGGGAAATGCAGCACATCCAAAGGTACAGAATTGTTGTACCTCCCATATTTGGGGAACCCAAGAAGTTATGGCTTGAATAGATAATCGAAGATGTTAGTCGAGCGATCTTGAAAATCTAGCCATTTTTTAAATTCCTTCAATAACGGACACACTATTCATATCCAAATTAGCAACATCATGACAACATATACTTGCCTTGCATGATGCACTCGCATCACATGGACAAACTCGGTCTGAAAAGATTAAGAAGGATAATAATGACATGACTGCTCTCGATCCATGAAAATGGAAAGTTTCGTATACTTGCTCTACTTTGATTTAGCTATGTTTTTAATGTAGCTTAGTTGAATAGAACTAGTGTAGGTTTCTTTCTCATATTTACATGAAAGGGGAGAGTCTCCCTCATTTACGTTTTTCTTAGTCGCATTATATCGAGAGGAGTCCTCTCATAGGTTTATCGCTTTTCCACTTAGTACTCAAGGATGAGTTGGCCTACCTTAGTAGGTTAGCTGACTTATGAACCACCTTAAGTTCGGAGGTAAGGTTTATGTTCCCCTCCATGTATTTTTAATATTATTTTTATTTATGATAAGGCTTGGGAGTGCTGCTTAACCCTGACTGTGTATGAGAGGTAGGAGCCTTATGTAGGGTCTGTTCCCACAAAAAACAATGGCCAAGTTATCCCTGAATGTAAGAAGTATGGGAAGAATCACAAAGGAGAGTGTATAGCGGGATTAAATATATGCTATAGGTGTGGCAAGCCGGTTCATCATGCTAAGAAGTGTAGAGTTAAAGATGGTCATCCTAAAGGCCAATTTTCTCATGGAGGGAAAGTCCAACAAGGTGCGCAATCTCAACCAAAGGGTAGTTAATTCAATAGTCGATTTTATGTTCTTCATTCTAGGCAAGAGGTGGAGGAGACTTTCTGTCACGACCCAACCCTGTAGGCTGTGACTGGGGTCCGACCTGGACCCCCTGTACACTTAGCTATCAACTGTGGTAACATTGAACTACAATTAAAACAATATTATGTAACCAAGCCCTACTGGGCGATAACATTTTCGTAAATCTGTAGCCCTTTTCGTTTGTATCACAACATGATAGGGCACGCAAGCCGATAAGGCTGCCATAACATCATATCATATATCATGTACCATGTAGACCCATATGAATCACACTGGCATACATAACCCATATATACATGTTTGTAGACCTCTAAAAATATAAATGACAACATATGGCGGGACAGGGCCACCGCCATACCCCTGAATGGACAAAACAATTTTCATACATCCGTGGACAATATCAAAAACTAGGCCCCGATATAATGGAGCCTCTTCCAACTGAGCTACATGGAATCCTAATCTGACGGACTCCCAAAATATGTATCTGTACCTGCGGGCATGAATGCAGCCCCCCGAGAAAGGGGGTCAGTACGACATATGTATTGAGTATGTAAAACATAACATGATACAACTGGAAGCATATCTAAAGTAGAGAAACAGGGGATAAAATGTCAAATAAAAAACATGTACCAGTGCTCTGTGAATCACAAAAAACATGCATGCTCAAATTTTCAATATAGCCGGCCCCATCAGGGGTCCGGTGAATCATATATATAGTATCAGTATCAGGCCCCAGGTCATCATCATAGTATCAGTACCAGGCCCCAGGCCATCATCATAGTATTAGTATTAGGCCCTAGGCCATCATCATAGTATCAATATCAGGCCCCAGGCCATCATCATAGTATCAGTATCAGGCCCCAGGCTATCATATATATACATACAGATACCGGCTCTCTAGCGAGGGACTCGGTGAACAATGTAGTGAATTGCACGAATTGGTTAACCGGCCCGAGACTCGGAGAAGAAGCGTTACAGTATACACGAGTAGAGTAGTGAGAAACCAAACACAGGTTAAATCATTATCCAAGACTCAACTATATAAGAGGACTAAGTTATTGTCTAAGAATTCGAGTAACAGTATAGTCATTCTAGCCGCCCTCTAAATGCCATTAGGGGCTACACTAATTATATCTCGAGGTTCCTAGATATATACCAAAGTAAGACTATTCACTTAAGAGTTCCAGAGAAACAGTTCGACTATTATAGGAATTCAATATTTAGAAGTAATTAAGAGATGTTTTAGAATGGAGTTGCCTCGGAGTTCAGATCAGATTCAACTTACAACTAAATCAAGGACATGCCCAAAAGAAGAAAGACAATAAGCTCTATATAGTCTGTACTTTCCTTCAGGTGATCTTCATATACATATTTCGTACCCGGCCCTTCATGGGACTCGGTGAACCACTATGGCATCGTAATCTCATTTTCGTATCAAATGCATCTCAATGAAAATGAGAGATAGCTTCCCATACATTACATTCTGACACATAGAAGCCCTACTAGGCAATACTTAATCTTCACAGGAACTCTAATACTGAGCAGTGGTTAGGGGTTATGAGGCATACTCGGAATTCTGAGAATGGAATTATCTCCGCACTTCATATACAATTCACTTAAGGCTAAACATTGCCAAAAGGAAAGAAAGATAGTTGTACGAACTTATACCAAAACATGCCAAGAGAAAACTTTACATACCTTTTGGGAGTTACCCTTTATCCTGCTCGTCTCGTCGTCTTCCGAACCTATTCAATATGAAAGTAATACGAATATCAACTACTTTTAACTTTCCAGCATCTTAGATTACGCCTTAATGTTAATGGAATCTATTTCCTTAGTCATTTCCTCGACTAGTCCTTTAGTTTGTTAAGTAGTTAACAAAATTTGGGCAGCACCTCCCCTATAATGTGTCCTATCCGAATTTCCAATTAGGTCCCTAAGACCTACAGCCAACCAACAACAACAACCTGCAGCAATTCATACCAACAATATACAACATAAACTCCAAACGACTTATTTAAAAATACGATATCACCATAGGGCGTCTAGCCTTTATTTTGTAACGCCTTTAATTATACGCAATGGGGGGTCATGTGGCATCAACCAGCATTACCCTAAACCATATTAGAAATTTTTAGGTCCTGCAATAACATGTCACATCCCCGCAGCATCAACTCACAAGAACAACGCCTTACCTTGACGATAATTCGACAATAACGACTACAATTTAGTTTATTCCGAACGCTAAGTATTCCAATGATATTTACACACTTCCAGCCACCTATAGGGCGTGTAACATGCTCCATAAGAACACAGAAAGCTCAAATTTAAATAAGAAACCTTACCTTACATTAAACTTGTCAAACTCGCCAGAACTATCAAAACGCGAAATCTGGGCAGCCCACTGTCTTATATTGTCGCTTAGTTTCAGAGGGGTAATTGAGGGAAACAGGATTTGTGGCCTCAATTAAAGTTATATACATGTGTATCAAGGTCGCAAAAAATTTTGAATTAACCCTACAACAATTTTGTATGAAAATATATGACCAAAATACTCAAAGCTGTCCGTGTAGGATTTCCAAAACCCAATCTGGGCAGTACCTCCTCTCCACTTCATCACCCTGTTTCGCGAAGATAAAAGCAAAAATGGATTGGAAAGTATAAATAAAGGTTATATACCTATGAAATACCTTTCTAAAACATATTGAATCACCCGAAACTAAGCTATACACAAGAAGTTATACCAATATTACTAACAACTGTCCCCTCCAAAAACGGGTTTATGACCTAGCTTTTTCTCTTTAAGTTTCTCTTAGTTTTCCAAGTGAAGAAATGAAAATATGATTCCGTAAGCATCATAACATACATATATACACCTCCACGTATTTTAGGAACGTCGTATATAATTAATCACGGAGAGAAAATTAGAAAACTCACCTTTAAGCTTCCAAGCTATGGCTGCCTTTCTCCTTCACGTTGTTCTCCCAAAGCTGCTGATGTTTTGGACTGATTTTTGGATAAATGAACACTTAAGAGTCATATACACATATATATATATGAGGTGGCACGTGTCATCCCTAAGGGTGGCATGTGTCAGGCCCTTATTGGTCCACCTTAACATGCGGCCAATGGGGTGCTGCCACGTGGCAGTGGGGGTCTACCTCCCCCAAGTAGGTGGGTCACCTACTTGACCCCAAGCAGGTGGTTCACCTTCCTGCTTGAGGTACTGCCATATTTCAAAAGTTTTTTCCTCCCTCATGGGTTTGTAATCTCGTTCGTAATCTCGTCTCACTTTAAGAGCCTATGAAACCCTTGCTACGTAAGCTTGGTATGTAATCAAGTAACTCACATATGTAAGATTTCTAAATTAGTAGCTTATGTAGATAAGTCAAGTCCTACAACTCGTTACTTGCCCTCCTATTCCTTCCAGATTCCTATGATTCCCCTTCCAACCTTCTCTACCACGGGGTATCACATCCTCCCTTCGTTGGAGTCATTTGATAGTGTCGTAGCATATACGGTTCATATGGTAATGTCCAAGAAACTTATGAGACATTCTGAGTTTAAAAGGGTGAGGTGTAACACTTTGATGTTGTTATCGGTATGATAAAGGTCTTTCACTATGATGTTTATGCCTTACTTGATCCTAGTACAATTTTTTCTTTTGTACTCCTTATGTGGCTATGAAATTTGATGTTAGCCCCGAAATATTGTTGGAGCCTTTTTTTCATTTATACTCCCGTAGGTGAGTCGGTTGTAGTTGAAAAGGTCTATAGAAATTATCCGATTTTGATTTTTCACAAAGTTACTTCATGTGATTTAGTTGAACTTGATATGACCAATTTTGATATAATCCTTGGTATGGATTAGCAATATGCATGTTATGCTTCGATTGTAGAACCCGTGTAGTTAAGTGTTATACCCCACACCTTTGTACATTGGAGTATATTTTTTTTAAAATGATTGTCATGTGATGGAGATTATCTATGAAGTTTTACGTGAGTAATGACAGATGAAAATAGGACTAGAAGGCTTTGGAAGGAGTTGGAGGCCAAATAAGGAGTTGTGGTACTCAATCTACTTTTGTACGCTACAAACTTGGATGTCCTACGTAATTAAGCTACTTGAGTATACGTCGAGCTTAAGTAGAAAAGATTATATAGATTCTTAAAGTAAGACGAGACTATGAACCTATGAAGAGGAGCAAAAATTAGATTCTAAACTTACGAAAAGAAGAAAGTAGGTTACAAGTAGGTGATGCACCTACTTGGAGTAAGTAGGTGACATACCTACTTGGGTGGACCACACAGAGGACACATGGCATCACCTTGGAGGGTGCATGGGATGACATTGCTACCTAAAGGCTGGACACGTATCACCCTTAGGGGTTGACATATGTCACCCTCTAAATAAGGGTATATAACCCTAAGTGAATGACTTAGGAGTCATTTTCAGCATCCTTAACTTAGCTAATTTGGAGAAAAATTAGAGAGAAAGAGAGAAGAAGCTACGGCAAGGACAAGACCGAGGTAAGACTCTAATTGTTTTCCGTGAACTAATTATCTAAGGTGTTCCTCGATCACATGGATGTGTATATATGTATATTATAATGAATAAGGAGTTATTTCTTTAGCCTTACACTTGGAAACTTGAGACAAAGTGGAAAGAAAAGAAACCTAGAGACTAAGAGAGAGACAGCCACGGATTTGGCAAATTTAAGGTAAGTCCTCCAATTTCGTTCTGTAAATTAATTATTTAGGGTATCCATAAGTTCAAGTAAGGTGTTAATAACGTGATTTAATGGTTTGGAGCAGCACCAAAAGGGTAACGAGCAGCCACTACATTTTCAGCCGCGTCAAGGAACTTTTGAGGCAAGTTTTGGCAAGGTAAGGTCTTCCCTTCCAGAGTGGAGTTAATAATGTTTTTATGGAGTGTATTACATATCTTAAATGAAGCTGGAAGTAAGAAAATAGCATAGGTATGCTTGGCTCTAGAAACAAACTAAGATGAAGTCATTTTAGTTAAATCGAAGTTGAGTAATGTGTTGTGATTGTGGTGCTGTGGATTGGAGGTGTTTGGTTGTGTGTTGCAGGGAATGAAAGTGTTCAAAAAGGGGTGTGGTTTCTTGTGGTTACATCCACACGACCCTCTGTTTCGTATGGTTAAAGGTTTTATGAAATAGATATTAAAAATCCAACTTTGGTATCGTAGTTCGAGAAAGTTTTTTGGAGGTTGTATTGTGTAATATTGTAGTGGTTTACTTGTATATAAGATGCTGATTGTTGTTTTTGGTTGGATGTAGTGATTGAGGATGTAATTAGAAGTTCGGATAGGGCAAGTTATAGAAAAGGTGATGCCCGATTTCCGTTAACTCCTATAACTAATTAAGGAACTAGTCGAGAAAGGCCAGCGAGGAAGTGAGTTCTATGAATGCTCTAATGTAACTTAAGATGCTGGAAAGTCGAGGGCTGTTAATATTCATATTTACTTCCATGTTAAATAGGTTCAAAGGACGACGAGGCAAACGTGGTTAAGAGTGGTCCATAAGAGGTATGTAAAGCCTATATCTTCTTTCTTTTAGCATGTCTTAGTCTTAAGTGGATTGTATATGTAATATGGGAATAATTCCATTCATAAAACCCTAAGTATGGTTCGTAAATATTATTCACTTCTTGATGTTTGACCTCCTTCGATAGTTGAGTTATGGATTTGTAAGTCGTCTACATGACCAAAAAGTAATACACGTGAAGCCTATCCCTTCCCTCTCTTGAAATAGTTTAATGTAAGTGAAACGATATATGATATGAGTTAGAAGTAGTCCCATTTGTAGGTTTTAGGCATAACTCATGACTTGTACTCACCTTTGAATGGTAAGGGTCTTAAAGTAGTTGAACTACGACCCTCGAGCCTTCTACATACTGAATAATAATTGGATGTGTAAGCTCCTAGACCTAGAGGCTCTTGGACATACTTTATGATAATATGTTGAGGGATGTTTGATATGTTACCAAGTTTTATATGCATGTATATGTATACAATATATAGATCGGGCCATCATTCCTCGGTATTAGTATATGAGATATGTGGATCCGGCCGACGTTCCTCGGCATTATTATGTGATATGTGGATCAGGCCATCGTTCCTTATCATTATTATATGATATGTATATATATGGTTCAGGCCATCATACCTTGGAATTATTATATGATATACGGATCAGGCCATCGTACCTCGGCATTATTATATGAGATAAGGATTGGGCCATTGTTCCTCAAACTTATTATACGATTATGGATTGGGTCATCGTTCCTCAGCGTGTACTTGCTAAATACATGAATCGGACTGTATGTTCCACAGCGCTAATAGTATGCATATGCCTATGATGATAAAATGATGTATTTGTAACACTAAGTCCCCGAACGGGCAAGATACAGTATGTGATAATAGTATACATGACCTTATTTTGTAAGGTGCAGGTACAATACTCTGTTAAATGTTATACTTGTCCCCTGCATTCCTATGGAAACTGTAATTTTCTTATGATGTGTTATGCTTTACATACTCAGTATATATATCGTACTGACCCCTCTTTATTCGGGGGGCTGCATTTTATGCCCGCAGGTATAGATACTTACTTTGGAGATCCACCATCTTAGGGTTTCAACTCAGCGATTTGGAAGCGCTCTATTGTGTTGGAGCCTAGATTTTGGTATTGACCCTTGATGTATATGGTTGCTTATTCATGGGTACAATGGGAGACCTATCCCGCCATATATTACCATTGCTATTCTTAGAGGTCTGTAGACATATGTATGTGGGTTGTTTAGAAATTTGACTTAGTTATGCCTATAAGGCATATTGTAAATGTTATTATGTTAAGGAAGCCTTATCGGCTTGCATGCCCTTTCATGATATGATGTAAATGAAAGAGACCATATGTATACACATATGTTATCACCCACAAGGGTTCAAGTGTATGGTCCTTATATTTTATAGTTATGTAGATGAGGGTCCAGGTCAGACCCTAATCGCGGCCTACGGGGTTGGGTCGTGATAGAAGTGGTATCACAGAAGTTCGTCCTCGAAGTGTCTGCAGATTGTATCTAGTAGAGTCTTGTTTATCGGTGTGTTGTGCACCACATCTATAAATAGGAGGTTACAGGACATTTAGGATGTTACCCTTCTTTCATATCTAAGATCGTGCGATAAAACCGAGTCATGGGGAATGAAATTTCTCATACTAATATGTGATTTCAGTAGAAGGACAACATCGATAGAAGAAAATAACCGACGATATTGGAGGTTATAGAGCACGTAGGTAAGAAAAGGCATGAATGAGATATATCAGGTAAGGTGCGGAAATATGATTGACATATAAAGTTGAAAAGTGAAAGGAAAGGTAGATAGGAAAGTGTAATAGGTGCAGTTCGAGTGGACATACGAGGTAAGTCCACCATTTCATACTATTGATATTGGGCGCCCTGTGTGGCTGCGATATGACGTGATATTAATATATATGTTGGCCTTGTGAGGCATTATTGTAATTTTCTGCGTGCAGGTGTTGAGATAGTAAGAGATACAGAGGAAACCCTGCCAAAATTTTCCAAGAAATAAAAAGAGAATGTATAGTTATGAACTTAAAGGCATAGTACGACGATGTGGTGACAAGGTAAAACCATTATTGAGGTAAACTTGGCATGTTGTTAAGAAAGTTAGGAGCCTGTGTTGGATACACAATAAAGGTAGAAAGTCATGAGGCATAAAGAAGTATGGTGTATATATGACTTTATTGTGGAAAATAGTAAGATCCTTGGTGGATAGGGGATGTAGATTTACAAAACAACTGATGTGTTGCGAATTTATTAGGGGGACAAGTGGTATCCACTGGAATAAGGCTAGTATTATGACAAAGCTGAAGACACGGATCATCAAAGTACAAGTGCTCCCGATTGGAGAATTTGAAATGGTTATGAGCATGATCTAATTACCGATTGGGATGAATAGAATGTGGCTTTGAATGCACTGCTACATTAAGGATATTACTCGAGTACCAGTATTCATACTGGATTTGGTACTATATATCGAGGATTCTAAGCTCCTCATAATTGTATTAAAGTTTTGTACATGGGTACACCCAAAAAAGGTAGTGGATAAGAGGAATACAAGCATGAGATAAAACCAACCGACACTACAATGTGTTAATGCAAAAACTTAAACTTGAAGTGAGATCCCATGCTGGAACAAGCTAGCAAGATCTAAAAGCCAGCAATAGACGGATAAAAGCCAATACGATATCTGAGACAGTGTAAAGGATTATTGGGAAGGACCTTGAATAGTATGACGTCAAAGGATGGGCACATACAAAAATAGGTGGATACGACAAAGGAATAATAACGAGTAACTTAAACATATTTTAAAGGTTAACAAGGCTATACTTGACTAAAGGTCAAGATGTTGGCAACCGAGTTACTGGCTACTAATATTGTGCTATACAAGTAGCAAAAAGAGGAAGGATAAGAAATCTCTCCTATGATAGAATATGAGAGAACTCTAAGGGTATGCAAAGGCAACAAAATAAGTGTGACCCAAAAGAGACTGCAAGTACGTGTTAGTACAATGACACATGGAGAGCAGAGTAAGCCAAGAGCAGGAAAGACTATGACTAGAATTGTACGCACTTTCTACAAATGGTACAAGACTAGTATGCAACCTATGAATATTGGTATGCTAAGAATAAGACTGAGTGGTTACTCGATAAAAAGAAGTCGGTAATAGCAATATGATTGCAATGTGAATGTTGGTAAGAGAACCAGAAGGAAGATCTAAGTAAGAGCGTAGTAGGACATGCCTAGAGTGTTACAAGTTGAATTAAGAGAAATTATGCGATAGCTTAAACAAAATAGAGAATCAGAAGCTTGATAGCCTATTACAGGGGATAGAAATCTTGACTCAGAAATGAAAAGCAGTTAATAAGATTATAGTACAGGCTGACCTCGCATTCTGCGGAAGTATGAGTTCATAAGGGTTACGGTAGATCGACTGACAGAATCAAGCCATTTTCTTCCAGTTAGGAAGACACATTTAGCTAAAGATTATGAAAGGTTATATGACAAGGAAATAGTAAGCCTTCATAGAGTTCCCACATCTGTTATCTCAGATAGGAAAGTTTAATTTATGGCTAACTTCTGGAGATCATTCCAGGAGGGATTGGGAACATAGGTGAATCTTGGTACAGCATTCCACCCCATGACTAATGGACAGGCCGAGCATACTATCCAGACGCTAGAAGGTATATTGTGGGAATGCATTACTTACTACAGGAGTAGCTGGTTATTAACAGATGATGCACTTGTATGCCAAAGCCCTTCAACATTATACCAGTTAATGATAGACAAAACACAGAGCGGCTATGAAGGTCGTTGTGTGAGGGAACTTTAGCACTACTCAGTAGCCAACTCTGAGGGGCAAAAAGCAAAACCAAAAGAGTAGGGGTACCAGTTGATGTCCTCTAAAGAAGATAAGAAGTAATACACAAGGTTGAATATTAATACGACCTTGGTTACAAGACTTACTTTGCCCTCCATGGACAAATGATTCTATGTGAAATGCTATCCGTTGATTACCAACATCAGCCCATGTTCCTTCAATCAAGGACTACCTATTCAGCTGAGACTATGTGAAGTTATAGGTCAAGAAGGTAGTGAGGCTATGTGGAGTTCCCATAGCTATTGTCTCAGATGAAGGAGCCCAAGTTACAGTTAACTACTAAATATCAGTCCACGAGGAGATTAGGAAGACAAATAGGTCTTCATACCCCATGTTACCCTCAGGCCGATGGACAGACTAAGCTTGCTAGCTAAATGCTAGATGAAATGTTGCGGGCCTATACGATTGACTTCAAAGATAGCTAGGACAATTGCCTACTACCTGTCGAGATTACCTATGATAATAATTATCATTCTAGTATCTAGATGACCCTGTACGAGGCTTTGAATGACAAAAAATATAGGTTTCCTATTGGTTGGTTGGATATTGGTAAAACACAACTAATAGTCCCAGACATGGTTCAACAAGCTGTGGAGAAAGGCTTGTACATGGCAGCCATTACAAAGAATTCCTAAAATCCATTTTGGACCTTATGAAAATTAACATTCGAGGACGAATGTTCTAAAGGGGGGAAGGATGTTATACCCCACACCTTTGTACATTAGAGCTTTTTTTTAAAACGGTTGCCATGTGATGTAAGTTATCTATGAAGTTATACGTGAGTAGTGACAGATGGAAATAGGACTAAAAGGCTTTGGAAGGAGTTGGAGCCAAATAAGGAGTCATGGTACTCAACCTACTTGCGTACGCTATAAACTTGGATGTCCTACGTAATTAAGCTACTTGAGTATATGTCGATCTTAAGTAGCAAAGATTATATAGATTCTTCAAGTGAGACGAGACTACGAACTTACAAAAAAGAGCAAAAACTAGATTTCAAACTTATGAAAAGAAGCAAGTAGGTGAAAATTAGGTGATGCACCTACTTGGAGTAAGTAGGTGATATACCTACTTGGGTGGATCCCACCAAGGATACGTGGCAGCACCTTGGAGGGTGCATAGGATGACGTGGCTGCCTAAGGGATGGACAAGTGTCACTCTTAGGGGATGATACATGTCACCCTCTAAATAAGGGTATATAACCCTAAGTGAATAACTAAGGAGTCATTTTCAGCATCCTTCACTTAGCCAAATTGGAGAACAATTAGAGAGAGAGAGAAGAAGCCACGGGAAGGGCAAGACCAAGGTAAGGCTCCAATATTTCTATGTGAATTAATTATTTAAGGTTTTCCTCGATCATGTGGAGGTGTATATATGCATATTATAACAACTAAGGAGTCATTTGTTCAGCCTTACACTTAGAAACTTGAGAGAAAGTGGAAAGAAAAGAAACCTAGAGACTAAGAGAGAGGTAGCCACAAATTTGGCTAATTTAAGGTAAGTCCTCCAATTTAGTTTCATGAATTAATTATTTAGGGTATACTTTGGTTAAAGTAAGGTGTTAATAATGTGATTTAATGGTTTGGAGCAGCACTAAAAGGGTAACAAGCAGCCACTATATTTTTAGTCGCGTCAAGAAACTTCCGAGGTGAGCCTTCCAAAATGGAGTTAATAATGTTGTTATGGAGTGTATTACATGTCTTAAATGTAGCTGTAAGTAAGAAAATAGCATAGGTATGCTTGGCTCTAGAAACAAACTAAGATGAAGTTATTTTAGTTAAATCGAAGTCGAGTAATGTGTTGTGATTGTGGTGTTGTGGATTGGAGGTGTTTGGTTGCGTGTTGCACGGAATGAAAGTGTTCAAAAAAGGGTGTGGGTTCTGGTGGTTACATCCACATGACCCTCCATTTCGTATGGTTAAAGGTAGATATTAAAAACCCAACTTTGATATCGTAGTTCGAGCGAGTTTTTTAGAGGTTGTATTGTGTAATGTTATAGTGGTTTACTTGTATATAAGGTTCTGATTGTTGTTGTTGGTTGGATGTAGTGATTGAGGATATAATTGGAAGTTCGAATAGGATAAGTTATAGGGGATGTGCTGCCCGATTTTTGATAACTCCTATAACTAATTAAGGAACTAGTCGAGAAAGGCCAGCGAGGAAGTGTGTTCTATGAATGCTCGAATGTAATTTAAGACGCTGGAAAGTCGAGGGTTGATAATATTTGTATTTACTTCCATGTTAAATAGGTTCAAAGGACGACGAGACAAATATGGTTAAGAGTGGTCCATAAGAGGTATGTAAAGTCTATATCTTCTTTCTTTTGGCATGTCTTAGTCTTAAGTGGATTGTATATGTAATGTGAGAATAATTCCATTTATAGAACCCCGAGTATGGTTCATAAATATTATTCACTTCTCGATGTTCAAACTCCTGCGATAGTTGAGTTATGGATTTGTAAGTCATCCACATGACGAAAAGTAGTACACGTGAAGCCTATTCCTTCCCTCTCTTGAAATAGTTTGATATAAGTGAAGCGATATATGATATGACTTAGAAGTAGTCCCTTTTGTAGGTTCCGAGCATAACTCATGACTTGTACTTACCTTTGAATGGTAAGGGTCTTAAAGTAGTTGAACTACGACCCTCGAGCCTTCTACATACTGAATAATAATTGGATGTGTAAGCTCCTAGACCTAGAGGCTCTTGGACATACTTTATGATAATATGTTGAGGGATGCTTGATATGTTACCAAGTTTTACGTGCATATATATGTATATAATATACAGATTGGGCCATCGTTCCTCGGCACTAGTATATGAGATATGTGGATCGTGTCGTCGTTCCTCGGCATTATATGTAATACATGGATCGGCCCATCGTTCCTCAGCATTATTATACGATATGTATGTATATGAATTGGGCCATCGTACCTCAGCATTATTATATAATATATAGATTGGGTCATCGTACCTCGACATTATTATATGAGATACGGATCGGGCCATTGTTCCTCGACATTATTATATAATATATGGATCGGGCCATCATTCCTCGGCGTGTACTTGCTATATATATGAATCGGACTATATGTTCCACACCGCTAATAGTATGCATATGCCTATGATGATAAAATGATGCATTTGTAACACCGATTCCCCGAGCAATCCAGATACAGTATGTGATAATAGTATACATGACCTTATTTTTGTAAGGTGTAGCTACAGTACTCTGTTAAATGTTATACTTGTTCGCTGCATCCCTATGGCAACTGTAATTTCCTTATGATGTGTTATGCTTTACATACTCAGTACATATATTGTACTGACCCCCTTTTCTTTGGGGGGCTGCGTTTCATGCCCACAGGTACAGATACTTACTTTGGAGATTCGCCAGGTTAGGGTTTCCACTCAGCGATTTGGAAGTGCTCCGTTGTGCTGAAGCCCAGATTTTGGTACTGACCCTTGATGTATGTGGTTACTTATTTAGGGTTCGGCAAGGGCCCTATCCCGCCATATATTACTGTTGATATTCTTAGAGGTCTGTAGACATATGTATGTGGGTTGTTTACAAGTTTGAATCAGTTATGCCTATAAGGCATATTGTAAATGTTATTATGTTAAGAAAGGCTTGTCGGCTTGCATGCCCTTTCATGATATGATGTAAATGAAAGAGGCCATATGTATACACATATGTTATCACCCACTGGGGTTCTAGTGTATTGTCCTCGTATTTGATAGTTATGTAGATGGGGATCCAGGTCGGAGCCCAGTCGCGGCCTACGGGGTTGTGTTGTGACATTAAGTTTCAATTTCCAAATGACTCGATCCTAGAATGGAAGGATAGTAATTTTGTGTTTAAGGGTCAATTCATCTCGTACCTAAAGTTTGAAAAATAATTTCCAAAGGTTGCATCTACCATTTGTACAGGTTAGGGATACTAATTCTGAAGACTCTACTTTAGAGTCATTCCCTATTGTAATGTATGTTATGTACGTTAAATTGGGAGTTATTCCATTCGTAAAGCTCTGAGTACAGTTCATAATTCTTATCCACTTCATGATGGTCGAACTCCTGTAATAGTCAAACTATTTTCTTTTTAAGGTTTTTTTTATACGATAAAAGGTAATGTATATAAAGCCTAGTCTTTCTCTTCTTTTGGCATATTTCCAAGTTAAGTAGTGAATGATATGAACTTGAGCATAAATCTACTCATAAATTCCAAGCATAATTCACAACCCTTATTTACTTCTTAATGAAAGCACTCTTATAGTAATTGAACTAGGACCTCTCAAGCCTTCCATACTTTAGGAAGTGAGAAGTACGTAAAGTCTATCTTTCTTTTCTTTTGGCATATCTCAGTCCTAAGTGGATTGTGTATGTAATGTGGGAATAATTCCATTCATAAAACCTTGAGTATGGTTCATCAATCTTATTCACTTCTCGATATTAGAACTCCTGCGATAGTTGAGTTATGGACTTGTAAGTCTTCTACCTGACAAAAAGTAGTACACGTGAAACCTATCCCTTCCTTCTTTTGAAACAATAGAATGTAAGTGAAGTGATATATGGTATGAGTTAGAGGTGATCCCATTTATAGGTTTCGGGTATAAATCATGACTTGTACTCACTTCTTGAGGTTGGGATTCTTAAAGTGGTGAAACTCCTATTCCTCGACCCTTCTATTGGCTGAGTAATGATTGGATGTATAAACTCTTATACCTAGAGACTCTTTGACACATCTTATGATGATATTTAGGAGATGGTTGTTACGTTACCAGGTTTTATGTGCACGTATATGCATTATTATATGTATAGGGACCGGGCCGTACGTTCCTCGGCACTAACGTGTTATATGTATAGGGATCGGGCCGTACGTTCCTCGGCAGTAATGTGTTATATGTATAAGGATCGGGCCGTACGTTCCTCAGCACTAATGTATTATATATATGGATCGGGCCAAACGCTTCTCGGCACTAACATGTTATATGTGTAGGAATTGGGCCAGACGTTCCTCAGCAATAACCTATCATATCTATATAGATTGGGCTATACGTCCCACAGCGCTAATAGTTTGCATATGCCTACGATGACAAAATGATGTATTTGTAACATCGGGTCCCCAAGCAGGCCGGATACGGTACGTGATAATGATATATATGACCTTACTTTGTAAGGTGCAGGTACAGTACTCTGTTAAATTTTATACTTGTCCCCTGCACCCTCACGGTAACTGTAAATTCCTTATGATGTTTTATCCCCTACTTCTATTTTAGATATGCTTTTGGATATATTATATTATGTTTTACATACTCAGTACATATGTCGTACTGACCCCCTTTCCTCGGAAGGCTGCATTCATGCCCGCAGGTACAGGTACACAGTTTGGAGATCCGCCAGCATAGGAGTCCCACTCAGCGGTCCAGAGGTGCTCTATTGTGCTGGAGCCTAATTTTGGGTACTAAACCTTAATGTATATATTCCTTTTGTTCATAGGTATGGCGGGGGCCCTATCCCGCCGTATGTTACTATTCTTACTCTTAGAGGTCTATGGATATGTACGTGAGTGGTATGGATGGTATGTGCATATATGTACAGTTATGCTCATATGACTTATGATTTGGGCGTTCCCGAAGTCGTAACAGCCGTGTCGGCTAGCATGTATATGTATTACAGAATAACCCTATATGTTATGACAGCCTTGTCGGCTACACTACGAGTCGAGCAGGAAACGAATTTACTTATAGTTGGCAGGGGTACATGTGCGTGTCCAATTCAGGCACCCGTCGCGGCTTACGGGGTTTGGTCATGACAGAAGTTGTATCAGAGCAGTTCGTCCTTGGAATGTCCACAAACCGTGTCTAGTAGAGGCTTGTTTATCGGTGTATTTTGCACCATATCTATAAATAGGAGGCTAAAGGACATTTAGGATGTTACTTTCTTTCATATCTAAGATCGTACGATAGAGCCGAGTCATAGGGAATAAAAATTCAGCATACTAACCTGTGATTTCAACAGGAGGACAACATCGATAAAAGAAGTGACTGACGATGTTTGAAGTTACAAGGCACGTAGGTAAGCAAAGGCACGAAGGACCTATGTCAGGTAAGGTGTTGCAATACGATTGACTTATAAAGTTGAAAAATGAAAGGAAAAGTATACAAGAAAGTGCAACAGGTGCAGTTCAAGTGGACATACAAGGTAAGTCCATTGTCATACTGCTAATTGTGGACGCCCTGTGTGGATGCGATATGAGATGATATGACTATATATGTGTTCCCTGTATGGCTTCTATATGATATGATCTGAATATATATATACATGCATGCCCTGTGAGGCACTGTTGGCATTTTCTGCATGCAGGTGTGGATATAGAGCCCGTTTAGATTGGCTTAAAAAAAGTAACTTTTATGTATGAAGTGCTTTTAGAACTTTGAAGTGCTGAAAGTTATTTTTATAAATAAGCAGTTGAGTGTTTGGATAAAAGTGCTTATGATGTGAATTTTAGGGTTAAAACAATAAAAAAAGGTAGTTTGGGAATTTAGTTAAAATATAAGGAATATAAAAGTAATTTTCATGGTCAAAGAAAATGACTTTAAGCACTTTGAAAAAAAAAGTTAGGAATCCTAACTTTTCATTTTTGACTGACTTTAAGAACTTTATGGCTTAAAGTCAGCATTAGGCAAACACGTCCAAAAGCTAAAAAGGGGCTTTAAGCTGGTTTTGACCAACTTAAAGCCAATCCAAACGGGCTCATAGTGAGAAATACAGAGGAAACTCTGCCCAAATTCTCCTAGAAATAAGAAGAGAATGAGATATAGGGATGTAGTATGTCTTGAAAGGTTGTTCCCACAACAATAATGAGATTTGATTAAACTACGAGTATGGTTGGCCTCGAGAAATGAATTAATGGTTGAATTAATGGCAATTAAAACTAGGGGGTCGATACTGGTATGGTAGGACGAAGTTGGAAAAGACTTATAATCCAAAGAAGATAATTTAGAGAAGACTGACAGGGCTGGATAGAATGATATATTAAGGCACCGACCGAAGTGATACACAGGGTTAAACTATGATGAGTTATGGTTAAAAGAAGTAACAGTATGATTAAGACAAGAGTACAAGGGAAAAGAATTGTGACGGATATAAAGTAGTAATAAGACAGTTTGTGAGACATTAAGGATAAGACTAACTAAGAAGGGTAAGTAGCCCATAGTAAGGAAATAACTAAAAGGTATGGCGTGTTCCATGTGAATGGAATGTAAAGATAGGTGTGAAACAGAAAAACAAGCTATGGATCAAATAATGAAGATTTATCAAGTTCTGTAAGGAAAGTTTCGAATAAAAGGTATGTGACAACGAAAAGGATAGCTAGTACAAGGAAATAAAGAGTAATATGGAATTCTTTGCGCACAACCAAAAATGGATATGAGCTGGAGGAATAATAGAGAAGTTCTAATAGAGGCACTTAAGATAGATGTGATTAATTAAGTATGAGTATCGAACAAAAAGGGAAATAGACAGTTACGAACTGAAGGTATAGTACGATGAAAAGGTGATAAGATAAGGCCACTACTACAATGAAGTTTCTATGGTTTTAAGCAGGATTAGAAGTGAGCCTTAAGAACACGAAAAAGATGAAAGTTCAGGAGCCATAAAGAAGTATTGTGTATACGCAACTCCACCTTGATGATTAGTGAGATCCTGCAAGGAGAAGGAATGTCGATTTGCAGAACAACAGCTGCATTATGAGGTTATTAGAAGAATAAGTGGTATCCACTGGAATAAGGCTAGTATAATAACGGAGCTTGAGACACGAATCATCAAAGTATAAGTGCTCCCGAGTGGAGAATTTGAACCAATTATGAGCACGAGCTAATCACTGATAGGGATGATTTAACAGAAAATGCAGATATGGTGTTACACGTTAAATATGTTGGAGTAGAATTATTCGTGTGTGAATAGATGGAAATAAATGGAGGATGACATGGGTACACCCTAAAAGGGGGGAAATGGACAAGAGAAGTACAAGCGTAAGAGAAAATCAACTGACGCTATCGTATGTAAATGGGAATGCTTAAACTTCAAACAAGACCCCATAAGGGATGGATGCAATCATACCCGCACTAATACACCGGATTCCATCAAAACTCCGAAGTTAAGCTTGCTTAGGTGAGAGTAGCACTGGGATGGGTGACCCCTTGGGAAGTGAGAAAGGAAATGAAACAAGTAGGACAAAAAGAGATTGTAAGCGCGTGTTAGTACAATAACACATATAGAACAGAGTAAGCCAAGAGCAGAAACGATTATGACTAAATTAGAATGCACCTCGTGCAAATGGCACAAGAATAATTATGCAGCCTACGAGCAAGATTAAATGATTATTCGATAAAAGGAAGTCAGTAATAGCAATATGATTGCCATATTCAGAATCTTTTAAAGAAAAGTATAAGATGGTTCGAGACAGAACTATTAAGACATAATTGGTATTAAGGAAAAAAGCCATAGTGGAGCCCTGACCTCGACAGAAGAAGGTAAGAGACTAATATAGCGACACTAAGGCATTTTCTGAATTTCTCTAAGTACCTACACACGTTTTGTAAGGATTACAATATAATGCATGGTAATAAAACTGGAAAGAAGATTTGAGTAAAGGCACAGTGGAATATACCTGGAGTATTACAAGTTGGCGTAAGAGAAATTGTGAAATAGCTTGAACAAGATCGAGTATCAGAAGTCGAATGACCAATTATAGGATGAAAATATATGTTATCACAATAGAAAGGAATCTCCCTACAGTTTGTATAAAGTCTTAAGGGAAGTTTAATTCAACATTCGGGGACGAATGTTCTAAAGAGGGGGAAGGATGTTACACCCCACACTCTCAAGCTCGGAATATCTCTTAAGTTCCTTAGACATTATCATGTGAGTTGGATAAGCTATGACAATATCAAACGACTTTAAGGAAAGGCAAATGTGATACCCCATAGAAGAGAAGGTTGGAAATAAATTCATAAGAATCCGAAAGGAATTGGAGGCCAAGTAATGAGTCGTAGGACTCGATTTACCTATGTAAGCTACTAACTTAGAAGTCTTACATACTCAAGCTATTTGATTACATACCAAGATTACGTAGAATGGATTACATAGGCTCTTAAAATAGGACGAGATTATGAACCCACGAGGAAGAGGAGAGGACGACACATGGCAGTCAATGGAGGAGCGACACATAGAAGCACCTCAAGTAAGCAGGTGATGCACCTACTTAGGGTCAAGTAGGTGATACAACACCTTAGGAGTGGACCCCACTGCTACGTGGCAGCCTATAATAGGCTGCATAGATGTGTTGGTCCAATCACGGCTGGACACGTGTCATCCTAAGGGGCTGACATGTGTCACCTCCAAGGAAGACCATATATATACATGTTACATGACTCTTAAGGTGATTTGTATACAGAAAACTTCAGCAGCAACAAAAAAAAAGAACCCTAAGTCTAGAGATAAAAAAAAGGAGGGCTTGGAAAAAAAAATAGGTAAGTCCCGATTTCGTCCGTAAATTAGTTATCCAGCATATACCACGATGATATGGAGGTATTAGAAGTATAAAATCATGGCTTGGTGCAGCCAAAACTATTACACCCCACCCTTTTTAAACTCGGAATGTCTCATAAGTTCCTTGGACATTATCATGTGAGACGGATATGCTACGACACTATCAAATGGCTCTAAAGAAGGGAGAATGTGATACCCCATAGTAGAGAAGGTTGGAGATGAAATCATAAGAGTCCGGAAGGAATTGGAGGCCAAGTAATGGGTCGTAGGACTCAATTTATCTACATAAGCTACTAACTTGGAAGTCTTACATACTTAAGCTATTGGAGTACGTACCAAGCTTGGGTAGAATGGGTTATATAGGCTCTTAAAATAAGACGAGATTATGAACCTACGAGAGGGAGCAAAAACTAGTTTCCGAACTTACGAAAGTGAAGCAAGTAGGTGACAAGCAAGCAGGTGACAAGCAAGTAGGTGACAAGCAAGCAGGTGAAAAGCAGGCAGGTGACAAGCAAGCAGGTAACTCACCTACTTGGGATGGACCCCACGCTGCCACATAGCAGTTTTGTGTTGGAAGCTTGGACGAGGTGGCACCCTAGGAGGCTGCCACGTGTCACCCTAGGGGGATGCCATGGGTTACCTCCTAAGGAGGTGTATATATACATGTTGGCTGACTCTTAACTCATTTTCCATCCAAAAACATCAGCCAAATAAGAGGAAAAACGTGAAGAACCAAAAGGAACAAGGCAGCCACGTTTTTGAAGAATTAAAGGTGAGTTCTTCGATTTTTCATTCGTGAATTAATTAGCTACGGTGTTCCTCAAGCACGTGGATCTGTATATATGTATATATATGTATATGATGATGACTACGGCGTCTTTTATTTAACCTTACGCTTAGAAACTTGAAAGAAAGTTGAAGGAAAAACTTGAAGAACAAATAAGGAGGGCTACGGGTTTGGGGGCTGCCAAGGTAAGCCTCTGAGTTTCGTTCTGTGAATTAATTATTTTAGGTGTTCCACGGTTATATAATAGTGTTTTATAATGAAAATTTTCAATTTGGGGCAGCGGAGAGGTGGCACAAATAGTCCGCCCCATTTCAGCACATCAAGAAGTTTCCGAGATGTAGTTTTGGCGAGTTGTGGCCAATTTCGGGTAAGGTAAGGTTTATTCTTTAAATTTGAGATTTATGGTGTTCTTATGGAGCATTTTAAACATCCTATATGTGTCTGTAAGTGTGTAAATATCATTGGAACACTTGATGTTCGGCATAAACTAAATTGGAGTCGCTAGAAGTGAATTGTCGTCGAAATAAAGTGTCGTTCTTTTGAGTTGTTGCTGCAGGGGTGTAATGTGTTGTTGTAGGGACTAAATGATTATAAAAGGGGTGTGTATGCTTCTGGTTTCATCCACATGACCTCTCGTGTCGTATAATGAAAGGCGTTATAGAATAAAGACTAGACACCCTATTTTGATATCGTCTTTTCGAATGAGTCATTTGGAGTTATGTTGTATATTGTTGGTGTGAATTGCTGCAGGTTATTGTTGTTGGTTGGCTGTAGGCCTTAGGGACATAATTGGAAATTTGGATAGGGCACATTATAGGAGAGGTACTGCTCAATTTTTGTTAACGCCTTAACAAACTAAAGAATTAGTCGAGGAAACGACTACGGAAATAGATTCCATAAATATTAAGGCGTAACCTAAGATGCTGGAAAGTTAAGAGTAGTTGATATTCATATTACTTTCATATTGAATAGGTTCAGAAAATGACGAGACGAGCAGGATAAAGGGTAACTCCCAAGAGGTATGTAAAGCTTTCTCTTGACATATTTTGGCATAGGTAAGTAAAGCTCATTCTCTTTCTTCTGTTGGCATGTCCTAGTTGTAAGATGAATGTGATACGAGCTCCGGGGTAATTCCATTCTTAAGTATCTCTTATTTACTACTGGATGTTGAATTCTATGGTAGTTAAACTATTATCCTGGAAACTCTTTTATGTTTAAAAGGTATGAATATCCAAACTCATAGTCATAAAACTATTCGAAGACAAATACTCTGGAATTCTTAAGTGAATAGTCTTACTTTGGTATATGTCTAGGAACCTCGAAATGTAATCAATGTAGTGCCTAATGGCATTTAGAGGGCAGCCAGAATGACTATACTATTACTCGAATTCTTGAACAATAACTTAGTCCTCTTATAGAGCTGAGTCTCAGATAATGACTTAAACTGTGTTTTGTTTCTCACTACTCTACTCGTGTATACTGTAACACTTCTTCTCTAAGTCCCGGGCCGGTTGTCAGATTCGTGTAATTCACTGCATTGTTCACCGAGTCCCTCGCTAGGGGGCTGACATCTGTATGTATATATATGATGGCTTGGGGCCTGATACTGATACTATGATGATGTGTTGTAATAAGGTGACGATGGCACGGGGCCTAATACTGATACTATATATATGATTCACCGGACCCCTGACGGGGCCGACTATATTGAAAATTTGAGCATGCATGTTTTTATGATTCACAGAGTACAGGTACATATTCGTGATTTGATAAATTGTTCTCTTGCTTCTCTGTTTCGAATATACCTCCAGTTGTATTATGTTACGTTTTATATACTCAATACATATGTCGTACTGACCCCCTTTCTTTGGGGGGCTGCATTTCATGCCCGCAGGTACAGGTACAGGTTTTGGGAATCCGTCAGCTTAGGATTCCGCTCAGTTCAACTAGAGGAGGCTCTATTGTATCGGAGCCTAGTTTTTGATACTAACCGTTGATGTATAAGAATTATTTTGTCTATTCAGGGGTACGGCGGGGGCCCTGTCCCGCCATGTGTTGTCGTTAATATTTTTAGAGGTCTGCAGACATGTATATGTGGGTTGTATATGTCAGTGTGATTCAGATGGGTCTACATGGTACATGATATAAGATATTATGTTATGGCAGCCTTGTCGGCTTGCGCGCCCTGTCATGTTGTGATACAAACGAAAAGGGCTACAAGTTTACAAAAATATTATCGCCCAGTGAGGCTTTGTTACATAATATTGCTTTATTTACAGTTCAATTTTACCAAAGTTGATAGCTAGGTATACGAGGGCTCCAGGTCGGACCCCAGTCACGGCCTACGGGGTTGGGTCGTGACAAAAGTGGTATCAGAGCAGTTCGTCCTTGGATTGTCTATAGACCGTGTCTAGTAGAGTCTTGGTTATCGATGTGTTGCGCGCCACATCTATAAACAGGAAGCTACAAGACATTTAGGATATTTCCTTTCCTTTATATCTGAGATCGTGCTATAGATCCGAGTCATAGGAAAATTCCTTATACTAACCTTGGATCTTAACAGAAGGACGACACCAACAGAGGGAGGTAATTGACGACATGGGACATTACGAAGCACGCAAGTAAGTAAAGTAAAGGCACTGAAGATATCTGTTGGGTAAGGTATTGAACTAATATTGAAATGTAAAGTTGAAACCAGAAAGGAAAGCAGACAGGAAGTGCAACAGAGGCAATTTGAAATTGGACATACGAGGTTAGTCCAGTATTTTTATATTATTATTGACATTGAAAGCCCTGTGTGGCTGCGATATAAGATGATATTGAAAGCCCTGTGTGGCTGTGATATGACCTGAATATATATATATGTGTTGGCCCTGTGAGGTGTTGTTGGTATTTGCTGCGTGTAGGTTGTGGGATAGTAAGAAGTATAGAGGAAACTCTGCCGAAATTTTCCTAGAACGGGGAAAAGGAAATGAAACATAGATTTTTGAGTTGTCTGAGAAATTGATACCAAGTACCCCTACCATGTTTAACTAAAGCTTTAAGAGGTACCCCTCTGGTCGTTGATAAGGGGAACCCTTTTCAGTTGAAGAATTTTATCTCAGAGGAACAAAAGCTGATGTAAGTAGTAAAGTTCAGACTACGGTATCTCCAGCCGTATTTGTATTGTAGGAATATAAACAGAGGGCTCAGGATGAAGGATAAGATTCCCCGCGAATGAGCTTCACTCTTTTTGAAAAAAATATGCCAAACCCTCAACTCATATTGTAAATTAGACGAGTTGTTCATAACTTGAGATAAACTCAGAAGAGGACCAGGTAGGTCAAGTATTAAAAGGAAAGTACTGTGATGTGTAAGAGGTTCTGGGTTCTCCCCACAGTGGTTGGAAAAAGAATGATTTATGATAACAGTTTATAGTTCTCCGCCGACTAATTGGGGAAAGAACCTCTAATAGAAGCACCGCAAAGAGATATCAGGAACTGAATATGGGTATGAACCGAAACAGGGTGATACAATTATAGGGGAATAAAGTAAGACCACTAATAAAGCGCACTTGGTATACGTTGATTAAGTTAAAAGCCTGTGTTGAGCATGGAGTAAGAGTATGGAGCTTAAGATATAAAGAAATGACGCGTGTACACAACGTCGCCCCAAAAATAGTGGAACCCTTACGGGACGAGGAAGACAAATTTAAGGAATAAATGGCACAACTTCATTCATCCCAAGAAACAAAGGATACAGGTTGGGACAAAGCCACTACTTCAAGAAAAATTGGAATAGTTATCGTCAGAATACTAGTACTGCGTAATTGAAATTGGAACGACTATAAGTACAAATAGAGGAAAGTACGAGTACCCTCTAAAGGGGGGAAGTTAATGAGAAAATGGCAAAAGTAAGGTGAAGGCAATCGATATGGGAATATATTTGAGATGGACGTCTAAACTTCACTAAGATATCTTACCAAACCAAGTTAGAAAGGTCCGGAAGCCGCCAATAATTGAATGGAAGCCAGAATGCTACATAAGGCAGTGTTAAGAAGTTTGTGACAAGACCCTGAACAACATAACACTAGAAGGCGGCTGAGTATAAAAAATAAAAGAGTGTAACCATGAAAGGATATCAACCAACTTAAGAGACATTACGAAGGATAATGACAGCATGCTAGACCAAAAGCCAAAATATTGATTATAGCGTTAGTCGCAAATGATGTTGCGATAGATAAATAACCACAGAAAAAGTAATAGAAAGCCTCCTGTGGTAGAAAATGAGGAGAACACAAAGTGAATAGAGGATAGTGGAGCTAAAGGTCTACGCCGATACTGGATGCAAGATAACAGACGAAAGGACATGGAAAAACATAAAGACTCACGAGACAACGCTAAGGTAAATCTGGAGCTGAGTTGAGTGCCCTACACATTATGGCAAGGATTACAATGAAACGCGACACGAAGACTTCCCAGGGAGGTCACCCATCCCAGTATTACTCTCTCCCCAGCACGCTTAACCTCAAAATTCTGATGGAACTTAATGTGTTAGTGATGGTATGATCACGAGAGATGGAAGAATCGGAACTAGCGGCGGAGGAACGACACGAGATTATGTTCCTGGAATACGATACGTTACGTTAAGGCAATTATGATAAGGGCTTAAGAAAAATAAGAATGATTAGCTAATTGCTAACTAACGACACATTCAAATGCCACAGTTCTTCAACATAGTACCTGTTAATAAGAGGCAAACCACCGAAGGGCTATATGGGCCAGTGGGCGAGGGAATTTCGACACCACTGGGCGGCCAACTCTGAGGGCGAGAAAAAGCAAAACCCAAAAGGTAAGGATATCAGCTGATGTAACTTACGGATGACAAGAAGTAATACCCAAAGTCGGAAATTCCATAATATGACCAGGACTACAAGACTCATTCTACACTCCATCGATAGATGACTCTGAAGGGAATGTTACCCGTGGATTAATGATATTGGCCCTTTCTCCTTTGAGCAAAGTCTACCTACTCAGCCGAGAAGGTGTAAAATTATACGGTGAAGAAATGGTAAGACCTTATGGAATCCTTATAGCTATTATTCCAGGAAAAGAAGCCCAAGTTACAATTAACTACCGAGAGATGCAAGGATAGATTAAGCCAAACTATTGAGATGGAATTGGTACTACGGGTTACATAATACATGGCCACGATTGGGCCAAAGATCTCCCCCGATATTGAATGTAGGATAAGGGAGAAAAAGGCAAGGTAAAACATGAGGACTAGCGAGATAGCGCTAGGATACTTCTTGTACCCTCTCATATTCTTGTAAAGGTAAAGAATGACACAAGATAATGTGTCTAGAAGGTTACAAGTGGGGGTAAGGAAAGTGGTGAAAGAGTTTAAATGAAACTGGCAGAACTAGCTGGTTACTACAGGATGGCGAGTATATACGCAAACATTCCATCAGAATTATACCAAATCATGTTAGATAAAGCACAGAATGACTATGAGAGACATTATATGAGGGGACTTCAGCATTATTCAGTAGCCAACCCCTAAGGATTGGGAAAAAGAGAAGAAGAACCCAACAGATGGTGTGCCAGTTAAAGTTTGAAAGAAAGTCGAGAAGAACTATACGAGGCTAACGATTCCCAAGTTATTAGTGTCATATATGGTTGGCTTTAAGAGTAACTGAGATGATCGTCCACCACTCATTAAGGTTACTTACCATAATGGCTACCACTCTGGTATCCCAATGACTCCGTACAAGACTGGTAGAATAAGACGTGCAAGTCCCCTATTGGATGGGTAGATGTTAGAATGACTAAGTTAAAAAGGCCCCGACATGATTAAACAAGCTATTGACTAAAAACCCAGAGTCGGCAGGAATGATATACAGATAATTGACATCGACGTTCAGAGTTCAAATTGATGATTGGATGTTCATAACGGAGTCACCCAGAAAAGGGAACTAACCCAAAATATATTAGACTATATCAAGTTGATCATAAGATGGGCAACACAGCTGGTAAGTTGTGCTTACCACCTTATTTGGAAACTGTACGCCCAGTCCATCAGAATGCTTCGCAAAGATACTAACGATCCACCCAGGGTATATTCCATAAATAAAGTCCAGGAGATGGAGTCCTATGAGGAAAAAAAACCTATCGCCATCTTAGATTGGCAAACTGGAAGATTGTAGACTAAAGACGTGCCTTCCATCAAGATACGATAGAAAAACAAAACCAGAAAGAGGATGATCGGGGAACTGAAGAGAACATAAAATACAAGTATTTGCACTTGTAACTGATATTTATAGGTAACCCCAATTCCTAAAACACGTATATGAAGTATTGGTATGGAAGTATGTGTTAAGAAAATAGCAAAGAATCTCCCTACGACTTGTATAAGGTGCTAAGAGAAGTTTTGTCTAACATTCGGGGACGAATGTTCTAAAGGGGGGAAGGATGTTACACCCCACCCTTTTTAAACTCAGAATGTCTCATAATTTCCTTGGACATTATCATGTGAGACGGATACGCTACGACACTATCAAACGGCTCTAAGGAAGGGACAATGTGATACCCCATAGTAGAGAAGGTTGGAGATGAAATCATAAGAGTCCGGAAGGAATTGGAGGCCAAGTAATGGGTCGTAGGACTCAATTTATCTACGTAAGCTACTAACTTGGAAGTCTTACATACTTAAGCTATTGAAGTACGTACCAATCTTGGGTAGAATGGGTTACATAGGCTCTTAAAATAAGACGAGATTACGAACCTACGAGAGGGAGCAAAAACTAGTTTCCAAACTTACGAAAGTGAAGCAAGCAGGTAACAAGCAAGTAGGTGACAAGCAAGTAGGTGACAAGCAAGCAGGTGACAAGCGGGCAGGTGACAATCAAGTACGTGACTCACCTACTTGGGATGGACCCCACACTACCACGTGGCAGTTTTGTGTTGGAAGCTTGGACGAGGTGGCACCCTAGGAGGCTGCCACGTGTCACCCTAGGGGGATGCCACGTGTTACCTCCTAAGGAGGTGTATATATACATGTTGGCTGACTCTTAACTCATTTTCCATCCAAAAACATCAGCCAAATAAGAGGAAAAACGTGAAGAACCAAAAGGAACAAGGCAGCCACGTTTTTGAAGAATTAAAGGTGAGTTATTCGATTTTTCCTCCGTGAATTAATTAGCTACGGTGTTCCTCAAGCACGTGGAGCTGTATATATGTATATATATGTATATGATGATGACTAAGGCGTCTTTTCTATAACCTTACGCTTAGAAACTTGAAAGAAAGTTGAAGGAAAAACTTGAAGAACAAATAAGGAGGGCTACGGGTTTGGGGGCTGCCAAGGTAAGCCTCTGAGTTTCGTTCTGTGAATTAATTATTTTAGGTGTTCCACGGTTATATAATAGTGTTTTATAACGAAAATTTTCAATTTGGGGCAGCGGAGAGGTGGCACAAATAGTCCGCCCCATTTCAGCACATCAAGGAGTTTCCGAGATGTAGTTTTGGCGAGTTGTGGCCAATTTCGGGTATGGTAAGGTTTCTTATTTAAATTTGAGATTTATGGTGTTGTTATGGATCATGTTACACGTCCTATATGTTTCTGGAAGTGTGTAAATATCATTGGAACACTTGACGTTCAGCATAAACTAAATTGGAGTCGCTAGAAGTGAATTGTCGTCGAAATAAAGTGCCGTTCTTTTGAGTTGTTGCTGCAGGGGTGTAATGTGTTGTTGCAGGGACTAAATGATTATAAAATGGGTGTGGATGCTTCTGGTTTCAGCCACATGACCCCTCGTATCGTATAATGAAAGGCGTTATAGAATAAAGACTAGACACCCTATTTTGATATCGTCTTTTTGAATGAGTCATTTGGAGTTATGTTGTATATTGTTGGTGTGAATTGCTGCAGATTGTTGTTGTTGGTTGGTTGTATACCTTAGGGATATAATTGGAAATTTGGATAGGGCACATTATAGGGGAGGTGCTGCCCAATTTTCGTTAATGCCTTAACAAACTAAAGAATTAGTCGAGGAAACGACTACGGAAATAGATTCCATTAATATTAAGGCGTAACCTAAGATGCTGGAAAGTTAAGAGTAGTTGATATTCGTATTACTTTCATATTGAATAGGTTCATAAAATGACGAGACAAGCAGGATAAATGGTAACTCCCAAGAGGTATGTAAAGCTTTCTCTTGACATGTTTTGGCATAAGTAAGTAAAGCTCATTCTCTTTCTTCTGTTGGCATGTCCTAGTTGTAAGTTGAATGTGATACGAGCTCCGAGGTAATTCCATTCTTAAGTATCTCTTATTTACTACTGGATGTTGAAGTCTATGGTAGTTAAACTATTATCCTGGAAACTCTTATATGTTTAAAAGGTATGAATATACAAACTCATAGTCATAAAACTATTCGAAGACAAATACTCTGGAATTCTTAAGTGAATAGTCTTACTTTGGTATATGTCTAGGAACCTCGAAATATAATCAATGTAGCCCCTAATGGCATTTAGAGGGCAGCCAGAATGACTATACTATTACTCGAATTCTTGAACAATAACTTAGTCCTCTTATAGAGCTGAGTCTCAGATAATGACTTAAAATGTGTTTTGTTTCTTAGTACTCTACTCGTGTATACTGTAACACTTCTTCTCCGAGTCTCGAGCCGGTTGTCAGATTCGTGCAATTCACTGCATTGTTCACCGAGTCCCTCGATAGAGGGTCGGCATCTGTATGTATATATATAATGGCCTGGGGCCTGATACTAATACTATGATGATGTGTTGTAATAAGGTGACGATGGCACGGGGCCTGATACTGATACTATATATATGATTCACCGGACCCCTGACAGGGCCGGCTATATTGAAAATTTGAGCATGCGTGTTTTTATGATTCATAGAGTACAGGTACATATTCGTGATTTGATAAATTGTTCTCCTTCTTTTCTATTTCGGATATACCTCCAGTTGTATTATGTTATGTTTTACATACTTAGTACATATGTCGTACTGACCCCCTTTCTTTGGGGGCCTGCATTTCATGCCCGCAGGTACAAGTACAGGTTTTGGGAGTCCGTCAGCTTAGGATTCCACTCAGTTCAGCTAGAGGAGGCTCTATTGTATCGGAGCCTAGTTTTTTATACTGACCGTTGATGTATAAGAATTATTTTTTCTATTCAGGGGTATGGCGGGGGGCCTGTCCCGCTATGTATTGTCGTTAATATTTTTAGAGGTCTGCAGACATGTATATATGGGTTGTGTATATCAGTGTGATTCAGATGGGTCTACATGGTACATGATATAAGATATTATGTTATGGCAGCCTTGTCGGCTTGCGCGCCCTGTCATGTTGTGATACAAATGAAAAGGGCTACAAGTTTACAAAAATATTATCGCCCAGTGAGGCTTTGTTACATAATATTGCTTTATTTACAGTTCAATTTTACCAAAGTTGATAGCTAGGTATACGAGGGCTCCAGGTCGGACCCCATTCACGGCCTACGGGGTTGGGTCGTGATAAAAATGGATAGCAAACAGTCCACACAACTTTCAGCATGCTAGAGAGGTTTCCGAGGCACAATTTTGGCTATATTTGGCCAATTTCGGCTAAGGTAAGGTTTCTCCTTTAAATTTTGACTTTATGGGATTGTTATGAAGTGTATTATGTACCTTGTATACTTCTGGAAGTATAAAAAAGTCATGGATATGCTCAGCGAAAGAAACAATCAAAATTGAAGTCGTAGTAGTTAAATTGTAGTCGAAATGAGGCGTTGTGTGTGTGGAGGATGATGCTGGTTGTGTGATGTGGGTTACAGGGTCTAAATGTGTACTAAAAGAGGTGGGGATCTTCTGGTGGCATCCGCACAATCCCCACTTCGTATGGTTTAAGGTTTTGCAAATTGGAAACTAAAACCCCTATTTTGGTTGTGTAATTTCGAGCAAGTTGTTTGGAGTTTATGTTGTATATTGTTGATATGAATTGCTTAAACATATGTTGTAGGTTACTTTTTTTTTTGGCTGTAGGTATGAGGAGTGTAATTAGAAATTCGGATAGGGCACATTATAGGGGAGATGCTGTCCGATTTTTGTTAACGCCTTAACTAGTTAAGGAACTAGTCGAGAAGGCGAGCGAGGAAATGAATGCTGTGAATACTCGTAGGTAATATAAGATGCTAGAAAAGTCTAAGGTGGTTGATATTCGTATTGCTTCCATGTTAAATAGGTTTCGAGGATGACGACGTGAACGCAATTCATAGAAGTCCATAAAAGGTATATATAGCTACCATTTCTTCTCTTTTGGCATGTCTTAGATGTAAGTGTTATGTATGTTAAATTGGGAGTTATTCCATTCGTAAAGCTCCGAGTACAGTTCATAATTCTTATCCACTTCATGATGGTCGAACTCCTGTAATAGTCAAACTATTTCCTTTTTAAGGTTTTTTATATGATCAAAGGTAATGTATGTAAAGCCTATTCTTTCTCTTCTTTTGGCATATTTTCAAGTTAAGTAGTAAATGATATGAACTTGAGGATAAATCAACTCATAAATGCCAAGCATAATTCACGACCCTTATTTACTTCTTTATGAAAGCACTCTTACAGTAATTGAACTAGGACCTCTCAAGCCTTCCATACTTTAGGAAGTGAGGAGTACATAAAGTCTATGTTTCTTTTCTTTTGGCATATCTCAGTCCTAAGTGGATTGTGTATGTAATGTGGGAATAATTCCATTCATAAAACCTTGAGTATGGTTCATCAATCTTATTCACTTCTCGATATTAGAACTCCTGCGATAGTTGAGTTATGGACTTGTAAGTCTTCTACCTGACAAAAAGTAGTACACGTGAAACCTATCCCTTCCTTCTTTTGAAACAATAGAATGTAAGTGAAGTGATATATGGTATGAGTTAGAGGTGATCCCATTTATAGGTTTCGGGTATAAATCATGACTTGTACTCACTTCTTGAGGTTGGGATTCTTAAAGTGGTGAAACTCCTATTCCTCGACCCTTCTATTGGCTGAGTAATGATTGGATGTATAAACTCTTATACCTAGAGACTCTTTGACACATCTTATGATGATATTTAGGAGATGGTTGTTACGTTACCAGGTTTTATGTGCACGTATATGCATTATTATATGTATAGGGACCGAGTCGTATGTTCCTCGGCACTAATGTGTTATATATATAGGGATCGGGCCGTACATTTATATGTATAAGGATTAGGTCGTACGTTCCTCAGCACTAACGTATTATATATATGGATCGGGACAAATGCTTCTCGACACTAACATGTTATACGTGTAAGGATTGGGTCGGACGTTCCTCGGCAATAACCTATCATATCTATATGGATTGGGCTATACGTCCCACAGCGCTAATAGTATGCATATGCCTACGATGATAAAATGATGTATTTGTAACATTGGGTCCCCAAGCAGGCCGGATACGGTACGTGATAATGATATATATGACCTTACTTTGTAAGGTGCAGGTACAATACTCTGTTAAATTTTATACTTGTCCCCTGCACCCTCACGGTAACTGTAAATTCCTTATGATGTTTTATCCCCTACTTCTATTTCAGATATGCTTTTGGATATATTATATTATGTTTTACATACTCAGTACATATATCGTACTAACCCCCTTTCCTCGGGAGGCTGCATTCATGCCCGCAGGTACAGGTACACAGTTTGGAGATCCGCCAGCATAGGAGTCCCACTCAGCGGTCCAGAGGTGCTCTATTGTGCTGGAGCCTAATTTTGGGTACTAAACCTTGATGTATATATTCCTTTTATTCACGGGTACGGCGGGGGCCCTATCCCGCCGTATATTACTATTCTTACTTTTAGAGGTCTGTGGATATATATGTGAGTGGTATGGATGGTATATGTATGTATGTATAGTTATGCTCAGATGACTTATGATTTGGGCATTCCCAAAGTCATAACAGCCGTGTCGTCTAGCATGTGTATGTATTATGGAACAACCCTATATATTATGACAGCCTTGTCGGCTACACTACGAGTCGAGCAGGATATGAATTTACTTATAGTTGGCAGGGGTACACATGCATGTCTAATTTGGGCACCCATCTCGACTTACGGGGTTTGGTCATGATATGAAGAAATGACCTAGACCAATGTCTCTTTCGGATATTAGAAGCTTCTTGGGCCTAGCTCGATACTATAGAATGTATTGGAAGGTTTTTCATCAATTTCTTCACCTTTGATTAAGTTGACTCAAAGGAAAGTGGAGTTCCAATGATCGGGAACTTGTGAAAAGATTTTCCAAGAGTTGAAGGATCGTCTTACTATTGTTCTTATTTTGACTTTACCGAAAGGGTTCGATGGCTTTATTGCGTATTGTGATGCCTCAAGAATTGGACTTGGTTGTGTATTGATGCAACATGGTAAGGTGATAGCCTATACTTCTAGGAAACTTAAGGTGCATAAAAGGAACTATCCAACTCATTACTTGGAACTAGCGGCGGTTGTGTTGTTTTGATGATTTGGAGACACTATCTTTATGGTGTTCATGTAGATGTGTTCATCAATCACAAGATCTTACAATATTTTTTTAAGAAAAAAGACTTGAACCTTCGACAAAAGAGATAGCTTGAATTGTTGAAGAACTACGATATAATTGTATTGTTCCATCCGGGTAAAGCTAATATGGAAACCAATACACTTAGTAGGTTGTCCATGAATAGTGTTGCACATATAGAAGAAGGTAAGAAAGAGTTTGTTAAGGATGTGCATAGATTGGCCTGTTTAGGTATTCATTTGGTTGATGCTAATACTGGGGGTATTCTTGTTCAAAATGGTTTCAAATTGTCTCTTGTGGAGAATGTTGAGGCTACGCAAGATAATGATCCGATGTTGGTTGAATTGAATAAGTCGGCTGCTAAAACAGTCATTGAGACTTTTTCCAAAGGGGGATATGGTGTGCTTTGTTATCAAGGTCGATTGTATTTACCCAATATTGATGGTCTAAGGGAGTTGATATTGGAAGAGGCCCATAGTTCTCGGTATTCAATTCATCTGGGATCCAGTAAGATGTATCGTGATTTAAGAGAAGTGTATTGGTGTAATTGTATGAAAAAGGACATGGCAGATTATGTGGCAAGGTGTGCTAATTGTCAACAAGTGAAGGTTGAGTATCAAAAACTAAGAGGATTAGCTCAAGATATCGAGATTCCTACTTAGAAGTGGGAAGATGTGAATATAGACTCTGTGATAGGTTTGCCTCGTACTAAGAAACAACATATTCTATTTGGATTATTGTGGATCGAATGACTAAGTCGGTATCTTTTCTATCGGTTAAGACTTTTTATAGTGCCGAAGATTATACTAAGTTGTATATTCATGAGTTTTTAAGACTTCATGGTTTCCCCGTGTCTATTATATCGAATCGAGGTACTCAATTCACCTCACATTTTTAGAAGTTGTTTCAAAAGGATCTTGGTACAAAAGATAAGTGAAGTACCACTTTCCACCCCCAAACTGATGTCCAAGCCAAAAGAACGATTCAAACTTTAGAGGATATGTTGAGTACATATGTCATTGATTTCAAAGGAAGTTAGGATAATCATCTACCATTGATTGAGTTTGACTACAATAATCGTTATCATTCTAGCATCCAAACAGCTTCTTTTGAAGCCTTATATGGTAGAAGGTGGTCCCTAATGGGATGGTTTGAAGTGGGTGAGATGTTATTGATTAGTCCCAATTTGTTATTGGATTCTATGGAGAAGGTGAGTCTCATAAGAAAGAGGTTGAAGATGGCTTAAAGTCGCCAAAAATCCTATTTTGACATTAGGAAAAGAGAACTTGAATTTGATGTGGTTGATTGGGTCTATTTGAAAGCTTTGCCCATGAAGGGTGTAATGCATTTTGGTAAGAAGGGGAAATTGAGTCTTAGGTATGTGGGACCCTATAAAATTTTAAGCGTATTGGAAATGTGGCAAATGAGTTAGATTTTCCATTGGAGTTGGCTATGGTTTATCTAGTGTTTTATGTATCGATATTGAGGAAGTTTGTAGGTGACCCAAATTCTATTGTGCCATTGAAAAAGGTGAGTATTGAAGAGAACTTGACTTATAAGGAGGTTCAGGTGGAAATTCTAGATCGACAAGTAAAGAGGTTAAGAAACAAAGAGGTTGCATCCGTCAAGGTATTCCAGAGAAATCAATAAGTAAAGAGTGTTACATGGGAAGTGGAAGAGGATATGATGAGGCGATACCCATACCTCTTTCCATCCCCTCAAGCCTAAGGTACTAAGTTGTTCATTTCTCAATTTGTATAAATTCCTATGTTTCAGTTTTCCTATGTCTTTCATATGCATGCATGTTCACGAAGTTGATTTTAAAGTCATGTTTTATGCTAAGTTTGAAAATCTCATGTCCTATGCATTTTGATGTGTCACTACACTTATCTTGGGTTGCTAGTCCTCTATCCATGTCCTTTCTGTGATAGTTGAATCTCATTCGAGGACGAATGTTCTCAAGGGGGAGATATTGTAAGACCCAAGAAGTTGAAAAGTTAGAACGAAGGAAAATTTCAAGAAAAATGGACTGACTCAGATTCTATGGGTTGATCTATGAGTTGTAGGTACTTCTACGAATCGTAGGACTGATACTAAGGTTGAAAATTTGACTAAGTGAGGAAGTGAGTCTACGAGTCAAGTTATGATTCATAGAAGGATTAACGAGTCATAGATAGGACTCGTAAAGAAACTTCTGAAACTCAGGTTTTGCAGGTTTTTAGAAGTTGTAGGACGAGTTGGTCTACAACCCATAGACCTTTTGGTGAATCGTAGAACAGATTTGTAAGAGGAGATCAGAGAATCAGTTTTGAGGATTTCTCAGACTCAATAGGATGAGTCATTTATATGACTCGTATACCAAACTATGAGTCATAGAAGCCCACTGGTAGGGTCTTCTGATGGAGTTTAATATAGGGTAACATCATCTTTTCCCAATTTCAGTTCAATGAATCTTGACACTTTTAGGGGAAAGTTCAGAACCTATAACTACCCACCCTTCAAAATTCCCCCTATTTCAATTCATTCTCAAAACTTCTCTAAGGCATTGAAGGATTATTCTCTCAAGGTTCTTCTCTTACAATTTAAGTTATGGTTGCAAGAACACAAGTCTCTTCTTCAATTTCAAATTTAGATTCATCAAGGTATGTGGAATTTTATTCATGGGTTTCATTCACCCATGAAGTCCCAAGGTTTTTCCTCAAAAATCTTATCAATTTCAATTGTTTTCTAACCCTAGTTTGATGATATTGCATTGGGCTATTTCAATTACGCTTTTAATTATCTTCAATGATTATTATAAGCATGATTCTATCTAAATTTCATGATTTTAAGTTGTTTTACAAGTGTTCATGCATAAAGTTATATTTCATGATGATTTTCATGAATTATGATGATGAATTTCAATGATTTTCAAATAAAGCTTTTTATGAAAGAAGTTGAGATTTATGAATAATTGATGAAAGTTATAATGATGATTCAAGAAATTACTATGATGTGATAAGGAAAATTCTGACACAATCATGATTAAAGGGTGATAAGGACAATTCTCACCAAGTTTATGGATTCTTAATGAATCAACTAAGTTAATAGCTACTCTTAATGACTATTTTCATAATAATGATATTGATAATGTATTAATTTTTTAATGAATTCCGTTGGGATATTGACTAAGTACTGAGGACTTTTAGGTGGGGTTCGATCTAGTAACCAAAGGTTTGTTACCCAGAGAAGTTTTAGTAGCAACCTAAAGTCCCAAACTATGTTGCCCCGTAGCCTGCCTTTATGGCCTAGATAGTGGATCCATGTATATCTTATGATGTTCATGATGTTCTCACGGAGCCTACCTCGCCAAGTAGTCTCTCTCTTCTCGATGTGGAGTATATCAGATTCTATGTTATAGCTCGCATGATCTTAGATGTCAGTTAAAGGTCTTACCCATACAAGTTACATGAATTGATGTAAGTTTCATGATTCATTGACCACATGTTTTCATCATGATTATAAATGCTTTTCAGTCTTATCTATGTTTCATCACATTGGTCATGCCTCCTATGTGCATATTGCTCATACCTTATCTCATTTCTCATGCATATCTCACATACTTAGAACCTTCTATGTACTAACGCATATTTTTTGCCTACATTATCTCATAATGTAGGGACGGACGATCATGCTACACATCCTATTCATGGCTAGAGCTTGCAATATCTAGAGTTGTTTGGTGAGTCCTCATTCATCGAGGAAGAGACTTTCTTTCACATTGTACTTTTGACTATCTTATGTTAGGGTGAGCTAGGAGCTTGTCCTAAGCCCCCTTCTAGTTATAGAGACATGTTTAGACATAGAGTGATGCAGTCCGTTTTGGACATATGACTTGAGTTTCCATTTATTCTTAGACTTCTATGATTGAGATTGTTATTCCACTTGCTTTTATTACATTTTACTTGAACTTATGAATGCAATGTGTGTTAAGAGGCTTGGTTGGGATTCTTCGAGCTTTCGATCGCCATGTCACTCCTAGGGTCTAGCTTGGGGTGTGATAGATTAAATTTTACCTTTTGGTGAAGATTAATTCAAAACAACAAAGCAGCTACAATCTGCTATTTTCCAAGAGTTAGCAAATACTAAACTCTTCTACAAGATCATAACCGGAGCCAACGAACAAGAACTCAAATGGGTAATGAACTAACTTTTTTTTCTTGTTCTCTCCTCTCTTTTTTCTGTGCGTGTACCTCATCTGTTCTTTTTCTTTCTTTTTTTCTATGTTCTACCTTTTCTGTGTATGTGTGTTTGTATTACATCTTTGTTTTTGTTATGGTATAATGAGATAATGGGATAAATAGGAGGATAGAGGATGGGATGTGTGGGTGAGGCTATTGTTGTGGGATAATAGGGTGAGGAAAATGGGTTAGTGGGGTTTGTAGTTTTTTTCTGAATGTATCTGTGTAATATAGGTGAGTGGATTTTTTTTCTTTTTTTATAGTGGTGTGCAAACATATGTTTTAGAGTGTGTATGTACAAATTATGGGGGTAGGCTAGGATTAATTATTATTTTATTTTATTTTCTTCTCTTTCCTTTTTGTTTGCCATTTAAACATGCTAGAAAATATATATAATGATAACATATACTAGAAAAATATTTTGAACTAACAAAAATCTAAGAAAAGTTAAACAACTAATTTAAAAATATATGAGAAACACTAGCTTATTTATTTAACCTAAATTAAAAGAAAATATATATTTTTTGTAAATTTTATTTTCTTTAATACAAAACTTATACTAAAATGTGACTCTATTTTTTGTAGTATTCAAATCTTTTAAAATACACTTACTAAAAATAAAATAAATTTAAAATATTTAAATTAGATATAAAAAAAATATTTAAGTACTAAATGGTGTAAAATCTCGGGTTCAGTCAAAAATTTTGTGCCTACATCCACGGCGCATTCATATCATTTAGAGATCACAAAAGAAAAATTAGGAATTTTTTTCATTTTTCGTGTGTTAACCCATGAATATTTTGGTGGACTAACTTTCAATTAATTTTTTTTCGAAACCTTTACAAGACCCTTTGTAGGTACCCAGGGGATAAGTTTGCATAGCATCGGCACTATCCACAGTGCATTCATAGTATTTAGGGGCCGCACAAGCAGAATTAGGAAATTTTCTAAATTTTCGTATGTGTTAGCCTATGAATATTTTGGCGAACTGGCTTTCAATCAATTTAATTCCCAAACTATTATGGGACTCTCTGTATGTACCCTGAGGATTAGTACGTGCTTTTCACAACCCAACCTAGGGCGTAGTCGTAACACGGCGATCAAAAACCCGAAGGATCCCAACCAAGTCATCTTAGCATACATAGCGTACATAAGGCAATTTAAACATAATGAAATATGTGGAAGAACAACTTAATACAGAAGTCAATGAGAAATTAACTCAACTCAATTTCCAAAGCAGACTACATCTCTTACACCATCTAAACATGCCTCTAAGTCTAGGACAAGCTCCTAGCTCACCCGAAATAGAAAAAAGTATAAGTACTCAACATAAAACAAAGTCTTGTCCTTGATAAATGAGGACTCACCAATGATATTTGAGAATGCTAAATTAACTCTAGCCACGAATATGGGGAGCGTGAATATCATTCGTCCCTACTTTATGAGAGAATGTAGGCAAAATATGCATTAGTATATAGAATGTACTATGTATGTGAGGTATGCATGAATAATAAGCATAGGACATAATCAATATGAATCATGGAATGCAAGACCAATATCTTTTAAAACATGTATAACACCATGGAAAAATTTAAAATATTCGTCGCATTGGTCAATGCATCAAAATCTCGTAATCATCATAAGAACTTATAACTCAACTATAATTGTGTGGGATAAGACCTTTAACTGATATCTTAAGACCATGCGAGCTATAACATGGAATCGGATGTAACTCCCACATCGAGAAGAGAGAAGCTATTTGCCAAGGTAGACTCCGTGAGAATAACTTTAACTTTGTGATCTATATATGGATCCACCAGCTAAACCATGAAGGCAACCTACTGGGGCAATGTACTATGGGACTTTAGGTTGCTACTAGGATTCCCTTGAGTAACTAACTACATTACCGAACTGAACCCCACCTAGAGGTTCTCTCGATGCTTAGTCAATATCCCAATGGAATTCATTAGAAACATCAAAACATCATCATTAACTTCATCATGAAAATAATCATAAGGTATCTCATTAACTTTAGTGATTCATAGGAATCCATAACTTTGATGAGAATTGTCCTTATGAACATCTAAACATGCTTGTGTAATACTTTTCCTTATCACACCATAATAACTTTCTTGGATCATAATTGATCATCATCATAACTTTCATCATTTAATCATCAATCTTAACTTCATTCATAAAAGCTTTTCTTTTGAAAATCATTGAACTCATAATCAAAACTCATGTAAATCATCATTGATCCTTATAATCATAATTGAAAGTAGCTTCATGCATGGGCATTCATAATCAACTTAAAATCATGCAATTAATGTAGAATCATGCGTATTATGATCATTGATAATAATTGAAAATGTAATTGAAACAGCCCTATGCAATTCATCAAACTAGGGTTACAAACCCAATTGAAATTCATGAGATTTTGAGTAAAAACATTGGGACTCCATGGGTGAAAGGGACCCATGGATCAATCCCCACATACCTTTATCAAAGTCCAGCCAATCCGATCACAAAATAATGAATTTGAACTTGAAATTGAGAAAAGAGACTTGTTCTTGAAGAAACCCTATCTAAAACCTTGATGAAGAAGATGAACTCTTGAAGAAATCTTGAGAGAGAAGTCTTAAAGTTGTTTGGGAGTTAATGAGGAAAAAGAATAGACTTAGGAGTATTTAGGATAATTACATAATGAATCTAGTCCAAAAACTTTCACATACATTAATGAAAATGTAGGGAATGACTAAAATACCCTTTATTTAACTGGCAACTAGAACCCATCAGGGAGGACCCATCACGTTCTATAATGGTGTCCATGGTGATTGACTTGATCATTGAATTTTGGGATTTAAGGGAAACGTTTTAGGACTTCCTCCATGGAGACCTTCACAGTCCGTAGAATTCATCGCGGTCCGTGAACCATAGACGTGATGTAGGACCTACAGGAGGGCCTACAAGAGTGACCACCAAGGAACTCACCACGGTCTGTGAAAGGATACACAACCCATAGTGGTCAAGCATGGTACCTTCCATTGGAAATCTTTTGAGAGACTTAGGGAAGGGATCACCATGGAAGGCACCACGGATCGTGGTGCTCACCATGGCTAGCGGTCCTTCGTCATCGTCCCTTACCTACAGGACTGAGGTTCAAAAACTCCACCATGGTGGCACAACACGAGGCATGGTGCTGACCAAAGCCCGTGATGCCCTTCGTGGTCATTGCCTGGTGCCAAAAGCTGCACTTTTCTAGGATTTCATCTTTTGTTTCTCATTTTTTGACTTTTCAATTTTTGGGGTTTTACAGTATTTCCTCGACATGATCCACGATGCATTAATAGCATTTAGGAGCTGCACAAGCAAAATTAGGTAATTTTCTTATTTTTGTGTGTTAACCCATTAATATTATGGTGAACTAGCTTTCGATCAATTTTTTTTGAAACCATTACGGGACCCTCCATACGTACCCAAGGGATTAGTATGTGTAGCCTCAGCATTATCCACGGTGCATTCATAGCATTATCCACAGCGCATTCATAGCATTTAGGGGTCACACAATCGAAATTACGTAATTTTCTCATTTTTTGTGTGTGTTAGCCCATAAATAGTTTGGTGAACAGGATTTAGGTAAATATTTTCCTAAAAATATTACGGGGACATCCGTAGATACATAGAGATCAATAAGAGTAGCCTCAGTAGGATCCGCAAAAGCGAAATCTGGCGATTTTTTCATTTTTCATATATGTTATCCCATGAATATTTTGGTGAACTGGCTTTCCATCAAAAGTATTTTTGAAACCATTATGAGAACCTCCATACGTACCTAGGGTATCATTACGTATAACTTCAACATGATCCACGATGCATTCATAGCATTTAACGATCGCAGAGCAGAATTAGGTAATTTTCTTATTTTTTTCGTGTGTCTTAGCCCATTAATATTTTAGTGAACTAATTTACGGTCAATTATTTTATGAAACTATTACGGGACCCTTCGTAGGTACATGGAAGATTAGTAAAAATAGCATCGGCATAATCCAAGATGTATTCATAGCATTTTGGGACTGCACAAGCGGATTAGGCAATTTTCTCATTTTTCTTGTTTGTTAAATTAACCCATGAATATTTTAGTGACTGACTTTCGGTAAAAACATTTCCTGAAATCATTATGAGACCCACCTTAGTTACCCGGGGGATCAATACGTGTAGAATTAGCAGGATCCGCGGCGCATTCATGATATTTAAGGGCCGCACAAGCAGAATCATTTAATTTTCTTATTTTTTCGTGTGTGTTAGCTCATTAATATTTTTGTGAACTGGACTTCGGTCATTTCCTCTTGTGTGGCCCCAAAATTTATGAAAAGTCAAACAACTAGTTTAAAAATACATATGAAACACTAGCTTATTTATTTAACCTAAATTGAAAGAAAACATATATTTTTCATAAATTTTCTTTTCTTTAAACCAAAACTTATACTAAAATGTAACTCTAATTTTTGTAGTTTTCAAATATTTTAAAATAAACTTACTAAAAACAAGATAAAATCAAAATATTTAAATTAGATATAAAATAAATATTTAAGTACTAAATGGTGTAAAATCTCGGGTCGGTCAAAAATTACGTGTCAACATTCACAGCGTATTCATAGTATTTAGGGTCCACACAAGCAGAATTAGGCTATTTTTTAATTTTTTTTGTGTGTTTGCCCATGCATATTTTGGTGAATTGTCTTTCGGTAAAAAAAAATGAAACTATTATGGGACCCTCTGTAGGTACCCGGAGAATCATTACATATTTTTTCGACACGATCCACGGTATATTTAAAGTATTTAAGGGCCACAAAAGAGGAATTAGGCATTTTTTCTCATTTTTCATGTGTTAGCCAATGAATATTTTGGTGAACTGACTTTCGGTCAATTTTTTTAAAATCATTACGGGACCCTCTGTAGGTACCCGGTAGATCAGTACGTGTAGCCTTGGCATGATCCATGGTGTATTCATAATATTTAGAGGCTGCACAAGTAGAATTAGGCGATTTTCTCATTTTTCGTGTGTGTTAGCCCATTAATATTTTGGTAAACTATCTTTCGATAAATTCTTATCCAAAACCATTACGGGACCCTCCGTATATACCTGGGAGATCAATAATTGTAGCCTCAGTAGGATCCAGGATGCATTCATCACATTTAGGGGCCGCACAAGCAGAATTGGATGATTTTCTCATTTTTTGTGTGTGTTAGTCCATTAATATTTTAATGAACTAGCTTTTCTGTACAAATTTTCCTGAAACCATTATGAGAACCTCTGTAGATACCTAGTAGATCAATAAGTGTAGCCTCAGGAGGATCCATGTCGCAATCATCGCACTTAGGGGTCGCACAAGCTGAATTAGGCAATTTTTTCTCATTTTTCATGTGTGTTAGCCTATGAATATTTTGGTGAACTGACTTTTGGGAAAATATTTTTCCATAACCAATATGGGAACCTCTGTAGGTACCCGAGGGGTTATTACGGGTAACTTCGATATAATCCAAAGTGCATTTATAGCATTTAGGGGGTGGCACAAGCGGAATTAGATTATTTTCTCATTGTTTCGTATGTCTTAGCCCATGAATATTTTGGTGAAATAGCTTTTCGTCAATTTTTGTTTGAAACTACTACAGGACACTGTGTAGGTACTCGGGGGATTATTGCGTGTAGCTTCAGTACGATCTACAATGCATTCATAGCATTTAGGGACTACACAAATGAAATTAAGCAATTTTTTTTATTTTTGTGTGTTAGCCCAGTAATATTATCTTAAACTAGCTTTTGGTCAATTTGTTTCCAAGCCATTACAAGACCCAGGGGATAAGTACCTGTAAACTAAGTATGATTCACGGCGCATTCATTATATTTAGGAGTTGTATAAGCGAGATCAGCCCATTAATATTTTAGTGAAATAGCTTTCGGTCAATCTTTTTCTAAAACTACTATGGGACCCTCCGTAGGTACTCGGGTATTAGTACGTGTAGGTGCGATCCACAATGTATTCATAGTATTTAGGGGCTGCACAAGTGAGATTAGACAATTTTCTCATTTTCATTTGTGTTAACCTACAAATATTTTGGTGAACTAGATTTTGGTTAATTTTTTTACAAAACCATTATGAGTCCCTTTGTAGGTACCCTAGGGGTTAGTACATGTATCCTTGGCATGAACTACGATGTATTCATAGTATTTAGGGTCCGCATAAGCGAAAATTAAATGATTTTCTCATTTTTTATGTATTTAGCCCATGAATATTGTGTTGAACAGGCATTTGGTCAATTGTTTCCAAAATCATAATGAGACCCTCCATAGGTACCTCGGAGATCAGTATGTGTATCCTTGACACCATCCACGGGGCATTCATATCATTTATAGGTCGCATAAGAGAAATTAGGCAATTTTCTCATTTTTTGTGTCTTTTAGACCATTAATATTTTGGTGAACTAGATTTTGGTTATTTTTTCCGAAACCATTACGGGAACCTCCATATGTAACCAATGAATTAGTATGTGTATCCTCGACATGATCCATACCACATTCATAACATTTAAGGAACGTACAAGCGGAATTAGGTAAGTTTCTCATTTTTTGTATGTTAGACAATAAATATTTTGGAGAACTGACTTTCGTTTAATTTTTTATAAAAACCATTATGGAAGTAGGTACCTAGGGGATCAAAACGTGTAGCCTTGGCATGATCCACGATGCATTCATACTATTTAGGGGTCGAACAAGCAAAATTAGAGGATTTTCTAATTTTTCATCTGTGTTGGCCCATTAATATTTTGGTGAACTGGCTTTTGGTAAAAGAAAAACCATTATGGGAACCTTTGTAGGTAGCTAAAGGATATCAATGTGTTTCCTCGACACAAACCATGGTGCATTCACAATATTTAGGGTTTACACAAGCGGAATTTGGTGATTTTCACATTTTTCATATGAGTTAGCCCATTAATATTTTGGTGAATAGACTTTCGATCTATTTTTTTAAACCATTCTGAGATCCTCCCTAGGTACCCACTGGATGAGTACGTGTAAACTCGGAATGATATACAAAGCATTCCTAGCATTTAAGGGTCGCACAAGCGAAATTAGGTGATTGTTCTCATTTTTCGTGTTTGTTAGCCATGAAAATTTTGGTGAGCTGGTGAAATACCCTGAAAGTTGGAAAATCAAAAAACGAGGAACAAAAGGTGAAATCCTAGAAAATTTTAGATTTTTGGCACCAGGTGATAACCACGAAGGCCATCACTGGCTGTGGTCCACACCATGTCTCATGGTGTGCCACCGTGGTGGAATCCCTAAAACTTAGCCCTGCAGAGAAGGGACCACAACAGGAGACCACAGACCGTGGTGAGCACCACAAGTCGTGATTCCCTCTGTGGTGACCCCTCCTCTAAGACCTTAGAAAATGATTCTAAGGCAAAGACCATGGCTCTCCACCATGGGCCGTATAGATCTTTATGGACCGTAGTGGTCGCTCTTACATACCACCCTGTAGGTCTTGCACTACGGCCATGCTACACAGACAAAGACGACCTCCACAGACCGTGAAGATCTCTATGGAGGTAGTCCTGAAACTCTTTCCCTGCAATCCCAAGGGAAAGACCATGGATCTCCACCACATGCCATGTATCTCTTTACGGACTATGGTGGTCGCTCCTACAGACCACCCTATAGGTCCTGCACTATGGCCATGCTGCACAAACAGTGATGAGCTCCACGGACCGTGAAGGTCTCTGTGGAGGAAGTCCTGAAACTCTTCCCCTGCAATCCCAGATTTCTAGATCAAGTCAATCATTATGGACACTACCACGATCCATGGTAAGGACCACGGACCATGATGGGTCCTCCAGGGTGAGTCCCAGTTCTAGTTAAATAAAGGGTAATTTGGTTATTTTCTTATTCTTTCATTATTGTTTATGGATATTTTGGGACTAGATTCATTACGTAATTGTCCTAAATACTCCTAAATCTATTATTTTCCCTCATTAACTCCCAAACAACTTTAAGACTTCTCTCCCAAGGTTGATTCAAGAGTTCATCTTCTTCTTCAAGTTTGGCTAGGGTTTCTTCAAGAATAATTCTCCTTTCTCAGTTTCAAGTTCAAATTCAATCAAGGTATATAGGGACTGATCCATGGGTCTCTTTCACTCATGGAGTCTCAAGGTTTTTATTCAAAATCTCATCAATTTCAATTGGATTTGTAACCCTAATTTGATAAATTGCATTAGGATGTTTCAATTATGATTTTAATCATTATAAATGATCATTATAAGTAGGACAAACCCATCGGTGGCCCCCTAAAGTTGGCACCAACTTTTACTTAGACACCTAAACCAGGAGATGTTTATTTTAGATACCTTATGTAAGGGTCGAATGTGTCATCTTGGCACTTTTTACACAATCTGTTATTAGACTCAAGCGCGTGTATTACAATTTTGTCTACATGGATTAGTTGACCTATTATTTCATGCCAACTCTTTCTTCTTTATACGTCATATAGATTTAAGTTTAAATGGTCAAAAGTTCATCTTCAACACCATTTTCTCTCTATTTTCTCTTCAGTTCAAAGGGAAACCCATCTTTAAGTTCACCGATCAAAACCTAGGTAAGAATATGAAAGTTCAATCTTTCTTGATTTTCATTCAATTCTTAGTTAGTACTAACTGTTATGTTAGTTTATGTTGCCAATTTCCAGATTTAAAGATTGAAATCAAGTGTTGGAGAATGCATTTTTGTTGGGCTTTTTGACATTTCGATCAACTAATTCTTGCATTTGCATGTTTCATCCTTGAAGAAGAAGGTGTATGTTCTGGTTATGTCCACTCACTTTTAGCATTTTGTAACTAGGTTTTTTTTTGGAAATTGCCCTGATAAAGTAAGAGGTTTTTTGGTATTTCCTTGTGTTGGGGTCTTCTTTTTGAGATATGGATGAGTATATATTGACATATTTTCATCATGGGGGTCATGTTATCACAGACCCTTTCCCTACTTACAGAGGAGAAATAAATGTATTTGTCGTTGCCATTGATAAAGATTATTTTAGCCTTGTCGAGTTTTTTTCATACACTAAAGACCTTGGGTACACAAATGTGAAGTGTTTTTACTGTCAAAATGAAATTAACAATGAATTTGTCCAAGTTACTTCTGATATTCAGTTGTTAGACTATGTGAAAGACTTAATAGATGGTGATGACTTTTATATTTATGTGGTCCATGAAATTGATGAGTTAGGAGAATTTCCAACTCCAGCTGATCTTTTAGCATGGTCAGACTCTGTTGATGTTAAAAATATGGAGAATGAGGTTGTTTCAGATGTGAATGAGACTGAGGATGTTTCAAATGTGAATTAGTCAGATCTGCATAGTAGTGACTCAAATATAAATTCCATTCTTGATGAAAATGGTTCAGATGTTGATGAAGAATTGAGATCCTTTAGATTTGAAAAGAGGAACAAAAGAAATCTTAATCCTAAGAGAAAAAAAAAGTACCTAAAGAAATACGAGTAGGTGAAGCTAGTATTGTTAGAGGCTTTGAAGACATTGGAAGAAATAAGAAGGATAAATATGTTGGCAGATTAGGAGGAGATGAAGAGTATATTGATAGCTCAGACTGTGATAGTGATAATAGCACAGATGTGTTAGATGTAGAAGCTATTAGGGGTGTTCATCAACCAGGAAGAAATAAGAGTAAAAATGTCAGGTATGATGCTGATGTGAAGTTGCTATTTTTGAACATGGAATGATTTTTGAAAATGCTAAACAATTTAGAAAGGTTTTGGTAAATTATGCAGTAGAAAATAATTATCAGATTAAGTTAAGTCCTAATTAAATTCATAGAGTGGGGCTAAATGTAAATTCAAAGAAAAATGCAAATGGTTGTGTTATGGTGCAATTGATAGAGATTCTGGTAACTTTTTGATCAAGAACTACCATCCTATACATAAGTTTTCTCCATCAAATAAGAATAAAATGTGTATAAGTAAATTCCTAGCTAACAAATTCAAGGATGAAATAACTAAACAATTATCCATAAAGATTTGGAAAATACAAGAATTATGCAGGGAGAAGTTAGGAATGTATGTGGGTAGGACCACCTATTACAAGGGAAAGCTAATGATTCTTAGAGAATCCATGGTTGATTGGAATATGAAATTTGCAAGATTATGTGATTATGCTGAGGTTATAAAATAGACCAATCCTGGTAGTTCTATTTTTTTAAGAATAGATAGAAAAACTGCACCAGGAAAGAATTTATTTGTATACTTCTATGTGTGCTTAGATGCATTGAAAAGGGGGTAGAAGGAAGGATGTAGAAGAATAATAGGATTTGATGGATGTTTCTTAAAGGGTTCTTGCAAGGGTGAACTTCTAGTAGCAGTTGGCAAGAATGGAAACAATCAGATGTTTTCTATAGTCTGGGCAGTTGTAGATAAGGAAACTAAGCATAGTTGGAGTTTCTTTATCAATTACTTGAAAGAGGACCTGCAGTTGGGTACTGGACAGGGTCTTACTATGATGGCAGATATGCAAAAGGTAATTACCTATTACATTTGCTAAAGCTATTAGTTTATCTATTAAATATTGAATTGCATTTTATTTTCTTTGTAAGGTTTTCATGCAGCTGTTGATGAACTGCTACCAAATGCTGAAGTTAGAAGGTGTGCTAGACATATTTGGTCTAATTGGAATCAAACCTGGAAGGGAGAGGAAAGGAGAAAATAATTATGGAGATGTTCAAAGGCAAGTTTTGAAGTGAAGTTCAAGGATGAGTTTCATAAAATTAGCAAACATGGTTAGGATATTTGTGCTGACTTATTGCATTATCCAAAAGTGTCATGGGTTAGGACATTCTTTCAAAAGCATTCCAAATATGATGTAGTTGAAAATAACATGTGTGAGACCTTTAACTCATGGATCATATCATGTAGACACAAATCTATAATAACCATGTTGGAGGAAATTAGGAGAAATATAAATACAAGAACTGTGGACATGATTAAGTTTGCCGGTGGTTATCTGATATTGCACCTATGGCTAGATTTATCTTAGAGGACAATAAGGAAAAGTCTAGGACATGCAAGGTGCTTTGGAATGTTGATGTTGGATTTGAGATTGGAGAAGGGGAGTACAGGCATACAGTTAACTTGGCTGATAGAGTTTGTAGTTGTAGAACTTGGCAACTAAGAGGCATTCCATGCCAACATGTTATTACTTCTTTGTGCCACATAGAACAGGAGCCGAAACCTCTTATGGAGCATTGGTATAATAAGGATACCTTCTTAAAGTCTTATAGTCATTTCATCCAACCAATTCCAAATATGAAGATGTGGCCTGAAACTAACAATCCAAGGATTGAACCTCCTGAACCTAAACCAATATCTGGCAAACTTACAAGAAATAGAAGAAAGATCAAAGATGAACCAAGAAAGAAGTATGGAAAATGTCCAAACAAGGGGTAAAACAGACTTGTTTTGGGTGTAAACAACAAGGTCATAACAAGAGATTTTGCAAGGTAACACCTGAACCAACAATATTTACTGGTAAAAGCTCACAAGGAAGTAGCCAACTTGAACCAAAAAACTTCAACCAACCTGAACCAACAACATTCAACCAACCTGCATCAACAACATCAAGCAAGCATGCTTCTTCAACAACAGTTTGTGCTGATACAAGTAGAGTTAAGAGGGTGAATGATACAAGCTCAAGCCAACCACCATCATATGTGGATACAAGTATTCATTTTACAAGAGGAATAATAATTCAACTACCTCAGAGGAGAAAACAGAATATTGAACAAAAGAGAGAAGGAGTTACAACTAGAGAAGATTCTGTAAGAGGTGGGAAAAGAAGCCTTCATATGGTGGATCAAGTAATGTTGGATTTGGCATATTCACAAGTTTAAGTGGAACCCAAATACTCAATATATGTTATTTTATCCTTTGGTTACATACTAATCTTCACAAGTGCAGCTTACTTACTAATTTTGGTTTCTCTTTTTCTTTAAAAACAGCCAGGGACTTCAAGTCAAAAAATTCTACCAACAGGTTCAAATTTTAAGGATGCAAGTTCAATAGGCATAGACCTTAGTTTTAAGCCTAGAGGCTTGAGATAGAAAAATAGAGATGTTGTCACTACCTCTCAGTTACAGCAAATAGCAAAGAAAAAGAAGAAGTAACAACAACACCAACTTTGAATACTTTTTGTTATATAACGTAATAAACAATTTTGAGGATTGTAACCTTGTTAAACCAATCCACTTGTCACGACCCAAGCCTAGGGCCTAGATGTGACATGGCGAATGAGGAACCCGAAAGTACCTCAAACAAGCCTCTTAGCATTCTTTTAGCCTTTCATAGGTAATGATGATAAATAAACAAGCGGAAATCATAATAAATCTTCAACTTACATATGTCCAACAATACCTCTAACTATTAGATTTAACGGGGCTAAGACAAGTCCCTAGCTCACCCTCAATCATAATAGAAGAAATGCCATAGTAAAATATCTTAACATATCATAAACTAGAAAGACAAAGGAGTATTGTTCCCGGAATATGGGAACTCACCAAAAGTAGTCTTCATTGGAATATCAACTAGCCACGTGGAGGAGAACGAGGAGGAGCACTGATCCCTACATGGTGATATCATGTAGGCAAAAGAGTATGCGTTAGTACTTTGAATGTACTAAGTATGTAAGGATGCATGAACATTGAGGAAACATTAAAAACATTTATGTAATATGGAACATAATTTAATGTATGCATAATAAATCATATAGATATCCTTTAAAACATTCATTTTGTGGGAAATTAACCATAACCGACATTTAAGACCATGCGAGCTATTACATGGAATCCAACATAACCCCCTATGTTGGCCGGGGAGACTACTTGCCAGGTAGAACTCCGTCAACTTCATTCATTTCTTTAACTTTAACTTTAAGGGCTATTTATGAATCCATTAGCCTAAGCCTACAAGGGCTCCTATGTTGGCACATAGTTAATGAGACAAGGGGTTGCTACTAGGATTCCCTTACCGAATCCCACCTCAATGTCTCATTCGGTGCTAAGTCAATCCCACGGAATAGTTTAATACTTCAAAATATTCATAGCATATAACTTGAGAATTCAAACATCATATTCGGTAGAATAGCTCATTAAAACATTTGATAATTCAAATATGCAAGAATTGTCCTTATTGCATAAAGAATCCATCATTCATATCATTTCATCATTCTTATATTTCATAAGACTCATTTTTTTATCATAGATATTGCTTTCATAAACATTTATTTGGAGTCAAAGCTTTCAAGTCAAACTTTATTAAAAATATAGTAAAACTAGGTGGGTTCAAATCACTTCAACTTGCAAATATGTATGTAAATAAATATACATAAATACTTTGAAATCCATTAATTAAAAATCATGCTTTAAACAACCCACCATGAGTTTCAAGAATCTTTAAATAGATAAATAGAGGAATTACTTGTAAACCATTAATTCATACATATGAAATTATGTTACATCAAAATAGAACAATAATCATTAGTTTAACCATGATTCATACTATTAAGTAAAATTAAGAATTACCATAAGAAAATATTACTTGAAATCAAGAGACTTAATTGAAAGAGTTTTTGGACTACATGGGTGGAAGAACCCATGGATAAATACACACATAACTTAGAGTAGAGCTTAAAGAAAATAAATATAATTTATCATATGATCAAAATAATTTAGACATGAGAGTGGAAGGAATACTCTCATTAAAGCCTTACATACCTGGAAACCGAAGCTTTAGTTGGTACCGGAAGACTTAATGACCACTCTTGAGTCCTAGCTTCTCTCCTTGCCGAAACGTTTTGTGTACTACCCGGAATATATGAATTATCGGAATAGTATTTCTTCACTACTAAGAACTAAAACTATATTTGAGAATGTGTAAAGAAGTGTATAGAGAGAAGATTTGCTTGAGAAAGCTTGATGAATAAAATGAGGAAATAAGGTGGGTATTTATAGGTGGGAAAGAGGACCTAACAATAAATAAAATAATTATAAATAAAAATCTGAAAATTTAGTGGAATATATTGATGTCATGGATGATGTTAAATGGAGGACAATTTATGTCATGAGTGATGTCAAATGTATCTAGATCTTTCTATGGTAGGTGAAATGAGTTATCTTTGACAGAATACTCATTTTGCGAGCTACGTTTGAATAAGATAAATTCCTTATTAGGATTTGGTGTCTTCATAAGAATTGTAGATATGGAAGTCTAGTTTCATATCGTTCAAGAATCAACCTATTGGGATACACCTACAGTGAGATATGATTTTTCTTCTATAAACACTCATTTCCGTCACAGCATCCTACCTTACAAAGATTAATTTATTTGACCTACTTAACCTCCGAATCTTAAATTATGGTCTTCATAAAAGTTGTAAGTAATGATCTTGTGGTTACTCAGAAATTTGAATCACTCAATTTGGATATTCCTATGAAAAGTTATGACCAAAATACAGAGGCTGTATCATGTTTAGGCAAAAATTGAAACATCGTATACAACGTTTTTAGGGGATGTTACATTATCTCCCCCTTGGGAACATTCGTCCTCGAATGAGAAAAGACTTAGCTTGAGTAGAGTAGAGTGTTAACAAACAACCTATCATTAATGCAACAGTGTAATTTAAAATATCATTTAAAATATATTTCATAATTTTGCAAGCATATGACAAGAAAAGTTGAGATGTAAGGATTTCAAGTAATTGAGCAAGGACAACTTAATACCTTAGGTTTGGGTAGAGGGGAAAAGATGAGGGTATCTCTTAATCATATCTGCTTCCGCTTCCCATGTTGCACTTTCTATTTGTTGATTCCTCCAAAGAACTTTAACAGATGCAACTTCTTTGTTCCTCAATCTCTTAACTTGCCGGTCCAAAATTTCCACAGGAACTTCTTCATAGGTCAAGTTTTCTTCAATATTCACTACTCCCATAGGTACAATGGAACTAGGATCACCCACACGTTTTTTCAACATAGATACGTGAAACACCGGATGAACCATGGCCATTTCCAATGGTAATTCCAACTCATATGCAACCTTACCAACACGTCTCACGATTCTATAAGGCCCTACATACCTAGGGCTCAATTTCCCTTTCTTACCAAATCGAACCACACCTTTCATGGGTGAAACCTTCAGATACACCCAATCATCCACATTAAACTCAAGATCCCTTCTTCTAGTGTCAGAATAGGACTTTTGACGACTTTGAGCCATCTTCAACCTTTCTCAAATGATCTTCACCTTCTCTAAAGCATCAAGTACCAAATCGGGGCCCAACAAGGTCATCTCACCTACTTCGAACCAACCAACCGGTGATCTACATCGTCTCCCATACAAAGCTTCAAACGGCGCCATCTCAATACTTGAGTGGTAACTATTATTATAGGCAAACTCGATGAGAGGTAGATGATCATCCCAATTCCCTTTAAATTCCAACACACAAGCCCTTAACATATCCTCTAGTGTTTGAATCGTCCTTTCGGCTTGCCCATCCGTTTGAGGATGGAATGCTGTGCTCAACTTTACCTTAGTACCGAGGCCTTTTTGAAATGATCTCCAGAAATGAGAAGTGAATTGGGTACCACGATCCGAAATAATGGATAATGGCACACCATGCAACCTCACCAACTCCCGAATATACAACTTGGCATAGTCTTCGGCACTATAGGAAGTTTTAACCGGTAGGAAGTGAGCTGACTTAGTCATTCTATCAACAATTACCCAAATCGAGTCATGACGTTTCCGGGTATGAGGCAAACCCACTACAAAATCCATATTCACATCTTCCCACTTCCAAGTTGGGATTTCAATGTCTTGGGCTAGGCCACCCGGCCTTTGATGTTCGGCCTTCACTTGTTGACAATTCGTACATTCGGACACAAACCTTGCTATGTCCTTCTTCATGCCACCCCACCAATACAACTCCTTTAAGTCTCGGTACATTTTTGTTGAACCGGGATGAATGGAGTATGTAGAATTATGAGCCTCCATCATGATCAAACTCCTTAGGCCATCAACATTTGGAACACATATTCGACCTTGATAGTATAGTACCCCATCTCCCCCTTGGGAAAAGACCTCTATCTTCTTTTCCTTTACCAACTTCTTTAACTCGATAAACTTTGGGTCAAGATCTTGCTTGGATTTAACATCCACCACCAAAGAGGATTCAGACCTATTTTTAACAACCATACCCCCATCATTAGTACTACCCAACTTCACCCCTAATCTAGCCAATCGGTGAACATCTTTCACCAACTCCCTCTTCCTTTCATCCACATGGGCCACACTCCCCATAGATACTCTACTAAGTGCATCAGCAACCACATTGGCTTTACCCGGATGATAGTGCACACTCATGTCATAGTCCTTAAGGAGTTCTAGCCACCTTCTTTGCCTTAGATTAAGGTCCTTTTGGGTGAACACATATTGAAGACTCTTATGATCAGTATACACATCCACATGCACCCCATAGAGGTAATGCCTCCAAATCTTCAGAGCAAAAACAACGGCCGCCAATTCAAGGTCATGGGTAGGGTAGTTGCGCTCATGCACCTTTAATTGCCTAGAAGCATAGGCTATTACCTTGCCTTTTTGCATTAAGACACAACCTAAACCAATCTTTGAAGCATCACAATAAACTACAAACCCTTCTAATCCTTTTGGGAGAGTCAAAATAGGAGCAGAGGTAAGTCGATCTTTTAAGGTCTGGAAACTCTTCTCACACTCATCTGTCCATATGAATTTGGATTTCTTTTGGGTCAATTTTGTCATAGGAGATTAGATGGAAGAAAAGCCTTCGACGAACCTTCTATAGTATCCGACTAGACCTAAGAAGCTCCTAATGTCTGAAGGAGATAATGGTCTAGGCCAATTTTTGACTACCTCTATTTTCTTAGGATCAACCTTGATTCCATCACCGGACACTACGTGACCAAGAAATGCTACCTCCTTTAACCAAAATTCACACTTACTAAATTTTGCAAATAATTGTCTATCCCTCAATGTTTGAAGCACAACTCTCAAGTGATTTTTATGTTCTTCCTCACCCCGAGAGTAAATTAAAATATCATCAATGAAGACTACTACAAAGGTATCAAGGTAAGGTTTGAACACCCTATTCATTAAGTCCATAAACACCGTCGGTGCATTCATCAACCCAAAACTCATCACCACAAACTCATAGTGACCATACCTTGTTCGGAAGGCTGTTTTGGGAATGTCACACTCCCTTACCCGTAGTTGGTGGTAGCCGGACCGAAGGTCGATCTTGGAGAAGTGACTTGCCCCTTGTAATTGATCAAACAAGTCATCTATTCTAGGGAGTGGGTACTTGTTCTTAATGGTCATCTTATTTAATTGCCGGTAGTCTATGCACATTCGAAGTGACCCATCCTTCTTTCTTACAAATAGAACGGGAGCACCCCATGGCGAAATACTTGGTCTTATGAACCCCTTCTCTAACAAGTCCTTTAATTGTTCCTTCAGCTCTTTCAATTCTGTTGGGGCCATGCGGTAAGGAGAAATAGAGATAGGTTGGGTATCGGGGAGAAGATCGATACCAAAATCAACTTTCCTTTCAGGAGGGACACCAGGAAGGTCATCAGGAAAGACATCGGGGAATTTATTGACTATAGGAACTGACTCAAGAGAAGGACTTTTGGAGTTGACATCCCTAACCCTCACAATATGGTAAATACATCCCTTAGAAATCATTTTGCGAGCCTTAAGATAAGAAATAAACTGACCCTTCACCACCGAATCACGACCCTTCCATTCAATAACAGGTTCATTTGGAAATTGGAACTTGACTCGACGATTCCTATAATCTATGGAAGCATAAGATGCATGTAACCAATCTATCCCAAGAATGACATCGAAATCTATCATGTCAAGCTCAATGAGATCACAAGGAATAACTTTATGCAAGATAGACACAAGGCAACCCCTATAGACCTTTCTAGCAATAACTGACTCACCAACAGGGGTAGACACCAAATAAGGCTCTAATAACATTTCAGGTAAAACATCAAATCTATTAGCAAGGAATGGAGTAACAAAAGATAAATTTGCACTCGGATCTAATAGTGCATACACATCAAAAGAAAAGACCTTTAACATACCGGTAATGACATTGGGTGCATCTTCAACCTCTTATCTCCCATGCAAGGCGTAAAAGCGATTGGTGCGTTGGACACCTCCTTGGACTTGTTGACCATGAGCAATTTGTCCTTGAGTCCTACCACCACCATCTCTACAATCCTTAGCATGGTGGCCCAGCTTGCCACACCTAAAGCATGCATTGGAGCCGGCTAAGCATTCCCCTTTGTGAGTCCTTCCACACTTCTTGCAAGTGGGAAAAGTTTGAGTAGCAACATTCTCTCTTGGAATCATTGGTTTATAACTCTTGTCCTTGTTGAACTTTGGAGGAGGAGTATTGGTGGAACCTTGTCCCATAAATCTTTGCCCACCTTGGCCTTTGCCATTGTTTCCATGATCGGACCTTTGAGGGTTAAACCCTCCACCATCCACTCTAGCCTTTTTGAACCCCCTTGATCTCTCTCTAAGCTTCTCTTCTTCAATTTGTTCTGCGTAAGTCATTAACCGAGAGATGTCCATCTCCTTGATCAACATGGCCGTTTTGCACTCCTTGGACACCAAGCTTGAGACACCGGAAATAAACTTGCTCATTCTAGCTCTTGGCTCGGAGACCATAAAGGGAGCATACTTTGACAACTTAGTGAATTTGAGAGCATACTCCCTCACGCTCATACTTCCTTGACGGAGGTTGATAAACTCTTAGATTTTGGCCTCCCTTAGCTCCAATAGGAAGAAGCGGTCTAGGAAGGCACCTTTGAACTCTTCCCATCCTATCGACCCTATTTCTTCATCCCTCTCAACAATCCATTGTTCGTACCACACTCGAGCCACACCTTTGAGTTGATAGGCCACTAGCTCGGTCTTCTCATTTGGTGGCACACCCATGATAGCCACAATCCGGTACACCTCATTAATGAACTCCATAGTGTCCTCATCTAGTTTAGAACCATCGAACTCGGGTGGATTCATCCTTTGGAAATCCCGAATCCTAGAGGCTGCATTTTGCATTTGGGGAGGAGGAACACCTAGATTCCCTTGGTTAGCTACGACTTGGGCTAACAAAGTAATAACACTGCGAAACTCGGCATGGGTTACCCCGTCCTCATGATGTTGGACATTAGGAATTGGAGGAGTTTGGTCCTCATCGTCAACCCTTGTTCTTCGAGGTGGTCTTCCACGAGTCATTATCTAGAGAACACAAAATGGGTCGTTAGTTAAAGGAAAGCTTAGGACACTCTAAGGCACGACATGAATTTGAAAGAAGTGAAAAATTTCCTATACGTCTCATAGTCTCTTATTCATAATTGTGGCGCGCTTCACAACCATGAACAAGAACCTATTCGACGCGGTATGTTGGACTTCCAAGGATCATTCAAAACCTCGGGCTCTGATACCAAGTTTGTCACGACCCAAGCCTAGGGCCTAGATGTGACATGGCGAATGAGGAACCCGAAAGTACCTCAAACAAGCCTCTTAGCATTCTTTTAGCCTTTCATAGGTAATGATGATAAATAAACAAGCGGAAATCATAATAAATCTTCAACTTACATATGTCCAACAATACCTCTAACTATTAGATTTAACGGGGCTAAGACAAGTCCCTAGCTCACCCTCAATCATAATAGAAGAAATGCCATAGTAAAATATCTTAACATATCATAAACTAGAAAGACAAAGGAGTATTGTTCCCGGAATATGGGAACTCACCAAAAGTAGTCTTCATTGGAATATCAACTAGCCACGTGGAGGAGAACGAGGAGGAGCACTGATCCCTACATGGTGATATCATGTAGGCAAAAGAGTATGCGTTAGTACTTTGAATGTACTAAGTATGTAAGGATGCATGAACATTGAGGAAACATTAAAAACATTTATGTAATATGGAACATAATTTAATGTATGCATAATAAATCATATAGATATCCTTTAAAACATTCATTTTGTGGGAAATTAACCATAACCGACATTTAAGACCATGCGAGCTATTACATGGAATCCAACATAACCCCCTATGTTGGCCGGGGAGACTACTTGCCAGGTAGAACTCCGTCAACTTCATTCATTTCTTTAACTTTAACTTTAAGGGCTATTTATGGATCCATTAGCCTAAGCCTACAAGGGCTCCTATGTTGGCACATAGTTAATGAGACAAGGGGTTGCTACTAGGATTCCCTTACCGAATCCCACCTCAATGTCTCATTCGGTGCTAAGTCAATCCCACGGAATAGTTTAATACTTCAAAATATTCATAGCATATAACTTGAGAATTCAAACATCATATTCGGTAGAATAGCTCATTAAAACATTTGATAATTCAAATATGCAAGAATTGTCCTTATTGCATAAAGAATCCATCATTCATATCATTTCATCATTCTTATATTTCATAAGACTCATTTTTTTATCATAGATATTGCTTTCATAAACATTTATTTGGAGTCAAAGCTTTCAAGTCAAACTTTATTAAAAATATAGTAAAACTAGGTGGGTTCAAATCACTTCAACTTGCAAATATGTATGTAAATAAATATACATAAATACTTTGAAATCCATTAATTAAAAATCATGCTTTAAACAACCCACCATGAGTTTCAAGAATCTTTAAATAGATAAATAGAGGAATTACTTGTAAACCATTAATTCATACATATGAAATTATGTTACATCAAAATAGAACAATAATCATTAGTTTAACCATGATTCATACTATTAAGTAAAATTAAGAATTACCATAAGAAAATATTACTTGAAATCAAGAGACTTAATTGAAAGAGTTTTTGGACTACATGGGTGGAAGAACCCATGGATAAATACACACATAACTTAGAGTAGAGCTTAAAGAAAATAAATATAATTTATCATATGATCAAAATAATTTAGACATGAGAGTGGAAGGAATACTCTCATTAAAGCCTTACATACCTGGAAACCGAAGCTTTAGTTGGTACCGGAAGACTTAATGACCACTCTTGAGTCCTAGCTTCTCTCCTTGCCGAAATGTTTTGTGTACTACCCGGAATATATGAATTACCGGAATAGTATTTCTTCACTACTAAGAACTAAAACTATATTTGAGAATGTGTAAAGAAGTGTATAGAGAGAAGATTTGCTTGAGAAAGCTTGATGAATAAAATGAGGAAATAAGGTGGGTATTTATAGGTGGGAAAGAGGACCTAACAATAAATAAAATAATTATAAATAAAAATCTGAAAATTTAGTGGAATATATTGATGTCATGGATGATGTTAAATGGAGGACAATTTATGTCATGAGTGATGTCAAATGTATCTAGATCTTTCTATGGTAGGTGAAATGAGTTATCTTTGACAGAATACTCATTTTGCGAGCTACGTTTGAATAAGATAAATTCCTTATTAGGATTTGGTGTCTTCATAAGAATTGTAGATATGGAAGTCTAGTTTCATATCGTTCAAGAATCAACCTATTGGGATACACCTACAGTGAGATATGATTTTTCTTCTATAAACACTCATTTCCGTCACAGCATCCTACCTTACAAAGATTAATTTATTTGACCTACTTAACCTCCGAATCTTAAATTATGGTCTTCATAAAAGTTGTAAGTAATGATCTTGTGGTTACTCAGAAATTTGAATCACTCAATTTGGATATTCCTATGAAAAGTTATGACCAAAATACAGAGGTTGTATCATGTTTAGGCAAAAATTGAAACATCGTATACAACGTTTTTAGGGGATGTTACACCACTGGTCATGGTATTTAGCATAATGCTAACTTTGAGTTCATTGTGGATTATGTTTTTGAGTTACATTGTGATATTGTTAAATGTTTTTGGTATTAAATTATCATGTCACATAATGTAATTGTCGCCTTGTTTCTCAAATATCTTGCAGAATACCATTAATGAAGGCAATGAAAAGCTACCACAATATCCAACAATTTGTAGGATTTTGAACTTTTAATAAGTAAAATATGTATTCACTTCAACAAGATGTGAATTGTGAATTGTATACAACAATAACATCAAAATACATACAAATATGGCCTAGCTAAAAATTTACAGCAACAACAATAACATGAAGATTCATTTCATCCTAAACATAGACAACTTTACAGCAACAGCAACAACAACATCAAAATAATACTACACCACCCTCTATACCTAATGATAGACCACCACCTATACCTGAACAACACAACATATTTTAACAATTAGGCTTCAATCTCCATATTCCAAACATTACCAATCCAGTAGCGATCACATCAACAATAAATATATTTCTTGCTCGATTTATTTTTTCAACAAAAGTCTTGACTTTCTTCAACAAACTCCAGATCACCTTATTTGCTTGAGGAGGGTGTCGATCTTTATACCAATAAAAAAAATCACAATCACCCATTTTCTACAAAATCAATCAGAAAAAATAAATTAGAAGCCCACAATTAACTATATAGTTAACTTTAAGTGTCACCTAATTAAAACAGAAAAAAACTTAATTAAAACACATAATAATATTTTTTCTTGAAACAACAAATATATAAAAAAAAGTGTCACCTAATTAAAACAAAAAATACTTATTCCTCTTTTTTTGTACTTACCGGAAATAAATAGAGCTTTAAGATTCACATTGAATAAAAGTTGCAATATATGAGTAAAAATATTAATATAAAGAATTACTTTATCTTTGAAAGTTTACAAGTAAAAAATCTACGACCTGAATTTAGTTGGATCCAAGAAGTCTTTAATAGTGCTTCATTACCACATTTACAATATCGACATTCATCCAAAGAGGCCATGGAAGAGTTGGAGAAGCTCTACATGAAAGTGTAGGAGAAGCATGACATGAAAGAGAAAAAAACAAAGAAGAGAGAAAACGGATTTTTCTCTTTTCAAATCAGAGAAAGAAGTTAAGAAATTAGGGAAAATTGAAGAAGAAAGAGCATAAATATATAGATAGGAGAGATATGACCGTTATAGGCCAGGTATGATGCCACATCAGATTAGAAAACAACTTTTATGCGCCTCAAATAGGTGAAAAACACGCGAGGTGTCAGCTGTGTAAAAAGTGTCATGATGACACATTCGACCCTTACATAAGTGTCTAAAATTAATATCTCCTGGTTTAGGTGTCTAAGTGAAAGTTGGTGACAACTTTAAGGGGACACCGATGGGTTTCACCTTATAAGTATGTTTCTACATGAATTACATGATTTTAAGTTGAATTATGATTGCCCATACGCAAAGCTATTTTCAATGATGATATTATAAATATGATTATGAAGTTCAATGATTTCAATGTATTATCATGGTTTTCATTCAAACTGACTATGTATATGAGTTTTACTCTAAATTCAAGTATGAATTATGATCATTGATTATAATTATGCTCAAGTTATGAATTATATGCAAGTTATGAAGAAAGGTGACTTAGGGCCATATGTTAGGGACCTAAGAACCTAAAGACATAAATTATGCAAGTATTGATATTGTAATGTTTAAAGTCCAATACTCACATTGCAAGTATGATATGAAAATGAGCTACTCTATGATTTATGAAGTTTATGGACAAGTTATGATATATGCTAAGTATGATCTCTATGTTATGTATTACGTGAGATTTGACTTAGCACCGAATGATGACTTGAGGTGGGGTCTCAACTTACGGAGTCCTTATATAAAGTCTTTTCTCTCATAACTATGTGCCACCATAGATTTGCCTTATGTCTTAGCTAATGGATCCACATATGGCGTATGTACATGGCCCGCCTAGCAGGGTAGAGTCTACCTTGACAAGTAGATTTCCCTCTCTTTTGTTGTATAAGGAGACATCAGGATTCCATGTTATAACTCGCATGGTCTTATCGTCTGTTATAGTTCTATCCCACATATTATATGCTCTTTACGATCATTATGATTTTAACCATGTCTTTCAAATGCCTTGATCACTATGGTTTTCTCATGACTTTACTTATTCTCCTTTATCATGTACATTGAATGATTATTGCATCTTATGAATTATATTGCATGCCCTGCCCTCATACTTAATACATTCAAACTACTAACGCATATTATTGCCTACATTGTCTCATAATGTAGGGGTGGAGGATCATATTCCCATACATGGCTAGTTGAGCTTCTGTATCAAAGAAGTTTGGTGAGTCCTCATCTATCGAGGACTAGTTATGAGTTGTTTTCTTTCAAATACTTTTATCTCATTCATGATTAAGGGTGAGTTAGGGACATATCTTAGCCCCCGCCCGTCTTATGTAGTAAAGGCATTGTTGGACATGTGTTATGGAGTCTATATAGTCAAGTTTTCATTTCTTTCATGATCATATTTTAAACTCTTATTATGTTATTTCCTCATTTACTTACCTTATGTATGCTTACGATATGTCAAGAGGATTGGTTGGATTTCTTCAGAATTTTGATCATCGTGTTACGACTAGGCCATAGGTCGAATCATGACAACTGACTTTTGGTCAAAAAAAAATCGAACACATTACCAGACCCTCCATAGAAATCTTGGAGATCATTACACTTAGCCTCGGCATGATCCACGATACATTCATAGCATTTAGGGGACGCACAAGTGGAATAAGCTAATTTTCTTATTTTTCATGTGTTTTAGCTAATGATTATTTTGGTGAACTGAATTTTGATAAATATTTTCAGAAACCATTACGAGACCTTCTGTAGGTACACAGGAGATTAATACATGTAGACTCGACATGATCCACGGCGCATTTAGCATTTTGGGGTTGCACAAGTAGAATTAGATAATTTTTTTATTTTCCGTGTATGTTAGCCAATGAATATTTTGGTGAACTGTCTTTCGGTCAATTTTTTTTACAAAACCATTATGGTACTCTCCACAGGTACCCATATGATCAGTACGTGTAGTATCGGTACGATTCATGATGCATTCATAGCATTTTGGGGCCATAGAAGTGAAATTAGGTGATTTTTTAATTTAACGTGTGTGTTGCCCATTAATATTTTGATGAACTGACCTTCGGTCAAGTTTTTCTGAAACCATTAGAGGACCCTCCTTAGGTACACGGGGGATCAATACATGTAGCCTCAGCATGATCCACAGAGCATTCATAGCATTTGGGGGCGCAAAATTGAAATTAGGTGATTTTCTCATTTTTCGTATTTGTTAGCCCATTAAATTTTTAGTCAACAAGATTTCGGTCAATTTTTTTATGAAACCATTACGAAACCCTCTGTAGGTACCCAAGGGATGAGTTTGTGTAGCCTCGACATAATCCACAGCGTATTCATAGCATTTAGAGACCGCAAAAAAGAAATTAGGCAATTTTCTCATTTTTCATATATGTTTGCCCATTAATATTTTGCTGAATTGACTTTCAGTAAAAAAATTCTTGAAATTTAGGATCCACGGCGCATTCATAATATTTAGGATCCGCACAAGCGAAATTATTTAATTTTTTCATTTTTCTTATGTGTTAGCCATGAATATTTTGGAGATTTGGCTTTTAGTCAATTCCGCGTGTGCAACCCCAAAATTTAATAGAATAAAAGAAATGTTAAACAACTAATTTAAAAATATATAAGAAACACTAGCTTATTTATTTAACTTAAATTAAATGAAAACACATAGTTTTTGTAAATTTTATTTTCTTTAAAACAAAACTTATACTAAAATGTGAATCTATTTTTTGTAATTATCAAATATATTAAAATTTAACTCACTAACAATAAGATAAAATCAAAATATTTAAATTCGATATAAAAGAAATATTTAAGTACTAAATGGTGTAAAATCTCGGGTCGATCAAAAATTATGTATCTACATCAAAAGAGCATCCATAGTATTTAGGGGCCGCACAAGCGGAATAAGGCAATTTTTAAATTTTTTGTGTGTGTTAGTCCATGCATATTTTAGTGAATTAGCTTTCGGTAAATAAATTCTGAAACTATTATGGGACCCTCTATGGTACCCAAAGGAATAGTATCTATATCCTCAACACGATTCACGGTGCATCAATAGCATTTAGGGGCCACACAAGCGAAATTTAGACGATTTTCTCATTTTCATGATTATTAATATTTTGATGAACTGACTTTCGGTCAATATTTTTCTGAAACCATTTTGGGACCCTCCATAGGTATCCGAGAGATTAGTACGTGTAGCATCTATATGATCCATGACGCTTTCATAGCATTTAGGGGCCGTAAAAGCGGAATAGGCGATTTTCTCATTTTTCATGTGTGTTAGCCCATTAATATTTTGGTGATTTGTCTTTTGATAATTTCTTTCCCGAAACCATTACGGGACCCTCCATAGGTACCCAAGACATCAATACATGTAGCCTCTACAGGATCCACGGCGTATTTCATGGCATTTAAGGGCTGAACAAAGGGAATTAAGCGATTTTATTATATTTTGTGTTAGCCCATTAATATTTTATTGAACTGGGTTTTGGTCAATTTGTTTTTCGAAGACATTAATGGAACCTCTGTATATATTCGAGGGATCAGTATGTGTAGCTTTAGCATGATCCATGGCGCATTCATAGCACGTAGGGGATGTATAAGCAAAATTAGGCGATTTTCTTATTTTTCATATGCGTTAGCCCATGAATATTTAGATGAACTGACTTTTGGTCAATTTTTATCTAATACCATAACGGAACCATCTGAAGGTACCCAGAGTATAATTACATTCAGACTCTACATAATACACTATCCATTCATAGCATTAAGGGACTGCACAAGCGAAATTAGGCGATTTTCTCATTTTTCACATGTGTAAGCCTATGAATATTTTAGTGAACAGATTTTTGGTCAATTTTTTTCTAAAATCATTACAGGACCCTCCTAAGTTTTAGTACGTGTAGCCTAGGTATGATCCACGATATATATATAGCATTTAGGACTTGCGCAAGCGAAATTAGGAGATTTTCTCATTTTTCGTATGTGTTAGCCCATTAATATTTTGGCGAACTGGCTTTCGATTAACTTTTTTTTTACAAAACCATTACGTGACTCTCTGTAGTTACCCGAGGGATTAGTATGTGTAGCGTCGACATGATCCACGGTGCATTCATAGTATTTAAGGAACGCACAAGTAGAATTAAATAATTTTTTTATTTTTCGTGTGTCTTAGACCATTAATATTTTGGTGAACAGGCTTTCAATCAATTTTTTTCCAAAACCATAATGGAACCCTCCATAGTAATCTGAGGATCAGTAATTTTAGCCTCGGAAAGATCCAACGTGCATTCAATTTATTTAGGAGTTGCACAAGAGGAATTAGGCTATTTACTCATTTTCATTTGTGTTACCCCATGAAGATTTTGGTTAACTAGCTTTTGGTAAAAAAAATCTAAAACCATTATGGTATCCTCCGTAGTTACCCGAGAGATCATTACATGTAGCCTCGGCATGATCCACGGAGCATTCATAACATTTAGGGGCTACATAAGCGGAATTAGGCAATTTTCTCATTTTTTGGTTATTAGACCATGAATATTTTGGTGAATTGGCTTTCAGTTAATTTTTTAAAAAACCATTACAGAACCCTCTGTAGATACCTAAGGGATAATTAGGTGTAGCCTCGGCACAATCTACAGCGTATTCATAGCATTTAGGGAATACACAAGCAAAATTAGGTGATTTTCTAATTTTTGTGTGTGTTAGCCTATTACAATTTTTTGTTGACTTTTGGTAAACATTTTCCAAAATCATTAAAAACCCTTCGTAGGTACCCGGAAGATCACTAGGTGTTTCTTCGGCATGATCCATGGTGCATTCATATTATTTAGGGGCCGCACAAACTGAATTAGATAATTTTCTTATTTTTCATGTGTGTTAGCCCTTAAATATTTTGGTGAACTGGATTTCGATCTATTTTTTAAAAAAAAACATTACGAGATCCTCCGTAGGTAACCAGAAGATAAGTACTTGTAGCCTAGGTACGATCCACAATGCATTAATAGCATTTAAGGGCCGCACAAATGAAATTAGGCAATTTTTCTCATTATTCATGTGTGTTAGCCAATGAATATTTTGATGAACTGGCTTTTGGTCAATATTTTTACAAAACTATTATAGGACCCTCATTAGGTACCTGAGGATCAATACATGTAGTCTCGGCATAATCCACGATGCATTCATAGCATTTGCGAGCCACATAAGCGACATTAGATAATTTTCTCATTATTTGTGTATGTTAGCCCATTAATATTTTGGTGAACTAGATTTCGATCAATATTTTTTATGAACCATTATGTAACCTTCCATATGTATCTGAAGAATATGTATAGCCTCGACATGATCTACTATGCAGTCATAGAAATTTGGGGCCGCACAAGCAGAATTAGGCGATTTTCTCATTTTTCATGTGTGTTAGACGATGAATATTTTATTGAATGGAATTTTGAATAATATTCTTATGAAACCATTATGGTACCCTCCATAGTTATCTGTGGGATTAATGCGTGTATCATCGGCATGATCAACAACGCATTCATAGTATTTTGGGGCACACAAGAAGAACTAAGCAATTTTTCCTATTTTTCGTGAATGTTAGCCCAAGAATATTTCAGTGAACTGGCTTTCGGTCAATTTTTTAATAAAACCATTACGAACCCTCTGTTATTACCTGGAGGATCAGTACGTGTATTCTCGACACAATCAATGGTGCATTCATAGCATTAAGGGGACGCATAAGCAAAATTAGGCAATTTTCTAATTTATCATTGTATTGCCCATGAATAATTTGTTGAATTGGCTTTCAATCAAAAAAAATTCAAAACATTAGGGGACCCTCCTTAGGTATATCGAGAACCAGTACGTGTAGCCTCGACATGATTCATGGTGCATTAATTGCATTAGGAGCCGCAAAATAGAAATTAGGTAATTTTCTTATTTTTCTATGTGCGTTAGCCCATTAATATTTTGGTGAACTAGATTTCAGTCAATATTTTTACAAAACCACTTTGAAACCTCCATAGTACCTAAGATTTAGCACGTGTAGCCTCGGCATGATCCACGACTTATTCATAGCATTTAGGGTTGCACAAACTGAATTAGGCAATTTTCTCATTTTTTGTGTGTATTTTCCTATGAATATTTTGGTAAACTGGATTTCTGTCAATTTTTTTTGAAACTATTACGGGCCCCTCTGTAGGTACTCAGGGATCAGTACGTATAGCCATAGCATGTTCCATGGCGCATTCAGAGCATTTTGGGCCGCACAAGCAGAATTAGGCGATTTTTTCATTTTCTGTGTGAAATAACCTATGAATATTTGGTGAACTAGATTTCGATAAAATAAATATGAAACTATTATGGGACCCTCCATAGGTACCCAGAGGATCACTATATGTTTCCTCAGCACAATCCATTATGCATTCATAGCATTTAGGGGCAACACAAACGGAATTAAGCGATTTTCTCATTTTTCGTATAATACCCATTAATATTTTGGTGAACTGGATTTTGATCATTTTTTCCCAAACTATTACGGGACCATATGTAAGTACTCTAGAGATCATTACGTGTAGCCTCAACATGATTCACTGCACATTCATAATATTTTGGAGCTGCACTAGCAGAATTAGACAATTTTCTTATTTTTCGTATTTGCTTGCCCTTGAATATTTTGGTGAACTTACTTTTGGTAAAAAAAAAATGGATACTATTACAGGACCCTCCATAGATACTCGAAAGATCAGTACGTGCATCCTCATCACAATCCACAGCGCATTCAGAGTATTTAGGGGCTGCACCAGCTGAATTAGGCGATTTGGTCATTTTCCGTTTTGTATTAAACCATGAATATTTTGGTAAATTAGTTTATGATAAAAAAAATCTAAAACCATTATGGAACCCTCCGTAGGTACTTGGAGGATTACTATGTGTTTCCTCGATACGATCCATGATACATTCATAGCATTTATAGCCATCACAGGTAAAATTAGTCAATTTTCTCATTTTTTCTAAAACAATTATTGGACTTTTTGTAGGTACCCTTTAGATCATTACGTGTAGCCACAATATAATCCACGGCGTATTCATAGCATTTTGGGGTCACACAAGCGAAATTAGGTGATTTTTTCATTTTTTCGTGTATATTAGCCCATGAATATTTTGGTGAACTAGCTTTCAGTCAATTTTTTTATGAAACCATTACTTTACCATTCTTAGGTACCTGAAAAATTAGTGCGTGTAGCCTCACCACGATCCACGGTGCATTCATAGCATTTAGGATCCGTAAAAGCAAAATTAGGCGATTTTTTAATTTTTTAGATATGTTAGCCCATTAATATTTTAGTGAACTGGCTTTCGATAAAAAAAATTAGAAACCATTATGGGACCCTCCTTAGGTACTCGGAGGATCAATACGTATTTTCTCGGTACGATCCACGGTGCATTCATAGCATTTTGGGTTGCCTAAGCAAAATTATGTGATTTTTTCATTTTTCATGTGTGTTAGCCTATGAATATTTTGGTGAAATGGTTTTCAGTCAATTTTCCATTAAGGGACCCTTTGTACATATCCGAGGGACCAGTACGTTTAGCCTCAGCACAATCCATGACGTATTCATAGTATTTAGGGTCGCACAAGTGAATTAGTGGTTTTCTCATTTTTCGTGTATGTTAATTCATGAATATTTTCGTGCAGTGACTTTTGGTCAATTTTTTTACAAAATTATAATAGGTACCTATAGGATCATTACTTTTAGTCTCGACATGATCCACGGCGCATTCATATCATTTAGGAGCCGCCCAAAAGGAATTAGGCGATTTTCTAATATTTCATATGCGTTATCCCATTAATATTTTGGTGAATTGAATTTCAATAAAAAGATTCTAAAAAATTATGGGACCATCTGTAGGTACCTGTAGGATCATTACGTGTTTTCTTGACATAATTCACGATGCATTCACAACATTTAGAGGCCGTATAAATAGAATTAGGTAATTTTCTAATATTTCGTGTGTGTTAGCCATTATATTTTGGTGAATTGTGTTTCAGTAAAAAAAATCCAAAATCATTATGGGACCATCCGTCGGTACTCAAAGGATCAGTACATGTTTTCTGGGCATAATCCTCGATGCATTCATAGCATTTAAGGGTTGTGCAAGCAGAATTAGGCAATTTTCTCATTTTTGTGTGTTAGCCCATTAATATTTTGGTGAACTACTTTCTATCAAAAACATTTTGAAACCATTACGAGATCCTCTTTCGGTACCTATTGGATTATTATGTGTACCTCGATTTGATTCACGGTGCATTCAAAGCATTTTGGGGCCGCACAAGTGGAATTAGATAATTTTCTTATTTTTCATGTATGTAGCCAATGAATATTTTAGTAAACTAGCTTTCGGTCAATATTTTTATGAAACCCTCTGTAGGTACCTAGAGGATCAATACATGTAGCTTTGGCATGATCCTTGATGCATTCGTACCAATTAGGAGTTGCACAAGTGGAATTAGGCGACTTTCTAATTTTTCATGTGTTAGCCTATAAATATTTTAGTGAACTAACTTTCAGTAAAAATTCCAAAACCATTATAGGACCCTCCATAGGTATCCGGTAGAGCAGTATGTGTTTCCTCAGCACGATCCACTGTGCATTCAAAGCATTAAGTGGTTGCACAAGTAGAATTAGGCGATTTTCTCATTTTTCGTGTGTGTTAGCCCATGACTATTCTGGTGAACTGGCTTTCAGTCAAAAATAATTTCAAAAGAATTACACCTCATAGGGATGAACCCCTTACCTAAGAGGTCCTCGAGTTGAACACTGAGCTCAACATGTGTCATCCGATAAGGTGGAATAAAAATAGGACGGGTGCATGGCTCCAAATCTATGGAAAAATCAATATCACACTCTAAGAGAAGGCCAAGTAGGTCCGCAATGAACACATCCACATAATATTTAGCACGGGAACTGAGTCAACTGAAGGGTCCTCTCTACTGACATTACGCACATAGACCAAGTAAGCTAGATAACACGAAGCAACCAACCGCTGAGCCCGCATAAAAAGGATAATCCATATCGGTGTGTTATTGTGAGCACCCTGACATAATACTTAAGGAAGACCATGGATAGCTAAGGTAACGGTCTTGGTATAGCAATCCAAGATCGCATGGTAAGGAGATAACCAGTCCATGCCCAAAATCAAGTCAAAATCTAGCATATCTAGCAGAATAAGGTCAACTCTAGTGTCATAACCCTGGATAGTCACGAAGCAAAACCGCAACACCTGATCCACTACAAAAAACTCACCCACCAGGGTTGAAACATGCATTGAATCTACCAAGGACTCGTACTTCATACCCAACCGGGTAGCATAATAGACAGATACATATAAAAAGGTGGATCCAGGATCAAATAAACATATGGCAGGCTGGTGGAATAACAGAAGCATACTTGTAATGACATTTTCTGATGTCTCATCCTCTGCTTTCGCTAGAACTGCATAGAAATGGTCCTGAGAACCTCTATCCAGTGCGTCTGACCTACCACCTGACTTGCCTCCCCGCTCTCCGCCTCTAGTACCCTATCAGACTCCCCGATGATCCTAATCCTGAACTCCACCTCTAACTAAAGAAGGCACTGTTGTAACTAGTCTACTACTGGATAAATTGGTACAATCGCCCCTCGCCCTTACCAGGATATATCTCAAAACTAAAGGTCAAAGCTACCGTAGTCATAGCCGCCTTGAAAAGATCGACCCGTTAGAATACAACCACCACAGTTTGAAGAATCCGCAACTAATCCCTTCTAGTCACTACAAGTAATGTCACCTGAATAGGCCGATTAGACTGACCCAACTTGAATGAGATTTGGGAGGCAGGGCAAGCTTAGCCCCAGGTATATAGGGTTGTTTGAGATTTTGAGGATAGCCAGAGAGGTTGCTTATAAGTTAGCCCTACCTTAAGAACTAATAGTTATCCACCTAGTCTTTCATGTTTTGATGCTGAACCGGTATATTCTAGATGAGTCTCATATGCTCCAGTATGATTCAGTTGAGTTGGATGATTATTTGAACTTTGTAGAGGAGCTAATAGCCATTCTATCTAGAGATGTTAGACAACTGCGATTGAGAGCCATTCATGTTGTTAAGATTCATTGGAGGTAGCTTCCAGTAGAGGAGGCTACTTGTGACACCGAGCAGGAAATGCGAGAGTAGTTCCCCTACTTAATTGAGTATTTAGGTACTTCTTGACTCTTGTTTTCACGAATGAAAGTCTTTTTTAGTAGTACATATTGTAATGACCCTTCGGGTCATTTTTGCCTTAATGCCTTTTTTCGTTATTTAAAATGCTCATGTAGTGAGCCCAAGTCATTTATGACTTGCTGGCACTGACTGCCTTGACGCTTTTTAAATCTCAGTCTTGTTTATCGATGTGAAGTGTGTCACATCTATGAATGAGATGCTATGAGGCATTTTAGGAAATTCCACCTCTTTCATCTTTCTTGAGTCGTGCGATAGAGTTCTACTCTAAGGTTTTCCTTCTTATGCTTGTTCTTTATGATTATAAAATCATACCTCTCAAGATCTTACTTTCGAAGAATGCTAATGTTGGTGAGGAGCAACAAGCTCTCCAAATTCCCAATGATCCTCTATACAAACAAGTTTCACATTCTGAATTCCAAGCACTTTTCAAGTGCTTGCCCAATCTATGGCAAAATAAGAAAACTGTGAAGTGATTGCTCTTGTGAACCCAAATATGGATATGATGGCTAGTAGAGTTCATGACTTTACTCATATCAATCCTATGGATTTCCATGGTCCAAAGGTAGACGAGGATCCAAAAAAGTTCATCGAGGTTATTTACAATATTGTGGACATCCTAGGAGTTATCCTGGTTGAGAAGGTGGACTTAGTTGCTTACTAATTGTAAGGTGTGGCTCCAATTTGGTGTGAGCAATAGAAGGGTGAAAGGGCTAGAGATGTAGGGCTGTTAGATTGGGAAGAGTTTAAAGATGCCTTTATTGACCATTTCTTCCCTCTTGAACTAAGAGGCTAAGATTCAAGAGTTTATCAATCACAAGCAATGTAACATGAGCGTGAGAGAGTATACACTAAAGTTTACAAAAAATTGTCCAAATATGCCCCATTCATGATTATTGACTCTAAAGCTTATATGAGCAAGTTTGCATTGGGTATTTCTGATTTAGTGGTCAAAAAATATAAATTCTCCATGTTTGATCAAGGAAATGGATACATCGAGGTTGATGACACACACTAAATAGATTAAAGAGGAGAAACAAAAGAAGAAGGCTAGAGAGTCAAAAAGGACAAGGAACGATAGCAGTGATAGGGTGTCTAACCCTATGTCTCAAAGAGGAGCTCTGAGTGTTCAAACTATCCCTGTATGCAAAAAGTGTGGGAAGAGACATCGAGGAGAATACTTCACAAGTTCGGGTGCATAGGTATTGCAAGATAGGTCATCAAGTAAAAGATTGTCTTTCAGGTTCTACTAAAGGTGGAGGTGGTCATCCTCAGATGAATACTACTAAATTCAGTCATCCAGATCAGCATGGTACTACTTCAGATTCTAGTGGTGGTAAACACCAAAATAGATATTACGCTCTACAGACTCGATAGAATTTAGAGGATTCTCCAAATATGGTTACCGGTATGTCTTTGAGTTTGATGTTTATGCACTATTAGATCCGGGTGCTACTCTATCTTTTGTTACTCCTTATCTTGTGATTAAGAGCCCGTTTGGATTGGCTTTAAGTTGGTCAAAACCAACTTAAAGCCCCTTTTTAGCTTTTGGACATGTTTGCCTAATGCTGACTTTAAGCCATAAAGTTCTTAAAGTCAGTCAAAAATGAAAAGTTAGGATTCCTAACTTTTTTTTCCAAAGTGCTTAAAGTCATTTTCTTTGACCATGGAAATTACTTTTATATCCCTTATATTTTAACTAAATTCTCAAACTACCTTTTTTTATTCTTTTAATCCTAAAATTCACATCATAAGAACTTTTATCCAAACACTCAACTGCTTATTTATAAAAATAACTTTCAGCACTTCAAAATTCTAAAAGCACTTTATACATAAAAGTTACTTTTTTTAAGCCAATCCAAACGGGCTCTAAATTTGATGTTAGACCCAAGATCTTGTTAGAGCATTTTTCAGTCTATACTCTTGTTGGTAATTCAGTTTTTGCTAAAAGATTCTATAGACATTTCTCGGTCACAATTTTCCATAAAATCACCTCAGTTGATCTTGTAAAGTTTGATATGACTAATTTTGATATTGTTCTTGGTATGGATAGGCTTCATGCATGTTGTGCTTCTATTGATTGTAGTACTCGTTTGGTTAACTTTTAATTTTCTAATGAGTCGGTCCTACAATGGAAAGGTAGTAATTTTGTGTTAAAGTGTCAATTCATTTCATGCCTTAAATCTCGGGAAATTATTTCTAAAGATTGCATCTACCATATTGTATGGGTTAGGGATATGAATTTTAAAGCTTCTACTTCTGAGTCAGTTTTGGTTGTGAATGAGTTTACAAAAGTGTTCCTTTATGATATTCCAGGTATCCCTCCCAAAAGGGAGATAGACTTTGGTATTGATCTTCTTCCCGATATCCATCCTATCTATATACCTCCTTACCAAATGACCCCAGCAGAGCTGAAGGAGTTAAAGAATTTGTTGGATGAGGGTTTAAATTGAGTATCTCCTCATGGGGTGCTTCGATTTTCCCTGTTAGAAAGAAGGATAGGTCTCTTCGCATGTGTATTGATTATCGACAATTGAAAAAATTCACTATCAAGAATAAGTATCCCATTCCAAGGATTGATAACTTGTGTGACCAACTTCAAGGATAAAGTTATTTTTTAAAGATTGATCTTTGATCGGGTTATCATCAGCTTCAAGAGAATGTCACATTTCGAAGAGGGTATTTAGAATTCAATATGGTCACTTTGAATTTTTAGTTATGTCTTTTAAACTAACAAATTCTCCTATAACTTTTATGAATTTGATGAATAGGGTGTTCAAAAAATACTTGGATATGTTTGTCATTGTGTTAATCCATGATATATTCATATATTCTCGGAGTGAGAATGAGAATTCCAATCATTTGAGGATTGTCTTGCAAATTCTCAAGGATCGTCAATTATTTGCAAAGTTAACAAGTGTGAGTTTTTGTTGAGGTCGGTTGCTTTTATTGGCCATATTATTTCTAATAAGGGTATTAAAGTTGATCCTAAGAAGACCGAGGTGGTTAAGAATTGGGCTATACCTTTCTCTCCTTATGATATTCAAAGTTTCTTGGACTTAGACGGTTATTATGGATGGTTTGTGGAAGGAGTTTTCTCTACTACATCGCCCTTGACTACTCTGATTCAAAAGAAGGTAAAATTCTAATGGTCTGAGGCATGTGATAAAAGCTTTCAAGAGTTGAAAGATCGCCTTACTTCTGCACCAGTGTTGAGTCTACCGGAAGTATCTAATGGTTTTGTGGTATATTAGCCTGGTTTGAGCACAACAGATTCGTGAGAAAGAGCATATTTCACAATGATGCTTTAAGGTTTGATCTTGATGTGTTTTGATGCAAAACAGCAAGCTGATAGCCTATGCTTTTGGGAAACTTAAGGTGCATGCAAAGAACTATTCAATTCATAATTTAGAGTTAGCGGCGGTTATGTTTGCCTTAAAGATTTAGAGACACTATCTCTATAGTGTCCATGTTGATGTATTCACTGACCATAAGAATTTGCAAAATATGTTTAACCAAAAAGACTTGAACATTCAACAAAGGAGATGTCTTGAATTATTGAAGAATTATGACATGAGTGTTATACCATCTGAGAAAAGCCAATGTGGTTGCTGATACTCTAAGTAGGTTGTCCATAAATAGTGTTGCTCACATTGAGGATGAAAATAAGGAGTTAGTTTATGATGTTCATAGAATAGCTCGTTTGGGTATTCGCTTGGTTGATTTGAAGGATGGTGGTGTTGTTGTGCAAAATGTTTCTGAATCGTCTCTTGTAACAGATTTTAAGGCAAAGTAAGATAATGATCTGACTTTGGTTGAGTTGATGAAGCAGTTGCCAAAAAGGTCATTGAGGCTTTTTCCTGGGGGGATGGTGTGCTAGATATCAAGGTTCGGTATGTGTTCCCAATGTTGATGGCTTAAGGGAAATGATATTGTCAAAAGCTCATAGTTTGTTATATTCTATTCATTCGAGATCCATAAAGATGTATAGAGATTTGAGGAAAGTGTATTGGTGGAATGACATAAAAAAGGATATTGCGTAGTGTGTGGCTAAGTGTCCAAATTATAAACAAGTGAAGTTTGAGCATCAAAAATTGGGAGGTTTAGCTCAAGATATTGAGATTCCTACTTGAAAGTGGGAATACTTGAATATAAACTTCATTACAGGTTTGCCTCGTACTCGTAGGCAACATGATTTGATTTGGGTTGTTATTGACCGAATAGCTAAGTCAACTTCCCGTTAAGACTCCCTATTCACCCAAAGATTATGCTAGACTTTATATTCGAGAGTTGATTAATCTTCATGTTGTTCCATTGTCTATCATTTCGGATTAAGGGACTCAATATACATCTTAATTTTGGAGGTCATTTCAAAAGGGTCTTAGTACTCAAGTTAAGCTTAGTACAATTTTTCACTCATAGGCCGATAGTCAAGCCGAATAGACTATTCAGACTTTGGAGGATATGTTGAGGTCTTGTGTAACTGACTTCAAAGGGAATTGGAATGATGATTTTCCATTGATTAAGTTTGCTTATAACAATAATTATCATTTGAGTATCCAAATAACTCCATTTGAGGCCTTGTATGGTAGGAGGTGTAGGTCTTCTATTTGATGGTTTGAGGTTGGTGAGGTTACTTTGATAAGGCCCAGTTGGTTTGTGAGTCTGTGGAGATATTTAGAATCATTAGATAAAGGTTGAAGACTATCTAAATCTGACAAAAGTCCTATTCAAATGTAAGGAGAAGAGAGTTTAAATTTGATATTGATGATTGAGTTTACTTGAAAATCTCACCTACGAAAAGTGTGATAAATTTTGGTAAGAAAAGGAAGCTTAGTCCCATTATGTAGGCCCATATCATATTTTGAGACATTTTGTTAAAGTGGCATATGAGTTGGATTTACCTTCCGAATCAGCATTGGTGCATTCGGTGTTTCATGTCTTCTTGTTGAAGAAGTATGTTGGTAACCCTACTTCTTTTGTGTCATCAGACAGCGTTGGTGTGAAAAAGAGACTATATTATAAAGAGGTTTCGATTGAGATTTTAGATCTTCAAGTCCGGAAGTTGCATCTGTGAAGGATCTTTGGAGGAACCAACTAGTTAAGGGTGATACATGGGAGGCTGAAGCCAAAATGATGTCTCAATATCCTCTTCTTTTTCCCTATGTTCTAACTTGAGGTATTAAGTTTCTTCATGTTCACTCCTTCGGATCCATGCATTTTAGTCATCCTCATGTTTCGTATGCATGCATGTTCATGAAATGAGTTTGTAAGTCATGTATTAGCTTGGGGGTGATTGCTCCTTATTTTATGCATTTTGATGTGTCGTTGCATTCATGTTGGGTTGTTATGTCTCTTTGTCTACTTTATTCATTGTATCTTGAGTCCCTTTTGAGGATGAATGTTCCCAATGGTGGATATTGTAAGACCCCAAAAGTTAAAAAGCCAAAACAGAAGAAAAATTGGAAAAAAAAAAGTGAACTGGTTTCAATTTCGATGAGCAGACCTACGGGTCGTAAGAATTCCAACGGACCATAGGAAAGGAACTGAAGGTTTGAAATATTTTCTAAGTGTAGGATTGACCTATGATTGGTACCTACGGACCGTATAGGGTCCTACAGTTTGTAGGGAGGAGTTGTGGAATGGGTTCTAAGGGATGGAAATTTCTCTAAGTGTGGGATCATTCTATGAGAGGGTCCTACGGACCGTAGAAGGTTCCACGATTTGTAGGGGTGACAAAAGAGATTTAGAGAGAGTGTTTTAAGGTATGTAGCACAAAAGTGGATTACAACCCATACGACTTATGATAACCCATAGACTCAACTCGTAGAGTTAAGGTGCAATTTCAAGTAGCTACTGTTTTGGTGCACAAAGTTCTACAGACGGGTCCTACTACCCCATAGAAATTTATAAGACCTATAGAACATGGTTTGTAGGTGTTGGGTCAAATTTTGGGCATGGGTTCTACGAGAGGTTTTGACGACCCGTCCCTCAACCTACGACCCATAGGTCTTTTCTCATAAATTCCTCTAATAGTTTTTAAATAAGGGGAGTTTTGGACCTTTTCCACTCATTTAGTGCCTAAAATGTGTCATTTTGAACCTATAACTACCCTCATAACAGTTTTTACCCTTAATACTACCCTAATCCCTCTTATTCCTTACAATACTCAAAATATCTCAATTCACCTTCTCAAATTCTCTCTTGAGTTCAAGGAAAAAGAAGCTAGGGTTTTCAAGAGTCTTCAAGGTTTCTAGTCTCCAAATATCCATTACTTTTGGGTTTTCGATAGCTAAGGCATGTGGGAATTCTCCGATGGATTCCATTCATTCATTGGGTCACAAAAGAACTCAAATCTCCAAATTCAATTTCACATAATTCAAAAGGATTTTATGTCAATTCTTCATGGATCTTTTCTATATTGATTCATTGATATAATTTCACTTGATTATGCATGAATTTACGTTACTTCATGATTTTAAATTGATGTAACATGAACCCATGCATTATGTCAATGATTTTTTTTATGAATCATGAATTTTGATCATCAACTTATGAAGATTTTAAGAATGGTTTATGAGAGCTAGGAATTATGTTTCAAGTTTGTTTTCAAGTATGAATGAATCAATTGCGATTAGTTTTCTAAAAATATGAATGAAATCATGATTTAGATGTTTAGAAAGGTAAGTGTCTGTAAGACCCCAAAAATGTGAAAGGGTCCAAAACCAAGGAACAAAGGATGAAATTTCAGAAAGTTATAGAAACTAGCACCAGGGGCTGACCACAGAGACCACCACGGGCCGTGGTGAGCAACCATGGTAGATATTCAGAACTCTGACTACAGGGGAAGAACCACGAAGGAGGAACACGGACCGTGGTGAGAACCACGGGCCGTGAATCCCTCTGTGGTAACCCCTCTCCAATACTCTTATACATTTTCCTAAGATAAGGTCCACGGACGACCACCATAGATCATGGATCCCTCTACGGATCGTGGTGTGTCCTCGTGGTGGACATCCTACAAGTCCACTTGCAAAACCTGCACCACGGCCACCTTTCACGGCCCGATGTGCACATCACAAACCATGAAGAGGTTCCGAGGTGAAACTTCAGATACTACCCTGCAAACATTTCCAAAATATTTTTCAATCCCTTTACCACGGGACACCACCGCAAGACGTGGTGAGCACCATGGACCATGAAGGGTCCCCGTGAATTCTTCTTCGGCTAGATTTTAAAAAGAGATATTTTAGTCTTTTCCTGCATTTTAATTCTAAACGATGTCATTTTAGAGGCTAAGTTCTTCTATCTAAAGACCCTAAAACCTCTAAAAAAAACCATTCTCCCTACTTATACTCAATCACTAAATTTCCCTCTTTTCAAACTCTTCCAATAACTTCAAGACAAAGCTAGGATTTTTATCTCAGGGCATTTCAAGTCTCCTTTCTTCCTCAAGTTTTCTATGGGATTTTGTTTCCCTCAAGGTATGTGAGCTTACCATCCATGGGTCCTTTCACCCATGGATCCCAAATATTTTTTACAACATAATATTTCAATTCTAATGATGAACCTTCATAGGCTTTTACACAATGACTCTAATGCATAGATTATGATATATTTTAAGATCATTTACATCTATTGATGTATATTGACTCTAAATTTTATGAAATGAATGATTTGCTAATGTGACTATATGAAGGCTTGACAAAAGTTTAAGGCATATATGGTGGGCTGTTTTGACATGTGTATTGTGATGCATTTCCATCACTCTCATGCATGCAAGTATTGTTTAAATACATTTGAAGGTTTTTATGAAATGAACCCACCTTTTTTCCTGATGATTAAGTAAAGTTGAAATAAAAGCTTGACTCCAAATGAATGATATGAAGAAAGTATTTATGTAATGGGAGTCTTATGAAATGATTGATTCATGAAAAGGACTTCTTAGCCAAAGTAAGGTTTCAATGTGAAAGAATAATTCTCGCATTGAATCAAATGAAAGGTTTTTAATGAGCTATTCCACTGAATGATGATTTAATGATAAAGTTATATAATGCTTATGTTAGTATGATGTTGAAAACTTATTTTGTGGGATTGACCAGGCACCGAATGCAGCATGTAAATAGGGACTCGACCTAAGGGGTCCTTAATTAAAGTCTAATGTTGCATTAACTATGCACCAACATAGGGGCCCTTGTCAGCTATTCTAGGCTAGTGGATCCACAATTAGCCGTTAAAGTTAATGAACTATTAAAGTTAACGGAGTTCTATCCGGCAAGTAGTCTCCCTGTTCCAACATAGGGGGTTATGTTGGATTCCATGTAATAGCTCGCATGGTCTTAAATATCGATTACGGTCTCTTTCCCACAAAATAAATGTTTTAAGGTTCCATATGACGTTTCTCATGCATGCATTCATTATTGCAAATTACTTACATATATGACTTGATGTTGTTAATTATAGCATGCTCTCATACTTAGTACATTCAAAGTAATAACGCATATTTTTGCCTACATGATATCACCATGTAGGAACCTGCATTACTCCACACCCTCCTTCCCGTGGCTAAGTTGATCGTTGAAGGCTACAACTTTTGATGAGTTTCCATATTCCAAGAACAACACTTTTTACCTACCTAGCTTATATTATGTTTAGACATTTGAGTTACACTTTGGTATTTTGACCTAATCTTGAGGATGAGCTAGGGAGATGTCTTAGCCCCCGCCAAGTTTTAATATAGAAGGTATTATTGGACATAGTAAAAGATGATATGCTGACTTTGACTCATATTGAACGTAAAATCCCTCAGTCCCGATTTCCCTTATGTTTTCAGTTATTATTATTTTATCAATACCGATGAAATGCTTAATGAATTCTAAGAGGCTTGGGTGAGGTACCTCTAGGTGCTTCATTCATCGGGTCACGTCTAGGCCGAAGCTTGGGTCGTGACAGTGTCTATATGAACAAAGTTATGAAATCATGATTTAAGGAGCTACCCTTATGATATTTTATGAATGTGCATTAGTACATATTTGCCTTTCCTAATATTAATGGTTTTACTTATTCCGTTGGTATTAACTTAGCAACAAGAGGACTTTGTGGTGGAGACTTGGTAAGGGAGTCTCTAGTAGCAACTCCTAGTCCCAAACTACGTGCCCCTATAGGTTTGCCTCAATTGGCCTAGATAGTGGATCTACATACAACGCATGATGATGATTATGATACGGAGTCTATCTTGGCAAGTAGCCTATCTCTTCTAGATGTGGGAGTTACATCGAATTTCGTATTATAACTCACATGGTCTTAAATGTCGGTTAAGATTAATATCCCACAAAATAACTATGTTTTTTATCAGCTCTTAAATGATGTTTTATGATGCAATGACTTTATCATATGATTTCATGCTTTTCAAGTTATTTGGTCGTGCATCACATGTTTCATGCCTATTATGCATGTTTACCCATGTTATGCATATTTCTCACATACTTAATATATTTCATGTACTAACGCATACTTTTGCCGAGGGTCTCTCAGAAACAGTCGTCTTACCCTTGTAGGAGTAAGGTCTGCGTACACTTTACCCTCCCCAGACCCCACGTTGTGGGATTTTACTGGGTTGTTGTTGTTGTTATTGTTAACGCATATTTTTGCCTATATTATCTCGTAAAGTAGGGTCCTACTATCATCCTCCTGCACATGGCTAGAATGGATTGCTCAGTTATCACACTACTTAGTGAATCCTATTGTTTCGAGGGCATAACCATGATGGTTCCTTTATATCTTTCATTATGACTCTGTCTTCTTATGTTTTTGGGTGAGTTAGGGCTAGTCCTACGCCCTGTGTAGACTAATATAGGCATATCAGATTATTATGAGTATGTAGTTCTCATTTATTTGGAGAGTATCCTTGATTCCCATCTATTGAGACATCTATCTTTTGAGACTTATCTTCCGCATTTATGATTTTCTTTCGATATTTCTTATTTACCTTATGTATGTTATGTTAAGAGGTTTGTTTTGGGTCTCTAAGGATCTCAAGTGTTGTGTCACGTCTAGGGCCTATCTTGGGTTGTGACACTACTGACTGGCCACGACATTATGACTAAAGGGCCGTTAGGCAAAATATCAGACGAACATTGGAGAGCCAACTTTCTTATTTTAAATTTCAAATTTCCTGAGACTATAAATAGTATTTTATAAGATTTAATTTATTATCTCGTCTTTATGAAGAACATAGTATGCTTGAATGAGGTTTTACCGATAATTTTCATAGGTATTTGAAATCAAAGCTTGTGATTGGCTTAACTTTTGTAAGTGAATTCTTATTTAATGAATGTGATCTCATTCTTCGCTTTAATTATAATGAGTGGCTAAACCCCACAATCAAAGATTATGGACCCATGACAACTTGACCTAAACAGGATTTTTACGGAATAAACTATGTATTGTGATTGTATACCTTATTAACTTTTTTATATTAATCGATTTTTAATGATTACAAACATTAAAACCTGCCTTAGGTTTGACTTGTTTGAGTAAAAAAGTGTAAAACCTGAGAAAAGAGTTAATAACGAGGATTCGAGAATCAAAACTCTTCTAATGATTGATGTTGTAATAAGATTAACCAACTCTGAGTAATTGCCATTGAATTGAGATAAATATTTTAAATTTGAAAGAATAAAAGTGACATGGATTTAATTTGGTTGAGAAACGATTAAATGTAGCATATGTTTAATAAACTATACACTAGCAGTACAAGGTAAAATTTTGTATTAATCTAAATTCATTCAAACAATTTTGGTGAACACAATCCTGATTAATTCTCTCTATAAAATCTCAATTTAGGTAATCTTGTTGATTGTTACACATTACAAATTGATATTAAAAAGAAATTTCAATTCTCCCATACATTTCCATTTCTTCTGGAAATAAGTAACTGATAGTAAATAATCGCATACGGCTTAGTTCTTACCTTATTTCATGTGGATTCGACCCCAACATAGTTAAATTCTATATTTGACAATGATCGTATTATACTTCTTTAAAGAGATGTAATTTAGCCATGTCAATGATAGGACGAATTATATATGAAAATGGGACAAAAAACAATTTATTCAAATTAATAATGACAAAAAAAGGTATTCCCTGAAGTACTATAATTTTATGATCAATATTAATAATCTTAAATTATTTATAGAGATATAGAGTAAAAAGGCATTAAATAAATTAAATTAAAAAAGGTATTTGCTTTTCTGAGCAAACAAGACTTGAAATTTATAATGACGGATCAATGTTCTTTTTTATCAGCAAATTATTAACTTGAGCTAAAATGTTAAATATGAGATGCAGAAGCTTTGGGATAATATATAAGGTTTCCTCTTCACAAAGTCCAAACGTATGTTCACAACTCGGGAATATGTTCACTCCATGTCAATAAAAGATAAAAGAAGCTCGCAATCTATCAGTGAACTTGTTTTAATTTTTCCATTATGATCTTAAATTTTACAGAGTTTCTATTACTCTCTGAACAATTTCTAAGTAATATGATTGCCCCATGTTTTTGGCACACTGCACTTATTTCTTCTTCCATATCAATAATATTAGTAGTATTCTTGTACTTTCTTGTCTTTCAATTTCTGTTAATACATGTTATTTTTTTGTACTTCGCTTATTATTGATGTGGTTATTGTTCCTCTTTTTTCTTTTAAAATTATATGTAAGTCTTTCTCTATTATTTGTTATGTTTTCTTTACTATTGTACTTTCTTTTTCAAACTTCTTTAATATATTCTACTTGATCCAAGTGTCTTTTAAAACTAAACTCTCTACCTTCATGAAATAAGGGTAAGATCTACATACACTTTATTCTCCCAAGAATCCATATGTGAGATTATCCTGGATATATTATTGTCAAAATCACATTGAAGTCCCCACCAATCAACCAAGATTTTGAAGAATGGTTTGCTATATTTTATAAATGCTCTCATAAATTCTTCGTGATATTTACGTTACAAGATACATACACCATAGTGAGCAATACATTTTCCCTCCAGCTTTAATGTTGCACCTTGACTGTAATGTGTTAATTGGTGCTCAATGTTACGTTGATCTCTAATTCTTTTATATAGATAGTCAAATCTTTTCAAGATATTTGGCCAAGTCAGTCCCAGGATCTCTTATAAGTCTCTATGTTAAATGAGTCTGTTCCATCAAATCAATTAACCAATATTGATTTTTTCTAGTAAGATTAGTTAATCTCTCAAAAATTTATTGAGTATTGATTGTCCTTATATTCCAAAAAATAACTTTATTCATCATAAATAGTTATTCTTTGAGGATGCAAACCTCCTTGGTAACTGTGTAACGGGAGTTGTAACCTCAATTAAATAAATAATCTATTCGATTTTATGACTTATCCGATCCAGACATTAATCCATCCGAAAAATAAAAAATTTCATCAGAAAATCATTTTCGATCATGTTTGCTTGGCTTCCTCTTCTTCTTTATTCTTTTCCCTCAAAACACCACATGTACATTCACTACACAACACATACATCACTCTAACAACTAACAGATATTTGTTCTATCATTATCACAACTTTCTTATTTCTCAATTGTCAATCTATGAAAAAATAGAGCATCGAAATCTGAAATAACAAGGCCAAATTCACCAGTAAACGACCCCATAGACTAGTTAACATTGCTGCTTTCAGACACTACCCTCTCACAATATCTGCATGTGAAAATATACATACAAAAATCTATGATTAAAAAGAAGGATGATAGAAAAAAGAAAAACAGAAGAGAAAATAGAGAAAAAATGGGTGAAAATCTGTTGTGAAATTTTATTTAATTGAGTGAATAAATTTATTTAATTGGGATCAAAATTTAAAATTGGACCTGTAATAAAGTATAGTACGAAATTTAAACATTTTTAAAAAATTCAGTGTTAATCATTAATTATAAGAGTATAAAAGAGCAAAAAAGAAGAAAACTAAAGTGTGTGTCCATTTAGATATTTAAATTATAAAAAAATAGCTCAACTATGAATAGTTTACTCCAATTAGCCTTTCGACCTTTAATCTTGCATTTTCTCTGCTCTCCCCACTCCCATTACTTTGTCTTTTCTCTTTTACTTTTTTCTTGTACTTTTTTCTCTCTTTCACGTTACATAGTTTTCTGTTAAGCTATTTACCCCCCCCCCCTTCCCCCTCCTCTTTTTTGTATTTTTCTCTCTCTTACATTATCCATATAAAAGATAAGATTCAAATTTGAAATATGAAGAATGGATTTGAAAAATCGAAAATCAAAATCAAAAGTTTGTCATGATATTTGAAATAGTTTGAGGTAATTATTCAATATAATCCCTCTACTTAATGGAGAGAATGAATTTCAAAAAAATCAAAAATCAAAATATTACCATGAAATTTCCAACCCCATCTCAGAGGAAGAACACTCAATGTTGACACCCAATTTTGATCCTCTGGGATATAAATTAATAATCAAGCTTCATCAATTTTAAACAACTCGATGTAATTATTTTATCTTTTAGAATTTTTTAAGAAATTTTGTCATTTCTTATAGTTTTAATGATATATATAGTTCTTATAATTATTGTCTTTTATGAATATTTGAAAATGATCTCAAAAAGATTTTAATTTTATTAATCATTTCGTAAATTAATAGCTTATATTTTCGAATTAATTTACAAGTAAATGAATTACTCGATCTTGTTAGAATTAAGAAGCTTGTTAATTAATTAATGTTTATTCATCTTATTTTAATCTTAGTCGATATTTTTATTAAATTCAATTTGGCTAATTTCTTAATTTTTTTATTATAATTGAAATCGTATGGCCCGTTCCTAATTGCAAATTCTCACTATTTTAATCCTTTTCCTCCTAATTCCACCAATTATCCATCTACCCTTTATTTTCTTTTTTCAACTCCACAATATTACAACTTTCTAGCACATACACAACATGACAACACAACAACTAATCGACAACCCATCACCTACCATCACCCTTGATCTCCCTTCACCTATATTATAATAATTTTCATTCTAACCTACCAAATAATATATTCCTACTATACAACACCTATAAGATGGTACACCATACTCCACCGCCCCAACCCACCAATAAAATCCAAAACCCCAATTTTTCTACAATCAACACATCACTCTATTACTATATACAATTTTATCCTCCCCAGCAAACAAATATAAAAGCACACCCATTTTCCACTTAAACTAATACCTATAATTTGCTATTACACGTTAATTTTTCAACAATCATTTCAATTCTCTCATTTTTTAATTCCAACAACATGCCAAATCGACACCTATACTTACAACTTTACACCATGCACATGGCAATATAACACAACCCCACTCAACAATACATATTTTGCTCACCAGAAACAATATTCTATATACAACAATAACAACATTCCTAGAAGCCCACCTACTACAAACCAAATTTCCTTATTCACTTAAACCCAATTCCATTTTCACTCCAGTAAGCACACAAAAATACCTTCAACGCGTGCACACCCAAAAAATACCTACAACGTGTATATGCGCATACTCGCGACACCACACACAGACGTGTGCATGTGCGTAAGCCCATGTCGCGCGCACTGTCCCATCTTTTTCCTCGAGCACGTCCGATAAATAGTATATTCAAGGGATGGCTCCTTTGGTTTTTCGAAAAAAGGATATAAGTTTAGGAATAGAGAGTTGGAGGGGGGAGAAAGGAAAGAAAACAAAATAAAAAAGAAAGGAGACAGAAAGACAGAGAGGAGATACACATATTAGAAAGAGAAAAGCGAAGATAATCGAGGGTCTTTTTTTAGGCATAAATCAGAGGCTAGGAGTCCAGAGTCTGATTTCTTTTTTTGCCTTGATTGTTGTTGAGTCGTGGTGCGAAAGGTTCATTTTCATCCTAAGCTCGTCGAGTCTCAAGTTCGTTTCTCTTGAAAAGGAAAAAATTTTCTTTGATCTTAACTCGTTTTAGTTGATATATTTTGGTTAATTGAATAAAGTTTTCTTTTTTCTTTTATTCTATTTTTTCTAAATTGTTCGTCTCTTTATTTCCTTTTCGAGTATCTATGTTTGTCTTAACTGGTTGGGTTTGCTGTTAATATTGAGTAAATCAATATTTGGTTCAAATGGGTATGTTTTTGTTGTTGTTTGGTTCAAATGGGTATGTTTTTTGCTGTTAATGTGTAAAGCTTATCTCTTGGGCATATGTTGATTTACAACTGCTCGCTTATTCCCCATATTGAATCAAAGAAAGCATGGTTTAGTTGTTTTAAAGTTGTTATAATCTGTGGCACGATTAAGTGTTTGTGTAGCAGCAATTTGATTTCAACATTTAATGACAATATGTTGTTCTTTCTTGTTGGAATATGTTGAAGGCTTGACTAATACTCACTTTTCTTTGAGTAATTAGAGTCTTTTAAGTCGTATTATTTAATATCACTTATATAATAGGTCATATTCTTGTTAAACTGTTTAAGTATTGGGTATGGTCTGTATCATGCTTTGAGACTCTTATGCTGGACCGAACCTATTTTGGATAAATTCAGTTTCATTTCTTTAGGTCCTTTCATTGCTTCTTTTATCTCTCTATCTATTTTCAGTTTCTCATAAATTTAACATATAGTTTGATACATTTTAAGTTCTCTGTTCCTTTCCCCCTTCATGGTAGTCTATTCAATCTTTTAATTTATCATAGTGTGTTAGCTCAATCCCAAATCTGTTATGGTAGACATTGATAGCAGTTTATTTTTATTTCTTAATTTTATTTGGTATCGGATTAAAATTTGGTAAGAGTTTGATTTAGTGGAGCAGGTTAATACAGTGATTACCTCCCCCCCCTCCCCATCTACATTTTGAAGCTATGCATGTAATAATCCAATAGTGTATACGATTTAATTTAATTTTAATTGATTTATAATTATCATGGTCTGTTGTCTTAAGATATATTGCCTTCTGAAGAATTATGGTTACCTTTAAGCTTTTAATGTGTAGATGTTAGACAGTAATCTGATAAAAAATAAACAAATAAATAAAAAATACTTAAGTGTCATTTATTTAAACCTAGTTTAATATATTAAATTAGCCCTCTCTTAGTTCTTTTACAAATTTAGTCTCCCTTTTTTGTTTGTTGTGAAACTTGCCTTGAGTCCATGATGGACTATTACCTCTTGTGCATTCTGGTTTTTTTGGGTCAAGGAGGCCCAAATCTCCTTTCCAACCTCATCAACAGAAGTCGGCGTATAGATTTCCGTAGCTGATTTACAAGTGTCGGAGCAATAAAATGGACTGATATACAGTCTGTATATGAAATATACAGGAGATATAAGGGGAAATTTGAAATATACACTGATATACAACAGTGGTATACAAAATCAAAATGGGCCAAAGTCCCAAAATACAGGTGGCCAACAGCTTAGTCAGGACGTACAGTAACTAATTGTTGGCAGATTTTCATTACTTTATTCATATATATATTTAATTTGGGTTGTAATAATTTATTTATGTATTTACGTTATTTATTTTGCTTAAATGTTAATTGTAGTTAGGTTTAACTTCTTAAATTCCCCTAAAAGAGGAACTGCTATCTCTTATGACTAATTTATTTTACCTAAATGATACACCCACACACATATATATATATATATATATATATATATTCTTGGTCATTTCGACCACAAATCCTCCTTTCAAAATATTTCAAAGTATTTTCAAATAACTAAATTTTTTCAGAACGAACTCAAGTGTCTTTTCTTTAAATATTTTTTAAATAGTCAAATGATATATGTCGTTAGACAACCACATGTTAGCGGCTATTTTAAGTGCTAAAACTTTCTTAAAATAGTAATATGAACCTCGTACCCTTCTCTCTAAATTTTAAGACTTATTTCCGTTAATGTCTTTTAAATTAAAGTTTTTTCTTAATTCCTTTAAAAAATTAAGTGGCGACTCATTATTAATTGGTTTATTTCTAAATTAATTTTAAACCCCATCTATTTTTCGATATAACAGAAATGGCGACTCCGCTGGAAAATTTAATAGGTTCTAATTATTAGATTTGATTATTTGGCTATATTTGTAATAATGTTTATTTGATTTTATTTGTTTAAATTTCACAAATTATAACAGTTGCACTTCATGACATTAAATTCCGCTAAATGACAAATAGTTTGTATTAGGATTACAACAGTTACGTAGTCACCTACGACTGTTCCTTCAGAAAATAACCACTACTTCTTGAATTAATAAACGGATAGTGGGTTTGTGGTCGTCCAACGCCGTTTATTATATTCAGTCCGCAGTTTGTCTGAATCGGATATCCAATCTCTTTTCAAAGCTCACTCTAGTCTACCTAGCATAAAGCGAAACCAAATCCCTATTTAAGCATTAGCCTAAGATGTATTAATACCCAAGGTGTATTAAGTCCATTAGTAAACAACCAAATCATGTCTAAGGTCCATAACCTAAAGACATATCATTCTTATGTGACATTTGAAAGATGTATGTGTGCAACCAAACTGTTATCCATGGGGGAGGGGATGCTAACAGTACCTTGTTTTGTAGGTATGGCTCATTCTCTCAAATTCGACATGGTCGTAGAAGCGCCTTTGAATCTTAAAATGTGGTGGAACAATCTCAATAGAGACCACAAAAAAACTCTTAATCAGCACATTGGGCTATTGCCATCACTCTTGGAAATGCCTGCTTGGCCTGAATTGATTGAAGCCCTCACCGGATATTGAATAATGAAAAAATGGTATTCCATTTTGGGACAGTAGAAATCACCCCAACAATTGACAAAATTCAAGATGCTATAGATACCATCGGTACGGGATTAAAAAGAAGAGTCAAAAAAGAAGAGAATATTCTGATTTCCAATAAGCCAACCGCCGAAGATATTATAAAATACCTCAAAAATTGACGAAATAAAATGAAAAAAATTCCAATTTCATGTCTTAAATGAAATGAGTGGATCAAGCGTTGCTTTCAGGGATCTATACAATCGATTTGGACATACATATTTCTACATAACTTTTAATCAGGATTTCCAGTCATACAAAGAATGGGATGAGACACGATCGCTAGCGTTTGGCATTCCACTATTCGGAACCATGGTGTTTCCTTAGGGTCCGAACCTTACTATTAACACTCAAATTATCATGTTTACTCACACCGCCTTCCATGGGCTTATTAGTCAAAGAGTGGTAAATTACTACCCGCTTACACCTACTATCTTAGCCGACATGTACCGCGCCTTGGGAAGGTGCAGAAATGGGCATCATTATTTTTACGGATGTAATATGCTCCTCCAATGGTGGATAATGAGTCACTTACTCAAGCTACAAGGAAATCAATATCTCACTATTCTAGATGATAGAGACCCTCTCTTAGGTCTTAAACATGGGCTATAATGGGAGGATCTTGATAGAAGAAGAACTAAGACAGAATGGGCTCAAATTTTCCACGGGCTCAAATTTTCCACGGGTTAAAAGACGATGAAATAAAATGGATGTTCACTAGGTTCATTTCAAAGAAAATCGTGATACGAGGCCATAAGCATCCATTTTTGCCGCTTTTGGGCATTTTAGTTATTCGTCCATACGCACCTATTCGGGTTATGAGGCAGTTTGGAAGAAAAAAAATCATACCTCTAACAGGATATCCTAATATTTATGTGTTCGACCACAGAGACGAAAAAGTCCCAAATATAGGGAATATATTGAAAGAATGGAATAATCCCCCAAAATTGGTTGAAGGTACTCTTGCCAAAGTTCGATTCAATGTCGGATACGTGGAAGGATACAAGAAGTGGCTAAGCAACAATGTGAAGGTCTTTCATTTTCAGTTCCAAACATTTATCAAGGTATTGAAGATAAAAAGTCAGAATCAAAGATAGAATTGGAACAAGTCAAGAATGAAGCACAGGGAATGCATAAGGTGTTCCTCCAAAAACAAGAAGAGGACATGCATACTATAGAAACCCACCAACGTAGTATGGAAAGCCTAACCCAAGAATTGGAAGACTTGAGGGGTAATTTGAGAAATTTAGATACTTGGATGGAAGAGCAAAAAGAGAGCACAAGGTCTCAAACTTGGGAGGAGAAGGGGCATTGGTATGATGGTTATTGGTTAATGGCTCAATATACGTTTCGTCAAGCCATGGGTCAAAAAAAGAAGAGCCGAGGGGAAGATGGACCATCGGGGAGCACCTCGGTAGTTTTGCCCCTGCGTGGGCTTCATTTCATGTATTTTTAATTATTCACCCCTACATGGGTTTGCCTTTACGTATTTTATTTTGATGCATTTTTCTGAAATGACCTATGCGTGGTCCTCTTTTGCTTTTTGTATTTCTCTTAAATCCCCCAGGTTTCATTTCGTTCTTATCCTCTTGGAAGGAACTCTTTATAATTTATGCAAAATTATCTCGGGGTAATGGAATGGTTTAAATGTTCACATACATCTTTCAAATCCACTAGGCCTATCCCTTGGTGTAAAAGGGCAACCTATTTATTTAGGACGCGAAATAACTGTTTATGTGTCTTATGTGTTATTTGCCTCATTGCATGTGATATTTTGCATTACATGCTCGGAACAAAGACTAACATATTTGTTTTTGAGTCATTTTTCTTTTATCAGGTATTTAGAATTAATCTATGTTGATAAACTGACCGAGCACCCTTATTTCACGAGATCAAAGGCTTTCAAAGATTCCTTTCTTAATCAAAATCTGTTAGTAGTGAAAAGAAAAATAATTGTCAATAATGAGAACACTAGTTTGACAGAGATTGTTGTGACAGACCCTGTCGCTAAAAAAATGAGTCGATTGCACAATTGGTTCAACAAATCGCTGAGATGAGAGTTGAGATACAAAAAAATCGAGAATTGTCAAATCTGGCTATCGCCGCCAACACGCCTGTTCCAAGCGAGGGAAGGCCTCCGTTTCATTTCCCTTCTCCAAGTTCAAGTACGGAACACATTCATCACCCATCCTCAAATACCTCCATTGTTGACCTCACTACCTCAAATCCCCATCATGCTTCCGCTTCCTACCAAGCACCACCTTACCCTCAAAATACCAATCCTCAAAACTTCCCTTCTCTATAAAATACCAACCCTCAAGCTTGTCCTCCCCTATGAAGTTAAAATGTTAACAATCCACAAACCTTTCCCCATAACCAAAATCATTATACTAACCAACAGACATTTTCCCAAAATTACCAAGCCCCTCAAAATACACAAAATTCCTCCATTATCCCGTCATTGCCTCAAAAGACAGCTTTTCAAATCTCAATTCCAAATGAACCCTATGCCAACAATTCTGAACTTGATCACTATAAGGAACAGGAAAAGGAGTGGAGGATGAAGGAAGAGACAACCAAATAGAATATGAAAGATGAGATCATGAAAGCTATGAAGGAGTTTCATTACGCTTCGAATGTTGCAAGATTAAATTATAAAGATTTGTGTATCTACCCGAATTTGGACCTCCCGAGGGGGTCAAAGTGCTAAAATTTGATACTTTCGGAAGAACCGAAAATCCTTTGGCTCATTTGAGAGCATATTGTGATCAACTAGTAGGAGTTGGGAAGAATGAAGCTTTGCTAATGCGGCTCTTTAGCCGAAGTTTAAGTGGAGAGGCCTTGGAATGGTTCACCACCCAAGAAATGAAATAATGGTCTAATTGGAATGCTCTGTCCAAAGAGTTTATCAAAAGGTTTGCGTATAACGTGGAGATTATTCCCGATTGATATTCTTTCGAGAAAATCAAGCAGAAATCCACTGAAAGTTATCGTAAGTATGCATACAAATGAAGGAAAGAGGTCGCTAGAGTTCGACCTCCTATGACAGAGAAAAGGATTGTTGAAGTATTTGTACGCATACAGGAGCCTGAATATTATGAGAGATTAATGTTGCTCATTGGAGCAATATTTGCCGAGATAGTCAAGGTAGGTGATACTATCGAGGATGGACTCAAGACTGGAAAGGTAGCCCGTGTAATCTCTTCAACCGAGTCTTCGGGACTGTTAAAGAAGAAAAGAGAGGATGTATCTGCCATCTCTTACACGCCCGAAGGGAAAAGATTCACCAACAGTAACCCCAAGAAATTTATGCCTTTTAAGGCCTCTCTGCGAGATCCACAAAGTTCATATCAAGTTTACTACACTCAACCGAATTACCAAACCCACCTTCCACCTTCTCTATTGTGAATATTTACTCATTATTTGCTTATCGGTCTATATTTTACTTATCTAACTTTGTTTTCTTATGATTTCAGTAAAAATAATGTAAAACTTGCCAATACCATGTCATGTCACAAGCTAAATGAGCAAAATGAGATAGATGATGATAAGTTTGAGGATTATGATGAAGAGGCTACGATACCCGAACACCTCGCCAAGGGATTAAAACAATTTGAAGAACAATATAAGCCAAATCAAGAGGAAACTAAGGCTGTGAATCTAGGGGATAAGGAGTGTACTAAGGAAATCAGAATCAGTGTCCATTTAACAAAGGCTCAAAGGAAGGAACTTATCAGTTTGCTTAGAGAGTACATCGATATATTTTCTTGGTCTTATGATGATGTGTCAGGTTTGAGTAAAGACATTGTTTCTCATAAATTGCCGATCAACTCAGATTGTAGTCTGGTAAAATAAAAGATTCGAAAGTTCAAGCTAGATTTGAGCTTGAGGATCAAGGAAGAGGTTACCAAGAAAATTCAATCTAGAGTTATGGAAGTGACACAGTATTCGAGTTGGTTAGCCAACTTTGTTCCAGTGCCTAAGAAAGATAGCAAGATCAGAATTTGTGTTGATTATAGAGATCTGAACAAAGCTAAAGATAACTTCCTGTTGCCAAATATCCACATTCTCATTGATAATTGTGCCAACCATGAGATGCAGTCGTTCGTGGACTTCTACCGGGTTATCACTATATTCTAATGGATGAAGAAGATGTAGAAAAAACAGCTTTCATCACACCTAGGGCGTGTATCATTATCGAGTAATGCCATTTGGTCTCAAGAATGATGGGGCCACTTACATGAGAGCCATGACGACTATTTTTCATGATATGATTCACAAGGAAATTAAAGTGTACATGGATGATGTCAGTATCAAATCCCGCAAGAGTGCGGATCATTCAATGCACTTGAATTTTTTTTTGATCGTCTACTCAAATACAACTTGAAATTAAATCCCACTAAATATGCTTTTGGAATGCCAACTGGCAAGTTATTGGGGTTTATAATCAGTAGAAGGGTTATCGAGCTTGATCCTACTAAAATCAAGGTGATTCAAGAATTACCTCCACTAAAGACCAAGAAGGAAATGATGAGCTTCCTGGAAAGATTGAACTACATCAGTCGATTCATAGCTCAGTCCACAATGATTTGTGAGCCTATCTTTAAGCTACTGAAAAAAGATGCATTGACAAAATGGATCAAAGAGTGTCAGTCAACTTTCGATGCTATCAAAAGTTACTTGTCTAATCTACCGGTGCTAGTTCCTCCGAGAAAAGAAGTTTTATTGTTGCTATATCTGTCTATCTCGGAAAATGCATTTGGATGCGTGCTAGGTCAACATGATGAGGCTGGGAAGAAGGAACGATCAATCTACTACTTAAGCAAGAAGTTTACTCCATACGATGCTCGTTACACTCTTTTGGAGTAATCTTATTGTGATTTAACCTGGATTGCTCAAAAGTTGAGACATTACTTGTGTTCATATACTACATATCTCATTTCCAAGATGGATTAATTAAAGTATATCTTTCAGAAAGCGATGCCGACTGGGAAGTTTGCAAAATGGCAAATGCTGTTAAGTGAGTTCGATATTGAGTATGTAACCCAAAAGGCGATAAAAGCACAAGCCTTAGCGGATCATCTCACAGAAAATCTAGCAGACGAAGCATATGAGCCACTCGGAACTTATTTTCCCGATGAAGAGGTATCATTCGTGGGTGAAGATATCTCCGAGGCATACCCTAGTTGGATTGTATTTTTTGATGGGGCAGTGAATCATAAAGGAAATGGAATTGGAGCAGTCCTAATATTAGAATCTGGCCAACATTATCTTATGGCGGCCAAACTCCAATTTCATTGCACGAACAACATGGTTGAGTATAAAGCATTCATCATGGATCTAAAGATGGCTATCGATAAGGATATTCAAGAGTTGCTGGTAATCGGAGATTCAGATTTACTAATTCATCAGGTTCAAGGGAAATGGGCCGTGAAGAATCCGAAGATTGCACCGTACGTGAAGTTAGTGCAAAGGTTGTGTAAAAGGTTCCTTAAGAATGAGTTTAGGCATACCCCAAGGTTGCAGAATGAATTTCCTGACGCTCTTGCTACTATCTCCTCAATGATCAAACATCCGGATACAAGTTATATTGACCCTGTGGAGATATATTTGAAAGAACAGCCCGCTCACTATTCGCATATCAAAGCAGAACCATACAGGATACCTTGGTATTTTGACATAAAAAAGTATCTAAAAACTAGAACTTATCCAAATAATGCGACTTTCAATCAGAAAAAAGCAATACGTCGAATGACTAACAATTTCTTTCCAAGTGGAGAAACCCTTTATAGGAGAGCTCCAGATATGGGACTTCTCAGATGTGTCGATGCCGTTGAAGCTATGAAGCTTCTCGAATAGATTCATGCCGGATTCTGTGGAACTTATATGAATGGGCTTACCTTGGCGAAGAAGATCCTTCGATCTGGCTATTTTTGGATGACTATGGAGTATGATTATTGTAAGTATGTGCAAAAATGTCATCAATGTCAAGTGCATGGTGATTTGATTCGAGTACCTCCTAACGAACTCAATGCTATGAGTTCTCCTTGGCCATTTGTGGCTTGGGGTATGGATATCATTGGTCCAATAGAGCCACCCGCCTCTAATGGACATAGGTTTAATTTAGTTGCCATTGATTACTTCACCAAGTGGGTGAAAGCAGCCTCGTATAAATCAGTTATGAAGAAGGTAGTAATAGACTTCGTTCGTAACAATTTGATATGTAGATTTGGAATACCGGATTCCATCATCAGTGATAATGGAGCAAATCTCAATAGTCATTTGATGAAGGAGATATGTGAGCAATTCAAGATTAATCACTGAAACTAAACCGCGTATCGTCCTTAAATGAATGGAGCCGTAGAAGCTGCCAACAAGAACATCAAAAAGATCACGAGGAGAATGATTGACAATAATAGAAGTTGGCATGAGATGTTGCCATATGCTTTGTCAGAACATCAATTGGAGCAACCCCATACTTGGTAGTATATGGGACGGAAGTCGTAATCCCCTCCGAAGTGGAAATACTTTCATTGAAAATCATTCAAGAAGCTGAATTGAGTAACGCTGATTGGATTCGTAATCGAATTGAACATTTGGATTTGATTGATGAAAAGAGAATGACCGCCGTTTGCCATGGTCAATTGTATCAACAAAGAATGATTCGTGCTTTAACAAACGAGTGAGACCAAGAATGTTTGAAGTTGGCCGGTTGGTTCTTAAACACATTTTTCCGCATCAAGATGAGTATAAAGGAAAGTTCACGCCAAATTGGCAAGGACCATACATGGTTCGCAAAGTGTAGTATAGAGGTGCCTTAATATTGTCCGAGATGAATGGCCAAGAGTGGTCGAAACCAATCAACTCAGATGCCGTCAAAAGATACTATGTTTAAAGGTTCAAAAATTTCCTTTATCACTTTACCTGTAATTGTGTCATTTGCTTATAATCGTTTCTATGCTTGTTTGTTTTAAATTAACCCTCTTTTTTGTAATGAACTACGTTTGACATGAATTCTCAAGAATGAGACACGTAGGCGGCCTATGTCGGCCTCGATCATTTTCTATCAAAATCTCTCATTTCTCATTTATATCCCGAGAGGGGAACTGTGTTTGACCTAATTTCTGCCTCAATGAGATACGTAGGCGCCACAACGGTTCGGTCATGTCTCCTATAAGTTCTCTATTTATGATAGAAACTGGAACAGAATTTTTGAGAGGGACTCAAAAATTTCAAAGAAGATCTTTCTACAGAAGAGTCAAGACTAAGGCGCATCAGAAAAAGCAACTGGGACAAAATTTTTGAGAGGGTCTCAAAAATTCTGCAAATATCTTATTGGTAGTTTGATATTCACCAAGACATCTAACTGGGAGGAAAATTTTTGAGGACGACCAAAAAAATTTATCAAGCAGTATCAGACATCTAAATGCAGTTTTGAATATTTTCAACATGATCAGAAATTTAAAGCTAACTACAAATGATCTTCAGCATCATCTGAATGTTTGGTCAGCTTTGAAAGTTAGTTCAAATGATCTCTAGTATTATTAGAAGTTTAATGTCAACCTCAACAATCTCCAGCACCATCTCAGTTCAAAGTCAACTACAAAAATATTCAGCTATGTCAGAATTCTCCAACTTCAACCCTCAAGGATTTTCAGAATTCTCCTAACGAGCTATCAAACATGCTTAAAGCTTTGAACCAAGGACATTTATCTAAGCTATGCATGACATGACATATGGCAGTGACCCTTTCCAAACTGCTTTTCAAAACTCATCTTTCTTAAAAGCTTTTAATACATCAAATATATTTTGAATAAATATATTTTTGTCTTATATCCACCGCGAAGTGGGGAATTAGAGCAAGCAATCGAAGATAGCAAATAAAAGGAGAAGTCAACACAGATCAATTCATTCAAAACTAACAAATTTTCTGTGGATGCAGATTTCTAAAGGATCATTATATTGATCCTTACATTATCCATATAAAAGATAAGATTCAAATTTGAAATATGGAGAATGGATTTGAAAAATCGAAAATCAAAATCAAAAGTTTGTCATGATATTTGAAATAGTTTGAGGTAATTATTCTATATAATCCCTCTTCTTAATGGAGAGAATGAATTTGGAAAAATCAAAAATAAAAATATTACCTTGAAATTTCCAAGCTCCCATCTCAGAGGAAGAAACTCAATTTTGAAAATAAAAAAGGCTCAACAACAAATTAGCGGACTTATTATATCTTTTTATGTGTTTATGGTGATTATATTGTTAGCATAAGTGTGTATTGGTGTTCGAACAATGTGTTTATAATATAAATATGTAATAGCCGTATCTATATTGTTATATATAGATGATTATATATTATCTATACAATATAGATACATCGCTTATATATTACCTAACAATGTATCCATATTGTATAACAAGTTTATATGGATGTATGCACATCTCTTATACATTATAATGCATTATATATACACGATATACATTATTCATATAATACAAATATATTACCTATATATTATATAATAACGTGTAAATATTATATAACAATGTATATATATATATATATATATATATATATATATTATGCATTGTTATATGATGTTTATATACTATACAATAGTGTTGGTAGTTTAACGATAATGTTTTAGAGTAATTGTCACGACCCAAGCCTAGGGCCTAGACGTGACATGGCGAATGAGGAACCCGAAAGTACCTCAAACAAGCCTCTTAGCATTCTTTTAGCCTTTCATAGGTAATGATGATAAATAAACAAGCGGAAATCATAATAAATCTTCAACTTACATATGTCCAACAATACCTCTAACTATTAGATTTAACGGGGCTAAGACAAGTCCCTAGCTCACCCTCAATCATAATAGAAGAAATTCCATAGTAAAATATCTTAACATATCATAAACTAGAAAGATAAAGGAGTATTGTTCCCAGAACATGGGAACTCACCAAAAGTAGTCTTCAATGGAATATCAACTAGCCACGTGGAGGAGAATGAGGAGGAGCACTGATCCCTACATGGTGATATCATGTAGGCAAAAGAGTATGCGTTAGTACTTTGAATGTACTAAGTATGTAAGGATGCATGAACATTGAGAAAACATTAAAACATTTATGTAATATGGAACATAATTTAATGTATGCATAATAAATCATATATATATCCTTTAAAACATTCATTTTGTGGGAAATTAACCATAACCGACATTTAAGACCACGCGAGCTATTACATGGAATCCAACATAACCCCCTACATTGGCCGGGGAGACTACTTGCCAGGTAGAACTCCGTCAACTTCATTCATTTCTTTAACTTTAACTTTAAGGGCTATTTATGGATCCATTAGCCTAAGCCTACAAGGGCTCCTATGTTGGCACATAGTTAATGAGACAAGGGGTTGCTACTAGGATTCCCTTACCGAATCCCACCTCAATGCCTCATTCGGTGCTAAGTCAATCCCACGGAATAGTTTAATACTTCAAAATATTCATAACATATAACTTGAGAATTCAAACATCATATTCGGTAGAATAGCTCATTAAAACATTTGATAATTCAAATATGCAAGAATTGTCCTTATTGCATAAAGAATCCATGATTCATATCATTTCATCATTCTTTCATTTCATAAGACTCCCTTTTTGATCATAGATATTACTTTCATAAATATTTATTTGGAGTCAAAGCTTTCAAGTCAAACTTTATTAAAAACATAGTAAAACTAGGTGGGTTCAAATCACTTCAACTTGCAAATATGTATGTAAATAAATATACATAAATACTTTGAAATCCATTAATTAAAAATCATGCTTTAAACAACCCACCATGAATTTCAAGAACCTTTAAATAGATAAATAAAAGAATTACTTGTAAACCATCAATTCATATATATGAAATTATGTTGCATCAAAATAGAGCAATAATCATTAGTTTAATCATGATTCATACTATTAAGTAAAATTAAGAATTACCATAAGAAAATATTACTTGAAATCAAGATATTTAATTAAAAGAGTTTTTGGACTACATGGGTAGAAGAACCCATGGATAAACACCCACATAACTTAGAGTAAAGCTTAAAGAAAATAAACATAATTTATCATATAATCAAAATAATTTAGACATGAGAGTGGAAGGAATACTCTCATTGAAACCTTACATACCTGGAAACCGAAGCTTTAGTTGGTACCGGAAGACTTAATGACCACTCTTGAGTCCTAGCTTCTCTCCTTGCCGGAACGTTTTGTGTACTACCCGGAATATATGAATTACCGGAATAGTATTTCTTCACTACTAAGAACTAAAACTATATTTGAGAATGTGTAAAGAAGTGCATAGAGAGAAGATTTGCTTGAGAAAGCTTGATGAATAAAATGAGGAAATAAGGTGGGTATTTATAGGTGGGAAAGAGGACCTAACAATAAATAAAATAATTATAAATAAAAATCTGAAAATTTAGTGGAATATATTGATGTCATGGATGATGTTAAATGGAGGACAATTTATGTCATGAGTGATGTCAAATGTATCTAGATCTTTCTATGGTAGGTGAAATGAGTTATCTTTGACAGAATACTCTTTTTGGGAGCTACGTTTGAATAAGATAAATTCCTTATTAGGATTTGGTGTCTTTATAAGAATTGTAGATATGGAAGTCTAGTTTCATATCGTTCAAGAATCAACCAATTTGGATAAACCTATAGTGATATATGATTTGCTTCTATAAACACTCAATTCCGTCACAGCATCCTACCTTACAAAGATTAATTTATTTGACCTACGTAACCTCCGAATCTTAAAATATGGTCTTCATAAAAGTTGTAGGTAATGATCTTGTGGTTACGGAAAAATTTGAATCACTCAATTTGGATATTCCTATGAAAAGTTATGACCAAAATACAGAGGCTGTATCATGTTTAGGCAAAAATTGAAACATCGTATACAACGTTTTTAGGGGATGTTACAGTAATAAATCGCTAAAGGCTATTTTTTTGATTAATTATGTAGAGAAAAAAATGAAATTAATGATACTTTGGACAATACATTTATAATGGTATTGACTATTTAATGATAAATTTTTATGGTAATGAATCTTTAAAAGGGATTGATTTACATTGAAATTTGAAAAATTAAACTAGTCTTGAAGGCTTGGTGGAAGAAGTTGGGATTCGGTGACTTGACTATTTAATGGTAATTTTTTATGTAACGAATCTTTAAAAGGGATTTATTTACATTGAAATTTGAAAAATTAAACTAGTCTTGAAGGCTTGGTGGAGGAAGTTGGTGTTCAGTGACTGAGTTGAACAATCTTATATTTGGTAAATGAATCCTTTTTAGGCTATGGTAAAGAATTTATTTTGAAAAAATTACATAAATACACATATTATTTTTATTATAATCTCCAAAATTCTCTACTATTTAAAAAAATTTCAAAGATTTCCTTTCGGATGCATCACTTCCCTCTCGCTGATAAATTTCTATTCCCCCCGAATACATCTCTCCCCTCTATGATACATTCCTTCCTTCTCAGATATATTCATCTCTTTTCGGAAATATCCTTCCCTTATGTATCCGGATGTTCTATCCTCTCTGATACATCCTCCCTCTCGGATATATCCCTCTTTTAGTAATCAGATGTCTTGATATATTCGGAAGTGCACTAATGTATTCAAAATTCATAAATTTTAAGAAATTTTATAATTTAAAAAATAATAAAAGAATAATATAATTAATATTTAAAACTATGAGATTTATCTAAATTAGATATCTAAAACTATGAGATTTTTATATATATATATATATATATATATATCTTATGCATTGTTATATGATGTTTATATACTATACAATAGTGTTGGTAGTTTAACGATAATGTTTTAGAGTAATAAATCGCTAAAGGCTATTTTTTTGATTAATTATGTAGAGAAAAAAATGAAATTAATGATACTTTGGACAATACATTTATAATGGTATTGACTATTTAATGATAAATTTTTATGGTAATGAATCTTTAAAAGGGATTGATTTACATTGAAATTTGAAAAATTAAACTAGTCTTGAAGGCTTGGTGGAAGAAGTTGGAATTCGGTGATTTGACTATTTAATGGTAAATTTTTATGTAATGAATTTTTAAAAGGGATTTATTTACATTGAAATTTGAAAAATTAAACTAGTCTTGAAGGCTTGGTGGAGGAAGTTGGTGTTCGGTGACTGAGTTGAACAATCTTATATTTGGTAAATGAATTCTTTTTAGGCTATGGTAAAGAATTTATTTTGAAAAAATTACATAAATACACATATTATTTTTATTATAATCTCTAAAATTCTCTACTATTTAAATTTTTTCAAAGATTTCCTTTCGGATGTATCACTTCCCTCTCGCTGATAAATTTCTATTCCCCCCGAATACATCTCTCCCCTCTATGATACATTCCTTCCTTCTCAGATATATTCATCTCTTTTCGGAAATATCCTTCCCTTATGTATCCGGATGTTCTATCCTCTCTGATACATCCTCCCTCTCGGATATATCCCTCTTTTAGTAATCAGATGTCTTGATATATTCGGAAGTGCACTAATGTATTCAAAATTCATAAATTTTAAGAAATTTTATAATTTAAAAAATAATAAAAGAATAATATAATTAATATTTAAAACTATGAGATTTATCTAAATTAGATATTTATTTTTGTTTGACGGTATATTTGTGCAATAAGCCCAATAAAATAATCAAAAAGATATTTTCAGTAAAATAGAGGAGGATGAAGGTTATATTTATATTCAATGTTTTTCAATATTCCAAATCATTTCTGGCCCTTTCCCGTTTTCAGTATAAACCAAACAACACCAATCCAACCATTCATCCTCCCTCCCGCTTTCCTGAGCAATCTAACCAGTGGCTTCTCCTTCACCAAGCAAATTCCAAATTCAAGACCAGCAAGAGAGTTGACGGCAAAAGAGAAGCAGAAACATACTCAAAAACCTCTTCTTTTCCATGGGAATATCTTGATTGGGAAGAAAAAAATTATATTAAATGGCAGCCATTTCCGCATGCTTCTTCACAGTGACACCCACCAGGAATCAATCCATCCTATTCTCTCAAAAACCCTCCTCCTTTGTCCTAAAACCTTCACGAATACACTCTTTTAATTCTTGGAATTTGAGCAATAATGGGTATAGGAGGAGTTCAGTTCATTTGGTTAGGGCCAGTCTTGATGTTGAGGTTAAGACTGGAGGGATTGTGGAGAGTGATAAGCTGCCATCTGATGTACGGAAGCGGGCTATGGACGCTATTGATGCATTGGGAAAGAGGGTTACAGTTGGGGATGTTGCTAGTAAAGCTGGGCTTCAATTGAGTGAAGCTCAGAAATCTTTGCAAGCTCTGGCTACTGATACAAATGGCTTCTTGGAGGTAAATATTGCATTTATTTTTATGGGGAAAAAGTTTGACTTGTGAATGTTATTTATTTTTGGCCTAGTAAAATCAATTGCTTGGTTTGTGAAAATTTTTGGGTTCTTATCAATTAATTTTTTTCATGTAATTGTATCATGTTTATTCCTTTTTCACTTTGTCCCTTGAGTGGCTTTTTTCCCCTTAATAAGGTAAAATTTATAAAAGTATTGTAGGGGTCCATCCCATGCCCGCGTTTTCCCAACAGGTATCAGCATCAAGAATATGCTGGTAGGAACATAAGTGTATACCAAAAAGGTTCTCAAAGATTGTGTAGAGAACTAGAAAGTCTACCATGGCTTCTACATTGTGATATTCAAGAGGGATGTGGTAGGGTGTTAGTAAGCCTGTAGTCAACTTTGATCTTGCAAAAGGTCAAGACAACATAATGGACATAAAAAAAAGTAAAGTAAATGCAGAATGTAAAGTAGACATACTTTATTCTGTTTCGGATCACCAATGTGGTGCTTAGTCCAGTTCCCTTGGGTTACAAGGGTTTCTCTTGAGCTTTGTTGTGTAATTTGGGTACAGTGTAGTTGTTGAAGTACAATGCTAAAAACTCCCTTGGTCACTTTAGTTTCACCTTTGGCATCAATCTCTACCTGTATAGCTACCTACTCTCCTTTCTTTTGTACTCACTAGTCATACTCCTTTCTGTGTAACTTTATGCGATTACTTTCCATGTCTGGAACCTTGACAGATTCTGGAACCCTTGAATGCCTATGTATTGATGGATATTTGCCTTATAATTGAGGCAACTTCTGATGTGGTGACTTGGCATATCGTCCTTGACCCTTGACCTTGGGATTGTTTGATTGCACTGCAAATTTCCTTCCTTGTGATAGTTAGTTTTTATCATTGAATCTATTGGGCTAACAATCTCCCCATTTTTGACGATGACAATCAAAGGGATACTTATTATTTATTCATTTTACTTCCCCGAGTATTTAGGATGATTTCTCCCCCTGAATATATGTTTGTAGTTTCATGTTTAGCTCCCCCTCATTCTTTGACTCTTGTGTGATATTAAGTGACTTGAGTCTTCTTCCCAATAGGTAACATCCCTGCTTCTGATACTAGATGATAAATACGGCACATAGAGACACAACAGGCTTGTGTCTATGACACATAGAAGCACACAAAAGCAATTTCATTAAAGCAGCTAAATATTCACAGGCAATTAATAATACCACATAGAATTAGATATACGCATATAATATTAGAAGAGCAATTTAAAAGAAACATGCATAGATATTATCCCCCTTCAGAATAAAAAAAGGATTAGCAGTCAGAGGAGGAAGAGGAGGTAAGGAACTGGTGGGTGCAAGAGAGGCCACCAAAAAGTACTGATAAGGTTATACAACTTAAAACAGAACCCACAGGAGAGGTAAAAGAAAACAGTTTAAAAGTCTTAATTTCCACCAAGGAAACACCTAAGGGTGTTGATCACCCATTGAAAGAAAGAGTAATAGGACTTCTCAATGTTCTTGGAGAGTGTGGAGTACGAATTCTGGACAGCAACAACTAGCTTCGTGTTTGAAGTCTCAGTCACATGAGCAGTAGAGTCAGCTTTCCTGAGGATTTCATTCACAGACTTGACTCTTTCAGCAGCTGTAGGTTGTAAACAGCTAGCTGTAGCTTATCCACATCAGTCATGTTACCTTTAGAGAGATTTACATTGTGTTCACTAACTCTTTAACTGTCTGCATGCCATCTGCCACTTAGCCAGGGTATCCTCGGATCTCTGCCACCTTAAATCATCCAGAAGCAAGAACATCCGCTATTTTGTCTTCAACAGTTGGGGCTGCCTTGGTCTTTGAAAGAGACTTCTTAGACCACTTACCATCAACAATCAGCTAGCCCATACTGGCAAAAGACTTCGTTTTGGCAAAGTTGAAATAGCAGAGATAATTTTTGGGCATTGAAGAAAACACTTATAGGGCAGTGGGAGTCCTCAAGTTGTTCAAGATTTATGACCCTTCCGGTGGTAATAGGCCCGGCCTTGAAGGCAGAGTACCTTTTCTTTTCTGTGATCCCTCAAAAGAGTTGCATGTCTTCATGACTGAAATCATCCCATTTCTTTGACTTGAGTCTTTTGTTTTCATGACCTTGAGATATAGACTATTTCTTTGTGTTGGTCTTGGATGATACAACAGCCTCTACGTCTGATGAATCTGAGATAATATCCACAATGAAATTTTTTTCTCCAGAGCTTTGAAGACGCTTGCTCGTATGTATGAGGGAACTGGGAGAAAACTTGTCTTTTGCCATGGGAGAGAACTTTAGAGAGAAGAAAATTTGAAAAGAAAGAGGTGAGAAAGGAGGTGAAGAAGGAGAGGGGTTATAAGGTGGTGAGAGGAGAAGGTTAAAGGTTGTGAGGAGATGTGAAAGGACGGATACTATAAAGGTGTATGGAAAATAGAGAGTAATTAAAGGCAAAACAAGAATGTAATTATAGAAGGTAAAACACACATAAGGAAAATAAATATATATAAACCAAGAGCAATAAACTTTTAAATTGATCATTGATTTCGGAAAATAAACATATAAGGAAAGAGAATAAATTTAACCCTTAAAAACAATTTAATTATTAAAATAAGTAACAAGCAGACTGCCCCTAAGGTAACAAAAACGTTCCTCTAGGAGGTTTTATGAAAATATCAGCCAACTGATTTCCTGAGTCAATAAATTCCTAAGTAAATCATCATTTTCAACATGATCTCGAATAAAATGATGCTTGATATCTACCGCCTTGCTCTAGAATGTGCACATTGTATCTAGATAAACTGATAGCACTAGTATTGTCACATAATATTGGCACATAATCATAAGATAAATCATAATTGATTAGTTGGTGCATCATCCATAGTAATTGAGCCCCACAGTTTCCCAGTCCTAAATATTCGGCCTCAGTGGTGGAAAGAGCTACTTATGTTTGTTTCTTGCTTTGCCCGGAAATGAGAGCTTCTCTAAGGATTTGACAAGTGCAACTAGTGCTCTTATGATTTGTTTTATCACTTGCAAAATCAACATTTGAATATCCAAATAAATCAAAGTTGTTAGTGTGGGGACACTAGAGACTGAGATCTTGAGTGCTGATCAAGTAACGAATAATTCGTTTAAGTGCAATGAGATGTGACTCCTTGGGAGCTGATTGGAATCTGGCACATTTGCATATGAATAATGTTCAGCCGACTTGCAGGAAGATACAAAAATGATCAATCATTCCTTGCTATGGCTTTTCATCCATATCTTTTTCGGGGGCATCAGTTCCCAGGCTTGTTGAAGGACTCATTGGAGTCCCAAAAACTTTTTTATTTTTCAATTCCAAACTTTTTAGGAGTTCTTTGGTGTACTTGGTTTGACTAATGAAAATCCCATTAGTTGACTGCCTAACGTGCAGTCCTACGGAAAAAAGTGAGTTCTCCCATCATGCTAATTTCAAATTCCCCTTTGATGAGATCAACAAATGAACTTTCTCTTTCCATTTCAAGTGAAAAAAGGAGGAACAAAGAGAGTGATGCAATGTCATCCTTGTTTTTTCCGGAGAAAGGTAACATACATTAATACTAGCACATAGGATGTGCTGAAGCCACATTTACAAGTAAAAAAAAGTGTCCTTGTTCTATGACTCTATCTTACAAAGAGTCTATGATGTCAAGCGAAGGTTCTCTAATTTTGTATCCTGAAGATGCAAAATTTCTCTGGGGTAGAGTTTAAGCAGTTTCATATGAGTTCCCTTTGTCAGAAATAAAGTCTCCTTTTTGGATATAAAAAAATTATTGTCTACAAATAGAAAAATGCTCTCTCTCTTCCTCTCTCTCTTATTCAATCCAGTTTCCGATGTACTTTTTTCTGATGGTTAACTTGTTTTTGTCTTGTGATGGAGTGAGGGATTACATTTGTTTCGAGCAGGAAAACATTTCATTTAGTCGATATCAGTAATGAAGGTGAACGCTGGTTCTCCCTTTCAGAAACCAGCAGGAGGTATAGAAGCAAGATTAATATCAATAAATGCTATCTACAGTGGGTAGTTGAAACATTGAAGCAGGCTTCACTTCAACCGGGCAATAAATGCAGAAGGTGGTGCAGAAAAGTAAAGAGTTACATTTTCAGGGCAATACAAAACTTTAATAGCTATGGCAGGTTCATCAGGATTGAAGCAATCCTAGGGGACAGGAAATCTGCCATCATTATCCCTGAAGGCAGTTACAACAGAGGTTGGGGAGACATACCTGAGAAAATACAGGGCTTCTTAGGAGATATTGTGGATCCAAGATTCCATCTATGGACAGATGAATCCAGGTCGTACATGGAAGCTGCGAACATCTCTCAATGGCCATGTTTGAATGATACTTTCAATGTAGATGGAACAAGGGAAAAGAACTGCAAGGAAGAAATCGAGCTTTTCCTGTCCAAATGCCTGATTGGGAGCTTCAATGACCCTTTCCACTTTAGCCTGAGATCAGAGGTGATCCAAAAATGGTTCCTAGGCAGATGGCAAATCACGGCAGGGCTGAAGGTCACTCCAATCCGTCACAATCAATTTTTGTTTGAACTTCCTTGAAAAGCAGAAGCAAACAGGGTCAAGGCAGGGGAGTGGTTCTGGAATGGAAGAAGACTTACCTTGGAATGGTGGTCACCTGTTACAGGAACAGGGATGACTACAGTGAAATCAAAAGAAAGATGGATTAGAGCAGTCGGAATCCCTTTCTCCACGCAGCCAACTTGGGAAGCTCTTCCGCCGACATGGTATGAAGGAGGCCCCTGTATGCAATTGGTCGACAAGCCAACTCTAGTTGAGACATCACAATGGACAGAAATCACCATGGTTAAAGCATGCAAGGCCTTTGGAGTTAATGCATCAGGGTTTGAACATGAATTGTTAGATATAGTTCTCAGAATGGAGCAGAGAAGGAGAATCCAAATTCAACAACAATTGGAGAAACATAAATCCGGGGTAAAGAAGAAAAACAAAGGTGAAAAGGAGATGAAAAGGCTGGAATGTGGGATCAATTATGCCACGATTAAGCAGAAAGCTAGTGGGAGTAGGGGTAGGCAATGCAACTTAGCTTCTGTATGAAGCTAAAAATATTAAGCTGGAACGTGCAGGGGTTGAATGAGAGTGGGAAAAGGAGCACAATAAAGTCTCTCATTTAAAAGTGGAGGGTGGATATCTTATGTCTGCATGAAACCAAAATGGAGGACTGCTCTATTAGTATAATAAGGCAGATATGGGGCAATAGGTGGGCTGAATGGTTGGAGTTAAAAGCTAGTGGTACCAGGGAGGTATTGTCATGATTTGGGAGAAGAGAAGATGTAACAAAATAGATTTTCATCAAGGAATCTATTCCATCTCCACCATGCTTGAAAGCACTCAAGAAACCTTCAGATGCTGCTTCACAGGTGTCTATGGGCCACACACCAACCTGGAAATGGAGGTGATGTGGAGTGAAATTGTAGGGGTGAGAGGATTGTGGGAAGGACACTGGATAATGGGAGGTGACCTTAATGTATGTAGATATGAAAGTGAGAGGTTGAATTGTTATAGAAGATCAAGGGCTATGCTAGAATTGTCAGATATGATTCAGGACCTGGACATCATTGATCTTCCTCTACAAGATGCTCAGTACACTTGGTCAAGAGGGGGAAATAGTTTGCCGGCTTCCAGAATTGATAGATTTCTAATCTCACATGAATGGAAAGACACATTCAAAGCAGTGAGACAAACAACATTGCCAAAGGTAATCTCTGATCATAGACCAATATTTCTAGAGAATGGGGATTGGGATGCCACTCCATATTTCAAATTCGAAAACATGTGGCTACAATTTGAAGGATTTACCGAAAAATTGAAGAATTGGTGGGAAAGTTATAGCTTCAATGGCTGGGCAGATTACATAATAATGCAGAATTACAAACTGGAAAAAAATGGAGTTTGGTAAGGTGGAAACTAGAAAATCCAAAGCATTGGAAGATCTTATGGTTCTTGAGAAATCCACAGAAGGCAGGCAGATGAGTCTCTCAGAGGCCAACCAAATGATTAACTTGAGGATAGAAATCCAACAATTAGCCAAAGCGCAGAAATCAAGATGATGCCTTTGGCTAAGAGAAGGAGATAAGAACACAAAATTCTTTCACAAGATTGCTAACTCAAACAGGAGAAACACACGCATGGACAGACTTACGGTGGACAATGTAATCATAGAAGATAATGAGCTAATTAAAAAGGAGACTTTAGACTTCTTTGAGAATTTGTACACAGAACATGAAGATTGGAGACCGTCTGTCAAATTTGAAGGTATTACTACCATTACAGAAGAAGAGAAGGTTGGGTTAGAGCAACCCTTTGAGGAGGAAGAAATCAAAACAGCCATTGACTCTAGTGCTCCTGACAAAGCGTTTGGTTCTGATGGGTATACAATGGCCTTCATCCAAAAGTCTTGGGACTTCATCAAGCCAGATTTTATTGCAGCCATGAATCACTATCATCAACATTGCTGGATGGTGAGATCTTGCAATGCTTCCTTCATTGCCCTTATCCCTAAAAAGAAAGAGGCAATGGAACTTAGAGATTATAGGCCAATTAGACTTATTGGAAATGTTTACAAAATTATAGCTAAAGTTTTGGCAGAAAGATTGAAGAAGGTTATGGAGAAGCTAGTCTCAAATCACCAGAACGCCTTTATTAAAGGAAGGCAAATCACAGATGCATCTCTGATTGCAAATGAAGTACTAGACTGACAGTTAAAACAAGGGGGTATTGGTATATTATGCAAATTGGATGTCGAGAAAGCTTTTGACAAATTGAACTGGTCCTATCTCATTTTCATACTCAGACAAATGGGTTTTGGTGAAAGATGGATTAAATGGATAAAGTTCAATATTTCAACAGTGAAATACTCCATTCTCATCAATAGAAGTCCAGTTGGTTTTTTCTCACCTCAAAGAGGATTAAGGCAGGGAGATCCACTCTCTCCTTTCCTCTTTATTTTAGCAATGGAGGGGTTGAGCAGAATGCTAGACAAGGCCAAACAAATGCAATAGATAAGTGGTTTTGATGTGGCAAGAGTTATCCAGTGAACATCTCTCATCTGCTTTATGCAGATGACACTTTGATTTTCTGTGGAGCAGACAGAAATCAAGTTCTCTTTTTGAATCTAACTTTGTTTATTTTTGAAGCTCTTTCAGGTCTTCACATTAACATGCTCAAAAGTGTTATGTATCCTGTTAATGCGGTGAACAATATGGAGGAACTGGTAGAGATCCTAGGCTGCAGTATTGGATCCTTCCCAACCACCCACCTCGGCCTCCCGCTTGGTGCAAAATTTAAATCATCTTCCATATGGAGTGGAGTCTTGGAAAAGTTTGAGAAAAAGCTTGCATCCTCGCAAATGCAATAACTTTCAATGGGTGGCAGGTTAACCTTAATAAATAGTGTGCTTGGCAGCATTCCAACTTACTCCATGTCACTATTCCCCTACCAAGCAAGACTTTGGAGAAACTGGATCAAATCAGGAGGAACTTTTGTGGGAAGGGAATAGTACTGAGCACAAATTCCATTTAGTCAAATGGGATAAGGTGATGTTGCCAAAGCACCAAGGTGGGCTCGGCATCAATGATCTGGCCAAGCACAATAAATGTCTGCTAATGAAATGGCTGTGGAGATATACACAAGAGGACCAAAGTCTTTGGAAGGAAGTGGTTAGGGCAAAGCATGGAAGCCAAGACCAGTGGAGTACTAAACAAGCAATTGGCCCACATGGAGTAGGAGTTTGGAAGTGCATAAGCAGGCTTTGGATGAATTCTCACGAAATCATCATCTGATTGTTGGAAATGGTTAGCATGTCAAGTTTTGGAAGGACCGATGGCTGGGGAACATCACTCTAAAGGGTGATTTCCCCGCTTTGTTTCAAATAGCCTGGGAGCCAGATGCAACAGTGCAACATTACAGACATGGAAATTTTTGGAATCTAACTTTCAGAAGGAGCTTGCAAGATTGGGAAATAGAGGATTTTCTCAAACTGTTACAAGCTCTCAATAGGTTCATAGGGAATGACATTGCACCAGACCAGTTCAGATGTTGGCATACTGATGGAGGAAAGTTCACAGTGAAGGCAACCTACAATATAACAATGGACCTAAATGCTATCACGGACAACTGGCCTTGGAAACTAATCTGGAAGGTCAAACTTCCACCCAAAATTGTTTGTTTCACCTGGACAACAATGCATGAAGTCACTCTAACATAGGACAACCTTAAAAGGAGGAAGCTTCAGATTGTGAATAGATGCCACATGTGCAACAGAGAAGCAGAAACTCATAGCCATCTGTTTCTGCAGTGTCCAGTTGCTGCAGACTTATGACACATGTTCCTCTCCCTTTTTGGCCTCAGATGGGTAATGCCTAACACTATCAGGGAAGTTTTTGAATGCTGGAGCCACTGGAAAGTTGACAGCACCATCAAAAAGATTTGGAAGATGATACCAGCTTCCATCTTTTGGACTATCTGGAATGAAAGAAATAGAAGATATTTTGATGGCCTCTCAACTAGCCAATCTATGCTCAAAGCTAAATGTCTTTCGTATTTATATAGTTGGTTTTTTTTGTCCCCAATGGATTCCCCTGATAGCTTTGTAGATTTTGTTTGCTCTATGATAGTGTACTAGATATAACATACTAGTGCTCACTCTTTTGTAACTACTTTGCATCTTCTTGATGCCATGAATGGAATCAATTACTTCATCTAATACAACAACAACAACAACAACAACAACCCAGTGAAATCCCACAACGTGGGGTCTGGGGAGGGTAGAGTGTACGCAGACCTTACTCCTACCAAGGTAGGACAGCTGTTTCCGAGAGACCCTCAGCTTAAAAAAGGCATAAAAAGGGGGTCAGATAAGGTTAAAAAATTCAAAGCGCTATAGGAAAATAAATAACGAAGGCATCACAGATAAAATAGAGTAATCACAAGTACTGAAAGTAATAAATAGTAACAGAAATAGCAGAAATGAGAGCACAAGGAATTGTAATGTGCTAATGCGCCTACGAATAGGGAAGAATAACGAGACTATGTACTAGCCTTCTACCCTAATGTGGGTCCTCCACACCCTCCTATCTAAGGTCATGTCCTCGGTAAGCTGTAACTAAGCCATGTCCTGTCTAATCACCTCTCCCCAATACTTCTTCGGCCTACTCCTACCTCTTCTGTAACCATCCATGGCCAACCTCTCACACCTCCTCACTGGGTCATCTGTGTCTCTCCTCTTCACATGCCCAAACCATCTCAGTCGCATTTCCCGCATCTTGTTTTCCACTGAGGCCACTCCTACCTTGTCCCGAATAGCCTCATTTCTAATCCTGTCGCTCCTGGTGTGACCACACATCCATCTCAACATTCTCATCTCGGCAACTTTCATCTTTTGAATGTGAGAGATCTTAACTGGCCAACACTCTGCCCCATACAACATAGCCGGTCTAACCACCACTTTGTAGAACTTGCCCTTAAGTTGTGGTGGCACCTTCTTGTCGCATAGCACTCCGGAAGCGAGCCTTCATTTCATCCACCCTGCCCCAATACGATGTGTGACATCATCGTCAATCTCCCCGCTGCCTTGCATGATAGACCCAAGATACTTGAAACTACTTCTCTTTTGAATGGCTTGGACACCAAGCTTAACTTCCACGCCAACCTCCTGAGGTGTCTCAATGAACTTGCACTCTAAGTACTCTGTCTTGGTCCTACTCAGCTTAAACCCTTTAGACTCCAAGGTATGTCTCCAATCCAACAGCTTAGCATTAACTCCACTACGAGTCTTATCAATCAGGACTATGTCATCCGCGAAAAGCATACACCATGGCACCTCACCTTGAATTTGTCGCGTCAATGCATCCATCACCAAGGCAAATAAAAATGGACTAAGAGCTGATCTTTGATGCAACCCCATCCCAACTGGGAAATGCTCTGAGTCCCCTCCTACTGTCCTTACCCTGGTTTTGGCTCCCTCATACATGTCCTTGATCACCCTAATGTATGCCACAGGTACATCTTTAGCCTCCAAATATTTCCATAGTATCTCTCTTGGAACTTTATCGTAGGCCTTTTCTAAGTCGATGAATACCATATGCAAGTCCCTCTTTCTCTCCCTATATTTCTCCACCAGTCTCCTTATAAGATGGATGGCTTCTGTAGTTGAGCGTCCCGGCATAAATCCGAACTGGTTCTCTGAAATAGACACGCCTCTCCTCACCCTCATCTCCACCACTCTTTCCCACACTTTCATAGTGTGGCTTAGTAACTTGATACCTCTATAGTTGTTGCAACTCTGGATATCCCCTTTGTTTTTGTATAGAGGGATCATTACGCTCGACTTCCATTCTTCGGGCATCGTTGCCGTTTTAAAGATGACATTAAATAACCTAGTCAGCCACTCCAAACCTACCGAGCTGGCGCTCTTCCAAAATTCCCCAGGAATCTCGTCAAGTCCGGTTGCTCTTCCCCAGCGCATCCTACGAACAACACCCTTAACCTCTTCGACCTTAATACTCCTGCAATATCCAAAATTGCGACGCCTCTGTGTATGTTCCAAATCTCCCAACACAAAGTCTCTGTCCCCTACGTCATTCAAGAGTTTATGGAAGTATGACTGCCACCTCTGTTTAATGAGAGTCTCTTCTACCAATACTTTTTCATGCTCGTCCTTAATGCACTTCACTTGATCCACATCGCGTTCCCTTCTCTCCCGCGCCCTGGCTAGCTTGAACAATTTCCTATCCCCACCTTTTTCTAGTTCAGCATAAAGGCGTTCAAAAGCTACCGTTTTTGCCGTCGAAACAGCCGACTTCGCCTCCTTCTTCGCTATCTTATAAAGTTCCTTATTCGTCCACTTCTCCACCTCATCCGTGCTTTCTATCAACTTCGCGTACGCCATTTTCTTTGCTTCCACCTTCCCTTGCACTTCTCCATTCCACCACCAGTCCCCTTGATGTCGACTACGACTATCTGTCGAGACTCCCAACACTTCCCTTGCTACAACCCTAATACAACTAGTCGTCCTATCCCACATACTGTTCGCATCCCCACTACTATCCCAGGCCCCCATGTTCTTCAATTTCTCTCCCATCTCCAGGGCACTAGCCGTGGTCAAACTCCCCCATCTGATCCTAGGTCGATCATTCCCGACCCTCTTCTTCCTCGTCATCTTGATCCCTAAATCCATTACCAAGAGCTTATGTCGGGTTGTAAGGTTGTCTATCGGAATGACCTTGCAGTCTTTGCACAGACCTTTATCATCCTTCCCAAGGAGTAAAAAGTCTATCTGAGTCTTAGCCACCGAACTACTGAAGGTTACCAAGTGGTCCTCCTTTTTTGGGAAATTCGAATTAGCTATCACCAACCCAAAAGCTCTTGCGAACTCCAAAAGTGAAACTCCTCCTCCATTTCTGTCCCCGAAGCCAAAGCCTCCATGCACATCGTCATACCCTCCCGAAATAGATCCGATGTGCCCATTGAAGTCTCCTCCCACGAAAAGCTTCTCAGTAGGCGGTATGCTTCCCACTAACTCGTCCAAATCCTCCCAAAAGCGCCTCTTCTCCTCCTCTGCTAAGCCCGCTTGCAGCGCATAAGCACTAATAATGTTCAAAGTGGTCCCTTCAACGACCACCTTAATCGACATCATCCTATCAGTGATTCTCCTAACCTCCACCACCTGATCCCTTAGATCACTGTCTACTAAAATGCCTACCCCATTCCTATACTTTGATCTACCAGAGAACCAAAGCTTATACCCGTCTACCTCTTTAGCTTTAGTACCTACCCATTTGGTCTCTTGGACACAAGCTATATTAATCTTCCTTTTCTTAAGAATCTTAACTAGCTCTATTGACTTTCCCGTTAACGTCCTAATGTTCCAAGAACCTACTCTTGGTCTAGACTCTCCTTTAACCCATTTACCCCTCCTTACCCTCGTCCCCGACCCTGAATGAGAACATGACCCTAATCTACCATCACTATCCAAAGCCACGAAAACGCGTATGAACTACTAAAGTATTCAATGGTCTAAAGTCAGCAAAATGTAACGACAAGTGTATGAACAAAGAATATTTGGAAACCGGAGGTACCAACTCCAGTTGAAAAGAACCTGGTTCACGTCGGAAATATTGTTCACGCGCTGAAAATACTGTTCACCTCGAAACACTGTTCATGCACCGGAAACACTGTTCACTCGCCGGAAATACTGTTCACCGCCAGAAACTACCGAAATACCTGTGCAAAAACTGCCCGAAAATCTACTGGTGGGGGATTTCCGATCGCAGTCAAAGAGGAGAAAAGAAAAGAAAAAAAAACACAAAGAAAAAGGAAAGAAGAGATGAAAAGAGAGAACAGAGGGGAGAGAGATCTGGCCGGAAATAGTCTTCGCCGGTGGCCGCTTGGGGAGGTGGTGGCCTGGGTGTAGGTGGGATGGAGGTGGGGGGTCGGGGGGGGTCGGGGGTGGGGGTGGGGGAGTCACTTACCGTTGTGGAAGATGAGAGGAGAGAGAAAATTCAAAGCTCAAAAAAATTCATCTAATTTTTTTTTAAAAAAATTCTTGCCTAGCAGAGGATCACAACTTCCAAATATGATACCATCAACATATACTTGAAGGATCACAACATTTGAAGAAGATCTTTGAATAAAAAACCTAGTGTCAATTTTTCCCCTTTGAATATTGTTACTCAATAGAAAAGAACTCAAGCGCTCATACCAAGCCTTTGGAGCTTGATTTAGACCTTATAGAGCTTTAGAGAGTTTAAAAATGTAATCATGACATGAAGAATTTTCAAAACGAGGTGGTTGTTTGACAAAAACTTCTTTAATAAAATTATTTAAAAAAGCACTTTTAACATCCATTTCAAAGATTTTAAAACCTTTGAAAGAAGCAAAAGCTAGTAGGATGCGAATAATGCTAATCTTTCTACAGGAGCAAAGGTTTCATCATAATCAATACCTTCTTGTTATGAATAACCTTAAGCAACCATGAATAACCTTAAGCAACCAACCTTGCCTTGTTTCTGGCGACTTTTGTTTTTGAAAATGTTAACTTTTTGTATTACTCAACATTAAGGGCTATGCTGGCCACCTTCAAAAGATGTGACAAGAGAGGAAACAAGACAAAAATACTTGCAAAGAGCCTATGAAGTCCACTAATTGGATCTCCTCTTCTATATCCTGTTGTTTACACCAAAATCCTAGAGTAGTAATAACTTTGCATTTGATCTTCTGTATTGTACACTCGTTTCCTCTTTTTTTATGAAAATGGTAACTTTTTCATCTATTTATCCACATGCATACTACATCAATGTAGTACCCCTTCCAAAACACATTACAATCTAACAAACTCTATCTGTGCTTTTTGTCACAAATAGTCTAAAACGTCAAAAAGATCTTTTGCATGTACTAATACTTCCTGTTTACACCAAAAATAATAAAGAGCTAGACAATTCATCTTAAAAATCTGTAAATTGTTCTTCTTGCCCTCAAAGCACCTTTGATTCCGTTCTTTCCACACTGACCACCATGTGCAAGTTGGGACAATCTTCCATCTCTCTTCCTTTACTAAAGTATTGCCCACATTGATTCAACAATTTAGAAGTTGTGCTATGTTTCTTGGTTTCACCCAAGTTATCTTCCTAGGACTGCTGAATATTCTCCATAATTGATCTCCCCCCATTTGCAATGCTAAAAGAGATGGTTGATTGGCTCTGCCTGTTCGTCACATAAGTAGCACCTTGAGTATAGTTGGAACTTCCTCTTCCTCATATTTTCTTGTGTCAACAGTGCTTCCTTTGCTAGTAATCATGTGAAGCAATTTACTCCTTTCCTTCAAAATAATTTGATTCCTTTCTTTCCCTATAATCCACCAAATACATGCTGGAATTGTTCTCCACCATCTTTTCTGACTCGTACTGCTTTTGATCCAGCAACTTAGGAGATTAGAAGTGTATTCTGGCACAGTCCAATAGTTATAGGCTATGCTAGTAAACAAAGCCCACACTAGTGCAGTTACCTTACAGTGCAGGATTAAGTGCTCGTTTCTCTCTAGAGCCATCTTTACAGAGGTGGCATCTAGGTGTGGTGTTGATGACCCTCTTCTACATTGCATCATGAATCAGACAGCTCCTCCTAGAAACCAGCCAAGTGAAGCACTTCACCTGTTCCACCTGTTCTACATTGCATCATGAGTCAGACATCTCCTTAACCTTTCCCATTCTATTGCTTATTTGGAAACCTCTGATCCACCTGTTCTGGATAGCAATCCTGATCATACTAAAAGGGGAGAGTGGATCACCTTGTCTCAACCCCATTTCAGAAGCAAAGAAGCCATCACTTTCACCATTAACAAGAACAAAGAATCTAACAGTTTTGGGACAAAATTCAATCCAATTCACCCATTTAACTCCAAATCCCATTTGCCCTAGGGTGTTGAGTAGGTAGTTCCAGTTTACATGGTCATAAAGTTTTTGCATGTCAAGCTTACACATTATTCTGGGGAGACCATCTTTCATTCTTGCATCTATGCACTCACTAGCTACTAGTGCAACATCAATGAATTGTCTTCCCTTTATAAATGCCATCTGATGCTTGTTGACTAGCCTGTCCGCCACTGATTTGAGTCTCTCAGCAAGAATTCTAGCAATGATCTTGTATATCCCCCCTACTAGATTGATAGGTCTGAAATCTTTCTACTCTGTGGCACCTGGCTTCTTTGGGGTTTAGTGCAATGAAGGTTGCATTGAAACTTTTCTCAAAAGTTTGGCTGGAATGGAAAGAATTGACAGTATCTATGATGTCCTCCTTCAGGGTGCCCCAAAAAGTTTTGAAGAACACCATCAGGAAACCATCTGGACCAGGAGCCTTCTCCATTGCACACATATTAAGACATTCTGTAATTTCTTCTTCTTCAAAAGCTCTCTGTAACCATGTCTGTTCTTACTCAGTAATTCTTGTCCCACCATGTAAATTTAGTTCTGGTCTCCACTGCTCAGTCTCTTTATATAGTTCTTTGTAATAGCTCTGCACCACCTCCTTAACACTGTTAGGATCCTTGACTTCAATGCCATCCACCTCTAACTGATTCCATAGAATTAAACCTCCTATTTGCAGTGCAATTCAATGGAAGAACTTTGTATCTTTGTCTCCCTATTTCAGCCATTGGATCCTTGACCTTTGTCTCCATGCAATCTCCCCATTTTTAGATACCTCTTCATATTCCATACCCAGCTGAGTCTTCTGCATCACTTCATCTTTAGTGAGAGGTCTCAAATCCTGCACAACTTCCCAATTGGATATTTGGGCCAATATATCTTCTTTTCTTCGCCTCCAGTTTCCCCTATTGTCTTTGCTCCACTCCTTCATTTTCCCCTTGAGCATTTTCAATTTTTCTGCTAGCACAAAGCCTGGTCTGCTATCTACATTGAAAGAAATCCACCATTCTCTGATCTTGTCCTTGAAGCCATCCACTTCTAGCCACCAAGTTTCGAACTTGAAATATGATTTTTTCCATTCCCAATTTTCACAGCTCAGCAATATGGGGTTGTGATCAGATACCAGTTTTGGTAGAATGGTTTGTTTGATTTGGGAGAAACTTTTCCCCCATTCTGCACGATGTAGAAATCTATCGATTCTAGAGGCACAATCAAAATCCCCACCCCTTCTCCATGTGAAAGATCCTCCAAATAAAGGAGGATCCACTGGTTCTAGCTCCTCTATGCAATTGGAAAATTCAGCCATCTCGTGGCAGTTTGTTCTATATGAGGGGTATCTAGTGACATTGAAGTCACCACAGAGTCATCCATGGCCTGAGGCAGATAATTCTCATACTGATAAGTTCTTGCCACAGTATTCTCCTGGTCATATGATTACAATCAGCATAAACACCAGTCAAGTGCCTACTCCAATTGTCATTTACACTGGAGAACTTACCTGTTATGCACTGGTTGCCATCCACCACCAACTTCCCATTCCATATTCTTTTATCCCAAAGAATTAGGATTCCCTCACTACTCCACTAAGCCTCCTTTTGGATCCCCCCATCCATCTGTTGTGCTATATGCTCTGTATCATATTATCTATCTGACCATCTAGCTTTGTTTCTACTAACACAAAGACATCAGCCCACCACTGTTGAAGTAATTCTCTAACGAGCTTCCTTTTGCTTCCCCCATTCAAGCCTTTGACATTCCTGGAGATTAGTCTGACTCTCATTGATGAGTGAGAGTTAGAATTCTTGCTCTGGTTCTTGGTTCTCCCTCCTTGAAATTTACATCAAAAAGTTCCATACCTCCTTAGGAACGGTAGATTTTGTAGATGTTGATCACTAAAGATTCTCCTTGGTACTTCCCTTTTTCCCTTCTTTGATCAAGTTTCATAAGCAATTCAAAAGCTTCCTGCCTGCAGCTTTTGATATCAACTCCAAATTGCTGGCTCAATTTGATCTTGTTGGCTTGTACCCATTTAGTTGCTTCTGTTGAAGCCTCTTCTTCGTTTGCGTTGTTATCAATCTGTAGTGGGACTGGTTCTTGGTCGTTACACATGCCTACTAAAGCTTCTGAAAAATCATCATCCTTTGCTTCTCCTTGTGCTTTTTTTATTATTGACAACACGTATTACTAGACTTTTTGCTGGAGTTTCTCCACTGAAGAGGACGGAATTTTTTCTTTCTAGAAGAATCTACCTTCGGAAATATTTGACCAACAAACGGTTCTGTGAAGAGCTTGTCTTTTTTACAAGAACCCCGACTCCTTGGGCTCAACTTAACTTGCCCCTTTGAAGAATATAAGTCCAGATTTGCAGTATTGGGCTTTACAGGCTCAATTTGACAGTGTTTGCTCTAACTTGATGAATCGTGATCCGTCTCCCTCCTTGGATATCTGTTTTAGGGAATTACTTCGTGAAGAGCAATGTCTTTTCACACAAAATGCTTTCAAGCAAGAAAACATTCACACTGTTTCATTTGCTGCTCAAGGAAAAGGAAAGGGTATGGATATGAGCCAAACTCAATGCTACAGTTGCAAAGAATATGGTTATATTGCTAGCAATTGTTGTAAGAAGTTCTGTAATTATTGTTAGCAACATGGGCATATCATCAAGGAGTGTCGCAGACGTCCTCAAAACTGCATGATCAATGCCTTTCAAGCAGGGATAAATGGTCCCACTTCTGATAACTCATCTTCATTGGGAAGTAACAATCAATTGGTATCTTGACTATTTTGCAAATAAGAAATATTAGATATCAATCATAACTAGATATTCAAACTACATACTTTATTTAAAATAAATATAATACTTAATTATAAATTGGGAACTAATAGCGTAAAAAATAATTGGTATCTCGACTATTTTGCAAATAAATAATAGCTTAACATTAAATAATTAATAGAAGTTCCAATCATGAATTTAACTTTTTCACCAACTCATATTAAAAGGTACTCTCTCTGTCCCAATTTATGTGGCACACTTTCTTTTTTAGTCCATCCCAAAAAGAATATCGTCTTTCTATAATTAGAAACAATTTAACTTAAATTTTTTCGTATTACCCTTAATGAAATGATTTATCACTACACAAATGGTCAAGAAGTGTATTAGACCAGAAATTTCAAATGTCTTCCCTTTTTTTAAACTTTGTGCCAAGTCAAACAGTGTCACATAAATTAGGACGGAGGGAGTAGATTTGAAGGAGTAGTAACATAATCGCCTAATATGGCTGAACTATAAATTTTACTAATGGCATAGAAGGTTCTTAAGCTATTTTAGTTAATGCTTTATGAAATATGAGTTCCAGCTTTCAGTTCCTCCAAGTTCTACTTGTTTGCTGCCTATGGTCATCACATTAAAATTTTCAGCCAAAAGAACCTCTAAAAGTAAAATCTCTATCTCAAATGTCTTATTAAATGTTCTTTTATTTTATATAAGATATTATCCCAAAATATTAAAAGGGAACAACAAAGTAAAGGGAAATAAATGCAAATCATACGTTCCTCTACTTTTTCTTCCTTTTATTTTGTGGAAGATTTAATTAATCTTCAGCTAAATATCATAAATTCCATCGCGTGAGCTAGACATTTGACTTTCCAAAGGTTGTTTTAATTAGAGATTTATATTTGGAGGCTGATGCTAAGCAAGTAAAATTTGGAGGATCTAATGGTTGGATATACTTATTTAAGGAATAACTGGTTTTTTCAGAATAGTGAAGGACCTCTCTTGCTATTGGCTCATATTGCCTGTTAAGCTCACCATAAAACATGAAGTTCTCTTATTTTGATTAAATCAACCAGTTAGAAAAAATTGAGAAGGTTAACCCAACGGATGATGAGTATGTTCTTAAGAGTGATCAGTGTTAACATTTTTTTTTTGAAACTGGTAACATATATATATTAGATCTGCACCATAACAGTGCTATCTACAATTACAAAAACCCAACCATGCTTTTACGACTGCTTCACAAGGAACCTATCATATCAACTAGTGATTCAGTCTCCTCTACATAGTTTTCTTTACACCAAAAATAGAACAAAAGAATACAATTCATCTTGACTTTCTGCACAAAATTGCTTTTGTCTTCAAAAATTCTATAGTTCCTCTCCTTCCAAATTGTCCACCATATACAAGCTGGGACAAGTTTCCACCACTTCTTTTGTCTCATTGCACCACCATTATAGTTCCAGCACTTCAATAACTCACATCAGTGGTAACTGAAAAGTTTGCAACATCCTTGTCAAGTTTCATATTTTGTATCTTTTGACAATTATGTTCAAGGTTCTTTATTAGGGTTTTCTGTTGGAGTCCTCTAAAGTTTTGTGGAATATAATATATTAGTGAACTTCTTAGTTCTTTATTTTGGAAGTTGATCACTTTTTTAATGGATGACATGTAGAGTTGTACCGTGAAGCATTTATGCCACATTTCGGTTGTTTAATCAGATTGCGACTAATATGGTTTTGGCAGGTGTCAGATGAAGGTGATGTCCTGTATGTATTTCCTAAGGGTTATCGTTCAAATCTCACAGCTAAATCATTTAGGATGAAGATTGAGCCTTTGCTGGAAAAATCAAAGGTATTAATCCTATTTTATTGGTGATGTCAGTATGTGTTTTTTGGAATAGGTTTACCCATAATACTTATCTTCCGAGGGAACCTCAATACTTTGCAGCTTGCAGGTGAATACTTAGTGAGGGTTTCCTTTGGTACAACACTAATTGCTTCGATTGTCATTGTCTATACAACCATAATTGCTATCCTCTCTAGTAGAAGGTATCCATAGACATTAAAATTCTTGGAATCATTTTGTACCTACTTTTGCTTGAGATACTTATTTTTCTCAAATCCACATTTCCCCTTGAGGCCTGTTTGGAAAGTCACCTTGTAATTGGAATTGAGTGTAATTATACAATTTTGGCATGTTTGTTTGATCAAGTAATTACTTGGTCAACATATAATTGAGGGAGAGTAATTACATTCTTCAATTCTTAGGGGGTTGAGAATTGCTAGTAATTATATGGTGCAAGTACAATGTTACTTTTTCTGTATTTGTTTAATTTAAATTTTTTTTTTATAATTTTTAAATTTTTACTTTTTAATATGTTATTCTTTTTACGTTATTTTTTTATTTCTTATTTTCAAACCTTGTGCTTCCGTGAATTTCTCATATTTGTTTCTTTTCTTCCTTTTTCCCCCTCCATTTTGCTTATTTTTGTTATCATTCTGATTGTTTAAAGTTAAACCTCCTAATTGTAGAAAGAATGAGGTCATCTACAAACTTGGCTTATATTGGATTTGTCACTAAAGTTGGATTTCCTTTCTGAATGAGGTTATAGACAAACTTGACTCATATTGAGTGATGTAAGAATTGATATATTATTTTTTATCAAACATTTGAAAATGTTGTAAAATTATGGCTGTAATATTGATTTTCTTGTCAAACATGCATCGCCATGATGTTTTGCAAAGTCTGTGTTTGGTTAAAATTTTTATCAATTAATTCAACTAAAATATTGTTTGCTTGAAAACTGATTATATTTAGTTACAAATCTACAATTATTTAATGCTACATTATATTTTGAATACCTAGTAATATATAAAAATTTGTAATATTTCTTATATAGGCACATGTTTATCAAACATTAATGTCTAGTTTTTGATAATTAACTTTTATTTTAAAAATTTAAAAGATCTGGCTGTGTAATTACACTTGGGCAACCAAGCACTACGTTTGTAATTTCACAGTAATTACGTTATGACAAACAAATAGATCTTCGTAATTACTATATTGTATAATTACTAGGCTATAGTAATTACACCATATCCAATTACAAGGTGGCTTTCCAAACTGTTAGTTTTGGGCCATTTGTTTTTGACATTTGCTTTCTTCACAGTGAAGAAGACAATCGGGGAAGACGAGGCAGATCTTATGACAATGGTTTCACATTTTACTTCAGCCCAACCGATTTATTCTGGTAATTATAATTTGATCCATTGTTGTGGAAAAAACAATGTCTCTGTAGTGCAATTTTGCTTATTTTTGTTTGCTTCTTGAAGTTTATAAAGGGCCTCACTTATGGTCTCTTTTGTGCATTCATGCCCTTAAATTTTGACTGATTTCAAGGTTGTCTTATTATGTTTATTTATTGTAATAACATGAGATCATTAAATTTAGAGATAATTGAGTGTTTTCTTTTCCTTGATTTGATATTAACTTATTTCCCCATCTGATTCAACCTTATTTTTATGATGCATATTTTGTTAGTTTGGCTGCGACCTAAGTACCCAAAGAACCAGGTTCTTTGAGCAATTATGCAAGAAGGTAAATTACAGAATTGTAAATCAACACAAGTATTCAGAATGGAGAAGTCCTTGCTCAAGGGAGACAAAGACTACGACCCACCTCTGTAGGATTTACTCAAACTCTTCCACCAAAATCGATCCAAATTTAAGGTTTACAACCGCCTTTATAACACCTTAAGAAATTGTTCCCAACAATCTCAACCTCTGCCTCTCTACTCTTCTCTTCAATGACTCTACCCTATCAATGAAGTCCCTTACAAACACTAAGCAACACCTACTTCAATCAACTAAAAAAGTAATCAAGACATTGTCTTGGAACCAACACAGAAACTAACTATTACACTCAAAAACTGTGTGGATAAATTTTTATCAGAACAGATTCTTTTGTTGTAGCAACAACTTTTTCTTTTAGACTCTGTAAAACTCTTCTCACTTTAACGTCTCTCTCTTCGGGTGTGGTCAAACTCCAAAGCATTAAATTGTGTTGTTTATATAAGAGTAAATAGCTACCTTTTAGTTTTCCAGTCCAAACACGAATAGGTTCGACTTTCAGTTTTCCAAGCCAAATCAGTAGTCTGGGCTCCTACTCCATTACCTGACAAGTTTAATGGGTGGATCCAGGATTTCAATTGGCATGTCATTGGTGTTACGCTCCAAATGCTACAAAGGAAAGAGAAGTGGTATGATGGGAAATTGGATCAGCAAGGAGTTTGTCTGAAGGGCCTTTGATGGCTGTGGGGACTTTTAATATTGTTAGAGGTTTCTTGAGAGTAAAAGAATTGCTTTAGATACAATAGAGCAATGTCCGACTTCTCAGATTTTATAAATTACATGGAGCTGGTGGATCTACAATTAACAGGAGGGAAGTTCACTTGGAAGAAATGGGATAGACATGTCATAGACGCAAGACTGGACAGGTTCTTAATTTCAGAGGTGTGAGATGAAGGCTTCAGAAATATCAGGCAATTTGTAGTGCACAAATCAAATCACTCTCCTTTGATGCTACAATGTGGTAATTGGGATCTAGTTAAATTCTATTTCAAATTTGAGAATTGGTGCTACAGACACAGGAGTTCAATGAAAGAATTAAGGACGGGTAGGATTCCCTTGTTTGTGGTGGAAGGCCAGACCACATTTTAGCCTACAAATTGAAAGCTTTGAATGATAAACTAAAAGAATGGAGTAGGATAATCCAAGGAAACTTGGGTTTGCAGATTCAAAATATTCTTAACCACCTTGCAGAACTAGGATGATCATAGTAATTTATCTGAGGTAGAGTTAGTCACAAAGGCTGCTTTATCTATGAAGCTTGAGGAGATAGCAAAGCATGAGGAGGTGGCATAGAGGTAAAGATTCAGGTCTCTATGGCTGAAACAAGGGGATAGCAAGCACAGTTTTTCCATAGAACAACAAATGCTCACAAAAGATACAACTCTATTGACCAACTTTTTTTCTGATAACCACTACTCTATTAACGAACCTTCTGTAGAAGGGGATATTTTGGTGAATCCTGAGACTTCAAGAGAGATGTAGTAACATACTATGATACGGAAATAGAGGAATGGAGACCACAATGTAATCTAAGGGTATGCCCCATGGTATCATGAGATGATAATTTGATACTACTAAGCCGTTTGAACCTCAGGAAATATGGGACAGTATCAAGGTATGCGCAGGAGATAAGGCCCAGACCTTGATGGATTTTCAATGACCTTCTTTATTCAGTGTGGGGTAACTGATATGCATTCTATTTCAGATGACTTCTGAAAGAAGGTGGATCAATCGGATCAAATTCTACATCAGTCAATGAAGTTCTCAAAGGCTTGAGGCAGGGAGATCCTCTGTCTCCCTTCCTCTTCATTTTAGCAATGGAAGAACTGAATGATATGCTGAAGACTGCAGGAGCAAATGAGTGGATCAGGGGTTTCAAGGTGAACACTAGGCGAAGCAACAATATGGAGATCTCTCATCTGCAATATGAAGATGATATCAATTAACAATGCTTATGGTGATCTTTATTCCAATTGAAGCTACCTCTGGTTTGAATATAAACCGTCTCAAAAGCGATATCTACCCAATCAATGAGGTAACTGATATGCGTAGGCTGACTGAAAACCTAAGTGGAAAGATAGGAGAATTACCAAAAGTATAGTTGGGAATGCCACTAGGAGCCAAAAGCATATCTAAAGGTATATCATATATCTTTAGTCTTATATGTAATGGTTAATAGGGAAATGTAAGAAGAAATTGACTAGCTGGAAGAGTCAATACTTAGTGTGCTTGATGCTTTGCCTACTTATATGATGCCTATATTTTCAATGCTTGCAAATGTGAGAAAAACAATTAATGCACTAAGAAGGAATTTCTTTTGGGAAGGAAACAATGAGAAAAATAAGATACATATGGTTAACTGAAGCACTCTTGACAGTTAGCAAAAGAAATGAGGTTGGGCAATTAGAGACCATAAGATCCAGAATCAAAGCCTGATGTTGAAGTGGTTGTGGAGGTTGTTCTAGATGAGAACTCACTGTTGAAAGAGGTAACTAAGACCAAGTATGGGATGAGAGGTAATTGGACAACAATTCCTGTGAACACTTCTTATGGGGTAGGGTCAGTGTGTGGAGATCCATAAGGAACCTTTGGTCATTAATCAGGAACAAAGCAATATTCAAACAATATAATGGGATGAAGATCTCATTATGGGTAGACACATGATTACTCCAAGACTCTTTGAAGCAGGTATTCCAGATATCTACAATCTCTGTTATGTACTGCAAAATAAGAGTTTCCCTTTGAGTTGGGTAAGACCCTGTGAAGATAATTGTGGCGGAAATATAAGACAATTAGAATATCAAAAAGGGAAGAAGATACTTATTTGAGTTAATCTAAATAAAAGGAACTTTATTTATTCGAAAAAAGTAAAGATAATAGCACCATGATGGTTGGTTTCGTCCTTTCCTTTTTCCTGATTGATTAGTGACCATGACAGCTAGCCTAATACCCTAAAAGTTCTATCTTTTGCTCTTAGGTATTTCATGCAAGAACTATTACTGCTTCTGTTTCAGGAAGAAATATACTTATTTCTCACATTTTAATGTTCTAACCTAGAAACCGTGATACATGTTCAATGGGTAACTTTATCATGACCCATATATGACCTTAGGGTTCTTTTTCCATTTTGAAATACTATGCACCATGGCTAAAAGCTTCATGAAATCCCAGGCACCTTTTTAATCTAGTTAATTTCTGTTAGGTATTGGGATCCATACTACTATAGGAGACGACGAGTTCGCGAAGAGAGTGGTGGGATGAACTTCATTGAATCTGTATGTGGTAAAAGGCATTAGAGTAGATGTTTTTATATTTGCGTCTGAGTCTTTCATAATTAACGGTTGTTAAATTTGCAGGTTTTCTCCTTTGTGTTTGGTGATGGTGATCCAAATCAAGAGATTGAAGAGGAGAGGTGGAAGTTGGTAATAATTGAGCACTGAATTTAGCGGTCCGTTGCTTTTTTTTTTCTTTTTTCTGGGGTGGGGGTGGGCTGGGGCATGTGAATAACGAGAAAGGGAAGTAGAAGATGATGTCATTTGGTATTAAAATTTAACTCATTCTCGATAGAATTGCAACCACTAATCTACAAATCCAAGTCAAGTAGTATATTAATTAAATTACTTATTTCTGGCATGTGATAATTTGTCTACTTCTTATGTTTTCTTCCTCTTTCCTGCTTCTAGTAACTCTTTAGTCTTGCTTTTTGGTCGGGGTTAATCTCTACCCACATAAAATGACACGAGATGTTGAAATGTTCTCTTTAGGTTGTTCTGCATTACAGCATCTTTCATCCACAATCAGTGTTCTAGTTGTTTCACTACAAATTTCTTTTTGCAGTTACAAATTTTTTTCCTTATCTAGATACCTTATTGATACCCCAGGACGTCTCTGTGGTTACTTTGTCTGGATAAAGGGGTAGGTATTCCGGATGAAGTGACCCTTGCTTCAATCTTTTGGTGTAAATCATAAGATGACTAAGAGATTGTAGTCATACTCTTGTATCTAGGGAGGGCAATGGGGCGGGGTATAGTATTTGCGGGGTAGTGCGGGTGCAAAATGTTTTTGGAAAAAAACATGCGGGGAAGGAAAGGTATGCAGGGCGGGGTTTTTTCTTTTGGTTGCCACTTCTTTTAAAGTTTTCTTTTGACATTGGCAGAAAGGACATGTTCAGAGATTTTTGATAGCGAATTTTTATTTTCTTGAACTCTGGCAGAGCAAGCACATCTAATTTTCTAGGACACGTTAAGAGAATAGTTTGAGATGGAGTCTGCTATTTTAGTGCCTACAGGAAAGCCTGAGACATCTGATTCAAATGTTATTACTCCTGGTACTCTATTTATGGCAGTACCATCAATAGCTATTCAATATTATATACAGTTGAGGTTGAATTGGGTGATTATTTGTAGGTTATCCTTGTCTATATATATGGTCTAGTGAGTGAAAGAGTTACATTATTGTTTGAAACATTTTAACAGTGTAAGCTAGTAGTACAAGATGACATAATAGGGATTATTTTATAGATGAAGAATGTAGCACACAACTACTGTCTCCTTCCCAAAGCGCAAGGGATGTATGTGGTGCTTTGATGAAGCTATGTGGGGCGGGTTTATGCGGGGCGGGTTCATGCGTGGCGGGGCAAGAAAGAAAAATTATGCTATGCAGGGTGGAGCAGGGCGGACCAAAGTCTTTGCGGGTTTATGCGGGCTTCCCCGCACCCGCCCCTACCCCGCCGCATTGGCCATCCCTGCATGTATCTAAGCTCAGTGATGGAAGGGGTGTTTGATTTTTTTCCTGGTAGAGGGCAACTGTAAATGCAATTCTCTCATAGTCTCATGTAGCTACTTGGTTATTTGAGCAATGAATTGAAGAGAGTGAGGTACAGTTTTGCGTGGTGGCCAGTTGGGATTTTCCATGCTTAATGTTAACTTTGTTGGTAGGTAAAGAGCAATTTTTATTGATATACTAGAAAAAAGAGAATGCTTGGAGAGACTTAATGTTAACTTTTTTTATATAGGACGGGGGATGAAAGTTGCGTACATGAAAATGTTGCGATTGATGTGTGGGCATAGTAGAAGGGATAGGATTAGGAAATGAGGATATCTAGAATAAGGTGGGAGTGGCTTTGTTGGAGGATAAGATGAGGGAAACAAGACTAAGATAGTTTGGGCATATGAAGAGATGTACGGAGGCCCTAGTCCGGAGGTGTGAGAGGTTGGCTATGGATGGTTTCAGGATAGGTAGAGGTAGGCTTAAGAAGTATTGGGGAAGATGTGATTAAATATGACATTACACAATTTCAGCTTACCGAGGACATAACCTTAGATAGGAGGTTGTGGAGGACACAAATTAGGGTAGAAGGTTAGTAGGTAGTAGTGCATTGTCTTGTTATCAGTCCATACTAGTAGTCGTAGTATTGCTCTTGTATTTTTTTTTTCTTCAATTTTTGTTACTATTTGTTGTTTATTGTAATTTGTTTATCGTATTATTTTGTCGTGGTTACTGTTCCAAATGCTTTGTTATGCTTTCACTTCCATTACTCTTTTTTTTGGACTTCTTTGGATTGTTTTTCCTTGAGCTGAGGGTCTATCGGAAACCACCTCTCTACCTTTGAGGTAGGGGTAAGGTGTGCGTACACTCTACCCTCCTCACACCTTACTTTGTTGGACTACACTACTTTGTGGGACTACACTGGGTATATTGTTGTTGTATGTATGGGTAGAGAAATCATATCATAGATGTTTTGATGCCTTCTCAAATTCAAGCCACTCCCTGAAGGCTAGATGTTTGGTTAATCTTTTTAGTTGGCTTAACTACTGTAAATAACACTGATCTTTGTTTGGAGTTTGTCAGCTCCTTGGCGTTATTGAATATCTCCTTTGTAACATTTGCATCTGTTGACGCTTTTTAGTGATACCTACGTTCTCAAAAAAAATAGTTTAATGTATGTGCTGTCACCAACTTTTACAATTTCTTATGTTATAATCAGATATTTCTAGCAACATATAATAATTACCATTGTCTAAAAACTTTTGCAGGTAGGGCAGTATATTTCATCAAATGGTGGTGTTGTTGCTGCTGAAGAACTTGCTCCCTTTCTTGATGTGGAGACTCCTAACAAACTGGTACTTGATGGGTCTTACACGACCCATATGTTGGATTTCCTGTCCATTATCTTTTCGCTTTTTCTTTCCCCTTCCAGAGCAGTAATAATGCTATAATTTTGGTTCCAATGGCCTTTTCGGGAAAACTATTTTTAAATCCATTGAACATTTTGAATACTTGGTTATTTGGTAACCCTGAGAGTCCATGGTTTTGCGTTTCAGTCATACTTGATATCTTGTTGATTATTCATCTTGCTTTTTTGTGCTTATTTGCACTTCGTTATCTTACTCCTGTTCTGAAAACTGACTTTTGAATTACCTGTGGGATTTCTCTGACAGGATGATGAGTCATACATCCTTCCGGTGCTTTTACGGTTTGATGGTCAGCCTGAAGTAGATGAGGAAGTAAGTGAAAGCCTTATTAATGATATATTTTTGGTTGAATTCTTCCTTCAGATTAGTATGGTTGATGCCTTTTTCTGTGCACGTGGCTTTGGAAAAGGATTTGGTGTCTTCCATAGTGCAACCTTGGCTTCAAGAAAATTTTGAGGATCAATTTTAGCTTCTGAAACAGCCTCTCTACCTCACAGAAGGTAGGGGTAAGGTCTACGTACACCCACCCCTCCCCAGACCCCACTTGGGCGGTCAGACTGGATACATTGCTGTTGAAGTCTACAATGTCATTTTCTGACACCTGGTTCTGGGCCACAGACATCAGAAATTATTGAACTTTTGGCCCATCAAATTTTATCTCCTCACTTCAATTAACCCCATTACTGAAACACTTGCCTTCGCCAGCCATTTCATTTGGACTCCTCACTCTGATTCCTGGAATCTTAAACATGTATCATACTTGTGTTGATTAGTTATATTATGGATATTGTAATTGTGTTAATAGTTCAAAATAATCTAAAGAATCTGTTTAAAGTTTAACATACTAATCTCAAATTCACACCTGAGCTCTGTTTGTAGCCAACTCATATGTCGAGTCGTTTGAGAGAGCATTAATTATCATATTTTGACCCTTAGAGGATATCTGAAAAGATCAAATATATCATCCAAGCTTTGAACAGAGCCAAGTCTTTTTCCTAATCTACAAATTTGGATAACAAAGCTCAAGATACGGGATAAAGAAGTCATTTCTATTTTTTTATTCAAATTGTATCAGGATTTAGACATCAACAATGTAAATGAAATAAGGAGTTGAACCTAAAGAAACAAGGGGACTATAAAAGAGTTTCAGTGTTATAATATGCAAGACGGTGTAAACTTCTGTCTCATATCGGCTTCCTTTTTCTTTCTCAATATCTATTAAATGGCTGTTTCTGCATTCTAGTATAAAAAGCACAGATCACTGCGTAATCGCCAAATGCTCGGGAGTTCCTCTATTCAATCCTTTTCCTTCTTCTTGTTGCTGGATATCTCGTTCGTAAATTAGTTTTTCTCCTCTTGACTAAAATTTCAACTTTAATGGCTCAGAAAATTTAGAAGGAATTGTTGATTTGAGCTGTTGCGTATATTATTGGTGTCATTGACTTTTGTGTACAAGTGTGGTGCGAAAATTTAAATATATTTATAGTTTCTTATGGGAGTTTACAGCATGGGGTGCTGTGGTAAAAGTGATATAAAGATAAGGCAAACATAATAGTTTTAAGGAGACTGTATGCATAACTACATGGTTGTTGAGGGGCTTTTGATGTCTCTTTCTCTCATTAGGCACACAAATATCTCCCTATAGCAAGATTCTCACATTCTCGTTCTAATTATTTGTTCCAGGGAAATATCCTGTACCGATTTCCATCACTTCAGCGTACTGCTGCTCCACAAAGGAGTGAAAGGGAGGAGTATGTAGGAAAAAGATGGACTGACTGGGTTGGACAGGTTGAAAGATTTTTCCAAGAGAAGAAGTGGCAATTTAGGTATCATTTGTCTTAACTGTTGGTAAATTTGGATTTCTTACTCGTGGATTTGAGTTCTCAAACATGAGTGTTTACAATGCAGTAAAACAAGCTCATCGGAAAGGGCATTGGTTATTGGATTGGGTGGGCTCAATTTGTTTGGAGTCATTGTTCTTGGTACTATGTTGAAGTAAGGATCTCCATGTGGTGCTTTAGACTTCTTAATTTTTGCTTCTTAACTTTTATTTGTACAAAGAGCTCCCCTATAGATGCAAAAGCAACCCTAGAAGTATTAGAATCATGCTAGGCTTGCTGTTTTTGTTCTTTCATTTTCATATTTTTCTGTAAAGGCGTTTTCAGTACTACCTAAGTACTGGTTTATAATACAAATTGTTACCTTCTCATAAAAAAGAAGAAGTGAGGATTGCTTCACAAGTCATCCCCAAGAGAGGAAGCTTCAAGTATCTTGGGTTAATAATTCAAGGAAATGGGAAGATTGATGATGTGTTTACACATCGTATTGGAGTGGGATGGATGAAATAAAAACTTGCATCCAGTGTCCTATGTGATAAGAAGGACCCTCCAAGACATAAAGGTAAGTTTTATAAAGTATTTGTTAGACTGACTATGTTATTGGGAGAGAGTATTGGCCAGCCAAAAACTCACACGTTCAGAAAATGAATGTAGCAAAAATGAGGATTCTTAGACGTGCGTGTGGGCACACTAGGAGAGATAGGATTATGAATGATGGGCTAAAGTAGGAGTGGCCTTAGTGGCGGACAAGATGCAGGAAATGAGGCTAAGATGGTTAGGGCATGTGAAGAGGAGGTGAACAAATGCCAAATGAGGAGGTGTGAGAGGTTGGCTGTGATAGGTCTATAAAGAGGTAGAGATAGATTGAGGAAGAATTGGGAGAGGTCATTAGGCATGACATAACACATATCCAACTGAGGACAAGGATTAGGATAGTAGGTTAGTAGGCAGTCGAGCATTTTCTCCCCTTTCTAGGTGGGAGCATGTCCCTAAACGTCAACAAAAAGTAATTGTAACAACAAAGTACTTTTATTGATTGAAATTGGAAGCTGTAACTTGTGCGACTTGCCAAGTTGTCACACTCTACAAATATGATTGAAATTAAAACTAGAACAAGGTAAAGCACGATTCCTAACAAGTTGATGAAGGACACGTTGGTGGGGTTGCCCTAGCCGAATGTGCTAACCGGTAGATGACGTTTTTGCTGAAAGAAAGGTGGAGGGAGACTATGAGGGACGTCGCCTAGAGGTTCACTTGAGGGGAAGTGAGTAGAGGCCATCGTTACTCTGACCTAAAAGAAGAAAGTGTCAGAGATGCTTGATATTTTACATGAAAATAAGAGGGATGAAATTGAAAAATACGTTATCTCGTGCAAATTTTTTAACCGAGTAGACGTTTTTTAATAGAAGGAACTTGACTATTTTTGAGGAAAAGGATTTTGAAGAGATAGATAGACTCGAATTAACATTATGATTAATGTGGAGCCTTTGACAATCACAAACATGAACTTGATCCATGCCACGATAGTCTTCTACTTGTTGTCTAGTAAGATCGAGAGTAATGTGATGAGTAGCCAAGTGTCAGGAAACCCTTGCGGATTAATAGGGTCTGGAGCATGATGGGACAAGTATGCTGTAGGGTTGATGGTGTGATTGTACCTCTGGAAATACGTTGGGGCTAGATGATTAAAATTGTGGCAAATTTGACATCTTTGGTGTGAATCATTGGCAAATCACTATTGCCTTGTGGTTAAGTTGCCTCAATAGGAATTGAATTTGGCCCCATGATTTTCTCCTCTGCCACGACTATTGTTTTGACCACGATCACGACTATAATTTGTGGTACGATCCGACCAGGAAGAACATTGAATGAATTTAACAACATCTTTGGATATAATATCTAAAGATGACGAGCCCGTGATGGACGGAGACGAGAGGGTTTGGCCATGAATAAACTCATGATTTAAAAGAAGGCTATGTAGTTCACTAAACGCGATAGGTTTTGGCCGAGCTAGTAAAGTTGTGGCGATATCTTTGAAGTGTCACGACCTGCAACTCGATTCATGATGACACCTGCCATAATCCACCAATAGGTAAGCCAACCCATCCGGAATGACAAGTAACAAGCATATTGGGTAGAAATCTAAAATTAGTGAAATTTAACTACACAATAGATAAATTGACAATGGAAGAGAGGAAATGACATAAATATATACAATAACATAAGATCCAATCCCACGACCTGGTGGACGAAAGTACAAAAGCTATTACAAGAGTACAAGTCCCAAAAATAGACCAAAAAGTACAGACTTGTCTCGAATACAAAAGACTAGTCAAAAACTATATATATAGATGCAGATAAGTTGAACTAGGACGCCATGTCGCCATCAGCTCACCCTCAATCTCTGTAGATCTCCACGAAAGCTCGAATCACCATTGTCTACTTGCGTTCAGAACTGCATCAAGAAAACAGATGCTAAGTGTAACATGATTACCAAAACAATATGTACCCAGTAGGTATCATTGGCGGACTGAGCTTGGAAAGTAAAATCATAATAAAAGTGACGAAGGAACGGTAGCTAAAAGTCAAGTAGACGACATAAAGGCAAAAAAGCTAATGGATCGCCTCAATGATCTAACACAACAGAACGATAAAGTAAAGCAACTAACTATAACCTAATTGGACTCCCATAAGCCCATAAGGTACACTCGTGCGCAATTGAAAGAAAAATAACTCACACGGACCCCCATAAGCCCGATGAGTACACAAGACAAGCAAGGGATAATGGCTCCAAATTGCAAGTCTACGGCAATCACTAGCCTATGCCTAGGCTAAGGCCAAGAACAAGGCACCAATATCAATACAACTGGGCATATAACTACAACATGGCATGGTACAACAAGACAAGCAAGGTAAACATGCTCAATTTCCCTGAAACTTCTCGAAATGAGGCCAAGGCATGAGTGCTACCAACTAAACATGATACAAACTAGAAGCCTGCCCAAAGCTAGTTAAACGTGTAAATACCAACACAAGCTCAATCTAAGATCCGTAAGCCATAGCCTACCTCAAAGCTGATCATGCGGGCTCCATAATCAATTAAATCGGAGTTTTTCCCTTCCAAACTGCCTCTAATCGCTGTCGCACTATCAAATAAGTGATCATGACGTCAATACAGACGTTTTGACACCCAATTCGCAATAATTGAGGATGGGTCCAAAAACTAGCCAAAAAAAGGCTTTGTGGGATCCGCGTAGGGAATCTCGAAATTGTCTCCATCAAATAGTCCCATTCAGCTCTAGACACTTGTGTCCCGAAAACGGGCACAATTTCAAGCTTAAAACAGCCCTAAACAGATCATGGAAGAACACTTAAAGAAATCACCATTAAAGAGGGAAAATAGAGGTCTTGGGACGAGAAATTACCTCCAAAATGTGCCCACAATGCTATCCCGATGGTCAATGAATTTGGCTTTAGTAAGATATTGAGCGATGTGTGGCCTAGTGGTCAATGAAGTGGTTGAGAACTATGAGGAGGTGGTTGGTAGACAGAGTTACCTGGTACTTGTTACTTGTGGGAGGTTGCGGGTATCCCGTCGAATTAGTCGAGGTGCGCGAAAGCTGGTCAGGACACCACGGTCATCAAAAAAAAAAAGATATTGAGTGATATTTATATCATCTTACTTCATATTTGAAGTTGCATATGAAGATTGAGAATTCTGATTTTGGAAGGTGTGGAAAGATCAAATAACAATCAAAATTATTTCTTCGGAGAGTGACGAGATAGGGAGACTTAGAATAACGTGGTCCTACAGAATCCATTGAGAATAGACTGGATTGGGAATAACTTCTTTATAGTTATTTATTTGCCCGAGATGTGAGATGGACGGCATGAGTTACTTCCATCAACATATCCTAAAAGGTTTTGGCCACAAGGGAATGACAAAATTTGCGTTTGGCAGAATAGGTAATTAGAAGAATTTAGCTTGATTGAGATAAAGTGGTGCATGATTGAGGAGTGATGGAGGAGATGGGCTGCAGGAATTCATTTGTGATTGCTTGAGGAAGAGAGTTTGGGTACTTCCAGAACCATAAGTATATTGTTTCTTGCTCACTGTTGCATTGATACATGACAGGAACATACACACAATAGAGTAAACCAAGTCTAGGACTCCTACATACTACATGAGACTACAAACAATTAATTGATGGTGGTAGGATAGGAATTATATCTGGACAAGGACTCGGGCTGCTAGACTTGGACGCTAACTGTCTAATATGAAGTGGTATGCTTTACTTAATTTGTAGTTCAATAAGTTGTTCAAGCCGAGGATGATATTAGGAAAAGAGTTATATCAACTTGTTCAAGGTGTTCCATCTGTAGACAAGAGGTAGAGACAATCAACCATCTATTCTTATATTGCAAAGTGACTAGTCAGCTGTGGGACTTGTTTATTAACCTCAAGGGTATTATAAGGCAAATGCCAGGTAGAACAATTTAACTTCTGTGATGTTGGAATTAAGGAGGTAAAATTCCTACCAACAAGCCAGATAGACGATCGTCCTAGCAGCTATTTGGTGGACTGTTTGGAAGGAGAGAAACTTCGAATGCTTTGAAGATTCAACTAGCAATATGCATAAGATCAAGATGAACTGCATTCTCCTTTTTTTTTTTTGCGTGTGTGTATTTGTAAAGCTGAATATATTGATAATCTTGATTCAACTTTACAGGTTTTAGATTCCTTGTAAGAAGAGCAAGGTCTATACTTTGGTTTTTGTTGTAAACATCTTTTGGTTTCTAGCACAATCATTGTGCTGAAGATTCATATATTCCCTCCGTCCCAGTATAAGTGTCTTAGTTTGAGTGGACACATAGTTTAAGAAACAAAGAGAGAATTTTCAATCTTGTGATCTTAAATTAAAGATGTGTGTAAATCCTTTCAATCTTGTGTTCTTAAACTTGTCTGGTAGAATGTTGGAATTTGAAAACTTACTAATTATAGAAAGGGGCTTTTTTTGGGACAAACCAAAAGGAAAGTAAGCCACTTAAATTGGGACGGAGAGAGTAACATTTTGGAATATGCATTTTTTTCCAAAATAATTCTATGTATATTTGTATTCATGTTAAAAATAATATTAGTTGTATAGGAAAATACACTGATATCTCAAATTGCAACAACAACAACATAATCAGGATGATCCCACATATGCGGTCTAGGAAGGGTGGGGTGTACGCCAGACCTTACTCCTACTTTTATGATGTAGAGAGGTTGTTTCCTTTAGACTCTGACTCAGAGAAAACATAAAAATAAATTGTGGTGAAACTACTGTAGAAAAGAAAAGAGAAGTGCTGACAACAACAAAAAGTTCCCACAAATGCAAAAGTAAACTGTGGTGAAACTAGTGTAGAAAAGAGAAGCACTGACATCCTCAAACTGCAGTTGACACGAATTCACTATTTCACTGCTCCCAGGTTTTCTTCACTGTGCTGCTGACACAATGCAAGGTTTCAATGAGCTTGCTCTCAATGTTGCCTGCTGTCCCAGCCCATTGCTTCCTTTAATCCCAATTGTTCCTCCATATCAACATTAATGTAGACAATTACAACCAATCAAATTAGCTTGTATTCTTTTCTAAATACCCCTTTTTCTGCTGCCACTACCGCTACCTTACCAATGAGTCAAATGTCTTTTGATAACATTGTTTTTCCCGCATAGCCATAAGAGTAGGTACTGTACGAAGCCAAACAAATCAGGCATTATTTCTTAAAATCCACACTTAAATAATCATAGCTATTGTTTGGAATCTGCCATGTAAAACTAGTTTGTGGATCATCCTGTGGTTGCCGAATGATGGGTTTGGACTTGACCCTCGACCTTTCAACTTAGCCAGTTATCCAATTCTTTTCAGGCCCAAATTGTAATTTATACCCCCCCACCTTTACTATATATTTATGTAAGTAATGTCCTAGCCGTCAATAATTGTAATCATTACTTCGGGTCATTGCAATGTTTCTCTAACATCTACCACTTGAATTGTATTTTGAAGGAACATGACTGTCAGTCCAAGTAGCTTCATCTCATTTGTGTCAGAGATATTTCCGTTACTTCAGGTATCAACTGTAGTATCATCTGTGAGCTAAACTTTGTTTTAGTGTATTGATTGCTTTGTTTGATGATATTACTCTCTCTTCAAGGTCATTTAGTGCATCTGGAATTTAATTTTCTTTTGACTCAATGATGTACGAACCGACTTGGTAACTAGAAAACCTTATCTTAAAATATTGCCTGATTGTAATTACTTAAACTTTGCCATGGTCGAGCCTGAATTTCTTTTATCTTTGTATTAATGAATTTTGGCCTGTAGTTAAAGTAAATTATTGCAAGTTCCAGTGCTAGTTGATTATCAATTAATTATTTTGGGAACTCCATGTCTTGATTGATTCTTATATTATACAGCAGTTATGTAATTCAGATGTATCCAACTTGTTATTTGGAAGTAAATAGTGTTTTGAACTGCTCATTCATTCATTACTTTATGATGTTACTTGCAGATTTATGCTGGCTCATTTTTCACCATTCCCTTGATCCGATGGTTTCTTGTTCAAAAGAGAAATGGTGAAATTGAAAGAAGAAATCGAGCCAGGGAACGATATGCACGAGCACTTGAACGACCCGATTTCTCACTGCGGAGGAAGGTATCAAATTTTGCTGCTTTCTTTACTACTCCCTCTGTTCCAATTTATGTGGTAGTATTTCCTTTTTAGTTCGTTCCAAAAAGAATGACAAATTTCTAAATTGGAAATTCTATCAACTTAAACTTCTCATTTTATTCTTAATGACAACTTCTTATATCCACAGAAATGTAATGTGGCATGTTTAACAACATTTTAGCTGTGTGTATTTTGGTTACTTAAACTTGTCTTTGTTTATGCCAGTAGATTTAATCTTGTTGTAGGCTGTAAGGAGGCGTATGCATCTATAATTGAAATATCTGTTAGGTAAGGACTAAATAGTTGGTAGATGTAGATTCTAATGTGAGAGTGCTGCTTGGAAGGAGTACCATGCACAAAACATGTAAAATGTTACATGTTATTAAAGAAAAACATATGAAAATGCAGGTAATGCTATATCCAATATACGTGGCTGGCTAAGTTGCTTATTTGGTTATAGTCTGAAATTTTATTAGTTGCGACACATAAGATACAAGTGAAAAGGAAACAGAAAAAATGTAGAGGGACCTTTTATATTAGCAAGAAGAGACCACGTCTTGTGGGGGACGTTGTGACGCTAGCTCAATCTTCTACCATACTAAACAGTCCAGTATTTAAGTCTGTAAGTTTATATCTGTATCTTCGGATTTCATCAACGATTGGTTTTTTTCTGTTGAAATAGTAAATATTAGTATAAACAGTAAGACTCAAAGATTGTGGAATACATTTTATTACATCAATAAACCAAAACATTCCCGATTATGTATGCAGTACATATATGAACTACTTCGGAAATTGAGGTGTGATTAGATGGGATTGTGGTGTCTAAATGCAAATAATTCAGATATCTAGGCTTCTTATTCCGAGAGCATGGAATAATAGATAAAGATGTCACACATAGATTCAAAATCGGATAGTTGAAATGGGGAAGTGCTATCGAGGTGTTAGGTGATAGAAAGACGTCTTACCAAAGTGAAAGATAAGTTTTACAAAACAGTTATAAGACCAACAATGTTTTATGGGAGTGAATGTTGGGCCGCTAAAGTCCAACACATCCACAAAATGAGCGTCGCAGAATTGTGGATGCTAAGATGGATGTGTGGTCATACAAAACTAGACAAAATTAGAAATGGCCACACTTGCGATAAAGTCAAGTAGCACATATCGAGGATAAAATAATAGAAGTCAGCTTGAGATGGAATGGTCATTGCCTGCGTCAACCTCCAAACACATCGGTCCTATATGTAAAATCATGGTGAGTGAAGGTGTTAAAAGAAGACAAGGTAGACCTAGAGCCATTTGGAAGGAAGTTGTCTCAAAGGACCTACAACCAGAGGCGGATTCAGGATTTGGAGGGTAGCGGTGCCACACAACGCTGCTATTTATAAAGGCCAAATAATGTAAAGATATGGTCGTTTGGGCTTCGGTCCGGGTTATTTGTCTTTTTCTTTATATAGACAAATAGATCGAACTAAAAAAATGAAATAAATATGACAACTTAGTGCAAAGAAAAATGCTTTTAATAATACAAGTAATATCATAAATATGTCATCAATTTTTAATTGCACTCGACAAGTTTTCATATTCTAAAACACTCAATGATAGCATAATTATTTGTATTATTTAAATACTTCACACTTTATGTAACAAACTAAATATAAAGAGGCCGAAGATCTTCACATACATAATTTCAATGACTTAGACGAAGTAATATTGAGAAGTCTCAAGCATTGACTGACAATAATAATAAATCTAAAGAGGCCGAAGAAATCAAATGTAATTAGAGCCTTGCTTTGTAATTTGAAGTTATTGATCCCTAGCCCCCCATTTTTCTTGCTCTGTCTCATTGATTTCCACTTGACTAGATGGTAGCCTTTTCTCTCTTTATTCCCTAGCTAAAGAAAATTCCTCCTGATTCTATTTAACCTATTAATAATCCCTTTTGAATAGTCACAGGACAGTAGATCATAGAATACTCTTTTACATATGGTTTCAGTGCAACCTATGCCCTGCTTTGGTTTATAATAGATACTGAAACAGTTACCAAGGTCAACAAAATTAAGTTTAAATTGTTTTTACAACTAATCTATCTGATTAGCGTGAGCTAAATGCAATATATTAATACATTTGAAGATCATTGTGCCCATGGCTTGATGGATAAAGTGCTTAACTTCTAATCAAGCAATTGTGGGTTCGAATCTTTCGGGCATGAATTTTTTTGCAAAAGAAACGAAAAACGCAGCATAAAAATTCTAGAAGAGTGTCATACTGCTGAAATTGAGCTCACATCCTTGAGACAGAGACTTGACCGCTTGCCATTGGCACCTCACGCTACTTTGTGACTACGGGTGGAACAAAAAATATTTGACAGATATCTTCTACTATATATATAATCCTTCGGGGTGGCCTAGTGGTTTGGGCTTGGGACTTCCATCTTGGAGGTCTCAAGTTCAAAATCCCTTGCCAGTGAAAGCAAGAGATTTGCCTTCTGGGTCGAACTTGTCACACCGGGCTTGCCTAGTGCAGGTTATATCTCTTCTATATGGTTTGCGAGCTATTGCATAAGAGCGGGGGTGTTACTCTTTGCGCACCCAAAGGATAGCGGCTATATATATATATATTGGGACTTTCTTTATTCTTTTTTCGTTAAAACCCAAGGATCCGTCATTTTTGTTTCATCCCCCCAGGGGGACTGATTCTGACTATCCCAATTCGGGAGAGTTGGTCCAACCCTCCTGATAGGCGGGACAAAGCGCTTTCAATGGTGATGAAAGAGGGGGAAATGAGGCGAGTGTTATCGAAGAGAAAATCGTGATGGAAAAAGCGTGAGGAGAGATCCTTCCCTAACAACTACTGTTCAATCCGTCCTTGAGAGTGAGAGGAGTCGTAGGAATTCACATTGCCGTAAATATATCTTCCGGATGTCATGGCATCCCCCACCCATGTACATAGATCCGCTCCTGCCTACAACCTCTTGGGATCCATGAAGACTTAACGAAAGTTAGGCTACAATAAAAAAAAGATCTATTTAGACTCTACTTATTACTCCCTCTATCCCAAAAATAATGTCACCTTACTATAACTAGAAACAATTTAACTTTAAAATTCTCCTTTTGCACTTAATCAGAATGATTTACAATCAAAAATAAAATAAAAATAAAAATTTCAAAAGTCTTCCTTTCTTTCTTAAACACCGTGCCAAGCCAAACGTGGTGCCACATAAAATGGGATGGAGGGAGTAGTAGTTTTATTCATGTCATCAATTTTACTTACGTTCTATGCCTATCTAGCAGTTGTTTAGCCTTTCAAAGATACATCACTGGAAAATATAAAGAACAACAACAACAACAACAACAACCCAGTGAAATCCCACAACGTGGGGTCTGGGGAGGGTAGATTGTACGCAGACCTTACTCCTACCAAGGTAGGACGGCTGTTTCCGAGAGACCCTCGGTTCAAAAAAAAAAAAAAAAAAAAAAAAAAAAAAAAAAACGGAAAAGGGGGTCAGATAAAGTTAAAAAAATTCAAAGCGCTATAGAAAAATAAATCACGAAGGCATCACAGATAAAATAGAGTAATCAAAAGTACTGAAAGCAATAAATAGTAACAGAAATAGCAGAAATGAGAGTACAAGGAATTGTAATGTGCTAGTGCGCCTATGAATAGGGAAGAATAACGATACTATGTACTAGCCTTCTACCCTAATGTGGGTCCTCCACAGCCTCCTATCTAAGGTCATGTCCTCGGTAAGCTGTAACTGAGCCATGTCCTGTCTAATCACCTCTCCCCAATACTTCTTCGGCCTACCCCTACCTCTTCTGTAGCCATCCATAGCCAACCTCTCACACCTTCTCACTGGGTCATCTGTGTCTCTCCTCTTCACATGCCCAAACCATCTCAGTCGCATTTCCCGCATCTTGTCTTCCACCGAGGCCACTCCTACCTTGTCCCGAATAGCCTCATTTCTAATCCTGTCGCTCTTGGTGTGACCACACATCCATCTCAACATTCTCATCTCGGCAACTTTCATCTTTTGAATGTGAGAGATCTTAACTGGCCAACACTCTGCCCCATACAACATAGCCGGTCTAACCACCACTTTGTAGAATTTGCCCTTAAGTTGTGGTGGCACCTTCTTATCGCATAGCACTCCGGAAGCGAGCCTCCATTTCATCCACGCTGCCCCAATACGATGTGTGACATCATCGTCAATTTCCCCGCTGCCTTGCATGATAGACCCAAGATACTTGAAACTACTTCTCTTTTGAATAGCTTGGGCACCAAGCTTAACTTCCACGCCAACCTCGTGAGGTGTCTCACTAAACTTGCACTCTAAGTACTCTGTCTTGGTCATACTCAGCTTAAACCCTTTAGACTCCAAGGTATGTCTCCAATCCTCCATCTTAGCATTAACTCCACTACGAGTCTCATCAATCAGGACTATGTCATCCGCGAAAAGCATACACCATGGCACCCCACCTTGAATTTGTCGCGTCAATGCATCCATTACCAAGGCAAATAAAAATGGACTTAGAGCTGATCCTTGATGCAACCCCATCCCAACTGGGAAATGCTCTGAGTCCCCTCCTACTGTCCTTACCCTGGTTTTGGCTCCCTCATACATGTCCTTGATCACCCTAATGTATGCCACAGGTACATCTTTAGCCTCCAAACATTTCCATAGTATCTCTCTTGGAACTTTATCGTAGGCCTTTTCTAAGTCGATGAATACCATATGCAAGTCTCTCTTCCTCTCCCTATATTGCTCCACCAGTCTCCTCATAAGATGGATGGCTTCTGTAGTTGAGCGTCCCGGCATAAATCCGAACTGGTTCTCTGAAATAGACACGCCTCTCCTCACCCTCATCTCCACCACTCTTTCCCACACTTTCATAGTGTGGCTTAGTAACTTGATACCTCTATAGTTGTTGCAACTCTGGATATCCCCTTTGTTTTTGTATAGAGGGATCATTACACTCGACCTCCATTCTTCGGGCATCGTTGCCGTTTTAAAGATGACATTAAATAACCTAGTCAGCCACTCCAAACCTACCAAGCTGGCACTCTTCCAAAATTCCCCAGGAATCTCGTCAGGTCCGGTTGCTCTTCCCCAGCGCATCCTACGAACAGCACCCTTAACCTCTTCGACCTTAATACTCCTGCAATATCCAAAATTGCGACGCCTCTCTGTATGTTCCAAATCTCCCAACACAAAGTCTCTGTCCCCTACGTCATTCAAGAGTTTATGGAAGTATGACTGCCACCTCTGTTTAATGAGAGTCTCTTCTACCAATACTTTTCCATGCTCGTCCTTAATACACTTCACTTGGTCCACATCGCGTTCCCTTCTCGCCCGCACCCTGGCTAGCTTGAACAATTTCCTATCCCCACCTTTTTCTTCTAGTTCAGCATAGAGGCGTTCAAAAGCTATCGTTTTTGCCGTCGAAACAGCCGACTTCGCCTCCTTCTTCGCCATCTTATAAAGTTCCTTATTCGTCCACTCCTCCACCTCATCCGTGCTTTCTATCAACTTCGCGTATGCCATTTTCTTTGCTTCCACCTTCCCTTGCACTTCTACATTCCACCACCAGTCCCCTTGATGTCGACTACGACTGCCTGTCGAGACTCCCAACACTTCCCTTGCTACAACCCTAATACAACTAGTCGTCCTATCCCACATACTGTTCGCATCCCCACTACTATTCCAGGCCCCCATGTCCTTCAATTTCTCTCCCATCTCTAAAGCACTAGCCGTGGTCAAACTCACCCATCTGATCCTAGGTCGATCATTCCCGACCCTCTTCTTCCTCGTCATCTTGATCCCTAAATCCATTACCAAGAGCTTATGTCGGGTTGTAAGGTTGTCTATCGGAATGACCTTGCAGTCTTTGCACAGACCTTTATCATCCTTCCTAAGGAGTAAAAAGTCTATCTGAGTCTTAGCCACCGAACTACTGAAGGTTACCAAATGGTCCTCCTTTTTTGGAAAATTCGAATTAACTATCACCAACCCAAAAGCTCTTGCGAACTCCAAAAGTGAAACTCCTCCTCCATTTCTGTCCCCAAAACCAAAGCCTCCATGCACATCGTCATACCCTCCCGAAATAGACCCGATGTGCCCATTGAAGTCACCTCCCACGAAAAGCTTCTCAGTAGGCGGTATGCTTCCCACTAACTCGTCCAAATCCTCCCAAAAGCGCCTCTTCTCCTCCTCTACTAAGCCCGCTTGCGGCGCATAAGCACTAATAATGTTCAAAGTGGTCCCTTCAATGACCACCTTAATCGACATCATCCTATCAGTGATTCTCCTAACCTCCACCACCTGATCCCTTAGAGCACTGTCTACTAAAATGCCTACCCCATTCCTATACTTTGATCTACCAGAGAACCAAAGCTTATACCCGTCTACCTCCTTAGCTTTAGTACCTACCCATTTGGTCTCTTGGACACAAGCTATATTAATCTTCCTTTTCTTAAGAATCTTAACTAGCTCTATTGACTTTCCCGTTAACGTCCCAATGTTCCAAGAACCTACTCTTAGTCTAGACTCTCCTTTAACCCATTTACCCCTCCTTACCCTCGTCCCCGACCCTAAATGAGAACATGACCCTAATCCACCATCACTATCCAAAGCCACGAAAACGCGTATGAACTACTAAAGTATTAAATGGTCTAAAGTCAGCAAAATATAACGACAAGTGTATGAACAAAGAATATTTGGAAACCGGAGGTACCAACTCCAGTTGAAAAGAACCTGGTTCACGCCGGAAACACTGTTCGCGCGCTGGAAACACTGTTCACGCCGGAAACACTGTTCGCGCGCTGGAAACACTGTTCACGCGCCGGAAACACTGTTCACGTGCCGGAAATACTGTTCACTCGCCGGAAATACCGAAATACCTGTGCAAAAACTGCCCGAAAATCTACTGGTGGAGGATTTTCGATCGCAGTCAAAGAGGAAAAAGGAGAAGAGAAAAAAAAATACAAAGAAGAAGGAAGGAAGAGATGAAGAGAGAGAACAGAAGGGGGGGAGATCTGGCCGGAAATAGTCTTCGCCGGAGGCCGCTAGGGGAGGTGTTGGCCTGGGTGTAGATGGAATGGAGATGGGGGGGGGTCAGGGGGGTCGGGGGTGGGGGTGGGGGAGCACTTACCGTTGGAAGATGAGAGGAGAGAGAAGAGAGCAAATAGTCATAAAGTTCTGATTCTTAGTTCATGGAAAATATAAAGAACATAAACTCAAAAAGAACATATATTATTTTTGTTATTATTCTTCCTCCTCCTTTTTAATAGTGGTTCTGAGATGAGTTAAATGAAGTAACGTATTCATATAGCCCACTCAAACATGGTCAATGAGGATTCTTATTTTTCTTTCTCTCCGTATACACCACGAAATACATACTGGACTGGTGTTCCATAGGCTTTTCAAAACTTTTGTAGTGGACATTGGCAACATCCATCTCAAACGCAAAATATTGTAAAACATTTACCAAACTTGTGCTGTTACAGAACAGTGTTCAAAAAGTTGGTTAATTGTCTCGGAGCATTCTCCCCACCTGTAACATTTATTGCTTAGCTCAGTGCCCCTTCTCTGCAAATTGACCTAGACAAGCTAATGCTTGACAAGTCAATACCAATGTTTGATGCCTAGTGATTATGTTCACAGCTTTTGTTACTTACGTCTTGTTCCCACTTTCAAGATGTACCAATTCTCTTAACTATATCTATAATTTTCAGCTTCTGAGTGCCCGGGATATGGCACAGAGAACTTTTATTGGTCAGGATCGAATTGTTTATAGTACAGACAAGGACTTATATGAGCAAGATTATGATGCACAACAATGGGAGCAAAGATTCCGAGAAATTGACAAGTCCGAATAGATGGTAAAGAATATTTTGTTTTGTTAAGTCCCGAGTTCCATATGCACAGAGACTCGGATAAATTATACCTTTAATTGCCTCCAGCCACGACATGAGGCAGGCAAAGCTGCTAGTCCACCAACTGTTAGCCATTGTGTATACTCAATTTGCTGATAAGAATTGGAGCATGCCAAGCAATAGATTTTGATGTAATCAGCAACATTAATCCAGCTAGAGAACTACAGGATTCGAAGAGTAGTTCATTAAGAATGTCCCAGTTGTGTACTTGAAATGACAATCTGCTGCAAATGCCAGGATTTATAACAAAACTAGCCTCGTTATGACATATTTAGTCAATTAAGATGTGTGGTTACTCTGTATGTTAAATTTGGAAACATTTTTTCGGGCACAATTATTTGACTATTTTCTGAAAAGCATTAAATATTGTTTTAGATTATTCCATGCAAAACCATGAATAGGAGCTAATGTAATTAACTATGGACAATTGCGAAATAATCTTCTTTATCATTAGACTTTTCATTTTGTAAATTGAAACGTTTCTAAACTTGTGCATTATGCAGCACAGGATCAATTTACATATGAAAAGCATTAAACATTGTTTTAGATTATTCCATGCAAAACCATGAATAGGAGCTAATGTAATTAACTATGGACAATTGCGAAATAATCTTCTCTGTCATTAGACTTTTCATTTTGTAAATTGAAACGTTTCTACACTTGTGCATTATGCAGCACAGGATCAATTTACATATGAAAGTCGTTTACGCAGTGTTTTTGTGTGCTTTATACAAATCAATCCGATGTGGCGATATGGAGCAAGTATTGAATATCACCCCAACCATAATCTAGTTCATTAAGTTTAGATAAAAACAACTGCTAAATGTCGTCTCTATTATGGTGATCCCCTAGCTGGGGAAACTCAAATCCCCACAATTGATGGCCCTTCATTGACCTTGACAACAGCTCCGGGGCCATTAGCAGATATATCGAAGTTGGGCAAACTGAAGGAGAACACACCTAGAACCTCTAGAAAGGAAAACCCAAAAATTTCATTAGCCAATATCCTCAAAATTGCCTAACTTTGACCCCAAGCATGTTTATCTGAACTAGACCACCCTCGTGGGCATCTACTTTAAGAGATTCTGTAATAGTAGGTGCCCTAATGAAATTATTGCCATAGTCTCCAGACTTGATTCAGAAGTTGAGACATCATTTGCCCCTATGCAATACCAACTCCCTTGGCATTTGTTTTAATGAGACTCTCTGAGATGGTCACATCACTAGGACGAGCCTTACACCTGGCCACTAACAGCCTATATCCTAGTTGAAATTGACTTATCCAAACCAAAGAGAGGATGAAACGTGGGTGGGATGTAAGAGAATAAAAAGATAGTTGTGCAAATGATCATTGTCAATATGCAGGGACATTCAAATCGTATATGTTATACAACGAGGAATACTTTGGAGGCAAAATGTAGAAAGAACAAAAGTACACTTATTGGACACAAAAAGGAAACTAATTATTGGCCCATAGCCCACTCTTACATTGCTTGGATGGTGGTTTCCTATGGTTTCATAATGTACGGTATTGTATGGTATAGTATAGTACTGTACTGTACAGTATAATACTATGTTTGGATAAACTGCATGATTTGTTATAGTTTAATGATAATTTTGTTGTTTGGTTTGACTATATGATACTGTATCGTAATTGATAAATTTATGAAAAATGTCCTTAATTCTTTTGATGCTTGATTACAATTTTTGTACGTTTTTAGTTACAATTCAACAAAAAAAAAGGTTAATGATATCCGAAATGAATCCTGATCAATACTTGACTCTCTCCGATTTCCAAACTCATCATTCTTTTTTGGACACATTGAATCTATGAGAAGCATTTATCAGAATGAAATAACCCATTAAACCAACATATTACTAAAATAGAATCGGAAAAAAGGGAAAATCAAGATCTGGGTGAATGAATGCAAACCTGTGATGAATTGATGAGAAAAGGAAAGGAAGAAGAGAATAAAGTGAGGGTATAATTGAAAAAAAAAGTAAATAATGAGATATCACCAAATTGGTGGTTTCAAAAAGTGAGGGTTGTCATGGTTACAAAATCATAAAATCAAATCATACCATATCATGTAATTTATGAACAATCAAAATAAATGTGGTTCTCTTGCTAACCAAACCATACCACGGAAAATCACCATCCAAACAAGTTGTTAATAACTCTTTATGTCCTGTCGATCCAAAGTAATTACCCTGCATTCTCCTGTCAAGACCCGACTCAGGGCCTAATCGTAACACTATGATCGAAATCTCGAAGGGCTCCAACCAAGCCTCTTGTTCGTATCATAAGCATACATACGATAAAGTAAAAGAGGAAATGTCATAAGAGAGTCTAAACCATGAATAGTAAGTGAAGAATGTCACATAACATAGACCCAAAACATTTGTCCAATTAGACGCCTCTACATATGAACATGGGCGGGGGGCTAAGACATGTCCCTAGCTCACCCTCAATATGAAAACATAACAAAAGTCTTTGGAAAATAAGAAACAACAACTCATACTTGTCCTTGATAGATGAGGACTCACCAAGACTTCGCCGATAGAAAGCTCACTGGCCTCGTGTATGGATATGATCCTCAACCTCAACCCTTACATTATGAGACAATATAGGCAACAATATGTGTTAGTACGTTTGAATGTACTAAGTATGTGGGCATGACATGCAATGAAGATCATAAGATGTAATGATCAAGATTATACATTATAAAAAGGTTAAGTAAAGTCATGAGAAATACCATGTTGATCAAAGCATTTAAAAGTCGTAGTTGAAGATCATAAAATAGCATAATACTCATATACATATGTGGGATATGAACCATAACCGATAATAAGACCATGCGAGCTATAACATGAAATTTCATTGTCTCCCCATACAACGATGAAAAGGGTAATCTACTTGTAAGGTAGACTCTACCACGCTAGGTGGCTCATGTACATACGCTATATGTGGATCCACTAGCTAGGCCATAAAGGCAACCTATGGTGGCACGTAGTTTATGGGACATGAGGCTGCTACTAAGGCTTTTGGTAGGGCCCCCATCTCAAGTCCACTCGGTGCTAAGTCAAATCCCATGGAATACATACATAGCATAGTAATCATAGTTAACATAGCATAGACATGATCATAGGTTCGTAATTCATAGAGTAGCTCATTTCATAACATAAGTGAAATGCGAGTATTATCCTTCCACATTACAAATCATACTTGCATAATTCATGTCGTTAGGCCTTAGGTTACCACATAGGGCCCTAAGTCACCCTTTTCCATAACTTGCATGAAAATCATAATTTAAAACATGCTCATGATTCATGTTCATAATTCATATTTGAATTTAGAGTGAAAACTCATATACATAATCAATTTGATTGAAAACCATAAGAATACCTTGAAAAACATATGACTCCATGATCAAAATTCATAAATTCATCGTAGAAAATAGCTTCATGCATGAGCTTTTATAATTCATCTTGAAATCATGTAATTACGTAAAAACATACACATAACAATCATAAATAATGATTAAACACGAAATTGAATCAGCCCAACATAATTCATCAAAATTGAAGTTCAAAAGTAAGGAGATTCCGTGGATTTTTGAATTAAACCTTGGACTCCATGAGTGGAAGGGACTCATGAATCAATCCACACATACCTTGATTGGAATTAGGCTTGAATTTGAGAAAGGAGACTTGATCTTAAAGAAACCTTAGTGAAAGCTTGATGAACTATTGAGGAACCTTGGAAGAGAAGTCTAAAATTTGTTTGGGAATTTATGAGGGAAAATAAAGAGTTTTAGGAGTATATAGGATACCATTCGTAATGAATTTGGCCCTTGAAACGTCCACATACATTATTAGAATATTGAAAAAATACCAAACTACCCCTCATTAAAATTCCAATTGGGCAACTCTATGGATGGGGTCTACGGGTCATAGATATTATGGCAAGTCGTCATTACGACTTGTCCTGCAGGTCCTGAGAAAGACCTAAAAATTGAGTCTCTGATCTTTTTTTATGGGTTGTGTTTACGATTCGTCGTCCTCTCTACGGCTCATCAAAATGGCTCGTCTTGTAGATCTGAAAAACTTGAAAGTTGGTAGCCTCTGAAGTTTTGTTATGACTCCTCTTGACATGTCGTCTTTTCCTCTACGACTCATTCTGTGGAGTCGTAGAGTGGATCCCTAGGATGACATATGTGGTCATCATACCTTGCCTAGACGGCTCTTGTCTATGAGTCATCATTCCTTCTACGAGTCGTCAATATACTCGTCAACCCATTTTTTGCCTTAGCCAACTTTCCAACCTTGAACCCTTTTTCCACGACTTTCTTCTACGACCGATAATCCTCCGTATGAGTTATAGACCCACTCGTAGACTTGGGGTCAATGGTCTTTTCTTGAAATTTTCCTTTCGTTTGACTTTTCATCTTACGGGGTCATAAAATACCTCCCCCTCGAGAACATTCGTCCTCAAATAAGATTCAACTAGATAGGAAAGACATGGAAAGAGGACTAACAACCCATCATGAACATAGGAATATTTTTGGAAATGCATAGAACATGTAAATTTCATACTTAACATAAAACATGGCTTTTGACAATTACTTTCATGAATCATGCATGAATATGAGGGACATATGGAACTGAAACTTAGGAGTTTATTTGAATTGATCATGAACAACTTAGTACCTTTAAGCTTGAGTGGAAGGAAAGAGATATGGATAACGCTTCATCATGTCGACTTCCGCTTCCCACGTAACACTCTCTTCTTGTTGATTTCTCCACAACACCTTGACAGACACAACATCTTTATTCCTTAGTGTTTTTACGTGTCGGTCTAAGATTTCTACCGGGACTTCCTCATAAGTCAAATTCTCTTCAATGTTCACAATTTTCAATGGCACAATGAAGTGTGGATCACCCACAAATTTCCTCAACATAGACACATGAAATATTGGATATACCATAGCCAATTCAAATGGCAAATCTAACTCATACGCCACTTTTCCAACCCTCTTTAAGACTCTATAGGGTCCTACATATCTAGGACTCAACTTCCCTTTCTTACCAAATCGCATTACACCTTTCATAAGTGATACCTTCAAATACACCCAATCATCTACATGAAATTCAAGCTCTCTTCTCCTAGTGTCCGAATAGGACTTTTGACGACTTTGAGCTGTCTTCAATCTTTCTCGTATGAGCTTTACTTTATCCATTGCATCAAATACCAAATCTAGATCAATCAATGCCATTTCACCCACTTCAAACCATCCCACAGAAGATCTACATCTTCTCCCATACAAGGCTTCAAAAGGACCCATTTGGATACTAGAGTGATAACTATTATTTTAGGCAAACTCAATTATGGCAAATGGTCATCCCAACTCCCTTTAAGATCAATCACACATGCTCTTAACATATCATCCAAAGTTTGAATTGTTCTTTCGGCTTGTCCATCAGTTTAAGGATGAAAAGCGGTACTTAGCTTGACACTAGTATCAAGACCTCTTTGAAACGACTTCCAAAAATGTGAAGTTAATTGAGTACGTCTATCCGATATAATCGACAAAGGAATACCATAAAGTTTCACAAGTTATAGAATGTACAACTTAGCATAGTCTTCCGCACCATAAGAAGTCTTAACCGGTAGAAAGTGCGCCGACTTGGTCATTCGGTCCACAACAACCCAAATAGAATCATGTTGTCTCCTAGTGCGAGGCAAACCCGTTATAAAATCCATATTCACATCTTCCCACTTCTAAGTAGGAATCTTTTTGTCTTGAGCTAAGCCTCCTGTTTTTTGATGCTCAACTTTAACTTGTTGGCAATTAGGACACTTAGCCACAAACTCCGCTTTGTCCTTCTTCATGTCATTCCACCAATACACTTCCCTAAAATCATGATACATCTTGGTGAATCCTGGATGAATTGAATACCAAGAATTATGGGCCTCATTCAATATCAACTCTCTTAACCCATCAACATTTGGAACACACAAATGACTTGGTAACGTAATACCCCATATACCCCTTGGGAGAAAGACTCAATGGCTATTTTGGCAACCGACTTCTTCAATTCAACCAACATCGGTTCATTTTCTTGTTTGGCCTTAACATCAACATCAAGAGACAATTTCAAACCATTATGTATAATAACACCTCAATCATTGGAGTCGACCAAACGCACACCTAAACGTGCCAATCTATTGACATCTTTAACCAACTCCTTATTACCTTCCTCAACATATGCAACACTGCCAGGGACAATTAACTAAGAGCACCGGCTACCACGTTTGCTTTACCAGGATGGTATAATACACTCATGTTGTAACACCTCAAATATTTCTACACCAAAACTCAAACCATTCTTTATATGCATATATGATCGAACTTGATGACTTGTAGTTGTATATATGAGTTAGGATCAATTCCTAAGTATTTGAAGTGTATTAGAGGCGTTTTAGGGTCAAAAGGAATCTCTAACACCAAGCCAAGTCCAAAGAATTTCTATCGACTAAGTTTTCGTATGAGACCATAGAAGGTCAACTTCAAATGACCATATATCCTAAAATATAACGAATAGGGTGGCCCATTCGAGTACAAAGTTATGCCTAGTTGACTAGAGAGGTGCGCAACAAGTCCGCGACGCAAACCTGGCGCGGACTTGGCCAGTCTTTCTAGATATTTTTTGACTAGAGAGGTGCGCGACAAGTCCGCAATGCAGACCTGGCGCGGACTTGGCCAAATTTTCCATATTTTAGTAAGGGAAACTTGGACCATTCCCTATTATATATATACGATCTTGGATGCATTTTTAGGGCATTTTTGCAGTCTTTTGCCTCCCCAAAATCATAAACTTCATCCTCCACTCTCCCAAATCATCTCCTAAAAAAACAAAATCCTCTCAAACTCAAGGGATTCAAGGATCCTCATTGAAGATCAAGAATCAAACTTTCTTAAAAGCTTCAATCTAAGGTATGTGAGTTTTCATCCATGGGTTCTTCCACCTATGGAGCCCAAATATTGTTTCAACCTAGCATTTCAATTCAAAATGATAAAATCTTATGGGCTTTTATATGATGGTTTCAAATGCATAGATTATGGTATATTTGAAGTTTATTTACTTATATTGATATATATATATATATATATATATATATATATATATATATATATATATATTCCAAGTGATGAGTTTTTATGGGTTTTCATTCTATGATTCCAAATATATAGATTCTTGAATATTTGAAGTTTATTTACCTATTTGACTTATGTTGATTCTTATTTACATGAAATGGATGGTTTATCAAGGTTCTTATATGAAAGTTTGAAAGGTAGTTTTAAAGTGCATATGGTGGGTTGTTCCTAAGATATTTGATTTGATGCATTTATAGCACTTTCATGCATACAAAAATTCTTTAAATGTATTTGAAGGTCTTTATGAAATTAACCCACCTCGCTTCTTATGATAAAGAAAAGTTGAAATGAAGTTTGACTCCAAATGACCGTTTGACAATGTCTACAAATGAGTTTAAAGGTGCTCTGTGAACATAAGTTTTATGAATGATGATTCTATAATGTTCAAGAAAGTTAATGATAGGGTGAGTTAAGTCCCTAAAGATATTTTATGTATAAAGATAAGTGATGAAGAAATGTCTACACTCACATCACATGAGACAAAGTTAAGGAACTATTCTATGATTTTGTTCTTATGAAGGATAGATGGGTAGTAGATATGTCCCCTTCCACATGGTGATTGACTTTATGTTTTATGGTTTTTCTATTTTATTGAGAGTTTACTTAGCACAGAGTGGACCTTGAGATAGGCATTCTCTCCCGTAGCAAAGGCAAGAGACCCGTAGAAAGATTCCATTGTCCCATAACTACGTGCCACCGTAGGATAAAAGATCACCCGTAGAAGAGGCTCGATTCCTTAGAGGGTCACCCGTAGTTGAGGTTTGATCCTTCATGTAGCTTAGTGGATCCACTTAGGCATATAGGAGTCTATCTTGGCAAGTTGTCTCCCCCTTTTCTCCGATGTATAGTTAAACATTGGGACTTTATGTTATGGCTCACATGGTGTATGCCGATTAACGGTCGCTCTTACTAAGTTACAAGGTCATTCTCTCGATGTTTAAGGTATTTCTTACTATGACTACTAATATCTGTCATATGTCCATGATCTCTTATAAGGTTAAAGGTCCTATCTCACAAGTTATATTATATGAAGTAATTTTGACTTCGAAGTTTCATGATGTGCATTGATCAAGAATTTCTTATGTTTAAAGATTGCTTTTAAGCTCTACTCATGCTCATTATGATTGGTCATGCATCTTATGGAATATTGATGATGTTCTTTTACTTGTTCATGCATATCTCACATACTTAGTATATTCAAAATACTAACGCATACTTTTGCCTACATGATATAACCATGTAGGGACCGGTGTTCCTCCTCCTCCACATGGTTAGTTTGGATAACTTGAAGGCCACTTTTGGTGATTTTCCATTTTTTCGGGGACAATACTCCTCCCCTTTCTAGCATATGTAATGTTGAGGCATTATGACACCTATTTTGGTAGTTCATTGTTAGTTTATTTGAGGGTGAGTTTAGGACAGGTCTTAGCCCCCGCCAAGTCTATGAGTAGAGGTATGTTTGGACATAAATGTATGATGATCTAAGGGTGATGATGACTCTTATTTTATGATGTTCTCCCTTAGTCCCGTTTCCTCCTTTTTCTTCCGCTTGATATTTATTGTCATTACTGATGAAAGGCTAAATGAATGCTAAGAGGCTTGGGTGAGGTACCTTCGGGTTCCTCATTCACCGTGTTACATCTAGGCCCTAGGCTTGGGTCGTGACACATGTCATAGTCTTTTAGAAGTTTAAGCCACCTCCTTTTCCTAAGGTTCAAGTCCCTTTGTATTAACACATATTGCAAACTTTTATGGTCAGTGAACACATCAACATGTACCCCATGAAGGTAGTGACGCAATATTTTCAAAGCAAATACAACCGCTGCTAGTTTAAGATCATGGGTTGGATAGGTTCTTTCATGTACCTTAATTTTTCTAGAAGCATAGGCTATCACCTTACCATGTTGCATCAAAATATAACCCAAACCAACACGTGAGGCATCAAAATAAACAACAATCCATCCGAACCTTCAAACAATTTCAAAATAGGAGCCGACGTAAGACAATCCTTCAATATTTGAAAAATCTTTTCACATTCATCTGACCATTGAAATTTCACCTCCTTTTGGGTCAACTTAGTCAAAGGCGAAGCGATAGACGAAAACCTTTTAACAAACCTTCTATAGTAGCCTGCTAAACCCAAGAAACTTCTAATATCCGAAGGAGATAATGGTCTAAACCAATTCTTAACTGTTTCTATTTTCTTTGGATCTACTTTAATGCCATCACCGGACACCATATTGCCAAGAAATGCAACTTCCGTTAGCCAAAACTCACATTTAATAAATTTAGCAAATAATTGCTTCTCTTTCAATGTTTGCAACACAATGATCAAGTGACCTATATGATCTTCCTTATTTCGAGAGTAAATCAAGATGTTATTAATGAACACCACAACAAACATTTCCAAGTATGGATTGAAAATACGATTCATTAAATCCAGGAAGATAGAGGGAGCATTAGTCAAGCCAAATGATATTACTACAAATTCAAAATGACCATACCTTATTTGAAACTCCATTTTGGGAATATCACACTCATTTACCCTTAATTGATGATAACCCAAATGGAGATCAATCTTAGAAAAGTAGCTTGCTCTTTGTAATTGGTCAAACAAGTCATCGATCTTGGAAATTGAATATTTGTTCATTATGGTGACCTTATTCAATTGCCGCTAATCAACACACATTTGGAGTGAACCATCCTTCTTCCTAACAAATAACACGCGAGCACCTTATGGTAAAATACTTGGCCTTATAAAACTCTTATCTAACAAATCCTTCAATTTCTCTTTCAACTCCTTAAGTTCCACCGGAGCCGTATAGTAAGGAAAAATAGAAATAAGTTGGGTATCTGAAAAGAGATCTATGCCAAAGTCAATTTTCCTTTAGGGAGGAACATTGGGAAAATCATCGGGAAATACATCAGAAAACTCATTAACTATAGGGACCGACTCAAGAGTAGGAGTTTCGGAATCAGCATCACTAACTCAGACAATATGATACATGCACCTTTTGGAAATCATTCGACCCTTAACCATCGCATCATTAACCTTCTATTGAAGAATATGCTCACTAGGAAAGTGAAACTTATCCAAACGAGTCCTACAACATATAGATGCATAAGCGGCATGTAACCAATCCATACAAAAAATGATGTCAAAATTGGTCATATCAAGTTCAACAAGATCATATGGAATAACTTTGTGCAAGACCGACACAGGACAATCTCTATAAGCTCTCTTGTCTACCACCGAATAACCAATGGAAGTATAAACCGAAAAAGGTTCTAACAACACTTTGGGGCACACATCAAATCTCATATCAAGGTAAGGAGTAACAAAAGACAAATTGGAACCCAAATCAAAAAATGCATAAATATAAAAGTTAAAGACCCGTAACATACCCGTAACCACATCTGGAATCTCATTAACATCTTACCTAGCATGAAGAGCATAAAATCGGTTATTGCATTGGCCATCCTCATGTTTAGGTCGGGTGCCTTTTTTCACTTGGCCTCCTTGAGGATGACCTTCTACCCCTTTGTTGGCAACACGAGGCACTCGGATTGCTGATTTCCCACCTTGACGCATCCATTTCAGGCACCCGTTCCCATCAAGCATCTACCTCCATAATCCTTTCCACACTTTGCATATGTAGGAAAGGAAGGGCTACTAGAATTCACACCTCCTCCTCCTTGAGCCTTAGGGTATGACACCCTATCCTTAGCTAACTTCTTCCCCGAACCTTAGCCTTATTGAGAGAGGCCACTACTGCCACCTCTAGTCCTAGAATTGGAGAACCCACCTTTATACCAAGCCCTCTTAGAATCCCTTACCCTCATCTCTTTGAGCTTTTCTCCTTTAATTTATTTGGTAAAAGTAATGAGCCAAGATATGTCGATCTCCTTAACAAGCATAGCGGTGCGTCATTCCTTAGCAACCAAGTTAGAAACCCCTGATATGAATTTACTTATTCGGGCACATGGATCGACAACCAATGAAGGAGCATGCTTAAAGAGCTTAGTAAACTTGAGGGCATAGTCCCTTATTCCCATATTTCCTTGTCGAAGATTGATGAGCTCCTACATCTTAGCTTCACTTAGTTCAAGAAGGAAAAATCGATCAAGGAAAGAAAGTTTAAAGGCTTCCTATTTAATGAGACCTTCATGCACCCTTTCTATCTTCCATTAGGTATACCATACTTGTGCAACACCCTTAAGTTGATAAGCTGCTAACTTCGAATTCTCTTCAGAAGACACCCCCATAATGCTCACTATCTTATAGACCTCATCTATAAAGTCCCTAACTCATGAGGCTAGAGTAGGAAAATTAGGAGGAGCCGCAAAACCTTGATTGACTGTCACTTGGGCTAGCATAGTAATGGTGGTCCGGAACTCTGCATTAGTCACTTGGTTGGGTAGGGGACAATTGTCTTGAGTATCCGAGGTATCTTTAACATTGTTTCTAGTTAGAAATGGTGGTCTTCTTGGAGTCATTTTTCTGAAAATTGCAAAGAACAATCGTTAGAGAAATGAGGTGTTACAACACACTCTACAACACGACATAAATCATGAAAGAAGTGAGAATTCCTAAAATGTTTTATAGCCTCCTATTCATAGAAGTGGGGCATTTCACAATAATGAATAAGACTCTACTTGACGCGGCATGTTGGAAACCCTAAGACATCTTAAACCTTATGCTCTGATACCACGTTTGTCATGATCCGATCAAGTCGTAACACGATGATCAAAATCCCAAAGGGATCCAACCAAGCCTCTTGTTCATATCATAAGCATACATGAGATAAAGTAAAAATGGAAACATCGTAAGAGAGTCTAAACCATGAATAGTAAATGAAGAATCTTACATGACAACATAGACCCAAAATATTTGTCCAACTAGATGCCTCTACTCATGAACATGGATGGGGGATAAGACATGTGCCTAGATCACCCTAAATATAAAAAAATAACAAAGGAAAATAAGAAACAACAACTCATACTTTTCCTCGATAGATGAGGACTCACCAAAACTTCACCGATAGAAAGCTAGCTGGCCTTGTGGATGGATATGATTTTTAACCTCAACCCCTACATTATGAGACAATGTAGGCAGCAATATGCGTTAGTACGTTTGAATATACTAAGATGTGGGTATGACATACAACGTGGATCATAAGATGCAATGATCAAGATTATACATGACAAAAAGGTTAAGTAAAGTCATGAGAAATACCATGTTGATCAAAGCATTGAAAAGTCGTAGTTGAAGATCATAAAATAACATAATACTCATATACATATGTGGGATATGAACCATAACTGACAATAAGACCATACGAGCTATAACATGAAATTTTATTGTCTCCTCATACAACGATGAAAAGGGGAATCTACTTGTCAAGGTAGACTCTACCCCGCTAGGCGGCTCATGTACATACGCTATATATGGATCTACTAGCGGATTGTATTTTCTTCTATGACTTGTCCAGTTGAGTTATAGAGTAGATCTCGGAGATGACATATGTGGGTCATCATACCTTACCTCGACTGCTCGTGTCTATGAGTCCTAGACCACTCGTAGACTTGGGGTCCCTCGTCTTTTCTTGAAATTTGCCTTTCGCTTGACTTTTTCATCTTATGGGGTCTTGCATCTCCCTTCCTAGCCTAGGCCCAGTTCGCCTTTAGTTTTTTGATACTATCACAATATATATATATATATATATAATATGATAGTATTATTTAATATTTGTATAATTTTTTCTGAATGTCTGTTATGGTATCATTGATGATTTTAGAAGTGTCTAATTAACGATTAAGGATTGACTTTGTGAAATAATGGTTGTTCCTCAATTATATTATTTTAATATCATGATAATATATGAATATAATGTGATAGTATAATTCATGTACCATCAAAGGACTTAGGAAAACCTTTATGATACCATCACAATATACATATATACTATAATATTATCTTTAAGGATTTAGAAGTTCCACATTAAGGATTGAGTATTGGCTTCATGAAATAGTGGTTGTTCCTCAATTATACCATTTTAATATCATGAAAATATATGAAAATAATGTGGTAGTATCATTCATGTACCATTGAATGAGTTAAAATAATATTTATGATACCATCACACTATATATATACACACACTATGATAATATCATTCAGTACTTGTGTAATTTTCCTTGAATGTCTAGTTGTTCCTCAATGGTACCCTAAAAGATGTCATTTACTGTTATGGAATCATTAGATTTTAGAAGTTTCACATTAAGGATTGATGATTGGCTTTGTGAAATAGTGGTTGTAGGCGATCATCAGTGGATAGAAAGTAATTTCAAGCTTCTTCTTCTTCAACTTAATGTACACTTTCACGTCGATATCACTAAATATTTTAAATGATGAAAATTCAGGTGCAATTGCATACTTGATCTTGATGTTTCAGAAGCAATAATTTTGAGTTGATTTGAGATTAGTGTGACTAATTTTTGAAATTGAAAGTAGATTCTACTATTATTGCCCCAATGTCAGAACTGATGTACTGTTGCTCTATATTCCAACTTCCATGATTGTGTAGAAGAATCACAATTTCCTTCATTGATAGAATGTTGTGTAATCGAGTAATGGTTTGGATTGGGGAGGAAGGAGAATTGGGGATGGGAACAAACTTTTCCTTTCTTGAATTGTTGAAGGAAAAAAGTCGCGAGCCTATAGTTATAGTTGGGAGAAATATCAATTAGGGGATATTACTTGTAATAAGTTTTGGGGTATTAATTGTATGGAGGTATTTATTGAAATTATTTTACTTTTATAAGACATGAGTTTAGTTTTCCTAAAAAAGTATTGTATCGAAATATATCCTTGTTAAGAAGAAAACTAAAAACAAAGGAAAAACCCAAGAGGGTCATCAAAACATACAAAACATCAAAGCAATCTCTAAATAAAATCAAAGGAGAAACTCCAACAAACAAAAAAACTGATCAACCAATCCATTCTTGTACCAAAACTAAGAATATAAATATCCTCAACCACTGACACCATTCCGACGCAGCCAAAATGTGAAACCAATAAAACAACGACCTCAAACAAATGTAACAACTGTCAAATTAACAACCAAATATCAGTATTTAATATATTTTTTAAAAAAGCAACAAACTGCTTAAACACTATATAAATATAAGCACTATCGTTTTAAGTAATATAATTCAAAGTTATAAATTTTTTTTGGGTAAAAGATAGATATTTTTTTAATATAAATTTTGAACATCTTTTCTATTATCTTCGATATTGTAATAACTGAAATTAAAATTATTAAATTCACCAATAATGTTTTTGGAACCTAAAACACATGTTTTACTAGCTTTACCCTTGAGACACCCCTGCTTTAAAAGTTTAAATTTCAAGAAGCAAACAATGATTTAAATAATATAATCAACTATCAATATGTGGGACAACCCTTGAATCAAAGATAAAAATTTAGTTTATGAATAATTATTACACAATGTAAAGGCAACCAAATTTAAAAAAAAAAGAGGAAAGGGAGAACCAAGGAGTAACTATGAAGAGTACATAGTACATACCGAGGGCAGAGGTCCAGATTCCGACAACAAATGGTAGCAATAAGAAAGTTGGAACCCTAACTCTTCAAAATCAAAATTTGAATTTAAGGCTGTTTTGAGTGTTTGAGGAGAAATCACTTGTCAAATGTTGTTTTAAAATATTACATTGCTTTATTATTGTTTTCAATTATCAACTTTTGTTTTTTAATAAAAAAAAAATCTACATATAGGAAAAGTTGAATTAAACAGTAAAAAATAGGCAAAATTGAATTAATCCTGCATAAAAGATAGGTAGAGAGCATAGTAATGGCAAAATAAAGCATGAAATGATGTAATGGAGGCTTGAACCACAATTTTTGGACTCAAGGCCTTGTTGGCCACTGAAATACCATTGAGTCATCTACCTTTATTTACTTATGGGTTCACACATAGTACATATATATATATATATATATATATATATATATTGAGTTCTTAGTATAAATATAGGGTTTACATAAAAGTAAATGGATTCATCAAAACCTCTGTATTATACTGTAGCTCCGCCCTGAACACAACCACAAACTATTAAAACAAGTAGTATTGATCCAAATGCTACACACAACACTCTTAAAACTAATAACTTCCAGCTACTCCTAGTCACTATTAATTATTAATTAAATATAATAAGTGTGAGTCGATCAGAGGCGATAAGGGTAAAGCAATATTACACTATTAATGGGTTTATGTGATGTAATGACCTTAAGGGCCATTTTCAAAAATTTGTGCAAAATTATCATTTTACCCTATTTGTAGTGCCCCCGAGTTTTATTTGATCGATTTGTGTTGTTGGTTTTTTTAAAATCTTAATAGGTTGTGAATTGTGTGAGTTTTTGAGTTTTCATAATCTTTAATTGTTAAAAAGTGATTTTTGGTTTCAATCGGAGCTACGGATCTCAGAACGAGGTTCCGTCAGTTCCATCAGCTCTTGAATATGGAAATTGGTTTGCGAGAATTATCGGAATCACTTTTGGGGTTAATACATGGATTTGAGGTCTTGAGTTGAAAAATTTAATTTTTATGAGCTAAGTTTGACTTTGGTCAAGAAATCGAGTTTCAAGTGTCGGATGGTGATTTTGCTAGTTCCATTGGCTTCGAAACATATTTTCTGATCAATTTACAGTATTAGTTCATATTTATAGAGTTCCGAATGATTTTGAGGATCAAAAATATGTTTTAAAGGGTGGTGGTGTAAGTTGACCGCGGTCAATGCACGGTCAACATGCGGTCAATAGTCAACACACGTGAACAGTAACATGTGTGAACAGTAGCACGCGTGAACAGTAACTTTTTGGGCAGAAAATGCCGCTTTCTTCCCATTCCAATAATTTTCACCATTTGTTTGAGTTCTTGAACTCTTGAGGCAATTTGATAAGAGATTTTCGAGGCAAAGTATTGGGTAAGTGATTTTTTGACCTAAAACCTTCATTTTTCATTAAGTATTTGACAATTTTAACTCCTAAATTTTAGTTTCAAACCCCAAAAATCTTTATTTTTTTCATAATCAAAATTTAAGGAGAATGACGATTTCTAACTCGTTTTGAGCTCTTTTTTTATGGGTTTTACAACCAGGAGTTCCTTATTACCAGTAAAATGTGATTGTCTAATAAATTTTTAGATTTGACACTTTTCAGAAATAATTAATTTTTGGACCATTTTACCCCCGGTTTCAAAATCTATCAATATGGGTGTCATTGAACTTTTTGTGATGTGTATGTTTCATTGTTTAAAGTGGGTTGTTATTACGGGTGTTGAATTTGAGAGTTGCTTGTCCGGTAGAGGTATTTGGGTGGTTTTGGCAATTGAGATGAGGTAATTAGTCATTCATATATTATAGACTTTGGGATTGGGTTATAGTATGAGTTGAGAATGTTATATATATTATGATGCCCGTGTGAAGACTTATTTATTTATGTGTTGCTATGTGGAGGTTTATTTGTATTACATAGTCCGTCTGGGGCCTTATTTGTTATCTTATTTGCTTTGAGAGAATGTGATTCATGATTTGCCTAAGAGAGAGGCTTGGGTATATTATCTGATTTGTGATGCCCGTTTAAGAAGTTGAGTTGGGGGTTTTGAGCATGCTTGAGTATTGAAATATTGTTGAGAAAGGGGTGAATATTTAAATGGAAGTATTTCCTTCCCATTACTATTTATTGAGGGTGAATATCATGTGTAGGTTATGTTTTGAGAAGTTTGAACCTTGTAGCACATGTGAGTTGAATATTACTTCCATGCCATATGTGTTTTGATGCATTAATCCTCATTCATCATATCATGAAACATGGGAAGTTGAGAAATATGAAAATTCTTTTTGAGAAAGAAAATGAAACACCTTTAAACCTTTGTATCTTGAGTCTCTGACCGAGAGAGTTTTACGACAGGGCAGTGGATGCATTGTGATCCCTTGACCACGGGGAGGTGACAAGGATAATGATATATTGTGATTGAGGTATATGGTCTATGAGACCTCCATGGGTCCTGCTTGGTAGCACAGCTCGGCAGGTGTATATGACAGGCTATGCGACAATCTTTATTCCACCGTACCACCACATTATTGCATCATCATATTGCGTTGATATCTTTACTGCTTGAATTATCTGGTTAATTATAATTATGAGCTGTTATTATAGATTTACTTTACTCGCGCCATTATATATATAAACTGGCGACACCGATGTCGAAGTGAGACTTTTCTGTATGTAGGTGAAAATGTTTCTTAGTTTATTTCATAGGTTTGATTAAATCCATATATTCAGTCGGCTAAAACCTACTGAGTACATGTGAATTGTACTCACCCCTACTTCTATGTCTCTTTTTGATGCAGATATTAGTCAGGGTACCTCACGTGACAACTGATATTCTAGCAGATTGTGTATTCTTAGATTAGTGGTGAGGTCTCAGAATTTGGATTGTCACTAATCTATCTTTATTTCTTAGTCTTTTGTATCATTCAGAGACTTATGTTATATCTTCAGACTCAAACCTTTTATTAGATGTTCTTTATACTTATGACACCAAGTTTTGGGATAATTTCTTTATTGTCTTTCTTTTCATTTAAATCGTGGCATGACTTTCCCTTTGGGAGTTTCGTATGAGTTTTACTTTTAGGCTTAGACATCAGGTTGAGTTTTGGGATGTGTGCCATCATGACCTAGGTTTTTGAATCGTGACATTTGAACTCTCGTATTACACTATAGCTTCGCCCCTGAACTTATCCGCAGACTATTAAAACAAGTAACATTGACCAAATGCAACACACAACACTCTTAAAACTAATAACCACTGCAACTCCCAGACATTATTAATTATTAATTAAATATAATAAGCATGAGTCCATTAGGGATGATAAAGGGTAGAACAATCAATAGCTTTAAAAGCAATACTTTTACGTATTCCTACGTCTTCAGTTCTAAACGCATGTCCCAATTTTTTTCCTTTTTTTGTTGTGAAAGAACTAATATATTACATCCATCCCATTTTATGTGAAACCATTTCCTTTTTAGTCCGTCCCAAAAAGAATGTCACCTTATTATAATAAAAAATAATTCAACTTTAAAATTCTTCTTTAACCCTTAATGAAATGAATTTCAGCCACACAAACATCTAAAAATTATTTTAGACCACAAATTTTAAAAGTCCTTTTTAGTAAAAAATTACACAAATTCCATAATGTTAAGACTTAATTTTATCTTATCCCTACTTTTTTCAAATTATAAAAATTCCTTATATTTTGAGAATTTTGGATTCATAACTTGCCATCTGGACCCATAGCGAGTTGATACGTTGCCTTTAATGTTGTTATGCTAGAAAAGGAAAAATTAATGGAAAATTTAATTACACTCCCATAATACACACGAATACATTTTTTACATGGCTAATCAACCCCTTCCAAAGCATAACAACTTCAACAAATTCAAATTTCAAAATTTCTCAAGCCGATCATCCAATTTAGATTTAATTTTTATTCAATTTTTTTGTATTTTTGAAGAATATACATCATGAATATCTTGATTTTGCTGAGATATTTAGGAATATGTGAATTTGAAGTGAGGTATGAATGATACAAAAGTGATGAAATCATTGTTGGAGAAAAGTATTTGTTCATGAATTTGAAATCAACCATTGTAGGTGAAATAGAGATTGATGAATCAAGAAAAAAATTGAGATCCAATACATCGTACAAGATAATTCATATGCAATGACTATTCGAAATGACATAGGAGTGAAGTTGTACGTAGAGGTGAAGAAAAATAATCCTGGATTTTGCAGTGTATCGCTGTGCATAAATACATCAGATAAAGAGCTTGGTGAGATACATTCTTTTGATGCAAAATCTGGTGCCATTATTTGTGTCGAAGGTTATGAAAATGATACTCATTCTCTTAGTTTGGTTGAGTCAAACAATAGTGTTTCATGTTATTTATTTGAATTGGAAGTAAAAAACTACATCACTGATACAAACAATGTAGAAGTGGAGGAGAAACAATTTTATAAGGATAAAGCAACGTTAGTCGCTGTAATGAAAAAATATAAAATTAAGAATAGCTTCAATTTCCAACTAAAAATATCTGATAGTAAAAGGTATGAAATTATTTGTATGGTGTTATGTAATCGATTTTTGATTCTTGTTTTTTTGGATGGCTGAATATGCCATGATACATTGCTATTTATGTATTTTTTCTTAAATGATTAGTAATTTATACTTACTACATATATTAAACAAGTAATTCTTGTGCATTAGATGTTTATTTTGAGTTAGATATATTAATGTGTGGTATAGTTGACATTTAAGATACATGTAGTTTAATTTTGATGTTATGTATCATGATTAAATAAATTAATCATGATTCATTATTATACATGTATCATATTCTTTGTGAAAAGTTCTGAATGTATCAGATCACAATTGTACAATGATTTCTATTTTTTTTATTACTGATACATAGAATTAAGGTTAATGTATATGTATCTGATACATGCAAATAATTATGTTATTTAAACAAATGGTGTAACTATGTATTAAGATGTTACTTGGAGGACTGTGCTTGGAGTATGAAAGCATCTTGTAGGAAAAACTCTAATGTATTTCAAGTGAGATATTTCAATGGCGAACATACATGCCCGTTGAGAGAAATGATATTCAATAAAGTTTAAGCTACATAAGTCTTTATTAGTGAAGTCATTGCTCCCAAATTGGTTAATCATCAGACAATTCACACTCTAAAAAATATAATTGAGGATGTTAAAGCTATCTATGGGATTGATATTATGTACCAAAAAAGCATAGGGTACAAATGAACATGCATTAGATATGATGAGGAGTAAACTTGCCAATGGATATAGATAGATGTCTAATAAATCCATATGCTAAATACTTTGTATTCAAATTCAAACATAAGGATGTACAAGTCAACCAACAATGAATTCATGTAGCTGTTCATAACATTAAGACCATTGATAAGGAGGTTTCAATTCTGCAGACCTGTAGATATTTTTGACGGTGCTCATCTTAGTGAAACTTACAAAGAGACTTTTGTATCGACAAGTACTCGATGGGAGCATATATGAATATTTGTAATTGTTAAATGAGATAAAACTATGTATCATTACTTGTGATACATTGGTTATATATCTAAAATAATAATTAAAAAGTTTGTGGTGAGTTTTCTATTTAGGTTGCATATTGCCATGAACTTATGATGTTGTTGATACAGAAAATGATTGCTCATGGTCATGTTTCTTCCAATCGTTTAAGAATGCATTCAGTGATAGAAAATATGTGTTGTATCATATAGAAATGAAAGTATAATGAACAATGTAAGTGTTGTGTTTCCAATGTTCTTCATTATGTACGCATATGACATATTTGAAAAAATGTGTGCACAAACTATAGCAAGATCAAAACTACTCAATGGCCAAGGCTTACCGAAAAGAAGATTTTGAAAAAATAATAAACAAAGTGGATAAAATTGATCACAGGGTAAATGAGTACCTTGAAAATGCTGGGCATGAAGAGTGGTTAAGATTTTATGCAACTGTAAACAGAGGAAGAATGATGACTTCTAACATCGCGAAATATATCAATGGCTCTCTTGTTGATGCACGACAACTACCTATAATTTTTTTTTTTTTTTTTTTTTTTTTTTTTTTTTTTTTTATGGGAACAGACCTTACACGAGGCTCCCACCTCTCGTGCGCGGCCAGGGGTTGAGCCGCTCACCCCCAAGCTGTATTATACATAAAAAACAGAAAAATACACGGAGGGGGACATAAACCTAACCTCCAATCCTATGGTGGTTCATAAGCCGACCATCCTACTAAGGGCAGCCAACTCATCCCCGATACAAGCACATGAAAAGAAAACCTAGAAACTATGCACCTAAAGAAAGTGACTCCTCTCGATACAAAGAAACTAGGAAAGCATAAATAAGGGAGACTCTCCCTTTACATAAAATAAAGGAAAAATCTAAATAAAAATGGGGATGAATCCTCATAAATGCTATATATACAACAAAATTAGCATAGACGATGGACATCAAATAACATGGCTAAGATATAACATGGAAAATCACAAACACTGCAATTGGGTGCTCAATCCAAGGATGCAACACTAAATAGTAGATCATGGAGGCTTTTTAATCCGTTTGGTCTTTCTCCGTCTGAAGCTGGGCAGACCGACTCTATCTAGCATGTAGTAACCTCGAGTACCACGAGGTAGCTGCTTAAGGGTGGTGTAGTGGCCTGGAGTGGTAAGAGTGTGACTGTGCTTGGAGAGAGCATCCGCAGTGTAGTTTGCCTCCCTGTATACATGCCTGCAAGAAAAGCGAACAAATAATTTGGAAATACCAACAAGGTCCTGAGTTACCTGGTGAAGGCTCCACGGAGGGTTAGTCTGATGATTGATCCATTTAGTGAGCAACTCCGAGTCAACTTCTAAGATAACGTGCTGAAAACCCTGTTGAATGCACCATTTAAGCCCATAAACTGCCGCCTCTAGTTCAGCTTGATTGTTGGTTCCCTCCCCTAATGGTATGGCGTAGGCGAAGATGAATTTACCCATGTGATCTCTTACAATGCCACCCCCCCAATTGCCCCCGGATTACCCAACGCGCTGCCGTCAGTGTTCAGCTTGACGAAATCGAGTTGTGGCTTAATCCACGAGACTTGGGTGATCTTCATCTCATGAGTACACTTATCTATGTAGGAGATGGTGTGGCTCCAGTTCGATGGCCAATGGATATAGGGATACGCGACTCTAAGAAGATTTGAGATGTCCTTGAAAACTGCAAATTTCACTCTCGCCAAGCTAGAACTCTTCCCCCCGTATTTGCTCGCGCACCTATTCTTCCACAAATTCCAACATATAAATATTGGGGTGGAATGGAGGATAAGTTTGTGAGCTTCTGTGCGGTACTTGCGAAGCCACCAGCTCATAACAAGAGGTTTGAGGGGTGTGGCTTCATGCCTTATGCCTAGGGAATTTGAGAAGTAGTGCCAAATATTCCTAGCGAAATGGCCAGTGCTGAAAATGTGCTCTATGGTGTCCGGACCTGGACTGTGACAGCAATAGCATGGTGTGGAACCATAGCCAAATGCAGTGATCTTTTCCTCTGTTGGCAGCTTGCCTCTAAAAGCCCTCCACAACAAAAACGAGCATTTAAAGGGGATGTTTTTGTGCCAAGTGTAATGGTCGGAAAGTGTCTTGGTCCGATGTTCCCTCACAAGCTGCCATGCCGAGGAACATGTGAAGTTCCCATTGGTATTCAGCTTCCAAATGGCCTGATCCGGTGTGTTTCCTTGCAGCTGAAGTGTGGAAGAAGTAATGAGAGGAACGAGCTGCGCTGGTGCCAACTGATTTAGCATATCGATGTTCCATTGGCCATCTATACGAAAATCAGCCACCCTCGCATTGTTTGCTCTTCCCAACTCCTGCCTATAGTTGGCTAAGGGTCCGATACCTAGCCAATCGTCCCACCAAAAACAGCACTAACCCGAGTGAAGCCTCCATTGAATGTGAGGTTCGGCAATGTGTTTGTTGTGCATCATGTGTTTCCACACAAGCGACTGGCCAGTATGGAATTTTTTGATGATGGGATTCGCTCTTTGACAGTATTTGGCTCTAAGGAAATCACCCCACAATGTTGGTTTAGCTCTAAAGATCCACCATTGCTTTAACTGGAGAGATTTGCACACATCTGTAGTTCTCCTCAACCCAATACCTCCTTCGTCATTAGGGTAACAAAGTTTCTTCCATGAAGCCCAATGGTATTTTTTCTTGTTATCCTTCCACCCCCAGAAAAAATCAGCGGTGACTCTCTCAATCTGTTTGAGAGTAGTACGGGGGGGAGTAATGGCCGAAAGAAGGTGAATTGGGAGCGACTGAAGTACGTATTTCACGAGTGTATCTCTACCGCCGTAGCTGAGGATTTTGGAGTGCCACCCTCTAATTCTGTTGACAACCTTAGAGACCATGTCCGTGTAGTACATGACTCTCTGCCTGCCAATGTACAAAGGGCATCCTAAGTAGGTGATGGGACTATGCTTCTGAGTGAAACCCGTAACCTGTTTCACCGTTTCCACATTGTCTTGGAGTGCATTGGGATGCATCATGAAGTGGCTCTTATTCTTGTTTATAAGCTGCCCTGATGTCTTTTCATACAGAGTCAAGGTCTTCATAATAATCTGGAGAATTTCCTTCCTTCCGGAGGAAAAGATGATAACATCATCCGCAAAACTCAAATGATTAATCTGTGGGCCTCTTTTCTCCATATGAAAACCATGGTAGAAGTGGTAATTATGAAGACTATTCAACATTCTGGACAGCACCTCCGCTCCCAAAATGAATAAGGCGGGAGAAAGAGGATCACCTTGTTTGAGCCCTCTGGTGGAGTGGAAAAAACCATTTCTAGCCCCATTAACGATAACGGAGTACCAATTGTTAGACATGATTCGCCAAATCATATCAATAAAGGTCTCACCGAAGCCCATCCTTCTCAGTACTAGACAAGTATAGGACCAGGAGACTCTATCATATGCTTTGGCCATGTCTAACTTGATAACCACGTTTTCGCCAATAACAGGCTTTCGGATATCGTGGATAATCTCCTGTGCTAGCATGATATTTTCGGAGATGCTTCTTCCTTTTACAAACCCGGACTGATTGAGAGAAATAAGACCGGGGAGAATTGGAGCAAGCCTGAGGCAAATGAGTTTTGATATGATCTTATTGGTGAAGTTACTGAGACTAATGGGTCTATAGTCAGAGAGTGTGTTGGGGTGATCTACCTTTGGGAGCAAGACCAAACAAGCATGAGAAAAGAACTTAGGCATAGCATACCCTCCGAAGAAAGAAGTAACCACTGCTAGTAGGTCCTCCGAAATAATCTCCCAGCAAGCTTGGAAGAATTTTCCATTCATACCGTCCGGACCAGCTGCAGAGTTAGGATTCATAGAGAAGACTACCTGTTTCAACTCTTCAATGGTAGGCGTGGCTTGAAGGCTTTCATTCTGAGCATCTGTGATCATTCTAGGAACGTAATTCAAGATGTTCTCCGGAATCCGAGATTCATCACTTGTGAATATTTTCTGAAAATGATCGCATGCTGCTCTAGCAATGTGTTCGTCGCCTTGAATACAATCCCCTTCTTCGTTGGTAACCTTGTGAATGAACAACCTCCTTCTCCTACCACGGATTAAAGCATGGAAATACTTGGTGTTAGCATCTCCATCCTTGAACCAATGTAGTTGAGTTTTTTGTTTGAGAATGTTCTCTTCAATTTTAAGAAATCTGATGTATTCGGCGTTGAGAGCATGCAATTGCATCCTGTTCTCTTCATTATTGGACACTAACATATTTTCTTCGGCACTTTTCACCAATTCTTCATATTCCTTAACCTTGGCAAAAATGTCGCCAAATTCCACTCGCGACCATTTGCTAAGGGTGGAGGAAAGCCTTTTCATTTTTTGGTGGAAGGACCACATTGGATTCCCAGTCAGGGGTCTGTCCCAACAGGACTCTACAGTTTCGAGAAAAGTAGGGTTATCCACCCAACAATTCAAGAATTTAAAATATTTAATAGCGGAATCCTGTCTAGCATTCATCTCTATTAGTAAAGGGTTATGGTCAGAACCAGTAGAGGGGAGATGGGTGACTGAAGTGTGAGGCATAGCGGCTAACCAATTATCGGACACCATAGCTCTATCGAGTCGCTTCCATATTCTTTTATGCATATCTCGTTGATTACACCAAGTGTAGTCTGAGCCATGATACCCCAAATCCGTTAGGCCACATGCTTCAATAACGCTTATAAACTCAAAGCTTTTTTGCATGTTGTAAGGGATTCCACCTAGTTTCTCAGTAATGGAGGTGATGACATTGAAGTCCCCAACTGTGCACCAAGGAAGGTTAGTGGAAGCGTGGTGCAGGAGCCTATCCCAAAGCGGTCTTCTAAGAGTATCTTTGCATTTTCCATAAACAAAAGTCGTGAGAAATGCATTTTGATGCTCTACGTGTTTTATCTCGCAAGTGATCTGTTGGTCGTCAACATCAATAACTTTACAATCAACATCTTGAGTCCAGAAGATCCAAATCTTGCCATTAGGATTGCAAACGGACTTATCCATACCAAGGTTGATTCTAAAGGTTTGGAGATGAGCATTGTTGGAAAAAGGTTCTAGGATGGAAATGATGGACGTTTGATGGATATGTTTGAGTGACTTTAGTCTGTCTATGACTCCTTTGGTATTGATACCTCTAGCATTCCAAACAATTGTGTTAATCATTGATGGGATCTAAGGTTGTGGAGCCTAGTGTTTGGTCTGCTAATAGGAGCATGAATAGTTGTAAATTTTGGATTGTGATGAATGCCTCTAGGTGAGACAGAATTTGGTGTTTGAAATTGTAAAAATAGGAAAATAGCTTCATATACAAAGTATACATTGGTTAAAAAATTTGAAGATATCCTAATTGTAAACACATCAAAATGTTTGAGAATGAAGGTATGTATTAGATAATAATTATTTTAAGAAATATTATACATAATTGTATTTATATTTTTTATTTTTTTTCTTTGTTAAATATTGGGTAATATAATATTTATATCTGATGTGAAGTATAGAAATGTATCACTTAAGTATTTGATGGTTTGTGCTTGATACATGAAATTAAATCTTTTGAGGGATGTAATACTCAGTGTCTTAATATTGGTAGGTTGTTGCTTCATCCGAATATCTTTATCCCGTTTATGAATTCGAAAAAAATTCATTATTTATTTTAAAAGGAAAATATGCAATTGTAGGAGATTTCAACTTGATGAGTTATCGTGTCCACACATAATTGTTGTTTTGATGAGCAAGAATATTACAAATATGTATTCATACTACTCTGATTTCTATAAGTCAGAAGCATTAGCAAATATATATGAAGTTTCAATGGTTCCAATGTCAGATAAGAAAGATTGTTCTTTTCAAAGGAAATTTTAGAGGACGTGGTCTTGCCATCAAAATTCAAAAGGATGCCTGTAAGATAAAGAAAAAAGAAGAAAAAAAACTCAAGTGAGAAGCTAACTATGAGCATAAATTGTTGTGGACGTTGTAGACATGAAGGTCACAACAGACGATCTTGTAATTTCTTTTCCAAAGAGAAGTAATAATTTTATTTTAATATTAGTTGATTTAAGGATCTGTGTTGTAATTTTTACATCTATTTGGTAATGATTAAAGACTGAATTAGTATAACTGATAAATGATATATAGTTGGCTAAAAATAATTTAGATTTGTATCTAATACATTATAATCATTGTCTAACAATTAAACTATCAAATACATAGTAATAATTTTTGTATCTTATAGATTATGTAAATGCCTTTGATTGCTAATGCATCATATACTTAATTGGTAATGAACAAATTAAATAAAAAATATACATTTAAGTGTATTTGAAAACTGATATGTAACAATGTGTATCATTGAAATGCATTTGATTCAAAACATGTTGTTATATATCACATGTTCAAAAATTCATATGTAAATAAAAAAGTCACAATGAAAATAACTTAAATTCAACAAAATGTAGTAATTAACATAACATAATCAAATTTATAAATAGTAGAGATTCATACAAAGTTTCAAAAGTAATTCTCTAAAAGATTATATAATAGATACACAATTACTCTAAGGATGTCTAGTAGATACACAATAAAATTTGACTTGTAGATATACAACTACTCTACATCAGCCAAATTTCATGAGTGGGGGGCAGGGGTAGGGGGTATTAAATCACCCTTAGGCCTTGGTGGATCATCATTTTCACTAACATATCCTTCATTTTCCTTTTCAATACCATATTTCCATAAGAGTGATGCGCATCTATCACGAAGGTAATCGATTTGAAGTCTAGTAGATGTGATTTGAATTCTATCGCTAAAATATTCAGCAAAAGCAGTTATAAAAATACCGCAATACCTGCATAATAATGTATATTACATTAAAAAGAAAATAAAAATATAATGAAAAAAAAGATAAATACTTACGGGCTTCACTTCCTTGTTGAGCAATGCATTGAGCATATTCAACATGAAAAAGATGTTGAGGTCCAAGCAAACTGCCTGTTGACATGTCCTTGTAAGCTTCAAGTATTGACCAATCAGTGCGATCGATTTGTTCATAAGATTTATTGTTTTGAATGTATGTAGGGAACATTACAATCAACTTTTGTATCTTGATGGAGGGATCTCTGTTTTTTGAGTTCGACGTTTAATCATACACACGTATCAACCTTTTTTTTAAAATAATGACAACGAACATCCAAGGAAAGTCTCCCTCACAGTTTATTGGAATGTATACATCATCTATTAAATGACAAAGCAAACCAGCAGGAATGAAATATCCTTTGATGATGTTAGTCACTAACCTCTCATGACAAGATACAACAGCTCCATGTGCCATATATTCCTTCGTACTAAGATTAACATCAACAAAATTGAAATAATACCTTGTGTTTTCCATGTTTATGTAGGTTTTACAGATATCATTTGTTGTTGTGTATTTATACTGATTATCAAATTGATGTTCAATTTTTTCCGAAGTCAGTAGAAGATGACATTGATGTGCTGCACAATGTATCAAATAGGTAAAAAAATTTTTAGTTATGAAATATGATACACAACAATTAACACATGACATCTTTTAATGTATCTATGCCATTTATATTGTAGATACATTATAGTTGTGTACCCGATACATGACTAGTAATGTATTTGATACATTGAATACATAACTAACTATGTATCAGATACATAGAGATTGTATATAAACCACTGACCTCATTATTTCAGCATCTGTTTGGTTGAGACATCAAATAAAATTAATTCCATTCCTGAAGAAATGCAACAACAAAATTTATTTTTTCAATATAGAGTAAAGATTATTTAACTCGGTAATGTTCCTTTTTTGATTTACTTTATGAATATTGCTAATAAATTTACTATAAGTGTAATATAAAGGATTAGGGTTAGAAAAATATTAATATAAAACTTTCTTGTTGGCATGTGATCTTATTTATCTATCCATATGCAATAGTCCCTAATTAGCTAGGAAGGACGTTCATACTAAATGCTAAAATCTTTAAAAAGTTATTTTTGATGAAAATCATATGAGATTTTCTCCTTGCCTTTTTCAATTGAGCCAAATTTGATTAAATATGGTGATCAGAGTGTCACGACCCGACCTAGGGCCTAGTCATAACACGATGATCGAAACCCCGAAGGGCTTCAACCAAGCCTCTTGTACATATCATAAGCATACATAGGGTAAAGTAAAAGCAGAAACATTATAAGAGAGTCTAAACCATGAATAGTAAATGAAGAAATGTCACATGACAACATAGACTTGAAACTTTGTCCAACTGAATACCTCTACACAAGAGTATGGGTGGGGGCTAAGACATGTCCCTAGATAACCCTTAATACGAAATATAACAAAATTCCTTGAAACAATAACCAATTCAATGACTAGTCCTCGATAAATGAGGACTCACCACAACACCTCCGGATAGAAAGCCCACTAGCCACGTAAATGAGTATGATCTTCAACCTCAACTCCTACATTATGAGACAATATAGGCAAAAAGTATGCATAAGTATGTTAGAATGTACTAAGTTTGAGGGCATGACATGCAATGTAAATCATAGAATGCAATGGTCAAGTAAATCACATGGTAAGATGAGATAATTAAAGCCATGAGGAAAATTATATTGACCAAAGCATTTAAAAAGTATAATTTAAAATTATAGCATACATAAGAGATCATACATATATGGGATAGGAACCATAACCGATAATAAGACCATGCGAGCTATAACATGGGATTCTGTTATCTCCCCATACAATAAAGAAAAAGAGAAATCTACTTGCCAAGGTACACTCTACCATGTTAGGTGAGTCATACATACGCTATATGTGGATCCAATAGCAACCTACGGTGGCACATAGTTTATGGGATATGAGGCTGCAACTGAGGCTTTTGGTAGGGCCCCCATCTCAAGTCCACTTGGTGCTAAGTCAAATCCCACGGAATACATGCATAGCATAGAAATCATAATTTCATATATCATAGTCATTATCATAGGTTTGAAATCATAGAGTAGCTCATTTTCATAACATATTTGTAATGTGAGAACTGTCCTTTCATCATTACAATCATATTTGCATAATTCATATCGTTAGGCCTCAGGTCACCACATAGGAACCTAAGTCACCTTTTAAGCCTTAGGTCCCCACATAGGGCTTTAAGGCACCTTACTTTATAACATGCATAAAAATCATCCTTCGAAATATACTTATAGTCCATGATCATAATTGAAATACATAATCATAATTCATGCTTGGAAATTCATGATCATAGATTATACTTAAAATTTAGGTAAGGTATGAATGCATGATCAATTGATTTGAAAATCATGTACTTGACTTGAAAGCATACATGATCATAAAATTTATATCATCCCATACATAATTCATATAGATAATATCATTAGGAAGTATAATTGAAAATACTCATAATCTTCATCATGAAACCTAGAAATCAAAATAGGAGTATTCATGAAAAAACTCTTCAATTTAATGGAATAACCCTCAATTTATATCAAAATAGACCCATGATCATAATTTGAATCAAAGTTCATGAAATAGGAGTATAGATCATAAAACCCATAAAATACCATACTTTAATTTGATAGAAAACTTGAGAAATTGATTGGGCTTCATGGATGAAAGGATCCATGAATCAATACCCACATACCTTAAGTGAGAATACCAAATAATTTGGAAGAACTTGAGAATTTTGATGGAGAACCTGAGTGAATTTACTTGAAGTATATAATGGAGTCCTTGAGAGTCTTTTATATAGAGAGAAATATTTGAGTAGGTGAATTGTAGAAGAATGAATAGAATTAGAAGTTTAGGTTAATATATAGAGTTGAATTAGGTCCTAAAAATGTCTAGGTTCATTAGCTAATAATTTGGGAAAAGTCTAAAATGCCTTTACTAAAAACTAATTTCGGCCATGAAAAATCATCACCAGGTCCATGATGCGGAGGCGAGCAAGTATGCGATACAGGCTTGTCGCGCACCTTACTGTTTTGCGCAATTCCTTCAAAAATCTATATTTCAATATAAGGGTCCTAAAAATCCACCAAAACTATTTTTCCACGGGTTTTGACTCCCTGATCGATATTTCAAACTAGGATTTTCCAAAAAGATTAAGGATGATGCATTACTTGAGCGGCCTATTCTCAAAGCATTCTTAAGACACTTATGAGAATTTTGAGGGATGTTACAATATCTCCCCCTTGGAACATTCGTCCTCGAATGAGATTCAACAAATATGGGAAAGACATGGAAAAAGAACCAACAACCCAATATGAACATGAGGACACTTCGAAAAAAATGCATAGAACATGTAAACTTCATACTTAACATAAAACATAGTCTTTGAGAAAATTATTTTCATTAATCATGCATGCATATGAATGACATAAGGAACTGAAATGTAGGAGTTTAATCGATTTGATCATGAGAAACTTAGTACCTTTAGGCTTGAGTGGAAGGAAAGAGATACAAATAATGCTTCATCATGTCTGATTCCACTTCCTACCTAACACTCTCTACTGTTTGATTCCTCCATAACACTTTGACGGATGCAATGTCTTTATTTCTTAACCTCTTCACTTGGCGGTCTAAAATCTCAATCAGAACCTCCTCATAGGTCAAATCTTTTTCAATACTTACATTATCCATTGGCACAATAGAATTTGGATCACCCATAAACTTCCTTAACATTGACCTATGAAATATCGGATGAACCAAAGCCAACTCAAGCGGCAAGTCTAACTCATACGCTACTTTGCCAATGCGCTTCAATATCCTATAGGGTACTATATATCTAGGGCTCAACTTCCCTTTCTTAGCAAACCGCATTACCCCTTTCATAGGTGAAATCTTCAAATACACCATATCATCCACATCAAATTCAAGCTCTCTCCTTCTAGTGTCCAAATAGGACTTTTGACAATTCTGAGCCGTTTTCAATCTCTGTCTTATGAGCCTTACTTTATCCATTGCATCAACTACCAAATATGTACCAATAAATACCATCTCACCTACTTCAAACTACCCCACCGAAGACCTATATCTTCTCTTGTATAAGGCTTCAAAAAGAGTCATTTGAATGCTAGAGTGATAACTATTATTGTAGGCGAACTCAATCACTGAAAAATGGTCATCCCAACTTCCTCTAAGATCAATCACACATGCCCTTAACATATCTTCCAAGGTTTGAATTATTCTTTCGACTTGTCCATCGGTTTGAGGATGGAAAGCGGTACTTAGCTTGACTCTAGTACCAAGACCTTTCTGAAATAACTTCCAAAAATGTGAACTAAATTGAGTACCTCTATCTGATATAATTGACAAAGGAACACCATGAAGTTCCACAAGTTCACAAATATACAACTTAGCATAGTCTTTGGCACCATAAAAAGTCTTGACCGGTAGCGAATGTGCCAATTTGGTCATTCGATCCACGATGACCCAAATAGAATCATGTTATCTTCTAGTATGAGGCAAACCCATGATAAAGTACATATTCACATCTTTCCACTTACATGTAGGAATTTCAATTTCTTGAGCTAGACCTCCCGACCTTTGATGCTCAACTTTCACTTGTTGACAATTATGACACTTAGCCACGAACTCTACTATGTTCTTCTTCATGCCATCCCACCAATACACTTCCCTCAAGTCACAATACATCTTAGTGGATCCTGATGAATTGAATACCGAGAACTATGAGCCTCATTCAATATAAACTCTCTTAATCCATCAATATTTGGAACACACAAATGACCTTGGTAACGCAGTACCCTATCTTCTCCTAGGGAGAAAGCCTCAATGGATTTTTCAGCAATCGACTTCTTCAATTCGACCAAAATTGAATCATGGTCTTGGTTGGCCTTAACGTTTGCCGCAAGAGATGAGTCCAAACCATTGTGTATAAGAACGCCTGCACTATTAGAATCAACCAAATGCACACCTAAACGTGCCAATATTTGTACCTCTTTGACCAATTCCCTTTTACCTTCCTCAACATGTGCAACACTACCCATAGACAACCGACTAAGAGCATTGGCTACGAAATTTGCCTTACCTGGATGGTAAAATATGCTCATATCATAGTCTTTTAGGAGTTCAATCCACCTCCTTTGCCTAAGATTTAAGTCTCTTTGACTAAACACATATTGTAAGCTTTTATGGTCGGTAAACACATCAACATGCACCCCATAAAGATAATGGCGCCAAATTTTCAATGCAAACACGACCACCGCAAGTTCAAGATCATGGGTTGGATAGTTCTTTTCATGCACCTTAAGTTGTCTAGAGGCATAGACTATGAACTTACCGTGTTGCATCAAGGCACAACCCAAGTCAACATGCGAAGCATCACAATAAATAACAAACCCATCCGAACCTTTGAGCAATGTTAAAATAGGAGTCGATGTAAGATGATCCTTTAATATTTGGAATCTTTTCTCACATTCTTCTAACCATTGGAATTTTGCGTTCTTTTGTGTCAACTTAGTTGAAGGCAAAGCCCAAAAAGCTTTTAATATTCGTAGGAGATAATGGTCTTGGCCAATTCTTAACTGCCTTTGTCTTCTTAGGATCTACTTTAATCCCATCACCAGATACCACATGGCCAAGAAATACAACCTCCCTTAGCCAAAATTTCACTTACTAAATTTAATGAATAATTGCTTTTCTCTCAATGTTTGCAACACAATCCTCAAGTGACCCATATGATCTTCCTCATTTTGAGAATAAATCAAGATATCATCAATGAACACCACTACAAATATTTTCAAATATGGTTTAAAAATATAATTCATTAAATCCATGAATATAGCGGGAGAATTTATTAAACCAAATGACATTACTACAAATTCAAAATGACCATACCTTGTACGAAAAGCTATTTTGGGAATATCACACTCCCTTAACCTCAATTGATGATAACTGGAACGGAGGTCAATCTTAAAGAAGTAGTCTGCTCCTTGTAATTGATCAAACAAGTTATCTATCCTTGGAATTGGATATTTGTTCTTTATGGTGACACAATTGCTGGTAGTCTATACATATTCGGAGTGACCCATCCTTCTTCCAAAAAAATAACACGGGAGAACCCCATGGTGAAATACTCGGTCTTATAAAACCCTTTTCCAACAAATCCTTCAATTATTTCTTCAAGTCCTCAAGTTCCGCCAGAGCCATACGGTAAGGAGGAATAAAAATATATTGGGTATCGGGAAGGAGATATATGCCAAAGTCAATTTTCCTTTTGGGAGGAATACCGAGCAAAAAATCGGGAAACACGTTGAAGAACTCATTAACTGTAGGTACCGACTCAAGAGTAGGAGTTTTGGAATCGATGTCCCTAACTTGCACAATGTGATAAATGCACCCAGTGGAAATTATTTTTCGGGCCTTAATACATGAGATGAATCGACCCTTAACCTTTGAATCATTACCCTTCCATTCAAGAATAGGCTCATTAGGAAAGTGAAACTTAACCATATGAGTCCTACAACATATAGATGCGTAAGCAACATGTAACCAATCCATACTAAGAATGATGTCAAAATCAGTCATATCAAGTTCCACAAGATCACATGGGATACATTACACCCCACTCTTTTGAACGTTGAAACGTGTTTCTAATCTTTTTAAATATGGATAGGAGACCCCTAATATCCACACATATCATCCAACTCTAAAGAAAGAAGAATGCGATACCTCAAGAGAGGGAGGGTTGGAAATAGAGTCGTGAGAATTCAGAAAGAGTTGGAGACCAAGAAATGAGTCGTAGGACTTAAATTACCTACGTAAGCTACTAACTTAGAAGTCTTACATACCTAAAATACTTAAGGATATACCAAGCTTGCATAGCACGGATTACATAGGCTCTTAAAATAAGACAAGATTACGAACCCAAGAGGAAGAGGATAAGATGACATGTGGCAGCCTAGAAAAGCAACACGTGGAATCAACTCAAGCAAGAAGGTGACCCACCTTCTTGGGGTAAAGTAGGTGACCCACCTTCTTGGGGGAGGTGGACCCCATGCCATGTGGCAGCCCCTTATTGGCAGCATGTATGTGTTGGCCCAATAAGGGTCGAACACGTGTCACCCTTAGGGGATGACATGTGTCACCCCCTAAGTCAACATATATATACATGTATTGTGACTAAGGACTTCATTTTTTGTCCAAAACTTCAGACAAAGAGAGGAACAAAAACATGAAGAACAAAATAACAAGGCAGCCATGGTTTAGAAGAATTAAAGGTGAGTTCTTCACTTTTCCTCCGTGAATTAATTATCTATGGTATTTCCTAAGCATGTGGATATGTATATATGTATTTTATGATTTTTATGGAACCAAAACTTCAGCTTTACAATTGGAAACTTGGAAGAAAGGAGAAGAGAAAAACGTAGAGGGGCAAGGGAGGGAGCTACTGGTTTGCTCCAAGAAAGAGGTAAGAATCGATTTCATTTTGTGAATTAATTATTCAGGGTATACCATGGCTACATAATAGTTTTTAATGGAATAAAATTCCAATTTGGGGCAGTGGAGAAGTAACACAAACAGCCCGCTCAATTTCAGCGCGTTTGAAGAAGTTTCGAGTTGCGATTTGACAATTTTGGCCAAATTCGGGTAAGGTAAGGTTTCTACTTTCAAATTGAACTTTATGGTGTTGTTATGGAGAGTATTATACACCTTTTGTGTTGATGGAAAAGTGAAAATGGTATAGGAATGCTTGGCGTTGGAGACAACCCAAATTGTAGTCGTTATAGTTGAGTTGTCGTCAAAGTAAAGTGTTGTTCTTGTGAGTTGTTGCTGCAGGGGTGTGGTGTGTTTTTTCAGGGAATAAATATGTTATAAATAGTGTTAAGGTTCTTCTGGTGTCAACCACATGACCCCTCGTTTCGTTTAATTAAAGGTGTTATAAAATAAAGGCTAGACACCCTATTTTGGATATCGTATTTTTGAGCAAGTCGTTTGGAGTTTGTATTGTGTAATGTTGGTGTGAATTGCTTGTATATCTGTTGCAGGTTATTGTTTTTGGTTGGCTGTAGTTATTAGGGGTGTGATTGGAAATTTGGATAGGGCACGTTATAGGGGAGGTGCTGGCCAATTTTCGTTAACGCCTTAACTAATTAAAGAATTAGTCGAGGAAGCAAACAAGGAAATAGATTCCATGAATACTAAGGTGAAACTGAAGGTGATGGAAAGTCAAGAGTGGTTGATATTAGTATTACTTCCATGTTGAATAGGTTCAAAGGACGACGAGGCGAACGTGACGAAGAGGAACTCATACGAGGTATGTAAAGCTTTCTCTTGGCATGTTTTGGTATAAGTACGTGCAACTATCTTTCTTTTCTTTTGGCAAGTATTAGCCTTAAGTGAATTGTATGTGGAATGTAGGGATAATTCCATTCCCAAAACTCCAGGTACGCCTTATAATCCCTAACTACAGTTAGGTGTTGACACCCCTACAAGAATTGAGCATTGCCTGTTAAGGCTTCTACGTGCTAGAGAGTAGTGTATGGAAAAACTATCTTTCCTTTATCTTGATATGTACTTGGTATGAAATTGAGATTATGATGCCATAGTTGTTCACCGAGCCCTAGGATGGGTCGGGTATGAAATATGTATATGAAGATCATCTAAAGGAAAGTATAGACTACATAGAGCTTATTCTCTTTCTCCTTTTGGGCATGTCTTTGTATTAGTTGTAAGTTGAATATGATCTGAGCTCCGGGGTAACTCCATTCTTAAAAATCTCTTATTTACTTATGAATATTGAACTCCTACAGTAGTTGAACTATTTCCCTGGAAACTTTTATACGTTAAAGAGGTAACAAATGTATAGGCTCTACGTCCTAAAGACTATAAGGTAACAAGTGTTTCTGATTCTATAAACGATTTGGCTCTATGTTAATACATGTCTAGGGTCCCCAAGATTACAATTGAGACAGCCCATAATGGCATTTAGAGGACACTCGAGATGACTACACCGTTACTCGGGTCCTCAAATAAAAGCTTAACTTTCTTATTTTGTTGAGTCTCTGATAATGATTTAAATTTCATATAGTTACTCACTACTCTACTCATGTATACTGTAACCCTTCTTTCACCGAGTCTCAGGCTGGGTACGTTATCGTGCACAATTCACTGCATTGTCCATTGAGCCCCTTACTAAAGGGTCGGGTACGTATGTATATATATATGATGATGTGTTGTAATAAGGTGGTGATGGCGCCAGGCCTATGATGGTCCTACAGATATGATTCACCGGATCCCTGAAAGGGCCGACTATATTATACAATTTGAGCATGCATGCTTTTATGATTCACAGAGTATAGGTACAGGTTTCCAATTTTGATATTTTAGCCCCTACTTCTCTACTTCAGATATGCTTCCTGTTGCATTATGTTATGTTTTACATACTCAGTACATATGTCGTACTGACCCCCTTTCTTCGGGGGGCTACGTTTCTTGCACGTAAGTATAGGTACAGGTTTTGGGACTCCGTCAGCTTAGGATTTCACTCAGCTCAACTGGAAGAGGCTCCGTTGTATCGGAGCCTAGTTTTTGGCACTGGCCACAGATGTGTAAAATTGTTTTGTCTATTCAGGGGTACGGCGGGGGCCATATGTTGTCGTTCATATTTTTAGAGGTCTACAGACATGTATATGTGGGTTGTGTATGTCAGTTTGATTCAGCTAGGTCTACATGATATATGATATATGTTATTATGTTATGGTAGCCTTATCGGCTTACGTGCCCTGTCATGTTATGATATAAATTAAAAGGGCTACAGGTTTATGAAAATATTATCACCCGATGGTGCTCTGTTACATGATATTATTTTACTTACAGTTCAATTTGACCACAGTTGATAGCTAGGTATACGTGGGGTCCATGTCGGACCCCAGTCATGGCTTACGGGGTTGGGTCGTGACAGAAGTTATATCATAGCAGTTAATCCTTAGATTTTCTGTAGATCGTATCTAGTAGAGTCTTGATTATCGATGTGTTGTGCGCCACATCCATAAATAGGAAGCTACAGAACATTTAGGGTGTTACCTTTCTTTCACATCTGAGATTGTGCTTTAGATTCGAGTCATAAGAAAATTCCTTATACTAACCTTGGATCTTAACAGAAGGACGACACGAACAGAAGGAAGTAATTGAGTACATGAAAAGTTATGAAGCATGAAGGTAAGTAAAGTAAAGACATGGAAGATATCCGTCGGGTAAGGTATTGAAGTACTATTGAAATGTTAAGTTGAAACCTGAAAGGAAAGTAGACAGGAAGTGCAATAGATGCAGTTTGAAGTTGGACATATGAGGTAAGTCCAGTATTTTTATATTATTATTGACGTTGAAAGCCCTGTGTGGCTGCGATATGAGATGACATTGAAAGTCCTGTGTGGCTGTGATATGATATGTATTGTTGGCCCTGTAAGGTATTATTGGTATTTTCTACGTGCAGGTTTTGGGATAGTAAGAAGTGTAGAGGAAACTCTGCCGAAATTTTTCCAATACAAGAGGAAGGGAATAAAACATAGTTTATAACATATCTTGGAAATTGATACCGGGTAACTATAGGATGCTAAATTAAAGCTGTAAGAGATACTCTTCATGTCGTTGATAAGGGACACCCTCTAACAAAAGTCTGTCTAAGCAGTACAGTTCAGACCGCAGTATTTCCAACCATAATTGTGTTGTAGGAAAAAAAAAGAGAAGCTCAGGTTGAAGGTTAAGGTGTCTAGTAATTGAGCTTCACTCTTTTTGAAAGTCCCAAGCCCTCAATTCCTATCGTAAATTAGACGAGTTGTTCATAACTTGAGGATGAACTTGGAAGGAGACCAGGTCGGGCAAGTATTAAAAGGGAAGTACTGTGATGTTTAAGAGGTTCTAGTTTCTTCCAACAATGATTGAAAAATGGTTTGCGATAATAGTTTATAGTTCTCCACCGACTAATTGGGAAAAAAACTTCTAACAGAAGCACCTCAAAGAGATGTTAGGAACTGAACACAAATACGAATTAAAAGGGGGATATATAAGTATGAATTGAACAGTGTGATACGAGTATGCAGGGATAAAGTGGAACCACTAGTAAGATACACTTAGTACGCGTTGACTAAGTTAAAGGCCTTCGTTGAGAACACAGTAAGAGCATGGGGCTTAAGATACAAAAAAATGATGTGTACACAACGTCGCCCCGGAAATAGTGGAACCCTTAAGGGACGAGGATGGAAAACTTAAGGAACAAATGGCGCAACTTCTATTCGCCCCAAGAAGCAAAGGATATAGGTTGGGATAAAGCTACTACTTCAAGAAAACCTTAAATAGTTATCATCGGAATACTAGCACTGCCTAATTGGAGTTGGAACGACTACAGGTACGAAGTAATTTTGGGAAAAGGAAAAGTAGAAGGTGGCCTTGGATGAGTTGTTCCTTAGGTCACATTATTCAAATACCAATTAGTAGACAAGACATCACATTAAATATGGAAAGGTTCTCGTCGTTTCATGATTTAGCCAAGATTCCGTACGCGGATAGTCAGATTATAAAATATACAGATAGATGGAGACATAATACAGTACCAAGTAGATTGGAGGAAGAGACTGGGCGAAATTGAAACTGGATAAAGAGACATAGAGCAAGGTATAAGCAGATGAAAGTACGAGTACCCTCTAAAGGGGGGGAAGTTAATGAGAAAATGGCAAAAGTAGGAGGAGGCAATTGATATGGCAATATATTTGAGATAGACGTCTAAACTTCAATAAGATATCTTACTGAACCAAGTTAGAAAAGTTTGGAAGCTACCAATAATTGAATGGAAGCCAGAATGCTACATAAGGCAGTGTTAAGAAGTTTGTGACGAGACTCGGAACAACATAACAGTAGAAGGCGACTGTGTGCAAAAACAAAAGAGTGTAACCATGAAAGGATATCAAATAACTCAAGAGACACTACGAAGGATAATGACAGCATGCTAGACCAAAAGCCAAAATGTTGGCTATAGAGTTGGTCGCAAATGATGCTGGGACAGATATATAACCAAGGATAAAAGAATAGAAGGCTTCCTGTGATAAAAGATGAGAAGAACACAGAATGAATAGGGGAAAGGGAAGAAGTGTGACCAAGTGGGACGAGTGAGACGACGCTAAGGTAAATCTTGGGCTAAGTTGAGTGCCCCACATATTATTGCAAGGATTGCAATGAAATGCGACACGAAGACTTCCTAGGGAGGTCACCCATCCTAGTATTACTCTCGCCCAGCACACTTAACTTTGAAATTCTGATGGAACTTAATGCGTTAGTGCTGGTATGATCGCGTGAGATGAAAGAATTGGAACTAGCGGCGGAGAAACGACATGAGATTATGTTCCTAGAGTTCTATACGTTACGTTGAGGGTATTGTAAAAAGGTTTTAAGCAAGACAAGAAGGATTAGCTAACTGCTAAATGACGACACACTCAAATGCCACAGTTCCTCAACATGGTACCTATTAATGTCATTTATGGAAGACATGAAGTAATACGTGAGGTCGAAGATGCCACAATATGACCTGGGCTACAAGACTCACTTCACACTCCAGTACCAGAGGACTCTAGAGGGAATGTTACCTGTGAATTAATGATATTAGTCCCTGGTCCTTTGATCAAAGGCTACCTACTCCACCGAGAAGGTGTAAAATTGTAAAGTAAAAGAGTGGTAGGACCTTACAGAGTCCCCACAGCTATTTTCCCGGGTGAGGGAGACCAAGTTGCAATTAACTATCGAGAGATGCAAATATAGGTTAAGACAAACTACTGAGATGGAATTAGTACTACGGGTGAAGTAAAACATGGCCACGAGTGGACCAAAGATCTACCCCGACATCGAGTGTAGGATAAGTGAGAAAAAGGCAGGGTAAAACATGAGAACTAGCGAGGTAACGCTAGGATACTTCTTGTACCCTCTCATAATCTTGTAAAGGTAAAGAATGACACAATATAATAGGTCTAAAGGATTACAAGTCGGGGTAACTGAAATTGTGAAAAGAGTTTAAGTAAAACTGGCAGAACTAGCTGGTTACTACAAGATGACGAGTTTATATGCCAAAATTCCTTTGGAATTATACCAGATCATGTTAGACAAAGCACAGAATGACTATGAGAGCCATTATATGAGGGGACTGTAGCATTATTCAGTAGCCAACCCTAAGGATTGGAAAAAATGGGAACTCAAAAGGTAGAGTGCTAGTTAAAGTTTGGAAGAAAGTCAAAAAGAACTATACGAGGTTAAGGAGCCCCAAATTATCAATGTCATTATGAACCTATTTTATACTCTGTAAGAGTAGGGTGCTATATGGGTTATTGTGAATAGGCTAATTAATCAGCCCATTTGCTTCCAATCAAGAGCACCTATGCTGTTGAAATTAGGTGGAGTTATAGAACATGGAGATAGTAAGGTTCCATGAGGTTTTCCCAACTAATATCTTAGATAGAAGGACTTCAATTATGATTAACGTTTGGACATTAGTCCAAGAAGAGATCGAGAACACAAGTAGATTTTAGTACCCCATTTTTTCCCTCAAACTGTTGAACAGACTAAGTATACTATCAGACGTTAGAAGTTATATATTGCGGGCTTATATGGTTGGATTTAAGAGTAACTGAGATGATTGTCCACCACTTATTGAGTTTGCCTACGAGAAGGGCTACCCTTCTAGTATCTAGATGACTCCCTACAAAATGTTATAAGGCGGAGTGTATAAGTCCCCCTGTTGGGGAAAAGACTGAGCTGGTAGGCCAAATAAGATTAAGTAAACTATTGACTAATAGCCCAGAGTCGGCAGGAATGATATACAAATAATCGACATCGATATTCAGAGTTCAAATTGATAATTGGATGTTCATAACGGAGTCACCCAGAAAAGGAAATTTAATCCAAAATACATTGAATCTTGTCAAGCTGCTCATGAGGTGGGCAAAGTTGCCGGTAAGTTGAGCTTACCATCGGATTGGAAATCTATACGTCCCGTCTATCAGATAAAGACGTTTCGCAAAGGTACTGGTGAGCCACCCGGAGTATGTCCATAGATAATGTCTAGGAGATGGAATCCTATGAGAAACAACCTATCGCCATCTTAGATCGGCACCCTGGAAGATTGTAGACTAAAGACGTGCCTTCCATCAAGATACGTTGGAAAAACCAAAATCGGAAAAAGAATGACCTGAGGAGTCAAAAAGGGGGTAGAAAGAAAATATCCACACTTGTTCACCATATACAAAGGTAATCTAACCTCCTAACTGAATTAAGAGACGATAATTATACAAAACCCCCGAAATCCTCATGAAACCCTATAAGCCGAGTTAACATTCAAGGACGAATGTTCTAAAGGGGGGAAGGATGTTACACCCCGCACTTTTGAACCTTGAAACGTGTTTTTAATCTTTTTAAAGATGTATAGGAAACCCCTACTATCCACACACATCAGCCAACACTAAAGAAAGAAGAATACGATACCTCGGGAGAGAGAGGGTTGGAAATAGAGTCATGAGAATTCAGAAAGAGTTGGAGGCCAAGAAATGAGTTGTAGGACTCGAATTACCTATGTAAGCTACTAACTTAGAAGTATTACATACCTAAGATACTTGAGGATATACCAAGCTTGCGTAGCACGGATTACATAGGCTCTTAAAATAAGACGAGATTACGAACCCACGAGGAAGAGGATAAGACGACACATGGCAGCCTAGAAAGGCGACATGTGGCAGAACCTCAAGCAAGAAGGTGACCCACATGCTTGGGGTCAAGTAGGTGACCTACTTGCTTGGGGGAGGTGGACCCCATGCCATGTGGCAGCCCCTTATTGGCAGCATGTATGTGTTTGCCCAATGGGGGCCGAACATGTGTCACCCTTAGGGGATGAAACGTGTCACCCCCTAAGTCAACATATATCTACATGTATTGTGACTAAGGACTTCATTTTTTCCCCAAAACTTCAGCCAAAGAGAGGAACAAAAACGTGAAGAACAAAACAACAAGGCAGCCATGGTTTAGAAGAATTAAAGGTGAGTTCTTCACTTTTCCTCCGTGAATTAATTATCTACGGTGTTCCCTAAGCACATGGATATGTATATATGTATTTTATGATGTTTACAGAACCAAAAATTCAGCTTTACAATTGGAAACTTGGAAGAAAGGAGAAGAGAAAAACGTAGAGGGGCAAGGGAGGCAGATACGGGTTTGCTCCAAGAAAGAGGTAAGGCCCGATTTCGTTTTGTGAATTAATTATTCAGGGTATACCATGGATACATAATAGTGTTTAATGGAATAAAATTCCAATTTGGGGCAGTGTAGAAGTAACACAAACAACCCGCTCAATTTCAACGCGTTTGAAGAAGTTCCGAGTTGCGATTTGACAATTTTGGCCAAATTTGGGTAAGGTAAGGTTTATTCTTTCAAATTGAACTTTATGGTGTTGTTATGGAGAGTATTATACACCTTGTGTGTGTCTGTAAACGTGAAAATGGTATAGGAATGCTTGGCATTGGAGACAACCCAAATTGTAGTCGTTATAGTTGAGTTATCGTCAAAGTAAAGTGTTGTTCTTGTGAGTTGTTGCTGAAGGGGTGTGGTGTGTTTTTTCAGGGACTAAATATGTTATAAAGAGGGTTAAGGTTCTTCTGGTGTCAACCACATGACCCCTCATTTCTTTTAATTAAAGGTGTTACAAAATAAAGGCTAGACACCCTATTTTGGATATCGTATTTTTGAGCAAGTCATTTGGAGTTTGTATTATGTAATGTTGGTGTGAATTGCTTGTATATATGTTGAAGGTTATTGTTGTTGGTTGGCTGTAGTTATTAGGGGTATGATTGGAAATTTGGATAGGGCACGTTATAGGGGAGGTGCTGCCCAATTTTCGTTAACGCCTTAACTAATTAAAGAATTAGTCGAGGAAGCGAACAAGGAAATAGATTCCATGAATACTAAGGTAAAACTGAAGGTGATGGAAAGTCAAGAGTGGTTGATATTAGTATTACTTCCATGTTGAATAGGTTCAAAGGACGACGAGGCGAACGTGACGAAGAGGAACTCATACGAGGTATGTAAAGCTTTCTCTTGGCATGTTTTGGTATAAGTACGTGCAACTATCTTTCTTTTCTTTTGGCAAGTATTAGCCTTAAGTGAATTGTATGTGGAATGTAGGGATAATTCCATTCCCAAAACTCCAGGTATGCCTTATAATCCCTAACTACAGTTAGGTGTTGACACCCCTACAAGAATTGAGCATTGCCTGTTAAGGCTTCTACGTGCTAGAGAGTAGTGTATGGAAAAACTATCTTTCCTTTATCTTGATATGTACTTGGTATGAAATTGAGATTATGATGCCATAGTTGTTCACCGAGCCCTAGGATGGGTCGGGTATGAAATATGTATATGAAGATCATCTAAAGGAAAGTATAGACTACATAGAGCTTATTCTCTTTCTCCTTTTGGGCATGTCTTTGTATTAGTTGTAAGTTGAATATGATCTGAGCTCCGGGGTAACTCCATTCTTAAAAATCTCTTATTTACTTATGAATATTGAACTCCTACAGTAGTTGAACTATTTCCCTGGAAACTTTTATACGTTAAAGAGGTAACAAATGTACAGGCTCAACGTCCTAAAGACTATAAGGTAACAAGTGTTTCTGATTCTATAAACGATTTAGCCCTATGTTAATACATGTCTAGGGTCCCCGAGATTACAATTGAGACAGCCCATAATGGCATTTAGAGGACACTCGAGATGACTACACCGTTACTCGGGTCCTCAAACAAAAGCTTAACTTTCTTATTTTGTCAAGTCTCTGATAATGATTTAAATTGCATATAGTTACTCACTACTCTACTCTGTATACTATAACCCTTCTTTTACCGAGTCTCGGGCTGGGTACGTTATCATGTACAATTTACTGCATTATCCATCGAGCCCCTCACTAGAGGGCCGGGTACGTATGTATATAAATATGATGATGTGTTGTAATAAGGTGGTGATGGCACCGGACCTATGATGGTCCTACAGATGTGATTCACCGGATCCCTGAAAGGGCCGGCTATATTGTATAATTTGAGCATGCATGCTTTTATGATTCACAGAGTACAGGTACAGGTTCCTAATTTTGATATTTTAGCCCCTGCTTCTCTACTTCAGATATGCTTCCAGTTGCATTATGTTATGTTTTACATACTCAGTACATATGTCGTACTGATCTACTTTCTTCGGGGGCTGCATTTCATGCCCGCAGGTACAGGTACATGTTTTGGGAGTCCGTCAGCTTAAATTCTACTCAGCTCAGCTGGAAGAGGCTACATTGTATCGGAGCCTAGTTTTTGGCACTGGCCACAGATGTGTAAAATTGTTTTTTCTATTCAGGGGTACGGCGGGGGCCCTGTCCCGCCATATGTTGTTGTTAATATTTTTAGAGGTCTGCAGACATGTATATATGGATTGTGTATGTTAGTTTGATTCAGATGGGTCTACATGATATATGATATATTCTATTATGTTATGGCAGCCTTATCGGCTTGCGTGCCCTGTCATATTATGATACAAACGAAAAGGGCTACAGGTTTATGAAAATGTTATCGCCCAATGGGGCTCTGTTACATGATATTGTTTTACTTACAGTTCAATTTGACCAAAGTTGATAGCTAGGTAAACGGGGGGTCCAGGTTGGACCCTAGTCACGGCCTACGGGGTTGGGTCATGACAGGATAACTCTATGCAAGACCCATACGGGTCAATATCTATAAGCTCTCTTGGCTAATACCGAATCACCAATGGGAGTATAAACCAAAAAGGGTTCTATTAACACCTCGGGGCACAAATCAAATCTCATAGCAATGTAAGGAGTAATAAAAGACATGTTATCACCCAGATCAAGCATTGCATAAACATCAAAGTTAAAGACTCGTAACATACTCGTGACCACATTGGGAGCCTCATCAACCTCTTGCCTAGCATAAAGAGTATAGAATCGGTTGTTGCGTTGGCCACCCTTAGATTGAGATTGGGATCCTTATTGCACTTGGCCTCCTAGAGGACGACCTTCTCCACCCTTGTTGGCAACAAGAGGGCACTCGGATCACTTATGGCCCATCTTGGCACATCCATAGCAAACAATCGTTCCCATTAAGAACTTTTCTCCATGATTCCTTCCATACTTTGCACACTTTGGAAAATAAGGGTTACTAGCATTTACACCTCCTTCTCCTTGAGCTATAGGATATGGCACTCTATCCTTTGAAAAGTTATTCCCTGAGCTTTGGCCTTGATGAGAGCATCCACTGCTACCATCGGTCCTAGCATTGGAGAACCCATCTTCATACCGAGCCCTCTTAGAATTCCTCATCCTTATTTACTTGAGCTTTTCTCCTTCAATTTGTTCGGCAAAAGTCATGAGCCGAGATATGTCCATCTCCTTAACAAGCATAGTGGTGCGACGTTCGTTAGCAACCAAGTCGGACACCCTCAATATGAATTTACTCATTCGGGCACGTGGATCGACAACCATTGAAGGAACATACTTGGATAGCTTAGTAAACTTGAGGGCATAGTACCTCATCCCCATATTGCCTTATCGAAGATTTATGAACTCCAACACTTTAGCCTCCCTTAACTTAAGAGGGAAAAAGTGATCAAGGAAAGCATTTTTGAAAGCTTCCCATTCAATAGGAGCTTCATCTACCCTCTCCAACTTCCATTGAGTGTACCATATTTCAGAAACACCCTTAAGTTGGTAAGCCGCCAACTCCTCTTTTTCTTTCAAAGTCACCCCCATAAGACTCACTATCTTGTAGACCTCATCAATGAACTCTTGAGGATCCTCATTGACTTTTGAGCCATGAAACTCCTGAGGATTCATTCGTGCAAAGTACCTTGCTCTTGAGGCTGGAGTAGGAACATTAGGAGAAGCCACAACACCTTGATTGGTCATCACTCGGGCTAGCATAATAATAACTATTCAGAACTCCACATTAATCACTTGGTTTGGTAGGGGACCATTGTCTTAAGGAGTCGAGGGAGATTGGGCTTCATTAACATTATCTCCCCTGAGAAATGGTAGTCTTCTTGGAGCCATCTTTCTAAAAATCACAAAGAAAGATTAGTAGGGAAAAAAGTCTTATGGTAAATTCTATAGCACAACATGGATCATGAAAGAAATAAGAATTCCTAAAATGCTTCATAGCCTCCTACTCATAAGTGTGACGCGCTTTACACTAATGAATAAGATTCTACTTGACGTGGCATGTTGGATACCCTAGGATACTTGAAAAACTTTGTGCTCTAATACCAAGTTTGTCACGGCCCAACCTAGGGACTAGTCATAACATGGCGGTTGAAATCCCGAAGGGCTCCAACCAAGACTCTTGTACATATCATAAGCATACATAAGGTAAAGTAAAAGTAGAAACATCATAAGGGAGTTAAAATCATGAATAGTAAATAAAGAAATGTCACATGACAACATAGACTGGAAACATTTGTCTAACTGAATGCCTCTACACATGAGTATGGATGGGGGCTAAGACATGTCCCTAGATCACCCTTAATATGAAACATAAAAAATTTCTTGAAACAATAACCAATTCGATGACTAGTTCCCGATAAAGAGGACTCACCGTAAATCATTGAATGCAATGGTCAAGTAAATCACATGGTAAGATGAGATAATTAAAATCATGAGGAAAATCATATTGACCAAAGCATTTAAAAAGAATGATTTAAAAACATAGCATACGAAAGAGATCATACATATGTGGGATAGGAACCATAACCAACAATAAGACCATGCGAGCTATAACATGGAATCCTTTTGTCTCCCTATACAATGAAGAAAAAGGGGAATCTACTTGCCAAGGTAGACTCTACCCCGCTAGGCGGATCATACATACACTATATGTGGATCTAATAGCTAGGCCATGAAGGAGACCTATGGTGGCACATAGTTTATGGGATATGAGGCTGCAACTGAGGCTTTTGGTAGGGCCCCCATCTCAAGTCCACTTGGTGCTAAGTCAAATCCCATGGAATACATGCATAGCATAGAAATCATAATTTCATATATCATAGTCATTATCATAGGTTTGAAATCATAGAGTAGCTCATTTTCATAACATATTTGTAATGTGAGAACTGTCCTTTCATCATTACAATCATATTTGCATAATTCATATCGTTAGGCCTCAGGTCACCACATAGGAACCTAAGTCACCTTTTAAGCCTTAGGTCCCCACATAGGGCTTTAAGGCACCTTACTTTATAACATGCATAAAAATCATCCTTCGAAATATACTTATAGTCCATGATCATAATTGAAATACATAATCATAATTCATGCTTGGAAATTCATGATCATAGATTATACTTAAAATTTAGGTAAGGTATGAATGCATGATCAATTGATTTGAAAATCATGTACTTGACTTGAAAGCATACATGATCATAAAATTTATATCATCCCATACATAATTCATATAGATAAGATCATTAGGAAGTATAATTGAAAATACTCATAATCTTCATCATGAAACCTAGAAATCAAAATAGGAGTATTCATGAAAAAACTCTTCAATTTAATGGAATAACCCTCAATTTATATCAAAATAGACCCATGATCATAATTTGAATCAAAGTTCATGAAATAGGAGTATAGATCATAAAACCCATAAAATACCATACTTTAATTTGATAGAAAACTTGAGAAATTGATTGGGCTTCATGGATGAAAGGATCCATGAATCAATACCCACATACCTTAAGTGAGAATACCAAATAATTTGGAAGAACTTGAGAATTTTGATGGAGAACCTGAGTGAATTTACTTGAAGTATATAATGGAGTCCTTGAGAGTCTTTTATATAGAGAGAAATATTTGAGTAGGTGAATTGTAGAAGAATGAATAGAATTAGAGGTTTAGGTTAATATATAGAGTTCAATTAGGTACTAAAAATGTCTAGGTTCATTAGCTAATAATTTGAAGTCTAAAACGCCTTTACTAAAAACTAATTTCGTCCATGAAAAATCATCACTAGGTCCTCGATGTGGAGGCGAGCAAGTCCTCAATGCGGACTTGTCGCGCACCTTACTATTTTACGCAATTCCTTTGAAAATCTATCTTTCGATATGCGGGTCCTAAAAATCCACCGAAACTATTTTCCCACAGATTTTGACCTCCTGATCGATATTTAGAATTTGGATTTTTCAAAAAGATTAAGGATGATGCATTACTTGAGAGGCCTATTCCCAAGGCATTCTTAAGGCACTTATGAGCATTTTTAGGGATGTTACACAAAGGATCTTTTAAGGAATCATACTACATGGAACAAGTGTCTTTGTATCATCATGCAATACTTTGTTTGCATAAAGAGCGGCAGGTAACTGACTGTTGCGGAGAAGACACCCAACCTAAATTACTTCTTGATGGATAAAAACCTTCAATGATTGAGAAACTATAGAAGCGTGAAGGACAGATATAAGTGCATCTACCATATCTTGAGTTCCAGAAAAAATTAAAGTTGATGTAGTGAAATCCTATATGATATGAATGAAGTAAAATAGAATTATTACAGTATATTTTGTGCTTTTATAAATTAATTCAATTACTAATAAATGGTATTGTTAATGAATCAAAGTAAAAGTATGAAAGTTTACTGATGTATCATGCTTTGTTGGATATGTATCTACATATCCCACATTATCTTTAATTGTGTCAGTCACTCTTCGATCCATTATATATTCCATGACATTTGGTAATTCATTTGATGCATCACCCTAAATTCTATGTATCATCTTAGTCTAATGCATATTATTAATAATTTATCACAAATAACAACCTGATATATTACTTTCTCTATATTCGAAACACATTCTTCCTTACTAGCTTCATTACCATTTGTTGTAAATGGATTTGGTGATATATCCTTCATGGGTTACGGAATATTGGATCATCTATCAACCTACAAATATTAGATTAACACCAAGTTCACATATGAAATTTAAATGTAATAACAATATGTATCTGATACATCACATATAATGTATTAATGAAATTATTGATGTATCATGATATATATCAATGTTTCGAAATATACATAAATACCTACCTCACTAGCTTACTGAACATGAGTTTGTTTTTGAACTTTAGGAGCATCAACATCATTGAGATCATTGATGGTCACCTTTATAACATTGGATGATTGTAGTTGTTCAAAGATAATATCATTCTTATCGAAACTAACATCATAGCATGTTTGAAAAATATCGTACTCTCAATTTGGAATTAATGTGCCAGCGTGATCATGTATCTACAAAAGTAGATACATCAATATTTGTAACATACTATAAACAACATTATTTGAAAATAAACCTATACCTTCAAGGATTGATGAACTTCATTCCCAATGATTTTCAATAGCTCGGTGTGATTTGATTTGATTAGTGCCTCAAGATGATTAAACTTTCAGTCAATCTTAAAAAATCAAAATTTAAAAATTAGAATCCATCTCTAATTAGATATATATTGAGTTAAAATGTATACTAAAACTTATATATTTGTAAAGATATTCATTTACTTCATTTACATTTGTTGTGGTCATTTGTTCAGTTGGAACTGATGAATATTGAGGAACATTAAATACACCTGCTACACCTTATGACACCGATGAAATTTCAGAAGTGAACACTGACTTTTTTGATAGTTGTAGAGATAGTTCAAATATTCTTTGATAGCAATTTCAATTAGAATTTATTTTTTACCAACAACATTTCTCATTCTTTTGGGAGGAGGTGGAGAAGATGTACCAACAAATCGACTGAACTTCCTCAACAATAGTTTTTATTGTTTAAAACTAAAGTCCTCAAAACTAGGCAGTTCTTGAGGTTACGCTTGATTGGTCTTGACGGTCGATGTTGTTGGAATGGGCGATGTTGAAGTATCGGTATCCAAAACAACTTCAATACTAGAAAGATCAAGTGCTATAGATTCCTCCTATGTTGGCACTTGTTGATGCACACATTTTGAAAAAGAATGTGTAAAAAGACAGTCCAATCAGAAAAACGCCAGTATGTATCATAAATTTCTTAAAGTAGAGAGATACATTATTAAGATAGTATAATATAAAAATTGACTTTACTAATTGAAACAATAATAAGGCTATGTGAAATTAATAAAAAATGAGAAATTTATCTCGCTAAATATGCTAGTCATAAAAGTCTCATATTTTGACTTAACTCCAACAACTTGCCAATTCAAAATTCTTGGGATAAAATTTCCCTCTCTGACATCAATATTAGAATGAACTTCTGATGCACATTCATACATCCATACATTCACTGCATATGACATGCCTCCTAAATGATACATCGATTTAGCTGTTGTGAATTCTTACCTTAAACTTTTCATCAATTTAGAAAAGGCTAATTGTCCCCTGGAAATTATTCATAACGACCATCTTCTATCATTTTGAAATCATCTACTGATACTGGTGTATCACCTAGTTGAGAAAACACAAAAGTGTGTATAAAGTACAAAATAGTCATCTGAACACCATCTTGATTATTGTCCCATCTTTCTATAAAGAAATGTTAAACCAAATGCCTTTGTTTACACCTGTTTGTGCAACTGGAAAATATTTTTTCAACAATTGCTAGAGGAGAATCCAAGTATCAAAAATCATCAATATTACCTATGTATATCAAATTGGTAATAATAGTAAGTTCTTGGTGAAAAAATGAAGGATGTTCTCCTTGACGTGGCGAACATGCAATTCATTTGGATTTTTCTACTCCAAATAAATCAACAAAAGGCATTTGGTGGTTTGTCCTTGAAAGATAAGGACCAATTATTGTTTGTTGGAATAACTAAATTCCTTCTTCTCCTATTGATGATTGAAAATCATTCACAAAATTCGCAGTGTAATCTGCACCAAATCTCAAAGAGTGAGATGGATTTTGTTTGATTACATACTTCAAACTCTACATTAACAAAGTATAATTATCAATATGATAAACTTCGATACATTGCAATAATAGATATGTTTAAGCACAATATACATAATGAGTAAGCTTAAAACTGAAGATACATTACAAAACATGATACATAATAATCTAGACAATTTGACATAGTTAAGTATCAAATACATAACTATGAATATGATATAATAGAAAGATTTTGTAAACTTATGTATCAAATACAAAAGAATGAACTTGATACATAATAAAAAACTTATATATGATGATACGATATGCATTCACTCAAATTCTGAAGAAGGCATTCAACCACCCGTACCAGATATAATAATCTTATGTTGTCACGACTCGACCAAGGGCCTAGTCGTAATACGATGATTGGGATGCGAGGGACTCCAACCATAAGACATCTTAGCATACATCGCATACATAAGATAAAGAACAATATAGAGATAAGAGGAAGTAATCATTAAGTGAGAAATGGGACAAGGGAAATTAAGTCTATAAATGTCCAATCCGGACTACAGCAATGAATATTGTCTGAGCATACCTCTAGTCTAGTCTTTGACGGGGGATTAGGACAAGATCCTAGCTCATCCTAATAATAGAATAAGTCTTGTCCTTGGTAGGATGAGGACTCACCAACTTTATTAAAATCTAAAGAAATCTCTAGCCACTAGTGGAATGATTAAAAGTGTCACCCGTCCCTATATTATGAAATAATGTAGGAAAAATATGCATTAGTAAGTTTGAATATACCAAGTATGTGTGGTATACATGAACAAGTAAAGGAACTTAATCAATATGCCATAAGATGAATGACCAATCATAATGAACATGAGTAAATCTTAAAAGCAATTTAAATCATAAGAAACTCTTGGTCAATGCATATCATAAAACTTTATCATAAACTCATAGATTGACATCTCATAACTTTAACTCCAACTTGTGTGGGATAGGATCGTTAACCGAAAACTAAGACTATGTGAGCTATTACATGAAATCCGATGACTCTTGCATTGAGACAAGCTAATGAATCCTGCATCGAAAGAGGGGAGGCTACCTTGCTAGGGCATACTCCAAAAGTAACTATTCAACTGGGCTATGTGAATCCACTAGCTAGGCCATGAAGGCAACCTACGTGAGCAATGTAGTTTTGGACTTTAGGTTGCTACTAGGATTTCCTTGGATAACCAACTGCATTATCTGACCAAATCCCAACTAGAAGTCCTATCGATGCTTTGTCAATATCCCAACGAAAACTCATTAAAACATAATCATAACATAGTAGGGAAAAATAGTAACTACCTATCAATCTATTTTAAAAATATATTAGGAATAGCTCATCTACTTAGTGATTCATAATAATCTATAACTTCGGTGAGAATTGTCGTTATTACAATCTTTAAACATCTTTTGATCTTAACTTTGATCATCATCATAATTTTAAATTTAGAATCATAATTATCAACTTTAACTTATATATAACTTTCATTGAAAATCATTTAACTCATGATCAACTCATAAACTCATCTTAACTTCATAATTATAGCTTGAAAATATAGCTTTATGCATGGGCATCTATAATTAGACTTGAAATCATACAATTAATATGAGAACATGCATATAATGATTATTGATAACATCTAAAATGAAATCAAACCAGCCCAATGCAATTCTTCAAAATTAGGGTTCATAATCAATTAAAAATTGAAAGAAAACTTGAGAAATCTTTGGGACTTAATGGGTGAAAAGATACCATGAATTAATCCCCACATACCTTGCTTGAATTCACTAAGAATTGAAGAATAAACCTTGTAGAAATCAAGAAACCCTAGCTTTAGCTTGAAGAGGAAACCTTGAGAGACTTTGCTCTTGTCTTAGAAATGTTTTGGAGAATGAATTGAATAGGAAGGGAATTTGAAGAATTGAATATTTATAAACTTTGAACTTTGCCATAAAAGTGTCTAGGTTCATTGAACCGAACTTTAGTAAAGAGACAATTACCCTTTATTAAATCTGGATATTTGGCCCGACGGATCCATTTCTATAGGCCGTCGAAGTGTTGATGAGTCGTCTAAATGACTCATCCCGTAGGTGAGAGAAAAATATTATAAATCAAGTCTCTAAAGTTTTGTGATGGGTGGTTATTACGATCCGTCATAGCTTCTACGACTCGTCCTGCAAGTAGTATACTTGGCCTTAAGGAATTCCTTGAACGAGGCCTAAGAAGTCATCCTATGAAAACTTTCTATGGGTCATCTACCGTATAACGGACCGTAATAGTGAGTCGTAGGACCTCTCTTTAAAGTTGGTCCCAACTAACCATAACGATTCCCTCCACGACTCATTTCTATGGGTCATGTAAACTTCCCGGAATCATAGAGACAGTTGTGAACTCAGGTTCAGTTGAAGATTTGAGAATGTTTCTCCTTGGTTCCAACCTTTTGACTTATGAGGTCATATAATATATCCCCCTTGGAAATATTCATCCTCGAATGAGATTTAACTTATCATAAGAAGGACATAGAAAGAGGACTAGCAACCCAAATTGAACGTAATGACATCTTATAATGCATGGAACATGAAAACTTCAACTTAACATTAAATCATAATTCTTACAAATCAACTTTTTCATGAACATGCATGCAAATAAATGAATTAGGAGGAACTGAATATGTAAGAGTTCAATTAGCTAGAATAGGAACAACTTACTATAGGATTGAGTATAGGGAAAGGGGTACAAGTATCGTTTAATCATATCCGCTTCCGCCTCCCAAGTAGCACTTTCCACTTGTTGATTTCTCCATAACACTTTGGCGGACACAACTTCTTTGTTCCTCAACTTCTTAACTTGCCGGTCTAAGATTTCCATCGAAACTTCTTCATAAGTCAAATTTTCCTCAATTCTTAAATATTTGAATGGAACAATGGAGTTTGGGTCACCCACGAACTTCCTCAACATAGATACATGAAACTTTAGGTGAACCATAACCAGCTCAAATGGCAAATCTAACTCATAAGCCACTTTGACAACACGTCTCAATATCTTGTAAGGTCCAATGTATCTAGGACTTAATTTCCCTTTATTGCCAAAGCATATTACACCCTTCATGGGTAAAACCTTCAAATAGACCCAATCATCCACATCAAATTCAAGCTCTCTTTTCCTAAGATCGGAATAAGACTTTTGACAACTTTGAGCCATGTTCAACCTCTACCCTATGAGTCTTACCTTCTTCATAGCATCGATAATAAAATCTAGACCAATCAAGGCCAACTCACCTACTTCAAACCATTCCACCGGAGATCTACATCTCCTCCCATACAATGCTTCGAAAAGAGCCATTTGGATGATAGAATGATAACTATTATTATAGGCAAACTCAATCAATGGAAAATACTCATCTCAACTTCCTTTAAAATCAATTACACATATCCTTAACATATCCTCTAAAGTTTGGATCGTTCTTTTGGCTTGATCGTTGGTTTGAGGATGAAAAGTCGTACTTAACTTAACCTTTATATCGAGAACCTTTTGAAAAGACTTCCAAAAATATAAAGTGAATTATGTACTTCAATCTGATATGATGGACAAGGGCCCACAATGAAGTCTCACCAAATCACGTACATACAACTTAGCATAATCTTTGGCGCCATAGGAAGTCTTAATCGGTAGAAAATGAGCCGACTTGGAGATCCAATCTACAATAACCCAAATAGAATCATGTTGTTTCTTAGTACGAGGAAAACCATTGTGAAATCCATATTCACATCTTCCTACTTCCAAGTAGGAATCTCAATATCTTGGGATAGACCTTTCGGTCTTTGATGCTCGACTTTGAGTTGTTGGCAATTTGGACACTTAGCTACAAACTCTGCTATGTCCTTCTTCATATCATTCCAACAATACGCTTCTCTCAAGTCATGATACATCTTGGTGGAACCCGAATGAATCTAATATTGGGAACTATAGTCTTCATTCAATATAAACTCTCTCAACCCATCAACATTGGGTACACACAACCGACCCTGGTAACGTAGCACACCATCTCCCCCCTTGGGAGAAAGCTTCGATAGCTTTTTTAGCCACCAATTTCTTTAACTTGACCAACATTGGATCTTGGTATAGCTTGGCCTTGACATTCTATACTAGAGATGATTTTGAACCATTATAAACAAGAACAACTCCATCATTAGAATCAACCAAACGCACTTCTAAATGTGCAAACCTATGAACATCTATAATAAATTCTTTCTTATCTTCTTCAATATGTGCTACACTACTCATGGAAAACCTACATAGTGTATCAGCAACCACATTTGCCTTGAACGAATGATACAACACACTCATATCATAATCTTTCAACAACTCAAGCCATTTAATTTGCCGAAGGTTCAAGTATTTTTTCTTAAACATATTGTAAACTCTTGTGGTCGGTGAACACATCCACATGGACACCATAAACATAGTGCCTCCAAATTTTCAAAGCAAATACAATCGTAGCTAGTTCAAGATCATGGTTTAGATAGTTCCGTTCATGTACCTTAAGTTGCCTAGAAGAATAGGCTATTACCTTACCATGTTGTATTAATACAAAACCAAGACCAACCCTTGAAGCATCATAATATACCACGAAGCCATCGAACCCTTCCTGCAAGGTCAAGAAATGAGTGGTAGTGAAATGATCCTTCAACTCTTGAAAACTCTTTTAACATGCTTTCGACCATTGAAACTTCACCTTCTTTTGAGTCAACTTGGTCCAAGGTGAAGAGATTTATGAAAATCCTTTTACAAATCTCCTATAGTATCTGGCTAGGCCAAGAAACTCCTAATATCCAAAGGAGATAATGGTCTAGGTCACTTCTTAACCGCTTTGATTTTCTTAGGATCAATAATAATCCCTTCACTGGACACAATATGACCTAGGAAGGCCACCTCCCTTAACTAAAACTCACATTTCTTGAACTTTGGATATAGTTGCTTGTCTCTTAGAGTTTGCAACACAATCCTCAAGTGACTTGCATGCTCCTTCTCATTCCGAGAGTAAACCAAAATGTCATCGATAAATACAATCACAAACATATATAGGTATTGCATGAACATCCTATTCATTAAGTCCAATAAAGCCAACATGAGCATTGGTCAAATTAAACAACATGACTAGAAACTCATAATGGCCATACCTTGTCTGAAATATCATTTTGGGAATGTCATACTCCCTTACCCTCAATTGGTGATAACTGAAGTGAAGGTCTATTTTGGAGAAGTAACTTGCCCCTTGCAATTGATCGAACAAGTTATTTATCCTCAGAATTGGATAATTATTCTTGATGGTTACCATGTTCAATTACCGATAAGCAATGCATATACACAATGAACCATCCTTTTTTCTAACAAATAATACGAGAGCACCCCATGGGGAAATACTTGGCCTAATGAAACCCTTATCTAATAATTCCTTCAATTGATCATTCAACTCCTTTAACTCTGATGGAGCCATCCGGTAAGGAGGAATAGAAATAGGTTGAGTATTCGGAAGAAGGTCTATATCAAAAGTGATCTTCCTTTCAGGAGGTACACTGGGTAAATCATCATGAAACACATCCGAAAACTCATTTACAAAGGAACTGACTCTAGGATAAGGACTTTAAAATTCTCATCCATAACCCTTACAAGATGGTATATACAACCCTTGGAAATCATCTTCCGAGCATGAAATATAATTGACCTAAATATGGGGTTATTACCCTTTAATTCTAGGATCAGCTCATTAGGGAATTAAAACTTAACTACTCGGGTTCTATAATCAATAGAAACATAACATGCATATAGCCAATCCATACCAAGGATAACATCAAAATCGGGCATCTCAAGCTTAACTAGATCACATAGGGTAACTTTATGAAACACCGTAACCGAACAACTTCTATAGATTCTTTTAGCCACAATCGACTCACCTATGAGAATATAAAATGAGATAGGCTTTAACAATGACTCGGGACTAACATCAAATCTCATAGATACATAAGGGAAAACAAAAGACAAATTTGCACCCGGATCAAGAAAAGCATAAACATCATAGTGAAAGACCTGTAACATACCAATAACAACATTGGGAGACCCCTCCACCTCTTGCCTACCATGGAGGGCATAAAACCTATTATTGCGTTGACTACCCTTTGGTTGAACTTGGCAACCTTGAGCAACTTGTCCTTGAGGACGACCATCTTTGACCTTGCATTCCTTAGCATGATGACCTGTCTTACCACAACAGTAGCACACATTCAATTCGGCTAAATATTCACCCTTGTGCTTCCTACCACACTTCTTGCATGCAGGAGTAACTTGGCTTTTAGGAGAACCTCCTTGAGGTTTATAGATGGGAACCTTATCTTTGTCAAACCTTGGAGTAGTAGCATTAGAAGAACCTTGGCTGGAGTAATTTTGCCGAAAATAAAGACGTCCACCTCTTCCGGACTTAGCATGAGAAAATTTACTATCATTGATCCTTGACCTCTTAGAATCTTTATTTTTACTTTTAGCTTCTCATTTTCTACTTGTTAAAATAGGTCATGAGTCTAGATATACCCATCTCCCGAATCAACATCGCCATTTTGCATTCTGTTGAAACCATATCCAATACACCTGATACGAACTTGCTCATATGAACTCTTGAGTCGGCAACCATGAATGGAGCATATTTTGACAATTGAGAAAACTTGAGGGCATACTCCCTCACACTCATACCACCTTGCTTAAGGTTGGTGAACTTTTGCACCTTAGCCTCCCTCAACACTAGTGGGAAAAGAAATCAAGAAATACTCCCTTGAATGCATCCCAAGTCATGGGCTCGGCTCCTCCTCTCTAGGCCTCTCACTTTTCCATTGATAAAACCAAATTTGGATAACACCCCTTTATTGGTACATAGATAACTCATCCCTTTCAACCAGCTAATCCCTATGATCTCGATAATCTTATGGATTCCATCTACAAACTTATCTGGATCCTCATCAACTTTAGAACCCTAAAACTCCAGAGGATTCATCCTTATGAAATCACGAACTCTTTTCACCGCTGTTCCAATATTTGGGTTCACAGAGCAACTACGTCATGGTTGAATTAAGCCATAACGGCTTGATCAAATACTTGAAAGGCTTCTCAGAACTCGTCATAGGAAACTTGATCATTCATAGGGTCATTCGAAGCTTGTTGCTCCTCTTCAACCAAGTTCATTCTAGTGGGGTATCTTTGTGGAGGCATACTCTAAAAATTGCAAAGGCCAAACATCAGAGGGAAAAGACTTAACTACTCTACCGCACGACATAGATCATGAAAGAAGTGAGACTTTTCCTAAGACGTTTCATTGCTTCCTATTCATAGATGTGGCACGCTTCACACTAATAAGTGGTTAACTCATGATCAACTCATAAACTCATCTTAACTTCAAAATCATAGCTTAAAAATATAGCTTTATGCATGGACATCTATAATTTAAATTGAAATCATGCAATTCATATGAGAATATGCATATAATGATCATTGATAACATCTAAAAATGAAATCAAACTTGCCCAATGCAATTCATCATAACTAGGGTTCATAATCAATTGAAAATTAAATGAAAACTTGAGAAATCTTAGGGACTTCTTGGTTGAAAAGTGCCCATGAATCAATCTCCACATACCTTGCTTGAATTCACTAAGAATTGTAGAACAAAACCTTGTAGAAATCTAGAAACCCTAGCTTTATCTTGAAGAGGAAACCTTTAGAGACTTTGTTCTTGACTTAGAAAGTTTAAGTAGAATCAATTAAATAGGAGGGGAATTTGCAGAATTAAATATTAATAAACTTTCAACTTGTCCATAAAAGTGTCTAGGTTCATTGAACCAAACTTTGGAAAAGACACAATTATCCTTCATTAAATTAAGAAATTTGGCCCGGCGGATCCATTTCTATGGGTCATCAAAGTATTGATGATTTCTAAATGACTCATCCTGTAGGTCTGATAAAAGTATTAAAAATCAAGTCTTTGAAGTTTTATGAAGGGTGGTTCTTACGACCCGTCATATCTTCTACGACCCATCCTGCAAGTCGTATACTTGTCCTTGAGAAATTCCTTGAATGAGGCCTTAGAAGTCATCCTACAAAAACTTTCTACGGGTTATCTATTGGAGAAAGTATCATAATAGTAAGTTATAGGACCTCCCTTTAAGGTTGGTCCCAACAAACTATAACGACTCCCTCCATGACTCATTTCTATGGGTTGTGTAATCTTCCACGACTCATAGAGACAATCTGAAGTTGGGTCCAATTTAAGATTTGAGAATTTTTCTCCTTGGTTCCAACTTTCCGACTTACGAGGTCTTACATATGTATCATGAACAGAATCAATAACATTATACACAACCAAAAACTTGTGTATCATGATATGAGATACATTCATTAAAATTCTGAAGAAGACATTCAACCACCAATACCAGATACAACAACCTTATGTATCAGAAACAGAACCATGAATATTATACATAATAACAGTTTATGTATCAAAAATAAAATCATAAACAAGATACATAATAAAATTTGTCTCACTGAATTAAGGTTATATATCAAAATTGTTATTTAAACATGAGACATTGTACATTATAAGGTCATAATGTATATTAATGTTGAAATGTATGGATTATACATGAAATTCAGAATGCAAAAATGCTATATACATTAAAAATCCAATCATTGGTAGATAAGGGAGTGTTGTAACACCTTCAACTTTTTTCTCCTTTTTTTGAAGCTTTTGCAACTGGAGATTTCGAACTTGCACCAGCATCCTTCTCTAAAAACTCCTCCCGTAATTTCTTCACCATTAAAGGATCATTATGGTTTTTGGATTTATTTTCATCATAACCATCACGACTAGATGAATCAGAATATGGAGTAACAAATTTTCAGTTCGGGGAACTAATTGGGTAAGACCAAATAATGCACAAGAATCCATATGTATCAGAAGTTAAAGATGAAGAACACAAAATTAAAAGAACTTTGATCAAAACCTGGAGAAAAAAATACAAAAGCAACCATGTAGAACTCTCCTACATTTTTACAAATTGAAATTGATAAAGAAGACTATAATGACATGGTTGTAATTCAAAAAATTAGAGATTAAAGTAACTGCTGATACAAGGACTTGAATTTAGGATAGTTAATAGTGATGTGGGAATAGAGGGGTAATGTATCCGAACATTGAAGAGAGAAAGAAGAAAAAAGGATTTTTGAATTTTTTTCAAATGGTAGGGAGTATTAGAGAATATAGTAAAATAAAGTGTGTATTTTGGTAATTTTTCCTCTTTTAAAAATACCATATCAAGGTCAAAAAGTGACACATAAAATATAACAGAGAGAGTGCATTCTTAACATAAGAGTCTACAGAGTACATATGTGTACATTACACACCAAAGTAGTACGTGGAACAAGATCAATAGTAGATAAAGAGGGGCCTCCTCCAGTAGCTAATTAGTTGGTTGTCATGCACCAAAAATAAGGAGTGCACGACTGGCCTCCATACTGGCTGAATCGAGAAGTCGACTGTATAACATCTGAAAATGGAATACTTAGGTGAACCAAGCCACCTGTCACATCCACCTAAATCGATAAGGTTGCAACTAATATAAATGTGAAAAACATAAGTTCAACTAAACTGAGCAATGGAAAGCCGATAAGGCCATAAAACTAAACTAAGCTAAATTGTAAATATACGTCTACAAAAGCCTCTAAAAAGTAACAAACCAAGTGCATGAGACAGGGTCCTGACCTACCCATACCAAACATATAACACAATACTATCAAACTGAAATATGGTCCTGAAAAAAAGCAGCATACCAACTCTTAGCTGAAGTCGGATTCCCACTGTAACTGACCATCAAAGCCTCTACCAGATCCTGCAGCACAAATGCATCATCTCCAGGTGGAGGGATGTCATTATGAATAACATGTACTTATATGTAAGGCTAAAAGCTATAAACATAAGTATATCAAGATACTAAAAAGTAGAGATAAAAACAACCTATCATGACCCAATTTCTTGAGTCATGATAGCCTCGACTATAACCCCAAGTAGGCAAGCCAACCCGTATCCCAGAGCTACAAGTAATGGAAATAAGGGTGGAAAACTAAACCAAAACTTAAAAAATTAACATAAATAACAAAGGAAATAGTGGATGTAAGCCAAAACTATGTACAAATAAAGATCCCTCCAAGAACCTAGAAATCAAAAGACAAAGCTACAACAAAAATGAATACAAGTCCCAAAAATGAACCACATAAATAAGACTATCTCAAAAAGCAAAAAGACTAGTCATAATATATATAGAAGGAGGTGGGTAAATCCAGGACGTCGTGTGCTCACCCTTGCTTTCGGATCAGACTGCAGTAAGCTTGATATCAATGCTGGTGGCTGCTACTCGGCAGAGTGTAGTATGAGTATAAAATAAATAGGTACCCAGTAGATATCATAAGCCGACTGAGCAGGAAAAGTAATAGTAATATGAAATGCTAGAATTTAAAATACAACCAGAAACAAGAGAAAAAATCTAACTAGGATGCACTACTAACACTAAAAGAAAGAGAGAACAACTAACTAAATCCAACCGGGCTCCCATAAACCCAATGGGTACACTCATGCACAAATTTAAGTAAAACCCGAATAGACTCCCAAAATTCTCTAAGCAGGGAAAGGAACTGTCCTAAGTAGGGAAAAATAAATACTCTACTAGACAAAGAAGAGAAATAAATAAAGGGAAAGGGATAAGAAATTGTTGCTTTTGTTAATCCATTGCGTTTTCTATACACTTTGTCTAGTGCTAGTGAAATAGACACAAATGAAGATTTTGATGTTGTTACCTACATAAATGCTGCTGAAATGGTGGATGATACATCAGACAGCTATGAGACTCTAATGTACATTTACATGAAGATCAGGGACAAGAGCGTGATTACGATGGTGGATACTAGTGAGACTCATACTTTTGTTGCCTCAAAAATAGTCAAAGAGTATGGTTTGAAGGTGACTGATTGTGCAATGAGGATGAAGGTAGTCAATTCTTCCATATAGCTAGGCTATGGTATGTCTCTTGACGTGGCTCTGGAAATGGGGCACTAGTCTGGTGTGCATAATCTAACTATTGTTCCACTTGATGATTTCAACCTCATGTTGGGAATCAACTTTATGAGGAAATATAAAGTTGCTTCTATTTCTTATTTAGATAGTCTGATGTTTATGGATGAGAAGGACCTGAGATTCGGGTAAAGAATCCACCCTTATAACGAGGGAAGTAAGAATAATAATGGAATTGTTGCACTACTATCTACTTTCGCTTTTGAGAAAGGCTTGAAGAAGGGTGAGCCGGCTTATCTTGTTGCATTGGTTGAAGTGAAGCCAGATGTGCAAATTGAAGTTCCAGATGCTATTCCTAAGTTGTTGACTGAGTACAAGGATGTGAAGCCTTCAGAACTACCTAAAGAGTTGCCGCCAAAGAGGGAAATTGATCACATGATTGAACTGATTCCTGGATCACTGCCACTGACACAACCTCCTTACCGCATGTCTCCATTGGAGTTGATTGAACTTCACAAGTCCAAGTTGCTTGTTGCTAGAATAATTCAGCCTTCGAAGGCTCCATTTGGTGCCCCTATCCCATTCTAAAAGTAGCAAGAAGTATTCTAAGAATTTGTGTTTATTACAGGGCATTAAATAAAGTGAATGTGAAGAACAAGTATCCGATGTCACTGATTTAAGACTTGATGGATAGGTTATCTAAGGTTAGTTTTTTTCTAAGTTAGATTTAAGGTCTAGCTATCGGTAAGTATGCATAGCGAAGGGGGATTCCCCAAAGACCACTTGTCTTACTAGATGTAGTAGCTGTGAATTCCTTCTAATGTCTTTTGGGATAACTAATGCCCTGACTACTTTCTGTAAATTAATGAATAATGTACTTTATTAGTATCTTGATGACTTTATAGTAGTATACTTAGATTATATAGTCATATATAGTAGGACTCTAGAAGATCATTGGGTGCATTTGAGAAAGGTGCTGCATTGACTTAGAGAATACCAACTTTTTGTCAAGATGTATAAGTTTTCTAGTCATGAAATAAAGTTTCTAGTCCATTTGGTAAGTGAAAACCAAGTGTGAATAGACCCTAAGAAAGTGCAGGCAATTGTAGAATGTCAAGCACCCAACGGGGTTAAAGAACTGAGATCATTTTTAGGACTTGCAAACTACTATAGGAAGTTCATAGCAGGATATTCAAATACGGCTGCCCCATTGACGGATTTGCTAAAGAAGAACATGAAATGTGCTTGGTCAGAATCAAGAGAGAATGCTTTTAATTCGTTAAGAAGGCTATTGCATCTGAACAAATATTGCAGCTGCCTAACTTTGATCTTCCATTTAAGGTACAAACTAACGCCTCTTATTATGATGTTGGTTGTGTGCTGGTGCAGGGTGAACATCCTGTTGTATTTGAGAGTAGAAAATTAAATCCTGCAGAGCAAAGGTATTCTGCTCATGAGAAAGAAATGGTGGAAGTACTCCATTGTCTTCAAATCTGGAGGGTGTACCTACTTGGGATGAGGTTTGTTATTGAGATAGAAAATATGGCTAATACATACTTTAAAAATCATTAAAATGGAGTTCAAAGAAGGCTAGATGGCAAGAGATATTGGCTGAATATGACTTTGTGTGGGTACATAAACCAGGCAAGAAAAACAGAGTGGCTGATGCACTACATCGCAAAGAGGTATTTTCTATTGTTTATGCAATTATTAGACTTGAATTTGATTTTCTTGATAAGATCAAAGTTAGTACACCATATGATTCATTATATTTTATGTTGATGGATCAAGTGAAGGAGAGTACTGTTAGACGATATTGAATTGAGGATGATCTTTTCTATTTCAAATGGGGGGAATTATTGTTCCTCAAGGTTATGGGCTGCAAAGAAAACTCTTGAAATAGACACATGATACTATTTATACTGGGCATCCTGGTGGTGAAAGGATGATGGCATTTCTATCCTGAAATTATTTATGGCCAAAAATGGAAGATGATATTGAGGCCTATATGAAATCATGTCTAGTATGTCAACTGGATAAGACAGAAAGAAGGAAGGAAGCTGAGTTACTTTAGCCTCTACCTATTGCGGAGCGTCCATGGGATTTTATTTTAATTGATTTAATTAGTGGATTTCTAAGAGTGAATGACAAAGCATCAATTATGGTTGTGGTTGACAGGTTTTCAAAATATGGTATCTTTATTGCTGCCCCTACTTTGTGTTTTTCTAAAAGAGATGTTGAGTTATTCTATAAGAATGTTGTGAAGAATTTTGGTGTTCCATTGGATATTGTGAGTGATCATGATGCTAGGTTTACTAGTCATTTATAGATTGTTTTGATCAAAATGATGGGTATTGGTTTGCAGTTCTCAACAGAAAACCACCCAAAAACTTATGGATAGACTAAAAGGATCAATCATCTGCTTGAAGAAAATTTCAGACATTATGTGACTGCAAGTTAGAGGAATTATAGGAAAGACAACAAATCTAAGAACTAAAATGTTGAGCTTTAAATAGAAATTGGGCAAAAATTTGTACCAAGCTTAGGACAGGTTCAAATCTCTATTCATTAGTTATCCTCACCATCATCAAGAAAATGAGGTGTTGGTCCATACCTTTATTAAAGGGTTGGATCCCAACACCAAAGTTCTTTTTGACTCTACTGCAGGTGGACATACATTAGAAAAAATATATAATGATCTCTACACATTTCTTAACCGCATATATCTAGGAAATCATGAGTGGAACGGATGAAACTCTAGGTTGTTGTCCAAAAATAGGCAGGTATGCTTGAGGTTGATGTTGTGAAAACCTTGACAACATAAATTGCAGCAATGCAAAATATGATGTCTATACACTTCAACAACTTGACATTGGGAAAACAACAACCTCTAGTAAATGTGGTTCAGCACCAAAAAATATGGTGGGAAGTGTGTGGCAGCAGTGAACACATGTCAGAATACTGTGGTGCAAATCCTGAATTGGTAAATTTCATAAGGAACACACATATTTTGGAGGCCAGCAGAATTGTGGAAATACTTATAACCCCAGTTGGAGGAATACCCAAACTTCTCTTAGGGTGGAAACCAACAAAATCAGCACCAGGGACAAGCTCTATATAGACAGCTAGGAGGAGGACAACACTACAACCAACAAGGCCAGAGTAGCCAACAAACAAGTAGTGTAGGAAATATGAGTGTGGAAGACATGATTAAAAATCTCATGGTTGATCAAGCTAAGTTGGCAGCTGATATACGTCAATACTAGATCATAACTCAAAATTTAGAGAAGAAGGTAGGGCAGTTAGATAGTGCTCAAAATTCTCACCCACAAGGTGGTTTAGTAGGTAACACTGATCCAAATCCCAAATAGGAATGCTGTGTTACCTGTGGTGGAATCCCACTAGCTGAGTTAGCCCGACTAAGAACAGATAGTAAAGGTAAAGGCAAAGATGCATATGTTGAAGCTAGTGAGTCTAGCTTACCAAAGAAGGATCAGGAACCTAGGATAAAACCACCTCCCCCATTCCCACAAAAATTCAAACAGAAGGAGGATGAATGTTTTGAAAAATTCATAGATATGCTTAAATAGGTACAAATTAACTTGCCTTTAATTGATGTGTTGTAGGGTATTCCAAAATATGCTAAGTTTGTCAAAGATATTGTGGCCAACAAGAGCAAGTTAGCTAAGTTTGAGACAGTAGCACTCACTAAATAGTGTAGTTCAAGAATTTTGAACAAAGTAAAGCTCCCAGCTAAGCAAAAAGATCCAGGTACTTTCATGGTATAGGTAACAATTAGTAAGTATAACAATGCAAGAGGTCTCTGTGATCTAGGTGCAAGTATAAACTTGATTCCTAGATCTATGCTTAAGAAATTAAGCTTGGGAGAACCTAAACCAACTACCATTTTGTTACAATTAGCTGATCGTTCTGTATCTAGACCTGATGGTATTATTAAGGATGTGTTAGTTCAAGTAGGATCCTTATCTTTCCTATTGATTTTGTTGAATTATATTTTGAGCCTGGTCTAGAGGTTCCTTTCTTCTTGGGATATCCGTTCTTAGCAAAAGGGGGATGCACTTATTGATGTAGCCGCAGGTAGATTAACTATGATGGAACATGACAAAGTGGAGGTGTTTGATGTATATTAGGCATTGAAATTGCTTGCAGTTTATGAAGAGTTAACTGTCATTGATGAGGAAGTGGCAGCTCAGCGTATTTTAGCAAAGGAACCCTTAAAGAGAGTATTAGTGGGTCAAGATATTGAGGGTGACATGGAAGCTAAATATCTATCTATCGTGCTCGACATTCCCAATGTCAGTATGTGGAAAAAGAATATGGAGCCCTTAAATAGAGAATTGGGCCCTTAACCCAAGCCATCTCTAGAAGAAGCTCCTAACTTGGAGTTGAAGCGGCTTCCATTCCATCTCAAGTATGCTTTTCTTGGTGTAAATAATACTTTGCATGTAATTCTTTCATTGTCTTTGTCTGATATGCAGGTCACAAAAGCACTTAAATTTTTAAAAGGCACAAAAAGGAAATTGGATGGCAGATGGCTGATTTCCATGGTATCAGCCTAGCTTTGTGCATGCATAGGATCTTCATGGAAGGACATAAGGCAAGTGCAAAACCACAATGTAGGTTAAACCCAGTCATGAAAGAGGTAGTGAAAAAAGAGATAATTAAGTGGCTAGATGAAGGCATAATACACCTAATCTAAGATATCAATTGGGTAAGCTAGTTCAGTGTGTACCTAAGAAAAGGAGAATAACTATAGTGACTAATGAGAAAAATGAGTTAATACCCACCAGAACAGTGACTGAATGGCATATATGCATGGATTACAGAATGTTGAATGATGCCACGAGGAAAAATCACTGCCTAGTGCCATTTATTGATCAAATGCTTGATAGATTGGCAGGCTAAGAGTACTATTGCTTCCTAGATGGATACTCAGTCTATAACAAGATTACCATTGCACCATAGGACCAAAAAAAGACAATTTTCACATTTCCTTATGGGACATATGCATTCAAGAGTATGCCATTTGGTCTTTGCAATATCCCTGCCACTTTTCAGAGATGCATGATGGCTATTTTCCATGATATGGTGGAAGATTTTGTAGAAATATTTATGGATGAATTCGCAGTATTTGGGGAGTCCTTTGATCTGTGTTTGAAAATTTTAGAGAAGGTGCTAGCGATATGCGAGGAAATAAAATCTCATCCTGAACTAGTAAAAATGTCATTTCTTGGTAAAAGAGGGGATTATGATAGGTCACAAAGTATCTAAAGACGGTTTAGAGTTAGAATAGCTAAAATTGAAGTGATAAAGAAGCCACCACCCACCATCTTAGTAAAAGGTGTTTGCAATTTCCTAAGGCATGCCGAGTTTCTTCGGCAGTTCATCAAAGATTTTTCAAAGATTGCTTAACCCATGTGCAACTTGCTGGAAAATAAGGTAAATTTATTTTTAATAATAAGTGTTTGCAGGATTTTGAACTCTTGAGGAAGAGGCTAACTGAAGCCCCAATCCTGAAGCTCCTGACTTAGAGTTACCCTTTGAGCTAATGTGTGATGCAAGCGACATAGCAGTGGGAGCTGTTCTAGGAAAAATGGGGGAGAAGATCTTTCACTCAATTTACTATTCCAGCAAAACTCTTGACTCAGCTCAGGCAAATTACAGTATTATAGAGAAGTAGATATTTGAATTGGTCTAAGCATTTGATAAATTCTAATCTTACCTAATAGGTACAAAAGTGATTGTTTATACTGACCATGCAACTCTAATGGTAAAGGTTTTTCTCAAATATATTGTAAATCCTACTCAGTACTCCCTCTTTCATATAGTTCCATCATGTTTATCTAGTAGTTTACACCCCATTTTCCCTATTTTTACTTTTTTTAAATCTTACCATGTTCATCTCTTCCTCTTAACTTAAGTTCTAACAACTTCATCTTTAACCATACCTCAGACATACATCTGGCAACAAATTCATCCTTTGTTCATTAATCGTACTTTCAAGGCCAATAATCCTAGGAATTTACAGGCTAATCCATAGTTGTTATTAAGACATCAAGAGGATAACCATGTACTAAGGGTAAATAAATAAAAACTATACAACAATTTACATACATAAAGCAGTAAATCAAAGTAATATTATATTTTTTTTGGGGGAGGGGGGGGGGGGGAATTTAGTATAAATTATATTAGACTCACATGATTTAACAGAGAGAGATTTCTCTTTCGGGAACCCTAAAGAACTTTGCAAATAGACTTGGAAAAACTTCAGACAACACACTTTATTTCACACTTTAGTACAAAACAAGGACAAAAGGTTCTGTTTTTTAAACAAAAAGGAAAGGAGAATATGTTGGACATTTTTTGCTTAAGGCTTTTCTCTCAACTCTCTTAACTCTATCTTCCTAATTCACACCACTATTTTTATATAGACTCAAGGATAAGAAAATGAAAGGTTTAAGATATGCTACATGGCCTGATTATTGATGGCCGACAAACTGATAAGATTTTCTTTAATAATGTGCGTCGGGTGATTATTGGGCCCCATTGTCACATGCATTATTAACTTTAATATTTACTGACAGACATGGACAGAAGCATTCTTATCAATAGTTTTTCCCTTGGAGGGTAGTGATAAAGTTACAACACTTTTTACAAGACCTTAGTGGGCATACCCACATGACACTCCTTCTTACTTTTGTACAATAGCGACAAACGTCTTCTTCATGATCTCTTTTTGGTACAAATATCTATCTTCTTTCTGTATTGCCTTTGTATTGAACTATATATCTAAATTATCCAAGGCAATGGAGTCAAAACTCATTCTTGAGTCATCATCTTCATATGGGTCTTGAGCATCTAGATAAATATTATTCCCATAGTCTTTATCTAAACTTGGTGTTCTTATTGAATTGGTGTTGTTAACTTTGTTTGAATTTATTTCGTCATTTTCTGGATTAGGACTGTCTTTACTAATAACATGCTTATCTTGTCCGTGATCTTGAAAAAACTGCTTTAAAGTGGGCTTAATTATGGCTTCAATTTTTTTTATAGCCATATTCTTCTTAGAATTGTCGTTGTGAAAAGTTTTAGGTAATCTTCTTCGTGAGGAAGAAGATCCCTCGTCTTCACTTTTTGGCAAAGTGACAGCCATTAACGGGTTTGATATGTCTTTATCGGCTATCGTTTGAACCAGACTAGCTGTACCTTGATCTGATACAGTAGATTTCTTAACATTCAGATAAGAATACACACTCTTCTCATCTATTTTTGACATGAGATGGAGAACTCATGTCTTCAGTATGAGTACTTGTATTATTTGTTTTGGAAACAAAATTACCTTGAAAGTTTCAAGCTTCTTCAAAAGTCTCATGTTTTCTTGAAAGAGAGCTTCATTTTTGTTATTTAGTCTTTTGAAGGCTTAGGTCATGGTGGAGCAATGATCACAAAAAATAATTTTATCTGTGTCTTTTTGAATGTTGTATTGAGGGTTTGGGTTTGGCTTTGTCTGAGGATTGGTGAAATATAATAGTTTGGACCAAGTATTCCTCTGGCATAGTCTAAAGCTTCAGTGAAATTATTAAAACCTTTGAAAAATGGATTTTTACTCCATTTATTGAGTTTAATCTAGGTCTGAAAAACACCATTTGTTTTACCATGTATAACAACATAATATTTAAATTTATTATCTTTATTTTTGTCTGAAAAATATTGACATAGCGCATTATTTGCAGCAATAAAATATTTAGTGTCTTGTTTATTATAAGCTATCCATATGTAATCTACTAAACATCTCTGGGTTTTGTCTATGTTACAATTTGGCAGTATTCTAAAAGATAGATTACACTAAGGATAATAAATTAAGTTAAATTTACCAAATTAATTCCTTTCCATCATCTCAAGTGTACCTTGGGGTCTAAAATTAGTCTTACCTAATAGTGTCTGAGCGTACGAGTCTGATTGGGCTACACCCTTGCCCTTGTCTTCTGGCTGTTGGCCAGTTGGTCTCATGCTGAAACATAGGTAATATAATTAGTTTTAAGCTGTAATCTACTCAAATGATCATCTAATTCATTGTCTTTTCCTTTTACATATTCAAACACTATATTATTATATATAGATATAACATCCATAAAATTTAACCACCATCATTTACTACTAGCTTTACTATTTATTGTTTGGTGAAATTTTACTATGGCTTCACAGTCTGTTCTAACTAATACTTCTTCTTTATTTAATATGTATAATTTGAAGCTATTTAGTTCATATATTATTGCTAGTACTTCAGCGTCTATACTACTCATATTTTCCTTTTCTTTATATTTTCCACTCTAATATGCGCATATTCTTTCTTCATTTTTACTATTATATTTACTAGGTCTAGTTTTTAAAACTGCTCCCCATCCTAACTGACTTCCATCAGTTTGGACTATGAGATAGTCTGATTCTAGGGGGATTTTTAAGTATGGTATATTTTAACTTTTTCTTTTATTTGTTTTACCAATTTTATATCTTTTGTATTGAAGAGTTTTTGTCCTTTACTTCCTATCTTAGCATATAAAGGTTCATCTATCTTTCCTAAATCTTGAATAAAATCCTAGAATAATTTACAAGGCCTAAGAACTTTTGTAAATCTTTTGTATTGTCTAATTTATCTGGCATATCTAGTACTTTTTTAGCTATATGTGTTTGTTACTTTATCTTTCCTTCTCCTATTATTATGCCCAAGAAATTAATATGAGTTTTGCATAGTTACTTTTTCTTTTTGCTAATTATTATTCCATATTTTATAAATAATGTAATAATAGTTTGTAGATGTCCTAAGTGTTCTTGTATGTTTTTACTAAATACTAGGATGTCGTCTACATAGACTAATATAAAATTTTTGTAATCCCCAAATAATTCATCCATTTTTCTTTGGAAAATGGTGGTGTTGTATTTAAACCAAAAGGCATAGCTAACCATTCAAAATGTCCTTCTGGACAAGTGAATGCAGTCCACTCTATACTTTATGGGTGAATTTTTACCTGCCAGTATCCATCTTTACAATCGAACTTACTAAATAATTTTTTACCTTGTATCCTATTGATTAGTTCATTTTTATCTGGTAATTTATTAGCATCTGTTCTGGTATTATTACTTAATCTCTTATAATTTATTACCATTCTGGCTTTCTCTCTTACTTGTTCACTATGGTTTGTTACCATGAATGCAATAGATCTATGTTTAGAAGTAGATCTTCTTATAAGATAGACCTCAGGTCGGGCTATTATCAATTGAAACTGAGAGAAAGTGACATTTCGAAGATAGCCTTCAGAACCAGGCATGGTTATTATGTGTTCCTAGTTATGTCCTTTGGTTTGAATAACTCTCTTGTAGAATTATTAGACCTCATGAATAGAGTGTTCAAGCAGTATCTACCCTTATTTCTTCTTGATATGTCTTTGACATAAGTGTGGTGATATGATGGTAAGGTAATACAATAATAAGGTTATGATACCGAGCCCATAATGGGCTAGGTATGATATATGTAGTGATAACTCCTTGAGGAAAAGTAGAGACTAGGTAAAGTTTATTCTTTTTCTTCCTTTGGCATGTCCTAATTGTAAGTAAAATGTGATACTAGCTCTGGGTAACTCCACTTTTAAATCCTAAATGTAATTTGTATCTCTTATTCACTTCTGAATGCCAAACTCTTGTAGTAAGTTGAACTACTTTCCTTGAACTCCATAGGTTGAGAAGTACTGGATACATAAGCTCCTAGTCCTAAGGACTATGTGATAACGGGTATCTCTGATTCTATGAATTGTTAGTATTACTTTAGCACATGTCTAGGATCCTTGAGATCCTAAGTGATATAGGCCTCAATGGCATTTAGATGGCAGTCGAGATGGCTACACTACTATTCTGGTCCTTGGACGATAGCTTAATCTTCTTACATTGTCGAGTCTTTGATAATGATTTAGATTGTATATGGTTACTCACTACTTGATTCGTGTATACTATAATACATCTAACACCGAGTCCCACAAAGGGCCGAGTATGATATATGATGATTATAACAACGAGTCCTATAAAGAGCCGGGTATAGTGTATGATGATATGATGACACTGAGTCCCATAAAGGGTTGGGTATGGTATATGATACGTGGATTAGGCCGAATGTTCCTCAGCATTACTATTTGATACGTGGATCGGGCTGAATGTTCCTCGGCATTACTATATGATACGTGGATCAGGTCAAACATTCCTCGGCATTACTATATGATACGTGGATCGGGCCAAATGTTCCTCGGCATTACTATATGATATGTGGATTAGGCCATCATTCCTCGGCATTATTATATGATGTGTGGATTGGGCCATACATTCCATGGCATGTACTTACTGTATACATGGATCGAGATGTACATTCCACAGCCCTAATAATATGTATGTGCTTATGATAAAAGAATGATGTAGATGGTACACCGAATCCCCTAACGGGCCGGGCACAGTATATGATGGTAATATGTATGACTTTCTTTTATATGATGCGAGTACGATAAATGGTTAAATGTTATACTTGCCCCCTGTATCCCTATGCCAACTGTAATCTTATTATGATGTCTATGCTTTACATACTTAGTAAATATGTCATACTGACCCCCCTTTCTTCGGAGGACAACATTCATGCCAGCAGGTATAGATACACACTTTGGGGATCTGTCAGCGTAGAGTTCCACTCAGCAGTTCAGAAGCGCTCTATTGTGCTGGAGCCTAGTTTTGATATTAACCTTTGATGCATATATTTATTTGTTCACAGGTACAGCGGGGGCCCTGTCCCACTTTATGTTACTGTTCTTAGTCTTAGAGGTCTATCGATATATATGTGGGTTGTATATGGGTTGTATATGCATGTATGTACAGTGGTGCCTATGATAAGCCTCGCCGTCTTATATGTTATCCTGCCTGTTGATGTGCTATAACTTAAATAGGGGACAAATTTATTTATAGATAGTCGGGATATACGCGAGTGCCCAGTTTGAGCACCCGTTATGGCCTACCTGGTTGGGTCATGACAAAAGTGGTATCAGAACAGTTTGGTCCTTGGAATGTCTACAGACCGTGTCTAGTAGAGTCTTGTTTATCAGTGTGTGGTACACCACATATAAAAATAGGAGGCTATAGGACATTTAGGATGTTACCTTTCTTTCTTGTCTTAGATAGTGCGATAGAGCACAACCATAGGAAATAAAATTCCTTTTTTTCTAACCTTTGGTTTCAGCTGAAGAACGACATTGACAGAAGAAAGTGATGGAGGCATGCTGGGTAAGGTAAGAAGATTGAAATATGATTGAAATGTAAAGTTGAAAATTGAAAGAAAAAGTAGACAGGAAAATATAATGGGTGCAGTTCGAGTTGGACATACAAGGTAAGTCCATCATTTTATACTGTTGTTGATATTGGGTGCCTTGTGAGGCTGTGATATGAATATATATGTATTGGCCCTATGAGGCATTGTTGGTATTTCTTGAGTGCAGGTTTTTGATAGGAAGGAATATAGAGGAAACTCTGGCGAATTTTTTTTGGAAATAGAAAGAGAATGATATATAAGGTTGTAATATATCTTGAGAGATCGTATCCATGGTAACGATAAGATCCGACTAAAGTAGGAGTACAAATGACTTTGGGAAATAAGTTAATTGTAATATGGGTGGAAAGTAGAAGGTCAATACTGATATGGTGAGAATAATGGTGATAGATATGAATGTCTTAAGATAGCCTATGAGGTATTAAGGATGAGAATGATGAATAAGGATAAGGGGTTAAGTACGCTTGCTCCACTAGGAGAAATTAGACTAGAGTAAGGATCGTGAATAAAAAATAAGAAATATTACCCTCCGGGATTGACCTTGAGCAGAATATAGTGTTAATATAATGAGGATCATCATGAAAGTACGTATATGATTGTGAGTAAGATTAGGAGTTAGCATCGGGTACACGATAAGGATGAAAGTTCATGAAGTAGAAAGGGGTATTGTGTATACCTCCACTTTGGAAATAGTGGGATCCCTCGAGGATAAGGATTGGAAAATTGCAAAACAACTGAGGCATTGTGAAATTATTAAAGGAACAAGTGGTATCCTTTGGGACAAAAAAGAGGTCATAAAAAAACGTGAAACATGTGTCATCAGAGTATAAGTGCCCCCGAATGGAGAATCGGACACGATTATAAGCACTAGTAACATACTGATTGGGATGAAGGAAATGTTACTTCGACTAAACTACTACATTAGTTATATGACTCAAGTATCAGTACTTGGACTAGATTGGGTACTAGTTATTGAGAATTCTGAGCACCCTATGGTTATATTAAGGTTTCTTACAGGGGCAACCTAAAGTATAGATGAGTTAACAGAAGGTGTAGACATGGTGCAGTATGTCAAATGTGTTGGAACAGAATCATATGCATATAAATAGTTGAAAATAAATAGAGGATGATATGGGTACACGCTAAAGGGGGGAAGTGGACAAGAGAAATACAAGCGTGTGAGGAAATCAACTGATACTGTACTAGGTTGATGGGACCGCTTAAATTTCAAGCGAGATCCCATAGTGGCACGAGTTATCAAGAGCTCAAGGCCAATAATAAATAGACAGAAGCCGCGGTATCTGAGACCGTGCGAAGAATCATGGGTGCCTATAAAAAAGGTGAATATGATAAGAGAGTAGGACAGAGCAAACTAAGGGCCGCAAAAAGAGTTGTAGGGTCGTGTTTGAATAAAGATTAATATATGGCAACAGTGTCATTGGTCGCTAATATCAGGATGTATAAGTAGCAAGGAGAATAGAAAATCTCCTAAAGTAGGAAATGAGGAGACCAAGGAGTACGTAAAGGAAGAAAAGAAAGAAGTAGGATAAAATAGCATTAGCATGAGCAAGTTCTAGTATGAAGTCGATATGTAAAGAAAGATGGGCTGGGAGACAAAAAGACTGTGCTTACCTCATAATAGTGGTATAAGAGTAGTTGTGCAACCTACAAATAGTTATAGACAGTATAAGACCAAGCAGAGGAGTACATGATGAAAAGGAGTTATGATATTTTGGAGATGTTATAGAGGAATACGAAGAGAAGTTAAATCAAATGGCCAAAAAGGATACAGTAATGGTTGAATTAAAGATCTATCCCTACACCGGTTGTAAGAGAAAAGAAGAGAGGGCAAGGAAAAACATGAAGACTAGCAAGAAAATGCTATGGTAAATCTTGGGCTAAGATGAGTGCCTTCACACATTATTGCAAGGATGAAATGGAACATGACACGAGGACTTCCTAGGGGGGTCACCTATCCTAGTACTACTCTCGTCCAAGTATATTTAACTTCAGAATTATAGTGGGATCTGGTGTGTTAGTGTTGTTATGATCGCACGAGATGGGAGAATCCAAACTAGCGGCGAAGTAACAACATGAGATTATGTAGTTAGAGTGTTATAAGTTACGATAAGGGAATTGTAAAAGAGCTTAAGCAAAATAAATAGGATTAGACAATTACTAATAAATGGCGCACTTGTATGCCACAATTCTTCAATATAATACCAATTAATGATAAGGCAAACCACGGAACGACTATACAGGTCATTGTGTGAGGGGACTTCAGCACAACTTAGTAGCCAACTCTGATGGGCAAAAAGCAAAACCCAAAAGGAGAGGGTACCAGTTGATGTCATCTAAAGAAGGCAAGAAGTAATATATAAGGTCAAAGATTCCACAATACGACCTTGGATACAAGACTCACTTTGCACTCCTTGGACAAATAATTCTATATGGAATGTTATCCACATATTAATAATATCAGCCTCTGTTCCTTCAATCAAGGACTACCTGTCCAGTCGAGATTGTGTAAAATTATAGGTTAAGTGAGTGGTAGGACCTTACGGAGTCCCCATAGCTATTGTCCCCGATGAAGGAGCCTAAGTAATAGTTAACTACCGAAGATCAGTCCATGAAGAAATTATTTCAGTTAACTACCGAAGATCAGTCCGCGAAGAGATTGGGAAGACAAATAGGTCTTCGTACACCATTTTACCCTCAGACTGATGGACAGACTAATCTTGGTAGGTACATGGTATACGATATGTTGCGGGACTATATGGTTGACCCCAAAGGTAACACGGACAATTGCCTACCACCTTTCAAGAGTACTTACGATATTAACTATCATTCCAGTATCCAGGTGGCCCCATATGAGGCTTTGTATGGCAGATAGTGTAGGTCGCTAATTAGTTGGTTTGGTGTTAGTAAAACATGACTAATAAGCCTAGACATGGTTCAATAGGTGGTATAGAAGGTGAAGCTTATTCAGGAGAGATTATTAGTAGCATAGAGTCGATAAAAGTCATACGTGGATAATTGATGTCGATCTCTAAGGTTTTAAGTTATAATTAAGCACTGTTGAAAGCATCGCCCACAGAGAAAGTGATGAGAGCCAATAAGAAAAAGGACCTTAGTCCGAGATGCATTAACCTTATCAGATCCTCCGCCAAATAGGCAAGGCTGCCTATGAGCTGGACTTACCAGTGAATTTGGAAGCGGTATATCCAGTCTTACATGTATCAATGCTTTGCAAGTATGTTGGTAAGCCAACCCGGGTATATCCCATAGAGGGTATCCAGGTCACAGAGGAGTTATCCTACGAGAAGTAACCTATCGCCATCCTGGGTTGGCGAAGTAGAAGATTGTAAACTAAGGACGTAGTTTCCGTCAAGGTATTATTGCAAAATAAAAATTGTGAAGAGATGACCTGGGAAGCGGAGGAGGAAATAAAACACAAGTATCCATACCTACTCCTTATGCTATAGGTAATCGCAACCTTTGGTACTCTGATACTGATAGCTAGATGAAAGTATATGTTATTGCAATTGAACAGAGAAACTCTCCATATAGTCTGTATAAGATCTTGAGGAAGGTTTTGGTTCACATTCGAGGACGAAGGTTATAAAAGAGATGGTTTGAGTGTTACACCCCATACTTTTGTACCTTGGAAAGCATTCTTAAGTCTGTTGAAAGGCTCTTAAGTTTCTTGGAAGGATCATAAGCCTCTTAAGTTTCTTAAGGTTTCCTAAAGTTTCTTAAAGCTTATTAAAGCTTCTTAAGACTTCTTAAGAACTATTAAGATTATTAAGAGTTACCATGTGAGCCAGATAATCTATAATGCTATCAAACAACTCTAAGGAAAGGAGAATGTGATACCCCATAGTAGAGAAGATTGAAAATAGAGTTAGAAGAATCCAGAAGAAGTTGGAGACCAAACAATGAGTTGTAGGACTCGACTTATTTACGTAAGCTTCCAACTTGGAAATATTACATACTTAATCTACTGGAGTACATACCAAGCTTATGTAGAAAGTATTACATAGGTTCATAAAAGATGACGAGATTACAAACCTATGAGGGGGAAAAGAAAGTGCCACATGGAAGCATGGGAGAGTGCCACATGGAAGCAGCTGGGAGTGCCACATGGAAGAAATTGGAGCAAAGGGGTGGGCCCCCACATTCCATGTGGCATCCTGTGATTGGAGAAAGGGATGTGTTGGCCCAATGAGGGCTTGACATGTGTCACCACTTAGGGCTTGACATGTGTCACCACTTAGGGGTTGACACGTCTCACCCCCCCTAAGGTGGCCTATATATATATATTTATTTGATGAATTTAATTCATCCTTATCCTTTAAGCTTCATCTTTATCAAAAAAAGATTTAAGAAAAGAAGAGAAGAGAAAACTTAAAGCTAGAGAGAGAGCTACGGTTTTGGGAAAAAAGGTGAGTTCTTCGATTTCTCTCACTGAATTAATTATCTAGGGTGTACCACATTTTTATGAAGGTTCTATTAATTAAAATATATGGTTTGTAGCAGCCCAAAACATTAGAAAACAGCCACAAAATTTTAGGCGCGCTAAAGGAACTTCCGAGGCAAATTTTGACGAGTTTGATGAGTTTCGGGAAAGGTAAGGGATTCCCTTTAAAATTGGAGTTTATGATATTTCTATGAGGTATATTATATGTCTTAAATAAGGTTCGAAGTGGAAAAATTACATAAGGATGCTTGACGTTAGAAACAAACTAAATTCAAATGGTTATAGCTAAATCGAAGTTGAGTAGTGGGTTGTCGTTGTGGTGCTGCGGGTGAAACTGGTTGAGTTGCGTGTTGCAGGGATTTAAAGTGTTATAAAAAGGGTGTGGGTGCTTCTGGTTGCAGATACACAACTCTCAATTTGGTATGGTTAATAATTTTACGAAATAAAGATTAAAAAACTCTATTTACGTATCGTTGTTTGGAGCTAGTTGTTTAGAGATTGTATTGTGTAAGGTTGAAGTGATTTACTTGTAAATATGCTTCTGGTTGTTTTTGGTGGTATGGTTGTTGATATTGTGTCCGTGTTGAAATCTCGGGGATGTTGAAGTTATAAGGGAGATGTTGCCCGATTTTTGGTAGATTCGGAACTAGTAACAAACTAGTCGAGGGTAATGGATAAGGAAATAACTCCTATGAGTACTTGGGTGTAGATTTGGAAATTGGAAAATGAAAGGTCATTAACCTTAGTATTACTTTCATTTTAAATAGGTTCAAGAAACGACGAGGCGAACGTGTAAGAGTAATCTGTAAGAGGTATGTGGAGCTTACCCTTTCTTTTCTTTTGGCATGTCTTAGCCTTAAGTGATTGATATACAAAATGTGGGGATAATTCCATTCATATAACCCAAAGTATGACTCATTAGTCTTATTCACTTCTCGATGGTAGAATTCCTATACTAGTTGAGTTATTGCTTCTCAAGGCTTCTATATGATGGAGAGTAGTAAGTATGTGAAGTTATCTCCTTTCTCTTTGCATGTTTTGGCATAAGTACGTAGAGCTACCCTTCTTTTCTCTTGATATATCTTTGACATAAGTATGGTGCTATGATGGTAAGGTAATGCAATAATAAGGTTATGATACCAAGCCCATAATGGGCCGGGTACAATATATGTAATAATGACTCCTTGAGGAAAAGTATAGAGTAGGTAAAGCTTAATCATTCTTTTTCCTTTGGGATGTCCTAATTGTAAGTAAAATGTGATATGAGCTCTGGGGTAACTTCACTTTTAAGTCCTAAATATAATTTGTATCTCATATTCCCTTCTGAATGTCAAACTCTTATAGTAAGTTGAACTACTTTCCTTGAACTCCATAGGTTGAGAAGTACTGTATGCATAAGCTCCTAGTCCTAAGGACTATGTAACGATGGGTATCTCTGATTCTATGAACTGTTAGTATTACTTTAGTACATGTCTAGGGTCCCTGAGATCCTACGTGATATAAGCCTCAATGATATTTAGATGGCACTCGAGATGGCTACACTAAAATTCTGGTCCTCAGCCAATAGCTTAATCTTCTTACATTGTTGAGTCTCTGATAATGATTTAGATTGTATATGATTACTCACTACTTGATTCTTGTATACTGTAATACATCTGACACTGAGTCCCATAAAGGGTCGGGTACGGTATATGATGATTATGACACCGAGTCCCATAAAGGGTTGGGTATGGTATATGATGATATGATGACACCACATCCCATAAAGGGCCGGGTACGGTATATAATCTGTGGATCAGGCCGAATGTTCCTTGGCATTACTATATGATATGTGGATTGGGCCGAACGTTCATCGACATTACTATATGATATGTGGATCAGGCCGAACGTTCCTCAGTATTACTATATGATATGTGGATCGGGCCGTCATTCTTTGGTATTATTATATGATGTACGGATCTAGCTGTACATTCCCCGACATATACTTACTATATATATGGATTGGGATATACGTTCTACAGCACTAAAAATATGTATGTGCTTATAATGAAAGAATGATGTAGATGGTACACCGAGTCCCCTAACAGGCCGGGCACAATATGTGATGGTAATATGTATGACTTTCTTTTATACTATATGAGTACGATAAATGGTTAAATGTTATACTTGACCTCTGGATCCCTATGCCAACTGTAATATCCTTATGATGTCTATGCTTTATATACTCAGTACATATGTCATACTGACCTTCCTTTCTTCGGAGGCCTGCATTCATGCCCATAGGTACAGATACACACTTTGGGGATCTATCAGCGTAGGAGTTCTACTCAGCAGTTCAGAAATGCTCCATTGTACCGGAGCCAAGTTTTGGTATTAACCTTTGATGTATATATTTATTTGTTCATGAGTATGGCGAGGGCCCTATCCCGCCTTATGTTACTGTTCTTAGTCTTAGAGGTCTGTGGACATGTATATGGGTTGTAAACGGGTTGTATATGTATGTATTTAAAGTGGTGCCTATGATAAGCCTCGCCGACTTATATGTTATCCTACCTGTTGATGTGGTATAACCTAAACAGGGGACAAATTTACTTACAAATAACCAGGATATACGCGAGTGCCTAGTTTGGGCACCCGTCACGGCCTATAGGGTTGGGTCGTGACATTGAGTTACTCAGGGATTATGACAAGAGTATTCTCTACAACCTAGGTAAAGCTAATATTGTTGATGATGCTCTTAGCAGGTTGTACATGGGGAGTACTGCTCATGTTGAGTAGGAAAAGAAAGAGTTGGCTAAGGAAGTGCATAGACTTGTACGTTTGGGAGTTTTCCTTGTGGACTCAGATGATGGTGGTGTAGTTGTTAAGAATAGGGATATGTTTATTAGTTGTGGAGGTAAAGTAAAAGTAGGACTAAGACCTTATTCTACTTTAATTGAAACAAGATGTTCACAAATAAAAAAGGGTGGCTTTTCCAAAGGGGGAGATGGAGTGTTGAGGTATCGAGGCAGATTATGTGTTTCGAGTGTTGATGGTCTTCGATATAGAATAATGGCAGAGGCCAATACTTCCAGATGTTTAATTCATCCAAGTTCTACCAAAATGTAACATGACTTGAGAGAAGTCTATTAGTAGAATGGTATGAAGAGAGATATAGTAGACTTTGTGTCCAAATTGTTAAAAAGTCAAGGTTGAACATTAAAGGCCTTGTGGTGTAGCTTAGAATATAGAGTTGCTAGAGTGGAAATGGGAGATGATCAATATGGAATTAATTACAGGCGTACTGCTATCTCACAGACATCATGACTCGATTTTGTTGATTGTGGATAGGGTTATCAAATTAGCCCACTTCATACCTGTTAAGACTACATATTTAGTAGAAGATTATGCCAGATTGTACATTCAAGAGATAGTCCGACTTCATGAAATCCCCTTGTCTATCATCTCAGACAAAGATGCTCAAGTCACTACTTAGTTTTGGAAGTCATTTCAAAAAGGTTTGGGTTTAAAGGTAAATCTTAGTACTGCTTTCCATCCTTAGACAAATGGTCAAGCGGAGCGTACAATTCAGACTCTTGAGGACATATTGAGAGATTGTGTCATTGATTTCAAAGGTTGTTAGGATGATCATTTACCTCTTATTGAGTTTGCATATAACAATATTTTTCATTTGAGTATTCAGATGTCTCCTTATGAAGATTTTTATGGAAGGAGATATAGATCACTAATTGGTTGGTTTGAAGTTTGTGAAGCTGAGTTAATAGGTCCATACTTAGTTCATCAAGCTATGGGGAAAGTTAAAATCATTCAAGAAATATTAAAGACACCACAAAGTCGTCTAAAGCCTCACACTGATGTTAGGAGAAGAGACTTGGAGTTTGAGGTGAATGATTGTGTATATTTGAATGTTTCACCCATAAAGGATGTTATGAGATTTGGGAAGAAAGGGAAGTTTAGTCCCTGTTACATTGGTCATTACCAGATTAATAAGAGACTTGGCAGTGTAGCTTATGTGTTAGAGCTGCCATCAAAGTTAGCCGTCGTTTATCCTTTGTTTCACATTTTGATGCTTAAGAAGTGTTTAGGAGATTCTTCACTCATTTTTCCTACAGAAAACATTAATGTGAAAGATAGCTTGTCCTATTAGGAAATTCTAGTCCATATTCTTAATCATCAAGTTCGTAAATTGAGGACTAAAGAGGTCGCTTCAGTCAAAGTCTTATAGAGGAATTAGTTTGTTGAGGAGGCTACATGGGAAGACAAGGAGGATATGAAAGACAAGTACCCACATGTATTCATTCCTCCTAATGTTGAGATTGAAGGTAATATTCCTATTCCTATCTCAGAGTTTAGTGCTTTCTTCTGTATTTGAGTAATCATTCTTGAGTTTGATTTTTTGAGATTCTTGCATTTCATTCATCCATTGAGTAAATTCTTAGCTTGGTAATTATTCGAGGATGAATAATCCCAAGAATGAGATATGGTAACAACCCGTATTATTCTAGCTTAGATCAAGTTTGAGAATCCAAAGAAAAGTTTGAGAAAACCACTATCCAGTGGCCCACGAGTGGGACCTATGACCTATAGAAGTTTCTACTAGCGGTAGGTGGGACTATTAGAGTCCCCCAAGACTTAGAAAAAATTTGAGTTGTTGAGCACCATCTTACGATCCGTCTTTATGACCCATAGGGTCAATCGTAGAGTCATGTGACACATTCTAGTAGCTACTGGAATATGCAAAAGTTCTTACGACTGGTCCTATGACCTGTAATAATATCTATGGACCATAGGACAATTTGTAGACCCCCAACCCTCAAAGCCTTGCACACTTTCACGAGCACCTTCTACGGCTTGTAGAACTTCCTACAATCCATAGAAGGGCATTTGTAGACCCTGAAGACTAATTCCAGTAAAGTCCAATTTTGGTACTAAGTTTCTATGAGGACTCTTCTATGGCCCATAGAAAGACCCTTAGTGGTCGAGGTTTAATTTTTAATGAGGTTTAGTATGGTCTTTTCCCACCTTTCCCTAACCAAAACATGACGTTTTAAAAGTAATCAAGGAATGATGAGGCTGAAGCTCATCGAGGTCACTTGAGACTCATTAAGTGATGAATGAGCTCACTGAAAATATCAGAGAGTTCTTGTCAGAACTCAAGAAAGTGTGGCGAGGTGAGTTAGAGGCAGGTGACTTATCGATTGAATTGGCAAGCACGACTAGTATTTCCTAAGAGATCAGAGATTTTTACTCAGATACTGAAGTCAACTTTGTTAGAAAAAAGAGAAACGGTGACTCACTGATTGTGTCGACGAGCACGTCTGATCTCTCCTAAAAGAGCAGAGATTGCTGCTCAAGACCTATGAAAAGTTAGTGATGCAAGGAATGTTCGATGACTCACCAATCAGTTTGGTAAGCTCGACTAACATTGCCGAGTAGATCTCCGATGGTTTCCTTTGTATTTTTTAATTATTCCTAAGACCCCAAACCTCCCCATTCCCTCTCAATCACTCTAAATAAAAAACACTCTCTCAAAGTCTTCTCTCCCAAGGTCAAGATTAAGGTTTTCAAGATTTAAGTCTCCTCTTCCAAATTCACCTAGGGTTTTTATCAAAATATGTGTTGAATTTTATCGATGGATCCCTTTCTATCCATTGAGTCCCAAGAAACTTCAATTTCTCAAATTATGTTTTCCCCAAATTCTAGGGTTTCGTAATTTCTGTTGGGTTCTTGTTGAATTTCAATTTTCTTCCATGTTGATCTTATTATGCATGATCTGATCATAATTATATGTTTTTAATGATTTTTACATGAATCTATGCCACATGAGTATTTTTATTATGAAATCAAGCTTTGAGATTCTGCATGCATTATGAATTAAAGAGTTTACAATTCAAGAAAGCTTTCAAATAAAGTATCAATTAGTTTTTATAAAATTGAGGCTTCCGAAGGAAGTACCTCCAATGATGAAAGAATGATATGATTTAGCCACTTTCAATTAAAGTGCTTTTTGTTATTATGAAAAAGGCTATCATGATTTAGATGCTTTAGATAAGGTTCTCCTATGAGTATTTTGTGAAATCATGATTTAAAAGAGCTATTCTTATGATGTAAATTTATGAATAATTTGGTATTACTAGATTCTTACCACTTCAAAGATTATGAATATGATATGATTATATATGTTTTTTGTTGGAAATTTACTTAGCACCGAGTAGACTTTGAGATGAAGGTTCACCCGCTAGTAGAAGCAGAGTTCTTTAGTAGCAATCCCCTTATTCCAGAAGTACGTATCACCGTATGAGTAAAAAGGATCACACGTTAGTTGAGGCTTGACTCCTTAGTCATTCACCCATTAGTTGAGGCTTGACACTAGCTAGTGGATCCACCTAAGCCTAAGATTATGGTTCGTACCTTGCCAAGTAGGACACTCTCTTTTTGGTGTAGGAGCAATACATTGAACTCTCATATTATATATCACATGGTTTATGTATGTTAATGATATCTCCCACAATAGTTTATGATATGACAATAGACTTATGATATGATTATGACTCTTTTAGAGATATTACATTGACCTCGTATATGTTTTATTAACTTATCTTATCAGATTATGTCATGTTTTACTTGGTCATTGCATTAGCATATTTCCAGAATTATCATGCCATTATGATTATATTTATACATGTTCTCCATATTCAGTATATTCCATAGAATTGACTGTATACTTTTGTCTATATTATCTCATAATATTGGTTCTGATGCACATCCTTCGAGCTGCGGTTAGTACTGGATTTTGCCATCTTACACTATGTTTGGTGAATCCTCATGATTTGGAAAAGTACCACTTATGAATTTTATGTTCATTGAAGTTCAGTCTTTCAGTTTATAGATTGTTAGAGTGAGCTAGGAATATGTCCTAGCAACTCACCTATGTAATAAAGGCTTATGCCAGACATTAATTTTTTGCATCATAGTCTTGTACTCAGATTTTGGTATTATGTTGAGTTGAGATTTTGAGACTTATATTCTACCTTATCTCTTATTATCGATTATGTTGTTGTCTTAATGTCATACAATGTCAAGTGGTTCATTTAGAGTCTCTCAGAATTTTATTCACCATGTCACGTCTAGGAGATAGTCTTGGGTCATGATTGTCACGATTATGATTATGTTGGTTGTTTTTATTTTTCTTTGACATCTTATTCGTAGTTAAATATGTGAATAGATCAAATCTTAAGAAAATTGAAAATTTTACATATGGTACTATTCCGCATGTACTTACGACCCTTTTGTCAGAGGCGCTGCATTTTTTAATTGATACAAACTTAGGTATGCAGATACACAATAACGCAACACATTAAATTCTCCACCTCTTGATTTTGGTGAGCCCCACTTTGATTCAGTGATCGAGTATTTATTATACTTAGTATTATTAGCAACTTAAGGTATGCCAGGGGCCTTAACCTTGTAGACAATATTCAATATGGAGAGATAATTCCATTTTATAGATCGCATAATTTTATTTTCAATTATGGATCCTATCCCACATATGTATATGAGTATTATGTTATTTTATGATCTTCAACTATGTCTTAAAAATCCTTTGATCATTATGGTATTCCTCATGGTTTCCCTTATCCTCTTTATCATATATATTCTTGATCATTGCATCTTATGATTCATATTGCATGTCATGCCCACATACTTAGTACATTCAAATGTATTAACACATATGTTTTCCTACATTATCTCATAATGTAGGGGTTGAGGTTGAGGATCCTATCCATTCACGTGACTAGTTGAGCTTTCTTATGAAAGGAGTTATGGTGAGTCCTCATCCATCGAGGACTAGTTATGAGTTTTTGTTGTTTTACTTCCAAAGACATTTATTTTTTTTATATTGAGGGTGATCTAGGGACATGTCTTATCCCCCGCCCATGTTCATGATTAGAGGCATTAATTGGATAAATATTGAGTCTATGTTATCAAGTTATATTCTATGTTTATGATTCCTGATTTAGACTCTCTTATGATGATGTTTCTGCATATACATTTTTCCTTATCCATGCTTTAGGATATGATAAGATGCTTGGTTGGAGCCCTTTGGGGTTTCAATCGTCGTGTTACGATTAGGCCCTAGGTCAGGTCATGACAATGGGTGAGAAGTTGCGCTATGGTCAACAAGGGTGCCCAAATCCTCCTGAAAACTCCTCCAAAAGTTGGAAATGAAAGAGAAACCTAATCTGAGATGATAGTTATAAGAACACCATGAAAGCAAACTACCTTCCGAATATAGATACGAGCCAACCTCTCAACACTAAAGGAATTCTGAACGGGGAGGAACTTTGCTGGCTTGGTCAATTAATCCACAATGATCTAACTATTATCAATGCCTCTAGGAGTCTGAGGCAACCCTATAAAAACGTCCATGGTTATATGATCCCACTTTTACTCTAGAATAGTTAACCTCTGAAGCTCACCAAAAGGCCTCAAGTGCTCAACCTTCACTTGCTGACAACACAAGCAATGAGACACATAGTCCATTATATATTATCTCATGCAAATCCACCAATAGTGCTATCTATGATTGTGATACATCTTTGTTGTGCCTAGATGGATAGAATACCTAAAATCATGGGCCTTACAAAGGATTACCTGAATCAAAACCCTAACTATCACAACACATAAGAGACCACCAAACCTCAAGACCCCATCTAAATCTAAGGTAGACTTTTTAACATCACCTTAAAAAACCTACTCTCGGAGAGCTACCAAGTCCTTACCCTCAAACTAACAACTACAAATCCAATCTAGAAGAGATGACTAAACTTTGACATAAGCCAACACCCGCCTAGAATCCAAAATATCAATTGAATCATGTTGTTGGATAAATACTGGATGTCTAAATACAAAGTTTGCTCTAAAATAGCTAGGAAGGCTAGACTACCCATAATCATCTCTTTCCAAATCAAGGTGCCTGCTACTATATTCACCTTACTCAGGCGGTAGAGAATAGAGATAGGTCATAGTAGTGGTTCTTAACCACTAAATTTTGACTAAGTGTCAAGATATTCTATGATAATTTTCTACGGGACGTAAAATAATCGATGGGTCATCCTGCTAACTCGTCCTGCATACAAAAGGTTTTAAGATTCTGAACTTCATTAACGAGCCTCCCTATGGTTTGTAACTCTTCCTACGGGTCATAAGTATGGCTTGTATGAATGATCTAATTTTTCTAAAATTTTGCAAAGTATGGAGGGATTCCTTGAGCTCTTTCTATGGCTCATAGATCATTCTATGGGTCGTAGAGTAGGTCGTAGACCCTACTACCAACTCACTTCCTCAACTTTTATCTATATTTTAAAACTTGATCTAGGCTAGAATTGTACGGGGTGTTACACATGTGGTGTCCAAGGATGTAATCATGATAGATCTTGTGAATATTAAGGCTATTCTTTATTGGGATACGCCTACTTTAGTGATTGAGATTTGTATCTTCATTGGATTAGTATCTTACTATATTTGCTTTCTTGAGGACTTCTCTATTATTGCAGAACCTTTGAATCTATTGACTCTCTAGAATTTCCCTTTTGAGTGGTCGAAGGATTGTGAGACAAGCTTTCTGAAGCTTAAGGAGTTACTTACTACCATTCCAGTATTAATTATTCTAGTTAAAAGTGAGGCTTCACGGTGTATTGTGACACATACAAAATTGGTTTGGGTTGTGTATTAATACAATGAGGCAAGGTTATAACTTATGCATCAAGGTAGCTTAAGTAGTATAAGTGCAACTACCTCACTCATGACTTAGAGTTGGCAGTGGTAGTTTTTGCGTTAAGATTTGGAGGCACTACCTGTATGGAGTTCATTGTGAGATGTACACTGACCACCAGAGCCTTTAGTATATTATGAGCCAATGGTACCTTAATTCGAGGTAGTGCTATTTGATTGAGTTCTGAAGGATTACCTATATCGGGCGGTGCTGCCAAAGAAGATAGGACCTTGTTGCCCACACTACCTTGTCTCCCCATCAAATATTATCTATGGAAGTGACTCATATGACCACACTTGTAAGAAATATTAGTGCCCACATGACATTCTCCCAGATGGAGCTTACCACACTTCCCACAAGGAAGCATCTACATTGGACCTTGGGCCACACTCCTTTGGGACTAAGAACCCTGTGCTATGAAACTCTGTGACCTCTAATCATTTTTCATGTTAGCCGCAGGTGCACTCACTGAACATGGGGAATAACAGAAGGCCTCTTCTAAAAGAAGAAGCAATTTATATTTCCATTTTTCTAATGATTGCCCTTATTACTTGTGGATTTGGCCTTCTTTCTTTGATTTACCTCTTTATCCTTCTTATTGTCCTCAAATTTTTGGGAATACACCATGAGTATGGAGGTGTCCATGTCTGAAATCAACAAAGTTATCTGACACTCTTTTTCACAAACTTGAACCAAACTTGAAACAAACTTCCTCATCTTTTCTCTCACATCAGGAACCATCTCTGGAGCATATCTTGAGGAGTGAATGAATTTGAGGCTATACACTTTGATAGTCATACCCTCCTACTTTAGATTCACAAACTCATCTCCATTTACCTCCCTCAGCTCTCGTAGAAAGAAGGGTCTAGGAATGTATTTTCAAACTCATCCTAGAAAGGGGCCTCAACATCCTCCCCTTAACTTTCCTCCCATAATTTGTACTAGACATTAGCAACATCCTTCAATTGATAAGAGAAAAGTTCAATTCCCTATACATCTGTGACATGCATTTCCTTCAAGATCATCCATATGTCATTAATAAAATTTTGAGAATCTTTCTTAACCTTGGACCCAATTAATACTAGTGGGTTCATCCTTAAAAAATACCAAATTCTATTTGCAGTAGATGACTCTTGAGAATTAAAGCTCAAGATTAGGGTATTCTGATGACTAGACTGTGCAGCCATCAATTGGGTAAGCATAGAGATAGCTCCCCTAAATTTAGCCTCATAAGTTATTATGGGTCGGGTAGTCTGTGGAACTTCATGAGTCCCATTCTCAAACTTATTCTCATTCTCAACAGCTTGCGCTTGGTTCCATGTATGCATACTGAATGGCTATGGAATCTCATCATCAGCAATTTTCCTCTGACTCAAGGTTCTTTTGGAATACATGATCTAACATCGTGAAACACATGAATTAGGAGGAGATTTAACTGAGTTAAGATCTATAGCACAAACAGTAAGAAAGATGTTAAAAACTTCCTAAAGTCCTATAACCTCCCTATTATAGAATTGGAACACTTCTCATCAATACAAAGGACTCTACTAGACTTAACTTCGTAGACACCCTAGGACTCTTGAACTCTATGCTCTAATACCAATTTATTCATGCCCCAATCCTATACTCTGGATGTAGCTGGCGCTCAAAAATCATTACCCGTCCTATGCGAATCTTTGGCCTGGCTACCTCACTCATTAGAAGACTCATATCATAAAATGAGTAACTCAAGTGGGCATTTACAAAGAGTTCTCATCAGTCTTTAAATAATCATTAAAAGTATTCAATTAAAAGTATAACTCAATATCATAACCCAATAATGAAAGTGGTAGTTTAAAATAGACTCTAAAACTCATGATGACTCCACTACACTCACACTATAAAGACTCTACTAACTACTATGAAGGAGCCGATACAAGTCCACGGCTACCTCACACGAACTAAATTAATGAAATAAAACTGATAAATAAGGAGCTCCTCTGAATACAAAGAGATCTCACCAAAAGCTAGAGAAGATAGATCCTTAATGATCCGCCACTTGATGATCTGTAACACCTGTATCTGCATCATAAAATAAAACAGGTCAATTAACATTAGTACATGGAATATACTATATGCAAAAATGGCTAAAAGGAAACTTACCCAAGATACCAACTAAAGGAACTCAACTTAGAAAATAACTCAACTTAATAAAGCATGAAATATAATAAAATAATGCTTTAAAATATGTGCAATGGTGAATACTACTCGAAATATTACAATATAATACTTTACATCTTAAGAAGTTTCTCTAACCGACAACCATCACTTATGATATAGTGATGATACAACAAAGTGTTGTTGTTTCCATAGCCGTCCATTACCTTGCTAGGGTAAGGGACATCACATCACTTGATCCATATAAAAATCCTTTTTTGGGACTATGGGGAGTTGCCCGAATGAACGGAATGATCCTATCCTATGCTAGTTACATAGTTTATAGGAATTGAGTTATCAAAATCTTGCCTAAGTTAGTGTTCAATATTACTCCAAAAATACTTATTATGCTCATAGACATCAAGTGAGTGAAATACTAAAAATACATCTCATCTGGTCTCATTGGACTTTTAGAAGCATACATTAACTTCTCAACTCATCTATCAACATAGAGGTTTAATATGTATTAATACTCATGATTGAAAATAGACACCAAAAGGCTTATTCAAACTCAACTCAACTCATGCTCAACTTTCCTTAATTAAAAATGAAAAGTCTGTATTCTTTTTCATCAAATAGTGCATAAGATAATTAATGGGAAACTCAATAAGGTTTCATGTGAATGCAAACATAAATCCATAAAATTGAACATTCAACTCATCAAAGTATAGTAAAATATACTTACTAGAATTCATTAAGAAGATTTATAGATACTCAAGAATTCACTTTATTGGAATTGAAACTCAAAACTCAACTTTACTTTAGTGTATAAGGATGTAGGGAATGAGGAAGAACTTATTCCAACATTAGGATAACCTTACATACCTAGAATAATGATTATCTAGTTGAAATTCAAAGACCTTTTGTGAAACCCGTGAACCCTAGCTCTTCTCCTTCTCTCCAATTCCTTCTCTCAAAAGTTTGTAAGAGCTAATAAGAGAAACACTCCTTCGGATACTGATAATGGACTAATTTTAGTCCCAAAATAGCTTGGGTTAAGTTTGGGAAAGGTGGTAAAAGGCAAATCTAACCCTCATTAAATTGGTCTCTAGGCCGTCTACGGGCACTTCTACGGACCATAGAAGGTTGATCGTAGAAGCTTAGGTTCAAAATTGGACCATACTAAAAATTGCACACATGGGTCTACAAACACTTTTCTATGGGTCTTAGACCCTTTGATGGGCAGTAAAATTCACTCATGGACTTTAATAAGAAAAGAAGGGTTGGGTTCTATGGACCCATTAAAGGGTCTTGCAAAGTCTTATGGGGTACTTGTTAAACAAGAAGGATGCCAAAACCAGACTAATCAAATGGATCCTGCTGCTCCAAGAATTTTGATATAGAGATCAAGGATAGGAAAGGATGCAAAAATCAAATAGAAAATCACCTATCCAGAATGGAGGATTCATCATATGTGAGTGCACAAAGGTTAATAAAGAAAAAATTTCCAGATGAGCAGTTGTTGGCATTAGAAGTCACAAAACTTCTATGGTATACAAATATTGTGAACTACATAGTGAGTGTAGTGTTTCCCTAGAAGAAAACTCCCATCAAAAGAAGAGGTTAATGTATGAGGAAAATTTCTATGTATGGGAAGAACCTTACCTTTTTAAATAGGGTATTGAAAAAATGATTAGAAGATGTGTGCCTGAATCCAATCTTCAATAACTTCTACAAAGTTTCCATTCGTCTGCTTATAGTGGACATCATGGAGGAGAATGCACGATTCATAAGGTACTTCAATCTGTTTCTTTTGGCCTAATTTATTTAAAGATGCTATAGGTTTCGTCAAGATCTATGATCAATGCCAAAGGATGGTCACCATATCGAGAAGGCATGAGATGCCATTGAACAACATCCTGTAGGTAGCTTCATGGGACCGTTCCCACCATCATATGGGAATTAGTATATACTGGTGGCAGTGATTATATTTCTAAATGGGTTGAGGCCATCGCCTTGCCAACCAATGACTCAAAAATGGTAAGTCGCTTTCTCAAGAAGCACATTTTCACAAGGTTTGGTACTCCAAGATCCATCATCAGCGAGGGAGGTAAGCATTTCATAAATCAAACAATAAAAAATTTGTTAGCTAAGTTTGGTGTCAGGCACAAGGTCTTTACAACATATCATCCCTAGACTAGTGTGCAGGTTGAAGTATCGAATCACTAAGTGAATCAAATCCATCAGAAGACTGTGAATGCTACAAGGAAGGACTGGGACATCAAGGTAGATGAAGCGCTCTAGGCCAACCAGACTGCATATAAAATACCAATTGGCACTTCATCGTACCATATGGTGTTTGGAAAAACATGTCACCTTCTAGTAGAGCTGGAACACCAAGAATATTGGGATATTAAAAACATATACTTAGACCCAGAGCTGGCAGGTAAGAAGTGCATGGATCAGCTTCATGATGTGGAAGAATTTAGGCTCCACGCTTATGAGAATGCTAAATTGTACAAGGAGAAGATGAAGATATGGCATGACTAGCACATTGTCACTTGCATATTCGACCTAGGGAAGAAGGTATTACTCTTTAACTCTTATTTGCGTCTCTTTCCAGGTAATCTCAGATCTAAATAGAATGTCCCCTTCAAGGTAGTGTGAATGTCGGAACATGGAGCCACAGAATTATGGGATCGCACCAAATCGACCACATTTGTGGTGAATGGACAACGAGTTAAGCACTATTTCAGATAAGATATAGATTGTGAAGAGGAGGATATTGAGCTCGAGAATGAGTAGAGTCAGAGCTATGTCATGCCACAACTATAAATCAAGTGCTACGTGGGATATAACCCATGAGGTAGTGTAAGCATTATCAGTTGTAGGTATACGTTATTCAAGGTTGTTGAACTTTCATTTTATTTTATTGTATAATTAGGTATTATAATTTGTACATGAAAAACAAAATCAAAAAAGGGGGTGGATGATCACTAGCCACATGATTCCACGACGTCTCGCATTGTGGGACCTAGTCCTTCCACGTTCAATTTTTGCCCATGTATGTTTTCATAAAATTTTGATGAAATTGTGATCCAAGTCAAGTGCGCACTAGGTCCGTGATGCGGACCTGGCTAATTTCTTTGTTATCTTAATTTCACAATTTTTTGCAGGTTTAACATACAAGTCCACGATGTCTCTATGTCATGGACCTGAGTGAATTTTTGGGGCATTTAATTAAAAGATGAGTTTGTTACTCATTTTAACTCTTTTAAACCCAACCCCATTCCATTTTAACCCTCAAAATTCTCCATAAAATTTATTTTTTATCCCGTTTAACCAATCTTACCTCCCTCCACCCTCAAATTTTACTCTTCTAAAAGTAAAATCTACAGTTCCCTTTGAGATCAAAGCAAGTCTTAGTAACTTTTCTTCTTTAACACCATAAGGTATGTATTCTTGCATTATTTTTATGATGTGGGTAGATGAATTTTACATGGGTACATTCATGCGTATCAAATTTTGTCTTTTTAATATTGATTCTTTGTTTTTGGATTCCACTGGTTATAAGTATGAAAGTTTTATTGTGAACTTGATTATTATGGGAGAATTTTTATGGGTTAATATTCTTGAACTAATACTCTAGTTTTAATATTATGGGGAGTTGATGAATTTGGTTGTTATTGATCATGTGTGGTGAAGTCGTGAGTAAGCAAGCATGCTAAGTTGCAATAAATTGGTTAAATTTGTGAGTTTATGTGTGGTGAGATTCTATTGTCAAATTCTTGGGCTGAATGTATACTTGAGTTTCATGGTAGTACTGGGGATTATACATTGCTGATTAATCCTGTAAATATTTTTGCGTGGCATACTAGAAAAGTGGGTGACTTCTATGACTTCATAATGTATAGGGTTCACCCTATTGATTGAATGGAGTTTGAAAGTGTGTTGATGCATGTATGCATATATTGTTCTAATAAGGGAAGTCTGAGTACCTTCATATAACTTGCATGCTCCTATAAAGTTTAAGTCTGAGTACCTTCATATAACTTGCTTGCTCCTATAAAGTTTAAGTGTGGGGTTGATGGGTAATGTTATAGGCCTTAGGTTTGAGAATATACTTCTACTCACTTGTATGCTTATTATGGGTCACGTGTAGGAAATCATGTCATCTAGTCGAAGGAAAGGCAAGGATCCAACATTTGGAAGTAGAAAGAGGGACAAAGGTGTGCCCTACATTCCACCTGTACCCTCCATGCCATGGGGACAGAATTGTCGATTTGGTTTGAAGGTGGTAATCAAACCAAGTGGTGTCCTTATCTCCTATGGTAATCAATGAAGTATTGGGGACTCTGGAGTTTCCTTCTGTCACCTTAATGGAGTTAAATATTTGACTGCCCTACCAAGATATTCGTCACACCTTATGTGGGCCCAAATCAACCGCTAGGTGGTTCGGGCACAGAGGCTACCATCTCGCATATCTATATGCCCATTTGAACAAGAAAACTCGAGTTTGGGTAAAAATTGTTATGTATAGCCTTATCCCCGGTCAGCACTACACCTAAGTGATTAGGGACAGGGTTTGTTTGGTGTATGTCCTTATGAAGAGTATGAAGATAAATGTGGGCACTGTGATCAAGTCTACTATTCAAAAGTAAAGAGTCCATCACGATCGAGGCAATGTCTTTGGAGGCCTAATCAGTTAGCTATGTCGTAAGGCCGGGGTTCCCGAGGACCATTTTGATTTTATTGCCCCCTAACTTCTGAGTCTTTTGATGTGACCAAGATAAAGGGGTAGGACACCACTTTTTGATCCATCCTTACATCCATAGAGCGCGCGAAGCAAGATAACATGATCACGACCCGTATATTTGGCTTGGAGATGCTCTGACACCATACATGCGGCAGCCCATCAACAATGGAGGAACTGCATGAGGTAGAGAACCAGTTCCCACTCAATGAGCACACTCAAGCTGTACTAAGCCTAGGGCCCAATTTCTATAAGCCTACTTATGATGATGTCCACACTAATGAGGACAAAATAAGGGTTAGTTCAGATGTTGAGTCAGATTTTGAGGCTGAGGAGTTTCCACCCTTGGCTATTGAATATCAAACTAATGCATGAGATATGGATGAGTAGACAGGAAAGTCTCCTACCTCACTTCTTTTGGATGTTTATGTTTTGTGATACTAGGACAGTGTAAATTCTTTAAGTATGGGGTGGGGGATTGAGTGTTTACTTATGTAAATATTTGTTATCTTGTTTGAACTATTTTAGTTGATGATTTTTTTAGTTGTTTCTATCTTGGTTTAACCATTTGAGATATTTTGTTTTGGGTTTCATGGCATTTGTTTTCGGTTCTTTGGCCATGGAGAGTCCCCTTGAACCGTATAAAAAATATATTATATATAGTTATAAGATAGTTTCTTTCTTCCTCGTCATTGTTGTAATGTGTATGTGATGTGTTTTGCTAGATCACGGGATTGCATAAATAGTTAGTAAATGGGTTGAAAAGAATGTAATCAAACAGATCATTGATTTAGTTAAGACACCTACGACTCATTTGTTAGACTTTGAATATGTAAGCTTAATTTGGAATTCATGTGGTTGTTGGGTTGAAATGTTATAAGAGTTGTCATTCATAAATTGAACATGTGCCATGTGTGTGTGAGGTTGATTGTGTAGTCCTTGTTACTCTTGATTACTAGAACTTGCCTAGTGTGTTTGTGTAGCAAAAAAAGGAAGTTTAGAGTTAGGAGAAGGATCTAGGCATTTATTTGGTAGCCTAAGTTCAAAAGTACTATTTGTAAAAACTATTGTGATGCAAATCCATAGTTATCCCTTTTGAGCATTTGACTTAATTTTTTTGTAGACTCGTCTGAATCCTATTCCCTTTTTTTTCTTAGACAACAATTTTGATCCAAAAAGCCCAAGCGCTTTAGAAAAGAATAAGTGAAGAAATTGGAGAGGTCAAAACCTTGCACTACTAATTGCAGAGCCATTGGTGCAACAACAACAACAACAACAACAACAACAATGACCCAATGAAATCCCACAACGTGGGGTCTGGGGAGGGTAAAGTGTATGCAGACCTAACTTCTACCACGGTAGGACGGCTGTTTCTGAAAGACCCTCGGCTCAGAAAATAAAATCTTGTGTTAGGAAAATAAAGAAGAAAAGTATTTTGGGTATGAAAATAAAGCCAACTATAAGGTGGTTGAGCCAAAAAGAAAATAAAAATAAGAATAAAAAGAAACTCCTTGACACAGATAATTGGGTTGAAAAAGAAAAGGGTAAGCTTTAGAAAGAATGAAGTGTTAAGAATGAGGTTGTGAAGAACTCTCATAGAATGGATAAATGTAGTGTATTAAAAGCGCTTGGGAACTTCGTCATTATGCATGTCCAAAATAATACCTACCTATAATCTAGCCTACACTACAACCCGAAAAAGTCCTAAGGGATTCTAAATTCTTAGCTACCTTAAATGGGCTGCATATTATACTAAGGGCAAGCCTATGGGTCATCTCGAGTAACTTCTGACTTCGTTTGCGAGAGTAAGTGAATTTTGCTTAATATCCATTATTATTGGCATTGAATGTAACTGTGAGAGTATATGGGTAATTCTTTAACTGTGAGAGTATATGGGTAATTCTTTCTTTGTGAGGACACTTGTTTAGTAGAAGAATGGTAATATTGAATGAGTTTTGATTTATAAATTCATGTGATTTTTCTTCATGACAGAGTTAATCCTTGAATTTAGGTTGTTTTGGGTTATTCAGTTGCTTGAATAAAGTAAACATGCTATGAAAGTAAACTATTTGTGAAATTACTATGGTTTGGTTGGAATGTTTTGCATACATGGTGTTGTATTGTGTGCTTAGGATTGGGAGTTTGCTTGAGGAAGAACAAAACTATATGTGTGGGGTGGTGATCTTGGGTGCATTTATGCATCCAATAACTAACATAACCCATGTTCACAGTAGAGTTTGAGAGCAAATTGCTATAGTTTAAATAATTTTTTAGAATATATGCATGTGATTATAGCTGACCAACATGATTAGACACTTTCAAGGCTAACTGAGGAACAATGGAACCCTAAAAGATGTTCGGATTGAAAGTGGATCTTGAAGATGAAGTTGGGAATAAAAGTGAAGAAAATACACTATATGGAAGGGTGTCTGCGTCGCGTATTTGGCTTTAGGGATTTAATTGTGGGACTTAAAATTTATTTTGCTCAATAGGAGAGTATGCGCCAGGTCCGCATGCGGACCTGGTTAAGGATAGAAGGAATTTTGCCTAATGAAGGAAATAGAAAATTACACTAGGCAGAAACCTTTATGCATCGCGGCCTTCAATACAGTGATGAAAGCTTTATGTTTTTCGAGACTATAAATAGAATACTTATATTTTTTTTTAAAATTCAATTTTTATTTCATGTTTTGATGAAGAAAGAAGAGAGGAGAACATTTTTAGGTTTTTATTTATTCTTCTTTTTCATTTGTAAATTAGTTTTCATGCCATTAATTATATCTTGGATTATGTTCAACATTATGAGTGGCTACAATCCCTTATTCTAGGATTGTAGCCACAAGATGTTTTTAATATAATTTGCTTTGGTTAAAAATGGTGTCTTTCATATAATTACACTTATATTCTCATTTATACTATTTTAATGTCTGATCAATATTAGAATAAATTAGTTGTCGACCTAGAACTCGAGAGACGGAGAGGAGATAGAACACTAGAATATAAGGAGCATGTTTATTCTAGAATTACCTAGGATAATTCATGTATAGGATGCCCATGACACATACCTATACACCGTGCTTTGTTACTAGACAGGATGATAGGATGAATGCATTTGTGTTGGTTCATGCCTATCCCCACTCAACGATGTAGTTAGGCTGTCAACATAGGTAGGCAATTAGGTCTAGAGACCATGATTGTAAAATCAACCCTGTACATTAGTAATTAAGAGACCCATTAGATGCCAAAGTAAAGTATATTAGACCTGAAATCTACAAATGCTACGACCCTGGAAATCTTTATCAATTTCATCACAACTTACTAAAATATCTGAGTCATTTCTTAATAGTGTTTTTTAAATAATTTAGTCATAGTTATATTTGAAATCAACTCTTTGCAACATATACAAATAATTTACTTCATTGAAAATCTTACAGAAGCCTATTTAAAGTCCTCTGGGTTCGACAATCTAATTCTAAAAAGATCTGATATATTACTTATGATACTGCATACACTTGCGTGTGCGTTTGGACACAACACCTTTTCATGAAGATGCTAAATCCAACAAGGTTAGCAACCAGACGTCTCCTTTTATTATTAGAAAATAATTTGAAGAACAACTTGAGATGATTCTGTATCATAGGACTTTAGGTCAAAGCAAGTAAAATTGGCGAACAAAATTTATGGTTCAATGGAAAGAGAAGCCAGTGTGTGATGCTACATGGAAGAAAGGTTCATCATTGAGGCAGTTTGAGGATGAGATCAAGGCTCACTTAGATTCTGCCTCATCGAGGTTAATGAGCTCATTTGGTTGGGGAAGTTTGATAGAACCTACGCTTGATGGTTTGAGTGATTCGGGCATATCTAGGGATTTACATGATGAACCTAGTCAAGGCCCAATGTAATCAGGCAATATTAAGTTCAATTGACAAGACCTTGGCAATGTCGTGGATAAGGCATGCAAGGCAAGACATGTCTAAGGCATGACAAGGTCTAGGAAAATCTAAGGCAAGGCAAGGGTATGATCGTGGCAAGGTCGTGGCTAAAAAAGTTTGTTGTCTAAGTGCTAGACAAATGGTGCAAAGGTTGAGGAGATTGGACCACAATGGCTAGCTATGCGAGGCAAGACCTGGGCACAGTGCAGACACATGGGCAGGCATGCGTTTATGGGGGAAGAGGCAAATTTTGGTACCAGAATTGAAGGTACCCACGTGTACCTCGCACATGCGTAGGCTGTTGGGCTGTTGGACAGTTTTTAGCTATTTTGGAATTTATCAACATTGTAGATAAGTTGTTTATTTAAAATTTAAATTTGGCCTATCAGTTGGGGATGCCAACTGAATTTTCAGGCACATAACTGCCATGTGACTGAGTGTTGTGGCCTATTTATTGGCATAGGCAGACCAATCAGGCATAGAGGTCATTGGGTCGAATTTTGTAAGGCTGATTTTTGTGTGCTTCTTTGTGGCACGAGTTTAATACAAAGTTGAGACTTGTTCCTTTATGTGCTTGTGTGTTTCTTATTTTTGTATGCATTGTCTAAGTGTGAAACAAGATTGAGGAAAAAGAAAGAACTTGACTCTAAGAGTTAGGATGCCTAAGTGGGTTAGATCATCATGAGTTGACCCACTTACACCAACCACCACAGACCATGAAAGGCACTATGGTCCGTGGTGAGGCTCATAATCCTTAGTTTTTAGAAAAACAACAATTTAGACCTAACAAATCATCCAAACTCGTGTGCGACTTAGTTTTCCTACAAAATAGACAAAATACACATCATATCTTTAGAAAAATGCTTGCACTAGACACTAATTCACTATTTTGAGCATCAAAAGTGTCCTAAATACGTAACACATCAACACCCTTAAATTAGAACCATTGTTTATCCTAAATCAATGACATAAAATAAAACAACACAAAGCATAATCACAAACGACTATAAAGAGATATAGAGGAGCCCAACACATCAACCATGACCCTCTTATTTAATTTACTCAACTATGCACTATACTGGCAGTCCAACTCACTCACAACGATCTATTTACGATATTGCACTTCTCACAGTCAAATAAACAAATGCAAATAACAGTATACTAAGCAATATAACAACTCAATAATATAATCATAGTGCCCTCACAACAAAGAAGTCTCTCGCACTATATGCACAAATAAAACAGAGACTAGGATGAATTCACTCATACTAACAAATGAAGTTCAATCAATGCACATGCACATACTATAGGCTTGCCCTTATTTTCTGCACAAGACTTTCAAATAGCTCTTTTACGATCACATTAGGACTTTGTTTGCTTGCAACGTTGTCTCAAGATCAGGTAGGATACATTTGGAATTTAAGTGACTTTTTTCCCCTCCTTAACACTACTTTTCTTCTAATCCCAAAACTCTTTCATCCCCTTGTTTAGTTTTCTAGTCTCGCCCGGATGTGGATTCCACCTTTGTTATGTTCTTCTTCTCTCTCTTAAGTGTGTTTTCTTATTGCAATTTTGAGTCACAATATATCACACTAGTTCTTTACTCTTTTATTTCATCAGCGGCCACACCCCCTTGCTTATTATTTTTCTTTTCATCACACAACTCTTTTTATACCCCAACCTTTTCGTTTCTCATTATAATAGCCACCCTTAAGTTATGATTTTGGCCTAAGTTGATGTACATAATCTCCTAGGAGGGACCAAAGTTTAAGATAAAGGTTCACAAACTGCTTCTCCCTATAGTAGCCACGCTCAACTTAGGATTTTAACCAGAGTTGAAGTATATGTTATCCTTGGAAAGACTAGGGGAAAAATAAAGATTCACAGACAAAAAGAGAAGGTGAATTGTGTTTAATACAAAAAAGGTCTATTAAAAATCATCATTTAGTTCAAAGGGTACAACTTAATTTGGTTGGTTGCTTTTAGGCTAAGTGACTCATTTTCAAAAATAACCTATGATCGTATCCCAATCAAGCTATGCAATTATTTTAGTAAGACAAACCACGCAAGTTCTAGCTTACATATGCATTGTTCAAACAAAGTATTTAATCTCACACCCACATGGAAGATATGTTATACTATTCCATACTAATCAACCAATTCATGTCCTAGCTAGAATTTGATTGACAAGTCAATATGTACAATGTCCTATAAAGATCCTAACAAGTTAGATTTCACAAGCCATACCAATCACATAATATTTCACTAAATTTTCATTTTGGAGTCATTTTTGTTCAATTTAACTCATTCTTTTTACAGGATACTATATACTTCTATAGACTCTTGTATTTAAACAGAAACATCCTAAACATGCCAATTCTACTAGATATACACTTAAGAGAAATAAAACATGGAAACAAAAACTCCAAGCGTCAGGATGCCCCACTTCCTATCAAAAGAGTGTGCATTGTCCTTAATTGTTCGTCAAAGACCTTAATAATAAATACAAGGGAAGTAATCATACCTGTGATTCCCTAGGTGTCAATCGGTGGTGGTGTAGTGTCACCAACAATGGCCGGTGCACTCCATTATGTAGGCTCCCCAGAAAGGTCATAGGTTGTAGCATGAGTAAGCGTACTAGGAGGCACCTTACTCATAGTCATAGCTAGAGCTTGGATTTTAGCATTCTCAGAAAGAGAAAATCTATTAGCCGATGCTCCTACCTTTACAGCCTCAATCTGCTGTCTCTCGAGCTCCTTAATCTTCTAGAATTATTTTTGGGAAGCACGCTAAGCCTTCTTCTTAACTTTTTTCTCTAGTCTACTTGCCTTTTATGCCTTATCAGAGGAACTATCCCTCTATTGCTGCTTCTTTACCTTACCCTTTTTATGGGGTTCGGGTGCTGAAATGGAGCCCCACACCCCTTTTAGCTTCACAGGTGTGGGATGTTCTAACAAAAACTGTAGAAAGGTATTTGTAGAACTAGCAGGAATAGTAGAGGATGACTTTGGTTATAATTTTCTAATGACTTCTTATAAGGCAGTCATTTTTTCCCGTAAGGATACACTCTCCTAATCACCTAGACGACCACTCTGAGTAGTGATACGTGCCTTAAGTCCATTAATACAGCCCTGTATCAGCGTAACCTCCTGCCTAAGCTTTGTATAAATCTAAGTCACCTCTTACTGTATCTGTGTCTGGACCACCCTAGGTAGCTTCTCAATCACCTGGTCCACTAATACCCACATTTTTTGCTGATCCTATACAAATTTCTCAAGGAGTGCATAAGGGAAAGTGATTATCATACCTGAATCTGCGGGCATGGAAGGGGTAGGCCTGTTATAACCCTCGGGTTTCTATGTTGACTCCTCCTTCGGAGGGCATAAAGTCTCACCCTCCAAAGCTAGAGTTAGAAGGGGTGGTCCTGTGGGCATAATGGCTAGCATAATAGGTTGGCCTAATTTTGTCTTGTATAGTGGGTTATCCAAATCTTTTATCAGTGTTGTATTTGTGGACTTCATTGCTATGAAGTTCTTACCAAAGTGGCGATTTACCGATACTTGTGAACTCACATAAACTCTTGATCAAACATGGGAATGGAAGGCCAGCTCACTCATTAAATACTCAATCCTGAATATTGAACGCAATTAGCCAACCGTAGTGTAGGCCACAATGAGCTATAATATATGCTACTAGTGATGCCTGTGTGGGGTGAAGGGTGTTGTCATTTTCTGTCAGTCGGACACGAGCATGGAAAATGGCCCACCAAAACTTAATCGGGAAAGTAAGGTAAGCCTTAGTATTTGACTACCTGGAATTAGTGACCCACAACACATTTACACCCTTGATAGCAGTATGCTTGGTAATCCAACCCACGATTTGTTTTCATACCTCAGGATCACTCATTTGCCTCTTATCACTAACCTTATAGTTTTGGTGCTTGTAGAGTCCTTTCTGAACCTCATTCTAGAATTCTGTACCATATAAAAACCTATTGATTGTAGTTTTGGAGATATCCACTACCTTTCCATGAACTGTGACTTCATTCAGTGGTGGTGACTCAATGCTAGGGCCTTTTTTTTCTTTTTCGATCCCCCTTCAGGCATGGAATTCATCATTGTTGCGGTGTAGGTATAATAAAACTCCCAGACTAGGTTTTTAGCATAATACCCTAGGTCTTCCATTATCCACTCAAAATGATGCTTGAAGAAAAGGTCTTTGAGCTCAAGTAGGCCAGAGAGATTATCAATGACCACCCATACCTTTGGCACAGTGGCTCATTTACCCAAGACTTTGGACCCTTTTGTTAGTCCATTTGTAAAGATTTAGTGTTGACCTGGAATAAACCATCTATATCATAGAAAATCAATAACTTTTGTGCGTGTAACTGGGTCACTTTCTTTTTCATATAGCATATAATTCACTATCCTCATCATCAGCTGCAGTAGCTGCACTACCCTCCTTACTAGATAATGCCGCCTCCCTACTTGCCTCATTGGCTGAGCTGTCTGCTTTCTCTTGAGACTGGGAGGTAGTGGCATCAGCCTCGGTAACTTTCTTGGACCTTATAGTGGGAGGTTCATAAGAGAGATAGTGGTGGCATTTTGAACATCCAATCCGCTGGATGCATCGGTTACTGACTCCATCTCTGACTCATGCTCTGATTCATTCTCTAATTCCTCCAATATGGAGTTGGTATATGGAAGCATTCTTGGTGCATGATCATGTCATGGTACTTGCAAAAGCGACAAATGATGAGTAATTTAACAAGATGGTGTGACTAATTTGAATAGGTACTCATACATCCCAACGTTTCATACAAGCATGACAATAACCCTCAAGAAATGACGTCGCTCAATCTATCATCGGGTGATCACAAGTGGAAACTAAAATAAAAACTCTTTCTGAATTTTTCAGATTGTCAGGAATTTTTCAAAGTATGTCAATAAGGTGGAACTTCATGGGCCGTGATGGGCTTTACACATTGTGAAGTCTTCCATAGTGCCTTCCAAAAGTTATTCTAGACTTGGATCATTTTTAGCTGGGAGGACAACAGGCCTCCACCATGGATTGTGAAGTGCAAAAAAGTTTGTGGTGAAGGTCATAGTCCTTGACCTCTCATCCTGCTAGTGTTCAAATAACTTCCCAATCCCAACTTAATATTCACAACATTGTAAGCCCATTCTGCCTATTGAAATATATGAAGCAGAAATTCATGTTTAAACAATTAGATGTATGCATCAATTTCTATTTCGCACTACTAATATATGAATTCGAATCACCTTATCCCCACATGGAATGAACATGCACAGATACTTAATATTCGAACATAGCCATGTAATTATGCATTAATGAGTTTAACTACCTCATAAACCTATGATGCATTGACGCAAAAAAATGGAAGGGAGAACTTACCTGATGCACTGTGATGGTTCCTTTCTCAACATAGACTCTCACAAGTCTAGGAACTATGACATGTGAAAGACACATGTACACTCACTAATGCCGACTTGAATCGGCGGGTAATGAGGATTTGAAATGGCTAATTTGAAGCGAGATGAGTTAAGGGGGTGTAGAGTAAGGAAGAATAAAATGGCCCGTATTTTTGGAATCAAATTGGTAATCAGGTATTAAAACAAAAGCCCTAATTATTTTTGCAGTCGGGTTGAAACCTGGTCGGCTAGAAACTACTTAGCCAACTAGGCTTCACGACCTGTGTTGGACACTCGTTAAGAGCACCATAGTTTGTACTCCCCTTCATAACATGAGAGTTGAACAAAAAGAAAGGGGTCTTTCACGGAGGGCAAAATGATTTGTGAAGTTAATCACGAACCGTAATCCCAACCATAGTGATAGACTCAAACAAAAGGTGAGGGACCTTACTTGGGATTCAGAGAAGGCAAAACTATCTGTAAAGTTCATTACAGGCCATAATACTCCTCGTAAACCTAGAGCTCCTTTTGCCAATGCTCATTACGCTAATCTACAATGGGGTATAGTGCCCTATATGGTCCGTATGGTTTCCTGTGTGGGGAACCTTTGCCAAATTTTTATGTTTTCTTCTCCTTTGAGACCCAGCATTCACATAACACACCATGATTCTATAAAAATCACAAATAACAAAATTTAACCTATCTAGTTAAAGATACAATCCTTGGGTTGCCTCTTAAGCAGACTTCGTGAAGGTTTTCCTAATAGGTTGCCTCCCATGCATCGCCTGATTTAATGTTATGGCACGATGCAGGTTACTTGACTACTCAAACTTCATCAAGCAAGATTTCTTCAACAACTTTCATTTTTTCAGAATATCCCACATACCGTTTCACCCATTGTCCATTAACTTTGAACCTATGACCATCTTGAGCTTCAAGTTTGACTGTTCCATGAGAAAATACTTGTGTGATGGTAAAAGGTCAAGACCACTTTGACCGTAGCTTGCCTGGAAACTACCTCAACCTGAAATTAAATAGCAGCACTTTATCCCTAATGTTGAATTTTCATTGCTCAATCTGCTTATCATGATACAGTTTCATCCACTCTTTGTAGAAAGTAGCACTCTAATACACATGCAAGCGAAGCTCATCCATCTCATTGATTTGCTCTAGCCTCATATGCATCGCTTCACTCTAACTCAGGTTCAAATTGTTTAGGGCCCACAAAGCCTTATGTTCCAGCTCTACAGGAAAATAACATGCCTTTCCATACACTAACTGGTATGGGGACATACCAATGGGTGTTGTGAAAGATATTTGATATGACCATAGATAATCATCCAGCTTCCTCGCCCAATTAGTCCTGTTAGAATTCACAGACTTAGCTAGAATCTCTTTGATTTCACAGTTTGACACCTCAACTTGGCCACTAGATTGGGGATGATATGGAGTATCTACCTTGTGTTTCTGCACAATGTATTTTACCAAAAGAGTCCAAAAGATCTTATTTCATAAATAGGAACTCCCATCACTGATGATAGCCCTAGGAGTCCCAAAGATAGAAAAGATATTTCTCCTTAGAACATCGGCGACACTCTTGCTCTTATTATATGGTAGGGCAAAAAATTCACCCACTTTGAGACATAGCCAACAACCATTAGATCGTATTACATCCCATATGAGCTCATGAACGGCCCCATAAAATCGACGCCCCATACATCAAATAACACTATTTCCAGGATTGGTTTCATAGGTAACTCTTGACGCCTAGATATGTTCCCTTGCCTCTGGCATTGGTCATAGTTCTTCACCAAATCATGTGCATCTTTATAGATCATAGGCCAGTAGTTTTCCTATTGCAGTATCTACATCACCGTATGACTCCCACTATGGTATCCACCTACCTATGATGAGTTACATGCCTCCAAAATGCTTAAAATTTCTACTTCTGGGATACACCTCTAGATTACATTATCAGCACACATCCTAAATAATTATGGCTCATCCCAGAAGTACCTATTAATATGATATAAAAACTTCTTTCTTTGCTGGAAAGTAATTTCTTCAAGCATAAGATTACTAAAAAGATAGTTAGCATAATAAGTAAACCAAGGACTAAGATCAAGAGTGACAGCCAAAACCTATTCTTCTGGAAAGGAATTATCAATGTCAAGCTTGTCCTTACTTCTATTTTCATCTTCCAGCCTGGACAAGTAATTAGCTACCTGATTTTCACTGCCTTTACGATCCTTCACCTCAAAATCAAATTCCTAAAGCAACAATACCCATTTGATTAACCTCGACTTAGTATCCTTCTAGATCATCAAATATATCAAGGCTGCATGGTCAGTGTGCACTATCACCTTGTTACCCAAAAGGTACACTATAAATTTTTTGAACGCATACACTACTGCCAATAATTCCTACTTAGTCAAAATAATTCTTGTAGGCTGCATTTAACACTTTGCTATCATAGTCTATAGGATGAAATATATAGTTGCACTTTTTTTATAATACAACCCCCAATGCAACACCGCTAGCATCACACATGATCTCAACTGGGGTAGACTAATCTGGAGCAATAATCACTGGTGTTGAGATCAACTTCTTCTTCAAACACTCAAAATCTTTCATGTATGCCTCATCAAAGTAGAACTTTAGCTCCTTCTACAATAACTTGCACTAAGGGTGTGCAATTTTAGAGAAATCTTTGATAAACCACCGATAAAAACCAGCATGACCTAGAAAGCTGCGGACACTCTTTATAGAGATAGTAGGAGATAGTTTCTCAATCACCTCTATCTTTGCCTTGTTGACCTCCAACCCTTTTTTAGAAATCTTACAATCTAGCACAATACCCTCTTTTACTATGAAGTGGCATTTTTCCAGTTGAAGACAAGGTTAGCCTCTTCACATCTCTGCAATACCTACTAAGATTCAACAAATAGTCATCAAAAGTATTACTTACCACTAAAATAAACATCTATAAATACCTTAATAGTGTCCTCAACTATGTCAGAGAATATAGATATCATGCAGTGCTGAAATGTAGCAGGAGCAATACATAGTCCAAATGGCATGCGCTTGAATGCAAAGGTACCATAAGGAAATGTAAAGGGCATCTTCTCTTGGTCCTCTGGTGCTATGGAGATTTGATTGTAGTTAGAGTACCTATCCAAAAATTAATACCAACCTTTGTAAGCCAACTTATCTAGCATTTGGTCCATAAAGGGCATTGGAAAATGGTCCTTCAAAGTCCATCTATTAAGCTTCTGATAATCCATGCAGACTCACCATCCAGTGACTGACCTTAGTAGGATCAACTCATTTTTATCATTTGTGATGACTGTCATACCTCTTTTCTTAGGGATATATTGTATCAAGCTTGCCCAACTACTATCTGATATAGGATATACCACACCTGCATCTAGCCACTAAAATAATTTCCTTCTTTACTACCTCTTGCATAGGCAGGTTTAGTCTCTTCTAGTGTTCAATATTGGGACTGCAATCCTCTTCCAATTGAATTTTATGAGTGAATATGTTAGGAGGAATGCCTATAATATCAGTAATAGTCTAACTAATCGCCTTCTTATACCATTGTAATATCTCAACCAGTGTAGTAAGCTGTCCTTCACTTAAATCTGTAGTAAAAATCACCGATAAAGTATTGTTTTCATCAAGAAACACGTACCTCGATGGACTGGAGAATCTTTAAGCTCTAGTACAGATGGCTCCTTTATGAATGGCTTATTGGGAGAAGTTGGCTTGTTCCTTAAGTCAAGATCAAGCTTCTTGGGGGCATAGGCGTGTGATCCTAGACCTTTCAATGTATTTACAGACTAATCATACCCTTCAATACCATCTCCTTTGAAATTCATGATTACCACTACTAAAGGCTCAATAGCAAGACTCTCCTCAATGGGTACATCAATGAAACACTCTACCTCTACATCAAACACAGACATCACTGTCATATCTTTTGGATACTTCATGGAGGCACATATATTGAACTTAACATGTTCATTATTTAGTTGTAATGTAAGTTCTCCACGTTCTACATACACCAATACTCTGCCAGTTGCCAAAAATGGTCTCCCCAAGATTATAAGGACCTCAAAATTAACCTAACAATCTAGTATGAAAAAATTAACCTAACACATCACATAAAAATTATACTGGCTGTTTCACAGATCTATCTGCCAAGAGCAGCCATATAGAAGTCGGTTTGGGGGCTTCTAAGCCTAACTGCTTATAGATCGCTAACAATATGAGATTGATACTGGCCCCTAAGTAACATAAGGCCATTGCAAATTCAAAAGCACAAATGGTGCAAGGTATGGTGAAAGCACATGGATCTTTCTTGTTTTTTTATCAAGGACCTTATAGCAATGGCACTGCAGTGATGTAAATTATTGGCTGGCTCAAAAGATAATGTTCGCTTTTTTGTAACGAAATCCTTTATGAACTTTGTATAGACCGACATTTTCTCTACCTCTTCCACCAATGGAATATTTATCGATATCTCGTTGCATTAAATAAACTTTAGAAACTTACCATTTTCGGCCATTTTCTTCAATCTATGAGGAAATGGAGGCTGCGTCTTATGAATAGGTGGCAAAAGGTGAGGTCCCTCTGCCTCTGTTTGCTTTGTACCATTGTTTTCCTTAGAATTTTTCTCCTCCAATACTAGCTCATCCGCCTTATCATCATCATCGAATATAACTGCCTTATCTGCCTAATGCTTTGCATGCCCATCAATCTCAGAAGTTGCATCCTTTGTCTACCTAGTGCCTATAATAATAATGTCAAAATGTACCTTACCACTCATCATTGTCACTATAATGCATTGCTCATCTTTCTTAGGATTTTGCATCATAATACTAGGTAAAGTACCAATCTTCCTCTTATTAAATGCTACCGACAACTAGCCTATCTAATGCTCCAACTTGTTGATAGAGGTAGAGTGTGAATCCACCAATTGACTAATATTAGTCATGTCACCTCACATAACTCTGACTCCAGACTTAACTGCCTCAACCTTCTGTAGGACCTTTGTCATTATGTCTTCTAACTTAGAGTTACCATTATTATTTCATATCCGATGTCTATTCATAGGGGGCACATAAACCCCACTTCTGTCATTCTTAAATTTATCCTTATTCTATCAATTTCTTTGATCACGATTACCGGTCTAGTCATATTAGTTGTCCCATTGAAGGTTTTGACCTTGGTTTTCGGAGTTGTATATTCAAAAAAAAACCTGGCTATTCAAAAACTTTGCTTCCTCCTTATAATCAAACTCTAGTTCATCATTGCGACTTCTAATAACCATAACTTTTATGTTTTCCATCCCTCCACCTAACAAGCGCTTAGTTAACAGATCTATTTATGCCCTCATGTGGCCCATGTCTTGATCATTCTTCTCTTAGTTTTGCCTTTGGTCCACTAACATCTTAAATAAAAAGACAAAACCTCCCATATCAGTTTCTCTAGTGTACCAGGCTCTTTTATTCTTTGAGATCCATTCCAAAATTCTTGTGGCTTCCTAAAATGTCTTAACATGAATGAACCACCATAATCCCCATCTATGGCTGGCTTGGTCACAATATTGCAAGACTTGTAGAATACCTCTTTCAAATGCTTATCAGTCAGGTTGTGATTTGGACACTACTTTAACTTCTACCTGAATCTCTCCCAAGTTTCATGCACTAATTCAGTAGGTAACTGCTTATGATAACAAATCTCATCCTTGATTTGTATCTTCTTGGATGGTAGGAAAAACCTTTCCAGAAATGCTTTCCTCAACTCCCTCTAGGTGGTGATCAAGTCATGTGGAAGCTCATTCAACTAATTCAATGCATCCCCAGATACAGACAATAAAAGAAGATATAGTCGTATGACAAATTGGCTAACCCCAGGGATTACAAATGACTTGTAGGTGGCGATAAAGTTCATTACGTCTTGGTTAGCATCGTCACTTACTGCTCCACTAAATCATCCTTTTAGGTTCAATATCTATAGCATGGTACTAGTTATTGTAAACATTAATCCCTAAGGTAGTGGTGGGAGGACTATAGCTCCAGTAGGTCCTGCACTATCTGTATCAGCATCATCATCAACCAGGGCAAAGTTCATAGGTCTCTAATATCTAACCCGTAATGCTCTATTGAGTTCATCCCTGGTTTTCTCATCATCCTTAACTTGATTTTCAGCCAGCTCTCTCAGCCTTAGCACCTCACACTATTGCCCATTCATCTTTTGATTTGAACTTTGTAGTTTAGGATAGTTGGGAAGTTGTGGTTCACCCTTACTTTAGGTGTTTGGAGTGCACTATCTGTTCCCCTAAAAAACACAAACAAGAAATAAAAAGTAATATTAGGAAATAGAACTACAAACTGAATTAACAACTAATAGAATATTTCAAAATCGTATTCCCCGGCCATGGCATCATTTTGATAATGCTCAATTATACCCCTGAAACAAATATATAATATTGTTAGCTGTATATTTTATCCAACTAAGAGTTGGGGTTGAAACAACAGGGTATATGTTGAAATAAATCTATTAGCACCAAAAACTAAAATGCATAAAGTAAAATAAGGGGTTTTTACTGATCAATTTAGTAACACTTAATAATGTTTTAAAAAGTAACTAATGATTAGGTTGTGAACAATATGAGAATTTAGCTAGGATTGTGTTCCCCATGACATTTAACTCAGCAGACTAATTGTTTTAGTGGTAACATTTCAATGCATTTCATGTAACTATTAGTCATATTTGATTTGGGGTTCTCCCCTTGACGCTTGTTTGGCCACTGATCCTAAATCTAGCCAACTCATCTCTAATCTCAATTAAAGTCCCCAATTCACTCTACTGGGTTATCGTTAAAGTCCCTGCCTTGGATCTCAGCCTTGGTTAGAGTCCTCGTCTTAATTTTAGTCCCCGTTAGAGTCTTCAACCTTATCTTAATTTTAGTCACACGTCGCCGGCCAACTAGATATTATGGATGGATTCATACATTTATGTGAGTAGAAGATGCTCAGGGTGTTTTTAAGATTATGACTATCGAGGTTTTTTAGGGCGATTAGGGAGGAAGCCCATGAGTTTTTCACTACCTTCTGAGATCGCTACACATATTGGGTTCACTGGTGCCTAGAGGATATGATTTCACCATTTATCATCTTAAGAGGCCAGCTTGATAGTTGTGGTGTTCATATTTAGAGACAAGGCCAGTTGGGTCTCCACCAGTGTCATGGATATAGGTTTTAGGTGCCTTCTTGGATAGGTTCATCTTGTGAAGTGTAAGATATTGACTTTGTGTCTAGTTCTCGAGGTTGGGGCAGGGCTTCATGATAGTGTTTAAGTATAAGAATAGGTTCCATGAGCACTTTCACCATGTTACTATGATTTTACCTCTTGAGGTGGATAGAGTTTAGTTCTTTATTCGAGGGTTAAAACTTTAGATTGAGACCCAGTCTGTGGTTTTGGTGGGTTGTTCATTTTTTGATGTAGTTGACCATGCCTGTACAATTTAGCAACTCCATCATGGTACCTATATGTAAAGCGATAAAAGGGCTCAGCATGAGGATAGCTATGGAAAATCCCATCCTAGGACCTAAGATTCATATAATAGGCCTCGCTAGAGGTTCCAGTAGAGTTAATCCAGCCGTCTAGTTCAGGCCTCCCTACATGCTTCATTGGTTGATCAACAACATTAAGGTGGTTCTAATCCCGACCTAAATTAGAGTCAACAGGGTTCACAGTCAAGGGCTTCAGGCTATAATGGTCAATCATTTGCTGTGGGCCAATAATCACTAAGACTGTTACCTTAAACATGCATGGTATTCAACTGTTGTGTGATGGAGCTCCAGTAGTGGCAAACTCTTCAGAGTTATCTCAATAATTTGAACTCAGAAGTTAGTGTCTAGCAGATACATAACTTATTTGGCTAATGTGTTGGATGTAAGTAAGGAGGTCCCCTCAATTAATTCAGTTTCTATTGTCTATTAGATTGGGGATGTGTTTCCTACAGACCTACCAAGACTTTCCCCGAAGTGTGATAATAACTTTTCCATCAAATTAGAGCTGGGCACTCATCCTATTTATATCCCATCTTATTGTATGACCCTCATAGAGTTTAAGGAGCTCAATGTTTAGCTTTAGCATCTCTTTGGTATGGGGTTCATCTGTCTGAGTGTATTGCCTTGGTATGGCCTCTTCTATTTGTAAAGAGAAAGGATGAGACTATGAATATGTGTATTGACTATAGGCAGCTTAACAAGGTGATGGTGAAGAATCATTATCTTATGCCTCGTATTGATGACCTATTTGGTTAGCTTTAAGGTGCTGTAGTGTTTTATAGATTGGCTTCATATCTGGTTACCATCTCTGAGGATTAGGTTGGCGGACATCCCTAAGACTATATTTAGGACTTGTTACAACCCTTATTAGTTCCTATTATGTCTTTTGGTTTGAATAATGCCCAGTTTCCTATATGGATTTGATGACCCATTTGTTCAGGCCTTACCTTGATTTGTTCATCATAATCTTTATTGATGATATATTGGTATAGTTGCAAAGCCAGAGAGAGAATGAGCAGTATTTGAGGACTGTGCTCCATACTTTGAGAGGTCATTATCTTTATACTAAGTTCTAAATATGCGAGTTTTATCCTGAGTTTATAGCATTTTTTAGGCATGTTGTCAAACCCAAATCATACACCATGGATGTGGTCGGAACTTGAAATTATTATTTGTCCCAAACGAACCCTTGTGAATATGATATAAATAGCTTAACTCAATTAAGCATGCAATATGATAAAATAATTTTTTAAAAGATATGCAATCGTGAATGCGACTTTATATATTAGAATATAATACTTTACATCATTGGGAGTTTCTCTAATCGAAAACCATCACTTCTGAGCTAGTGACGATACAATGAAATATTGTCATTTCCACCACCGTTCAATACCTTGCTAGGGTAAGGGACGTCACATCACAGGATCTATATGTAAAGTCCTTTTTTGGGACTATGAGGATTCACCCAAATGAATTGTATGATCCTATCCTTTGCTAGCTACGTATTTTATGGGAATTGAGTTGTCAAAATCTTGCCTAAGTTGGTGTTTAATATGACACTAAAAGTACTTATCATCCTCACATACATCAAGTGAGTGAAATACTTAAAATACATGTCATGTAGTCTCACTAGACATTTACATTAATTTTCTCATCTTTCTTATCCCATTTCTTCTTTTAAGGATAGGTAACATCTTATCTCAATAATGCGTATAGAAAGCATACATTAACTTCTCAACTTATTCATCAACATAGAGGTTTAAAGTATATTAATACTCATGCTTGAAAATAGACACCAAAAAATTTGTTCAAATTCAACTCATGTTCAACTCTTCCTTAATTAAATATTGAAAATCATTATTCTTTTTGTATCAAATATTTCATAAAATAATTAACGCAAAACTTAACAGGGGTTCATGTGAATGCAAACATGAATCCATAAACTCAAACATTCAACTCATCAAAGTATAGTAAAACATACATACTAGAATTCATTAAGAAGTTCTATAGATACTTAAAGATTCACTTTATTGGAATTAAAACTCCGAACTCAAATAGTAAAACATCCATACTAGAATTCATTAAGATGTTCTATAGATACTCAAGGATTTACTTTATTAGAATTAAAACTCAGAACTCAACTTTACTTGACCTCATAAGGATGTAGGGCACGAGGAAAAACATAGTCCAATATTAGGACAACTTTACATATGTGGAATGACGATTATCTAGTCCAATTTGAATACCTTTTTTGAAACCCTTGAACCCTCGCTTTTCTCCTTCTCTCCAATTTTTCCTCTCAAAAGTTTTTAAGTGTTAATGAGAGAAAAATTCTTTGGTTTCTGATAAGGGACTAATTTTAGTCCCAAAATGGCTTGGGTAAAGTTTGGAAAAGGTGGGAAAAGACCAAACTAACCCTGCAAAGTCTTATGCATCATTATCTTGGGTCGGAGGAGTGGTCCTTGACCACTAAATTTTGAATAATTGTCAAGAGGTTCTATGATCATCTTCTATGGGCCGTAGAACATTCAGCGGGTAGTCCTAAGAACTTTTCCTGCACACAAAAAGTTTTAAGTTTCTAAACTTCACCTATGAGCCTCCCTATGGTTCGTAACTCTTTGTACGGGTCATAACTATGACTCATAGGACTATCTAAATTTTTGGAAATTTGGTTAAGTGTGGAGGGGTTCCATGATCCCTTTCAATGGCTCATAGATCACTTTACGGGCCGTAGACCCCATTGCCAGCTCACTTCCTCACGTTTTCTCTAAGTTTTTAAACTTGATCTAGGCTAGAATTGTACAGGGTGTTACAATATCTCCTCCTTGGGGTTACTCATTCTTGAATGATTACCAAGTTACAAATTTACTCAAGGAAGAAATAAATTCAAGAACTTAAAATATCAAACTCAAGATCAACTCACTCAATTACTCAAACTTAAGAAGGTACTAATTCAAGGATAGGACTATTACCTTTAACATCACACTGGGGGAACGAATAGATGTGGGTACTTGGATTTCATACCCTCCTTGGCTTCCCATGTAGCCTTATCAACAAATTTGTTATGACCCAACCCCGTAGGCCGCGATTGGGGTCTGACCTGGACCTCCCGTATACCCAACTATTAGCTATGGTCAAATTGAACTGTAAATAAAACAATATTATATAACAGAGCCTTATTGAGAGACAACATTTTCATAAACCTGTAGCCTTTTTTATTTGTGTCATAACATGAAAGGACATGCAAGCCGACAAGGCTGCCATAACATAATAACATATACCATACATCATGTAGACCCAGCTGAATCAAATTGATATACACTACCCACATATACATGTCTGCAAACCTCTAAAAATATAAATGACAACATATGGCGGGACAGGGCCCCTGTCTTACCCCCGAATAGACATGACAATTTTATACATCAGTGGACAGTATCAAAAACTAGGCCTTGATACAATGGAGCCTCTTCCAGCTGAGCTACATGGAATCCTAAGTTGATGGACTTCCAAAACCTATATCTGTACCTGCGGGCATGAATGCAGCCCCCCAAGAAAGAGGGTCAGTATGACATATATATTGAGTATGTAAAATGTAACATAATACACTGGAGGTATATTCGAAATAGAGAAGCAGGGGAATAAATTATCAAATGGAAGACATATACCTGTACTCTATGAATCACAAAAGCATGCATGCTCAATTTATACAATATAGCCTGCCCTTTCAGGTGTCCGGTGAATCACATCTGTAGGACCATCATAGGCCTGGCGCCATCACTACCTTATTACAACACATCATCATATATATACATACGTACCCGACCCTCTAGTGAGGGGCTCGGTGAACAATGCAGTGAATTGTGTACGATAATGTACCCGGCCCAGGGCTTAGTGAAAGAAGGGTTACAGTATACACGGTAGAGTAGTGAGTAACTATATGTAATTTAAATCATATCGGAGACTCGACAGAATAAGAAAGTTAATCTTTTGCCTGAGGACCCGAGTAGTGGTGTAGTCATCTCGACTATCCTCTAAATGCCATTATGGGTTGTCTCAATTGTAATCTTGGGGACCCTAGACATGTATTAACATAGGGCCAAATCATTTATGGAATCAGAAATACTTGTTACCTTATAGTCTTTAGGACGTAGAGCCTGTACATTTGTTACCTCTTTAACGTATAAAAGTTTCTAGGGAAATAGTTCAACTACGGTAGGAGTTCAATATTCAAAAGTAAATAAGAGATGTTTAATAATAGAGTTACCCCGGAGCTCAGATCATATTCAACTTACAACTAAGACAAAGAGATGTCCAAAAAAAGAAAGAGAATAAGCTCTATGTAGTCTGTACTTTCCTTTAGGTGATCTTCATATACATATTTCGTACCCGGACCATCATGGGGATTGGTGAACCACTATGGCATCATAATCTCATTTTTGTACCAAATACATATCAAGGGAAATGATAGATAGCTTTCCACACACTACTGTTTAACACGTAGAAGCCTTACTAGGCAATACTCAATCCTTACAGAAATTCTAATACTAAGCAATGGATAGGGGTTATGAGGCATACTTGGAGTTCTGGAAATGGAATTATCCCCACATTACACATACAATTCACTTAAGGCTAAAACTTTCCAAAAGGGAAGAAAGATAGTTGTAAGTACTTATACCAAAACATGCCAAGAGAAAGCTTTACATACCTCGTATGAGTTCCTCTTTGTCACGTTCGCCTCGTCGTCCTTTGAACCTATTCAACATGGAAGTAATACGAATATCAACCACTCATGAATTTCCAGCACCTTCAGTTTCCCCTTAGTATTTATGAAATCTACTTCCTTGTTCGTTTCCTCGACTGGTTCTTTAGTTAGTTAAGGCGTCAATGAAAATTGGGCAGCACCTCCCCTATAACGTGCCCTATCCAAATTTCCAATCACACCCCTAATAACTACAGCCAACCAACAACAATAACCTGCAACATGTATACAAGCAATTCACACCAACATTACACAATACAAACTCCCAACGACTTGCTCAAAAATACGATATCCAAAATAGGGTGTCTAGCCTTTATTTTGTAACACCTTTAATTATACGAAATGAGGGGTCATGTGGTTTCCACCATAAGAAACTTAATACTATTTAGAAAATATTTAGGACCTACTACAACACACCACACCCCTGCAGCAACAACTCACAAGAACAACACTTTACTTCGACGACAATTCAACTATAACGACTACAATTTGGGTTGTCTCCAATGCCAAGCATTCCTATACCATTTTAACGTTTCCAGCCACACATAAGGTGTATAAAAAACTCCATAAAAACTCCATAAAGTTCAATTTGAAAGGAGAAACCTTACCTTACCCGATTTTGGCCAAAATTGTCAAATCGCAACTCGGAACTTCTTCAAATGCGCTGAAATTGAGCGGGCTGTTCGTGTTACTTCTCTGCTTCCCCAAATTTTATGCCATTAAACACTATTATGTACCTGTAGTATACCCTGAATAATTAATTCACAAAACAAAATCAGGCCTTACCTCTTTCTTGGAGCAAACCCGTAGGTCTCTCTCTTGCCCCTCTACGTTTGTCTCTTCTCCTTTCTTCCAAGTTTCCAATTGTAAAGCTAAAGTTTTGGTTCCGTAAACATCTTCAAATACATATATACATATACACGTGCTTAGGGAACACCGTAGATAATTAATTCACGGAGGAAAAGTGAAGAACTCACCTTTAATTCTTCTAAACCATGGTTGCCTTGTTGTTTTGTTCTTCACGTTTTTGTTCCTATCTTTGGCTGAAGTTTTGGACAACAAATGAAGTCCTTAGTCACAATATACATATATATAGGTGTCCTTAGGAGGTGACACATGTTAGCTCCTAAGGGTGACACGTATCCAACCTCTATTGGGCCACCGCATACATACTTCCAATTAGGGGCTGCCATATGGCAGTGGGGTCCACCTCCCCCAAGCAGGTGGGTCACCTGCTTGCTTGAGGTGCTGCCATATGTCACTCCTCCATTGGCTTCCACATGTCATCTTTTCCCTTTCCTCGTGGGTTCGTAATCTCATCTTATTTTAATAGCCTATATAATCCGTGCTATGCAAGCTTGGTACATACTCTAATAGATTAAGTATGTAAGACTCCAAGTTAGTAGCTTACGTGGGTAAATCGAGTCCTACGACTCATCACTTGGCCTCCAATTCCTTTCGGATTCTTATGGCTCTATTTCCAACCTCCTCTACTATGGGGTATCACATCCTCCCCTCCTTAGAGTCATTTGATAGTGTCTGGACACTGGGGATCTCCTGGCCACTTTCAAGAAGACCCAGAACACGTTTCAAGGTTCAAAAGTGCAGGGTGTAACAAAATTGGTTCTCCACAAGACTTTGACTAAAGGAACCTCTTTGGTCCTTAATTTACGAAACAGACGATCAAGAATTTGGACAAGAACCTCCTCAAAGGACATATTATATTTTACCCTAATGTTTTGTATAGGAATAATTATTGAAGTATATCCCAAGCATTTCTTAAGAATAGAGATTTAGAACACTAGATAAATGACATCTAACTCAAATGTAAGGTATAACTTATAGACGATATTTCCAACTCTCTTTATAATCTTGTAAGGACCAATATATTGGTGAGTCAACTTCCTTTTCTTCCCAAATCTCATAAATCCCTTCTTAGGGGAAACTTTCAAATACACTCAATTATTGACTCAAACTCCAAATCTCATTGACTCAAACTCCAAATCTCTTCTCCTAATATTAGTATAGGATTTCTAATGACTTTGCGCAGTTTTCAACCTTTCTTGGATAAGATTTACCTTTTCTATAGTTTAATGGACATAGTCTATCCCTATCATCTCATCTTCACCAACTTTGAACCAACTAATTGGTGATCTACATTTTCTCCCATAATGATCCATATATGGAGCCATTTGAACCCTCGAATGAAACCTATTATTGTAAGGAAACTCAATAAGCGGCAACTGGTCATCCTAATTACCTTTGAAGTGGATAACAAAGGCTCTCAACATACATTCAAGAGTTTGAATAGTATGCTCTGGATGACCATCTGTCTGAGGATGGAAAGTGGTACTAAGGTTCATTTTTAAACCCAAACCATTCTGAAATGACTACCAAAACTATGCAGTTAATTGGGTACTTCTGTCTGAGATGATGGACAAGGGAATTCTATGTAATCTGACTATCTCTCAAATATAAAACCTTGTATAATCCTCTTCTAAATCTGTAGTCTTAATGGTAAAGACATGGGCTGATTTGGTCATCCTATCGAGAATCACCCAAATTGAATCATGTTGTCTGCAAGATGATGATGGACTTGTAATGAAATCATGTTGATCATCTTGTATTTCAACTCTGACAATTCTATATTCTAAGCAATACCACAAGGATTTTGATTCTCAGCTTTGACTTGTTGACAATTTGGGAACTTGCAAATAAACTCTACTATACCTCTCTTCATTCTATTCCACTAATAGACTTCTCTCAAGTCATGGTACATCTTTGTAGAGCCCCGAATGAATTGAATATCTAGAGCTATGGGCCTCTACCATAATGTTTTCTCAGAGACAATCAATAAGTGTAATGAATAATCTACCTTGATATCTCCATACTGCATCTCCCCATAGTCAAAAGCAATCACTTTCTACTTATGACCATCTTCTTTTGATTGAAGAAGAATAGTATCTTGATCTTCATTTCCTTTTGTCAATAATTAATGAATACTCAGCCCCATTTTGAACAATCATACTTTCCTCATCAAAGTCCACAAGATGAACTCTTAACCGTGCAACTCTATGTACTTTTTATGTTAATTCTTTCTTCTTTTCTTTCACATGAGCGGTAGTCCCCATGGATAACTTGCTAAGAGCATTAGCAACAATATTAGCTTTACCTAGATAATAGAGAATACTCATGTCATTGTCCTTAAGCAATTCGAGCCACCTCTTCTACCTTAGGTTCAACTCTTTCTGACTAAATACATATTGCAAGATCTTGTGATCAGTGACACATCCATATGCACATAATAAAGATAATGACGCCAAATTTTGAGAGCAAATACTATTACTGCCAATTCTAGACCATGAGTCAGATAATTCCTCTTGTGAATATCAATACACAACCTAATCCAACTCTAGATGCATCATAATAGATTACAAATCCATTTGTTCTCCTAGGTAGGGACAAAAGTAGAGTATTAGTCAACCTTATTTTCAACACTTCAGAAATCTTCTCACAAGTATCGGACCATTGAAACTTAGTCTTCTTCTAAATCAACTTAGTCAATAGCAATGATGTAAATGAAAATTCATCAATAAACCTCCAATAATAACAAACCAAACTCAAGAAACATCTTATATATGTCAATGATGTGGGTTTGGACCAGTTTGTAACTACTGCAATCTTTTGCGAATCTACCTGAATAACATCACCAGATATAATATGGCCCAAGAATTCCACAGATCCAAACAAGAAGTCACACTTCAAAAATTTAGCATATAACACCTTTTCCTTGAGATTTTGGAAAACAATTTTTTGATGGTTGGCATGCTCTTCCTCATTCCTTCAATAGATCAGAATGTCATCAATAAACATGATAACAAATATATCCTAGTACAGTTTGAACACTCTATTCATGAGGTCTATAAATGCTGCTGGAGGGTTAGTCAAACCAAAGGAAATAACTAGAAACTCATAGTGACCACATGTGGTTCTAAAGGTCGTCTTCGAGATGTCATTTTCCCTCACTTTGAATTGATGATAGCTGATCTAAGGTCTACTTGGAGAAACAAGTGGCACCTTGAAGTTGTTCAAAAAGACCATCAATTCTCAGAAGCGAGTACTTATTATTTATGGTAAGCTTGTTCAATTGACGGTAGTCAATACACATTCTTAAAGAACCATCTTTTCTTTGAACAAACAGGACTTGAACGCATCAAGGTGAGACACTCATCCTAATAAAACCCTTATCTAGAAGGTCTTTCAATTCTCTTTTAACTCTTTTAACTCAGCAGAAGCCATTCTATATGGCAGAATAGAAATAGGTTGAGTATCAGGAAGAACATCAATTCCAAAGTCTATCTCCCTATCAGGAGGGACTCCAAGTAAATATTTAGGAAATATTTCAGAAAACTCATTTACGACAGGAACTGACTGAAGGGATGGTGTTTCAACACTATAATCTCTAACTCGGACAGTATGGTAGATACACCCTTTGAAGACTAACTTCCTAGCCTTAAGGTATGAGATGAATCGACCCTTATGAAAATCTAGATTACCTTTCCCTTCAATAAATGGCTCATTCAAAAACTAAAACTTGATAATGTGGGTTGTTCAATCAATTTAGGCATAACAAGCATAAAGAAAGTCTATGCCAAGAATGACATCAAAGTCAACTATAATAACTTAACTAAGTCTACAGAAGTCTCTTTGTGATAGTCTGAGACTATACAAGCACGATAAACTCTTAGCTAAAATGGACTCTCTAACAACAGTAGAAACACTAAATTGTTCTAAGATTCATTCAAGAAGAATTCCAAATTTAATAGCTATATAAGGAGATACAAAAGACAAAGTAGCACTTAGATTTAGTAATGCATAAATATCATGAGAAAAGACTCAAAGTATACCAGTGATAACATCTTGTGAGTACTCTTGGTTGTGGAAATTTTCCATAGCAAATATACAGTTTGGACCACTGCCTGCCCCCAAATTAGACCATTTATCTGTTGTCTCCCCATTCAATGAAGAAAAGGGGAATATACTTACCAAGGTAGACTCTACCCCACTAGGAAAGTCATATACATATGCTATATATTATATCCCGTACTTTTATACCTTGAAATGCCTCTTAAGCTTCTTAAGTTTCTTGAAAGGTTCTTAAGTTTTTGGAAGGATTCTTAAGTTTCTTAAAGTTTCTTAAAGCTTATTAATGGTTCTTAAGCATCTTAAAAGTTACCATGTGAGACAAATAATCTATAACGCTATCAAACAACTCTAAACAAGGGAGAATGTGACACCCCATAATAGGGAAGATTGGAAATACGGTTATAAGAATCTGGAAGGAGTTGGAGGCCAAGTAATGAGTCGTAGGACTCGACTTACTTACGTAATCTACCAACTTGAAAATCATACATACTTAAGCTACTTGAATACATACCAAACTTACATAGCAAGGATTACATAAGTTCGTAAAATAAGACGACATTACGAACCCACGAGGGGGAAAAGAAAGTGACACATGGAAGCATAAGAGAGTGCCACATGGAAGCAGTTGTAAGTAACATGTGGCAATATATGGAGCAAGGGAGTGGAGCCCTACATGCCACATGGAAGCTCATGGTTGGAGGAGGTGGTGTGTTGGCCCAATGAGGGCTTAATATGTGTCACCACTTAGAGGTTGACACATGTCACCCCCTAAGGTGGCCTCTATATATATGTTTTATGATCATCCTTATCAAAAAAAGTCATTATTATCTCCTAAGTTCAAGAAAACTCTAGAGAAAAAAAATAGAAGAGAAACCCTAAGCTAGAGAGAGAGGCTATGGATTTAGAGAGGAAAAAGAGATAAGTTTTCCGATTTCATTCTGTAAAGTAATTATATAGGGTATACCACGATAATATGAAGATGTTAGTAATGTAAATTTATGATTTGGGGCAGCACCAAAAGGACAACAAGAAGCTACAAAGTTTTAGTCGCGCTAAAGAAACTTCCGAGACAAGTTTTGGCTAGTTTTAGGCAAGGTACGGTTTTACTTTTCAAACTAGAGTTTATGATGATGTTATGAGGTATATTACATGTCTTAAATCAAAGTCGAGTAGTGTGTTACGATTGTGGTACTGCGGTTGCAGCTTGTTTGGTTGCGTGTTTCAAGGATGGAAGATATTTTAAAAATGGTGTGGGTGCTTTTGGTTGCATCCACATGACCCTCTATTTCATATTGTTAAGGATTTTATGAAATAAAGGTTTTAAAAGCTCTATTTTGGTATCATAGTTTTAAGCGAGTTGTTTAGAGTTTGTATTGTGTAAAGTTGAAGTGATTTACTTGTAAATATGCTGCTGGTTGTTGTTATTGGTATATTTGTTAATATTTTGGCCTAGTTGAAATCTCGGGGATGTTGAAATTATAGGGGAGATGCTGCCCGATTTTCGGTAACTTTGGAGCTAGTAATAAGCTAGTCAAGGGAAATGGATAAGAAAATAATTCCTATGGATACATGGTTGTAGAGTTGGAAATGAGAAAGTGAAAGGCTATTAATCTTAGTATTACTCTCATGTTAAATAGGTTCAAAAGAAATCGAGGCGAACATGGTTAAGAGTAATCCATAAGAGGTATGTAAAGCTACCCCTTCTTTCTCTTGGCATGTTTAGCATAAGTATGTAAAGCCTATCCTTTCTCTTCTTCTGGCTTGTCCTAGATATAAGTAAAAGATGATACCATCTCTAAGGTAATTCCAGTCCAAAGTGTTTCTTATTTACCCTTTAATGTTGGAACTCTTACAATAATTAGCATGACTTTTATGAAGCAAATATATGACTTTTATATGATTCCCAGGGAGTTCCTATTTTTAGAGCCACTTGGATGGCCAATTTTGTGATTTCCAAAAGATATTTTATTATGCCTTGATATGAGTATATAATTATAGAAGTTCTATTTTGATATAATTTGTAGTGACATAAAAGGTACTTGATATGACTCTTGTCTTGATTTTTGAATGATAGCTCATTTTGACCATTCCATCGAGTCTCAAATATGATTTAAATTGTATTTAGTTTCTCACTACTCCACTCGTGGATGCCTCAATGCTTCCTTCACTGAGCTTGGGCCAGGATATACATGATTGTGCATACTTCTCTGCCTTATTTGCCCTGCCCCAATATGAGGGGGCAGGTACGCCCTGTACATGAGTTATTTGTGGAGTTATGTTGTGCCATGTACACATAAACTAATGTCTGATGATATGATATGATATGATATGTCCATTTGATATGATATAATGTGTTATGGAGATATTCCCTACTCTGGAGTTATCTGTGCTATGGCGCCGGTGATGGGATGGCGACCACATTTTGTTCACTACAACCCGTAATAGGGCCGTACATGACATATGTTTTTTCAGATGCATTATGAAGGGTTGTGATAAGCATTTTTAAATTTCTGGATATTTCTCGCATTCTTTTTGCACATTCTATTCTGGTGATGAATTTATTTATTATAGTCATGCTTTACATACTCGGTACATTTTTCGTACTAACCCCCTTTCTTTGGGGGGTTGCATTACATGCCCACAGGTACAGACGCTCGATTTGCCAATCTACTTGCTTAGGACATCCACTCTGCTTTTTAACGGTGCTCCTTTATCTAGAGCCCTATTTTGGTACTAAATTTTTTGTTGCATATTTGTACAAGTTGGTCAGGGGTACGATGAGGCCTTGTCCCATCATATGAGTAGACTACCATTATGTAGAGGTCTATAGACTTGTGTTGTGGGTTTTGTATATATATTCTATGGGTCCTGTATATGTGTTCTGGACATTTATGTTCCGTGACGGCCTTAACTGCCTTTGTGTGCTACATCTACTTTCATGTGCTCCCTAGCGACCTCTTTTGATTTCTACACTTGTTTCTTCTGCTAACATGCTAAGTGGGGATAAGGGTACGTATGGGTGCCCAACTTGGGCACTAGTCATAGCCTACGAGATTAGGTCGTTGCACTATATGTGGATCTACTAGCTAAGGTATGAAGGCAACCTATGGTGGCACATAGTTTAAAAGACATGAGGTTGCTACTAATGCTTTTGGTAGGGCCCCCCCTTCAAGTCCACTCAGTGCTAAGTCAAATCCCATGAATCATAGGTTTGAAATTCATACGGTAGCTCATTTTATAATATAATCACAATGTGAGTATTATCCTTCCACATTAAAAATCTTACTTGCATAATTCATATCATTAGGTCCTAGGTCACCACAAAGGGACCTAAGTCACTTATCTTCATAACTCTCATGAAAATCATAACTCAGACATACTTATAATTCGTGATCATAATCCATACTTTAATTTAGAGTAAAACTCATATACATAATTAATTTGATCTAAAACCATAAGAATACCTTGAAAAATTAGCCTCCATAATCATGGTTTATATAATTCATCATAGAAAATAGCTTCATGCATGGTCATTCATAATTCATCTTGAAATCACGTAATTTATGTACAAAAATACTTACAATGATCATAAATAATAATTTAAAATAAAATTGAATCAATCCAACACAATTTATCAAAATTGAAGTTTAAAAGTAATTAGATTTCATGAGATTTTTGATTAAAAACTTAGACTCCATGAGTGAAAGGGACTCATGAATCAATCCACACATACATTGATTGAAATTAGACTTGAATTTGAGAAAGGAGACTTGATCTTGAAGAAACCCTAATAAAAGCTTGATGAACTCTTGAGGAACCTTGGGAGAGAAGTCATTGTTTGGGGACATAATGAGGGAATAAAAGAGTTTTAGGAGTATTTAGGATATAATTCATAATGAATCTAGTCCTTAAAAACGTCCACATATATTTTTAGAATGTAGGGAAAATACCAAACTACCCCTTATTAACATTTCAATCAGGCACTTCTACGACTTGCCTCTATAGCCCGTAGAAGTATTGACAAGTCATAATTATGATTCGTCCTGTAGGTTCTTAGAAAGACCTAGAAATTGAGTCTCTAAACATTCATTATGGGACATGTTTATGACTCGTCGACGTCTTTATGAGTCACCAAAGTGACCTATATTCTATGTTTGAAAAACCTGCAAGTTGATGGTCTCTGAAGTTTCACCACGACTTATTTTTATGAGTCATGAGCTTTTCTACGACTTGTTCTTTTGAGTTGTAGATGAAGTCCTGAGGGTGACAGCTGAAGGTCATCTTACCTTGCCTCGATGACTCATTTCTATGAGTCGTCGTTCCCTCTTTGGTCATTGAAGGACTTGTCAACTCCACTTTTCCCTTAGCCAAATTTTTAATTTTTGAACTCATGTTTATGACCCTTTTCTATGACCCATACAAGTCCCTACGAGTCATAGATCAACTTGTAAACTTGGGGTCAGTGGTCTTTCCTTGAGATTTTTCCTTTGTTTGACTTTTCATCTTATGGGGTCTTACAATTTCTCCCCCTTGGGAACATTCGTCCTCAAATGAGATATGATTATCAACCTCATTGACTACATTATTAGATAATGTAGAAAACAATATGCGTTAGTGCATTTGAATGTACTAAGTAGGTGGGTAGGACATCTAATATGAATCATAAGATGCAATGATAAAGAATATACATGATATAGAGGTTAAGAGAAACCATGAGGAATACCATAACGATCAAAGAATTTTTAAGACATAGTTGAAGTTCATAAAATAACATAATACTCATATACATATGTAGGATAGGAACCATAATCGACAATAAGACCACGTGAGCTACAATATGGAATCCCATTGTCTCCCTATCCAATGAACAAAAGGGGAATCTACTTGGCAAGGTAGACTCTACCCCGCTAGGTGGTTCATGTACATACACTATATAGTGATCCACTAGCTAAGTTGTGAAGGCAACCTACTATGGCACATAGTTTATGGGACATGAGGTTGATACTAAGTCTTTTGGTAGTTCCTCCACCTCAAGTCCAGTCGGTGCTAAGTCAAATCCCACCGAATATGTATCATAGCATAGTAATCATAGTTAACATATATCATAGACATGACCACCGGTTTAAAATTCAGATAGTATCTCATTTTATAACATAAGTGTAATCTGAGTATTTTCCTTCCACATTAAAAATCATACTTGCATAATTCATATCATTAGGTCCTAGGTCACCACATAGGGCTCTCAATCACCTATCTTCATAACTTGCATGAAAATCATAACTCAAAAATACTTACAATTCGTTATAATAATCCATACTTAAATTTAGAGTAAAATCATATATGTAATTAATTTGATCGAAAACCATAAGAATACCTTGAAACATTGGGCTCCATAATGATGATTCATATATTTCATTAAAGAAAATAGCTTCATGTATGGGGATTCATAATTCATCTTGATATCATGAAATTTATGCTGAAAATTACTTACAATGATCATAAATAATTATTTAAAAAGTAATTGAATCAATCCAATATAATTCATCAAAATTGAAGTTTAAAACCAATGAGACTTCATCAGATTTTTGAATAAAACCTTGGACTCCATGAGTGAAAGGGTCTAATGAATCAATCCACATATAACTTGATTGAAATTATTTGAATTTGAGAAAGGAGACTTGATCTTGAAGAAACCCTAATAAAAGCTTGATGAACTCTTGAGGAACCTTGGGAAAGAAGTCAAGAAAATTTGGTTAGGGAAATAATGAGGAAATAAAATAGTTTTAGGAGGATTTAGAATACAATTCGTAATGAATCTTGTCCTTATTATTGTCCACATATATTGTTAGAATGTAGAAAAAATACCAAACTACCCCTTATTAAAATTCTAATCGAGTCGACATTATGACTTGTCTGGATGGTCCTTAGAAAGAACTAAAAATTGAGTCTCTGAACTTTCATTATGGGACATGTTTACAACTTGTCATCATCTTTACGAGTTGTCAGAGTGACCCATCTTGCAAGTCTAAAAAACCTGCAAGTAGATGGTCTATAAAGTTTCACCACTACTCATTTCTATAAGTTGTAAACTTCTCTACGACTTGTCCTACTACGTTGTAGATGAAGTCCTGAGGGTGAAACCTGAAGGTCATCCTACCTTGCCTCAAAAGACTCGTCAACCCCACTTTTGCCTTAGCTAAATTTCCAATTTTTCAACTCATGTATACGAGCCTATTCTATGAACCGTACAGGTCCCTACAAGTCATAGATCAAGTCATAGACTTGGGGTCAGTGGTCTTTCCTTGAGATTTTCCCTTTAGTCAACATTTCACCTTACGGGGTCTTACACTTTTAGAAAGATGGCCAGTTAGAGTACACTATTTTGGTTCTTGAGGATATGTTGCGGGTTTGTATTTTAGACATTGGAGGACAATGGGACTAGTTTTTCCTTTGGTAGAGTTTGCGTACAACAATAGCTACCACTCTAGCATTCAGATGGCCTTATTTAAGGCCTTATATGGTAGATATTGTCCCTTTATGGTTGGTTGGTTTGATTCTATGAAGCCTAGGAAACATGGTGTAGACTTGCTTCAAGAGGCCTTAGATCACGTTAGGGTAATTAAGGATAGGCTCAAGACGACTAAGAGTAAACACCAAATTTATATAGATCATAGGCGGTGACATTTGAGGTTTGTAGTGGGTGACAGAGTATTCCTTTGAGTATCACCCATGAACGGTGTGATAAGATTTGAGAGGTAGACAAGATTAGCCCCAGGTATATAAGGCTTTTTAAGATTTTGAGGATAGTCAGAGATGTCTCTTATAAGTTTGCCCTACCTCCATCATCTTTAGTTATCCATCCAATTTTTCATATCTCAATGCTGCATCGATATGTTCCAAATGCGTCTCATGTGTTCTGATATGATTCAATTAAGTTGGATAATCATCTAATGTTTTTGGAGCAGCCAATTTCTATTCTAGCTAGAGATATTTGGCATTTGCGTTCTAGAGCCCTTCTTGTAATTAAGGTCTATTAGAGGGATCTTCCAGTTAAGAAGGCTACCCGGGAGATCGAGCAGGAGAGGCGTTAGAAGATTTTTGACTTAGTTGAGCCTTCAGGTTCTTCTTGACTCTTACATTTGCAGAGGAAAGTCATTTTTAGTAGTGGATGTTGTAGTAACCCTCTAGGTCATTTTTTGTGTAAATGCCTTTTTTCGTCATTTAGAACATTCTTATAGCGACCCCAATTATTATTGGCACTAATTGTTCAGTATTCTTTTCGTTCATGTGGTTTTATACCCTTTTCTATGTTTTGCAGCATTTAAAACTTGAATAGTTGACTTTTGTCTAATACTGAGCCTCTTGTTGAATTTTACTAAAAATGGCACTTAGATGTGAGACCCACTTTTTGTTGAAATGACCTCGATTTGAAATTTCAACTACCTAGTTGAGTTTAGAACGTCAAATTTTATGGGTTAGCATAATTCATTAGCATGCACAAGTTTCCAAATGCATCATGAAAACCCCATCGGAGATTGAGACTTTCCAAAAACTAGAAGATGCCATGTACTGGCCTTCGCATTCGCGGTCCACCTTAGCCATATTTTTGAAGCGCATTGTTATACCCCGTACTTTTGTATCTTGAAAGACTTTTGTACTTTGAGAGATTTTTGAGTTTCTTGAAAGATTTTAAAACTTCTTAAGCTTCTTAAGTTTCTTGAAAGATTCCTAAGTTCTTCAAAGCTTCTTAAAAGTTACCATATGAGCCAGATAGGCTATAACGCTATCAAATAACTCAAAGGAAAGGAGAATGTGATACCCCATGGAAGGGAAGATTGGAAATAAAGTTATAGGAATCCGGAAGGAAGTGGAGGCCAAGTAGTAAGTCGTAGGACCCAACTTACTTGTGTAAGCTATTACTTTGGATTTGTTACATACGTAATCTACCAACTTGGAAATTTTACATACTTAAGCTACTTGATTACGTACAAAGCTTACATAGAAAGGATTACATAGATTCGTAAAAGAAGATGAGATTATGAACCCACGAGGGGAAAAAAAGGTGACACATGGCAGCATGAGAGAGTGACACGTGGCAGCAGATGGAGCAATGGGGTGGTCCCCCCACATGCCACATGGCAGCCCGTGATTGGAGGAAGGGATGTGTTGGCCCAATGAGGGATTCACATGTGTCACCCTTAAGGCTTGACATGTGTCACCACTTAGGGGATGACATGTATCCCCTTCTAAAGTGGCCTATATATATATGTTTTATGACTTTTTAGGCTCATACTTTTCTTTAACTTCATCCTTATCAAGAAAATTCTAGAAAAGAGGAGAAGGGAAACCTCTAGCTAGAAGAGAAAGAGAGCTATGATTTTGGGAGGAGAAAAAGGTAAGTTCTCCGATTACATTCAGTGAATTAATTATATGGGGTATAACACTAAGGTATGAAGGTGTTATTAATATAAATTTATAGTTTGGAGCATCCCCAAAACGTTAACAAATAGCCCCAAAGTTTCAGCTGCGTTAAAGGAAATTTAGAGGCGAGTTCCGGCAAGTTTTGGTGAGTTTTGGGAAAGGTAATACTTTCCCTTTTAAATTGAAGTTTATGATTTTTTTCTGGCTTATATTACATGTCTTAAGTGAGGCTGGAAGTTGAAAGAGTGTATAAGGATGCTAGACATTAGAAACAAACTAAATTGAAGTCGTAGTAGGTAAATCAAAGTCGAGTAGTGTGTTGTTGTTGTGGTGCTGCAGGTTGGGGGTGGTTTAATTGTGTGTTTCATGGATGGAAGGTACTCAAAAATGGGTGAGGGTGATTTTTGTTTCAGCCACACGAACCTTTGTTTCGTATGGTAAAAGATTTTATGAAATAAAAGCTAAGAACTCTATTTTGGTATCGTAATTCCGAGCTAGTTATTTGAAGTTATATTAGGTAATGTTGAAGTGATTTATTTATATATATGTTTTTGGTTATTTTTTTTGGTATGATTGTTGATATTGTTTTCGAGTTGAAATTTCGGTGATGTTGAAGTTATAGGGGAGATGCTGCCCAATTTTCGGTAACTTAGGAACTAGTAATGAACTAGTCGAGGGAAATGGATAAGGAAATGACCTCTATGGAGACTTGGTTGTAGAATTAGAATTGGAAAGTGAAAGTTCATTAACCATAGTATTACTTTCATGTTAAATAGGTTCAAGAGATGATGAGGAAAATGTATTAGGAGTAATCCGTAAGAGATATGTGAAGCTAACCATTCCTTCTTTTGGCATGTCTTTGGCATAAGTATATAAATCTAACCATTATTTCTCTTAGCATGTTTTGACATAAGTATATAAAGCTAATCTTCCTTTTTGGTATGGTTTTTATGAAACAAGTATATGATTTTTATATGATTCCAAGGAAGTTCCTATTCGTAGAGCCGCTAGGACGGCCAACTTCTTGAGTTTCCAAAGGACATTTTATTGTGCCTAGATACTTGTATATGATTCCAAAAGTTCTACTTGGATATAACTCATAGTGATATTAAAAATGTACTTAATACAACTCTTGTCTTGATTTTTGAATAATAGCTCATTTTGTTAACTCCATCGAGTCTCAAAAATGATTTAAAGTGCATTTAGTTTCTCACTACTCTACACGTGGATGCCTCAATGCTTCCTTCACCGAGTCTGGGTCAGGTTTTTTTATCTTGCATACTTCTCTGCATTGTTTGTCGTGCCCCAATATAAGGGGGAAGGTACGACCTATACATGGGTTTTGTGGATCTATGATGTGCCATGTACATATATGATATGATATAAGCTGATATGACCATCTGATATGATATGATCTGTTATGGAGATATTCCCTACTCTGGAGTTATGATGTGCTGTGGTGCCAGTGATAGGGAGGCGACTATGATTTGTTCACTGAGTCCCATAATGGGGCCGTATATGACATATGTTTTTCTGCATACATTATCTGTGGTTATGAAAAGTATTTTGATATTCTGGATATTTTGCTCATTTTTGCACCTTCTATTCTGGTAATGGCTTTACTTATTACAGTCCATGCTTTACATAATCGGTACATTGTCCATACTGGACCTTTTTCTTCGGGGGCTGCATTACATGCCCGCAGGTAGAGATGCTCAATTTGCTGATCCGCTCGCTTAGGACATCCACCCCATTGGTTGGCAGTGCTCATTTGTCCGGAGCCCTATTTTGGTACTAACTTTGTTGTTGTACATTTTTACATGTTGGTTAAGGGTAGGATGGGGCCTTGTCCCATCATATGACTAGGCAATCATTCTGTAGAGGTTTGTAGACTTGTGATGTGGGTTATGTATATATGTTTTGAGCTTTGTGTTCCATGATTGCCTTAATAGCCCTCTTGTGCTATATTTGTTCTCATGCGCTCTCTAGCAACCCATTTTTGATTTGTACTTTTGTTTATTCTGCTAACACACTAAATGGGGCTAAGGGTACATATGGGTGCCTAAATCGGGCATTAGTCACGGCCTATGGAGTTGGGTAGTGACAAAAGTAGTATTAGAGCGGTCCTTTCTCGGAATGTCTACAGACCATGTCTAGTAGAGTCCTGTTTATTGATGTGTTGCATGCCACATCTATAAACAGGAGGCTACAGGACATTTAGGATGTTACCTTTTTTTCATATCTAATATCGTGCGATAGATTTGAGTCATCGAAAAACTCCTTATATTAACCTTGGATTTTAACAGAAGGATGACAGCAACAGAAGGAAGCGACTGACAATATTGGAAGTCACAAGGTACGCAGGCAAGCAAAGGCACAAAAGATATCTGTTGGGTAAGGTATTGAAGTAGAACTGAAATGTAAAGTTGTAAATTAAAAGGAAGAGTAGATAGGAAAGTGTAACAGAGGAAGTTCCAGTGGACGTACGAGGTAAGTCCATTTTCGTACTATTTATTATGGGCACCCTGTGTGGCTGCGATATAATTTGATATGATACATATATATGTATCTTTATACATATTGGCCCTGTAAGGCACTATTGGTATTTTCTACGTGCAGGTTTGAGATAGTAGGAAATACAGAGGAAACTCTGTCCAAATTTTCCTAGAAATAAAAAGAGAATGAGATATAGGGTTGTAGTATGTCTTGAAAGGTCATGCCCATAATAATGATGAGATTTGGATAAACCACGAATATGGATGACCTCGACAAATAAGTTAATTACTGAATTGATAGCAATAGAAACTAGGAGGTCAATATTGATATGGTAAACCGAAGTTGGACAAGACTTGTGACCCTAGGGAGATGATTTAGAGAAGACTGGTAGTTCTGGATAGAATGATATATTAAGGCACCGATGGAATTGATACACAAGGATAAACTGTGACATTAAAAGGGATTAACAGTATGGTTAAGAAAAGAGTGCAAGGGAAACAGAATTGTAATAGATATGAAGTATTAATAGGACAGCTTGGGAGATATTAAGGATAAGACTAACTAAGAAGGGTAAGTAACCCATAGTAAGAATCGTGAAAAAGGTTAAGAAGTGTTATACTATGGGGTGGAATACGAACAGGATATGATGTGAATATAACGAGGATAGTTATGAAAATAAGTAAAGCCTAGTGAGAAAGTAGCTAGTGATAGGGCGTGGTCCGTGTAATAAGAATATAAGGGTAAGTGTGAAACGGAAAAGCGGGCTAGGAAACAAATAAGTAAGACTTATCAAGTTCCATGGAGAAAGTTGCAAATAAAGATTATGCGATAATGGAAATGATAGTGAGCATAAGGAAAGAAAGAGTAACTAAATGGAGTAAGAAAGAATAAAGCGAGATGACAGTGTAGCAATAGGTCATGACATGTGTAGTCGAAGATACGAATGCTAAAAGTGATGAAACTATGAAAGAACAAGCTATAGAAGGATGAGCAACGAGATACAATGGGTGTTAGGGAATGATTGATATGATACAAATAAAGATGGATAGACATAATACATTTTAGAAATAAGAAAAAAAATTATGTGGAAATAATGTGTTCCGAATAATACAGAGGTAGTATAAGATCCCTCTTGTGTGGAATAAAAGATAGACATAGACGGGATAAATGATAAGAGAAATCTATGAAAGCACCTAAGATATATATGATTAAATGAATACAGATACGAAATGAAAAGGGAACGTACAATATGAACTTAAAAGTGCATTACGACTACATGGTTATAAGGTAATGCCCTTATTGAGGCGAACTTGGTATGTTGTTGAGAAAATTAGAAGTCGGTGTTGGGTTCACAGTAAGGGCAATGGGTATAAGGTATAAAGGGGTGGTGCATGCACATAACGTCGCCCTAAAAATAGTGAAATCCTTAAGAGACAAAGATGGTAAACTTAAGGAATAAATGGTGCAATATACATTCATCCCAAGAAACAAAGGATATAGGCTGGGATAAAGCTAATCCTATGAGAGAAACTTGGTCAATTATCGTCGGAATACAAGTATCGCCTAATTGAAATTGGAACGACTAAAAGTGCTAATTAACTTTTGATAAAGATATGTGGAGTGTGGCCTTGGATGAGTTAGTCCATGGGTTATATTACAGAAGTACAAATTAATAGATGAGATTTCGCACTATGTATGGAAAGGTTCTCGTTGCTTCGTGACTTAGTCAAGGTTTCCTACATACAAAATCAAGTTATAAAGGATAAATAAAGAGATGGATATGATACGGTACCAAGTGGATTAGAAAAAGAGAATTGGATGAGTTTTGAGATTGGACAAAGGTATAAGTACCCCCCCCCCCTTAAGGGGCGAAGCGGGTGAGAAGATGCAAGGGCAAGATAGAAATAATGGATACTACAATATAGTGGACATGGATGTTTAAACTTCAAGAAGATCCCGTGCTGAAGCAAGTTAGAAGGGCTGAAAGCCAACTATAATGGGATAGAAGTCAGAATGGTATTTAAGGCGGTGTCAAGAATTTTTTGGTAAAACCCTGCATGACATAATGTTAGAAGATGGGTGTGTATAAAAAAGAAAGGGTACGACCAGGGAAGGGTATCAAATAACTTAAGAGATTGTGTGAAGGATAACGATACCATGCGGGGTCAAAAGACAAGATGTTTTCTATAGTGTTGGTCGCAAATGATGTTGTGATAGATAAATAACCAAGAAAAAGGGAGAGCAAGGAGTGAATAAAAGAAAAGAAAGAAGTATGATAAGATGGGACAAGTGAGTTTCAATGTGAATGAGATAGGTGAAGCAGAATGAACCCAGAGATGAAAACACTACGTCTACCTCATACAAGTTTTATCAGTAGGGTTATGCAACCTATGAATATGTATGTGTTACGTATAGGGCCAAGTGAGTAAGTACGTGGAAAAAGGAATAAGGGTTCAATAACGACAATATAGTTATAATATTTTGGATATGTTAGAGAGAGGTAGAGAAGAGATATCCGTACTTGTTCCCTATATGAAAAGGTAGTCTAAACTCCTAAAAGGATTGTAAGACAACAGTTATAGAGAACTCTCAAAAATCCTCATAAAACCCTATAAGATGAGTTAACATTCGAGGACGAATGTTCTAAAGGAGGGAACAATGTTATACCCCATACTTTTGTATCTTGAAATACTTTTGTACCTTTAGAGGTTTTTGAGTTTCTTGAAAGATTTTGAAGCTTCTTAAGCTTTCTTACTTCTTAAGTTTCTTGAAAGATTACTAAGTTTTTGAAAGCTTCTTAGAATTTACCATGTGATCCAGATAGACTATAATGCTATCAAACAAATCTAAGGAAAGGAGAATGTGATACCCTATGGCAGGGAAGATTGGACATAAAGTTATAGGAATCCAGAAGGAAGTGGAAGCCAAGTAGTAAGTCGTAGGACCCGAATTACTTGTGTAAGCTATTAATTTGGATGTGTTACATACATAAGCTACCAAATTAGAATTTTTACATACTTAAGCTACTTGAGTACGTACCAAGCTTACGTAGCAAGGATTACATAGATTTGTAAAAGAAGATGAGATTATGAACCCACGAGGGGGAAAAGAAGGTGACACATGGAAGCATGAGAGAGTGACAAATGGAAAAATGAGAGAGTTCTATGTGGAAGAAGCTGGAGAAAGGGAGTGGGCCCCACATTCCACATGGCAGCCCGTGATTGGAGGAAGGGATGTGTTGGCCCAATGAGGGCTTCACACGTGTCACCCTTAGGGCTTAACATGTGTCACCACTTAGGGGATGACATATATCCACTTCTAAATTGGCCTATATATATATGTTTTATGACTTTTTAGGCTCATACTTTTCTTTAACTTCATCCTCATCAAGAAAATTCTAGAAAAGAGGAGAAGGGAAACCTCTAGCTAGAAGAGAAAGAGAGCTACGATTTTGGGAGGAGAAAAAGGTAAGTTCTCCGATTACATTCTGTGAATTAATTATATGGGGTATTCCACTAAGGTATGAAGGTGTTATTAATATAAATCTGTGGCTTATATCATCCCCAAAACGTTAACAAACAGCCCCAAAGTTTCAGCTGCGCTAAAGGACATTTCGAGGCGAGTTCCGGCAATATTTGGCGTGTTTCGGGCAAGGTAAGGCTTTCCCTTTAAAATTTAAGTTTATGATGTTGTTATGGACTATATTACATGTCTTAAGTTATGATGGAAGTGGAAAAAGTGTATAAGGATGGTAGACGTTAGAAACAAACTAAATTGAAGTCATAGTAGGTAAATCGAAGTCGAGTAGTGTGTTGTTGTTGTGGTGCTGCAGGTTGGGGGTGGTTTAATTGCGTGTTTCAGGGATGGAAGGTACTAAAACATGGGTGAGGTTTCTTCTGGTTGAAGCCAAATGACCCTCCGTTTCGTATGGTAAAAGATTTTATGAAATAAAGGCTAAGAACTCCATTTTGGTATCGTAGTTCGGAGCTAGTTGTTTGGAGTTGTATTGGGTAATGTTGAAGTGATTTATTTATATATATGCTTCTGGTTGTTGTTGTTGGTATGATTTTTTATATTTTGGCCAAGTTGAAATCTTGGGGTTATTGAAGTTAGAGGGGAGATGCTGCCTAATTGTTTGTAACTTAGGGACTAGTAATGAACTAGTCGAGGGAAATGGATAATGAAATGACCTCTATGGACACTTGGTTGTAGATTTGGAATTGGAAAGTGAAAGGTCATTAATCATAGTATTACTTTGATGTTAAATAGGTTCAAAATACGATGAGGCAAACATATTAGGAGTAATCCGTAAGAGGTATGCGAAGCTAACCGTTCCTTCTTTTGGCATGTCTTTGGTATAAGTATGTAAAGCTAACTGTTCTTTCTCTTGGCATGTTTTTACATAAGTATATAAATCTAATCTTCCTTTTTGGCATGGTTTTTATGAAAAAAGTATATGACTTTTATATAATTCCGAGGAAGTTCCTATTTGTAGATCCGCTAGGATGGCCAACTTCTTGATTTTCCAATGGACATTTTATTGTTCCTAGATACCTGTATATGATTCCAAAAGTTCTATTTGGATATAACTCATAGTGATATTCAAAAGGTACTTGATACGACTCTTGTCTTGATTTTTGAATAATAGCTCATTTTGTTAACTCCATCGAGTCTCAAAAATGATTTAAAGTGCATTTAGTTTCTCACTACTCTACTCGTGGATGCCTCAATGCTTTCTTTATCAAACTCGGGTCAGGATTTGTTATTGTGCGTATTTCTCTGCATTTTTTGTTGTGCCCCAACATGAGGGGGTAGGTACGACCTATACATGGGTTTTATGGAGTTATGATGTGCCATGTACACATATGATCTGATATGAGCTAATATGACCATCTAATATAATATGATCTGTTATGGAGATATTCTCTACTCTGGAGTTATGATGTGCTGTGGCGCCAGTGATGGGGTGGCGACCATGATTTGTTCACAGAGTCCCATAATGGGGTCGGATATGGCATATATTTTTCTGCATACATTATCTGTGGTTATGAAAAGTATTTTGATATTCTAGATATTTTGCTCATTTTTGCACCTTCTGTTCTGGTAATGGCTTTACTTATTACAGTCCATGCTTTACATACTCGGTACATTATCTGTACTGGACCTCTTTCTTCTGGGACTGCATTACATGCCCGCAGGTATAGATGCTCAGTTTGCTGATCCGCTCGCTTAGGACATCCACCCCGTTGGTTGGCAGTGCTCCTTTGTTCGGAGCCCTATTTTGGTACTAACTTTTCTACTATACATTTGTATATATTGGTTAAGGGTACGATGCGGCTCTATCCCATCATATGACTAGGCTATCATTTTGTAGAGGTCTGTAGACTTGTGATATGGGTTATGTACATATATTTTAGGCTTTGTGTTTCATGATGTCCTTAATGGCCCTCTTATACTATATCTGTTCTCATGCACTCTCTAGCGACCCTTTTTTGATTTCTACTTTTTTTATTCTGCTAACACACTAAGTGGGGCTAAGGGTACATATGGGTGTCCATCTCGGGCACCAGTCATAGCGTACGGAGTTGGGTCGTGACACGCATGATGATAATCCTCTATGTTCATAGGCCAGTTGTAGCGATCATAGCCTTTTGTCTCTTTTACCTTCATGATCGCAGGCCTTTGGCTGCATTTGCAAAGTGCAAATCTTGAAACCTCCGCATGCATGGGACACTATGGCCATATTTTTAAAGGTTATTTATATCTGGTCTTTTAAATATAAGACAAACATGTTTTATCTTTAGGAATTAGATTCAAAGTGCTATATCTCCCTCAATTTAGCTCTATTTTGGGTGATTCAAAGGCTGGTTTTTCAAAATTGGCATGGCTATAAATTGCAGTGTTTAGGGGTTGTTAGGGACCTTCGTTTGAGGTAAATTTAGGTTTAAAAGGGCTACTATCCCTCCTCTCTTTGTGCTTTACTGGTGTTTTTATGCATGTTGCTTGCGTGGGCTGTTTCGAGCCCTGAATTGTGTTCTATTTTGGGACACAAGTTTGGGTAGGTAATAAAAACTTTTGATGCAGTCAATTCCAAATTTCCACCATAGGTTTCACATTTCCATTTTAGACTATAAAATTAGCATGTCTTTGTTTTAAGTGTCTAAATGATTATATTAATGTTTTGATCTTATTTTTGATAGTGTGACAACGTTCAGAGGATGTATGGAAGGAAAAAGCTCTAGAAATGTGATTTGAAGCACTGTGGGTCTAGAGGCAGGCTACGACTTTCTATCGTTAATATTGAGCTTGAATATGTAAAGTTAAGTTGATTTGTGTGAATTTGGGGTGGGTACCTAGTTGATCATGCTTAGCTTCCTAGAATTCATGTTTAGGCCTTATTCGATTATTTCAGGATTATTGGCCTGTTATTTTATTTGCCTTGATCATCCTTACCTTGTGGTATAATTTTCATGTGTTTATTTGTTGATGTTGAGCATGTTGGGCCTTATTCTAGACTTGGACTAATGTTTGTTATAGATTTGCATAATTAGAGATATTAGACTGATATAGAAGACTTAAGTTTGATAGGCTGAGCCTTAGTTAGGCACTAGCCCAGTGATTGAGACCTTTTTTTTTATCCATAACTCCCTTCTATAGTCAGCTTTTGTGTTTTTTTTTTAGAGTTCGTTCATCAATTTAGGTTAGATTTGGCTAGGGCTTAGAGTGATTTATTTATGGAAATCAGTTTAGGGTTCTCCCCATGATGCTTACCTAGATGTGGATCCTAAATCTAGCTAACTTGTGTCTAATGTCGGTTAAAGTCCCTAATTCACACCACCGTGTTATGATTAAAGTCACTACCTCGACTTTCAGCCTTAGTTAGAGTCCTAGGCATATTTTCAGTCTTTGTTAGAGTTCTCATCTTATTTTTAGCCCCAATTAGATTCCTTGACTTATCTTCGGCCATGGTTAGAGTCATCGAAATATATTTTGACTCGGTACTAGTCTTTGGCATATCCTTTACCTAGCATAGAGTCCCTGGTGTACACTCAGCCTTGGATAGAGTCCTTGGCTCATTCTTCACTTTGGTTAAGTCCTTAACTCCTATTCTACCATGGTTGAAGTCTCTAGGACTCAGTTGACTTAGTTTAAGTCCGAGGAAGATTGTGTTAATATTGGAAGCACATCTAGATTCTCTTTATGGTTCTTACCTCTTCTGTGCACCTATCAAGCTTATGGGGGGGGCTTTCAAGTTTTACTTAAAATTGTGTACCATTGGTCTTCTGGTGGCCAGTTGGATTTAGTTAATTGTACCTTCTTTCTTTCTATTCTGAGTACACTTATGCGTATTTAAGTTAGTTTCCTGCCCTGTGTTCTTTGTTGTTTTTAAATTCTAGTATTTCATATTAATTTTACTTTTCCTACTAGTCGGCCTATGATTCCTAGTTAGTACCTATTGTTTTGGTACTTATATTACACTTTGCATCTATTTTGGTAATAAAGTTCTGAGCACCAGCTACCAGCGTTGACATCAAACTTGCTGTACTTTGATTCGAAGGCGAGGGTGAGCACATGGCTTCCTAGACCTTCCCTATCTCTTTGTGTACATAGTGACCAGTCTTTTGCTTTTTGAGTTAAGTATTTATTTTATGGTCTATATTTGAGAATTGTATTCATTTGTAGAAGCTCTATACATCTGACTTTCAGGTTCTTGGTGGTATCATTTTTTTGTATATATATTTTGTCTTGTTTATGCTTATTCTCCTATAATTTCTTAAAATTGATTATTCTGGTTTATTTTCTACCCACAATCCCATTACTAACATTTCCAAGAGATGAGTCGGCTTACCACTTATTTATGTGAATCAATCTGGCATTATAAAAGTAAAATTATTATTAAAAATATGCTTCTGACTCGAGATTTTCACATATATTAGATTGAGAGGTAAGCCTACTAATGTAATTATTAAACTTTATATGGATAAAGCCTATGATAAAGTATCCTAGTTTTTCACGAAGAAAGTACTATGGAAGTTGGCCTTTTCAGAATTAGTGGTCAACATGATTTGGAGATTGCTTGCTAACAATTGGTATTTTGTGCTTATAAATGGTCAATCATATGGTTTCTTTCACTCCATTAGACGGGTAAAGAAAGTAGACTCTATCTCTCCTACTTTATTTATTATTTCTGCAGAAGTGTTATCTACAACTTTAAATGCTTTATTTGAGGATGAATTATTTTAGGGTTCTAGGATGCCTAAATGGAGTTCCAACATCAATCATCTTGCTTATGCAGATGATACCATTATTTTTGAATCTATAAACAGATACGCACTCAAAAAGATCATGTCAGTTTTGAAGAAGTATGAAACACAATTAGGCCAACTGATTAATAAGGACAAGAGTGCCATTTACATGAATCAAAATGCAGCAAATGCTGATAAATTGGTGGTGGTGGAATGTACATGATTTAGTAAAGGGAATTTCCCTTTCAAGTACTTAGGATGCCCTATTTCTTATACTAGAAAGAGAAAGGAGCACTATTCTAATTTAATTACCAGATCAAATCAAAATTGCAAGCATGGAAAAGTAATTTGCTTTCCTATGGAGGCAAAGAGGTTCTAATTACTAGTGTTTTGCAAAGTGTTCCTATTAATGTCTTATCTGCTATTGTTCCATATGTATGTGTCTTAAAATAAATCCACAAAATCTTTGCTAAGTTCTTTTGGAGTAATAAGGTCACATGCAAGAGTAAACACTGTGATTCTTAGAATAAAATGTGCTTACCAAAAAAAGGAAGGTGGACTTGTTTTCAGGTCCATATTTGATATGTTTCAAGCTCTATATGCAAATCTTTGGTGGAAATTTAGAACTCATAATACTCAATGGGATAATTTCATGTGGAACAAATATTGCAAGAAACAAATTCCTCGTCTACTCCAATGGAAGGGTGTGTTTCATGTATGGAAAAGCATGTTGGTAAATAGAGAGATTTCCAAGCAAATCCTCTGACTGGATGCCTCAGTAAGAGAAATACTTTAACTCGTAAAGGTACTCAGATAGGCAAAATAAAGTATGTAAACTTAATATTCTCAGTTTAAATCATAAAGCCCAAATATATTTAAATATGATAGACATAACTAAATGTTTTCAAACATAATCAAATGAATAACTAAATGCTATCAAACTAGTCTATAAAGCCTCTAAACACTAGATCTGAAATAGGTAGCGGGACAGGACCATGCCTACCTCAAACTGATAACTAAAATACTAAAAGGTAAAGGCTTAAGAGCGCCTCTAAATTGAAAGAGATCTCACCAAAGTTGGGTGGAAAGCTGATCTTCAACGGTACGCCTATTGAGAATCTCTATCACACGTATATGCATCATAAAATAATACAGGTCGAATGACGTTAGTATATGGAATGTACGGTATGTCAAATGGTTGAAAGGAAAATTACTCAAATGTTTAACTCAAGGAACTCAACTCTGAAAATAGGTAAACTTAAATAATCATGCATTATAGTAAAACAATGCTTTAATTGACATGAAATATTGAGTGTAACTCAGTATGAAATTACATTATTTTTCTCTTGGAGAGTTTCTCTAACTGACAAAAATTACTTATGAGATACGTGAAGATACAACGAACTATTTTTGTTGCCACATCCATCCAATATATTTTCAGGGTAAGGGACACAAACTCATCTCTGAATTCCATAAAACACCTATTTTGGGACAATGAGAAATTGCCCGAATAAGCAACATGATCCTACCCTATGCTTGCTATGTAGTTTATGGGGTTTGAGTTGTTCTATACTCTTAATCCAATCAGTGATCAATACTACTCCCAAAATATAGTTTATTATGCTCATAACTCAAGTGAGTATACCTACTCAATTAACTCATTTAGAATCTTTAGACTTAGCTCAAACTCAAATCTACTCAACTTATCTTTTCTCCTTAAAGAATATGATCTCAACTCAATGAATGCATTAAAACATGAGTCTACTTCTCAACCCAGTCTCCAAAATAAAGGTTTAAAGTTATTTCTATTCATACTCAAAATATGATTTAGAGGCTTCTCAACTCAACTCATGCTCAAAACTTTAATTAAGAGACTTCTCGAACATAACTCATGCTCAAACTCTTTTTGAAGTAATTTATGAAAATATCATTCTTTAACTAAACAGTGCATAAGATTATTAAATGCAAGACTCAACTAAGGTTCATGTGAATGAAAACATTAATCCACAATCTCAAAACTAGCTTCAACAAAGTATAATCAAGTATATACCATATCTCAATAAGAGATTATATAAATAACTCAAGAATTCACTTTATGGGAATTGAAACTGAAACTCAAACTCAATTTGACTATAGGAAGATGTAAGGCAATGAGGATGAGCTTAGTCTAATGTTTTGATAGCCTTAAACACCTGAAATAAAGGTAATTTAAGCAAAAATTGAAGACTTGACTTGAAACTCTTAATGAGAGAAAAAACCTATTGGGTACTGATAAGGGGCTAATTTAGTACCAAAATGGCTTAGGTTTAGTTTGAGAAAGATGGGAAAAAGACTAAAATGCCCCTCATTAAAATGGACTAGGCCATCTACGGGTGCTTACCTACGGACCGTAGAAAGTCACTCGTGGGAACTATGGTCCAAAATAAGGATCTACTAGAAATTGGTAAGTGGTTTTACGACCAAGCTCCTACAAGTCATAGACCTATTAATGGGTCATAGAGATCAGCTCGTAGGAAGCCAGGCTTTATCTTGGTTTTCTAAAGTTGGACCAACAAACCATTCCTAAGGGTCGTCTTGCTAACTCATAGGAAAATTCTTGCACGCAAGAAGTGCAAGGTCTCTGATTTACACCTATGAGCCTCATCTACGTTTCATAGGAATTCTTACGGGCCATAGAAGCCACTCGCAGTATGGATTGAAAAAAAATAATTTTTCTCTAATTGTGGTATGGATCTACGAATGCCTCCTATGACTCATAGGACTTCTTACAGTTCATAGGGTCCCACTCATAGTCACTAGGTAGTGACTTCTTTCAACTTTCTCTTTCTTCTCGAACTTCGTCTAGGCTAGAATGGTATGGGGTTTAACAATATCTATCTCTTAGGATCATTCGTCCTCAAATAATGACCAAGCTAAGAATTTAATCAAGGAATAAATACAATGCAAAACTCAAAACATAACTCATGGATAGGAATAGGAGTATTACCTTAAACATCGGCACTAGAAGGAACTAATAGATTCGGGTACTTGGCTTTCAAATCCTCTTTGGCTTCCTATGTAGCCTCCTTAATGAAATGATTTCTTCATAAAACTTTGACTAGAGTGACCTCTTTGGTCCTCAATTTAAGAACCTAAAAATCAAGGATTTGGATAGGAATCTCCGTATAGGACAAGTTATCTTTCTCTCTAATGTTCCCAAGCATATCTTAAGCATGGAGATATGGAACACTAAATAAACGACATCTAACTCTGGTGGAAGCTCTAGCTCGTAGGCAACATTGCCAACTTTCTTGAGAATCTGATAAGGAACAATATAATGAGGAATCAACTTTTCCTTATTCCCAAACCTCATGAACACTTTTCATGGGAAAAACATTCAAATAAACCCAATCATTGACTTCAAACTCCATGTCTCTTTTCCTAACATCAACGTAGGATTTCTAACGACTTTGCACAGTAAATTCAACCTTTTTTGAATGACTTTACCTTTCTCCATAGCCTGATGAACCATATTTGGACCTATCAATGGCTTCACCAACCTCAAATGAACCAATTGGAGATGTACATCTCCTTCCATACAGATCCTCATAAGTGGTAACTGGTCATCCCAATTACCTTTAATGTTAATAACATAGGCTCTCAAAATATTTTCAATGGTATGAATTATACGCTCTACCTAACCATTTGTCTAAGGATAAAAAATAGTGCTAAGATTCATACTTGAACCCAAACCTTTTTGAAATGGCTTCCAAAACTATGAAGTGAATTGGGTACTTTTATCAGAGATAATGGATAAGGGAACTCCATGCAATCTACCTATCTATTGAATATACAACCTTGCATAATCAAATATTGAATATGTAGTCATAACAGGTAAGAAGTGGTTGATTTTGATCATATTATCCACAATCACACAAATTGAATCATGCTTTTTTCAACATAATAATAGACCTATTATGAAATTCGTGTTGATTATTTCCCATTTCCACTCTAGCATTTATGAGAGTAATGAAATGTACCAATTTAAAACATACTTGAAATAAGCCACCAATTCACTTTAAAATCCTTTAAAGCCTTCGTATAGGATCCTTTGATAAATCAACAATTCTATGCAATTAAGAGCCAATATAAGCTAAGATAGGTAAATAAACTTTAAATACTCAATAATCTACACCTTTGGAATCATGATATGAAAGCCCATAAAATACACAACTAAAATTGAGCTACTAAGTAAGAAAATACTTGGTCTCCATAGGTATAAGTTTCCATGAATAAAGACCCACATACCTTGGGGAATAAATCTCTAATGCAAGCTTGAAAATGGGGACTTATTCTTGATGAGTCCTAGACTATGCGTTAGATGAAAAAGACCTTGATAGAAGCTTTGGGAAGAAAGGGTTTTAGGAATTTGAGACTTAGTATGATAATGAGGGGTTTGGAATAGCTTAGATTCATTAGATAGGGTAGGTTTTAATCCCAATATGACCATACTTCACAGATAAAACATAGGAAAGGACTAAAATCCCTTCTTAAAAACTGAGTAGGAAAAACCCTGTGAATGGTCCTTACGAGTCATAGATCCTTCTACTACTCATAGAAAGGACTCATCCTACAGGGTCTGAGAACTGACCCTCTGAAGTTTCTCTATGACTCATTCTTATGAGTCATCAACCTTATTACGAGTTGTAGACTTGAGTCGTTCTACAGGGTCTGAACAACCTGCAAGTCTAGGTCTATGAAGTTCTTTTAAGAGTAGTTTCTACGATCATCTTACCTTCTACGAGTCTTAACCTTGACTCATGGGCTTGTCGCTCACTTGATCAAATTTCCATCCTTAACATAAGTCCTACGAGTCATTCCTTCATCTCGTATTAGTTTCTATAACTCATATATTAAGTCATATAACTATAATCCAATCCACTCTCCAAAGTTTTTCATTTCAAATTTTTGACTCATAGGGTCTTACATTATTTCCCCCTTACGAATATTTGTCCTCGAATGAGATTTAACTAGCATACAAAGGACACAGAAGGAGGACTAGCAACCCAATCACGAATGCAATGGCACATAAAATGCATTAATCATAAGATATTAAATCTTTACATAAATCATGATTTTAGAGTCAACTTCATGAACATGCATGCATATAAAAGACTTAAGAAAACTGAAACATAGAAGTTTTGAACAATTGAACATGAATAACTTAGTACCTTAGGCTTGAGTAGAATGAAAGAGATGAGGGTATCGCTTCATCATATATGCTTCCATTTCCCATGTATCACTTTCGATGTGTTGATTCCTCAAAAGGACTTTGCCTAATGCAACTTCCTTGTTCCTCAATCTCTTAACTTGCCGATCCAAAGTTTCAATTGGGACCTCTTCTTAGGTCAAGTTTTCTTTAACATTTAGTACTTCCAAAAGTACAATAGAACTCGAATCACCCACACATTTCCTTAACATAGACACACGAAATACTGGATGAACCATAGCCATTTCCAAAGAAAACTCTAACTCATAAGCAACTTTGCCAACACGTCTCAAGATTTTATAAGGCCCTACATACATAAGGCTCAATTTTCCTTTCTTACCAAACCGAACTACACCCTTTGTCACAACCCAACCCCATAGGCTATGACGGGTGCCTGAACTGGACACTCGGTATACCTTTGCTAACTATAAAGAAACTTGTATCCTATTTGAGTCATAGTGTTCCAATAGGCAAGACAATATATATAAGTCGACGAGGCTATCGTACATATAGGCACAACTGTTCACACATACATATACAACCCACATATATGTCTACAGACCTCTAAGAGTAAGAACAGTAACATAAGGCGGGATAGGACCCCCGTCGTACCCATGAATAAATAAATATATATATCGAGGGTTAATACCAAAACTAGGCTCCAACATAATGGAGCACTTCTGAACTACTGAGTGGAACTCCTACGCTAGCGGATCCCCAAAGTGTGTATTTGTACTTGCAGGCATGAATATAGCCCCCCCAAGAAAGGGGGGCCAGTATGATATATGTAATGAGTATGTAAAGCATAGACATCATAAGGAAATTATAGTTGGCATAAGTATGCAGGGGGAAAGTATAACATTTAACCATTTACCATACTCGCATCGTATAAAAGAAATTCATACATATTACCATCACGTACTGTGCCCGGCACATTTTGGGGACTCGGTGTACCATCTATATTATTCCGTCATCATATGCATATATATAGTATTAGCGATGTAGAATGTATAACCCAATCCATGTATATAGTAAGTACATGCCGAGGAATGTATGGCCCGATCCGCACATCGTATAATATTGCTAAGGAACGATGGCCTAATCCATATATCATATAGTAATGCCAAAGAACGTTCAATCGGATCCATGTATCATATAGTAATGCCGAGGAATGTTCGGTCCAATCCATATATCGTATAGTAATGCCGAGGAACATTCGGTCTGATCCACATATCATATAGTAATACCGAGGAACATTCGGTCTGATCCACATATCATATAATAATAATTATATTATAGCCAGCCCGAGACTCACTGAAAGATGTATTAAAGTATACATGCATCAACTAGTGAGTAACCATATACAATCTAAACCATTATCAAAGACTCGACAATGCAAGAAGATTAAGCTATCGTCTGAGGACCAAAATAGTAGTGTAGCCATCTCGAGTGCCTTCTAAATGCCATTGAGGCCTATATCACTTAGGATCTCGGGGACCCTACACATGTACTAAAGTAATAATAATAGTTCATAGAATTAGGAATACCCGTCGTCACATAGTCCTTAGGAATAGGAGCTTATCCATCCAGTACTTCTCAACCTATGGAGTTCAAGGAAAGTAGTTCAACTTACTACAAGAGTTTGACATTCTGAAGTGAATAAGAGATACAAATTACATTTAGGACTTAAAAGTGGAGTTACCCCAGAGCCCGTATCACATTTTACTTATAATTAGGACATGTCAAAGAAAGAGAAAGAATAAGCTCTACCTAGTCTCCACTTTTCCTCAAGGAGTCATCATTACATATATTGTACCCGGCCCGTTAAGGGCTCGGTATCAAAACCTTATTATTGCATTACCTTACCATCATAACACCACACTTATGTCAAATACATATCAAGAGGAAAGAAGGGTAGGTCTACATACTTATGACAAAACATGACAAGAGAAATGATTTAACTTCACATACTTACTACTCTCCATCATATAGAAGCCTTGAGAGGCAATAACTCAACTAGTATAGGAATTCTACCATCGAGAAGTGAATAAGACTTATGAGTCATACACGGGGTTATATGAATGGAATTATTCCCACATTTCTTATATCAATCACTTAAGGCTAAGACATGCTAAAAGAAAGATTCACATACTTAGGCCAAAGACATGCCAAGAGAAAGCTTCACATACTAATGCCAAAGACATGCCAAGAGAAAGCTTCACATACCTTTTTTGGGATTAATTAAAATTCGGCTTGCCTTGATACCTCCTTAACCTATTTGACATAAAAGTAATACTAAGATTAATAGCCTTTCACTTTCAAATATCCCACTCTACAACCAAGTACTAACATGAGTCATTTCCTTATCCATTACCCTTGACTAGTTTGTTACTAGTTTCGATGCTACCAAAAATTGGGCAGCATTTCCTCTGTAACTTCAACATTCCCGAGGTTTCAACTAGGACACAATATCAACAACTATACCAACAACAAAAAACATCAGCATATATACAAGTAAACCACCTCAACATTACACAATACAACTCTAAACAACTAGCTCAAAACTACGATACAAAAATAGAGTTTTTAATCTTTATTTCACAAAATATTTAACCATACCAAACGGAGGGTCATGTGTATGAAGCTAGAAGAACCCACACCCTTTTTAAAACACTTTAAATCCCTTTAACACGGAACCCAACCAGCTGCACCCGTAGCACCACAATGATAACCCACTACTCGACTTCGATTTAGTTATAACTACTTCAATTTAGTTTGTTTCTAACGTCAAGCATCCTTATGAAATTTTTCCACTTAAAAACTTATTTAAGACATTTAATATACCTCATAACAACATCATAAACTCCAATTTGAAAGGGAATCCCTTACCTTGCCCGAAACTCGTCAAACTCATTAAACCTTGCCTCGGAAGTTCCTTTAGCGCGCCTAAAATTTTGTGGCTGTTTGATAACATTTTGGGATGCTACAAACCATAAATTTTCATTAGTAACACCTTCATAACATCATGGTACACCCTAGATAATTAATTCACGGAGTGAAATTGAAAAACTCACCTTTTTTTTTCCTTCCAAAACCGTAGCTCTCTCCCTCTCTAGTTTTTTCTCTTCTCTTATTTCTTTTTCTTGAATTTTCTAGATAAATATGGAACTTTAATAAGTCATAAGACATATATAGATATAGGACACCTAAGAGGGTGACACATGTCAAGCCCTAAGTAGTGACACATGTCAAGCCCTCATTGGGCCAACACACCCCTTTCCTCCAATCATGGGCTGCCACATGGCATGTGGAGGCACCCATTTGCTCCAGCTGCTACCACATAGCACTCTCTCATGCTTCCATGTGGCACTCTCTCATGCTGCCACGTGGAACTCTCTTTTCCCCCTCGTGGGTTCGTAATCTCATCTTACTTTATGAATCTATGTAATCCTTACTACGTAAGCTTAGTATGTACACCATTAGCTTACGTATGCAAGATTTCCAAGTTGGTAGCTTACATAAATAAGTCATTTCCTATGACTCATCATTCGTTCTCCAACTTCTTCCGAATTCTTATAACTCTATTTCCAATCCTCTCTACTATGGGGTATCGCATTCTCCTTTCCTTAGAGTTGTTTGATAGCGTTATAGATTATCCATCTCACATGGCAACTCTTAAGAAGCTTAAGAGTTCTTTATAAGTCTTAAGAAGCTTTCAGAAGCTTTAAGAAACTTTAGGAAATCTTAAGAAACATAAGACGCTTACGATCCTTCCATGAAACTTAAGAGCCTTTCGAGAGACTTAAGAATGTGTTCCAAGGTACTAAAGTATGGGATGTAACATCCTTCCGCTCTTTAGAATATTCATCCTCGAATGTAAACCAAAACCTTTCATAAGATCTTATACAGACTATATGGAGAGTTTCTCTGTTCCATTGCAATAACATATACTTTTATCGAGTCGTCACTATCAGAGTCCCAAAGGTTGGGATTACCTATAGCATAAGGGGTAGGTACGGATACCTATATTTCATTTCTTCTTCAGCTTCCCAAGTCATTTCTTTGCAATTTTTTTTGCCACAACACCTTGATGGAAGCTACATCATTAGTTCACAATCTCCTACTCCGCCGATCCAAGATGGCGATAGGTTGCTTCTCGTAGGATAACTCCTCTGTGACCTAGAAATCTTTTATGAGATATACTCGGGCTGGATTACCAACATACTTGCAAAGCATTGATACATGAAAGACTGGATATACTTCTTTTAGATTCACTGGTAAGTCCAGCTCATAGGCAACCTTGCCTATTCGATGGAGGATCTGATACGGCCAATGTATCTGGGACTAAGGTCCTTTTTCCTACTGGATTTCATTACTTTCTCTATGGGTGGTACCTTTGGAAATGCCCAATCATTAACTTGAAACTCTAAAAGTCAACGTCGATTACCTACGTATGACTTTTGTGGATTTTTAGGTGGCTAATAAGCTCTCCTACATGAGCTTCACCTTATATAAAACTTATTCGACCATGTCCAAGCCCATTAGTCATATTTTACCAATATCAACTAACCAATTGGCGACCTACACTATCTGCCCTACAAAGTATCATACGGGGTCATCTGGATACTAGAATAACAGTTAGTATCATAAGTAATCTTGATAGATAGTAGGCAATTATCCAAGATACCTTTAAATTCAACCGTATAGGCCTGCAACATATCCTCTAGTGTTTAGCTAGTAAGCATGATCTGTCCTTCAGTCTGAGGGTGCAATGGTGTATGAAGACCTATCTGTCTTCCCAATCACTTTTTGGACGGATCTTCAATAGTTAACTATAACTTGGGCTCCTTCGTCTGAGATAATAGCTATGGGAACTCCGTAAAGTCTCACCACTCTCTTGACCTATAATTTTACACAATCTCGACTGGACAGGTAGTCCTTGATTGAAGGAACATGGGCTGATATTATTAATCTGCGGATAACATTCTATATAAAATTATCTGTCCAAGAAGTACAAAGTGAGTCTTGTAGCCAAGGTTGTATTATGGAATCTTCGACCTCGTATATTACTTCTTGCCTTCTTTAGATAACATCAACTGGTACCCTGGACTTTTGGGTTTTGCTTTTTGCCTATAGAGTTGGCTACCAAGTTGTGCTGAAGTCCCCTCACACAATGACTTGTATAGCCGTTCCGTGGTTTGCCTTATCATTAACAGGTATTATGTTGAATAACTGTGGCATACAAGTGCGCCATCTATTAGTAATCGGCTAATCCTTCTTATTTTGCTTAAGCTCTTTTACAATTCCCTTATCATAACTTATAACACTCTAGGTGCATACTCTCATATCATCGCTTTGCCGCTAGTTTGGATTCTCCTATCTCGTGCGATCATAACAGCACTAACGCACCAGATCCCACCAGAATTCCAAAGTTAAACATGCTTGGAAGAGAGTAGTACTAGGATGGGTGACCCCCCGAGAAAGTCCTCGTGTCCCATTCCATTGCCATCCTTGCAATAATGTGTGAAGGCACTCATCTTAGCCCAAGATTTACCTTAGCATCTTCTAGCTAGTCTTCATGTTTCGCCTTGCCCTCTCTTTTTCTTTGTTACAACCGGTGTCGGGGTAGATCTTTAATTTAACCATGACTGTGTCCTTTCTGGCCATTTGATTTAACTTTTCTTCGTATTCCTCTATAACGTATCCAAAATATCATAACTCATTTTCATCATGTACTCCTCTGCTTGGTCTTATGCTGTATATAACTATTTGTAGGTTGCACAATTACTCTTATACCACTGGTATGAGGTAAATGCATTCTTTTTGTCTCCCGTCCCGTCTTGCTTTACATATCGACTTCATACTAGGACTTGCTCATGCTAACGCTATTTTGTCCTACTTCTTTCTTTTCTTTCTTTATGTACTCCTTGGTCTCCTTATTTCCTACCGTAGGAGATTTTCTATTCTCTTTGCTACTTGTACATCCCGATATCAGCGAACAATGATGTTGTTGCCATATCTTAATCTTTACTCAAACACGACCCTACTACCCTTTTTGCAACCCTTAGTTTGCTCAGTCCTACTCTCTTATCGTATTCATCCCTTTTTGTAGGCTTCCATGATTCTTCGCATGGTCTTAGATACCATGACTTTTATCTATTTATTATTGGCCTTGAGCTCTTGCTAACTCGTGCCAATATGGGATCTCACTTGGAATTTAAGTGGTCCTGTCAATATGTGACAGTGTCAGTTGATTTCCTCTCAGGATTGTATTTCTCTTCTCCACTTTCCCATTTTAGGGTGTACCCATGTCATCCTCTGTTTGTTTTTAACTGTTCATACGCATATGATTCTGTTCTAACAAATTTGACATACTGCACCATCCCTACACCTTCTATTAACTAATTTATACTTTAGGTTGCCCCTGTAAGAAACCTTAATATAACCATGGGGTGCTTAGAATTCTTAATAACTAGTTCCTAATCTAGTCTAAGTACTGGTACTCGAGTCATATAACTAATGTAGTAGTTTAACCGAAGCCACATTTCATTCATCCCAATCAGTACATCACTAGTGCTTATAATCGTGTCCGGTTCTCCATTCGGGGCTCTTATACCCTGATGACATGTGTCTTACATTTTGTTTATCACATTTTTCCAATGGATACCAACAATGCCTCACAGGGACAATATATATATATATTCATATCACCGCCACACAGGGCTTCCAATATCAACAACAGTATAAAATAATGGACTTACCTTGTATGTCCAACTCGAACTGCACCCGTTACACTTTCCTGTCTATTTTTCCCTTCAATCTTTAACTTTACATTTCAATCATATTTCAATCTTCTTACCTTATCCACCATGCCTCTTTCACAAAATTACTTACCTATATACTGGGTAGCTTCTAATATCATCCGTTATTTTCTTCTGTTGATGTCATTCTTCAGCTGAAACCAAAGGTTAGAAAAAGGAATTTCATGTCCTATGGCTAGGCAATATCGCACGATTTAGGGAAGAAAAGGAAGATAACATCCTAAATATCCTGTAGCCTCCTGTTTATAGATATGGTGCACAACACACCGATAAACAAGACTCCACTAGACACAGTTTGTAGACATTCTAAGGAAAAACTATTCTGATACCATTTTTGTCATGACCCAAACCCATAGGTTGTGATGGGTGCTCGAACTAGACACTCGCGTGTACCCTTGCTATCTATAAGGAAACCTATATCTTATTTGAGTCATAGTGTGCCAACAGGCAAGACAAAATATATAAGCCGACGAGGCTATCGTAACATATAGGCACAACTGTTCACACATACATATACAACCCACATACATTTCTACAGACCTCTAACAGTAAGAACAGTAACATAAGATGGGACAGGTCCCCGGCCGTACCCATAAATAAATAAATATATACATCGAGGGTTAACACCAAAACTAGGCTCCAGCACAATGGAGCACTTTTGAATTGCTGAGTGGAACTCCTACGCTGATGGATCCCCAAATTGTGTATCTGTACCTGCAGGCATGAATGCAGCCCTTCCAAAAAAGGGGGGTCAGTACGATATATGTACTGCGTATGTAAATCATAGACATCATAAGGAAATTATAGTTGGCATAGGGATGCAGGGCGAAAGTATAACATTTAACCACTTACCATACTCACATCGTATAAAAGAAAGTCATACATATTACCATCACGTACTGCCATTTTGGGGACTTGGTATACCATCTACATCATTTTATCATCATATACACATATATATTATTAGCGCTGTGGAACTTATAGCCCGATCCATATATATAGTAAGTACATGCCGAGGAACGTATGACCCGATTGGCACATCGTATAATAATGCCGAGGAATGATGGCCTGATCCACATATCATATAGTAATACCGAGGAATGTTCAGTCTGATCCACGTATCATATAGTAATATCAAAGAATATTTGGTCCGATCTACATATCATATAATAATGCCGAGGAACGCTCGTTCCGATCCACATATCATATAGTAATGCCGAGGAATGTTCGGTCCGATCCATATATCATATAATAATAATTATATTATAGCTAGCCCAGAACTTGGTGAAAGATGTATTATAGTATACACGAATCAAGTAGTGAGTAACCATATACAATCTAAATCATTATCTGTTACACCCCATACTTTTGTACCTTGGAACGCGTTCTTAAGTCTCTTGAGTTTCTTGGAAGGATCGTAAGCTTCTTAAGTTTCTTAAGGTTTCCTAAAGTTTCTTAAAGCTTCTTAAAGCTTCTTAAGACTTCTGAAGAACTATTAAGATTCTTAAGAGTTACCATGTGAGCCGGATAATCTATAACACTATCAAACAACTATAAGGAAAGGAAAATGCGATACCACATAGTAGAGAAGAATGGAAATAGAGTTAGAAGAATACGAAAGAAGGTGGAGATCAAACAATGAGTCGTAGGAATCGACTTATTTACATAAGGTTCCAACTTGGAAATATTACATACTTAAGCTACTGGAGTACATACTAAGCTTACGTAGCAAGGATTACATAGATTCGTAAAAGAAGATGAGATTACAAACCAGTGAGGGGGAAAAGAGAGTGCCACATGGCAACATGGGAGAGTGCCACATGGCAGAAGATGGGAGTGTCATGTGGCAGCATCTAGAACAAAGGGGGTGGCCCAAACATGCCATGTGGCAGAACGTGATTGGGGGAAGGGATGTGTTGGCCTAATGAGGGATTGACACGTGTCACCACTTAGGGCTTGACATATGTCACCACTTAGGTCTTGACACATGTCACCCCCTAAGTTGGACTATATATATATTTTTAATGACTTTAATTCATCCTTATCCTTTAAGCTTCATCTTTATTAAAAAAAGATTCAAGAAAAGAAGAGAAGAGAAAACTTGAAGCTAAAGAGAGAGAGTTACGTTTTTGGGGAAAAAAAGGTGAGTTCTTCAATTTCTCTCCATGAATTAATTATGTATGGTGTAAAAAGATGTTATAAAGGTGTTAGTAATGAAAATTTATGGTTTGTATCAGCCAAAAATGTTAGCAAAAAGCCACGACATTTTAGCATGCTAAAGGAACTTTCGAGGCAAGTTTCGATGAGTTTGATGAGTTTCGGGCAAGGTAAGGGCTTCCCTTTCAAATTGGAGTTTATGTTGTTGATATGAGGTATATTACATGTATTAAATAAGGTTGTAAGTGGAAAAATTTTATAAGTATGTTTGACGTTAGAAACAAACTAAATTGAAGTGGTTATTGCTAAATAGAAGTCGAGTAGTGGTTGTCGTTGTGGTGCTGCAGGTGCAGCTATTGGGTTGCGTGTTGCAGGGATTTAAAGTGTTTTAAAAAGGGTGTGTTTGCTTCTGGTTTCATCCACATGACTCTCCGTTTGGTATGGTTAAAGATTTTGTAAAATAAAATTAAAAAACTTTATTTTTGTATCGTAGTTTTGAGCTAGTTGTTTGGAGCTTATATTTTGTAAGGTTGAAGTGATTTACTTGTAAATATACTTCTGGTTGTTGGTGGTGATATAGTTTTTTATATTATGGCCGAGTTGAAATCTTGAGGATGTTGAAGTTATAGGGGAGATATTGCCCAATTTTCGATAAATTCCAAACTAGTAACAAACTAATCGAGGGTAATGGATAAGGAAATAACTCCTATGAGTACTTGGGTGTAGAGTTCGAAATTGGAAATTCATAGGTAATTAACCTTAGTAGTACTTTCATATTAAATAGGTTCAAGAGACGACGAGGCGAACGTGTAAGAGTAATCCGTAAGAGGTATGAGAAGCTTACCCTTTCTTTTCTTTTGGCATGTCTTAACCTTAAGTGATTGATATACAAAATGTGGGGATAAATCCATTCATATAACCCTATGTATGACTCATAAGTTTTATTCACTTCTCGATGGTAGAATTCCTATACTAGTTGAGTTATTGCCTCTCAAGGTTGTTATATGATGGAGAGTAGTAAGTATGTGAAGTTATCTCCTTTCTCCTAGCATGTTTTGGCATAAGTACAAAAAGATACCCTTCTTTCCTCTTGATATGTCTTTGACATAATTGTGGTGTTATGAGGGTAAGGTAATACAATAATAAGGTTATGATACCGAGCCCATGGCGGGCCGGGTACGATATATGTAAATGATGACTCCTTGAGGAAAAGTAGAGACTAGGTAAAGCTTATTCTTTCTCTTCCTTTGGCATGTCCTAATTGTAAGTAAAATGTGATTCGAACCCTGGGGTAACTCCACTCTTATGTCTTGAATGTAATTCGTATCTCTTATTCACTTCTGAATTTCAAACCCTTGTAGTAAATTGAACTACTTTCCTTGAACTCTATATGTTGAGAGGTACTGGGAGAAGAAGCTCCTAGTCCTAAGGACTATGTGACGATAGGTATCCCTGAATCTATGAACTGTTAGTATTAATTTAGTACATGTCTAGGGTCCCTGAGATCCTAAGTGATATAGGCCTCAATGGATTTTTGAAGGCACTCGATATGGCTACACTACTACTCTGGTCCTCGTACGATAGCTTAATCTTATTACATTGTCAAGTCTCTGATATTGATTTAGATTGTATATGGATAATCACTACTTGATTCGTGTATACTATAATACATCTTTCACCGAGTCCCATAAAAGGCTGGGTACGGTATATGATGATTATGATATTGAGTCCCATAAAGGGCAGGGTACTGTATATGATGATTATGACACCGAGTCCCATAAAGGGTCGAGTATGGTATATGATTGTCACGACCCAACTCCATAGGCCATGACTGGTGCCCGAGTTGGGCACCCATACATACCTTTAGCCCCACTTAGTACATTAATCGAATAAATATAGGTAATGATTAGAAGGGATATCTAAACAGATATAATGTATGAGGGCCAATAGGCCATCACGAAACACAAAAAAAACCCAAAACATATATACAAAACCCACATCTCATTTCTACAGACCTCTACAGAATGATATTCTAGTCATATGACGGGACAGGGCCCCGCCGTACCCTGAACAACGTATATATATATACAACAGAAAGTGTCAGTACCAAAATAGGACTCCGAACAAAGGAGCACTGTCGACCAAGATGGTGGATGTCCTAAGCAAGCGGATCAGCAAACCAATCGTCTGTACCTGTGGGCATGTAACGCAGCCCCCGAAGAAAGGGGGTCAGTACGGAAAATATACCGAGTATGTATAAGTAAAGTTATTTCCAGAGCAGAAAGTGCAAAAATGAGCAAAATATCCAGAAATATCAAATGTACAAAACTGAGCAAAATGTTCGGAGATATCAAATGCTGATCAAAACCTCAGATAATGTATGCAAAAAGACATATGCCATATCCGGCCCCATTATGGGACTCGGTGAACAAATGTGGTCGCCCTCCTGTCATTGGCGCCAAAGCACAGCATAACACCAGAATAAGGAATATCTCCGTAACAAATCATATCATATCATATCAGATGGCCATATCAAATCATATCATATCACATCATATCATATCATAAGCATATGTGTACATGGCACAGGATAACTCTGTGGCATAACATACACCACCCCATGTACATGTCATACCTGCCCCCTCACGTCGGGACACGGCGAACAATGCAGAGAAGTATGCACGATAACACATCCTGGCCCAGGCTTAGTGAAGGAAGCATTGAGGCATCCACGAGTGGAGTAGTGAGAAACTATATGCAATTTAAATCATATTTAAGACTCAATGGAATAATCAGAATGAACTATCATTTAAAAATCGAGACGAGACTCATGTCAAGTACCTTTCGAAAGTTACCCTGGATTATATCAGAATAAATCTTCTAGAATCATATAGACGTATCGAAGCATAATAAAATAACTTTTGGAAATCAAGGAATTGGCCATCCTAATGGCTCTAGGAATAGGAACCTCTTTGAAATTATATAAAAGTCATATTTTTGTTTCATAAATACCATACCAAAACAAAGATTAGCTTTACATACATATGTCAAAACATGAAAATCGAAAGAATATGCTTTACATACTTATGTCAAAAACATGCCAAAAGAAAGAAAGGTTTTACATACTTATAACAAATACATGCCAAAAGAAGAGAAAGTATAAGCTTTACATACTTATGACAAAGACATGCCAAAAGAAAGAAAGGTTCGCTTTACGTACCTCTTACGGATTACTCTTAACTATGCTCGCCTCGTCGTCTCTTGAACCTATTTAACATGAAATTAATACTAAGGTTAATAAACTTTCACTTTCCAATTTCCAACTCTACACCCAAGTAACCATAGGAATCATTTCCTTATCTATGTCTCTCGACTAGTTTATTACTAGCTCCGAATCTACCAAAAATCGGGCAGCATCTCCCCTGTAACTTGAACATCCCCGAGTTTTCAACTCGGACACCATGTCAACAACCATACCAAAAACAACAGCCAGCAGCATGTATACAAGTAAATTACTTCAACTTTACACAATACAAGCTCTATACAACTCATTCCAAACTACGGTACCAAAATAGAGTTTTTAACCTTTATTTCATAAAATATGTAGTCATACCAAACGGAGGGTTATGTGTCTGCAACCAGAAGCACCCACATCAATTTTTGAGTACTTTACATCCCTGCAACACGCAATTAAACCACCACCAAACTGCAGCACCACAACAACAACACACTACGCGACTTCAATTTAACTACTATGACTTCCATTTAGTTTGTTTCCAACGTCAAACATCCTTATACATTTTTTTCCACTTCCACCATATTTTAAGACATGTAATATACTTCATAACATCATCATAAAGTCCAGTTCAAAATAGAAAACTTTACCTTTCCCGAAATTCACTAAAACTCGCCAAAACTTGCCTCGGAATTTCCTTTAGCGCAGCTGAAACTTATGGGCTGTTTGGTAACGTTTTGGGCAGACTCAAACCCTAAAATTTCATTACGGACATCTTCATAACATCATTTTATAGCTCATATAATTAATTCTCGGCACGGAATCGGAAAACTTACCTTTTTTTTTCCTCCCAAAACCGTAGCTCTTTCTTCTTTCTAGCCTAAGTTTCTCTTCTCTTCCCTTTTTTCTTTCTCTTGTCATTTCGTTTTTCTTGTATTGAAATCTCTAGATGAGTGTGGAAATTAATGAGTCATAAGACTCATATATATATATACAACTTTAGGGGTGACACATGTCATCCCCTAAGTGGTGACACGTGTCAAGCCCTAAGTGGTGACAAATGTCAAGATCTAAGTGGTGACACATGTCAAGGTTTCATTGGTCCAACACACCCCTTTTCTCCAATCATGGGCTGCCATGTGGAATGTGGGGCCCACATGAGTCTTCTTGAAGACTTTGTGAAATTCCCATTTTACCCCTAGCCTTCCACAATATTACCATAGGCCACTTTGCGAATTTTCCTTTTATGCCCTTTGCCTTTTCCAATATTTCCACACTATTAATGATCATAAATAATATTCATATCCAACTTGTATATTAAATAAATTTTGGAAGATGGTCATTCCCTTAACTTTACCACAGCTACCCTAAAACATCCAACCGTATAAAATATGGGATATAACATTCTCCATGAGAAATTCCAATTTTTGCCCCTCACCTTTTATAATATTTCCAAGTTGAAATTCTAATTTAGTCATAAGAATTTTGTATCCAACAAGATCAAACATAGCCTTGTCCTTGACTTGTTACCATTATCTCCAAAATATCCTAATGTGCAAAATACGGGTTATAACATTTTTCCCCCTTTTGAACATTCGTCCTCGAATGTTAAACTAACCTCATGGGGTGTCTTCATACTTCGGGCGGTTCCTCTTATTGTTATCCTTTTAATCATGCTCATTCCTTATCCCTTTTTTCATGCTTTTTAAGGTGCCGAAAAGCGTAAGTTATAACTTTACCATGCTGCATTAAGACACAACCTATTCTTACACTCGAAGCATCACAATAAATAACATACTTATCTGGTCCATCTGGAAGAGTTAGAACTGGAGCTATAGTCAACTTCTCTTTCAATAACTTCTCTCGAAGCATCACAATAAATTACGGCCTCGATCTTTAGTGTATCTACCCGAATACCATCAGCCCCAACAATATATCCCAGAAGTGCCATAGAAGTCAACCAAAATTCACATTTGGAAAATTTAGCATATAGTTTCTGGTGTCAGAGTACTACAAGTACCGCTCTCAGATGATTTTCATGCTCTGCTTCTGACCGAGAATAAATCAGAATATCATCAATAAATATAATCATGAACATATCCAAGAATGGTCTAAATACCCGATTTATCAGGTCCATGAATACCGCTGGAGCATTTCTCAGGCCAAAAGACATCACTCTGAACTCGTAATGGCCATATTGGGTCCAGAATGTTGTCTTTGGTTTATCTGATTCTCTTACCCGCACCTGATGATAACCCGATCGCAAGTCTATTTTTGAAAACCACTTAGCACCCTCAAACTGATCAAATAAATCATCAATCCTGGGAAGGGGGTGTTTATTCTTAATGGTTACCTTATTCAGCTGCCTGTAATCAATACACATCTGCAGCGACCCATCTTTCTTTTACACAAATAATACCGGGGCTCCCCAAGGTGAAGTACTCGGTCTGATGAAGCCTTTTTCTAGTAAGTCTTTTAACTGCTCCTTCAGCTCTTTTAATTCTGCAGATGCCATTCTGTATGGAGGAATATATATCATATGGGTATCTAGCAGCACATCTATGGTAAAGTCTATCTCCCATTCGGGAGGAAGGCCTGGAAGCTCGTCTGGTATATATATGAGAATTCATTAACTACGCGAACTGACTGAAGGGTTGGCGCTTCCGCTTCCAAATACTGTATGCGAACCAGGTGATAAACACAACCTTTTCTGATCATTTTTCTCGCCTTAAGGTAGGAAATAAACTTCTCTCTCGGCGATGCTGTATTAACTGCCTATTCCATCACTGGTTCTCCTGAGAATTGAAAATATACTCGAACTACTAGGTCTTACACGAGTCCTCATTCCCCGTTATGGGTTTCCCTTTTTGGTACTTGAGAATATTGTGATCCCTCTTTGGCCTAATATAATATGGTCTCGCGCCTTGCCGTTGATTTCTCTCGGGAGTTTCACTTACTGAGGTTTCCTTACTTTTCACCTCCTTCTAATAGTTTGATCTCTTTGTTTTCTATCTACTTACCCTCTTTATTTCCCAAATATCGCTCTACTAAAATCTCCAATTTAACCTACAGTCAAATAATAGTAGAGTACGTTGCAATAGTTGTACCTTTTATTCTTATTGTCGCTCGATCTTTGGTACCCTAGCGTGATTAATGCCTTCCTTACTGTGACACCAGTTGTTGGAACTCACATGTCCACCGATATAATCGTACGTGGGACATCCTACACATTCATATATATATATGTATATATATATATATGTATATATTCACTATCAACTAGACTACAAAATAGCTCCAAACGCTGTTCAAGCATATCGTTGTTCTAGAGCTGTGATGTACTTTCTGTCTCTTCACCAGCCTAGTCTACATCGTCTTACGCGGCCTCTTACGGTTTATAGCCATTCCATAAACTCTAGTTTTCCCTTAAGTTACTCTAGCCTTTCATTTGTGTCTTACGTCTGAATATATAGAATTCTTGCATACTTCTCAGGGGGTCACCCATCCTAAAATTGCTCCCACCTGATCACGCTTAACCTCATAACTTTGATGGAATTGGGTACGTTAATGTTTATATAACCGCGTCCATTTCCTCGTTTTACCTTTATTAGATTATTGGGAGCAAGTCGAGATCTTACAAATTCTGAGACACTTTCGTAACACATCCATCTTTTACAATTACTGTTTTACCCTTTTTGATCCTCAATCTTTACTTTTTGCTTTCGTGCGTGACTATCTTTCGTCCTGGACTACCAGATTCCCGAGGGTAGTGATCGCACCATCCATCAAGGTCTCTACCAATGATTCTTCACACGGTCTCAGATACCGCAGCTTATATCTATTTATTATTAGCCTTGAGATCCATCCATCTGTTATAGGATCTCGTTTGGAGTGTAAGCATTCCCATATACATATGATAGCATCAGTTGATTTTCTCTTACGCTTGTATTTCTCTTGTCCACTTCCCCCTTTAGGGTGTACCCATGTCATCCTCTGTTCATTTTCAACTATTCATGCACAAATGATTCTGTTTTAACATATTTAACATACCGCACCATGTCTACACCTTCTATTAGAACATCTATACTTTAGGTTGCCTCTATAAGAAACCTTAGTACAATCATGGGTTGCTTAGTATTCTCGATGAATAGTACACAATCTAGTCCAAGTACTGGTACTCGAGTCATATAACTAATGTAGTAGTTTAGTCGAAGCTACATTCAATTCATCCCAATCAGTACGTCACTAGTGCTTATGGCCGTGTCCGATTCTCCATTCAGGGCACTTATACTCTGATGACACATGTTTCACATTTTGTTATCACAGTTTTTCCCAATGGATACTACTTGCTCCTTTAATAATTTCATAATGCCTCGGTTGTTTTGTAATTTCTGTTCTTTCACCTCTAGGTATCCCACTATTTTCCAATATGGAGGTACATATACATAATACCCTTTTCTGCCTCATGAGCTTTCATCCTTATCGTGTACCCGATACTAACTTCTAATCTTACTCACGACCATATCTTGTAGTTGCTTCCTTACTAAGCTTTACTTATTTCCATAACGATTCTCGTATATTCACAGTATACCCTACTCGTATAATACTTCTTCACCTTCCTCACAATTCTTGCTACAGGTTAATTCTAGTTGGTGAGGCAAACGTATTCAACCTTTGTCTAAATCATCCCTCCGTATCCCAGGCCCTAATGAATCACCCCAGCATTTTTCCACCACATGAAACACGTGACCTTGAATTGCCTACAAATTTATGTTTTTCCATTCACAGGTTACACCTCCAATTAGTCGACTAGGAACTGATAAGATGTCCCCATACAACATTTTCCCAACCTCCACCAGAGAGGAACTAATATCCACTGAGCATCAGAGTACTTCCTAGTACCTGACTCACATGGTTTTGAGTCGTGAACAATTTTTTTCTAGTCCTCAAATAACAGCTAAGGGTTTTGTACTTTCCAGCAAGAATGAAACTCAATCGCTAGACACTTTTCCTTCCAACTGAAATTCTCTTTCGAATTATGACTCTCCAAGTAAAAATGGTACTCCTTTTACCGAAAACATAGAGGGAACCTCTTTCAATTTTAGTCCAACATTATAAATTTTACCCTATCGGTATCAACTTCCAAGACATCTTCTAAACGTATGTCTCAGTCTCTTCCTTGCTTTTGTTCCATTCTCAAAAAAATAATTGGGAATAGTTTCCTCTGTATTTTGTACTATCTCAAAACCTGCACGCAGAAGATAGCAGCAATGCCTCACAGGGCCAACATATACATTTTTTTATATCACCTTATATCACAGTCACACAGAGCTTTCAATATCAATAACCGTATGAAAATAATGGACTTACCTCATGTGTCTACGTCAAACTGCATTTATTGCACTTTCCTATCTACTTTCCTTCAAATTTTCAACTTTACATTTCAAGCTCAACACCTTACTCAACATATCGCTTTCATACCTTTACTTACCCGTATACTATGTAGCTCCCAATATCATCCATCGCATTCCTCTATCGATATCGTTCCTTAGCTGAAATCAAATGTTAGAAAAAGGAATTTCATATCCTATGGATGGGCTCTATCGCACGATCTTAGCTATGAAAGAAAGGTAACATCCTAAATGCCCTGTAGCCTCCTGTTTATAGATGTGGCGCGCAATACACCGATAAACAAGACTCTACTAGACACGGTCTGTAGACATCCCGAGGAAGGACCGCTCTGATACGACTTCTGTCACGACCCAACTCCGTAGGCCATGACTAGTGCCCGAGTTGGACACCCATACGTACCCTTAGCCCCACTTAGTACATTAATCGAATAAATATAGGTAATGATTAGAAGTGATCTCTAAATAGATATAATGCACGAGGGTCAATAGGCCATCACGAAACACAAAAAAAAACCAAAACATATATACAAAACCCACATCTCATGTCTACAGACCTCTACAAAATGATATTCTAGTCATATGATGGGACAGGGCCCCGCCATACCCTGAACAACGTATATATATATACAACAGAAAGTGTCAGTACCAAAATAGGACTCCGAACAAAGGAGCACTGTCGACCAACATGGTGGATGTCCTAAGCGAGCAGATCAGCAAACCAATCGTCTGTACCTGCGGGCATGTAACGCAGCCCCCGAAGAAAGGGGGTCAGTACGGAAAATGTACCGAGTATGTAGAGCATGAACTGTAATAAGTAAAGTTATTTCGAGAGCAGAAAGTGCAAAAATGAGCAAAATATCTAGAAATATCAAATGCTTATCAAACCACATATAATGGGTTGTAATAAGAAAAGTCATTACCGCAATAGAATGTACAAAACTGAGCAAAATGTTCGGAGATATCAAATGCTGATCAAAACCTCAGATAATGTATGCAAAAAGACATATGCCATATCCGGCCCCATTATGGGACTCGGTGAACAAATGTGGTCGCCCTCCTGTCATTGGCGCCAAAGCACAGCATAACACCAGAATAAGGAATATCTCCGTAACAAATCATATCATATCATATCAGATGGCCATATCAAATCATATCATATCACATCATATCATATCATAAGCATATGTGTACATGGCACAGGATAACTCTGTGGCATAACATACACCACCCCATGTACATGTCATACCTGCCCCCTCACGTCGGGACACGGCGAACAATGCAGAGAAGTATGCACGATAACACATCCTGGCCCAGGCTTAGTGAAGGAAGCATTGAGGCATCCACGAGTGGAGTAGTGAGAAACTATATGCAATTTAAATCATATTTAAGACTCAATGGAATAATCAGAATGAACTATCATTTAAAAATCGAGACGAGACTCATGTCAAGTACCTTTCGAAAGTTACCCTGGATTATATCAGAATAAATCTTCTAGAATCATATAGACGTATCGAAGCATAATAAAATACCTTTTGGAAATCAAGGAATTGGCCATCCTAATGGCTCTAGGAATAGGAACCTCTTTGAAATTATATAAAAGTCATATTTTTGTTTCATAAATACCATACCAAAACAAAGATTAGCTTTACATACATATGTCAAAACATGAAAATCGAAAGAATATGCTTTACATACTTATGTCAAAAACATGCCAAAAGAAAGAAAGGTTTTACATATTTATAACAAATACATGCCAAAAGAAGAGAAAGTATAAGCTTTACGTACTTATGACAAAGACATGCCAAAAGAAAGAAAGGTTCGCTTTACGTACCTCTTACGGATTACTCTTAACTATGCTCGCCTCGTCGTCTCTTGAACCTATTTAACATGAAATTAATACTAAGGTTAATAAACTTTCACTTTCCAATTTCCAACTCTACACCCAAGTAACCATAGGAATCATTTCCTTATCTATGTCTCTCGACTAGTTTATTACTAGCTCCGAATCTACCGAAAATCGGGCAGCATCTCCCCTGTAACTTGAACATCCCCGAGTTTTCAACTCGGCCACCATGTCAACAACCATACCAAAAACAACAGCCAGCAGCATTTATACAAGTAAATCACTTCAACGTTACACAATACAAGCTCTATACAACTCATTCCAAACTACGGTACCAAAATAGAGTTTTTAACCTTTATTTCATAAAATATGTAGTCATACCAAACAGAGGGTTATGTGGCTGCAACCAGCAGCACCCACATCCATTTTTGAGTACTTTACAGCCCTGCAACACGCAATTAAACCACCACGAAAATGCAGCACCACAACAACAACACACTACGCCACTTCGATTTAACTACTACGACTTCCATTTAGTTTGTTTCCAACGTCAAACATCCATATATATTTTTTTCCACTTCCAGCATATTTTAAGACATGTAATATACTTCATAACATCATCATAAATTCTAGTTCAAAACAGAAAACTTTACCTTTCCCGAAATTCACCAAAACTCGCCAAAACTTGCCTCGGAATTTCCTTTAGCGCAGCTGAAACTTATGGGCTGTTTGGTAACATTTTGGGCTGAATCAAACCCTAAAATTTCATTACGAACATCTTCATAACATCATGTTATAGCTCATATAATTAATTCTCGGCACGGAATCGGAAAACTTACCTTTGTTTTTCCTCCCAAAACCGTAGCTCTTTCTTCTTTCTAGCCTAAGTTTCTCTTCTCTTCTCTTCTTTCTTTCTCTTGTCATTTCGTTTTTCTTGTATTGAAATCTCTAGATGAGTGTGGAAATTAATGAGTCATAAGACTCATATATATATACAACTTTAGGGGTGACACATGTCATCCCCTAAGTGGTGACACGTGTCAAGCCCTAAGTGGTGACAAATGTCAAGATCTAAGTGGTGACACATGTCAAGGTTTCATTGGTCCAACACACCCCTTTTCTCCAATCATGGGCTTCCATGTGGAATGTGGGGCCCACATGAGTCTTCTTGAAGACTTTGTGAAATTCCCATTTTACCCCTAGCCTTCCACAATATTACCATAGGCCACTTTGCGAATTTTCCTTTATGCCCTTTGCCTTTTCCAATATTTCCACACTATTAATGATCATAAATAATATTCATATCCAACTTGTATATTAAATAAATTTTGGAAGATGGTCATTCCCTTAACTTTACCACAGCTACCCTAAAACATCCAACCGTATAAAATATGGGATATAACATTCTCCATGAGAAATTCCAATTTTTGCCCCTCACCTTTTATAATATTTCCAAGTTGAAATTCTAATTTAGTCATAAAAATTTTGTATCCAACAAGATCAAACATAGCCTTGTCCTTGACTTGTTACCATTATCTCCAAAATATCCTAATGTGCAAAATACGTGTTATAACAATGATAATTGTGACACCCAGTCCCATAAAGAGCTAGGTACGGCATATGATGATATGATGACACCGAATCCCATAAAGGGCCTAGTATGGTATATGATAATTATGACACTGAGTCCCATAAAGGGTCGAGTACGATATATGATATATGGATCTGGCCAAACGTTCCTCGGCATTACTATATGATACATGGATTGAGCCAAATGTTCCTCAGCATTACTATATAATACGTAGATCGGGTCAAACGTTCCTCGGTATTACTTTATGATATGTGGATCAGACCGAACGTTCCTCAGCTTTATTATACGATGTGCGGATCGGGCCATACATTCCTCGGTATATACTTACTATATGCATGGATTGGGTTATACGTTCCACAATGCTAATAATATGTATGTGCTTATGATGACAGAATGATGTAGATAGTACACCGAGTCCCCTAATGGGCCAGGCACAGTATGTGATGGTAATATGTATGACTTTCTTCTATACAATGCGAGTACGGTAAATGGTTAAATGTTATACTTGCCCCTGCATCCCAACGCCAACTGTAATCTCCTTATGATATCTATGTTTTACATACTCAGTACATATGTTGTACTGACCCCCCTTTCTTTGGAGAGCTGCGTTCATGCCCGCAGGTATAGATACACACTTTGGGGATCTGTCAGTATAGGAGTTCCACTCAGCAGTTCAAAAGCACTCGATTATACTGGAGCCTAGTTTTGGTATTCATCTTTGATGTATATATTTATTTGTTCATAGGTACGGCAGGGGACCTATCCCGCCTTATGTTACTGTTCTTACTCTTAGATGTTTGTGGACATGTATGTGGGTTATATATGGGTTGTTTATGCATGTATGTATACTAGTGCCTATGATAAGCCTCGTCGGCTTATATGTTATCCTGTCTGTTGATATGCTACAACTTAAACAGGGGATAAATTTACTGACAAATAGCAAGAATATATGCAATTGCCCTATTTGGGCACCAGTCACGGCCTACGGGGTTGGGTCGTGACATTATCATAGATTCGACAATGTAAGAAGATTAAGCTATCGTCCGAGGTCAGAATAGTAGTGTAGCTATCGCGAGTGCCCTCTAAATGCCATTGAGGCCTACATCACTTAGGATATTTGGGACCCAAGACATGTACTAAAGTAATACTAACAGTTCATAGAATCAGGGCTACCTGTCGTCACAATTGTCATTAGGACTAGGAGCTTATCCATCCAGTACTTCTCAACCTATGGAGTTCAAGGAAAGTAGTTCAACTTACTACAAGAGTTTGACATTCAGAAGTGAATAAGAGATACAAATTACATTTAGGACTTAAAAGTGTAGTTACCCTAGAGCTCGTATCACATTTTACTTACAATTAGGATATGCCAAAGGAAGAAAGAGAATTAGCTTTATCTTGTCTCTACTTTTCCTTAAGGAGTCAGCATTACATATATCGTACCCAGCCCGTCATGGGCTCGGCATCATAACCTTATTATTGCATTACCTTACCATCATAGCACCACACTTATGTCAAAGACATATCAAGAGGAAAGAAGGGTAGCTCTACATACTTATGCCAAAATATTCCAAGAGAAAGAAGATAACTTCACATACTTACTACTCTCCATCATATAGAAGCCTTGAGAGACAATAAATCAACTAGTATAGGAATTCTACCATCGAGAAGTGAATAAGACTTATGAGTCATACTTGGGGTTATATGAATGGAATTATCCCCACATTTTGTATATCAATCACTTAAGGCTAAGACACTCTAAAATAAAGCGTCACATACTTATGCCAAACACATGCCAAGAGAAAGCTTCACATACTTATGCTAAAGACATGCCAAGAGAAAGCTTGACATACCTTTTTTGGGATTAATTAAAATTCGGCTTGCCTTGATACCTCCTTAACTTATTTTATATGAAAGTAATACTAAGATTAATAGCCTTTCACTTTCCAATAACCCACTCTACAACCAAATACTAATAAGAGTCATTTCCTTATCCATTACCCTCGACTAGTTTGTTACTAGTTTCGATGCTACCGAAAATCGGGCAGCATTTCCCATGTAAATTCAACATCACCGAGGAATCTCAGAGCCCCTATTACCACTGTGGTGACTACTACAGCATCAAGTATACAAGAAAGTCATATTGAGCCTTCAACACAAAAAGAGGATTGCTATACAACTAATAAGGAGCTTCCTGATAGCAATCAGAAAAGGAAAAATGAGAGTCCTCAGATCTTAAACAACAAGTTTACATTAGCTCTTAGTAAGAAGAAAAGGGCTGCTATGAAGAAGAAACTTATCAAGCAAATGCAAATAGGACAGTAAAGTCTGAATTATGTTCTTGTAGAAGAACAAGCAAGCATCCATGTAACACCCTTGCAAATTCAGGATATATCTACTGAGAGATGTGTACTCAATAAAGAGAGCTATTTCAGAAGATCTAAGTGATGAATATAGAGTCACTCATTCTAAGGATGAGAAAGATCATGACTAATATGATGAGACTTAAAAGGAAGATGAGGAAACTAGTGCTCATCTATTAAAAGCCTTTGGCTCAACCATAGCAGATAAAGAACAAAATGAAACTCGGCAAGTTACTAGGAAATATGGACTATCCCCTAGAGGTCAGCAAGAAAAGATAAGGAAGAAAAAACAAAGTACTACCATCTATTCTGAAAATATATCTATTAAAAGCAGTATCAACACAAGATCTAAGTCATAAAAGCATTGATGATTAATACACTTTGTTGGAATGCAAGGAGTATTGATACTCAAGGTGCTTTGAACAGACTCCAGAAACTCAAGGACTATCACAGGCTATCTATGCTGGCAATCCTTAAACTTTTTTCCAACCAATCTCAAATCAATTTCTACAAAATTCAGCTTAGAATGAACCATGCTACTTATAATCCTAACAGTAAAATATGGCTTTTTTGGTACCAGGATGTTACCTATAGTATCCTTGACCAAGATGAGCAACAACTTACTTATGAGATCAGGCATATTACCTACCCTACTACCTATATTACCACCTTTGTGTATGCTAAGTACAAAGACTATATAAGAAGGGGTCTATGGGAGAAGATGCTTCAGCTTTCAGACATTAATAAACCATGGTGCATAATAGGGGACTTCAATATGATTACTGATCCAGAGGAAAAGTTAGGTGGACAACCTTATAATATGAATAAAAGTTTTTAAGTTCATAAGTATTATTGAGGCTTGTGGTCTCATTGATTTAGGCTTCTATGAGCAGAAATTCACATAGTATAACAATAGAGATAATGAGGAAAGGATATGGAAGAGAGTAGATAGGTCTATAGTGAATGATAAGTGGATGGAAGCGATGTCTTTGACCACTATTACTCATCTAGCTTCAACTGGCTCTAATCACTGCCCTTTTATCCTAGAGTGTACAAACAGATATTACAATGTTATTAAGTATTTCTAATTTTTAAAATGTTGGGTGGACAATGATATCTTCTTAAACACTATGAAGAACTATTGGGAGAGGCCTATTGAGAGGAACCCTATAAGAGTTTTTCATCAAAAATTGAAAAGAGTCATCAACACCCTTTGCAGTTCTTCTAGGCAACAGTATGGAGACATATTTGTAGCTCTCAAAAATTCTGAAGACAGAGTTAGAAATGATGAGGAGGCTCTCATTAATGAAAGCTCTAGGAAAACAAAACTAATCTCAGTCTCATTAATGCTCAATATATTAGGAACCTGAAGGTAGAGCAATCCATCCTTAAACAAAAGACTCAGTTACAATGGTTTAAGCATGGAGATGCTAATTCCAAGTACTTTCATACCATTATAAGAGGAAGAAAAAGAAGGATGTTCATACATAAAATTACTGATGAGCAAGATCATATCATTCAAGTGGATGAAGATATAGCAAAGGTTTCCTTCACTTAGTATGAAAGGATCTACACTGGTGAAGACAAGTTGATCAATGAGGAGGTTATCAGCTATATTCCTAGTACTATTATTGATCAACAAAACTAACAGTTGTGTATCTTAACAACAAAAGAGGAATTTAAAATGGTTGTATTCTCTATGAGTTCTACATTTGTTGTTGGTCCTGATGGAATAAGTGGGAAATTTTTCCATGCTTGCTGGGACATTATTAGGGATGATCTGCTTAACCTTATTTAGTATTTATTTAATGGCCATAGTATTTCTAAATATATTACTCATGCATATTTGGTCTTACTCCCAAAGGTTGGACATCCTAATAAGCTAACAGACTTCAAACCCATATCTTTTAGTAACTTTACCAACGAAGTCATTTACCAACTCCTGTGTGTCAGGCTTACAATCATTCTTTTCCACTTATCTCAAAAAATCAGTTTAGCTTTGTGAAAGAAAGGAACATCTTTGAAAACATAATGCTTGCTCAAGAAATTATCCACAACATTAAAAAACCCAACCTTGGGGATAATGTGGTCATTAAAATTTATATGGCTAAGACTTATGATAGGGTATCTTGGTCCTTCATTTGTCTAGTCATGAGAAATATGGGTTTTGGGGAGATATTCATTGACATGGTATGGAGAACTATGTCATAATAATCTTCACCTCTACTTCCAAATTCTCACTAAATCTTATTATGAAGACCCTACAAGTTTATGAAGACACTTCTGGTCAACTCATTAATAAGTACAAAAGTCAATTCCTTATCCCTGTTAACACTCCTACTAATATCATTGATAGGGTCAGGTCCACCACTGAGTTCAACTATACAATTGGTCCCATTACATAATTAGGCTGGTCACTATACATTGGTGGGAAAAGAATTATTTATTTCAATGGTATGGTTGCTAAAGTCTTGCTAAGATCAAAGGTTGGCAAACAAGGTTGCTGAGCTATGGAGGAAGGGCTACTCTAGTCAAATCAATCTTGCAGTCTCTTCCAATTCACTTACTGTCTGCAATTACTCCTACATACACTACTTTCAAATAGATCAAATGCCTCATTACTGACTTCTTCTGGTGCTGGGATAAGGAGAAAAGGAAATATCATGGGGCATCTTGGGAAACACTTAGCTATCCTTATGAAGAGGGTGGTATTAGAGTCAAAAATTTAGAGTATGTATGTCTTGCTCTATAATATAAATAATGGTGGACTTTCAAGACTAAGAGAACCTTATGGGGTGAATTTCAGAAATCCAAATAATGCCAAAGTGCCCATCCAGTCATTAAAAAATGGGACACTGGACATTCTCTAATTTAGAAGCACATGATGAAGAATAGAACAGATATAGAATCTCATACACAGTGGTTTATCAACTCCGGAGACTGCAGCTTTTGGTGGGATGATTGGTTAGGAGTTGGACCCTTAGCCTACCACTGTACATATATACCTAGGCTGAATAACATCACAGTCTCTAAGTTTCTAGTAAATGGAGTATGGAAAGAAGAGAAGGTGAGATATCATGCACCTCAACACTTGGTGTATAGAATCTTGAACACTAAGATTAACTACCAACAAAGTATTTCTGATCAGGCCTTTTGGAAACTGACTACTTAGGGAAAATTTACTTTCAAATCACCCTGGGAGTAGGTAAGGAAAAAAAAGAACAAAACCATGAATAATTCTCTTCTTTGGCATGATAACATACCTTTTAATGTATCCATTTTGCTATGGAGAACTATTAGTCACAAACTTTCTACAAATGAAAAAATCTCTACTTTTGGGATAGAACCAGCAGCCTTCTTTTGCTGTTTTAGACCTGGCCTACATAATGTAGATCACATCTTTGCATCCAGAAGATTTTTTAAGTACATCTGGAAGCAATTCTCTAGCTGGTTGGGCATCCTGCATATTGACAGTCCCCTAAGGAACATTTTGATAAAATGGTGGAACCTTAAGCCTAACAACTCTGCTCATGAACTGGAGGCTCCTCATGGTCTTGGTACTTGTTTGGTTGCCTGTATTCTGTTGATTGTTTTTGTCTAGGTGCAACAACTACTGGGGAGCCACACACAAAGAAGTTGAACCAGATCACAAGGAAGGGCCTTTTTTTATGTGAAGCCTGCTCCAACAAGCTCCTTAACCTCTCCTACTATGAAAGCAACTTGGAGCTACACACAAGCCTACAGCAGCCTATCCATTCCCCCCCTATGCTACATTGTGCAATCCCTTTCCTGCTGGTTCTTGTTTGTTTTGTAGCTGCAGATGGCAGGATGGATTCATCAACATGCCTTATCAACACCTACATCAACACCTACATAGAGGACATCACAGATACAACCACCAAAACAAATACCTTCACTAAGAGGCCTACACAAGGACTGTGCAGAATTGCAATTCCCTCCTGGTTTTTGTGTTTGTTTGGTTGCTTGTTTTTGTTTGAATGTTTTTGTTTAGGTACATCAACAACTGGGGAGCTATCCCATCAGAACAAGTTGGAGATGCTCACCAGGACTCCATAGAAACAATCCCATAGCATCCACTCCAGCTTTTGGTTTTGCTCTTCCTCATCCCTTTATGTAGACCCTTTTTGGATCTGCTATAAGGGCTGCAATAACCTGGGGCTTTGATGGAGCAGCACATTCAGCTTACCATCCACATTCTTTAACATCTCTAACAGCAACACACTCCAGCAACAACTCCACCAACTAGCAGCACACAAGGAACAAATACAAGTTAATAGTAATGGCTACAGCAGATTGCAGAATTCTTTGGTTGTGTGGTTTGTTGGTTTTGTTTATCTGTGCAGGTACTCCAAGAAGTTGAACCTAATCATAACAAAGTTGAACCTAATCACAACAGCCTTCCAAGATACATCAATAGGCCTTAACAACAACTACATAGAGGTCATCACAGATACAACCATCAAATCAAAAATCCCCACTAAGAAGACTTCATATGGCCCTTACTGGTTATTCTGTTTGGTTGGATGTTTGTATTCTATTGATGGTCTATATGTAGGCACAATAGCATCTGGGGTACCTTGGCAAATAAAAGGCAATAACATGGACACAGCAGCCTACCATGTTAGGAATTCATCAACACATCAGCCCTCCATCCAGGCCAATTTCTCTTATGAGATACCTGCAGCAACAATTCAGCATCACAAGAATCTTGCAGCTATTTGCTTTTTGTCTTTGGAAGCAACAAGGAGATGCATACAGGTCTGCAACAGCTTCCATATTTGTTTGGGTCCTTTGCTACTTCTTGTTCAGGTCTACAAAGCCTCAAACAAAGGAAGACAACAGACCCACATGCAGGGGCCTCATCTATTCCCATCAGCAGTCCTTACATTCCGGATGCACTCCTTCCATTCATACAACAGCATCCTTGCATCCAAGACTATTGGAACCTCTTTATATTTATGGGTGTGCAGGTACAAGAGTACCCATGATCACCCTCGACAGCACTGGAACCATCCAAAATGCATGACACACTCTCCAACCAACTGCTCAAGTCAGGGCTGCACCACATACAAATTGCAATGTACACCTTCTCTGTCCCTCAGCTTCCTTAACAACAACAACCCCAAGGCTGCTGGCTGCTATGGCTCCATTTACTTCCTATCCTTTCATCCTCCTTAGCTGCTTCCTGCCTTTGATGTGGCTACATAATTCCTTTGGACCTACTTGGTATGATATGGCTTAAAAAGGCAAAGATGAAGATAATTTTCCCATCCCATGTGAGATAGAAGTTTCGTATACTTGTTCTTCTTCAATGTAGCTATGTCTGAGTCGTAGCATATTTGAATAGGACTAGTGTAGGTTACTTTATTGTATTCTCATGGAAGGGGAGAGTCTCCCTCATTTATGCTTTCTTAGCCGATTTGTACTGGGAGGAGTCCTCTCATAGGTTTACTGCTTTCTAGTTATAGTTAGCCCCTTTTTTGTACCAGGAATGAGTTAGCCGACCTTAGTAGGTTAGCCGACTTATGAACCAACATAGGATCGGAGGTAAGGTTTTATGTCCCCCTCCTTGTATTTTTACTTTTGTTATTTATGTTAAGGCTTGGGGGTGTTGCTCAACCCCTGACTGTGCACGAGAGGTGGGAGCCTCGTGTAGGGTCTGTTCCCATAAAAAAAAAAACTCTTCTCATCAACTTATCATTCAAGCTACTCCCACCTTTGTATGTTGGAATGTGTGGATGAATATATTTGCTAGCAAATATGGGGAGCAGAAGTCCAGTACTACCAGAGTAATCTTCTCCATTATCAAAGATTTATATATGTTGATCTCTATTGTGTATCCATATATTCATTGGCCTAGTAATTGGAAAGAACTGGTTACCATTATTGAAAATAGCAAATATGAGATGAGAGTAATCAAAGTATGTTGGACCAAACCCCCTCCCACCTTGTCAAGCTCAACCCAAATGGTAGTGCACTTGATAATCAAGGGAAGATAGGGGCAGGGGGGATTCTTAGGAACCATAGGGGTGTGCTGATTTATACATTTACCACTCCTTTAGGCTTTGGTTGTAATAACTAAGCTGAAGTGCAAGCAACCACTATTGGTATTCTTTATTGCTTATAGCATGGTTACAGCAAGGTACTTCTTGAAGTTGACTCAGAGCTACTGATCAAGTGTCTCAAACATGAGATCAAGCCTTAATGGAGCATTCATAGCTACATCACTGAGTTACAGAAATTGGTTAAGCTGCTTGAAGTCTTTCAGTGCAGACATGTCTTTAGGGAAGCTAATTTCCCTACACACACACTTTCAAAGCAAAGCCACATTGTTGATCATACACAACACTAATAAGACTATCACCAACTTCCAATAGAGACCAAGGGGTACTTCAAAATGGACAAAGCTGGAATGGCAAGCTTTAGGAGAAATAAAATAAAAAGGATTAGACAACCCTCTTGAGGGACATGTCTAAATTTTGATATAGATGGATCCTTTTCCCCTTTTATTGTTTTTTCCTATTCAATTTGGCTATTTCTTATAGTTAGTCATAGCTTCTTTGAATAGATCTTAGTTTAGAGCTTTTTTCTCTTACATGTAAGGGGAGAGTATCCCTTGTTTATCCATTTCCTAGATTCTATGTGCGGTAAGGATTAGTGTAGTTTCCTCTCCTTTGCCTTTTTTTGTGCAGGTACACTATAGAGATACAATATTTGATCCAATTCCTAGAGTTCTTTTGATGCAAATATTATCCAAAAGTTACTTCAAATTGGATAAAATAGGGATGGCAAGCTTGTCTAGGTACTACCATATACTTGATCATACACAACCAAAGTTACTTCGAGTTTGACAAACTAGTGATGGCAAGCGTTAGAAGAACAAATATGAAAAGGATCAAATAAGACTCATTGTGCTTTGGAACTTTTATGGAGCCTCCTTAAGCTTGAATAGGTTGTCTTGTAGGTGTTCCTTTTTCTATATGTAATTTTAGCCTTCCTTTTCTATATTTTCATAGACTTCTCCTTATATTTATGTAAGGGGAGAGTCTCCCTTGTTTATGCTTTCTTAGAATTATTGCACAGAGAGGAGTCCTCTCTTAGGTGCATAGTCTAAGTTTGCTCCTTTTCTGTAAATGGGGATAACCTAAATGGCCTTAGTAGTCTACTCGACTTATGAACCACCATCATTTCGAAGGTAAGGTTTATGTCCCCCTCCATGTACCTTATTTTGTTATATTATGTTATGGCTTGGGGGTGCTCGACTCAACCCCTGACCGCCATGGGGGATAAGATCCTCGGATTAGGTCTATTTAATAAAAAAACATTCTTAGAAAGTCATAATAAAACATGATGGGTTTAGCCAATTCAACTTCAAATCATTAAAATTAATGCTAGCATGTATGACAGTAATGGAATGCACCAATTTAAAACATACTTGAAATAACCAACCAACTCAATTTAAAACCCTTTCATTCCTTCATATAGGGACCTTTGATAAATCAATAATTCTATGCAATTAAGAGACAATATAAGCTAAGATAGATAAATAAACTTCAAATACTCGAATCTATGCATTTGGAATCATAATATGAAAATCCATAAAATATACAATTGAAATTGAGATACTAAGTTAGAAAATAATTGGTCTCCATGAGTGGAAGGACCCATGAATAAATATCCACATACCTTGGGGAATAAAGCCCTAATGCAAGCTTGAAAATGGGGACTTGTTCTTGATGAATCCTAGACTTTGCTTGAGATGAAGAAGACCTTGAGAGAAGCTTTGGGAAGAAAGGGTTTTGTGAATTTGAGAGTTAGTGTGAGAATAAATGGTTTGGAATAGTTTAGGGTTATTAGATAGGGTAGGTTTTAGTCCCAAAACAACCATATTTCACAGATAAAACATAGGAAAGGACTAAAATGCCCTTCTTAAAAATTAAGTCAAACATACCCTATGAATGGTCCTTACAAGTCGTCGACCCTTCTAAAATAGATAGAAAGAACTCATTCTGTATGGTATGAGAATGACCTTGAGAAATAACCCTCTAAAGTTTCTCTACTACTTGTTCATATGAGTTATCGACCTAATTACGAGTTGTAGACTAGAGTCATTCTGTAGTATCTGAACAATCTATAAGTCTAGGTTTTTGAAGTTCTTTGATGATTGTTTTTATGACTCTTTTTACCTTTTATGAGTCGTAACCTCGACTCATGGACTTTCTCCTTTACTTGATTAAATTTTTAGCCTCAACATAAGTCCTATGAGTCATTCCTATAACTTGTAGGAATCTGTACGACTCGTATGTTAGGTCGTAGAACTCAAATCCAACCCACTCTCCAAAGGTTTTCCTTTATTTAAAATTTTCAACTCATGGGGTCTTAGAGTGTTCCTTCTAAAAGGGAAATTAACTTTGGCATATACCTTCTTCCCAACATCCAACCTATTTCTATTCCTCTTTACCAAATGGCTCCAGTTGAACTAAAAGAGTTAAAGGATCAATTGCAAGAATTATTGGACAAGGTCTTTATTAGAACTAGTATATCCCCATGGGGTGCTCCCATTTTGATTTTATAGAAGAAAGGATGGTTCACTTCAAACGTGTATCGACTACTGACAATTGAATAAAGTGACCATAAAGAGTAAGTGCCCAATTCCAAGGATATATGATTTGTTTGACCAATTGCAAGGAGCAAGCTACTTCTTTAAAATTGATTTTCATTTCGGTTATCACCAACAAAGGGTGAGGGAGTATGATATATTTCGAACAGGGTGTGGTCATTTTGAATTTCTAGTCATGTCTTTTGGACTGATTAATGCCCCTACGACCTTCATTGACTTGATTAATAAGGTGTTCAAGTAATACTTGGATATTTTCCTGATTTTTTTTATTGGTGTTATTTTGGTTTACTCTTAGAATGAGAAGGAGCATGCCCGATCATTTAAATATTGTGTTGCAAACTTTAAGGGACAAGCAATTGTTTGCCAAATTTAATAAGTGTGAGTTTTAGGTAAGGTAAGTTGCATTTCTCGGCCAAGTAGTGTTTGGTGGTACGATTAATGTTGATCAAAAGGAAATAGAGGTGGTGAAGAATTGTCCTAGACTATTGTCCCCTTTGGATATTTGAATTTTCTTGGGCCTATCTTGATACTATAGAAGGTTTGTGGAAGGTTTTTCATCAATCTCTCCACCTTTGACAAAGTTGACCCAAAAAAAGTAAAGTTCCAATGGTCGAAAGCTTGTGAGAAGATATTTTAAGAATTGAAAGATCATCTTACTACTGCTCCTATTTTGACTTTACTGGAAGGTTTTACATCATAATGCCTTAAGGATTGGACTTGGTTGTGTGTTGATCAATATGGTAAGGTGATAGCCTATGCTTCTAGACAACTTAAGGTGCATGAAAGAAACTATCCGAATCATGACTTGGAACTAGCAGCGGTTGTGTTTGCTTTGAAAATTTTTAGACACTATCTTTATAGTGTCCATATGGATGTGTTCATCAATCACAAGACCTTGCAATATGTGTTTGAGTATAAAGACTTGAAACTTCACCAAAGGAGATGAATCAAATTATTGATGGACTATGATATGAGTATATTATACCATTTGGGTAAAGCTAATATGGTTGTCGATGCACTTAGTAGGTTGTTCATGGATAGTGTTGCCCATGTTGAAAAGGATAAGAAGAAATTGGTTAAGGATATGCACAGATTAACCTGTTTAGGTGTTCAGTTAGTTGATGCTAATGATAGGGGATTTCTTTTTGAAAATGATTTGAAATTGTCTCTTGTGGCGGATGTTAAGGCTAAACAAGATAATTATTAGGTGTTGGTTGATTTGAAGATGTCAATTGCGGAAAAATCCATTGATGCTTTCTCCCAAATGGGATATGGAGTACTTCGTTACTAAGGTCATTTGTGTGTACCTAATATGGATGGTCTAAGGGATTTGATATTGGATAAGGCCTATGGTTCCCAGTATTTGATTCATCCGGTATCCACCAAGATGTATCATAATTTAAGGAAAGTGTATTGGTGGAGTTGTATGAAGAAGGACATAGCGGAATTTATGGCAAGGTGTCCTAATTGTCAACAAGTGAAAGTCGAGGATCAAAAATTGGGAGGTTTAGCTCAAGATATTGAGATTCTTACTTGGAAGTGGAAGATGTTAATATGGACTTTGTGATGGGTTTGAACTATATAGGAGACAACATGACTCTATTTGGGTTGTTGTGGATCGAATGACTAAGTCGACATATTTTATACCGGTCAAGACATCTTATAGTGCTGAATATTATGTTAAGTTGTATATTTGTGAGATGTTAAGACTTCATGGTGTCCCCATGTCTATTATATCGGATCAAGGTACTTATTTCACCTTATATTTTTGGAAGTTGTTTCATAAGGGTCTTGGTAAAAAAGTCAAGTTAAGTACTTCTTTCCACTCTCAAACCAATGGCCAAACCAAAAGAACAATTCTAACTTTGGAGGATATATTGAGGGAGTGTGTCATTGATTTCAAAGGAATTTGGGATGAACATCTACCATTGATTGAGTTTTTCTACAATAATAATTATCATTCTAGTATCCAAATGGCTTCTTTTGAAGCATTGTATGGGTGAAGGTGTAGGTCTCCAGTAGGATGGTTTAAAATGGGTGAGGTGAGGCTCATAAGAGAAAGGATGAAGATGTCTTAAAGTCGCCAAAAGTCCTATTCAGACATTATGAAAAGAGACCTTGAATTTGATGTGGATGATTGGGTCTATTTGAAGTTTTCACCCATAAAGGATGTAATGCATTTTTGATAAGAAGGGGAAATTGAGTCCTAGTTATGTTGGACCCTATAAGATATTGAAGTGTATCACAATGTGGCATATGATTTAACTTGCCATTTGAGTTGGCAAGGGTTCTTTTGGTGTCTCATGCATCAATGTTGATAAAGTTTGTGGGTGACCCAATTCCATTGTACCATTGGAAAATGTGAGTGTTGAAGAAAATTTGACTTATGAGGAGGTTCTAGTGGAAATTCTAGACCATCAAGTGCAGAGATTAAGAAACAAAGAGGTTGCATTCATCAAAGTATTATGGAGAAATCAACTAGTAGAGAGGGATACATAGGAAGCAGATGCGGACATGATGAAGCGATATGTGTACCTCTTTCCTTCCACTCAAACTTAAGGTACTAGGTTGTTCTTTCTCAAGTTGCCTAAATTCCTTCATTTCAGTTTTTCCTATGTATTTCATATGCATGCATGTTCATGAAGATTGATTTTAAAGTTATGATTTAAGCTAAGTTTGAAAATCTCATGTTCTATACATTTTGATGTGTCATTGCATTCATGATTGGGTTGTTAGTCCTCTTTCTATGTCCTTTCATGTATGTTGAATCTCATTCAAGGAAGAATGTTCCCAATGGGGGATATTGTAAGAACTCGAAAGTTGAAAAGGGAGAAATTTTAATAAAATTGGATTGTCCTAAAGACTAAGACTCGACCTATGAGTCGTAGGAGTGGCTTGTAGGGTTGTTACTGAGGAAGGAAGGTTGACCAAGAACAAAAGAGTTACTAAACCTATTTCTATTCCTCTTTACTATATGGATCTGGCGGAACTTAAGGAGTTGAAAGAGCAACTGAAGGATTTGTTGGCTAAGGATTTTATAAGTACAAGTGTTTTACCATGGGATGCTCCCATGTTGTTTGTTAGAAAGAAAGATGGGTCACTTCGAATGTGTATAGATTACCGGTAATTAAATAAGGTCACCGTGAAAACAAAGTATCAAATTCCAATGATTGATGATTTATTCGATCAACTCCAAGGCACACGCTACTTTTCAAAGATTGATCTTAGATTGGGTTATCATCAACTTCGAGTGAGGGAATGTGACATTCAAAAAATGGCCTTTAAAAATCAGTATAGTCACTTTGAATTCTTGGTTATATATTTTGGACTAACGAATGCCCTTGCAGCATTTATGGATTTGATGAATAGGGTGTTCAAGCAATATTGGGAGATATTTGTGATCATCTTCATTGATGATATTTTGATTCACGCACGGAGTAAGGAAAAGCATGTCGATTATTTAAGGATTGTATTAAAAATTCTCAAGGACTGCCAGTTGTATGCAATGTTTAGCAAATGTGAATTTTGGTTAAGGTCAATCACTTTCCTTGGTTACATTATTTCTGGAGAAGGAAATATAGTGGATCCAAAGAATACCAAGGCCCTTTTCTCTCGATTATACCCCTTACCAAAAAATATACGTCACTTTGGGACATATGCGCATAGCCACCACGCATGGTTAAAAGTCAACCAAAAAATGTTCTTCAACTTCATATTTATTTAATATGAATATTTTCCCTCTTTTTTATATCATTCCTTAAGTCCCATAGGGGTTAAGAATTGGCCTAGACCATTGACTCCTTCTGATATTCGAAGTTTTTAGGGCTTAGTCGGTTATTATAGATGGTTTGTGGAATGTTTCTCTTCCATTACATCACCTTTGACTACTTTGACTCAAAAGAAAGTGAAATTTCAATAGTTCGAGGCATGTGAGAAAAGCTTCCAAGAGTTGAAGGATAAGCTTACCTCCACTCTAATGTTGACATTATCGAAAGGTTTCGATGGGTTTGTTGTGTATTATGATGCTTCACGAGTTGGTCTTGGTTGTGTGCTAATGTAAAATGTAAATTCATAGCTTATGCTTCAAGGCATTTCAAGGCATATGAGAAGAATTATCCAACTCATGATTTGGAGTTGGCGGCGATGGTATATGCTTTGAAGTTATGGAGACACTATATTTATGGTGTCTATGTGGATATTTTCACCAATCACGAGAGTTTGCAATATGTGTTTACTCAAAAAAAACTTTAACCTTCAACAAAAGAGATGGCTTGAGTTATTGAAAGATTGTGACATGAGTGTGTTATTTCATCTGGGTAAGGCAAATATGGTTGTTGATGCTCTTAGTAGGTTATCCATGAACAGTGCTTCCCATGTTGAGGATGAAAAGAAAGAGTTAATTCAAGATGTGCATATATTAGACCATTTGGGTGTTCGATTGGTTGATTCCAAAGATGATGGTGTTATTGTTCAAAATAGTTCTAAATCATCTCTTGTTCCGAATTTAAAGGTAAAGCAAGATAGTGATCTTGCTTTGGTTGAATTAAAGAAAGTGGTTGTCAAAAAAGCCATTGAGGCCAATTATATGTTCCGAATGTTGATTTCTTGAAGAAATGATATTGTCCGAAGGTCACAATTTGCGATATTCTATTCATCCTAGTTCCACAAAGATATATCGAGATTTGAAGGAAGTGTATTGGTGGAATGGCATGAAAATGGATATTGCAAAATTTGTGGCTATGTAAACTAATTGTCAACCAGTGAAAGTTAAGCATCAAAAATTGGGAGGTTTGTCTCAAAACATTGAGATTCCTACTTGGAAGTGGGAAGCCTCGAATATAGACTTCATTACAGGCTTGCCTCTTACTCGTAGGCAAGAGACTCTATTTGGGTAGTTTTTGACCGAATGACTATGTCTATTCATTTTCTCCCAGTTAAGACTTCATATTCAGTCGAGGACTATGCTAGATTATATATTCGAGAGTTGGTTAGGCTTCATGGTATTCCATATTCTATCATTTTGGATCGAGGTACTCGGTTTATATCTCAGTTGCTTCCAAAGAGGTCTTGGTACCCAAGTGAAGCTTAGTATAGATTTTTACCCACAAATGGATGGTTAGGTTGAGCGCACCATTCATACATTAGGGGATATGTTGAGAGCATGCCTTGTTGATTTTGAAGGAAATTAGGATTATCATTTGCCATTGATAGAGTTTTCTTATAAAAACAGTTATCATTCTAGCATTGAAATGACTCCATTTGAGGGATTGTATAGTAGGCGGTACAGATCCCCTATCGGTTGGTTTGAGGTTAGCTAAGTTGCTTTGATAGGATCCTAATTGGTATCTAAGGCTATAGAGAAAGTTAGACTCATTAGAGAAAGATTAAAAACATCCCAAAGATGACAAAAGTCCTATTCGAATGTGAGAATAAGGGAACTTGAATTTGAGTTTAATGATTAGGTTTACTTGAAAATTTCACCCATAAGGTGTAATGCATTTTGGTAAGAAAGAGAAGCGAAGTCCCCGCTATGTTGGCCCATATAAGATTCTAAGGTTGATTGGTAAAGTGGCTTATGAGTTGAATTTGCCTTCAGATTTGGCATTACTTTTTCCAGTGTTCGATGTGTCATTATTGAGGTTGGACTATGTGTTGCATTCGCGAAAGCCAAGAACCTAGTCCTCCGTATTCAAGAGGGTCTAGCTGCATTAGCGGAGGCTTGGTAGCTTCTTCTCCGCATTTGTGAGCCAAGCTCAGCATTTATGGAGAACTGATCCTCTCTTCACCATAATCACGGGCTACTCTAGCCGCGATCGCGAAGGCTAAATTTTTCTAGTCTTTAAGTTAAAAGACAAGATGCATTTCAACTTTTTTTAAAAGCTTAAAAGTTCGATTTTGAGGGTTGTGGGAGTCCAATTTGGGCTATTCCAAGTGCTGGTGGTTCATGAAACTCATGGATATGTGTTGGAGTGTTCATGGATCATTGGAAAGCATCGTACTAAGGTAAATCATATCCCCAGGGCAGCCATGTTCCTTGATTTCTCTATTTATAATCATTTTATTGCATGGACTGATTCTCGTGGTTCGAAGCATCGAATTGTGTTGCATTTTAAAACACAAGTTTATTAAGCTCAAATGCATCTTTTAACAGAGTTGAATTTCAGATTCCTAGTGCGGGTCCCATAATCCCATTTTAGACTTGATTTAGCGTTCGTCTCTGAAAAATGTGAATTCTGTGTTAAAACGTTCAGAGATAATCAATTTGGTGGATTTGGAGTGCACATAATCGGCTTCGAGGTAGAATACGGTCTCCCCATTTTAACTAGGCTTTATTAGATATCATTTAGTATATATTACATGTGACTTATGTTGATATGTGTCGATATTAGAGTCCACCTCCTTTTATTCCATTTTTTTGATTCCCAGTTGGAACTTAGACTAGAGTGGTCCCATGAAACCCTTAGTTTAGGTTGTAACCTCATTTGTAGTATTGAATTAATGTTAGTTTGCCTTTTAGAATTGGTATTGGTGGCCTTAGGCTAGGTTTGAGCCATAGATGGTTTCGCTTGGGTACCAGTGCCTTTATATCTAGGAGTAGCTCAAGTAGGTCTTGTGATGGTTGGTTGTGTGACTTAGTGTTAGTGATGGAGACCTATGTGGCTTGTCTTAGCCATAGGTTTGGCTTAGATATGCTCGATGGGAGCTATTATGGCATATTTTGGAGTAAGACATCGATCTTAGAGATAGTTTCTCCCCCTATCTGATATTGAGTTATTACTGATTTCTTTTCTTTTCATTTAGTGGTAGGCTTGACATGCCTTTATATCTATTATCTATTGTTGGGCTTGAGGCCATATTAGAGGAGCGATTAGATTCCAGGTTAGTCCCTTTGTCTCATTGGTGTGCTAAGACTTGGTAGTTTCTTTATGACTGCGTGTACCTTGTTTGGATGCTGATGATGCCATGCTTGCATTGATTGAGCATATTCACTCATTTTTTGGTACGATCCTTGTATTGACATTGGATTTTCACTACTATTTTGAGAAGGCTTTCTCACCTTTTAACTACTTTTAAACTTATTTTAACGGAGTCGTAACACCTACACTACTTTGATAAACAGGTTTGAGATCTACGAGGAGTCGAGGACGTGCTCCTTTTTATACAGATAGTTTCATAGGCATCAAGGATGCACTCCATTTTTGTTGATATATGATGTAGTGTCTCCCTTTTATATTTTGGCTGCATCTGGGATGCCTTTAGCATATGTTTAATTATACGGCGCGACATCACCATTTTTTACATCGGCTTGGCCACTCACTTTATGGTACCACTACGAGGATATTATATGTCTATGTAAGACCCAGTTCGGGCCCAGGTAGTATATACAGACTTTCCATATCCTCTAAGAGACCCTCTGGCTAGTGCACCATTGAATTGGATGAAGGACCTGCATAGGTCCTACCTTGCAGGCCAATGGTCGGGTGGGTCTATACACTTGTTGTTGATTATTGAGATTCACTAATGATGTCATGAGTTTAATACAAACTTACATTCATTAGCATCGCCTATTATCAGCATACATGTTTGGTGTGGTCCCCCAATTTATGAGGGTCGGGGTTATGTTTGCCATTGTTTGTACCTTCCGAAGGTATGGGCATCCGGTAGGTTATTGTTTGATTATACCTGTACTTATCTCTTATCATATTTGTAGTTGGTTTGCAGGGTGTCTTAGTCTGGGTTGTTGTTGGTATCTCCTGTAGCTTTAGTTGGTATAGTTCTTAGGTGGATTTATTATTAGCAGTGGCAGACAATGCTTTCATCCTTAATTAGTTTATTTATTTAGTGCTTCCTAATTGTAAATAGGTTGTGGATTACTTGTGAAGTGTGGTCTTTGACTCTATCTCCTTTATTTATATATCCTAGCTCTTTACTCTCATTTCCTACCTTATCTTGTATTATATCTTATCTGTTTACTTGTGCTATACTTATCTGATTATCTGTGATTTATACTTGCTTTATCTGTAGAGCTCAGTTGGCCTATGTCTATTGAGTACCATTCACTGGTACTTATACTACACTTCTTCTCCCTGCAAATCACAGTACCAATTATCACCATTGATTTGGACTTGTGCGGGGCATCTTGATTTGGAAATTATGTGGGCTCCTAGCATTCAGAGTTGTCGATTTCCATCCATGCTAGATTAGGAGTAGTCTTTACTTGCTTTAGAATACTGTCTGTATTTATATTTATATCTTGAAAGCCTTATACTCCTATTTTAGTTTAGATGCTCGACTACTGATTGATACCAAGTCTTGGGGTGGTTCCTTATGTTTTTTTTAGTTACTCTTTTTTTCTCATTACTATTTATCTTTTGGTTTACTTATGTATCTTCCGCTTGATAGTCTGTTGCCTCTGGTTCCAGTCTAAGGGTTAAGGGTTAGGCTTGCCTTCCAGTGGGCGTTAGCAGGAGCCATCATAACCTGAGAAATAAGGTTGTGACATATCAACATCATAAACCTACACGGGTAACGTAGTTAGGGACTAAAGGTTGCTACAAGGATTTCCTTGGATAGCTACTATGGATACCAGACCGAACTCCAACTTTAAGTCCTCTTGATGCTTAGTCATTATCCCAGCGAAAGTCATAAATCATAGTCATTAACATCATTAGGAAAGAGAATGAAAGATATGAATCTTTATCATAAAGAAAGCATAAGAATAGCCCAATAACATGATTGATTCATAAGAATCCGTGAGTTGGTGAGAATGCCCTTTCACCTCTTTACCATGATTTTGTAAGAACTACCTTTCACACTATAATTACTTGCTTAAAACATCATTGAAATATAATTCATAACCTTTCATGAGTCATTCATAAACCTTGATAATAATTTGTAAAGCTTTCATTGAAATCACTTTAAATTCATGATCATAGTTCCTTGAAAACATACTTGAAATAGCATATAACATGAATCATTGAAAGTTAACTTGAATTCATGCAATATGATGAGAACTATGCATGATTTTATCAATAATAATAACATAATTCATTATCAAGAAGACTCAATACAAATTCATGAAATTGAGGCTTTTTAGAAAAAGAATCCATAAGAAGAACTTTAGAAGAACCTTGAGACTCCATGGGTGAAAGGACCGATGGATGAATTCCCACATACATTAAGCTTTAGAAGCCCTAAATTCCAATGGATTGAAGTCGGCCTTGATTTCTCTTCGAACTAGCTTGAGGAAGAAGAAGACCCTTGAGAGATAACTTTAGAGAGAAGATTTTGGAATTTGGATGTTAGGGTGGGAATGAGAGAGTAATTTTCATGACCCAATTTCTTAGGTCATGATGACGCCTACTATGACCCCCAGTAGGCAAGTCGACCCATATTCCAAAACTGTGAGTAATGGGATGTTAGGGTAGAAGACCAACAATTTAAGATAAAAATAGTAATGAAATAATAAGAACACAAATGAAGGGCGAAAGAAAATCAAAATATGTACAATATATATATATATATATATATATATATATATATATATATATATATATATATATATATATGCAGAGGGAGACGGGTAAATTCAGAACGTTGTGTGCTCACCTTCGTCTCCAATTACGACTGCAGTTGGATCTAATTCAACACTGATAGCTAGTACTCGGACCTACATCACAAAAATAGATGTAGAATATAGTATGAGTACTAAAAAAATAGTACCTAGTAGACATCATAGGCCGATTAAGAAAGGAAAGCAAAAGCAAATTAGAATGCAAAAAACTAACCACAACCAAATACAGAAACAAGAAATCAAGGTAGGTATGTACATGAGCGTACTCAACACACAAATATATAGAAACTAGCTAAATTCCTCAACTCCAATAAAGACAACAGGTATGCTCATGCCCAAGTCTAAAAGTAAACAACTTTAACGGACTCCCGTAAGCCCGACAGAAACAAAGATAGTTGAAGTATCACAAGAGAATACGATGAAGTTCCAATAATTACACAACTTCTCGCGGACTTGAACAGGACCATTCTATAAGCTTGAGGCTTTAACCAAAGTTGAATATTGTTAAGGACCTAAACCATAGAATCAAAACAGGATCAATGGCTTGAATTGAGATTTGATTACAACCAAGGACTTAAACCAAGGTGTGGATAATCGTGGACTTGAACCACTTTCAATGGAGATCAAGGACTTGCACCAAGGTGATAGATAATCATGGACTTGAATCACGTGTAAAAGAGACCAAGAACTTGAACTAAGGTAATGGTAGCTAAGGACTCGAACCAAAGCTAGTAAGTAGAAATGAATGTGAACAAAGGATGATAATGGCGGTGGACTTGAACCATGGTTAAATACGTCCACGGACTTGAACCGAGGTAATAATACCTACTTGAACCCCGCTCGGTGGAGTGAATTAGGGACTTGAACCACAAACAGAGGAAAAACAGTCAAGATAAGGATCAACTGCCAATCAAGCATCACTGGGAGCACGCCGAGTTTGAGTTCCATCAATATATACTCTAGCCCGAACCATATCCAACCAGAATCAACAAATAGACTTCCAAACCCCAGAATCCAATGATATGGAACTGATAAAAGAGTAGGAAATTATGGAGATAAAGTTCCAAACCTGGGTTACTTCCTAGCTAAAGCTCAGACTATCAGACTCAAGTCTACTATATCAGTCTACAGGGAGAAAGGGTCTAAATTGAAGTTGGAGAAGTTCTAAGGCCCATAAGCACCAAAATGCTGCAAGACTAAGGCAACACTAGTCTAAGTCTAGACTAAGGCCAAAACATACTTCTAAAGACATACACCAAAGGCACAACACACACCAAAAGGTATGGATGATCAATAATAAAAGGAGATATGGTTTAATAGCTCGAATCTGTCAAAAATAGAACCTACAACATAAGTTCTAAAAATTTAGCATGATAGACTCCCAAACACCCCTAAACTCATAGAAATCAGCATACAATTGTCAAAACATGCTCAATCTAAAGAGGAAAAAATTATAGCCTACTTGTAGGCCGATCGTGCTTGTTCCAACTCATGGAACTAGAGCTTTTCCCTTCCAAATAGCCTTTGAACTCTACCACACTATCAATAATAGAATCACAACGTTAATATGGTTTCTTTGACATTAAAATTATCAAATTCGAAGACGGACCAATTTAGGAGTCAAAAATGAGAATGTGGAACTCGCTCCATAAATTATGAAATTAACTCCGTACAAGGATACTCTATGCCACCCCAAAATTATGCTTTAAAAAGGTGTACAATTTGTACAATTTGGTGCTCAATATAGCCCAAACACACACATGCAAAAAAGTCATATTGATCACCATTAAAAACTTGGGCAGCAGCTAAAAGAGAGAAATTACCTCAAATAAAGGTTCTACCATTCAAACCAACTAAACCACAATGATCCTCATGAAAACCCCACAACTTGGAGCTTTGAATCACCCAATTGGGACCTATATTGACAAAGATACAATTTTCCAAAAATCCCTCAAATTCCAATCCAAAAATAGACAATGCAGCAACTAGAATTGAAAAACTCACCCAAAATAAAAATCCTAAGTCACTTTTCGATCCTACCAGCATATTCCTCGCAACAAATTCCACAATTTAGACCCAAGAACCACTCAATTCAGACCTGAAATGCCATAGAAATAAACTTCCAAAGTTTCCAAAAAGATTAGCTCAAAAACCATCCGAACCAGCAGCAAAAACTTAAAATGTACCTCGAATAGAGCACCCACGATTAATTCCAATTCTACCACGGTGTTCTCCTCAAAAATTCACATGAAATGGGCTTTTGAATCACTCAATTTTAACGCAAAATGAAGAAGAAATTGTCACATGAAGATGGAACCAAGTGTTGAAAATGGCCACCTTTATAGAGGTGGGGGTGCACCAGATATGGTGCACCAGCGCACCAGCAGATCATTCCCTTTAAAAGTCTCTGATTGGGTGCTCGGGATTCGTTTGAAATCCCATGCGCACAAACAAACTATGCTACCCCACTGAATTTAGAATTCTGGACTCAACAACACTGCAAAATTTCCAATGGAGGTCATCTTGACAAAAAGTAGATCCCACACCTTAGCATTATTTTTAGCCAAAATCCACAAAAGGGCTCGAAATGAGATTGGAAGCCTCTAAATATGCATGAAAGTATGTTGTAGACAGAACTAGATATTTCAGATCTAACCGCACTATCAAAATTATCATTCGGGCACATTTTCCATAAATTTGACCAAATTCAACCATTGGCCAGTTTTCAAGGCTTAAACGCCAAATGACCCCAAACTCGTACTGTTTGCCTCAATACTTATTCCGATCATTCTACTAGCCTAATTTGGCCATTTCAGAGCTGATGGAAATGTTAAAATTCCATTTCAAGGTCGTTTACCAAAAGTTATGATCGAAGTAAACCTTTTAAGTTATAAAAACTCTAAAATAGGAAAACGGGTCTAAAACTCAAATGAATGACCAGAAGGCCGAATAGTTAGTACCAGTAAGTCATAAAAGACTAAGAGTTACTACAAAAATGCTCTCAATGATGAAATGAATACTTTTTTTCAAAAATTACATGGAGGGCATTATAGTTATGAAGGCATATGGTAGTTAATAGGATATAATAAACCCCCCAAAACCATTCAAATTTATTAATGACTTAACAGGGAAAAGACCAAAATACCCCTAAACTTAACTGCAACATGCTCCTACAAAGAAGGGCCACTACGGTCTATGAAGCCCACTACGGCCCATGGTTGTGGTCATGGCGAGGAGACTGTCTTTGGGTTTCAGGGGTGACCTCCATGGAGTCCACCAAAGCTCGTGGTTCCCACCATGGGTTGTGGTCTCCCTTATGGTCCTCCCTCAAACTCCAATTGCACCAAGGCTCGACCATGTTGCCCCTTTATGGTATGTGGTCCTCTTCACGACCCATGAAGGGCTCTGTGAGTCCATCTGGTGCTAAAAAGCTGTAATTTCCATGGAAACTCCTTTAAACTCTATTTTTGACTTTTTCAACTTCCGGGGTCTTACATGAAATCTTGAACTGAGGATTGAAGGAGAACAAATTTAGTTTTTTCCCTGAAAGAACTTAGAACGTGCGAATTTGATTTTTCTAAGGGTTGGACATGAATGGGGAGGTTATTAGGCTATAAGATAGACTTAGGAAAGTTAATTGAGGGTAAAAGGTCAAGAATACCCTTGTGGAAATGTAAGAAGACCATAAAAATAAAAGAAAATGACCTTTTATCAATCTTGTAGGGCAAATCTGCTATTTGAAGGTCCCATAACCAAACCATTCGATGAGTTGCCGAGTTGACAGGTGTCCTCGCCGAATTATTAAGTTCGGATATGTGCTAGTAAAAAAATTATAACTTCCTACTTCAAACTCAAATTGATGCAAACTTGGTGGAGATAGAAAGAAGACTCATAGACCTTTAATTTTATAGGTCATGGGTCAGTTAACTCTTTATAATCAAGATATGATCGTTTGAAATTGACTCTTATATGAACTCATGTGAAACTTTGCCGATAGAAAAACTATGAACTCAACTTCGTGCAAGAGGTCTCTTATGACCCTAAACCACATCTGATATACTTCCTATATTTGTTAAAGGACCTTGACATGAACAAGTAGGACATCGCCCGATCTAAGCTTTTATACTTATGATGAATGGTTCGGATTCTTAGAGTAGAACTTATCGGGTATTACTGAATCAGTTACTATATTTATTTATTTGATATTTAGTATGCAACTCCTAACCTTTTAAGATCAATGATTTTTTAAAAAAGTTTTATTTGAGAAGTGAAATTAAGATGATTTTTAGAGTCATTTTTATGGGTAAGTTGATTTGGCAAATCATTGTGACATAATGATTTAAGCTTGATGAAAATTTGCATACTAGCCTAGTGAAAAATATTTTTTTATATAGTATTAGATTTGCTTATCCATAATCAGCTCAGCACAGCCCGGTGCACTTAAACTCTTTCTATGCGCAGGGTCCGGGGAAAAATCCGACCACAAGGATCTATTGTACGCAGCTTTGCCTTGCATTTCTGTCAGTTGGAATTTTTCAACACTTTGGGAACTTCACTTAGACCTTAAATACAATTTACCGTTCCATTGAAATTTTGTTAAGGGTTGATAGTTATCATTATAATGTACCTCAAATGGTGTAGCAATTATAGGTAGTAGGTATTACCTAATTTGGTGTTGTACCAAGAAAAGGCGTACGCATCATCTTCTAACCACATAAATTTGTGTGTCTATTCACTTGTGCATTCTATTTTAAAATAGAGTAATGCTAAATGGCCACAAAGAATTGGCATCTTTCTAAATAGTTGTTAATTTAAATAATTCAGAGAGAATTAATTTTTTTATTTTATTTTTCTTCATAACATTAATTATTTTAAAATTAAGAGGCACATATATAGATAAAAATTAAATAATTAATAAGGAATATATTAGTCAAACAACACTTCTAATTAATATTTTCTTAAAAGTTGTGTCAAACGTTTTCATAACAGCTAAAAGGAGACGGAGGGAGTATAAACTTTTCATCTTCTTTAAACTTTTCTCGAAAATATTAATATGTAAAAATAATATTACAAAAAACTTTCTTATGCTTAAAAGTATATTAACTTCTTTTTAATTATCTAAACTGTAGGGAGTATAAACTTTTCATCTTCTTTAAACTTTTCTCGAAAATATTAATATGTAAAAATAATATTAAAAAAACTTTCTTATACTTTCTTATGCTTAAAGTATGCTGGACTAAACCACAGCCTACAATGATCAAGCTCAACACAGATGGGAGTGCCCTTAACAATCCAGGGAAGATAGGGGCAGGGGGCATTCTAAGGGACCATAATGGAGTGTTAATATATGCTTTTGCATCTCCACTAGGCTGTGGTTCTAATAACCAAGCTGAAGTGCAGGCAGCAATTGTTGGTATTCAGTGGTGCCTACAACATGGATACAGCAGGGTAGCCCTTGAAGTTGATTCTGAGCTTCTAATCAAGTGGCTCAAACAAGAGGCTAAACCTCCATGGAACATTATTGCTTATACTACTGAACTGCAGGTATTGGTTAGCAAACTGGAGAATTTCCAGTTCAAGCATATCTTTAGGGAAGCTAATTACACTGCAGATTCACTCTCAAAGGAAAGCCACATGAAAAGCTATACACAACACTACTACAGCTTTCAGCAGCTTCCAAGAGAGACCAAGGGACACTACAAAATGGACAAAGCTGGCATGGCTAGCTTCAGGAGAACTAAGATGAAGAAGATCAATCAACTACATTGAAGGAACTTCTTCATACCTTGAAATTTTGGCTGATTTTAATAATGATAATCAGGACCATTGAAAAAGGGAGAGTCTCCCTAATTTACTGCTTTTATAGGATAATCTCCTTACCATTAGATTTAGGATTTAGAGTACCTATCTCCTCCTTTCTTTTCCACTTGCATATGCAGGTAGTTGCAGGTCTGGAAAATTTCAAGGTGAGCAGCAGTAGCAGGATGCAACAAACTACAAGTGGAAGTTTGCCTAAACCAACTGTTGCAACTCCTCTGGGGATGGCTGCTAAAGGATGCAATAACACAGGATCATGCATTGGGAGCCCTTTGTACTGCAACTTCAGCTTGCCTCTTACCTTTCTCAACAACAACATCCTCCAGCAACAAATTCACATACCTGCAACTCTCAGGGAACACATACAAGACAATAGTAGTAGCTATTATAACCTGCAGAATTACTTGCCTGTGTGTTTTTCTGTTTGTTGGTGCAGGGTGATTTGTACCAAGTGGACATGTCCAAACACCTCCAAACTTTGCAAGATTGCATAAACTACTATTTTGACAAGGCCCAAGAAGTTTCAGCTCAAAAGGATAATTGGAGACACTAGGCGAGCGACCTTGAAACAACCAGCTGTCTTAAGCCTAAAGAGAGAGAAACTTGCTAGTTGGAATCTCCAGCTTGGGAGTCAGGCCTTCAAAATTTTCAGGGATAAAGAAAAGGCCATATATGCAAACCTCATGAAGTTCCAGGTTAAACGGATAAGTGGAAACGTTAGTCGAGCGACTTGGAAAAAGATAGTAGCTTCCAAAGCTATTACTGAGGTCCACTCTTTATTGCTAGTCTGTGTATATTATGTTTTGCCTTGGTTGGTTTGCTGTATTATTGCAGGTGTCTGGAGTAATATATCAGCATCCTTCAACAACAAATACATAGACAAGAGCACAAAAACAACTTCCAAACACCCTGCAACCTCTAAGCCTCAGCAGGGCAGCAGGTGCAGGGTAAGGAGTAACTTGTGGACCTGTCCAAAGGCTCCCAAACTTTGCAGGAATGCAACATATATTAATTTGATAAGGCCCAAGAAATTTCAGCCCAAACGGATAATTGGAGACGTTAGGCGAGCGAGCTTGAAACAATCAGCTGTCTTAACCTTAAAAAGGAAGAATTTTGCTAAATGGAAGCTCCAACTTGGGAAACAAGCCTTCAAACTTTGCATGGCTAAAGGAAAGGATATATATGCAAACTTCAGAAAGTTTCAGCTCAAACGGATAAGTGGAGACGTTAGTCGAGCGACATGGAAAATGCTAACAGGCTCCAAATTTCTCTTTGAGATCCATTCTTTTATATTAACCTGTACAGGTCTTTGCTTGTCCTTGGTTATTTGCTGTGTATTTGCAGGTTGTTGGAGATATACACCAACATGCTTTAACAACAAATACATAGAGGACAACACCTGTAGCAGCTCAACACCTGCAGCAACTCAACACCTGCAACACCTGCAGCAGCTCAGCACCTGCTTGCTTTGTTGCTTGTCTTTGGTTGACAGTTTTTGTTTAGAACCTCATTGGCACTGCTATGAGGGCTGCAGTAACCTGAGGCTTCTATGGAGAAGCACACTCAGCTTGCCAACCACACTCTCTATTATCATCACACCCCAGCAACAACTCCACCAACCTGCAGCACACAAGAAACATGGTTACAGCAGCTTGCAGATTTCTTTGGTTGTGTGGTTTATTGGTTTTGTTTGTCTGTGCAGGTACTCCAAGAATTTGAACCACTTCAAAACAAAGACCAACAAGCAGCCTAATTACAATGGCAGCAACAAGGAGCTGCACACAAACCTGCACCAGCCTATTCAACTCCCACAATTGCTTGCCTTCTTGTTAGTTACTAATGCAGCACAGCAGCAGCAGTATGCAGCATATGCAGCACACAATGAGCATCTAAAAGTCACTAGTACCTGGTACAGCAGCATCCAGAAGTGTCTGCTTGTGAATATTTTTGGTTTTGTTTACCTGTGTAGGTATCCCAAGGAATTGACCACCATCCAAAAGAACCTGCAGGAGCTTGTGCATCTATCCTCCTTGTTTGTCTTCTTGTCACTTGTCTTTACAGGTTCAACTTACTTCAACAAAAGAGAAACAACAACCTGGCATGCTAGGACTTCACCAAATAGTCAGACTCTCATTCATGCCAACACCCTCCCTGTAACATCTGTAACTAAGCTGCAGCAGCCCCATTGCATTTGTTATGTGCAGGCACATAAAATACCTTCAAAGGAGCTGCTCATCTCTCCATTGAAGGCAACAAGAAGCTGCCTACAGGTGGCAACTTTAAGTTCATTAAGTATAGGATTAATGATGAGCTTTGGTACACCAAATGAGCTCCAACAATCTGCAGTACATAAGGAGCACTTACAAGTCCAAAATGCAAGCTCCAGCAACCTGCAGATTGGCAGGTTTGTCTGCTTTCATTTTAGTTGCTTGTGCAGGTATACTAAAGAACTCCTACACATGGAAGCTGCTGAACTGACATACTGCAACAACCAACAACATCAAACAACATATGGGAGACTCTCAATATTGCAAATACAGAATTTAAGGAAGCCAGCTGCAACAGAGGATTGGCACCACAGTCAGAACTGTTGGACCTGCTCTTGGAATTGTGTGTTTGCTTGTTTGTTTGCTTGTTTGTTTGTGCAGGTTGTTGGAGATACAGGCAACAGTGGAACTAAGATGGAACTCCAACAACCTCAGAGACAACATCCAAGAACCAACAACACTATCATGAGTAGCTGTAACATGTTACATCTCCATCAACTTCATATACATACTGTGGGAACACAACACCAAACAACTGCTCAACCACACACCAAACAACAATTCAACCACAGAGCTGAAGCTGAAGGTGCAGACTTGAAAGATGAAGTTCAACAGCATCAGCAACAACAGATTCTCCACAAAAACTCCAAGGTTGTTGGCTACTATAGTTCCATATACTTCCTCTCCTTTCAGCCTCCTTAGCTGGTAATCATGATACAAAGGCACACTTCACCTGGACCTACTTGGTACGAGAAGACTAAAAAGAGCAAAGATGAAAAGAACTTCCCAGCCCATGTGAGAGAGAAGTTTCGTATACTTGTTCTTCTTCAATGAAGCTATGTCTGGTATGTAGCATAGTTGGAATAGGACTAGTGTAGGTTACTTTCCGTTTTCTCATGGAAGGGGAGAGTCTCCCTCATTTATGCTTTCATAGTTGAATTGTACCGGGAGGAGTCCTCTCACAGGTTTACTGCTTTCTAGTTATAGTTAGTCTCTTTTTGTATCGGGGATGAGTTAGCCGACCTTAATAGGTTAGCCGACTAATGAACCACCATAGGATCGGAGGTAAGGTTTATGTCCCCCTCCTTGTATTTTTATTTTGATTATTTATGTTAAGGCTTGGGGGTGTTGCTTAACCCCTGACTGTGCACAAGAGGTGGGAGCCTCGTGTAGGGTCTGTTCCCAAAAAAAAAAAAATTATACAATTTATGTTAATTAAGTAAACCGTAATAAAAGAAGCCTTAAATAACACATTAAATCTATTATATTATAATTTCTTTACACAAAAAATAATAGTAGATAGTAATTAAAAAAAATATTTCACCAATTTTACCCATGAATATAAGATCTGTTACTTCAATAATATTAATATTAATTAAGAAGATATTTCAAAATAAAATTATAAATAAAATCCTGATGTATGTATGTAAATATATATAATATATATGCTTACATATACCTATGCGTAATTCTTAGTTAGATAATCAATAAATTATGTCTGACAACCCAATTTCTCAAGTCGTGATGACACCTACATTACCCATCAATAGATAAGCCAACCATAATTCAGAATAACTAATAATGGGTTTAAGGGTAAAAACTAAACAAGAATAAGGAATTCTACCATAAATAACATAGATAAGCAGAAGACAAATCAAAATAAATATATACAACTGGTCCCCCAGAACCTGAAAGTCCCTAGTACAGAGCCGATTAAACAAAAGAGTACAAGCCCCAAAAGTGGACCACAAAAATAAGACATTTCTCAAAAAGTAAAAGACTAGTCTATATACACAAATGGAGACCAGAATAGTACAAAACTCCAAGTGCTCACCCCCGTCTCCGTATCAGACTGCTCTAAACTCGAATCAACGCTCGTCACTGATGCTCGAACCTGCATCACAAAAACAGATGCAGGGTGTAGCATGAGTACCAAAACAACATATACTAGTAGGCATCATAGGCCAACTAAGCTTGAAAAGTAAAAGCAATATGAAAAGAAGAAATAGACAAAACAAAGTCAAGCGCGGAAGTCTAAAATAATTTAAAGAAGTGCACACGAGTGTATAAGAACTAACTAAAATAATCTACAACTAAACTACACCTAATTAGACACCCATAAGACTAGAAGGTACACTCGTGCGCAAGTTTAAATAAAAACTCAACCGGACCTCCATAAATTCGATGAGTATACATAATAGCTATAACTACTGAAAAATGAAACAGAGAGCCCAAGACAAGAGAAAATAGAACCAGAACCTCAATCATATTCAGTAGAATCTGACAGTGCGGAGGCCGGACATCTAATTAGATGCTCAACAGAAGTATTCACATAACCAATCAAGTACTAAGTAACTGATGCCAAACCTCTAAGAGGATGCTCTTTATAAGGATCCAAATGATCGAGGTTGAACCTCTAACTGAATGCTCGTATAAGGTTTCTAATTCATACTTTGAAACTTTATGACCATAGCTTGTACTTGAAATTAGGGTATGACATGAATACATGATCAGTTGACTTAAAACTCATGAAATTAACTTGAAAACATGCATGATCATAAACTTTATATCAGACCATACATAATTCATATAGATAATATCATTAGAAAGTCTAATTGAAAATACTCATATTTTATATCACGAACCCTAAAAATCAAAATAAGAGAATTCATGGAAAAATTCTTCAATTTAATTCAATAATCATCAATTTATATCAAAATAGACTCATGATCATGCTTAAATCAAAATTCATACAATTGGATTAGAGATCACAAAACCCATAAAATACCATCCTTTAATTTGATAAAAAACCTTGAGAAATTGATTGGGCTTCATGGATGAAAGGATTCATGAATCAATACCCGCATACCTTGAGTGAGAACAACAATTAATTTAGAAGAAACATGAGAGTTTTGATGGAGAGCTTGAGTGAATTTGCTTGAAGTCTTCAATGAAAACACTTGAGAGCCTTTTTGTAAAGAGAGAAATATTTGATAGATGAATTGTAGAAGAATAAATAGAATTAGAGGTTTAGGTTAATTTATAGAGTTGAATTAGGTCCTAAAAACGTATAGATTCATTAACTAATAATTTGGAAAAAATCTAAAATGCCCTTTAAAAAAACTCAACTCGGCCAGAAATGCTTCCCAAGTCTGCGATACAGAACTGTCACGAACCACACTGTTTTGTAAGCTTTTCCAAAAATCTATCTTCCGATTTACGGGTCCTAAAAATCCACGGAGACTATTTTTTCACAGGTTTTGACCTCCTAATCAATATTCCGAACTCGTATTTTCCAAAAAAAATTAAGGATAATGCATTATATGAACAGCCTATTTCCAAGGCATTCTTAAGGTATTTTGTGAGCATTTTTGAGGGATGTTACACAATAAAATGAACAAATTAGCTAACACTCGAATATCAAAATGATAGTTATGTTAAGTTCTCTATAACTATCATCATGAACTATGTAAGTAAAGTCTCAGGGATCATAGACATGTATCAAATTAATATGAGACAACTTATGATAGTTAAGGACATTAGTCATCATAGAGCCTTTTTTTTTAAAAAAAGGACCTTTTTCGTATCAATCACTATCCAATCATATAGAAGACTTGAGGGTGGTAGCTCAATTATTCCAAGAGTTCCAACATTAAGGAGTGAGTAAGAATCATGGATTATACCAAAATATAAATTATACCAAATTAGTATGGCTGGAATCATACATATGTGTCAAGACTTAATGATATAAGTTCTAGGAAATCAAGAACATTAGCCATCCTAGTGTATCTAAGAATAAGAGCTTCTTTGGAATTTATACATTTATCGTCCGTTTGTTTCATATGGATCATGCCAAAAGAAAGAAAAGTTAGCTTTACATACTTACTACTTCCCAACATATAGAAGGCTTGAGAAGCAATAACTCAATCATTGTAAGAGTTCTAACATCAAGAAGTGAATAAAAATCATGAATCGCACTCGAAGCTTATGAATAGAATTACCCCAAATTTCATATACATATCATTCGTCACTTATATCTAAGACATGCTCAAAAGAAAGAAAGGATTGGTTTTACATACCTTTAGCATTTATCCACACACAACAAGTATATGTTGCCCTATAGGGTCTCAACCTATATTAATATGTTAAGCACTATGGTTAGGCTATGGAAAGACATAAAACGTACTTCATCGTTAGTAGGTTATTTCTAAAAAAAATGGACAACACTTCTCCTATAATGCTCACTCTCCTCATCTCCAAATCAACCATACAACCACCAAGAAACATCAACAATCACACATTAAAATACCATGTTAAAACTAGCCAAAACAAGATTCAAGAATACTCCCAACAACCCACATAACATTCGACTTTCGTTAATTATCAACATGATGACTACGATGCTATCAGATTATTCCTAATAGGTTGCATCCATCACACCTTATTGAAATGATTTATAACAGCCCAACAATTAATCATATAATGCATAATCATAACTACACTTAATCTTTCAATTCAACTCAAGCAGCCACACAATACAAGCTGCCCTTAAATCAATTACAACTCCAACTGGACATGTTGAATGTTTTCATTTTCATTATGTAATCATCCACAATAACAACCACAACATTAATCGATACTAATCCACCATTTTTATTAGAATAGCCCCAATATGACCCAAACAGAGATTTAACATTAACATATACAATTTCTTCACTTTTAACACATAATCCATAACAATAATAGCAACAACAACAAACCCAATCTAATTCAAGCAACTCCAATTTTTTCCATTTCAACACCAACACTAATCATGGAGTTTTCTTACTTTCAATTTCATTGAATACAAATTAATCTCTTCATTATAACATTATTTTTAGATTAAGGCAGCCCACATTCATAACATTCGATAATAATTCAAATCCACATACGACTAATACCTCTTCAAGTTATCTTTAATGATCCATAGTCTTAACGTGTTAATTGGAACATTCCTAAAACAACCCAACCAACATACAACATAATGTATAATCTTAATTATCATTAATCTTCCAAGCTCAAAAAGAATAACAACAACATATCAAAACAGCCCCTAATTAACAACATAAGAATGCTCAAAACCTTGTGAATACTTGTGGACACACTAAGGAACCCACATACGATTTTTATATCTTATTTCGTAATATCTTTTCATCAAATTTTCGTGAGACATAGAAGCAGCCACAAGTCCATTATATCACCTATTCATATGCAAGTAAACTACATTATTATAACTAAAATCCTTATAACAGCCCACAACAAATTTAGCTTCAACTTTAACAACTAAATAATTTCATTCTCATCATAAAATTCATAACAATAACAATCAAAATACTAAGAAAAATTAGTTCACAATTATCTATACCAAACAGCCTCCAACGTTTCACCAATATTTCAGCATCAAGACACATGATTTCATACATCTAATACATATTTATACATTCACAAAACATCCAAACTCTCCCTAAAATGTATAGAAAATTATCAATTCTTACCTTGATACTTAGCTCCTTAGTTTGCTAAAATTTGAGGAATGAAACTTTAGGCTTTTTTGCTGCCCTAAAGACCCATCTTTGCTACCATGACTTGAATAATTACCAAGCTTGGAGTTGCTGCCATGGCCGAAGCTCTCTCTCCCTTGTCACTTCCCTCTATCTCCATTTGATGAAGATGAGAGCCTCTCTCTTCTTGGAGAATTTTCTAGAGTTAGAAAACGTTTTGGCTGAAGAGTTTTGGTCAACATGTAGACAATGAGCTGCCCAAGGAGCCTCCTTGTCCCCTACATAACACATGGGCCAATCAGAATTGGTCATGTGACAGTGGGATCCACTTTTTATCCCACTATTAGCTTAATTCATCTTAATTAATCTCAAATTCCCACTTAATAATCCAATCATGCTTAATTAATCCCTAATCTTAACTAATACTTTCACAACTGATTAAAATTTACAAACGAGTCGAGCCATTTTAAAATTCAAAATTAAAAGTCTTTGACTTTATGTCTATTAGCTCACGAATAGTACGATGTGAAAAAAATACAGACTATAACACCGCCTTTAATTTAAGTCGACTTGCTTGCGAATAATTTAACGTGTAAATATATGGGGTATAACATTTCACGAACCCATAAGACTAGCCGTGGGAGTTCCCATAGAAGGAGATTCATAGGGTTGAGTTTATAGTTGTGTAGAACAAGAGGGGTCTACAGACAGTAGAAGTTTCTACGACCCGTAGAGGGTGACCGTATAAAGGAGCATCAGAAAGTTTGTTTTTTTTCTGTTGACTTCCACGAGACCCTATACAGTCTGTATAGAGAACTACGGACCATAGAGGGTGTCCGTAGGACCTACCGACAGTTAAAATTTCAAGGGTATTCTAGACATTTTCTATTCTTTTAATATTAAAGTTTTTTTCATTTTGGGCTATTCTCTAATATCTATAACTAATCAAGCCCTTCAATTTTCTCATTCCCTCTCATTCACTCAAAACCCCAAAGTTCTCTCAAGGATTTCTCTCCCAAGATTTTCTTCTCCATGAAGCTAGGGTTTTAACAAATCAAGTCTCCTGTTCAATTTTAAGCTAGAATTCATCAAGGTATGTGAGAATTTCATCCATGAATTCTTTTGCATCCCTAGAGTCAAAATATCTCAAGATTCTCTTTATGATTTCTTTCTAAACTCTAGGTTTTTAATGATCTTGCATTGGGTTCATCAATTATGCTTTTTTTTTCAATTTCAATGATCTTATTATTCATGATTCTATATTAATTACATATTTTTGATGAATTTCATATGAACCCATGCATTATGCATATTTATAATTATGAACTATGTTTTAGAATTCACTACAACATGTTGTGCCTACAACCATCCTAGAAAAGTGTGGCCTAAACTATCAAAAAGTGGGGCCTTTGATCAAAGGCCACACTTTTTACCTTAAGCCATGCTTTTTGAGGTAAAAAAAATAACGAAATTTTCATTTGAATTACTTGATAAAGTAGAAATCCTTCAAAATTTGGGATTCGGCCAGAAGTTGTGCAAAGAGAAATCCTCGATTGGTCTGATTTTCCTTTGGACATAGAAAAATCCTCAATTTGTTTTCTGGGAAAAGAGAAATCCTCTATTATCTGAAGGTGTAATACTACTACAAGATAGAATCCTTTCTAGCCAATCTAAGAAGCTTGAATTTCAGAAATTAGTAAAGGTGTAGCAACAACATACTACTAATAAGATTGACATGAAAACCTACATTATCATGGATGATTTCAGTCTGAAACAACTTATAGGTCTAAGAATATAGAAATTCTCTTGCTTATTTAATAATTAATGCCCTGACATAGAATCATCTGATGTGTGTAATACTACTACAAGCTAGACTCTCAAAAATCATATCAACAATACAAGAAAATCAAACCCACAAGCCAAATGTGTAACCCCACACATTAAATCCAAATGAAATAAACGTAAACTTTTAAAAATATAAATTTCTACCTGATAATGAACCTTTAGGACACCATCTACTTAATGTAGTGTTTCGTTCTTTCCTTGGTGAACAACGAGAAAATCATGACAGATTTCTATATGTGGCTGTGAATAACCATGAATGGAGCTCAAAAACATTATATTTACAAGATCGTGAAAATGTTAGAGTTATTTTGAATCTATTCTTCAATTTTCTTTGTAAAAAATCATTAATTTGTGTATTGATTGAAGAAATACCTGTTGATTTGTGGGTCTTGAGAGATTTCTTAATTGGGGCAAAGAGGATACTTACGATCTTGAGAGATTTTTCTGATTTGGGGCAAAGACCAGAGTGTTGAGAGGTTTTTATGTTTTATGACCTTTTTTGCCAATTAAAAATTGGAGGGAGAGTTAAATATGTTGGAGGGAATATAAAATTTTAATGAAAAGTTTAAGGCTACACTTGTAATGTGTTGCTTTTACAATTATAAAAATAACACACTTTAAAAGTTTGGTCATATGCGTAAATAGGTGTTGCCAATTATATCATAATGTAACAATGCTTATAAAGTGTAGTCCATTCCATTAAAGAGTACACTTTATAAGTCTTGCCAATATTATCGAAGCCAAAAGCTAAAATCTTAGGCTACGCTTTAAAAGCGTACCCAAAAATATTTTAGGCAATATTTTACCAGCATTGTCCAAATTTAGTTTGGCCGTAGGCCTAAAATGTTGTAGTGATTATGCATGCATCATGAACTTATAAACTATGATTTTAAGGATGCTTTTTAGACAAAGTATCAATGTGAATTTTATATTAAGAGTTTAAACTTTAAAATATTTACGAGATTTAAATTTAATATTAAGAGTTTTACATTTAAAATTTTACATATTTAAATAAATTTTAAATATATTTTGAAAACATTTCATTAACGCTAGTCAAAACTCAAAACACTTGAGACGTGGTAAACATCGACACCTTACATAAATTATAAAAATTATATAATTCATAAGTGTTGAAACTAGTTAACTGCAATTTAAGGAAGTCACGCATTAATATAGTAGTCATGTGAATCATTACTTATATTTATTATTAATATGACCTCTAATAAAGTAATTTTATTAGTTATTATGTTTGAGTAAATTTAATCTACATACTTAAAATAATTTTCAAAAAATAATTTGATAATATTTTGAAAACAACAATAAAACTCAAAAAACTTTAGACATGGTACACATTGACACATTATAGAAATCATAAAAATTATATAGTTCATAAGTGTCAGACCTAGTTAACAACTTATCACGAGAGTCACACATTAATGTTGCAATTTTTCGTCCCTATATTACGCCAATTTGATAATTTGTGAGTCATTACTTATATTTGTTATTTATATTACCTCTAATTAAGTAATTTCATTACTTATTATATTTAAATAAATTTAGTACTACATATTTAAAAAAATCTTAAATATAATTTAAAAATATTTTAATAACGACAATCAAAACTCAAACACTTTAGACTCGGTAGATATCAACACATTATAAAATCTAAAATTTATATAGTTCATAAGAGTCGACCCTAGTTAAGAGCAACCCAAGAGAGTCACACATTTATATTATGCCAATTTGATGACTTACGAATCACACTTATATTTGTTATCAATATGACATCTCATTAAGTAATTTTATTAAGTATTATGTTAAAATAAATTTAAACTACATATTCAATTTTTTTAAGAAATAAAATTTTAAAATATTTCAATTACGTCAATCAAAACTTAAAACACTTTAAATATGGTACGTTACATTATAAAAGTTATAAAAATCATATAATTTATAAAAATCTACTCTAGTTAACAGTAAGTCAAGAGATTCACATATTAATATTGTAGTCACACTTTAGTCCAGAGTTATTAATGTTATTACAAAACTATATGTTGTTATTACAAAACTCTAAGCTTTCGTGAGGGATGAACTTACCAACATTGAGGTAGGGGAGAAAAAATAATCATAATGCTCCAATTTTAGTCGCTAAATTGATAAATACAATATAATTAGATAATTTTTTAATTGTAAATTATGTATGAAATATATTGATTTTTATCTGTATAAATAAATGTGAAATGTTACAAATAAATGAAGTCAAATCAATATTATTATGAATAAAAGAGGCATCATGTTGAAATTTATAGTTTCTTTAATTTATGTTGGAAAAAAATAGTATTACCGTCTAAGTCTTCTTTACTTAAAACCAATAGTTATTGCTAACTAGATGTTAATGTCAAGTTATTTACACTAGAACTATATATTACGGCAACCCAGTACACTAAAGCTTCCACTATGTGCAGGGTTCGGGGAACGGCCCGACCACTAACACTATATATTAACTTACCAAAAATTAAAAAATAAACTCAAAAAAGTATAATCATACAATACAATTAGGCTACTTATATAATTAAGAACTATACATGGATACATGTATCTGTAATTATCATTTGATTGTTTAGGGGCCGTTTGGCTACTGGATAAGGTTTAGTTATTCAAGTATAAAATATTGCATAAGCTTTACCATGTTTGTTGACATTTTTGTGTAAGGTAAAAATTCAACACACATAATACTATGTTTGGTTAGAAAATTAGAAAATCACATAACTAATACATGTATAAGTTAAGAGTCAATCTTTATATTATTGAAGCGGGGTAGATGATGAAATAAGTTATACCAGAATAACTAATACCTGAATAAAAATACAAATACCAATCTATCTTTACCTCTTTAACCGATTCTCCTTCATATCATCATCACAAGAACAATATGTCAAGACCCAATTTCTCGAGTCATGATGGAACCTAACATAACCCACCGGCAGGTAAGCCAATCCATAACCCGGAACAATAGGTAATGGTTATAAGCGGGAAAACTAGGTAAGAACTAATAGAAACAAGATAATAATGATAAAAAGAGCTGAAATATATACATATACACATGTAAATGATCTCTCCCATAACCTGAAAGTCACAAGTACAGAGCTACTACAAAATAAAAGATAAGTACAAATCCTAAAAGTGGACCATAAACAAATACAAAAATTGGCTAGTTTCAAAATGCAAAAGACGGACCATCTATGTTGAAGGAGACAAAAATGATCCCAAAATGTCAAGTGCTCACCCTCGTCTTTGACGTAGACTACTACAGGCTCGATAGGTCAGTGCTAGTAACTTGTGCTCAAATCTACACCATGAAAATAGATGAAGAGTATAGTATGAGTACCAAGACAATAAGTACTCAGTAGGCATCATAGGCCAACTGAGCGAAAAAGGTAAAAACAATATGAAAAGAAGGAATAAACCCAAACAAGAGTCAAATATAGAAACCTATGGTAAGAAAGTAAGTAATCTAATGCGAAAAAGAAAAGTATCAATTTGGAAAGACTAAAGCTAACCATACCCAACTAGGCCCCCCTAAGCCCAACTAGGACACTCGTGCGTAATTTAAAATGAAAAACCGAATGAACCCCCATAAGCCAGTTGGATACATAGAATAACTAAGACTACAAGGACTAGGAATAAATGAATCTGAACCTCTGAGAACTAAAAAATTACACCCAATGCTGAACCACAATTGATAGAATACCGTGGCTAGACCTTAAAAAATTGGATGCTCGTTAGAATTATCAGTACGCTTAAGGTTGAAACTTAAGTATGGATACTCGCCATGAGAAATAAGTCGGTTAAGACCGGGCCTTCAATCTGGATACTTTCCGATGGGATCCCAGAAGCGGAGGTCGGAACTTGACTCTAGATACTCACAAAAAGCATAATCGAATGTGCCAAAGATTCCCATTTTAAGTTAAATTCTAATCGCCATGATGGATCTCCGTCCACAATGAAATAAGCTAACACAACCATCTGTTCTTCATCCGAAACCAATCTTGAGCCAAAAAATGAGTCTAATATCACTAACGTATCTCATAAGCTACGGGACATGGGAAATTATGGATAAGAATTTTACAACAACAAGGTTATTGCCTATCTAAGGCCAATTATCGGACTCTAGTCTTCTACACCAGTCTATAGGGACCTAAGACAGTAGAAACGACATTGGGTCATCTATAACAAGTTTTAATCATCCTAAACTAAGGCCAACATGCTTCAGATATTTATAAACAGGAGGCCAATAATATACGAAGCATATGTAAATAACAATTAGGGATACATGCTCTCAACTTTCCAAAATTCCCAAAGAAGGCCTAAAACATGATTTCTAACCATTAAACATATATACAATAGCTACCCAACTTGAATTCCATCAATTTCAACAAATATTTACACATTCCATCTCAATCTAAGGAATGGGAAGCCGTAGCCTACCTGTAGGACGAACATGCGTGCTCAAACTCACAATGCCAGAGCTTTCCCTTTCCATAGAGACTCTGATCACTCTCATGCTGTAAAAAAAGTTTTACAACGTCAATATGTCCATTTAGATACTAAAATCATAAGAAATAGAGACAGGCTAAATCTAGGGTCAAAAATAGAAATGTGGGACTCACGTCAAGAATTCTGGAATTAACCCCCAAAAATGGTCTAAATTAGCTTCCCATACTTGTTCCCCAAAATAGGACACAATTTGAGGATCAAAAATGCCACAAATCAGTCATATAAGAAAAACCCCAATTTGAGCTAAGACATACAAATGGCAGCAGCTATAGCCCAAATTTTACCTCAAATAGAGAGTCTATGGCTAATTCCGACCACACCACTAAACACCCCCTACAATCAAGCCTTTTGAATCGCTCAAATCCACCTTAAAATGAGAGAAAATGTGAGTTTAAACTTTGGGACATAAACTAAATTTTGGACCTTAAAAGAACTAATAGGGATGGCAAAAGTGACCCCAAAGTTCACTTAAGCGACCCCCACCAAGAGGCGGCAATCGCTTTTGCGACACCAGACCAATCACTTTAGTGATAGGCCAGTTCCTTTAGAGGCCCCTACGCGTAGTGGACTGGTTTCTTTAGCAACTCCTTTGTCACTTTAGCGACCAGGGGTCGCTTTAGTAGTGACACCAGATACAATTGGTGTAAAATGAGGTTTGACATTGTCCAAGTCTCCAATTAGGTACTTGTGATTTGCTCGAAACCCTGTGATCTCAAATGAGATATGCTAACCCACCAAAATCGATGTTTTGGACTCAATGACACATTCAAACTTCCCATACGAGGTATTTTTAATAAAAAGTGAGTCCCACACTCAAGTGTCATTTAACTCTAAATTTTACAACGGGCATCGAGATTAGACCGAAAGCCTTGGTAAGCACACTAAGAGTAATTCTAGACCAAACACAATATTCCAAAACTAACTGCATGGATAAAATCTTCATCCTAGAACGTTTTCCAAGAATGTTGACCAAAGTCAACCTTAGGACAAATTTCAAAGGCTAAAGTGCCAAATGGCCTCAAACCCGTACATATTTCCTCGATACCCATACCAATTTTGCTATTTTAGAGCTAATAGAACCGTCAAAATTCTATTATGAGTTTTTTTTTACCTAAAGTAATGACCAAAATCAATTTTTTAAGTTATAAAAGCTCTGAAGTTAGGAAACAGGCCTAAAACCCAACTTAACGACCAGGCGACCAAGCTACCAATGCCAGTAGGTCATAAATGACCTAGGGTCCCTATAGGAAGGCTCTAAACTGCGAAAAGGAAAAAGTATAAGGAAAATGACCTGGAGGGTCATTACAACATTCACTACTAAAAGAATTTTTGTTTGCAAAAGTAAGGACAAGGACATACCTGAAGGCTCAAATAAGCCGAGAACAGCTCTCGCATCTCCTGCTTGATCTCCCAGGTAGCCTCCTCACTAGATGATGCCACTACTGGACCTTAACCATAAGAATGGTCCTGGAATGGACCTGACGAACATCCCTAGCTACATTAGCAACCGGCTAGTCAACAGAGGTAGGACTATCATCCTACTCAACTAAATCATACTGAAGTACACGGGACTCATCTAGAATGTACTATCTCAGTATCGAATCATGAAAGATCGGGTGGATAGATGGTCATGCTGGAGGTAAGGCTAACTCATATGCAACCTCTTCGACTGTTCTCAATATCTTAAATGGCCCTATATTCCTAGGGCTAAGCTTTCCCCGCCTCTCAATTCTCATCATTCCCTTCATGGGCGATACTCAAAGAAATACACGATCACCAAGACCAAAACAAAAAGGACGGCACCTACGATAGCATAACTCTAGTGCCTACTATGAGCTGTCCTTAATTTATCCTGAATAACCCAGACTCTGGATAGAGCCTCCTAAGGTAATTCTGTACTATGTGGCCCAGGATTTGAAGAATCAAACCAACTATTATATTCCGTATTTTTACTTCTTGGACTATTCGTGAGCTAACAGATATAAATTCAAGAACTTTTAATTTTGAATTTTAAAATGACATGATTTGTTGTAAATGACTAGTTATATGGATAATTTATGTGAAGTAAAAGACATCTCAAGAAGTACCCTTGAGCCAAATCAAAATAGAAGCCATCAAATAGTTTTTTTCTTAAAGTCACGTTTTGGGTAAGCTAACTTCGGGAGGCCATAACCCCTTTATAATTTGGTAATTTGGGAAAATCCTCAAAATGAAAGTTGTATAAAATTGAAATAGCTTTTTAACCATAGGTCGTGGGTCTGGAGGTGATATCGGAATAAGGAGATATGTATGTTTTAAGATAGAGGGGTCAAGTTGGATAGTAGATTCGGCCCAACCCGATTCTAACTCAGGTCAGGCCCAATAACCACATCCTTAAGGGATTTGTTTAAGTTTATATCTTCATCCTAAAATAAGAAAACATCCATAAATTTCCATAGAGAGAGAGAGAGAGAGGAAGTTCTTGAGAGAAAATCCCAATCCGACCAAAATTTGAGTTCCGAAATCCGAAGATCATGAAGAGAAAATTGTTGTACGTCGCGTTGGCTTCAATTTGAGCTAGGTATCAGCCAATAAGGAGAAGATTTAAATTGTTTTATGCACACTTGAGGTAATATTAAAGTCCGTTTTTCATTTTTAACAAGTTTAGTTAGAGTTTTAACGAATTAGAATGGAGAAAATAGCGTTATAAACTAGTTTGATGATTTGTTGAGATTTATGGGTCAAAGGGTTGTTTTAGGTAGCTTAAATTTATGGAATTAGCTTATTAATGATGTATAATAATGGTTGATATTATTTTGATGTTGTTGATGAGTTGTTGTTCTTGAATTTGGAGGAAAAAGGTGTATGAAGATTGTGAGTGTTCAAATTCGTTTTGGGGATTGTGTAGCTTGTAGTAATTCTGGAATAGCTCATTGTGTAGATCTTTGATTTTTGATATTAAATATGTTTTAGAAAGCTAATACACGTACCTACAACTCTTATGTTTATGTTGTAGTCTATATCTGTTGTTTTTATGTCGAACAAAGGGGATGAATCATGAGACAAATTCTGTCCAGATTCTGGATTGAAATATCCCTCATGTATAGCTGTTAGTGTTTTGATGATATCGTTTTGTACAAAATGAGTTTTGAATTGATTTTTTTTGGGTTAAAAACTTAAGACATAGATCTAAAAGTTTCATGAAGGTAATTAAGTCCAGTTTTGTCGTTTTCAATTTCAAAATATGGACACAACTTGAGGTACTCGGTTTTCCGAACTTACTATTTTGGGTAACATAATTCGGATGGCAACATTCTAGGCTTATTGTCAATAATAAATTTTGTTTTATGTCAATATTTTGGATTGTTGATATTACTTGATGATTATATGGTTGATTTGAAAGTGAGAAAAGTGAGCGGTATAGGGGAGGTGCTGTCCAATTTTTTTTAGAAATAACCTAGTAACGGCAGAGTACATTTTATTCATGTCCATAGCTTAACTATAGTGCTTAACGTTTTAATATAAGTTGAGAGAATATTGGGCAACATATTCGTATAAACGCTAAAGGTATGTAAAGCTAACCTTTCTTTCTTTTGGCATGATCTTATGAAATAAATGAACGACGAATGTATAAAATTCCAACGAAGCTCTTATTCTTAGATATACTAGGATGACGAATGTTCTTAATTTTCAAAATTTATATCGTTATGTATTGACTCATGTGTATGATTCCAGCCATCCAAGTTGGTATAAGTTGTATTTTAGTATAAATAATACTTCTGTATAATTCATATTTGGAATAATTTATAATGTCAATCGGAGGTTACTGAAATGAATATTGTCTTGATTTTCAAATGATTGTTCATTTGAATTATTCTATTGAGTCTCAAATGATGATTTAAATGCATATGGTTACTCACTACTCTACTCGTGCATGCCTTAATGTATCTTTCACCGAGTCCCAGGCCGGGTATATATTCGTGCACAGTTTCACTGCATAATTCACCGAGTTCCTCACTAGAGGGACGAGTATGGTATATATGTATATGATGATATGATATGAGGCCATGATGGGCTGTATTCGACTTCTATCACAGATCTGTTATTTCTTAAGCATTTCTTTCCATTATCTCTCCAAGCTTCCTATCTTGTTGAACTGAGCCCTTGTTGGTCCCAAACCGGAAGGAGTCTAGTTGTGAGCCCTAATCTTGCATAGAGGCTGAATATGATATGTATGTATACGTTAGATTCACCGAGTCCCTAAAGGGCCGGATATGATATATGATATAAGCATGCATGACTTTATTTCATAAGGTACAGGTATAGTGACTTCTTGAGTATCATACTTGTCTCGGGAAATCTCTACTTTAGGTATGATGTTTCTTATTGTATTTTATGCTTATATACTCAGTACATATGTCATACTGACCTCCTTTCTTCGGGGGGCTGCGTTTTATGCCCTGCAAGTACAAATACTCATTTTGGAGAGCCGCCAACTTAGGATTTTACTCAACGGGTTTGAAGTGCTCCATTGTCTCGGAGCCTGAACTTTTGGACTAATCCTTATAATGTATATATTTGTGTATTTAGGGGTACGGCGGGGCCCTGTCCCATCATATGCTATTGTTAATCCTCTTAGAGGTCTGTAGACACATGAGTGGGTTGTGTATAGATATTGTCCGGTGTACTAGTATGGCTTATGTTTTTAGACGTTTACATTTGAAGTGGAAGACTTGTCGGCTTACGTATTATGTTATTGTATTTTTGATAATTAAGACTCCCCATGAGATAGGTAATTTTGGTATATATATAAGTGATAGTTCGAGACGATGTGCTGCCCGTATAAATCCTATATTATGTTTAATTGCCGATTGACTATAGATAATAAGTGTGTATATGAGTGTCCAATTCGGACACTAGTCATGGCCCACGGGGTTAGATCGTGACACCAACCCACTAGAGAGAGATAATGCCTACCATACAAGGTCTTGAACAAGTCCATATAGATACCCGAGTTGTAGTTATTTGTCACGACCCAACTTAAGGCCTAGTCATAACACGATGATTGAAACCTCGAATGACTCCTACCAAGACTCTTTACATATTATTAAGCATATATAAGGTAGATTAAATGCGAAAATAACATAGAAATATTCTAAATCATAAATCATAAACTTGACTACATAAACTCTATACGTTTTGTCCAACGATGCATTTACTACTTTAGATAGGCGGGGGCTAAGATATTTTCCTAGCTCACCCTCAAACATGAATGAAGTAAAAGGTCTTTAGGATAGAACAAAGTTATAACTCTCTTTCAATAAGATGAGGCCTTACCAACACTTCACCGAATGGAACTGAACAAGCCACATGTATGAATATGGTCCTCAACCTCTACATTATAAGATAATGTAGGCAAAAAATATGCCTTTGTATGTTTAAATGTACTAAGTATGTGGGCAGGGCATGCAATATAAATGGGCAGGGCATACAATATAAATCATAGGGTAAAATGATCAAATAACATACATGATAAAAAGGATAAGTAAAGTCACGACAATACCATAATGATCAAAGCATTTTAGATTTATAGTTGAAATAGTAAAAGAACAAAAAGTAGTGTACATATATTGGATAGGAACCATAAACGATAATAAGACCATGTGAGCTATAACATAAAATTTCGATGTCTCTCCATACAACTGAAAAAGGGAAATCTACTTGCTACGGTAGATTCTACCCTGTTAGGCAGGTGATATACATACGCTATATGTGGATCCACTAGCTAGGCCAAAAAGGCAAATCCTATGGTGGCAAGTAGTTATGTGATAGGAGACTTTATATAAGGAGCCCATAGGTCGATCTCCCACCTCAAGTCATCATTCATGCTAAGTCAAATCCCACGGAATACATACATAGTGATCCTACTTAACATATATCATGAAGCTTGTACATAGGTTTGAAATTCATAAAGTAGCTCATTTTCATAACATACTTGCAATGTGAGTATTAGCCTTTCAACATCACAATATCATACTTAAATAATTCATATCACTAGGTTCCTTGGTCACCAACATAGGGCCAGAAGTCACCTTTTTCATAACTTGCATGAAATTCATAATTTGATCATAATTGTAATACATGAACATGAATCAAACTTGAAATTAGGGTAAAACTTGCATACATAGATAATTCGATTGAAGACCTTAAAAATTGGATTAAAAACATGCATGATCATACTATTCTTATCTACCCATAAAATTCATGAAAATAACATCAAATAGATAGGTAATTTACTCTAATATCATAAAATTCATCATAAGTAAGAAAACCTGATACATAGTCATTGAAATTAGGGCTTTTGAATAAAAAATTATGAAAATAAATTAAGAAGAACCTTAGACTCCATGGGTGAAAGGGCCTATGGATGAATCAACACATACCTTGAATGAAATTGAACTTGGAATTGAGAAAGAAAACTTGATCTTGAAGAAACCTTAGCAAAACTTGAGGAAGATGATGAACTCTTGAGGAACCTTGGGAGAGAAGTCTAAAATTTGCTTGGGAGTTAATGAGGGAGAACTAATAAACTTAGGAGTATTTAGGACCAATTTTGTAATCAATAAAGTCAAAAAAATATCCACATACATTAATAGATTATAGGAAAATAACCAAACTAGCTCTTATTTAATTTTGGCTGGATATTCCTACGAGGGCACTCTACGATTCATAGAGGTAGTGATGAGTCATAGGAACAACTCATCTTGCAGGCTCTTGAAAACCTTGATTTTGGACTTTTTTGAACTTCCTTTACGACTTATGTCTATGGCTTGATTCTATGATTCGTAATGTCCACTCATCCTGCAATTCTGAAAACCTATCGATTGCTGAGACTCAAAACTTTCACTATGAGTCATTTTTATGACTAGTCAACTGGATGAAAAATTGTCTTGATGAGTCTTAAAATCTTCTTCAGAGGATGGTCTTGAATAAGTTCAATGACTTACCCTATGAATCTCTATGAGTCATAAGAAGACTCACGGACTTAAAGTCAGTCCATATTTTCCTAAAACATTCTGTTTGTTTGACTTTTCATCTTTTGGGGTCCTACGCTGTTGTTGTATGCAATCTCCGCCAAAGATAAAAACTCATCCCACTGAACCCCAAACTGAAATATGCAGGCTCACAACATATCCTCCAAAACCTAAATAGTGTGCTCTGATTTCCCATCAATCTGTGGGTGGAAAGTGATATTGAGATCAACCCGAGTGCCCAACTCTCTTTCAAAAGCCCTTCCAAAGCTAGAAGTAAACTGAGATCCTCGGTCTGATATAATGGACACTGGAAACCCATCAAGACGGACTACCTCTTGAATATAAACATGAGCTAACTGCTCTCCACTGAATGTAGATTGAACCAAAAAGAAATGAGCTAACTTGGTTAGTCCATTGATAATGACCCAAATGCTATCAATACCCTGGATATATGAGGCAATCCCATCACAAATTCTATGGTGATACGCTTCCATTTCCACTTAGGAATGGGTAATCTCTGAAACTCTCCATCAGGCCTTTAATGCTCAACTTTTACCTACTGGAAACTAAAATAATGGGATACATAGTAAGAAATATCCCCCTCATGTCATACCACTAGTAGTGCTACCTTAAGTCACGATACATCTTCGGTGCCCGGATGGATAGTGTATCTGAAATCACGAGCCTCACGAAGGATCAATTAAATCAAACCTCACACTCTAGGAATGCATAGACGACCATGAAACTGCAATACCCCATCTGAATTAATATAAGACCAGCCACCATCACCTTCCAATACCCAGTCTATCCATGACTAAGCGTCAAACTATCGCGCATAGATCTAATCAAGTAGAGAAGATTTAGCCCCTACAAAGGAAAAATATCCACTTGGAGTCCGATATATCCAATCTAACCATCTTGTTAACTATGGAATGGAAATTCAAAGCTAGAGGTCACTCCATAGTAGACAAATAGGCTAGGCTACCCAAACTCCCTGCCTTCCATCTTAAGGTGTCTGGTACTACATTTTCTTTTCTCGAATGGTAGAGAATTGAGAGATCATAGTCCGTCAAAATCTCAATCTAACACCGCTATCTAGAATTGAGAATTTCATTGGTTTGAGTGGTAAGACCTTGTGCCTACGGACCGTCTAGAAGTTTATGGGTCCTTAACATAAGTCGTAAGACCTTCATTTGAGGTTGTACACAATCAACTACCAAGACACCCTCTATAACTTGTAGAAATGGGTCGTAGAAACCTCTTTGGCTCATAGAGACATTCTTAAACTTGGGCCCAGTAATAATTTTGAGGATTTCTTTTTTGTTCCCAATATTCTGACTTTCGGGGTCTTACAATATCTCTCCATTGGGAACATTCATCCTTGAATGATATTAACTTATCATATGGAGGACACAGAAGGAGGACTAGCAACCTAATATGAACATGATGACACCTTAAAATTCATGGAGCATGAAAGCTTTCAACTTAACATAGAATCATGACTTTAAAAATTAACTTTTCATGAACAAGCATGCATATGAATGACATAGGAGGAGCTGAATACGTAAGAGTTCAATTAACTTTGAATAAGGACAAATTACTAATTTAGGCTTGAGTAGAGGGATAGAGGTATGTGTATCATTTCATCATATCTGCCTCCGCCTCCCAAGTAGCACTTTTTACTTGTTGATTCCTCCAAAACACTTTGACAGACACAACTTCTTTATTCCTTAACTTCTTAACTTGTCGGTCTAAGATTTCCATCAAAACTTCTTTATAAGTCAAATTCTATTCAACACTTACATCCTCCGATGGCACAATGGAGTTTGGATCACCCACTAATTTTCTCTACATAAATACATGAAACACGGGTGAACCATTGCCAACTTAAGTGGAAAATATAACTCATAAGACACCTTGCCAACACGTCTCAATATCTTGTAAGGTCCAACCTACCTAGGGCTCAATTTTCCTTTTTTTCCTAAATGCATTGCACCCTTAATGGGTGAAACCTTTAAATAGACCGAATTATCCACCTCATAGTCAAGGTATCTTTTCCTATAATCGGAATAGGCCTTTTGATGACTTTGGGCCATCTTCAGTCTTATCCTTATGATTCTTACCTTCTCCATAAAATCTATCACCAAATCTGGACCAATAAAGGCAATCTCGCCTACCTCAAACCATCCCACAAGGGACCTACACTTCTCCTATAGAATGATTCAAAAGGAGCCTTTTGGATTTTAGAGTGATAACTATTATTATAGGCAAACTCAATCAATAGTAAATATTCATCCCAACTCCCTTTAAAATCAATAATGCACGTCCTCAACATATCTTCTAAAGTTTGGATCATTCTTTTGGCTTGAGCATCGGTTTGTGGTAGGAAAGCGATACTTAACTTAACCTTTATACCAAGACCCTTTTGAAACAACTTTCAAAAGTGTGAAGTGACTTATGTACTTTGATCAGATATGATGGACTGGGGCACTCCATGAAGTCTTAACAACTCGCGAACATACAACTTAGCATAATGTTCATCACCATAGGAAGCCTTAATTGGTATAAAATAAGCCAACTTTGTCATCCGATGCACAACAACCCAAATTGTAACACCTCAAAAGTTTCTATGCTAAGACCCAAACTATTCTTCAAAGGCATATAGGATTTAATGCATTGAATTCTAATTTTACATATGAAGTGTATTAGATGTGTTTTAGGTTCATAAGGGATCTCTAACACTAAGCCAAGTCCAAAGAATTTCCATCGGCTAAGTTTTTGTATGAGTTTGGAATAGGGTCAACTTCTAATGCCCATATCTCATATTATATAAGAAATTAGGTGTTCCATAACCTTTCCAATTAAAGGTCTTTGAGTCTTCTTTCCAACATCACTAAGTTTTCCTCTTTCTGAGTTTGGATTCAAAAGATATTTTCATTTCACCAAAGACTACCGCTGCAAAAATATATGGTCTTGGAACGGCGCGCTAGCAGAACACCCAAAACTAGCTGCAGTAGTTATCTTTTGGCCCGGCATGCCACTATAGTGCCAGTAGTGTTCTGGGTCCATTTTTTAGATTTTATTTGATGAAGGGCACTTTAGACATTTCCCTAATTGATAGTTAATAAACCTACATATTTTTAGAACCTAATTCAACTCTATAAATTGACCTAAATCTCTAACTCTATTCATTTTTCTACTATTCACCTACTCAAATATTCTCTCTCTCTAGAAAAGACTCTCAAGGGCTCTATTGAAGACTTTAAGTAAATTCACTCAAGCTCTCCATCTAAACTCTCAAGTTCTTCTAAATTATTTGGTGTTCTCACTTAAGGTATGTAGGTGTTGATTCATGGATCTTTTCATCCATGAATCCCAATTAATTTCTCAAGGCTTTCTATCAAATTAAAGTATGGTATTTTATGGGTTCTATGATCTCTATTCCTAATGCATGAATTAGGATTCAAAGTATGATAATGAGTCTATTTTGATATAAATTGATGGTTATTGAATTGAATTGAAGATTTTTCCCATGAATTCTCCTATTTTGATCTCTAGGGTTCATGATGTAAATTATGAGTATTTTGAATTATAATTCCAAGGGATATTATCTATATGAATTATGTATGAGCTGATATAAAGTTTATGATCATGCATGTTTTCAAGTCAATTACATGATTTTCAAAATCAATTGATTATGCAATTGAGTTCTACTCTAAGTTCAAGGTATGAATTTCATGCAAGTTATGAAGTAAGGTGACTTAGGGCCCTATGTGGTGAGCTAAGGCCTAAAAGGTGACTTAGTGTCCTATGTAGTGACTAAGGCCTAACAATATAAATTATGCAAATATGATTATAATGATGAAAGGACAATTCTCACATTAAAAGTATATTATGAAAATGAGCTACTCTATGATTTCAAACCTATGATCATGAATATGATATATATAATTATGATTTCTATGCTATGCATGTATTCTGTGGGATTTGACTTAGCACCGAGTGGACTTGAGGTGAGGCCCTACCAAAAGCCTTAGTAGCAGCCTCATGTCCCATAAACTACGTGCCACCATAGGTTGCCTTGATGGCCTAGCTATTGGATCCACATATAGCATATGTATGACCCACCTAGCAGGGTAGAGTCTACCTTGGTAAGTATATTCCCCTTTTTGTTTGTTATATTAGGAGACAAAGAGATTCCATGTTATAGCTCCCATGGTCTTATTGTCGGTTATGGTTCATATCCTACATATGTATGATCTCTTATGTGTGCTATAATTTTAAATTATGCTTTTTAAATGCTTAAGTCAATATGATTTTCTCATGACTTTACTTACCTCATCTTATCATGTGATTTGACCATTGCATTCCATGATTTACGTTGTATGTCACACCCTCATACTTGGTACATTCCAACGTACTAGTGCATACTTTTTGCCTGCATTTTCTCATAATATAGGTGTTGAGGTTGAAGATCATACTCATCTCCATGACAAGTTAAGCTTTCCTATCCAAAGGTATTTGTGGTGAGTCCTCATTTATTGGGGATTAGTTATCAAGTTAGTTATTATTTTGAAAGACTTTTACTATGTTTTATATTGAGGGTGAGCTAGGGACACGTCTCAGCCCCTGCCCATATTCATAAGTAGAGTCATCTAGTTGGACAAATATTTCGAGTTTATGTTGTCATGTGACGTTCTTAAATTTCTATTCATAGTTTAGACTCTCTTATGATGTTTCTATTTTTGCTTTACCTTATGTATGCTTATGACATGCACAAGATTCTTGGTTGGAGCCCTTCGGGGTTTCAATCACCATATTATGACTAGGACCTAGGTCGGGTCATGACACAAATGGAGTCATGTTGTTTCTTAGCACGAGGCAAACATGTTACAAAGTCCATATTCACATCTTCCCACTTCAAAGTAGGAATTTCAATATCTTGGGCTAAACCTCCTGGTCTTTGATGCTCAACTTTAACTTGTTTGCAATTTTGATACTTAGCTACAAATTCGGCTAAGTTTTTCTTCATGCCAATCCACCAATACACTTTCCTGAAATCACGATACATCTTGGTAGAATCCGGACGAATCGAATATTGGAAACTATGGGACTTATTCAATACCAATTATCTCAACCTATCAACATTAGGTACACACAACCGACCTTGATAACAAAGTACACCATCTCCCTCTTGGGAGAAAGCCTCAATAGCTTTTTCAGCAATCAACTTCTTCAACTCAACTAATACCGGATCTTGATCTTTCTTAGCCTTGACATACACTACAAGAGATGATTCCGAACCATTATGCACAAGAATACGTCCATCATTAGAATCAATAAACTGCATACCTAAACGTGCCAATCTAGAACATCTTTGATCAATTCTTTCTTACCTTCTTGAGGATGTACAACACTACTCATAGACATTTGACGTAGTGCATCGGCAACCACATTATCTATGCCCGGGTGGTAGTGCATCAATAATTCAAGCCATATCATTTGCTGAAGGTTCAAATATTTCTACTTAAACACATATTGTAAACTCTTATGGTCGGTGAACACATCTACATGGACTCCATAAAGGTAGTGTCTCCAAATCTTTAAAGCAAACACAACCTACACTAGTTCAAGATCATTGGTTGGATAATTCCGTTCATGTACCTTAAGTTTCCTAGAGTCATAAGTTATTATCTTACCATGTTGCATCAAAACACATCCTAGACCAACCCTTGAAGCATCATAGAACACCACAAAACCAATGGACCCTTCCGGTAGAGTCAAAATAGGAGCAGTAGTGAGGCGATATTTCAACTCTTGAAATCTCTTTTCACAAGCTTTTGACCATTGAAACTTCACTTTCTTTTGAGTCAACTTTGTCAAAGGTGGCGATATTGATGAAATTCTTTCCACAGATCTCCTATAGTATCCGTCTAGACCCAAGAAACTTCTAATATCTGAAGGAGATAATGGTGTAGGCTAATTCTTAATCGCCTCAGGTTTCTTACGATTAACCATAATCCCTTCACCGGGCACAATGTGACCAAGAAAAGACACATCCCTTAACCAAAACTCACATTTACTGAACTTGGCAAATAATTTCTTGTCCCTTAGAGTTTGCAACACAATCCTCAAGTGATTAGCATGCTCCTTCTCATTCCGAGAGTAAGTCAAAATGTCATCAATGAACACAATCACAAACATTTCCAAATATTGTTTGGACGCTCTATTTATCAAGTCCATGAAAGCCACATGGGCATTGGTCAAACCAAATGACATAACTAGGAACTCATATTGGCCATACCTTGTCCGAAATGCCATCTTGAGAATATCACACTCCCTCACCCTCAATTGGTGATAACTAAAACGAAGATAAATCTTAGAGAAGTAACTTTTTCCTTGCAATTAATCAAACAAATCATCTATCCTCAGAATTGGGTATTTATTCTTTATGGTTACTTTTTTCAATTGCCAGTAGTCAATGCACATACGTAGCGAACCATGCTTCTTTCTAACAAACTAAACGGGAGCACCCCATGGGGATATACTTGGTCTAATGAAACCTTTGTTTAACAAATCTTTTAATTGATCCTTCAAATCTTTTAATTCCGCGCGGGGCTATTCGGTTAGGAGGAATAGAAATAGGTTGAGTACCTGAAAGAAGGTCTATACAGAAATCAATCTCTCTTTCAGAAGGGACACCGGGTAAATCATTGGGAAACATATCCGAAAACTCATTAACAATGGGGACCGACTCTAAAATAAAAGCTTTAGAATCTTCATACCTAACCCACATAAGATGATAGATATAACCCTTGGAAATCATTTTCTAAGCTTTAAGGCACGAAATAAATTGACCTTTGAACAAAAAATTACTACCTTTCCATTCTAGAATTGGCTCATTTGGTAATTGTAACTTAACCACTTGGATCCTACAATTAATAGAAGCATAACACGCATCTATCCAATCCATACCAATGATTACATTAAAATCGGTCATCTCAAGCTCAACTAGATCCCATAGGATAACTTTATGGAAAACCGAAATCAAATAACTTCTATAAACTCTTTTAGCCACAACCGACTCACCTACGGGAGTATAAATGGAAAAAGGCTCTAATAATATTTTAGGGCTAACATAAAATCTCATCGACATATAAGGGGGAAAAAAGACAAATTTCCACCCGGATCAAGTAAGGAATAAACATCATCGTGAAATACCTATAACATATCGATAACAACAGTGGGAGTCTCCTTCACCTCTTCCCTACCATGGAGAGCATAAAACCTATTATTATGTTGACCACCCTTTGGTTGCACTTGAGAACCTTGTGAAACTTGAACTTGAGGATGAGCATAGTTGACCTTGCATTCCTTAACATGATGACCCATCTTACCACATCGGTAACAAACATTCATACAGACTAGACATTCACCTTTGTGGTTCCTACAATATTTTTTACATGCGGGAGTAACTTGGTAATTGGAGAACCTCCTTGAGGCTTAGGATTTGGAAACCTATCTTTGTCAAACCTTGGAGTAATGGCATTTGAAAACCCTTTGCCAGAGTTCCTTAAGTGAAAATTAAAATGTCTACCACTTCCAGACATAGCTTGAGAGAATTCACCACCATCTATCCTTGTCATTATAGACTCCATATTCTTCACCTTTAGCTTTTATTTCTCTACTTGCTCCTCATAGGTCATAAGTCTAGATATCTCCATTTCTCGAATCAACATAGCCATTTTCCATTCCGTTGAGTCTATATCCGACACACCCGATACGAACTAACTCATACGAGCTGTTGAGTCTACAACCATGAATGGAGAAAATTTTGATAATTGAGTAAACAGGAGGGCATACTCCCTCACACTCATACCTTCTTGCTTAAAGTTGATAAACTCTTGCACTTTGGCCTCCCTCAACTCTAATGGGAAAAAGTGATCAAGAAATACTCCGTTGAAATTATTCGAAGTCATGGGATCCTCCTCTCTAGGCCTCTCACTTTTTCATTGATCAAATCAAATTTGAGCAACACCCTTCAATTGATACTTGGCCAACTCTGTCCTCTTAACTGGGCTAACCCCCATGATGTCTACAATGTTGTGGATGCTATCAACAAACTCTTGTGGATCCTTGTTAACTTTAAAACCCCCAAAACTCTAGAGGATTCATCCTCATGAAATTATGAATGCTTATCGCTGTCGTACCCACATTTGGGTTCACGAGAGAAACCACTTCACGGTTAACTTAGGTCGTAAAGGCTTAAGCAAGTACTTGAAAGGCCGCTCAAAACTTGGCATTGAAAACTTGATCATTCATAGGATCAATTCGACCTTATGCTCCTCATCCACCATATTTTTTCTAGTGGGGTATCTTCATGGAGGCATATTCTAAAAAATCACAAAGAACAAGATTTAGAGTGAAAGACTTAACCATCTAGTGCATGACATAGATCATAAAGAAGTGAAGCTTTCCCAAGACATTTCGTAGCCCCTTATTCATGGATGTGGCGATCTTTACACCAATGAACAAGACTCTACTTAATGCAAAATGTTAAACTCCCTGGGACTCTTCTAAACCTTGTGCTTTGAGACCAAGTTTGTAATGACACAATCTAGGACAAAGTCACGACATGGTGATCGGGATGTAAGTGACCCCAACCACAAGACATCTTAGAATTCATTGTATACTTAAGGTAAATAAATATAGCAAATAAGAGAAAGAAATCAACTCAATGGGATGGGACTAATGTTAAACAATTTAATAAATATCCAAATCGAACTACATCATAGGCCATCTAAACATGCCTTGAATCTAGTCTTTGATGGGGGCTTAGAAGAAGCTCCTAGATCACTCAAAAAACACAAAAATTTCTCCAAATAACATGAATAAAAGTCATGTCCTTGATAGAAAGAGGACTCATAAATTCCTTGAGAATATATGGTAATCTAGCCACGAATAGAATGATAGAGAACATCGTCCATCCCTATATTATGAGATAATGTAGGCAAAGTATGTGTTAGTATGTTAGAATGTACTATGTGAGGTATGCATGAATAATTAAAAGGAACGTGAAAAATATGCCATAGGATGTAGGACTTGTCATAATGAACATGAATAAAGTTTAAAAGCATTTGAAAACATATGAAACTCATGGTCAATGTATATCACAAAACTTTATCATAAACTCATAACTTAACTTCAACTTGTGTGGGATAAGACCTTTAACTGACATCTAAGACCATGTGAGCTATCATATGGAATCTGAAGAAACCCTCATTGAGAAGTTGAAGGCTACCTTGCCAGGGTATACTCAGTCATGGTATTTAATGGAACTCAACTGCTATATGTGGATCCACTAGCTAGTCCATAAAGGCAATCCTATGTAGATAACATAGTTTGGGACTTTCGGTTGTTACTAGGATTCCCTTAAGTAACTAACTGTGTTACCGAACTGAACCCCACGTAGAAGCCATCTTAGTGCTTAGTCAATATCCCAATAGAAACTCATAAAACATGATCATAACATAATAAGGGAAAGATAGTAACTTCCTATCAATCCATCTTAAAAATATATCAGGAATAGCTTATTAACTTAGTGATTCATAAGAATCCATAATTTCGGTGAGAATTGTACTTATCACCATCTTATAACATGATTGTGTGAGAATTGGACTTATCACACCATAATAACTTCTTTTATCATCATCATAACTTTCATCATAAAATCATAATCTCAACTTTAAATCATAGAAACTTTCATTGAAAATCATTGAACTCAACTCATAAAATACCTTTAACTTTCATAATTATAACTTGAAAGTAGTTTAATGCATGGGCATTCATAATTCATCTCAAAATCATGAAATTCATCTAAAAACATACATATAATAATCATTGATAACGTCTAAAAATGTAATTTTATTATCCTAAAGAAATTCATCAAAACTAGGGTTCATGATTCAATTGAAATTGAAAGAAACTTGAGAAAAATCTTGAGACTTTATGGGTGAAAGAAACTTAGAATCCTATCTTGAACTTGAAGGAGAACCTTGTGAGACTTGGAGTACTTTCCTTAGAAAAATTGTAGGAGAATGAATTGAATTGCAAGGGAATTTAACAAATTGAATTAATATAGACTTTGAACTTGGCCATAAAAAGTGTCTAGGTTCATTGAACTGATCTTTGGAAAAGACACAATTACCTCTCATTAAACTTCAGATTTTGGACCTACGGTCCCCTTTTCGATGGGTCTTAGAAGCATTGATGAGTTGTTAAAATGAATCCTTCTACAGGTCTAAGAAAAGGCCTGATCTTTGAGTCTTTGAAGTTTTCAAATGGTTCGTAGACACGAGCCATCAACTTTTCTACTAGTCATCGTTTGGACCTATCTGTAGGTCGCAAAACCTACAAATTCTAAGGGCCTCTAAATTTTGGTTTCGAGTGATTCCTATGACATGTAACAACTTCTATGATCCATCTTGTAATCGTAGACTTGACCTTGAGGGACTTCTGAAACTCACCCTCAGAAGTCTACCTATGAGTTGTGCCTACGGGCTATCAAGAAATGGGTCATCAACATGTGTCGTAATACCTTCCTTTGAGGTTTTCCATGATCAACTACCAATACTCCCTCAATTACTTGTAGAAACCTCTATGGCTTATAGAGACCTTCTTAAACTTGGGCCCAGTAACAATTTTGAGGATTTCTTTTTTGTTCCCAACTTTCTGACTTTTGGGGTGTTACAATATCTCTCCATTGGGAATATTCATCCTTGAATAAGATTAACTTATCATATGGAGGACATGGAAGGAGGACTAGCTACCCAATATGAATATCATATGGAGGACACGGAAGGAGGACTAGCAACCCAACATGAACATGATGATGCCTTAAAATGCATAAAACATTAAAACTTTCAACTTAACATAAAATCATGAATTTAAAAACCAACCTTTCATGAACATGCATGCATATGAGTGACATAGAAGGAGATCAATATGTAACAGTTCAATTAACTTCAAATAAGGATAACTTACTACTTTAGGATTGAATAGAGGGAAAGAGGTACGAGTATCATTTCATCATATCAGCCTCTGCCTCCTAATTAGCACTTTCTACTTGTTGGTTCCTCCATAACACTTTGACGGACACAACTTCTTTGTTCCTTAACTTCTTTACTTTCCGGTCTAAGATTTCCTCTATAACTTCTTCATAAGTCAAATCCTCTTCAACACTTACATACTTCAATGGCACAATGGAGTTTGGATCACCCACTGGCTTTCTCAAAATAGATACTTGAACACCAGGTGAACAATGGCCAACTCAAGTGGCAATTATAACTCATAAGACACCTTACCAACACATCTCAATATCTTGTAAGGTCCAACGTACCTAGGGCTCAATTTCCTTTCTTGCTGAAATGCATTACACCCTTCATGGGTAAAACCTTCATATAGACTCGTTCATCTACCTCAAATTCAAGGTCTCTTTCCCTAACATCGAAATAGGACATTTGATGAATTTGGGCCATCTTCTATCTTTCCCTTATAAGTCTTTCCTTTTCTATAACATCTATCACAAAATATGGACCAATCAAGTTCATCTAGCCTACCTCAAACCATACCACCAGAGACCTACATCTTTTCTCATACAATGCTTCAAAAAGAGCCATTTGGATCTTAGAGGGATAACTATTATTATAGGTAAACTCAATCAATTATAAATGTTCATCCCAACTCCATTTAAAATCAATAAAGCACCCCCTCAACATATATTCTAAAGTTTAGATTGTTATGTCGGCTTGACCGTCGGTTGAGAATTGAAAGTAATACTTAACTTAATCTTTGTATTGATATCCTTTTGAAACAACTTCCAAATGTGTGAAGTGAATTATGTACCTCAATCCGATATGATGGACAAGGGCACTCCATAAAGTCTTATAAACTCACGAACATACAACTTAGTATAATCTTCAACACCATAAGAAGTCTTAACTGGTAGAAAATAAGGTGAATTAGTCATCCAATCCACATAAAACCAAAGGAAATCATGTTATTTCTTAGCACGAGGCAAACCCATAAAAAAGTTCATATTCACATCTTCCTACTTTCAAGTAGGAATTTCAATATCTTGGGCTAAACATCCCAGTCTTTGATGCTCAACTTTAACTTGTTGACAATTTTGAGACTTAGCTACAAATTTCTCTATGTCCTTATTCATGTTAATCTACCAATACACTTTCCTCAAATCACGATACATCTATGTGGAACCCAGATGAATTGAATATTGGGAACTATAGGCCTTATTCAATATCTATTCTATCAACCCATCAATGTTAGGTGCACACAACCGGCCTTGATAATGAAGTACACTATTTACCCATTGAGAGAAAATGTTACACCCCGTACTTTTATACCTTGTAACTCATTCTTAAGTATCTTGAAAGACTTTGGTACCTTGAGAGGTTCTTGAGTTTCTTAAAAAAAAATTCTTAAGCTTTTTAAGTTTCTTGAAAGATTCCTAAGGTCTTAAATGCTTCTTAGAAGTTACCATGTGAGCCGTATAGGCTATAACTCTATCAAACAACTCTTAGGAAAAGAGAATGTGATACCCCATGATAGGGTAGATTAGAAATAAAGTTATAGGAATTCGAAAGGAATTGGAGGCCAAGTAGTGAGTCGTAGGACCCGACTTACTTGTGTAAACTATTACTTTGGATGTGTTACATACGTAAGCTACCAACTTAGAAATTTTACATACTTAAGCTACTTGAGTATGTACCAAGCTTACATAGAAAGGATTACATAGATTCATAAAAGAAAATGAGATTATGAACCCACGAGGGAGAAAAGAAGGTGACACATGGCATCATGAGAGAGTGCCACATGGCAGCATAAGAGAGTGCCATGTGGTAGTATCCGGAGAAAAGAGGGTGGTCCCTATATGCCACATGGTAGCCTATGATTGGAGGAAGGGATGTGTTGGCCCAATGAGGGCTTGACTTATGGCACCACTTAGGGCTTGACATGTGTCACCACTTAGGGGTTGACACATGTCACCTCCTAAGGTGTCCTATATATATATATATTTGATGACTCATTCTTATCAAAAATTCATTCTTATATCCTACAAATTCAAGAAAATTCTAGAGAAAGAAAGAAGAGAAGAAACCCTAGAGCTAGTGAGAAACTAGTGGCGGCCAAGGGGAGAAAAAGGTAAGTTTTTCGATTTCGTTCCATGAATGAATTATATAGGGTATATCATGATGTTATGAAGGTATTATTAATAAAAATTTATGGTTTGTATCAACACCAAAATATTAGCAAGCAGCCACAAAGTTGTAGGCGCGCTAAAGGAACTTCCGAGGTAAGTTTCAACGAGTTTGATGAGTTTCGGGAAAGGTAAGGGATTCTCTTTCAAATTGGAGTTTATGATGTTGTTATGAGGTATATTACATGTCTTAAATAAGGTTGGAAGTGGAAAAATTGCATAAGGATGCTTGACGTTAGAAACAAACTAAATTGAAGTGGTTATAACTAAATCGAAGTTGAGTAGTGGGTTGTCGTTGTGGTACTGCGGGTGAAGATTTTTGGGTTGCATGTTGCAGTTATTTAAAGTATTTTAAAAAGGGTATGGGTGCTTCTGGTTTCAGCCACATGACCCTCCATTTGGTATGGTTAAAGATTTTATGGAATAAAGGTTAAAAACTATATTTTGACATCGTAGTTTTGAGCTAGTGGTTTGGAGTTGTATAGAGTAAGGTTGAAGTGATTTACTTTTATTTATTCTGATGATTGTTTTGTTTGTATGGTTGTTGACATGGTGTCCTAGTTGAAATCTCGGGGATGTTGAAGTTATAGGAGAGATGCTGCCCCGATTTTCAGTAACTTAGGAACTAGTAATGAACTAGTCGAGGGAAATGGCTAAGGAAATGACCTCTATGGAGACTTGGTTGTAAAGTTGGAATTGGAAAGTGAAGGGTCATTAACCATAGTACTAATTTCATGTTTAATAGGTTCAAGAGACGACGAGGGAAATGCATTAGGAGTAATTCGTAAGAGGTATGTAAAGCTAACCGTTCCTTCTTTTGGCATGTGTTTGGCATAAGTATGTAAAGCCTATTCTTTCTCTTGGCATGTTTTGAAATAAGTATATAAATCTAATCTTCCTTTTTGGCATGGTTTTATAAAATAAGTATATAACTTTTATATGATTCCAAGGAAGTTCCTATTCGTAAAGCTGCTAGGATGGCCAACTTCTTGATTTTCCAAAGGGTATTTTATCATTCCTAGATACGTGAATATGATTCCAAAAGTTCTATTTGGATATAACTCATAGTGATATTCAAAAGGTACTTGATATGACTCGTGTCTTGATTTTTTAAATAATAGCTAATTTTGTTAACTCCATCTGTCACGACCCAACCCCATAGGCTGCGACTGGTGTCCAACCTAGACCCCCCGTATACATATTTATCAGCTGTGGTCATATCGAATTATAAACATGTAATGCATATAAATCAAGTGTAGTCAAACCGAACTACAACAGCATGATACGTACATTAAAACCCCCATGGGTCATAACATTTCATACATCTATAGCCTTTTTTATTTGTATCATAACATGAAAGGGCATGCAAGCCGACAAAGCTGCCATACATAACAACATGTACAATATATCATATAGACCCAGCTAAACCAAACTGACATATCAACCCATATATACATATCTGCAGACCTCTAAAAATATTAACGATAATATATGGTGGGACAGGGCCCCCGCCATACCCCTGAATAGACAAAACAATTTTATACATCAGTGGACAGTATCAAAAACTAGGCTTCGATACAATGGAGCCTTTTTTAGCTAAGCTGTGCAGAATCCTAAGCTGACGGACTCCCAAAACCAGTACCTGTACCTACGGGCATGAAATGCAGCCCCTCGAAGAAAGGGGGTTAGTACGATATATGTACTGAGTATGTAAAACATAACATAATACAACTGGAAGTATATCTGAGATAGAGGAATAGGGGATAAAATGTCAAATCAGAAATATGTACCTGAACTCTATGAATTACAAAAGCATGCATGTTCAAGTTATACCATATAGCCGGCCCTACCAGTGATCCGGTGAATACATCTGTGAAACCATCATAGGCCCCATGTCGTTCCCACCTTATTATAACACATCATCATATGTATACATACATACCCGACCCTCTAGTAAAGGGCTCGGTGAATAATGCAGTGAATTGTGTACGATAATGTACTCGGCCCGAGACTCGGTGAAAGAAGGGTTATAGTATACACGAGTAGAGTAGTGAGTAGCTATATGTAATTTAAATCATTATAAGAGACTTGACAAAATAAGACAGTTAAGCTTTTGTTTGAGAACCCGAGTAATGGTGTAGTCATCTCGAGTGTCCTCTAAATGCCATTATGGGCTGCCTCAAAAGTAATCTCGGGGACCCTAGACATGTATCAAAATAGGGCCAAATCATTTATGGAATCAAAACACTTAGTCTCGTATAGTCTTTATGACTTGGGGCTTGTACATTTGGTACCTCTTTAACATACAGAAGTTTCCAGGGGAATAGTTCACTACTATCAGAGTTCAATATTCAAAAGTAAATAGGAGATGTTAAGAATGGAATTACTTCGGAGCTCACATCATATTTAACTTACCACTAAGACATGCCAGAAAAGAAAGAGAGTAAACTCTATATAGTCTGTACTTTCCTTCAGGTGGTCATTATGTACACATCACGTACTTGGCCCATCCTGGGGCTCGGTGAACAACTATGGCATCATAATCTCATTTTCATACCAAGTACATATCAAGAGAAAGGAAAGATAGTTTCCCATACACTACTCTTTAGCATGTATAAGCCTTAACAGGCAATGCTCAATTCTTGTAGGGGTGTCAACACCTAACTGGAGTTAGGGATTATGAGGCGTACCTGGAGTTCTAGGAATGGAATTATCCCCACATTCCGCATACAATTCACTTAAGGCTAAGACTTGCCAAAAGGAAAGAAAGATAGTTATAGGTACTTATACCAAAACATGCCAAGAGAAAGCTTTACATACCTTTTATGAGTTACTCTTTATCCCGTTTGCCGCATTGTCCTTTGGACCTATTCAACATGGAAGTAATGCGAATATCAATCACTCTGGACTTTCCAGCACCTTCAGTTGCACCTTAGTATTCATGGAATCTATTGCCTTGTTCGTTTCTTCGACTAGTCCTTTAATTAGTTAAGGCGTTAACGAAAATTAGGCAGCACCTACCCTATAACATGCCCTATCCAAATTTTAAATCACACCCCTAATAACTACAGCCAACCAACAACAACAACCTGCAACATATATACAAGCAATTCACACCAACATTACACAATACAAACCCCAAACAACTCACTCAAAACTATCAAAACGTGAATTCTGGACAGCTTACTGTCTTGCATTGTCGCTTCATTTCAAAGGGGTAATTGAGGGAAAAAGGATTTATGTCTTCCATGAAAGTTATATACATGTGTATTAGGGTCACATACAATTTCTAATCACCCCTACATCAATTCCTTATAAAAAGATATGCCCAAAATACCAACAACAGTCCGTGTAAGATTTCAAAAACCAAAACTTGGGCAGTACCTCTTCTATACTTCATCACCCTTTTTTGAAAAGATAAAAGAAAAAAAGGATTTTAAAGGAATGGAAAGTTATAGAACTATGAAATACCTTTCCAAAACATATTGAAACACTCAAAATAAAGCTGTACACAAGAAGTTATACCAATATTACTAACAATAGTCCCTTCCAGAAATGGGTTTGTTAACTAGTTCTTAACATTTTCTCTCTTTGTTCTTTCAACTTCCTGTCAAGTTCCAAGCTGAAGAATTAATTCCGTAGACATCGTAAGATACATATATACATATCCACATGGTTGAGGAACACCGTAGATAAATAATTCACGGAGAAAAATTAGAGAACTTACCTTGATTCCTTCAAAACGTGGCTGTCTTTCTCTTCTTCCTTTTTCACATTTTTCTCTCTATATTCTTGGCTGATTTTTGGCTAAGAAATGTTCTACTTAGTCATCAACATATATATACACCTTTTTAGAAGGTGCCACGTAGCATCCCCTTAGGGGTGACACGTGGCAGCCCCTAGGACGCCACCTAGGCTCATGTGGCCTATCATACGCCACCACGTGGCAATGGGGTCCACCCCCCAAGTAGGTAGGTGAGTCACCTGCGTGCTTGTCACCTGCCTTCTTGTCACCTGCTTTCTTCGCTTTCGTAAGTTTGGAAACTAGTTTTGCTCCCTTTCGTAGGGTCATCATCTCGCCTCATTTCAAGAGCCTATGTAATATGTGCTTCGCAAACTTGGTATATCCTCAAGTAGCTCAAGTGTATAAAACTTCTAAGTTTAGTAGCTTACGTAGGTAAATCGAATCCTACGACCCATCACTTGGCCTCCAATTCCTTCCGGATTCTTATGACTCTATTTCTAACCTTCTCTACTATGGGGTATCACATTCTCCCTTCCTTAGAGTCATTTGATAGTGTCATAGACTATCCGGCTCACATAGTAACTTCTAAGAAGCTTAAGAGGCATTCCGAGCTCAAGAGTGTGGGGTGTAACACCATCGAGTCTCAAAAATGATTTAAAGTGCATTTAGTTTCTCACTATTCCACTCATGGATGCCTCAATACTTCCTTTACCGAGCCCGGGTCAGGTTTTTTTATTGTGCATACTTCTCTGGATTGTTCGCCGTGCCCCGAACATGAGGGGGAAAGTACGACCTATACATGGGTTTTGTGGAGTTATGATGTGCCATGTACATATATGATATGTTATGATCTGATATAACCATTTGATATGATATGATCTGTTATAGAGATATTCTCTACTCTAGATTTATGATGTGCTGTGGCGCCAGTGATAGGGCGGTGACCATGATTTGTTCACCGAGTCCCATAATGGGGCCGGATATGGCATATGTTTTTCTGCATATATTATCTGTGGTTATGAAAAGCATTTTGATATTTTGGATATTTTGCTCATTTTTGCACCTTTTGTTCTGGTAATGGATTTACTTATTGCAGTCCATGCTTTACATACGCGATACATTATCCGTACTGACCTCCTTTCTTTGGGGTCTGCATTACATGCCTGCAAGTACAGATACTCGGTTTGCTGATCCGCTCACTTTGGATATCCACCCTGTTGGTTGGCAGTGCTCCTTTGTATGGAGCCCTATTTTGGTACTAACGTTTCTATTGTACATTTGTACATATTGGTTAAGGGTACAACGGGGCCCTGTCCCATCATATGACTAAGCTATCATTCTGTAGAGGTCTATAGACTTGTGATGTGGGTTATGTATATATGTTTTGGGCCTTGTGTTCCATGATGGCCTTAACGGCTCTCTTGTGCTATATCTGTTCTCATGCGCTCTTTAGCGACCCTTTTTTGATTTCTACTTTTGTTTATTCTGCTAATATGCTAAGTGGGGATAAGGGTACGTATGGGTACCCAACTCGGGCACCAATCATGCCCTACAGAATTGGGTCGTGATAGAAAGCCTCAAAGATAACTAGGTCTTTTTGATTGCAAGGAAAAATGGATTTTTTTCCCAAACCCTATAAATAGGCCACTAGGACTTTTTGACAGAGGATGAACTCTTTTTAAAGTAAGAGTAGAGAGAAGAGGATACGCATTTTAGGTTTATTTTCCTCTAGTTTCGTTTGAACATTAAAGTGTATGAAACAATTTACTTTGTGTTTTTACTAAACATGAGTGCCTAATCGCCCTAGTTCTAGGGCTGTAACTATAAAGTTATGGTTTAATAATTTCTGATTTTAGTTGACGATGGGTTATTGCTTCTAATTACTCCTGTATTTTCATTTTTACTATTTATTTTTGGACAACATTAGATTACATGTGTTGTCTACCTTGAATTCGGAGAATGAATAGGAGATTGAAAAACGAATGTAGGGAACGTATTCATGCTAGGGTTAACTTAGGGTGATTCGTATATAGGATGTTAGTGACACATACCTATATACCACTTTTGGTTAAGAAATAGGAAGATAGATTAATGCATTTTTATTGATACATGCTTATCCTTACTCAACGATGTATTTAGACTGTTAATAAAGATAGGACATTAGAGGTCAGAAGATCATGATTGTAATATCAACCCTATAAATCAAAAATTAAATATCCCATCCGATACTAAAAGCGGAGAATATTATGCTTAACTCTTTTTATGCTACAACCATGGAATCTCTCATAATCTGATTAATGCCTATAATCATTGAATTATTTTTAATAGTAGTCATCTCTTTATATTTGAAATTAGTATTAGAAGTATCTAAGCTTATTACAACACGCGCTATTAAATGAGCTTCATTGAAAAATGCTTAGTAGCTTGATTAAAATCCTTTGGTTTCAACATCCGGATCCTAAAAAGAGCCATTTTACAACTTGTATGACCGCATAAACTTGCGTGTGAATTTGGACACAACAAGTTTTTGACGCCATTGCCAGTTACTTTAAATTTAGCAGTTTTTTATTTTTGAAGTTTCTATATTAGTTGTGCTAGTGTTGACAACTTGATATTAGCTGTGGATTCTTGTAGGTAACTCAGTTAGTACACTGGATAGAAGAGGGGAGATTGTAGAGCCACTAGATGAGCCTGAAATATTCTTACATCAACAAAGATGAAGAGCGGCTCTACATTATCCTGTGCCTTAAATCGACCCAGAGTCAGAACAAGAGGTACTTATTAAAACACCTAAAGAGGCACCTTTGGATATCTCAATGAGGATAGTGTGTGATGTGGCATTCCCACTCACACTGAATGTCACTTCTAACATTCAGAAACCTCCGGCTGGAGGTAGATTTGAACTGAAGCATAATATGGTGCAACTTTTCCACACTAACAGTTAGTTTACTGGTTTTCCTCATGAAGATCCCCAAGTACACATCCAATTTTTTTGGATATCAGCAACATTTACATGCCAATTGGGATATCTCCATATTATGTGAGGCTGTCATAGTTTTCCCCTTTCTCTGTTGGGGGAATCAAAGTGGTGGTTGAAGTTGGAACCACCAAAGTCAATCACTTCATGAAATGATTTGGCTCGTAAGTTTTTAATTAGTTTCTTTCCTTCGGGGAAGACTGCAAAGATGAGAAGTGAAATCTTAAGTTTTAAACAAAAATCTAGAGAGAATTTGTACCAAGCCGGGGACAAGTTTAAATCCTTACTCATTAGTTATCCTCATCATCATTAAGATAATGAGGTATTGGTCCATACCTTCATTAAGGGGTTAGAACCTGACACCAAAATTCTTCTTGACTCTACTGTAGGTGGACAAACATTGGAGAAGACCTATGATAAACTCTATACATTGCTTAATCACATATATCAGGGAAATCCTAAGTGGAATGGAGGGAAGTCGAAAAAGGAGGAACAAAAGATGAAATCCAAAAAAAATATAGATTTTGGCACCAACTGATTACCACGATGGCCATCACAGACGTGATGACCTCTACGGACCATAAAGGTCTCCATGGAGGAAGTACTTAAATTCTTCCCCTGCAACTACAAGATTTCAAGACCATGTTTAGCATCAGGACACCACCACAGGCCATGACGAGCATCACTGACACCATCATGGATTGTGATGAGCATCACGGACCATGATGGGTCCTCCTTGGTGATTCTCAATTCTAGTTAAATGAAGGGTAATTTGGATATTTCCCTATTATTTCATTAATGTATGTGAATGTTTTTGGGACTAGATTCATTATGTAATTTTCCTAAATACTCCTAAGTCTATTCTTTACCCTCATTAATTCCTAAACAACTTTAAAATTTCTCTCTCAAGGTTCCTTTAAGAGTTCATCTTCTTTATTAAACTTGGCTAGGGTTTCTTCAAGAACAGGTCTCTTTTTTCAATTTCAAGTTCAAATTCAGTCAAGGCTTGTAGGAATTGAACCATGGGTCCCTTTCACCCATGGAGTCCCAAGGTTTTCATTCAAAATCTCATGACTACCAATTGGGTATGTAACCCTAGTTTGATGAATTACATTGGGATATTTCAATTATATTTTTAATCATTATAAATGATCATTATACATATATTTCTATATGAAGTGTATGAATTTAAGTTGAATTATGAATTTCCATTCTTGAAGGTATTTTCAATGATGAGTTACCTGATGTATGATTATGAAGTTCAATGATTTTAAAGTATTCTCATTATGAAGTTCAATGATTTCAGAGTATTCTCATAGTTTTCATCAAAATTGACTATGCTTATGTGTTTCACTCTAAAGTCAAGTATGAATTATGAATTACAAATTTCAATTATGATCAAATTATGAATTCATGCATGTTATGGAAAAGATGACTTAGGGCCCTTTTGTGGTGACCAAAGAACCTAATATCACATATTATGTAAGTATGATATTGTAATGTTGAAAGGCTAATACTCAAATTACAAGTATGTTATGAAAATGAGCTACTCTATGAATGTTAAACCTATGTACAAGTTTATGATAGATGTTAACTATGATTACTATGTTATGTTATGTATTCCGTGGGATTTGACTTAGCACCTAACAAACTTTGAGGTGGGGGCCCTACCAAAAGCCTTAATAACAGCTTCTAGTCCCTTAAACTAGATGTCATTGTAGGATTGCCTTTATGGCCTAGATAGTGGATCCACATATATCATATGTTCACGACCTGTCTAGTGGGGTAGCGTCTATCTTGGCAAGTAGATTTCTCTATTTTCCATTGAATGGGGAGACATTGAGATTCCATGTTATAGCTCGCATGGTATTGATGTCGATTAATGTTCTATCTCATATATATGTATATTTTCCATTTGTTTTCTTATGATCTCAACATGACTTTATATGCTTTGATTATTACGGTTTTCTCATGACTTTACTCATTCTTTTTTATTATGTACGTTAATTGATCATTGCATTTTATGATTTAAATTTCATGCTATGCCTACATCATTAGTACATTCAAATTACTAATGCATAATGTTGCCTACATTGTATCATAATGTAGGGGTTGAGGATCACACTCCTATCACATGTGCCTAGAAGAGTTTCCATCTAGAGAAGTGTTGTGGTGAGTCCTCATCTATCAAGGACTATATATCAGTTTGTTATTTCTCTCAAAAGACTTTGTTATGTTTTATTTTGAGAGTGAGCTAGGGATATGTCTTAACCCCCGCTGGTCATATGTAGTAGAAGAATTGTTGGACCTGTATTGTGGAGTCTATGTAGTCCAGTTTACATTTCTTTTATGATCATGCTTAAAATCTTCTTATGTTATTTCCACACTTACTTTACCTAATGCATGCTAATGATATGTCAAGAGGCTTGTTTGGAGCCTTTTTTGGGAACAGACCTTACCCAAGGCTCTCACCCCTCGTGGCGATCAGGGATTGAGCCATACCCCTAAGCCTTATTATAAATAAAAATAGAAAATACATGGAGGAGGACATAAACCTAACCTCTAATCCTATGGTGGTTCATAAGCTGGCCATTCTTCAAAAGTCAGCCAACTCATCCCCCATACAAGAAAATTAATCCTAGAAACTATGCACCTAAAGAAGAGGATTCCTCTTGATATAATAATTCTAGGAAAGTGTAAATAAGGGAGACTCTTCCCTTACATAAATATAAGAAGAAGTCTATACAATATAGGAAGCTCCATAACCAAGTCTTGTTTGATCCTTCTCTTGAAGTAACCTTTGGTTGTGTATGATCCAGATCATGTAGGAACATGCAGTTTACCTACACAAAAGAAGCAAATGATAGTAACCTACACTAGTCCTTACCTCTAGTCGTAGGTTGTTTCAAGTGTTGTCTAACCTACTAAGGTCGGCTAGGGTTGGTTCATGAGTCAGCTAACCTATGAGAGGACTCCTCTCAATACAATAATTGAAAGAAAACGTAAATAAGGGAGACTTTTTCCTTACAATACAAGATTAAAATACAATAAAGTTTTCATAAAAGTTATAACTAATACTAAGAGACAACCTAAATGAAGATTTCCATATTACTGCAGCAACACTCATGGAGGTTCTTGTATTCTTTTGAGTTTTCTTCTTCTAAAATTGACCAAACCAACCTTGTCCAATTCATAGTATGCTCTTGCTTTCTTGGGTAGTTGACTTGACTTGAAGTAGACCTGTGAACTGGTGCATTTGTGACTTTGTTTAGAAAGCTGGTCTGCAACAAAATTGTCCTCCTTATACACTTGGTAGAATCTAAAGTATTGGAGAAGATCAAAGGTATTATATAGTTTATCCATGTGACTTCTAACTGACCATGGAGGTTTAGTACTCTGATTAATCCAATTAAGGAGTAGCTCAAAATCTATTTCCAAGATAACTTTCTTGTATCCAAGTTGAAGGCACCATGTGAAACCAAAATGAGCTGCTTGGGTTTCAGCCTGATTATTAGTCCCCTCCCCTATAAGTGTAGTAAATGCAAAAATGATCTCACCCTGTCTATTTCTAAGTATGCCTCCTGTTCCAGCTTTTACAGGGTTATCTAAGAAGCTACCATCAATGTTGAGCTTCACAATATTTTTTGAGGGTGCTCTCCATCTAACAGTGATGATCCTAGTTACATGCACACATCTTTCAGTCAACAAGATCAGGTCCTTCCAGCAACTAGAGCATTTGATATAAGGGAAGGCAGTATGGAGCAGGTTGTTGATGTCCCTCTAAATAGAATATTTAAATCTAGTGAGGTTAGAGCTTTTCCCTCCATATTTGTAAGAACATCTATTCTTCCAAAGGTTCTAACAAATAAAAATAGGGATGGCATGAAGTATAAGTTTGTGAGATGCATTGTTATCCTTGGAAATCCACCATCTCATATATAAATTTCTGAGAGGGGTGTAATCTTTATTCATGCCAACTGAATTAGCAAAGAAACTCCAGGTGTTTCTAGCAAAGTTTCCAGCCACAAAGATATGGTCAGTGGTGTGCATACCTAGTTGATAACAGTAGTAACAATTAGACGGATTGTATCCAAAGCTGCATATCTTATCATTTGTAGGAAGCTTCCCTCTTAAGGTTCTTCATAGGAGGAAGTAATATTTAAAAGGAATCAGCTTATGCCAAGTATTAGCATTGATGATTGTGAAAACTTTCTTCTTCCTGATTTGCTCCCATGCTGAAGAGAAGGTGAATTCTCGATTAGAATTAGGTTTCCATATGGGTTGATCATCCAAGACGGGCTGATAACTGACCTGCAAGTCTAGAATATTGTCTACCATCTAAGGAGGAGCAATTCTAGTATTTTTTTCAACACCCTATTGGCCCTCAATTAGGAACTCTGCAACTCTGATGTTGTTAGGCCTAGTATGGTCTTCTTTGTGCCTAGCTAAGGGGCTATTCCCCAACCATTCATCCCACCAAAAGTAGCTAGAACCTGAATGTATCATCCATTGAATATGAGCTTCTATTTGGTGTTTGTTTTTCATCATATGCTTCCAAACCAGAGATTGTCTAGTGTCCCACTTCTTGCCTATAAGATTGGCTCTTTGACAATATTTAGCTCTTAAGAAATCACCCTATAAAGACTTCTTGGTTCTAAATATCCACCATTGTTTATATTGAAAGGAAATAGCTACATTAGTTAGATTCCTAACTCCAATTCCTCCTTCATTATAAGGATAGCTTAAATTCTTCCATGAGGACTAGTGATATTTCTTTATATCCTTTGTACAACCCCAAAAGAAATCTGCACTTATGCCCTGTATCTATTTCATGATGGTGCTAGGAGGTGAAATTGCATAAAGAAGGTGTATAGGCATAAACTGAATGACATGTTTCACCAGGTCACCCTTCCTCCATAACTTAAGATCCTGGATTGCCATTCTGTAAGTCTTACTATGATCTTGGATACTAACTCAGAGTAGTAGATCACTCTTTGCCTCCCAATATATAAAGGGCATCCCAAGTATGTAATGGGGCTATTCTTTTACATAAAACCAGTGGTTTTCTGAATTCTCCTCATAGTAGCTCTGAAAGCATTTGAAGGAACCATGAAGTGACTCTTACTCTTATTAATGAGTTGTCTAGAAAAATCTTCATACACTATAAGTCTCTTCATGATAAGTTTAAGAGATGCTTTCCTACCTGATTTAAAGATGATCACATCATCTGCAAAGCTTAGATTATTGATTTGAGGTCCCTTTTGCTGCATGTGGAAACCATGATACTGAGGGTGTGAATGCAGTTTATTCATAAGTCTAGATAACACCTATGCACCCAAGATGAAGAGAGTTGGGTAAAGGGGATCCCCTTTCTTAAGGCCCCTCTTAAAATGGAAAAAACCATGTCCGACCCCATTGATAATCACTGAGTACCAATTATTGGCCATTATCCTCCAAGTCATGTCAATAAATTATTCCCCAAAACCCATTTTTCTCAGGAGTAGACATGTGTAAGACCAAGATACCCTATCATAGGCTTTGGCCATGTCTAGTTTAATCACAACATTGCCACCCTCCTTTGTTTTTTAAATTTGATGAATAATTTCCCATGAGTGCATGATATTCTCAGAGATAATTCTATTCTTCACAAAATTAGATTGATTAATAGAGATAAGATTAGGAAGAATAGAGGCTAATCTCAGACTCAGAATTTTGGAAATTATTTTTTTTGTGCAGTTGCTGAGGCTTATTGGTCTGAATTCTGATAGTTTTTTAGGATGGTTCACTTTGGGGAGTAAAACAAAACATGCATGAGAAAATTATTTAGGCATGGTAAATCCACAAAAAAAGGAATGAACAACAGCTAACAGGTCTTTACAGATAATATCCCAGTAAGCTTGAAATAATTGCCACTCATCCCATCAGGACCTGCTGTAGAATGTGGACTCATTGAGAGAACCACTGTCTTTAGCTACTCCATAGTAGGACTACCTTGTAAGACAATATTATATTCTTTTGATACACATCTAGGAATGCATTCTAAGGCATCCTCCTTAATATAATTCTCTTCCCCTGTAAAATATTCTGAAAATACTTACAAGTAGCTTTGGCTATACCTTTATCTCCATCTATCCGTTTACTATCTTCACCTTGAATTTTGTGAATATATAATTTTCTTTTTCTCCTCCTCATCAGAGCATGAAAGTATCTAGAATTCATGTCTCCTTCTTTGAACTAATGAAGCTGAGTTTTTTGTTTGAGCATAGGCTCCTCCCATTTTAGATATCTAATATATTCAGCATTTAGGGCATGGAGGTTAATTCTATTCTCCTCAGTATTCATGCTGATGAGCTTCTCTTCAGCCATTTCTAGTTTTATCCTCATACTCTTTAACTTTGGTATAAATGTTCCCAAATTCATTTTTGGGCCAATTATTAAGAGTGGAGGCCACTCTTTTCAGCTTTTGATAAAAGATCCATATAGGATAACCTTCCATATTTCTGTTCCAGCAGGCCTTCGCTGTCTCCAAAAAGGAGGCTTGCTCTGTCCAACAGTTAAGAAACTTGAAATATTTAATGTAGTAGTATGCCTATTTTCTATTTCCATTAGAAAAGGGCAATGATAAGATCCCATAGAAGGTAGGTGAGTGATAGAAGTGTGAGGTATGCTCTCTAACAACCTGTCATTAACCATATACCTATCTAATCTTTTCCAGATTCTGAAAGAAATACCTCTCTTATTTGACCAAGTGAAATTTTGACCACTAAATCCAATGTCCATCAATCTACAGGCTTCAATTACTTTGATGAATTCTAAGTTGTTCCATATATTATAAGGAAGGCCTCCCAGCTTTTCTTCAAGAGTTATGATCACATTAAAATCACCAACTGATGCCCATGGCAGAGTAGTGTTACAGTGATGCATTAGCTTGTCCAACAAGGGTCTTCTCAATGGGTCCTTGTATTTTTTTATACACAAAAATAATTTTAATAAGTGAGGAGACAACACATGGCTTATCTCACAAGTAATCTGTTGATCATACTTGTCTAACACATCACACACCACATCCTTAGTCCATAGGATCCAAATTTTAGCATTAGGATTATGATCAGAGTTGGTGAAATTTGGTAAGGTTCATAAGTCTTTCCATGTCCCCCTGGCTGTTGAAAGTCCTTACATTCCAAATAATGGTACTAATCATTAGGGATTTTTGGATAAGAACAGCCTAGTGTTTGGTCTACCAATAAAGGCAAAAATTGTTGGACTGACAAGCTTGGGACTGAATCTGGCTTTGTGAAGTCCTCTATGGGATAGACCTTGGTTGTTAGTGATTTGTTGAAACTGATCATCAACTCCTATTTCACTAGAGGGACTGAAGTCTCTTATTAGTTGTTCACTAATCTCAACCTCCTCATCTTTTTCTTCTTCAAACTGGTTATCCTTGTCCATTTCATTTTCTGATTCAATGACTCCATATTCATTAAAATTAGTAGGAATAAAATGATTGGTATTTAGTTCTTGTGTTCATATTTTTATTCATAGATATATCTAGGGTTGTTTATCAGGAGGCTTGGAATTGTAATGAATTTGAAGAGGGGCTATATCCATTCCAATTCTATCATCCTCAAGCCCAAACTGTTGACATTGTTCAATTTGTTATTGTTCTTGTTGAGAGGCACTCATCTGAGAATTCATATCCTAACTAGTGCATGTAATCTTCTCCTCCATTCTTTTCTTAAGAGCCGCTCTTCTCTTTTTCCTAAGTTAGTTTTTCTTACCAGACACACCCCGTGCACTTGTGCTAGCCACTAAACCTAAGTCTTTAGCCATAGCTCCCATATAAGGAGTCTGAATATTCTAAACCTTAGCCCAGTTAGGAGGATTGCTAAGATGTGGGGATATTTGACCCTGATGCCCCTCCTTAGGACCTGCAGTTTTATTATTACCACTCCTGCAACTCTGACTTCCACTCACAAATGTTTTTTTACTGTCTATCCTCTGAATCACTTATGTTGGCAATATCATTGGTTTGTTTTTGTTCATGTTGACTTGTGTTTTTAGAGGTAGAATGGGCTTTAGAGTCACTTCTAGGGTTAATTATTATGTCCTCATGTAAGATATGAGACCCTTCCCCCCACCTTTTGGACACCTCTTCCTGCAAATTAGTAGGTTCCTCCTTATTCACTTCCTCTATACCTCCAGGAACTTCATCAGCCAGCACAGTAAAACAATTATTATTGGGGGGTTGGGGTTGTGGGAGCATTGAGTCAATACATGGTATCTTCTTATGCTCCTTGTCTTTGTTTCTATTCTTTTGTTGAATTATAGCAGCTAAGCAATTCTGATCAGATTTATTCCAAGGGTAAGGGGATAAGAGAGGTAATTCAATACAAGACTGATTCTCTTGTCTCACAAGCTCATTACTTCCTTGTTGATTTTGTTTATTGGTTTTTTATTAGACTGATTTAGTTGAGCATTATTCTGATGCTCTTTATTTCTTGTTTTTTTCTTAACTTGCCACTCTTTTTGTTCTTCTTTTTCCTTGTTTCTATCTTGGTGCTTTTGTTGCTTCTTATCCAGGTTTTCTTTTGTACCTGCAATGATAAGAGGTATATTATTTTCAGTTTGTTGTGAAGAGGTTGAGGGACTTACTTGATTTTCTATAGAATGGTTGGAATTTTTCTTCCTTGCTTCTCCTGTTTCTTTTCTTTTTTAGTATTTCTCATCTCTCTTTTTAACATTGCAGCCAATCATATTATTCCCTTGATTCTTACAGTATGAACATTAATCAGGTATACCTTCATATTGTATAGCCTTCCATCTACCCTTAGTGTTATTCTTTTTATCAAATCCTATCCATACATGAGGGGGCCTTTCTTTGGTGATATCCATCTGTATCCTCTCTTTTGTAAACTTCCTCTAGTTTTTTGGAGTGAAGCTGCTTCCAGGTATAGAGTTTTACCAATAGGAGATAGAAGGAGAGTTATGAACTCTTTATTATAACAACGCCAAGGTAGTTCAGGTAAAATGACCCAAATTGGAATTATAGGTGTTTCCTCTTCAGGTCTGAAGGTTGGAGTCTATAATTGAAGTCTCATAAGTTTCCCTCCAATATACATCTTCTACTTATTCCATATGGAAATATGATCTTCTTTATTATCTATGTAAATATGTCTTGCATTGAAGTAAGCAATCTTAACACCTCTAATGAATTGAGTTTGAAAAATAAAACTCTTTCTAATAAGCTCTATCTTGGGCATAGTATTAGTAAATTTACCTACCAATGTGTACTTGCATCTGGTGGCATGTTTCCCCAGAAAATTTTCCTTTATAAAGATTACAACTGGTAGTCCCTGTCTTGTTGTAGTAGTAGGTGTTGAGATAGAAATAGGCACCTCATTTCTAGCTTGGTTGTCTCTTAATCTAGTCGCATAAGTTTCTATGACTGTGAAAGGCGCTGGTTCAGGGAAGATGTCTGTTTTGGGACTATGAAATTGAGATGGATGTTTTGGATTTTGGGATGTTTATCATTAGAGGTCTGTATGTTTTGTTGATGACAGGTAATCTGTTTGTCAAAGTTGGATGTAATCTTGGTGAGATCATGAGGAACTTGAGTATTGGTTGTTGTAGAAGTGATGTGGCTAAGGTTGATTATTTTACCACTAGCAGCTCCATCACCCTTAGTGTAGCTGCTGTCATTTTCAATGGAGATAGGATTGTGTTCATTTTCTCCATTAGTAACCATGTTATCCATAACTTCATACTACTTAAAAGGGATTAGATTATACAGATTACGATCAATTGCATTAAATTACAATTGATCAACATTATCAATATCAGAGTTAAGCATAATACCTTCTAGATGAGTTGGAACAACCAATATACCTGGCTTCACTTTTATTGAATTATGGACTTGGGATTGCATTTGAAAATGCTTTTTATTTGAATTAATTTCATTATTTTTTCTCTCAATAGCTCTAGATATGTCAGAATTCAGACCACCGGTGAAATCATTCTTAGAATTAATGAAAGTTAGTTATAGAGATATCTCTTTAATGGGAAAACAATCCCCTGTATCCAAAGCCCCTCGAATCTCACCTGAATTAGTTCAAATATGGAGGCGACCACTGGGCGATTCTCCTGCGATTCTCTCAGAAATCATCTGTTGTGATCTCTTGATTGGATGAATGGAAAGAGTTAAAATTCCATGTGAAGATAGATCTTTAGGCATATATTCCTCCCCATTACTTTGAATTACATGAATCTTTCCAGTTTGAGAGAAAGAATTAATCTTTTTTTCCAAGACTAGATGCTCCTTCAAAATCACTACAGGGATTGCGATACTATAATCCAAATTCTAGGAGCTTGGAATGGAATTAGGTACTAATTCCAGTTAGATTTTGTTCATGAGAGGAGATCCCTCCTTTTGGAGAAAGTATGATGGTTTGGAGTTCTCTACCGGCGGCGTATCAGCTATTCTGGTAGCCCTGTGCACTGTTCACGCATATCTACTTAGAGAGAAGGGACAATTTCAACAAGCTTAGTTGTTTTGCAAACTCGATTTGTTGAAGGACTACGTAATTAGTATGTACTACCATCTGGGGAAGGTAACATGGTTGTCGATGATCTTAGTAGGTTGTCCAATAATAAGAAAAAGGTGAGTTAGAAGATTTTGAAGCCCTTTGGGGTTTTGATCAATGTGTTGTGACTAGGACCTAGGTCAGGTCATGACAAACTTGGTATCAGAGCACAAGACTTAAGATGTCCTAGGGAGTCTAACATGCTGTGTCAAGTAAAATCTTATTCATGGTTGTGAAGCGCACCACATCTATGAATAGGAGGCTATACAGTGTTTTGGGAAGTTCTCACTTCTTTCATGGTCTAAGTTGTGCTATAGAGTTTACTCTAAGACTTCCTTTCCCTAACGATTGTCCTTTGTGATTTTCAAAAATGCCTCCAAGAAGAGCACCTATGCAAAGAGGGATCAATGCTAATGATGACAAAGCTCCTCCGGTTCCTCAAAAAATGTTTCCCCTACCCGACCAAGTGTCTAATATGGAGTTCCAGACCGCTATTACTATGCTAGCCCAAATAGTGGCCAACCCAGGGGTTGTGGCTCTTTCTAATGTTCCTACTCTAGCCTCTAGAGTGAGGGACTTTGAAATAATGAATCCCCCCAAATTCCATGGTTCGAAAGTTAATGAGGATCCTCAAAAGTTGATTGATGATATAAGATAGTGAGTATTATGGGAGTGACTTTGGAAGAGAAAGAAGAGTTGGTGGCTTACAGACTCAAGAGTGTTGCTCAAGTTTGGTATACTAAATGGAAGATAGAGAGTGTGGATGAAGTACCTATTGATTGGGAAGCCTCCAATGTTGCTTTTCTTAATTTCCTTTTCCCTTTTGAACTAAGGGAAGCCAAGGCTTTAGAGTTCTCAATCTTTGACAAGATAGCATGGGTATGTGGGATTATTATATCAAGTTCACCAAGATCTCTAAGTATGCTCCTTCATTAGTTGTCGATCCACATTCCCGAATAAGTCAATTCATAACAAGGCTGTCCAACTTGGTTGCCAAGGAATACTGTATTGCTATGGTTGTTAAATAAATGGACATATCTCAATTTATAACTTTTGTCAAAAAAATTAATGGAGAGAAACTCAAAGAGATGGGAATGGTAGATTCTAAGAGAGCCCGGTATGAAGGTAGGTTATCAAATTCTAGGACCGATGGTCGTTGTGGCCATTCTTAACAAGGCCAAGGTTCGGGAAAGAAGTTTGTGAATTATAGTATGCAATAACCTAAGGCTCAAGGAGGAGGTGTGAATACTAGTAACCCTTCTTATCCTAAGTGTGCAAAGTGTGGGTAAAATCATGGAGGGAGATATGTGATGGGAACAGGTACTTGCTACGCATGTGGGAAGATGGGCCATAAGCAATCCGAGTGCCTTATTATCACGACCCAAACCCGTAGGCCACGACTGGGGTCCGACCTGGACCCTCTTATGCGTATTTATCAGCTACACTTAAGTTGAACCGTGTGTGAGGTGATACTATACACAAAAACCTCAATAGTTTAAAACTTTTTCATGTACCTATAGCCTCTTTCATTCGTATCATATCATGAAAGGGCACGAGCCGAAGAGACTACAATAACATAAACACATTTACAACATGACGTATAGGAACAGTCGAAACAAACTTATAAACAACCCACATATACATATGTCTACAGACCTCTAAAAATAGTAACAACAACATATGGCGGGACAGGGCCCCTACCGTACCCCTAAATTTACAAATATATACGTTAAGTGACCAGTATCAAAAATTAGGCTCCAGAACAGTGAAGCACTTCCGACATAGCCAAGAGGAACTCCTAAGCTGATGGATCTCCAGAATGAACATCTATACCTGCAGTCATGAAATGCAGCCCCCCGGACAAAAAGGGGGTCAGTACGATATATGTACTGAGTATGTAAAGCATAACACATCGTAATTGAGACCATAACTGAAATAGGGATGCAGGGGACAAGTATAACAATTAACAACTTACTGTACCTGCACCTTAGGACACGTAATCCTATACATCATCATATACTGTGCCCGGCCCTCTAGTGAACTCGGTGTTATAATCATATTCTCATATTCACATATCATCGTATCATCACGCATTTCATTTCATCATATCATCGTATACGGTATCATATCATTGTATACGGTATCATATCATCGTATACAGTATCATATCCTCATACATGGTATAACCTTATCACGCATGTCATCGTATTACACCCGGTTTACTGCGAGGCTCGGGGTCACAATGTATCACTCTAATCTCATATGCATGCCTACATAAAGTATCTGGCCCTTTAGTAAGGGACTCGGTGAGTGGAGTGGTGTACGTCTATAGCGTACCATTATAATATACATACGTACCCAGCCCTATAAGGAGGGACTCAGTGTTCCTTCCTTATTTCACCATATATACTATCACATTACAGCCGGTCCGGGACTCAGTGAATAATCATATCGTCATAACATATAACATATATCACACCTCACGTACGACATCGTCTCCTCGTGCGTGGAACTATACACATCCAGCCTAGGACACGATGAAAAAAGTAGTAAAACTATGCATTATAATGTTCCCGGCCCATCGTGGGACTCGAGGAAGGATGGGTTATAGTATGCACGAGAAGAGTAGTGAGAAACCATATGCAACTAAGTGATTATTTGAGACTCGATGAAATAGTCAAGTGAACCGTCACTTGAAGACCAGGAAGGTACTTATCCGAAGTGCCCTTTAGATGTCATTAGGGCTTACATCATTTGGGGCTTCAGGAATCACAGACATGAATCAAGACAATGCCATGCAGTTTATATAATGAGATATATAGTTATGCAGTCAGAGACACAATTATGCAATCAGAGACACAGTTATGAAATCAGAGACACAGTTATGAAATCAGAGACATAGTTATGAAATCAGAGACATTGATCATTTCAGAGCCTTCAAGAAAGGTAGCTTGTATCTCCACTTACTATTCACTATATAGAAGGCTCGAGAATAATAGTTTGGCTACTTTCAGACTCTAAATGGTCAAAAGTGACTACAAGTCACGAGTTACTCTCAGGGATCATAAATGGAATTACCTTTAAACCCATATCATATATCGTTTTACTTAAAATTAAGTCATTCTAAAGGAAAGAAGAGATAGCTTTACATGTACTAGTTTTCATCAAATAGAAGACTTAAAGGCAATGACTCAGTTATTACAGTAGTTCTAATATCAAGAAGTAAATGAGAGTCTCGACTCATACTCAGGTCTTTACGAATGGATTGAATCCCAAATGTCATATACATATCATTTATATCTTACATCTAAGACATGCCAAAAGAAAAGAAGAATAGCTCTACATACTTATTCCAAAAATGCGCCAAAAGAAAGCTTCACATACCTTGTCTGAGTTATTCCTTATCCTGTTCGCCTCGTCGTCCTTTGAACCTATCCAACAGGACAGTAATATGAATATCAACTCTTCTTAACTTTCCAGCATCTTAGGTTACACCTCAGTATTAATGGAATCTATTTCCTTAGTCGTTTCCTCGACTAGTTCTTTAGTTTGTTAAGGCGTTAACGAAAATTGGGCAGAAACTCCCCTATAATGTGCCCTATCCGAATTTCCAATTAGGTCCCTAAGACCTACAGCCAACAAACAACAAAAACCTGCAGTAATTCAAACAAACAATATATAACATAAACTCCAAACGACATAATAAAAAATACGATATCACAATAGGGCATCTAGCCTTTATTTTGTAACGCCTTTAATTATACGCAATGAAGGGTCAAGTGGCTTAAAAAATAATCACCCTAAACCAAATTAGAACATATTTAGGCCCTGCAACAACATATCACACCCCTGCAGCAGCAACTCACAAGAACAATGCCTTACTTCGACGATAATTCGACTATAACGACTACAATTTAGCTTATTTCGAATGCCAAACTTTTCAAACCTTTTACCCAACTTCCAGCAGACCACAAGGTGTGTAATACACCCTATAATAACATCATAAACTTCAAATTAGAGGGAAAGACCTTACCTTACCCGAAATTAGCCAAAACTAGCTAAAACTTGCTTCGAAAATTTTTTGCCGTGCTGAAACGGAGCGGACTGTTTTTGACACTTCTTCGCTGCCCCAAATTAAAATTTTATGTTATTAAACATCATTATACATATGAGGGACACTTCAAATAGTTAATTCATAGAACGAAACCCGGAAGCTTACCCCAAAAGGGCCAAACCCGTAGCCCTCCTCTTTGCCCCTCTACGATTTTCTCTTCTTCTTTTCTTCCAAATTTCCAATCGTAAATCTGAATTTTTGATTCCATAAACATCATAAATCACATATATACATATCCACGTACTTAGGGAAGACCGTTGATAATTAATTCACGGAAGAAAAGTGAAGAACTTACCTTAATTTCCTCCAATTTGTGGCTGCTCTTGTGAGCTCTCTTTCTCTCACGTTTCTCTCATTTACTTGGCTGATTTTTGGACTCCAAATGACTTAAGAGTCATTAACATACATATATAGGGTCCCTTAGGAAGTGACACATGTCATCCCCTAAGGGTGACACGTGTCAAGCCCTTATTGGGCCACGGATCCACCCTTTCAAGGAGGGGCTACCACGTGGCAGTGGGGCCCACATACCCCAAGAAGGTGGGTCACCTTCTTTCTTAGGTTCTTCCACGTGTCACCCTCCTATTGGATGCCCCGCGTAATTTGTTTTCTCTTCCTCGTGAATTCGTAATCTCGTCTTATTTTAAGAGCCGATGTAATCTGTACTATGTAAGCTTGATATATCCTTAAACAACTTAAGTGTATAAGACTCTTAACTTAGGGGCTTACATAGGTAAATCAAGTCCTACGACTCATTTCATAGCCTCCAACTCTTTCCGGATTCGTATGACTCTATTTCCAACCTTCCTTCTCACGAGGTATCACAATCTTCTTTGCTTAGAGTTGTTTGATGTGTGTGGATAGTAAGAGTCTCATGGCTACTTTCAAGATAATTAGGGACACGTGTCAAGGTTCAAAAGTGTGGGGGTATAACATCCTTCCCCCCTTTAGAACATCCGTCCCTAAATGTTAAATAAACTTCCCTTAAGACTTTATACAGATCACAGGGAAATTCCTTTCTACTGGAATAACATACATTTTCATCCAAGTAATTAATATACGAGTTCCAGGACTGGGGGTTATCTGTAGACATCAGGAATAGGTATGGACACCTGTGTTTCATATCCTCTTTAACTTCCTGGTTATGGCTTCATGATTCTTATTCCACCACAGTACCTTGACGGAAGTTATGTTCTTAGTTCGCAACCCATTTAATCTGCTGATACCGGATGGAAATAGGTTGCCTCTCGTATGATAACTCCCTGTTACGTGGACTTCCTCCACGGGAAATATTCTGGGAGTGTCATTTACGTTCTTGCAGAGCATTAATCTGTGAAACCTAAGTGTATTGCTTCAAACCGGATGATAAGTCCTACTCATAGGCAGCTTTATCCATTCTACATATGAACTGAGAAGGATCAATGTATCCCCTTCCTGCCGACTCTAGGCTTCTAATTGATAGCTTGTCCTGGACTAAGCTTTACTTCATCAATAATTTACTAGATCCCCTCTGGGCCTATCCATTAATCGAAGGGCAAAATACTGTACTAAGATTCACCTGTGTTCCCAATCCTTACCGAAATGATCTCCAGCGATTAGCCATACGTTGAACTTCTCCGTCCAAGATAATAGATGTGGAAACCCCATGAAATCTTATTGTTTCCTTGTTATGTCATCTCGTATAACCCTTAGCTTAATATATCTTCCTAATTGGAAGAAAATGGGTTAATTTTGTCAGCTTATCTACCATAACCCATATGAACTTATACTTCCGTAAAGTGCGAGGTCAGCCTGCACTATAACCTACATTAACCGCCTTTCATTTTCGAATTAGGATTCCCATACCCCGTAACAAGCTATCAAGCCTTTGATGCTCCTCTTCGTTTAAGCCATTATACAACTCCTCTTAATTCAACTTGTAACCCCTTAGGTATGCTATCTTGTTCTTTTACTCAGATCTTCCTTCCAGTTTTATTACCACACATTATACTGTAACTCTTGTACAAATGTGTGTAGGTACGTAGAGCCATTCAGAAAATGCTTTAGTGTCTCTATACTAGCGGCTTACCTACTTCGGTCGAGGTGAGGGCTCCGCTAGGGCTTTTGTCCTTGATAGCGATTATATCTTAACAGTTCTGTCTCAAACCATCTTACACTTTTCTTTAATAGATTCTAAGTATGGAAATCACATTGCTATTACTGACTTCCTTTTATCGAATAATCATTTGACCTCGCTCTTGGTATGCCAATGTTCGTAAGCTGCACAACTATTCTTGTGCTATTTTCACGAAGTGCATTGTATTTTAGTCATAATCTTTTCTGCTTTTGGCTTACTCTATTCTATATGTGTCATTGTACTAATACGCCCTTATAATCTCTTTTTTTCATACTTGTTTCATTCTCTTTCTCACTTCCCAAGGGGTCACCCATCCCAGTGCTACTCTCATCCGAGCACGCTTAACTTCGGAGTTTTGACGGAATCCGATGCATCAGTGCGGGTATGATCACGTCCATCCCTTATGGGGTCTCGTTTGAAGTTTAAGCGTTCCTATTTACATACGATAGCGTCAGTCAATTTTCTTTTATGCTTGTACTTCTCTTGTCCACTTCCCTCCTTTTAGGGTGTACCCACGTCATCCTCTGTTTATTTTCATCCATTCACACGTGAATGATTCCACTCCAACATATTTAACGTGCTGCACCATATCTACATTTTTTGTTTAATCATCCATACGTTAGGTTGCCTTTATAGGAACCCTAGCATAACTATAGGGTGCTTTAGTATTGGTAATATACTGTATAAAACCTCATCTAATGGTTGATACTCGAGTAATATCCGTAAAGTAGCAATGTATTCCAAGCCACATTCCATTCATCCCAATCAGTAATTAGCTCATGCTCACCCTTGGTTCAAATCCTCCACTCAGGAGTACTCATACTTTAGCGATTCGCGTTTCAAGCTCTGTCATTATACTAAACTTATTCCCTTGGATAGCTCTTATTCCTCTAATAACTTAGTAATGCAGCAGTTGTTCTGCGAATCGATGTTCCCTTTCCTTGCAGGATCTCATTAATCGTCAAGGTGGAGTCACGTATACACAATACTTTTTTATGCCTCCTAAGCTTTCTTCTTTGTCGTGTTCTTAAGGCTTTCTTCTAATCCTCCTTAAAACCATATCAACTTTGTTGTAGTAGTGGCCTTGTCTTATCACCTTTTCATCGTACTATGCCTTCAGTTCGTAACTGTCTATTTCCCTTTTTGTTAGATACTCATACTTAATTAATCAAATCTATCTTGAGTGCCTCTATTAGAACTTCTCTATTCTCCTCCCAGTTCATATCCATTTTTGGTTGTGCGCAAGGAATTCCATATTACTCTTTATTTCTTTGCACTAGCTATCTTTTTCGTCACAACATAACCTTTACTCAACACTTTCCTTAGAGGACTTGATAAATCTTCCTTATTTGTTCCATAGCTTGCTTTTCCGTTTCACACCTATCTTTACATTCCATTCGCATGGACCATGTCATACCTTCTAGTTATTTCCTTACTGAGCTTTACTTCTTCTCATAACGGTTTTTGTTATGTTCACCTGGTACCCTGTTCGCATTCAATCCCATAATGTAACATAGCTTGACCTTCTTCACGATTCTTACTATGGGCTACTTACCTTTCCAAGTTAGTCTTATCCTTAATGTTTCATAAGCTATCTTATGAACACTTCACTTCCGTCATGCTTCTTTTTCCCTCGCACTCTTATCGTAATCATACTGTCACTTCTTTCAACTATAACTTGTCATAGTTTGTCCCTAAGTATCAATTCAAGAGATGCCTTACTATATCATTTTATCCCGATCTATCCGTCCTCTCTAAGTCATCTTCTTTGTCTTATAGCTCTTTTCCAACTTCGTTCTACTATATCAGTATCGACCTCCTAATTTCTATTGCCATTATTTCAGCAATTAACTCATTTCTCGAGGTCAGCCATACTTGTTTAGTCAAATCTCATCATTGTGGTGAGGACAACCTTTCAAGACATACTATAGCCCTATATCTCATTCTTTTTTTATTTCTACGAAAATTTGGGCAGAGTTTCCTCTGCATTTCTTACTATCCCAACACCTGCATACAGAAAATGCCAACAATGCCTCACAGGGCCAACATATATATATATTCACATCATATCATATCGCAGCCTCATAGGGCACACATCATATATATTCGTATCGTATTATATCGCAGTCACATAGGGCGCCTAATACTGACAGTCAATAGAGACATATATAACAAGGTGAAGCCTGGATCTATTAATACATATACATCCTGAGAGGAGATTAATAATATACCTGTAACTATATTTGAAGACACCTCCTGATCCTGTCCACTAGCCAAAGCATCAATGCGGTTCGACGAGTTCCTAGAACTAGAAGGTCTATCGCGGTCTCTACCATAGCCTGCTGAGGTATGAATATGCTGTCTTTTAGGGCATGTAGCCAACGAAGAAGGAACTCCAACAACTGATCCAATAGGTTGAGCTGCATCATTTAATTTTTTCCTGAATGGGCACTCTCTCACAAAATGGCCTTGACGGCCGTAGGCGAAACAAGCACTTGTAGTAAGACGATATTCCCCAAAATGAGTCTTGCTATAGTGAGGACACTGGGCAAAAGTGGCTTCGACTGACGTGAACCTTTGCTCATTGGTTAACCCGAAACCCTGGAGCTTTGACCGACTCCTAAATATCCCGTGTTATTGAATCTTCTAGCTGGGAACTGAAGAGGCACCCTCCAGGCTGGTTGGGTAGGGTATCGACTATACTGGTAAGGCTGTCTACCTTGAGACTCCCCCGAATCACCAGCCAACCTAGCCTTCTTATGCTGGCCTCTGCCGTAATCTTTATCGACTTGTCGCCCACTACATTGCCTCTTTATCCCCAGCCCATGCCTTTGAACCTACCCTGCCATTAATCTGGTCAATAATTGAACTGCATCCCTCATTGCCCTATCTTCTGGCCCTAGCTGTGGGGCTAAAGGCCTAGACACTGGGGTCTCAAGGGCTGCAGCTACTGCTGATCTAGGCTCCTCTAGGGGTGGCAGCATAGTAGAGCTCGCCGACTGGAGCATGATTCTCAACATAGGCTGGGCATGAGCCTTAATAACCCCCGGAGTCTGACGTGTTTCATCCGCTATTGATTTGCCCTTCTGAGCAACTGTCGCTTTCTTTGGAGGCATTGCTGCAAACATAATGGTACGTTAGTGAGGGATCATCCTACTAACATAGCTCTAACGCACGACCTTAGATCTGAAAGAAAGTAACATCCTAACTGTCCTGTAGCCTCCTGTCTAAAGATGTGGTGCACAATACACCGATAAACAAGACTCTACTAGACAAGGTCTGTAGACACTCCAAGGACAAACTGCTCTGATACCACTTCTTTCATGACCCAACCCCATAGGCCGCAATTGGGGTCTGACCTGGACCCTCTTATGCGTATTTATCAGCTACACTTAAGTTGAACCGTGTGTGAGGTAATACTATACACAAAAACCTCAATAGTTTAAAACTTTTTCATGTACCTATAGCCTCTTTCATTCGTATCATATCATGAAAGGGCACGCGCCGACGAGACTGCCATAACATAAACACATTTACAACATGACGTATAGGCACAGTCGAATCAAACTTATAAACAACCCACATTTACATTTGTCTACTGACCTCTAAGAATAGTAATAACAACATATGGCGGGACAGGGCCCCCGCCGTACCCCTGAATGTACAAATATATACGTTAAGTGACCAGTATCAAAAATTAGGCTCCAGAATAATGAAGTACTTTCGACTTAGCCGAGAGGAACTCCTAAGCTGATGGATCTCCAGAATGAACATCTGTACCTGCGGACATGAAACGCAGCCCCCCCGATAAAAGGGGGGTCAGTACGATATATGTACTGAGTATGTAAAGCATAACACATCATAATTGAGACCATAACTGAAATAGGGATGCAGGGGACAAGTATAACAATTAACAACTCACTGTACTTGCACCTTAGGACACGTAATCCTATACATCATCATATACTGTGCCTGACCCTCTAGTAAACTCGGTGTTATAATCATATTCTCATATTCACATATCATCATATCATCATGCATTTCATTTCATCATATCATCGTATACGGTATCATATAATCGTATATGGTATCATATCATCGTATACGGTATCATATCCTCGTACACGGTATAACCTTATCACGCATGTCATCGTATTACTCCCGGTTCACTGCGGGGATAAGGGTCACAATATATCACTCTAATCTCATATGCATGCCTACATAAAGTATCCGGCCCTTTAGTGAGGGACTCGGCGAGTGGAGTGGTGTAAATCTATAGCATACCATCATAATATACATACGTACTCGGCCCTATAAGGAAGGACTCAGTGTTCCTTCCTTATTTCGCCACATATACTATCACATTACAGCCGGCTCGGGACTCGGTGAATAATCGTATCATCATAACATATAACATATATCACACCTTACGTACGGCATCATCTCCTAGAGCGTGGAACTATACACATCCGGCCCGAGACGTAGTGAAAGAAGTAGTAAAACTGTGCACAATAACGTTTCCGGCCCATCGTGGGACTTGAGGAAGGATGGGTTACAGTATGCACGAGTAGAGTAGTGAGAAACCATATACAACTAAGTCATTGTTTGAGACTCGATGAAATAGTCAAGTGAACCGTCTCCTGAAGAATAGGAAGGTACTTATCCGAGTGACCTTTAGATGTCATTAGGGCTTACATCATTTGGGGCTTCAGGAATCACAGACATGCATCAAGACAATGCCACGCAGTTTATGCAATCAGAAATATAGTTATGCAGTTAGAGTCACAGTTATGAAATTAGAGACATAGTTATGAAATCAGAGACACAGTTATGAAATCAGAGACATTGATCATTTCAGAGCCTTCAAGAAAAGGATCTTGTATCTCCACTTACTATTCACTATATAGAAGGCTCGAGAATAATAGTTTGGCTACTTTCAGACTCTAAATGGTCAGAAGTGACTACAAGTCACGAGTTACTCTCAGGGCTCATAAATGGAATTACCTTTAAACCCATATCATATATCGTTTTACTTAAAATTAGGTCATTCTAAAGGAAAGAAGAGATAGGCTTTACATTACTAGTTTTCATCACATAAAAGACTTAAAGGCAATGACTCAGTTATTGCAGGAGTTCTAATATCAAGAAGTAAACGAGAGTCTCAACTCATACTCAGGGCTTTACGAATGGATTGAATCCCAAATGTCATATACATATCATTTATAGCTTATATCTAATACATTCCAAAAGAAAAGAAGAATAGCTCTACATACTTATTCCAAAAATGCGCCAAAAGAAAGAGTCACATACCTTGTCTGAGTTATTCCTTATCCTGTTCACCTCATCGTCCTTTGAACCTATCCAACAGGACAGTAATATGAATATCAACTCTTCTTAACTTTCCGGCATCTTAGGTTACACCTTAGTATTAATGGAATCTATTTCCTTAGTTGTTTCCTCGACTAGTTCTTTAGTTTATTAAGGCATTAACAAAAATTGGGCAACACCTCCCCTATAATGTGCCCTATCAGAATTTCCAATTAGTTCCCTAAGACCTACAGCCAACAAACAACAACAATCTATAGCAATTCACACCAACAATATATAACATAAACTCCAAACGACATAATCAAAAATATGATATCACAATAGGGCGTCTAGCCTTTATTTTGTAACGCCTTTAATTATACACAACGAGGGGTCAAGTGGCATACAAAATAAGCACCTTAACCCACATTAGAACATATTTAGGCCCTGCGACAACACATCACACCCCTGCACAGCATCAACTCACAAGAACAACGCCTTACTTCGGCGATAATTCGACTATAACGACTACGATTTAGCTATTTCGAACGCCAAACTTTTCAAACCTTTTACCCAACTTCCAGCAGACCACAAGGTGTTTAATACACCCTATAATAACATCATAAACTTCAAATTAGAGGGGAAGACCTTACCTTACCCGAAATTAGCCAAAACTAGCTAAAACTTGCTTCGAAAATTTTTTGCCGTGCTGAAACGGAGCGGACTGTTTTTGACACTTCTTCGCTGCCCCAAATTAAAATTTTATGTTATTAAACATCATTATACATATGAGGGACACTTCAAATAGTTAATTCATAGAACGAAACCCGGAAGCTTACCCCAAAAGGGCCAAACCCGTAGCCCTCCTCTTTGCCCCTCTACGATTTTCTCTTCTTCTTTTCTTCCAAATTTCCAATCGTAAATCTGAATTTTTGATTCCATAAACATCATAAATCACATATATACATATCCACGTACTTAGGGAAGACCGTGGATAATTAATTCACGGAAGAAAAGTGAAGAACTTACCTTAATTTCCTCCAATTTGTGGCTGCTCTTGTGAGCTCTCTTTCTCTCACGTTTCTCTCATTTACTTGGCTGATTTTTGGACTCCAAATGACTTAAGAGTCATTAACATACATATATAGGGTCCCTTAGTAAGTGACACATGTCATCCCCTAAGGGTGACACGTGTCAAGCCCTTATTGGGCCACGGATCCACCCTTTCCTTAGGGGGCTGCCATGTGGCAGTGGGGCCCACATACCCCAAGAAGGTGGGTCACCTTCTTTCTTAGGTTCTTCCACGTGTCACCCTCCTATTGGATGCCCCGCGTAATTTGTTTTCTCTTCCTCGTGAATTCGTAATCTCGTCTTATTTTAAGAGCCGATGTAATCCGTACTATGTAAGCTTGATATATCCTTAAACAACTTAAGTGTATAAGACTCTTAACTTAGGGGCTTACGTAGGTAAATCGAGTCCTACGACTCATTTCATAGCCTCCAACTCTTTCCGGATTCGTATGACTCTATTTCCAACCTTCCTTCTCACGAGGTATCACAATCTTCTTTGCTTAGAGTTGTTTGATGTGTGTGGATAGTAAGAGTCTCATGGCTACTTTCAAGATAATTAGGGACACGTGTCAAGGTTCAAAAGTGTGGGGGTATAACATCCTTCCCCCCTTTAGAACATCCGTCCCTAAATGTTAAATAAACTTCCCTTAAGACTTTATACAGATCACAGGGAAATTCCTTTCTACTGGAATAACATACATTTTCATCCAAGTAATTAATATACGAGTTCCAGGACTGGGGGTTATCTGTAGACATCAGGAATAGGTATGGACACCTGTGTTTCATATCCTCTTTAACTTCCTGGTTATGGCTTCATGATTCTTATTCCACCACAGTACCTTGACGGAAGTTATGTTCTTAGTTCGCAACCCATTTAATCTGCTGATACCGGATGGAAATAGGTTGCCTCTCGTATGATAACTCCCTGTTACGTGGACTTCCTCCACGGGAAATATTCTGGGAGTGTCATTTACGTTCTTGCAGAGCATTAATCTGTGAAACCTAAGTGTATTGCTTCAAACCGGATGATAAGTCCTACTCATAGGCAGCTTTATCCATTCTACATATGAACTGAGAAGGATCAATGTATCCCCTTCCTGCCGACTCTAGGCTTCTAATTGATAGCTTGTCCTGGACTAAGCTTTACTTCATCAATAATTTACTAGATCCCCTCTGGGCCTATCCATTAATCGAAGGGCAAAATACTGTACTAAGATTCACCTGTGTTCCCAATCCTTACCGAAATGATCTCCAGCGATTAGCCATACGTTGAACTTCTCCGTCCAAGATAATAGATGTGGAAACCCCATGAAATCTTATTGTTTCCTTGTTATGTCATCTCGTATAACCCTTAGCTTAATATATCTTCCTAATTGGAAGAAAATGGGTTAATTTTGTCAGCTTATCTACCATAACCCATATGAACTTATACTTCCGTAAAGTGCGAGGTCAGCCTGCACTATAACCTACATTAACCGCCTTTCATTTTCGAATTAGGATTCCCATACCCCGTAACAAGCTATCAAGCCTTTGATGCTCCTCTTCGTTTAAGCCATTATACAACTCCTCTTAATTCAACTTGTAACCCCTTAGGTATGCTATCTTGTTCTTTTACTCAGATCTTCCTTCCAGTTTTATTACCACACATTATACTGTAACTCTTGTACAAATGTGTGTAGGTACGTAGAGCCATTCAGAAAATGCTTTAGTGTCTCTATACTAGCGGCTTACCTACTTTGGTCGAGGTGAGGGCTCCGCTAGGGCTTTTGTCCTTGATAGCGATTATATCTTAACAGTTCTGTCTCAAACCATCTTACACTTTTCTTTAATAGATTCTAAGTATGGAAATCACATTGCTATTACTGACTTCCTTTTATCGAATAATCATTTGACCTCGCTCTTGGTATGCCAATGTTCGTAAGCTGCACAACTATTCTTGTGCCATTTTCACGAAGTGCATTGTATTTTAGTCATAATCTTTTCTGCTTTTGGCTTACTCTATTCTATATGTGTCATTGTACTAATATGCCCTTATAATCTCTTTTTGTCATACTTGTTTCATTCTCTTTCTCACTTCCCAAGGGGTCACCCATCCCAGTGCTACTCTCATCCGAGCACGCTTAACTTCGGAGTTTTGACGGAATCCGATGCATCAGTGCGGGTATGATCACGTCCATCCCTTATGGGGTCTCGTTTGAAGTTTAAGCGTTCCTATTTACATACGATAGCGTCAGTCAATTTTCTTTTATGCTTGTACTTCTCTTGTCCACTTCCCTCCTTTTAGGGTGTACCCACGTCATCCTCTGTTTATTTTCATCCATTCACACGTGAATGATTCCACTCCAACATATTTAACGTGCTGCACCATATCTACATTTTTTGTTTAATCATCCATACGTTAGGTTGCCTTTATAGGAACCCTAGCATAACCATAGGGTGCTTTAGTATTGGTAATATACTGTATAAAACCTCATCTAATGGTTGATACTCGAGTAATATCCGTAAAGTAGCAATGTATTCCAAGCCACATTCCATTCATCCCAATCAGTAATTAGCTCATGCTCACCCTTGGTTCAAATCCTCCACTCAGGAGTACTCATACTTTAGCGATTCGCGTTTCAAGCTCTGTCATTATACTAAACTTATTCCCTTGGATAGCTCTTATTCCTCTAATAACTTAGTAATGCAGCAGTTGTTCTGCGAATCGATGTTCCCTTTCCTTGCAGGATCTCATTAATCGTCAAGGTGGAGTCACGTATACACAATACTTTTTTATGCCTCCTAAGCTTTCTTCTTTGTCGTGTGCTTAAGGCTTACTTCTAATCCTCCTTAAAACCATATCAACTTTGTTGTAGTAGTTGCCTTGTCTTATCACCTTTTCATCGTACTATGCCTTCAGTTCGTAACTGTCTATTTCCCTTTTTGTTAGATACTCATACTTAATTAATCAAATCTATCTTGAGTGCCTCTATTAGAACTTCTCTATTCTCCTCCCAGTTCATATCCATTTTTGGTTGTGCGCAAGGAATTCCATATTACTCTTTATTTCTTTGCACTAGCTATCTTTTTCGTCACAACATAACCTTTACTCAACACTTTCCTTAGAGGACTTGATAAATCTTCCTTATTTGTTCCATAGCTTGCTTTTCCGTTTCACACCTATCTTTACATTCCATTCGCATGGACCATGTCATACCTTCTAGTTATTTCCTTACTGAGCTTTACTTCTTCTCATAACGGTTTTTGTTATGTTCACCTGGTACCCTGTTCGCATTCAATCCCATAATGTAACATAGCTTGACCTTCTTCACGATTCTTACTATGGGCTACTTACCTTTCCAAGTTAGTCTTATCCTTAATGTTTCATAAGCTATCTTATGAACACTTCACTTCCGTCATGCTTCTTTTTCCCTCGCACTCTTGTCGTAATCATACTGTCACTTCTTTCAACTATAACTTGTCATAGTTTGTCCCTAAGTATCAATTCAAGAGATGCCTTACTATATCATTTTATCCCGATCTATCCGTCCTCTCTAAGTCATCTTCTTTGTCTTATAGCTCTTTTCCAACTTCGTTCTACTATATCAGTATCGACCTCCTAATTTCTATTGCCATTATTTCAGCAATTAACTCATTTCTCGAGGTCAGCCATACTTGTTTAGTCAAATCTCATCATTGTGGTGAGGACAACCTTTCAAGACATACTATAGCCCTATATCTCATTCTTTTTTTATTTCTACGAAAATTTGGGCAGAGTTTCCTCTGCATTTCTTACTATCCCAACACCTGCATACAGAAAATGCCAACAATGCCTCACAGGGCCAACATATATATATATTCACATCATATCATATCGCAGCCTCATAGGGCACACATCATATATATTCGTATCGTATTATATCGCAGTCACATAGGGCGCCTAATACTGACAGTCAATAGAGACATATATAACAAGGTGAAGCCTGGATCTATTAATACATATACATCCTGAGAGGAGATTAATAATATACCTGTAACTATATTTGAAGACACCTCCTGATCCTGTCCACTAGCCAAAGCATCAATGCGGTTCGACGAGTTCCTAGAACTAGAAGGTCTATCGCGGTCTCTACCATAGCCTGCTGAGGTATGAATATGCTGTCTTTTAGGGCATGTAGCCAACGAAGAAGGAACTCCAACAACTGATCCAATAGGTTGAGCTGCATCATTTAATTTTTTCCTGAATGGGCACTCTCTCACAAAATGGCCTTGACGGCCGTAGGCGAAACAAGCACTTGTAGTAAGACGATATTCCCCAAAATGAGTCTTGCTATAGTGAGGACACTGGGCAAAAGTGGCTTCGACTGACGTGAACCTTTGCTCATTGGTTAACCCGAAACCCTGGAGCTTTGACCGACTCCTAAATATCCCGTGTTATTGAATCTTCTAGCTGGGAACTGAAGAGGCACCCTCCAGGCTGGTTGGGTAGGGTATCGACTATACTGGTAAGGCTGTCTACCTTGAGACTCCCCCGAATCACCAGCCAACCTAGCCTTCTTATGCTGGCCTCTGCCGTAATCTTTATCGACTTGTCGCCCACTACATTGCCTCTTTATCCCCAGCCCATGCCTTTGAACCTACCCTGCCATTAATCTGGTCAATAATTGAACTGCATCCCTCATTGCCCTATCTTCTGGCCCTAGCTGTGGGGCTAAAGGCCTAGACACTGGGGTCTCAAGGGCTGCAGCTACTGCTGATCTAGGCTCCTCTAGGGGTGGCAGCATAGTAGAGCTCGCCGACTGGAGCATGATTCTCAACATAGGCTGGGCATGAGCCTTAATAACCCCCGGAGTCTGACGTGTTTCATCCGCTATTGATTTGCCCTTCTGAGCAACTGTCGCTTTCTTTGGAGGCATTGCTGCAAACATAATGGTACGTTAGTGAGGGATCATCCTACTAACATAGCTCTAACGCACGACCTTAGATCTGAAAGAAAGTAACATCCTAACTGTCCTGTAGCCTCCTGTCTAAAGATGTGGTGCACAATACACCGATAAACAAGACTCTACTAGACAAGGTCTGTAGACACTCCAAGGACAAACTGCTCTGATACCACTTCTTTCATGACCCAACCCCATAGGCCGCAATTGGGGTCTGACCTGGACCCTCTTATGCGTATTTATCAGCTACACTTAAGTTGAACCGTGTGTGAGGTAATACTATACACAAAAACCTCAATAGTTTAAAACTTTTTCATGTACCTATAGCCTCTTTCATTCGTATCATATCATGAAAGGGCACGCGCCGACGAGACTGCCATAACATAAACACATTTACAACATGACGTATAGGCACAGTCGAATCAAACTTATAAACAACCCACATTTACATTTGTCTACTGACCTCTAAGAATAGTAATAACAACATATGGCGGGACAAGGCCCCCGCCGTACCCCTGAATGTACAAATATATACGTTAAGTGACCAGTATCAAAAATTAGGCTCCAGAATAATGAAGTACTTTCGACTTAGCCGAGAGGAACTCCTAAGCTGATGGATCTCCAGAATGAACATCTGTACCTGCGGACATGAAACGCAGCCCCCCCGATAAAAGGGGGGTCAGTACGATATATGTACTGAGTATGTAAAGCATAACACATCATAATTGAGACCATAACTGAAATAGGGATGCAGGGGACAAGTATAACAATTAACAACTCACTGTACTTGCACCTTAGGACACGTAATCCTATACATCATCATATACTGTGCCTGACCCTCTAGTAAACTCGGTGTTATAATCATATTCTCATATTCACATATCATCATATCATCATGCATTTCATTTCATCATATCATCGTATACGGTATCATATAATCGTATATGGTATCATATCATCGTATACGGTATCATATCCTCGTACACGGTATAACCTTATCACGCATGTCATCGTATTACTCCCGGTTCACTGCGGGGATAAGGGTCACAATATATCACTCTAATCTCATATGCATGCCTACATAAAGTATCCGGCCCTTTAGTGAGGGACTCGGCGAGTGGAGTGGTGTAAATCTATAGCATACCATCATAATATACATACGTACTCGGCCCTATAAGGAAGGACTCAGTGTTCCTTCCTTATTTCGCCACATATACTATCACATTACAGCCGGCTCGGGACTCGGTGAATAATCGTATCATCATAACATATAACATATATCACACCTTACGTACGGCATCATCTCCTAGAGCGTGGAACTATACACATCCGGCCCGAGACGTAGTGAAAGAAGTAGTAAAACTGTGCACAATAACGTTTCCGGCCCATCGTGGGACTTGAGGAAGGATGGGTTACAGTATGCACGAGTAGAGTAGTGAGAAACCATATACAACTAAGTCATTGTTTGAGACTCGATGAAATAGTCAAGTGAACCGTCTCCTGAAGAATAGGAAGGTACTTATCCGAGTGACCTTTAGATGTCATTAGGGCTTACATCATTTGGGGCTTCAGGAATCACAGACATGCATCAAGACAATGCCACGCAGTTTATGCAATCAGAAATATAGTTATGCAGTTAGAGTCACAGTTATGAAATTAGAGACATAGTTATGAAATCAGAGACACAGTTATGAAATCAGAGACATTGATCATTTCAGAGCCTTCAAGAAAAGGATCTTGTATCTCCACTTACTATTCACTATATAGAAGGCTCGAGAATAATAGTTTGGCTACTTTCAGACTCTAAATGGTCAGAAGTGACTACAAGTCACGAGTTACTCTCAGGGCTCATAAATGGAATTACCTTTAAACCCATATCATATATCGTTTTACTTAAAATTAGGTCATTCTAAAGGAAAGAAGAGATAGGCTTTACATTACTAGTTTTCATCACATAAAAGACTTAAAGGCAATGACTCAGTTATTGCAGGAGTTCTAATATCAAGAAGTAAACGAGAGTCTCAACTCATACTCAGGGCTTTACGAATGGATTGAATCCCAAATGTCATATACATATCATTTATAGCTTATATCTAATACATTCCAAAAGAAAAGAAGAATAGCTCTACATACTTATTCCAAAAATGCGCCAAAAGAAAGAGTCACATACCTTGTCTGAGTTATTCCTTATCCTGTTCACCTCATCGTCCTTTGAACCTATCCAACAGGACAGTAATATGAATATCAACTCTTCTTAACTTTCCGGCATCTTAGGTTACACCTTAGTATTAATGGAATCTATTTCCTTAGTTGTTTCCTCGACTAGTTCTTTAGTTTATTAAGGCATTAACAAAAATTGGGCAACACCTCCCCTATAATGTGCCCTATCAGAATTTCCAATTAGTTCCCTAAGACCTACAGCCAACAAACAACAACAATCTATAGCAATTCACACCAACAATATATAACATAAACTCCAAACGACATAATCAAAAATATGATATCACAATAGGGCGTCTAGCCTTTATTTTGTAACGCCTTTAATTATACACAACGAGGGGTCAAGTGGCATACAAAATAAGCACCTTAACCCACATTAGAACATATTTAGGCCCTGCGACAACACATCACACCCCTGCACAGCATCAACTCACAAGAACAACGCCTTACTTCGGCGATAATTCGACTATAACGACTACGATTTAGCTTATTTCGAACGCCAAACTTTTCAAACCTTTTACCCAACTTCCAGCAGACCACAAGGTGTTTAATACACCCTATAATAACATCATAAACTTCAAATTAGAGGGGAAGACCTTACCTTACCCGAAATTAGCCAAAACTAGCTAAAACTTGCTTCGAAAGTTTTTTGCCGTGCTGAAACGGAGCGGACTGTTTTTGACACTTCTTCGCTGCCCCAAATTAAAATTTTATGTTATTAAACATCATTATACATATGAGGGACACTTCAAATAGTTAATTCATAGAACGAAACCCGGAAGCTTACCCCAAAAGGGCCAAACCCGTAGCCCTCCTCTTTGCCCCTCTACGATTTTCTCTTCTTCTTTTCTTCCAAATTTCCAATCGTAAATCTGAATTTTTGATTCCATAAACATCATAAATCACATATATACATATCCACGTACTTAGGGAAGACCGTGGATAATTAATTCACGGAAGAAAAGTGAAGAACTTACCTTAATTTCCTCCAATTTGTGGCTGCTCTTGTGAGCTCTCTTTCTCTCACGTTTCTCTCATTTACTTGGCTGATTTTTGGACTCCAAATGACTTAAGAGTCATTAACATACATATATAGGGTCCCTTAGGAAGTGACACATGTCATCCCCTAAGGGTGACACGTGTCAAGCCCTTATTGGGCCACGGATCCACCCTTTCAAGGAGGGGCTGCCATGTGGCAGTGGGGCCCACATACCCCAAGAAGGTGGGTCACCTTCTTTCTTAGGTTCTTCCACGTGTCACCCTCCTATTGGATGCCCCGCGTAATTTGTTTTCTCTTCCTCGTGAATTCGTAATCTCGTCTTATTTTAAGAGCCGATGTAATCCGTACTATGTAAGCTTGATATATCCTTAAACAACTTAAGTGTATAAGACTCTTAACTTAGGGGCTTACGTAGGTAAATCGAGTCCTACGACTCATTTCATAGCCTCCAACTCTTTCCGGATTCGTATGACTCTATTTCCAACCTTCCTTCTCACGAGGTATCACAATCTTCTTTGCTTAGAGTTGTTTGATGTGTGTGGATAGTAAGAGTCTCATGGCTACTTTCAAGATAATTAGGGACACGTGTCAAGGTTCAAAAGTGTGGGGGTATAACATCCTTCCCCCCTTTAGAACATCCGTCCCTAAATGTTAAATAAACTTCCCTTAAGACTTTATACAGATCACAGGGAAATTCCTTTCTACTGGAATAACATACATTTTCATCCAAGTAATTAATATACGAGTTCCAGGACTGGGGGTTATCTGTAGACATCAGGAATAGGTATGGACACCTGTGTTTCATATCCTCTTTAACTTCCTGGTTATGGCTTCATGATTCTTATTCCACCACAGTACCTTGACGGAAGTTATGTTCTTAGTTCGCAACCCATTTAATCTGCTGATACCGGATGGAAATAGGTTGCCTCTCGTATGATAACTCCCTGTTACGTGGACTTCCTCCACGGGAAATATTCTGGGAGTGTCATTTACGTTCTTGCAGAGCATTAATCTGTGAAACCTAAGTGTATTGCTTCAAACCGGATGATAAGTCCTACTCATAGGCAGCTTTATCCATTCTACATATGAACTGAGAAGGATCAATGTATCCCCTTCCTGCCGACTCTAGGCTTCTAATTGATAGCTTGTCCTGGACTAAGCTTTACTTCATCAATAATTTACTAGATCCCCTCTGGGCCTATCCATTAATCGAAGGGCAAAATACTGTACTAAGATTCACCTGTGTTCCCAATCCTTACCGAAATGATCTCCAGCGATTAGCCATACGTTGAACTTCTCCGTCCAAGATAATAGATGTGGAAACCCCATGAAATCTTATTGTTTCCTTGTTATGTCATCTCGTATAACCCTTAGCTTAATATATCTTCCTAATTGGAAGAAAATGGGTTAATTTTGTCAGCTTATCTACCATAACCCATATGAACTTATACTTCCGTAAAGTGCGAGGTCAGCCTGCACTATAACCTACATTAACCGCCTTTCATTTTCGAATTAGGATTCCCATACCCCGTAACAAGCTATCAAGCCTTTGATGCTCCTCTTCGTTTAAGCCATTATACAACTCCTCTTAATTCAATTTGTAACCCCTTAGGTATGCTATCTTGTTCTTTTACTCAGATCTTCCTTCCAGTTTTATTACCACACATTATACTGTAACTCTTGTACAAATGTGTGTAGGTACGTAGAGCCATTCAGAAAATGCTTTAGTGTCTCTATACTAGCGGCTTACCTACTTTGGTCGAGGTGAGGGCTCCGCTAGGGCTTTTGTCCTTGATAGCGATTATATCTTAACAGTTCTGTCTCAAACCATCTTACACTTTTCTTTAATAGATTCTAAGTATGGAAATCACATTGCTATTACTGACTTCCTTTTATCGAATAATCATTTGACCTCGCTCTTGGTATGCCAATGTTCGTAAGCTGCACAACTATTCTTGTGCCATTTTCACGAAGTGCATTGTATTTTAGTCATAATCTTTTCTGCTTTTGGCTTACTCTATTCTATATGTGTCATTGTACTAATATGCCCTTATAATCTCTTTTTGTCATACTTGTTTCATTCTCTTTCTCACTTCCTAAGGGGTCACCCATCCCAGTGCTACTCTCATCCGAGCACGCTTAACTTCGGAGTTTTGACGGAATCCGATGCATCAGTGCGGGTATGATCACGTCCATCCCTTATGGGGTCTCGTTTGAAGTTTAAGCGTTCCTATTTACATACGATAGCGTCAGTCAATTTTCTTTTATGCTTGTACTTCTCTTGTCCACTTCCCTCCTTTTAGGGTGTACCCACGTCATCCTCTGTTTATTTTCATCCATTCACACGTGAATGATTCCACTCCAACATATTTAACGTGCTGCACCATATCTACATTTTTTGTTTAATCATCCATACGTTAGGTTGCCTTTATAGGAACCCTAGCATAACCATAGGGTGCTTTAGTATTGGTAATATACTGTATAAAACCTCATCTAATGGTTGATACTCGAGTAATATCCGTAAAGTAGCAATGTATTCCAAGCCACATTCCATTCATCCCAATCAGTAATTAGCTCATGCTCACCCTTGGTTCAAATCCTCCACTCAGGAGTACTCATACTTTAGCGATTCGCGTTTCAAGCTCTGTCATTATACTAAACTTATTCCCTTGGATAGCTCTTATTCCTCTAATAACTTAGTAATGCAGCAGTTGTTCTGCGAATCGATGTTCCCTTTCCTTGCAGGATCTCATTAATCGTCAAGGTGGAGTCACGTATACACAATACTTTTTTATGCCTCCTAAGCTTTCTTCTTTGTCGTGTGCTTAAGGCTTACTTCTAATCCTCCTTAAAACCATATCAACTTTGTTGTAGTAGTTGCCTTGTCTTATCACCTTTTCATCGTACTATGCCTTCAGTTCGTAACTGTCTATTTCCCTTTTTGTTAGATACTCATACTTAATTAATCAAATCTATCTTGAGTGCCTCTATTAGAACTTCTCTATTCTCCTCCCAGTTCATATCCATTTTTGGTTGTGCGCAAGGAATTCCATATTACTCTTTATTTCTTTGCACTAGCTATCTTTTTCGTCACAACATAACCTTTACTCAACACTTTCCTTAGAGGACTTGATAAATCTTCCTTATTTGTTCCATAGCTTGCTTTTCCGTTTCACACCTATCTTTACATTCCATTCGCATGGACCATGTCATACCTTCTAGTTATTTCCTTACTGAGCTTTACTTCTTCTCATAACGGTTTTTGTTATGTTCACCTGGTACCCTGTTCGCATTCAATCCCATAATGTAACATAGCTTGACCTTCTTCACGATTCTTACTATGGGCTACTTACCTTTCCAAGTTAGTCTTATCCTTAATGTTTCATAAGCTATCTTATGAACACTTCACTTCCGTCATGCTTCTTTTTCCCTCGCACTCTTGTCGTAATCATACTGTCACTTCTTTCAACTATAACTTGTCATAGTTTGTCCCTAAGTATCAATTCAAGAGATGCCTTACTATATCATTTTATCCCGATCTATCCGTCCTCTCTAAGTCATCTTCTTTGTCTTATAGCTCTTTTCCAACTTCGTTCTACTATATCAGTATCGACCTCCTAATTTCTATTGCCATTATTTCAGCAATTAACTCATTTCTCGAGGTCAGCCATACTTGTTTAGTCAAATCTCATCATTGTGGTGAGGACAACCTTTCAAGACATACTATAGCCCTATATCTCATTCTTTTTTTATTTCTACGAAAATTTGGGCAGAGTTTCCTCTGCATTTCTTACTATCCCAACACCTGCATACAGAAAATGCCAACAATGCCTCACAGGGCCAACATATATATATTCACATCATATCATATCGCAGCCTCATAGGGCACACATCATATATATTCGTATCGTATTATATCGCAGTCACATAGGGCGCCTAATACTGACAGTCAATAGAGACATATATAACAAGGTGAAGCCTGGATCTATTAATACATATACATCCTGAGAGGAGATTAATAATATACCTGTAACTATATTTGAAGACACCTCCTGATCCTGTCCACTAGCCAAAGCATCAATGCGGTTCGACGAGTTCCTAGAATTAGAAGGTCTATCGCGGTCTCTACCATAGCCTGCTGAGGTATGAATATGCTGTCTTTTAGGGCATGTAGCCAACGAAGAAGGAACTCCAACAACTGATCCAATAGGTTGAGCTACATCATTTAATTTTTTCCTGAATGGGCACTCTCTCACAAAATGGCCTTGACGGCCGTAGGCGAAACAAGCACTTGTAGTAAGACGATATTCCCCAAAATGAGTCTTGCTATAGTGAGGACACTGGGCAAAAGTGGCTTCGACTGACGTGAACCTTTGCTCATTGGTTAACCCGAAACCCTGGAGCTTTGACCGACTCCTAAATATCCCGTGTTATTGAATCTTCTAGCTGGGAACTGAAGAGGCACCCTCCAGGCTGGTTGGGTAGGGTATCGACTATACTGGTAAGGCTGTCTACCTTGAGACTCCCCCGAATCACCAGCCAACCTAGCCTTCTTATGCTGGCCTCTGCCGTAATCTTTATCGACTTGTCGCCCACTACATTGCCTCTTTATCCCCAGCCCATGCCTTTGAACCTACCCTGCCATTAATCTGGTCAATAATTGAACTGCATCCCTCATTGCCCTATCTTCTGGCCCTAGCTGTGGGGCTAAAGGCCTAGACACTGGGGTCTCAAGGGCTGCAGCTACTGCTGATCTAGGCTCCTCTAGGGGTGGCAGCATAGTAGAGCTCGCCGACTGGAGCATGATTCTCAACATAGGCTGGGCATGAGCCTTAATAACCCCCGGAGTCTGACGTGTTTCATCCGCTATTGATTTGCCCTTCTGAGCAACTATCGCTTTCTTTGGAGGCATTGCTGCAAACATAATGGTACGTTAGTGAGGGATCATCCTACTAACATAGCTCTAACGCACGACCTTAGATCTGAAAGAAAGTAACATCCTAACTGTCCTGTAGCCTCCTGTCTAAAGATGTGGTGCACAATACACCGATAAACAAGACTCTACTAGACACGGTCTGTAGACACTCCAAGGACAAACTGCTCTGATACCACTTCTTTCATGACCCAACCCCATAGGCCGCAATTGGGGTCTGACCTGGACCCTCTTATGCGTATTTATCAGCTACACTTAAGTTGAACCGTGTATGAGGTAATACTATACACAAAAACCTCAATAGTTTAAAACTTTTTCATGTACCTATAGCCTCTTTCATTCGTATCATATCATGAAAGGGCACGCGCCGACGAGACTGCCATAACATAAACACATTTACAACATGACGTATAGGCACAATCGAATCAAACTTATAAACAACCCACATTTACATTTGTCTACTGACCTCTAAGAATAGTAATAACAACATATGGCGGGACAGGGCCCCCGCCGTACCCCTGAATGTACAAATATATACGTTAAGTGACCAGTATCAAAAATTAGGCTCCAGAACAATGAAGTACTTTCGACTTAGCCGAGAGGAACTCCTAAGCTGATGGATCTCCAGAATGAACATCTGTACCTGTGGACATGAAACGCAGCCCCCCCGATAAAAGGGGGGTCAGTACGATATATGTACTGAGTATGTAAAGCATAACACATCATAATTGAGACCATAACTGAAATAGGGATGCAGGGGACAAGTATAACAATTAACAACTCACTGTACTTGCACCTTAGGACACGTAATCCTATACATCATCATATACTGTGCCTGACCCTCTAGTAAACTCGGTGTTATAATCATATTCTCATATTCACATATCATCATATCATCATGCATTTCATTTCATCATATCATCGTATACGGTATCATATAATCGTATATGGTATCATATCATCGTATACGGTATCATATCCTCGTACACGGTATAACCTTATCACGCATGTCATCGTATTACTCCCGGTTCACTGCGGGGATCAGGGTCACAATATATCACTCTAATCTCATATGCATGCCTACATAAAGTATCCGGCCCTTTAGTGAGGGACTCGGCGAGTGGAGTGGTGTAAATCTATAGCATACCATCATAATATACATACGTACCCGGCCCTATAAGGAAGGACTCAGTGTTCCTTCCTTATTTCGCCACATATACTATCACATTACAGCCGGCTCGGGACTCGGTGAATAATCGTATCATCATAACATATAACATATATCACACCTTACGTACGGCATCATCTCCTAGAGCGTGGAACTATACACATCCGGCCCGAGACGTAGTGAAAGAAGTAGTAAAACTGTGCACAATAACGTTTCCGGCCCATCGTGGGACTTGAGGAAGGATGGGTTACAGTATGCACGAGTAGAGTAGTGAGAAACCATATACAACTAAGTCATTGTTTGAGACTCGATGAAATAGTCAAGTGAACCGTCTCCTGAAGAATAGGAAGGTACTTATCCGAGTGCCCTTTAGATGTCATTAGGGCTTACATCATTTGGGGCTTCAGGAATCACAGACATGCATCAAGACAATGCCACGCAGTTTATGCAATCAGAAATATAGTTATGCAGTTAGAGTCACAGTTATGAAATTAGAGACATAGTTATGAAATCAGAGACACAGTTATGAAATCAGAGACATTGATCATTTCAGAGCCTTCAAGAAAAGGATCTTGTATCTCCACTTACTATTCACTATATAGAAGGCTCGAGAATAATAGTTTGGCTACTTTCAGACTCTAAATGGTCAGAAGTGACTACAAGTCACGAGTTACTCTCAGGGCTCATAAATGGAATTACCTTTAAACCCATATCATATATCGTTTTACTTAAAATTAGGTCATTCTAAAGGAAAGAAGAGATAGGCTTTACATTACTAGTTTTCATCACATAAAAGACTTAAAGGCAATGACTCAGTTATTGCAGGAGTTCTAATATCAAGAAGTAAACGAGAGTCTCGACTCATACTCAGGGCTTTACGAATGGATTGAATCCCAAATGTCATATACATATCATTTATAGCTTATATCTAATACATGCCAAAAGAAAAGAAGAATAGCTCTACATACTTATTCCAAAAATGCGCCAAAAGAAAGAGTCACATACCTTGTCTGAGTTATTCCTTATCCTGTTCACCTCATCGTCCTTTGAACCTATCCAACAGGACAGTAATATGAATATCAACTCTTCTTAACTTTCCGGCATCTTAGGTTACACCTTAGTATTAATGGAATCTATTTCCTTAGTTGTTTCCTCGACTAGTTCTTTAGTTTATTAAGGCATTAACAAAAATTGGGCAACACCTCCCCTATAATGTGCCCTATCAGAATTTCCAATTAGTTCCCTAAGACCTACAGCCAACAAACAACAACAATCTATAGCAATTCACACCAACAATATATAACATAAACTCCAAACGACATAATCAAAAATATGATATCACAATAGGGCGTCTAGCCTTTATTTTGTAACGCCTTTAATTATACACAACGAGGGGTCAAGTGGCATACAAAATAAGCACCTTAACCCACATTAGAACATATTTAGGCCCTGCGACAACACATCACACCCCTGCACAGCAGCAACTCACAAGAACAACGCCTTACTTCGGCGATAATTCGACTATAACGACTACGATTTAGCTTATTTCGAACGCCAAACTTTTCAAACCTTTTACCCAACTTCCAGCAGACCACAAGGTGTTTAATACACCCTATAATAACATCATAAACTTCAAATTAGAGGGGAAGACCTTACCTTACCCGAAATTAGCCAAAACTAGCTAAAACTTGCTTCGAAAATTTTTTGCCGTGCTGAAACGGAGCGGACTGTTTTTGACACTTCTTCGCTGCCCCAAATTAAAATTTTATGTTATTAAACATCATTATACATATTAGGGACACTTCAAATAGTTAATTCATAGAACGAAACCCGGAAGCTTACCCCAAAAGGGCCAAACCCGTAGCCCTCCTCTTTGCCCCTCTACGATTTTCTCTTCTTCTTTTCTTCCAAATTTCCAATCGTAAATCTGAATTTTTGATTCCATAAACATCATAAATCACATATATACATATCCACGTACTTAGGGAAGACCGTGGATAATTAATTCACGGAAGAAAAGTGAAGAACTTACCTTAATTTCCTCCAATTTGTGGCTGCTCTTGTGAGCTCTCTTTCTCTCACGTTTCTCTCATTTACTTGGCTGATTTTTGGACTCCAAATGACTTAAGAGTCATTAACATACATATATAGGGTCCCTTAGGAAGTGACACATGTCATCCCCTAAGGGTGACACGTGTCAAGCCCTTATTGGGCCACGGATCCACCCTTTCAAGGAGGGGCTGCCACGTGGCAGTGGGGCCCACATACCCCAAGAAGGTGGGTCACCTTCTTTCTTAGGTTCTTCCACGTGTCACCCTCCTATTGGATGCCCCGCGTAATTTGTTTTCTCTTCCTCGTGAATTCGTAATCTCGTCTTATTTTAAGAGCCGATGTAATCCGTACTATGTAAGCTTGATATATCCTTAAACAACTTAAGTGTATAAGACTCTTAACTTAGGGGCTTACGTAGGTAAATCGAGTCCTACGACTCATTTCATAGCCTCCAACTATTTCCGGATTCGTATGACTCTATTTCCAACCTTCCTTCTCACGAGGTATCACAATCTTCTTTGCTTAGAGTTGTTTGATGTGTGTGGATAGTAAGAGTCTCATGGCTACTTTCAAGATAATTAGGGACACGTGTCAAGGTTCAAAAGTGTGGGGTATAACACTTATGTTTCCAACAAGAGTAGAGAAAGTCGTCTACAAGGCCAAGTTGCTTAAGGAGGCCAAGTTCCACAAGGTTCCCAAGCTCAACCAAAGGGTGGTCAATGAAACAACCATTTCAATGCTCTTTATGTTAGGCAAGAGGTAGAGGAGATTCCCGATGTTGTTAGTTGTATGTTATGGGTCTTCCACTATGATGTTTATGCCTTGCTTGATCCGAGTGCAAATTTGTCTTTTGTTACTCCATATGTGGCTATGAGGTTTGATGTGTGCCCCAAAGTGTTGCTAGACACTTTTTTGGTATATACTCCCATAGGTGAGTAGGTTATGGCTAAAAGAGTTTATAAAAATTGTCCTATGTCAGTTTTGCATAAAATTATCCCTTGTGATCTCGTTGAACTAGACATGACCGATTTCAACATCATTCTTGGTATGGATTGGTTATATGTCTCTTATGCATCCATTGATTGTAGAACCCGTAGTGTCAAGTTTCAATTTATTAATAATCTTATTCTTGAATGAAAGGTCAATGAATCGGTGTTTTTAAGGGTCAATTCATCTCATGTCCTAAGACTCGAAAAATAATTTCCAAAGGGTGTATTTATCATTTAGTATGAGTTAGAGATGTTGATTCCGAAACTCCTACGCTTGAGTTGATCCCTATAGTTAATGAGTTTTCTAATGCATTTCCTGATGAATTTCCCAGTATTCCACCCAAAAGGGAAATAGACTTTGGTATAGATCTCCTACTCGATATGCAACCTATCTCTATTCCTCATTACCGAATGACTTCAACAGAACTGAAAGAGTTAAAAGATTAGTTGAAGGATTTGCTAGGTAAGGGTTTTATTAAATCGAGCATCTCTCCATGGGATGCTCCAGCCCTCTTTGTCAGAAAAAGGATGGTTTTCTTTGAATGTGTATAGATGGTCGGTTGTTGAACAAGGTCATAATTAAGAATAAGTATCCCATTCCACGGATTGATGGCTTTTTCAATTAGCTTCAAGGAGAAAGCTACTTTTCAAATATTGACCTGCAATCGAGTTATCATCAACTCCAAGTGAGAGAATGTGACATTCCAAAAATGGCATTTAGAACCTAGTATGATCTCTTTGAATTTTTGGTTATGTCGTTTGGACTAACGAATGCCCATGCAACTTTTATGGATTTGATGAATAGGGTTTTTAAGCAATACTAGAATATGTTCGTGATCGTGTTTATTAATGATATTTTGATTTATTTTTGAAGTGAGAAAGAGCATGCCAATCATGTACTGATTATGCTACAAATTCTCAAGGATCGTCAGTTGTATGCAAAGTTTAGCAAATATGAATTTTGGTTAAGGTCACTCGCTTTCCTTGGTCACATTTTTTCTGAAGAAAGAATTATGGTTGATCTAAAGAATACCAAGGTAGTTAAGAATTGGCCTAGACTATTGAGTCCATCTGATATTCGGAGTTTCTTGGGTTTGATCGGTTTTTATAGATAATTTGTGGAAGCTTTCTCTTCCATTACATCACCATTGATGACTTTGAATCAAAAGAAGGTGAAGTTCTAATGGTCCGAGGCATGTGAGAAAGGTTTCCAAGAGTTGAAGGATATACTTACCTATGCTCCGATGTTGACTTTACTGGAAGGTTCCGATGGGTTTGTTGTGTATTATGATGCTTAATGAGTTGGTCTAGGTTGTGTGCTGATGCAAATTGGCAAAGTGATAGCTTATGCTTCAAGGCAATTTAAGGAGCATGAGAAGAATTACCCTACTCATGATGTGTAGTTGTCGGCGGTGGTATTTTCTTTGAAGTTATGGACACACTACTTGTATGGTGTCCATGTAGACATTTTTATCAATCATAGGAGTTTGAAATATGTGTTCCCTCAAAAGGTCTTGAATCTTTGACAAAGGGCCTGAGCTGTTGAAGGACTATGACATGAATGTGCTATACTATTTGGGTAAGGCAAATATTATTGCCGACACTCTTAGAAGATTGTCTATGAACAGTGTTGCTCATATTGAGGATGAGAAGAAAGAGTTAGTTTGGGATGTGCATAAATTAGCCCATTTGGGTGATCGATTGGTTGATTCTAAGGTTGGTGGTGTCGTTGAGCAAAATGGTTCAAAATCATGTTTTGTGGCAGATGTGAAGGGAAAGCAAGATGGTGATCCTTATTTGGTTGAATTGAAGAAACAAATTGCCAAAAAAGCCATTGAGGCTTTCTCCCAAGGGGGAGATGCCGTTTTGAGATATCAAGGCCGATTGTGTGTTCAGAATGTTGATGGCTTGAAAAATATGATATTGACCAAAGATTATTGTTTGTGGTATTCTATTCATACCGATTCCACAAAGATGTATCGAGATTTGCGAGAAGTGTATTGGTGGAATGGCATGAAACGGGACATTAGAGAATTTATAGCTAAGTGTCCAAATTGTAAACAAGTGAAAGTAGAGCATTAAAAACCAAGAGATTTGGTTCAAGACATTAAGATTCTTACTTGGAGAAGGGAATCCTTGAATATAGATTTGATTATAGGTTTGCCTCGTACTTGAAGACAAAATGATTCCATTAGGTGATTATTGACTAAATGACTAAGTCGGCTCATTTTCTCCCAGTTAAGACTTTATATTCAGTTGAGGACTATGCTAGATTGTATATTCAAGAGTTGGTGAAGCTTCACGATGTTCCATTGTATATCATTTAGGATCGAGGTACTCAGTTTACATATGAATTTTGGAGATATTTCCAAAAAGGTCATGGTACCCAAGTGAAGCTTAGTATAATTTCTCACCCACAAATGGATGGTTAAGCTGAGCATACTCGAATTTGAAAAAGAGTCAGAAGAAATGGTTTGAGCCTCTTATTTTGATTTCTCGAAATGGTTAGGCTGAGCATACTATTCATACATTAGAGGATATATTTAGAGCATGTGTGATTGATTTTAAGGAAAGTTGGGATGATCATTTGTCATTAATAGAGTTTTCTTATACTAATAGTTATAACTCAAGCATTTAAATGGCTCCATTTGAGGCATTGTAGATCCCCTATTGGTTGTTTTGAGGTATGTAAAGTTGCTTTGATAGGACTTGAGTTGGTCTTTGAGGCTATGGAGAAGGTTAGACTCATTAGAGAAAGATTGAAGACAGCCCAAAGTCGACCAAGTCCTATACGGATGTGAGAGTGAGGGAGCTTGAATTTGAGGTTAATGATTGCGTTTCCTTGAAAATTTCACACATAAAGGGCGTGATGTATTTTGGTAAGAAAGAGAAACTAAGTCCCCGCTATGTTTGCTCATATCAGATTATAAGGTAAAGTGGCTTATGAGTTGGATTTGCCTTCAGATTTGGCATAGGTGCATCCAATGTTCCATGTGTCATTATTGATGAAGTTTGTTGGTGATCCTAGCTCTATTGTGCCATGGAATAGTATTGAGGTTAAAAAGAGTCTTTCTTATGAAGAGGTTCCGATTTAAATCTTGGACCGGCTAGTTAGAAAGTCGAGAAATGAAGAAATAGCTTTAGTTAAAGTGTTATAGAGGAATCAAGAGGTTGAGGGTGCTACTTCAGAAGCCGAAGGTGATATGATGTCCTGATATCCTAATCTTTTTCCTTCTATGCCTAGTTGAGGTATTTAGTTCCTTCATGATCAAACCATCCCAAATCATGTGCTTCAGTTATTATCATGGTTTCATATGCATTCATGATCATGACATGAGTTTTAAAGTCATGTTTTTGCTTGAGATTAAAGATTTCATGTTTTCATGCATTATAGAGATGTTTTGCATTCATATTGGATTGTTATGTTCCTTTCCTATTCAGTTTATGTTAGGTTGAGACCCATCCGAGGACAAATGTTCCCAAAGGGGAGATATTGTAAAACCCAAAAGTTAGAAAGTTGAAAAACGAAGAACCAAAGATGAAATACCAAAAAAATACATATTTTAGCATTGGTGATGACCATGAAGGCCATCACGGGCCCTGGTACACACCACGCCTCATGGTGAGCCACCGTGCTGGTGGTTCTAAAACTCAGACCTGCAGGATAGGGACTACAAAAAGGGACCACAGTTCGTGATGCCCTCCATGGTGACCCCTCCCCTGAGACCTTAGAAAATGATCCCAAGGCAAGGACCATGCCTCACCACCATGGGCCGAGTAGCCCTTCACGGACCATGGTGGGTTCTATGGTGGTCTCTCATATAGGACACCCTGTAGGTCCGGCACCACGTCCATGGTTCACGGCCCGTGATGACCTCCACAAACATTGAAGGTCTCCATGGAGGAAGTCTTGAAATTCTTCCTCGGCAACCCCAGGATTTCAAGCCCAAGTCTACCATCAAAGACACCACCACAGGCCGTGATGAGCATCACAGACCATGATGGGTCCTCCTTGGTGATTCCCAGTTCTAGTTAAATGAAGGGTAATTCGGTCATTTCCATATTCTTTCAATAATATTTTTGGACATTTTTGGGAATAGATTCATTATGTAATTGTCCTAAATACTCCTAAGTGTATTCTTTTCCCTCATTAATTCACAAACTTTCATGACCTGATTTCTCAAGTCATGATGACACCTACTATCAACCCACCAGTAGGTAAGCCTAACCCCACAGTCCAAAACAATAGGCAACGGACTATCACAAGAGGATGAAAAGAATTGAATAATAATAATAACAAAAGAATAACAAGAAAAATATAAAAAGATAACCCCCAAGACCTGGTATCAGTCAGTAGTCGAGCTATTAGGCTAAATAAGGAAGTACAAGGTTTATATATATACAATAATAGTAATAATAATATACACTATCTCCGAATAAAAAATAAAGACTAGTCCAATCCAAAATAGAAGGACCTAAGTAACTCTGAATGCCAAGAGCTCACCCAACTCTCCAAAATCCAATAACTGCTCTGCACAATATCCAAATCAATGGTGAAAACCCATACTATGATTTGAGGGTGCAGAAGGGTAGTATGAGTATCAATAAGTAGCACTCAAGAGTATATATCACAAGTAAGAAAAAAAGAATAATACGGAATCCTGCAATAAAAACTATCAGATATAAGAAAGAGGGAGATAGAAAGCAAGCAAGGAAACCAAGGATGTACCCGGTGGTGCCAACCCAAGACCTAAACATGACGACATACAAAAAAAGGGGGAACAACTAATTTACAACCTACTAACAGCAGTAAACACAGATATCACATAAAGACCAAAAGGACCCTATAGACTATATCCCTGAACAAATGTTAGATAAAAAAAATAAGGGCAGTAACTACCTTCAAACAAGAGACCACCCTTTATACCGCCATAATCCCTCCAATAGTAAGACAATACTTCCCGAGCCTTTATGTGCCCAGGAAGTTCACACACAAACAGGTAAACCCGCACGGTGTTCCAAACTACTGACACGTATAAACAACTATGTTGGTGATAGAAAATGCATATATGAATGAAAGTCATGCAATAAATCCAGTAATATCATTATGCCAAGTGCCTAATGCCAAGATATATACACCTACTTCCAATTGGGGGCTTGAGAACTCCCTTATATACTTGTTTTGTCACGACCCAACCCCATAGGCCATGATAGGTGCTCGAAGTGGGAACTCGCGTATATCCTTGCTATCTGTAAGTAAATTTGTCCCCTATTTAAGTTATAGCACATCAACATACAGGATAATATATAAGCCGACGAGGCTTATCATAGGCACTACTATACATACATGCATATACAACCCATGCAAAATGCACATACATGTACACAAACCTCTAAGAGTAAGAATAGTAACATACGGAAGGAAAAGACCCCCACCGTACTAGTGAAGAAATAGATATATACATCGAGGGTTAATACCAAAACTAGGCTCCGACACAATGGAGCATTTCTGAACTGTTGAGTGAAACTCCAACGCTGATGGATCCCCAAAGTAGTATCGTACCTATGGGCATGAATGCAGCCCCCCCCGAGAAAGAGGGGGTCAGTATGACATATGTACTGAGTATGTAAATCATAGACATCATAAGGAAATTACAGTTGGCGTAGGGATGCAGGGATAAGTATAACATTTAACCATTTACCGTGCTCGCATTGTATAAAAGAAAGTCATACATATTACCATCACGTACTGTGCTTGGCCTTTTTTGGGGACTCGGTGTACCATCTACATCATTTATTCATAATATGCACATATATATTATTAGCGCTGTGTAATATACAGCCCGATCCATGTATATAGTAAGTAAATGCCAAGGAACATACGGCTCGATCCACATATCATATTATAATGCCGAGGAACGATGGCTCGATCCACATATCTTATAGTAATGTCGATAAATATTTAGTCCGATCCACATATCATATAGTAATACCGAGGAATGTTCGGTCTGATCCACATATCATATATCGTACCCAGCCCTTTATGGGACTTGGTTTCATCATATCGTCATATACCGTACCCGACCCTTTATGGGACTCGGTGTCATTATATCATCATATACCGTACCCGACCCTTAATGGGACTCGGTGTCATAATTATCATATACCATACCCGGCCCTTTATGGAACTTTGTGAAAGATGTATTACAGTATACACGAATCAAGTAGTGAGTAACCATATACAATCTAAATTATTATCAGAGACTCAACAATGTAAGAAGATTAAGCTATTGTCCGAGGACCAGAATAGTAGTGTAGCTATTGCGAGTGCCTTCTAAATGCCATTAAGGCCTATATCACTTAGGATCTCGGGGACCCTAGACATGTACTAAAGTAATACTAATAGTTTATTGAATCAGGAATACCCATCGTCACATAGTCCTTAGGACTAGGAGCTTATGCTTCCAGTACTTCTCAATCTTTGGAGTTCAAGGAAGGTAGTTCAACTTACTACAAGAGTTTTACATTTAGAAGTGAATAAGAGATATGGATTACATTTAGGACTTAAAAGTGGAGTTACCCTAGAGCTCGTATCACATTTTACTTATAATTAGGACATGCCAAAGAAAGAGAAAGAATAAGCTTTACCTAGTCTCTACCTTTCCTCAAGGAGTTATCATTACATATATCGTACCCGGCCAGTTATGGGCTCGGTATCATAATCTTATTATTGCATTACCTTACCATCATAGCACCATACTTATGTCAAAGACATATCAAGAGAAAATAAGGGTAGCTCTACGTACTTATGTCAAACATGCCAAGAGAAAGTAGATATCTTCACATACTTACTACTCTCCATCATATAGAAGCCTTGAGAGGCAAGAACTCAACTAGTATAGGAATTCTACCATCGAAAAGTGAATAAACCTTATGAGTCATACTTGGGGTTATATGAATGGAATTATCCCCATATTTCATATATCAATAACTTAAGGCTAAGACATGCCAAAAGAAAGAAAGGGTAAGATGAACCTACTTATGCCAAAGAAATGACAAGAGAAGAAAGGGCTTCATACTTATGCCAAGGACATGACAAGAGAAAGCTTCAAATACCTTTTTCGGGATTAATTAAAATCTGACTTGCCTTGATACCTACTTAACCTATTTGAAATGAAAGTAATACTAATATTAATAGACTTTCAATTTCCAATATCCCACTCTACAACAAAGTACTAATAAGAGTCATTTCCTTATCCATTACCCTCGACTAGTTTGTTACTAGTTCCGATGCTACTGCAAATCGGGCAGCATTCCCCTGTAACCTTAACATCCCTGAGGTTTCAAATCGGCCACAGTGTAAAAAACCATACCAACAATAGAAAGCAACATATATACAAGTAAACCACCTCAACATTACACAATACAACTCCAAACAACTAGCTTAAAACTACGATACAAAAATAGAGTTTTTAATCTTTATTTCACAAAATCTTTAACCATACCAAATGGAGAATCCTGTGGATGAAATCAGTAGAACCCACACCCTTTTTAAAATACTTTAAATCCCTAAAACACACAACCCAACCAGCTTCACCCGCAGCAACACAACGATAACCCACTACTAGACTTTGATTTAGCTATAACAACTTCAATTAAGTTTGTTTCTAACGTCAATCATCCTTATAAAAATTTTCCTCTTCCAACCTTATTTAAGACATGTAATATACCTAATAATAACATCATAAACTCCTATTTGAAAGGGAATCCCTTACCTTGCCTGAAACTTGTTAAACTCGTCGAAACTTGCCTCAGAAGTTCCTTTAGCGCGCCTACAACTTTGTGGCTGCTTGATAACGTTTTGGTTCTACTAAAAACAATAAATTTTCATTAATAATACCTTCATAACATCATGTTACACCCTAGATAATTAATTCATGAAGCAAAATCAAAGAACTCATATTTTTTTCCTTCTAAAACTGTGGCTCTCTCCCTCTCTAGTTTCTTCTCTTCTCTTCTTTCTTGTTCTTAAGTTTTGTATAGGAATATAGAACTTAATGAGTAATAATATATGTATATATATTGTCTACTTTAGGGGGGGACACATGTCAAGCCCTCTTTGGGACAACACCTTCCTTCCTCCAATCACGAGCTTCTACGTGGCATGTGGGAGGGGCACCCCCTTTGCTCCATCTTTTGCCATGTGGAACTCCCAGCTTCTTCTATATGGCACTCTCCCATGCTTCCACGTGGTACATTCTTTTCCCCTCATGGGTTCGTAATCTCGTCTTCCTTTACGAACCTATGTAATCCGTACTACGTAAGCTTGGTATGTACTCCACTAGCTTAAGTATATAAGATTTCCAATTTGGAAGCTTACGAAAATAAGTCGTGTCCTACAACTCATTATTCGGTATCCAACTTCTTCCGAATTCTTATAATTCTATTTCCAATCTTCTCTACATGGGGTATCGCATTCTCCTTTCCTTAGAGATATTTGATAGCATTATAGATTATCCATCTCACATGGTAACTCTTAAGAAGCTTAAGAGTTCTTAAGAAGGCTTAAGAAGCTTTAAGAAGCTTTAAGAAACTTTAGGAAACCTTAAGAAACTTAGGAGGCTTACAATCCTTCCAAGAACTTAAGAGCCTTTCAAGAAACTTAAGAATGAATTCCAAAGTACAAAAGTATGGGGTGTAACATCCTTCTCCCCTTTAGGAAATTCGTCCTCGAATGTGAACCAAAACCTTCCTTAATATCTTATATAGATTATATGGAAACCTTTCTATTGCAATAACACATACTTTCATCAAGCTATCACGATCAGAGTACCAAAGGTTGGGATTACCTATAGTGTAAGGAGTAGGTACGGATACTTGTGTTTCATTTCCTCCTCCGCTTCCCAGGTCATCTCTTCACGATTTTTATTTTTCCACAATACCTTGATAGAAGCTATGTCCTTAGTTCACAATCTTCTACTTCACCAACCAAGGATGGCGATAGGTTTCTTCTCGTAGGATAACTCCTCTGTGACCTGGATACCCTCTACGGGATATACCCGGTTAGATTACCAACATACTTGCAAAGCATTAATACATAGAAGACTGGATGTACCCTTCCCATTTCACTGGTAAGTCCAGCTCGTAGGCAACCTTGCCTATTCGGCAGAGGATCTGATAAGGTCAATGTATCTGGGACTATGGTACCCTTTCCTTTTGGATCTCATTACTTTGTCTGTGGGGGGGTACTTTCGGAAATTCCCAATCATTAAATTGAAACTCTAGAAGTCGACGTCGATTACCTACATATGACTTCTATCAATTCTGAGCTGCTAACACTCTCTCCTGAATAAGCTTCACCTTCTTGACGGCTTATTAGAGCACGCTTGGGCTCATTAGTCACATTTTACCAACATCAACCCACCAATTGACGACCTACTCTTTTTGCCATACCAAGTCTCTTTTGGGGCTATCTGGAGACAAGAATGATAGTTGATGTAGTAAATACTCTTGACAGGTAGTAGGCAATTATCCAAGCTACCTTTGGAGTCAACCGTATAGGCTCGGAACACCTCTTCTAACATTTAGCTAGTAAGCTTAGTTTATCCTTTGGTCTGAGGGTACAATGGTGTACGGAGACCTATCTGTCATCCCAATCGCTTCTTAGACTGATCTTCAGTGATTAATTGTAACTCGGGCTCCTTTTTCTAAGACAATAGCTATGGGAAATCCTTAAAGTCTCACCACCTTCTTAACCTATAATTTTACACAATCTCGATTGGACAGGTAGTCCTTGATTGAAGGAACATGGGCCGGTATTGTTAATCTGCAGATAACATTCCATATAGAATTATCTATCCAAGAAGTGCAAAGTAAGTCTTGTAGCCAAGGTCGTATTGTGGAATCTTTGACCTCGTTTATTACTTCTTGCCTTATTTAGATGACATCAACTGGTACCCTCGCCTTTTGGGTTTTGCTTTTTGCCCATCAGAGTTGGCTACCAAGTTGTGCTGAAGTCCCCTCACACAATGACCTAGATAGCCATTCCGTGGTTTGGCTTATCATTAACTCGTATTATGTTGAAGAACTGTGGCATACGAGTGCGTCATCTATTAGTAATCGGCTAATCCTACTTGTTTTTCTTAAACTCTTTTATAATTCCCTTATCATAACTTATAACACTCTAGGTACATAATCTCATATCGTTGCTTCATCGCTAGTTTGGATTCTCCTATCTCGTGCGATCATAACAGCACAAACGCACCAGATTCCACTAGAATTCCAAAGTTAAACATGCTTGGGCGGGAGTAGTACTAGGATGGGTGACCCCCCCGGGAAGTCCTTATATCATATTCCATTGCCATCCTTGCAATAATGTGTAAAGGCACTCATCTTAGCGTCTTCTTGCTAGTCTTCACATTTCGCCTTGTCCTATCTTATTCTCTCTTACAACCGATGTTGGGGTAGATCTTTAATTCAACCATGGTTGTATACCTTTTGGCCATTTCATTTAACCTCTTTTCGTATTCCTCTATAACGTCTCTAAAATATCATAACTCTTTTTCATCATATACTTCTCCGCTTGGTCTTATACTGTGTATAACTATTCATAGGTTGCACAACTATTCTTATACCACTGGTATGAGGTAAATGCAGTCTTTTCATCTCAAGTCTATCTTTCTTTACATATCATCTTCATACTAGAACTTGCTCGCGCTAACGTGATTTTGTCCTTGTTATACCCCGTACTTTTGTGTATTGAAAGACTTTTGTACCTTGAGAGGTTTTGAGTTTCTTGAAAGGTTTTTAAGCTTCTTAGAAGTTACCAGGTGAGACAGATAAGCCATAATACTATTAAACAACTCTAAGGAAAGGAGAATATGATGCCCCATAGTAGAGAAGACTGGAAATAAAGTTATAAGAATCTGGAAGAAGTTGGAGGCCAAGTAATGAGTCGTAGAACTCGACTAACTTACGTAAGCTACCAACTTGGAAATCTTATATACTTAAGCTACTTGAGTACGTACCAAGCTTACGTAGCAAGGATTACATAGATTCGTAAAAGAAGACGAGATTATAAACCCATGAGGGGTAAAAAAAAGTGCCAAGTGGCAGAACAGGAGAGTGACACATGGAAGCAGCTGGGAGTTCCATATGATAGCAGCTGGAGCAAAGGGGGTGATCCCCCACATGCTATATGGCAGCCCGTGATTGGATGAAGGGATGTGTTGTCCCAATGAGGGCTTGACACGTATCTCCACTTAGGGCTTGACATGTGTCACCACTTAGGGGATGACATGTGTCCCCTCCTAAAGTGGACTATATATATAATTTATGACTTTAAGTTCATATTTATCCTATAAGTTATCTTATCTCCAAGAAAGTTCTGGACAAAAAGAAGAGTAGAGAAACTTAAGCTAGAGAGAAGAAAGAGGGATGGTTTTGGGAGGAGAAAAAGGTAAGTTCTCTAATTTCATTCCATGAATGAATTATATGGGGTATAAAACAAAGTTATAAATGTGTTATTAATATAAATTTATGTTTTGGAGAAGCCCAAATGGACAACAAACAGCCACGAAGTTTCAGTCGCGCTAGAAGAGCTTCCAAGGCGAGTTTTGGCGAGTTTCGGGCAAGGTAAAGCTTTTCCTTTCAAATTTAAGTTTATGATGTTGTTATGGGGTATATTAAATTTCTTAAGTGAGGCTGTAAGTTGAAAAAGTATGTAAGGATACTTGACATTAGAAACAAACTAAATTAAAGTCGTAGTAGGTAAATCGAAGTCGAGTAGTGTGTTGTTGTTGTGGTGCTGCAGGTTGGGGTTAGTTTAATTGCGTGTTTAAGGTCTGGAAAGTAATCAAAAAGGGGTGTGGGTGCTTCTGGTTTCATCCACACGACCCTCCATTTCGTATGGTAAAAGATTTTATGAAATAAAGGCTAAGAACTCCATTTTGGTATCGTAGTTCGGAGATAGTTGTTTGGAGTTGTATTGGGTAATGTTGAAGTGATTTATATATATATATATATGCTGCTGATTGTTGTTTTTGGTATGGTTGTTGTATTTTGGCTGAGTTGAAATCTCGGGTATGTTGAAGTTATAGGAGAGATGCTTCCCAATTTTTGGTAACTTTAGAGCTAGTATTAAGCTAGTTAAGGCAAAATGGATAAGGAAATAATTCCTATGGATACATGGATGTAGAGTTGGAAATTAGAAAGTTAACGGTTATTAACCATAGTATTACTTTCATGTTGAATATGTTCAAGAGACGATGAGGCGAACGTATTAGGAGTAATCCGTAAGAGGTATGTAAAGCTAACCGTTCCTTCTTTTGGCATGTCTTTGGCATAAGTATGTAAAGCTAACCGTTCTTTTCTCTTGGCATGTTTTGACATAAGTATATAAAGCTAATCTTCCTTTTTGGAATAGTTTTTATGAAACTAGTATATGAATTTTATATGATTCCAAGGAAGTTCCTATTCATAGAGCTGCTACGATGGCCAACTTCTTGATTTTCCAAAGGATATTTTATTATACCTAGATACGTGTATATGATTTCAAAAGTTCTATTTGGATATTACTCATAGTGATATTCAAAAGGTACTTGATACGAGTCTTGTCTTGATTTTTGAATAATAACTTATTTTGTTAACTCCATCGAGTCTCAAAAATGATTTAAAGTGCATTTAGTTTCTCACTACTCAACTTGTGGATGCCTCAATGCTTCCTTCAACGAGCCCAGGTCAGGTTTTGTTATCGTGCGTACTTCTCTGCATCGTTCTTCATGCCTCTACATGAGGGGGCTGGTATGCCCTGTACATGGGTTTGATTTGTGGAGTTATGATGTGCCATGTACACATATGATATGATATGATCTGATATAACCATCTGATATGATATAATTTATTACAGAGATATTCCCTGCTCTGGAGTTATGATGTATTGTGGGGCCAGTGACGGGGCGGCGACCTTGATTTGTTCACCGAGTCCCATAATGGGGCCGAATATGGCATATGTTTTCCTGCATACATTATTTGTGGTTATGAAAAGTATTTTGATATTCTGGATATTTTGCTTATTTTTGCACCTTCTATTCTGGTAATGGCTTTACCTATTATAGTCCATGCTTTACATACTCGGTACATTGTCCGTATGACCTTTTTTCTTCGGGGGATGCATTACATGCCCACAGGTACAGACACTTGGTTTGCTGATCCTCTCGCTTAGGATGTTATAACCTGTATTTTGCACATTTGGATATTTTGGGATAATTGTAAAAAGTTAAGGATAATGCTATATTTTGATCTTGTTTGATACATAAGTTGGTTATGAAAATTTTGAATGTGGAAATACTAGAAAAGGTTAAGGGCAAAATTAGAATTTCAAAAAAAAAAGAGTCGGAGGCCAAGTAATGAGTCGTAGAACTCGACTTACTTATGTAAGATACCAACTTGAAAATCTTACATACTTAAGCTACTTGAGTACGTACCAAGCTTATGTAGCAAGGATTACATAGATTCGTAAAAGAAGACGAGATTAGGAACCAATGAGGGGTAAACAAAGTGCCACGTGGCAGAAAAAGAGAGTGCCATGTGGAAGCAGCTGGGAGTTCCACGTGGCAGCAGCTGGAGCAAAGGGGGTGGGCTCCCACATGCCACTTGGAAGCCCGTGATTGGAGGAAGAGATGTGTTGGCCCAATGAGGGTTGACACATGTCAGCACTTAGGGCTTGGCATGTGTCACCACTTAGGAGTTGATACGTGTCACCCCTAAGGTGGTCTATATATATATATATATATGTGTTTTTTATGATCATTCTTATCCAAACAACCATTCTTTCTACAAAGTTCTAGAGAAAGAAAGAAGAGAAGAAACTAGAGAGGTAGAAAGAGAAGGCCACCATTTTGGAGAGAAAAAAAAGGGTAAGTCTCCGATTTCATTCCGTGAATAAATTATCTATGGTATACCAAGATTTTATGAAGGTGTTATTAATATAAATTTATGGTTTGGAGCATCACCAAAACGTTAGCAAGCAGCCACAAAGTTGTAGGTGAGCTAAAGGAACTTCCGAGGCAAGTTTCAATGAGTTTGATGAGTTTCGGGCAAGGTAAGGGATTCCCTTTCAAATTGGATTTTATTATATTGATTTAAGGTATATTACATGTCTTGAATAAGGTTGTAAGTGGAAAAATTGCATAAGGATGATTGACGTTAGAAATAAACTAAATTGAAGTGGTTATAGCTAAATTAAAGTCGAGTAGTGGGTTGTCGTTGTGGTGTTATGGGTGTAGCTGGTTGGGTTGCTTGTTTCAAGGCTTAAAAGTGTTTTAAAAATGGTGTGGTTTCTTCTGGTTTCAGCCACATGACCCTCTGTTTTGTATGGTTAAAGAGTTTTCAAAATAAAAATTAAAAACTCTATTTTGGTATCATAAAATTTGAGCTAGTTATTTGGAGTTGTATTGTGTAATGTAGAGGTGGTTCAATTGTATATATGCTGCTGGTTGTTTTTGTTGGTTTGGTTGTTGACATGGTGTCCGATTTGAAATTTCGGGGATGTTGAAGTTATAGGGGAGATGCTGCCCGATTTTTGGTACTTAGGAACTAGTAATGAACTAGTCGAGGGAAATGGATAAGGAAATGACCTCTATGGAGACTTGGTTGTAGTGTTGGAATTGGAAAGTGAAATATCATTAATTATAGTATTACTTTCATGTTAAATAGATTCAATAGACGACGAGGCGAACGTATTAGGAGTAATCCATAAGAAGTATGTAAAGCTAACCGTTCCTTCTTTTGGCATGTCTTGACATAAGTATGTAAAACTTATTCTTTCTCTTGGCATGATTTGACATAAGAATGAAAAGCTAATATTTCTTTTGGCATGGAAATAAATATATGAATTTTATATTATTCCGAGGAAGTTCCTATTCCTAGAGCCACTAGGATGGCCAATTTCTCAATTTCCAAAAGATATTTTATTATGTTTTGATACGAGTATATGATTCCGGAAGTTCTATTTTGATATAATCCATAGTGACTTTCAAAAGATACTTGATATGACTCTTGTCTTGATTTTGAATGATAGTTTATTTTGATTATTCCATCGAATCTCAAATATGATTTAAATTGCATATAGTTTCTCACTACTCCACTCGCGGATGCCTCAATACTTTCTTCACTAAGCCTAAGCCAGGTTTGTTATCGTGCATACCTCTATGCATTATTCATTGTATCCCGATATGAGGGGGCAGGTACGCTCTGTACATGGGTTTGTGGAGTTATGTCGTGCCATGTACACGTATGATATGATGTGATGTGATCTGGACATCTAATATGATATGATTTGTTATGGGGATATTCCCTACTCTGGATGTATGCTGAGCTGTGGTGCAAGTGATGGGGTGGCAACCACATTTTATTCACCGAGTCTTGTAATGGGGCCGAATATGGCATATGTTTTTTTCTTGCATTATTAGGGGTTGTAAAAAGCATTTTGATATTTCTGAATATTTTACCTTTATTAGGGGTGATGAATTTATTTATTACAGTCTTTGCTTTACATAATCAGTAAATTTTCCATACTATCCCTCTTTCTTCGGGGGCTGCATTACATGCCCGTAGGTACATACACTCGGTTTGCTGATCCGCTCGCTTAGGACATCCACCCTATTGGTTGGCAGTGCTCCCTCGTCTAGAGCCTTATTTTGCTACTAACTTTTATGTTGTATATTTATACGTGATGGTTAAGGGTACGATGGGGCCTTGTTCCATTGTATGATTATGCTATTGTTCTGTAGAGGTTTGTAGACTTGTGTTGTGGGTTCTGTATATGTGTTTTGGGCTTGTGTTCAGTGACGGCCTTAACGGCCTTCGTGTGCTACATCTATTTTCATGCGCGCTCCAGCAATCTCTTTTGATTTTTGCATTTGTTCATTCCGCTAACATGTTAAGTGGGGCTAAGGGTACGTATGGGTGATCAACTCGGGCACCAATCACGGCCTACAGAGTTGGGTTGTGACATAGGACATCCACTCTGTTGGTTGGCAGTGCTCCTTTGTCCGGAGCCTTATTTTGGTACTAACTTTTCTATTGTATATTTATACATATTGGTTAAGGGTACGATGGGGGTCCCTTCATATGACTAGGCCATCATTCTGTAGAGGTATGTAGACTTGTGATGTGGGTTATGTATATATGTTTTGGGCTTTGTGTTCTGTGATGGCCTTAACGACCCTCTTGTGCTATATTTGTTCTCATGCGCTCTTTAGCGACCCCTTTTTGAGTTCTACTTTTGTTTATTCTGCTAACACGCTAAGTGGGGATAAGGGTACGTATGGGTGCCCAACTCGGGCACTAGTCATGGCCTTCGGAGTTGGGTCGTGACAGTCCTACTTCTTTCTTTTCTTCCTTTAAGCACTCTTTGGTCTCCTCCTTTCCTATCATAAGAGATTTTCTATGCTTTCTCCTTGCTACTTGTATGTCACAATATCAGTGACCAATGACGCTATTGTCATATCTTAATCTTTACTCAAACACAGCCCTACTACCCTTCACACAATCCTTAGTTTTCTCAGTCTTACTCTCTTATCGTATTCACTCCTTGTGGTAGGTACCCATCCCTAAAGGTCTGTACCAACGATTCTTCACACGGTCTCAGATACCGCGACTTCTATCTATTTATGGTTGGCCTCGAGCCCTTGCTAACTCATTCAAGTATGGGATCACGCTTGAAATTTATCCGTTCCTATCAATATGTGAGAGTGTCAGTTGATTTTCTCTCACGCTTGTATTTCTATTGTCTAATTCCCCCCTTTATGGTGTAACCATGTCATCCTCTGTTTATTTTCAACTATTCATGCACATATGATTCTGTTCAAACCCTTTAACATACTGCACCATGTCTACACCTTTTGTTAGATCATCTATACTTTAGATTGCCCTTGTAAGAAACCTTAGTACAATCATGGGGTGCTTAGAATTCTCAATAAATAGTACACACCCTAGTCTAAGTACTGGTACTCGAGTCATATAACTAATGTAGTAGTTTAGCCAAAGCCATATTTCGTTCATCCCATTCAGTACGTTACTAGTGCTTATAATCGTGTCTAATTCTCCGTTCGGGGGCACTTATACTCAGATGACATGTGTTTCACGTTTTGTTATCACCTCTTTTTTTTCCAAAGGATACCACTTGTTTCTTTAATAATTTCACAATGCCTCAGTTTTTTTGCAATTTCTATTCCTTATCCTCGAGGGATCCCACTATTTTCCAAAATGGAGGTACATATACACAATACCCCTTTCTTCTTCATGATCTTTCATCCTTATCGTGCACCCAATGATAACTCCTAATCTTACTCACAATCACATTCTTTAGTTACTTCTTTACTAGGCACTTCGTACTTCCATGATGATCCTCATTATATTCACACTATATTCTGCTCATGATCAATCCCGAAGTGTAATATTTCGTAACCTTTATTCACAACTCTTACCCTAGGTTAATTCCACTTAATGGAGTAAGCGTACTTAATCCTTTATTCTTCCTCATGATTTTCATCCTTAATACCTCGCAAGCCTTCTTAAGACATTCATATCCATCACCATTCTTCTCACTATATCAATATTGACATTCTAATTACCACCCATACCGCAATTAACTTATTTCCTAAAGTCAGTTGTACTCCTAGTTTAGTCGGATCTTACCATTACCATGGATACGATCTCTCAAGATATATAACAACCTTATAACTAATTCTCTTTCTATTTCCAAAAAAAACAATTCGGCAGAGTTTCCTTTATATTCCTCACTATCTCCAAACCTGCACGCAGGAAATACTAACAATGTCACGCAAGGCCAACGTATATATATATACATCCATATCATATCATAGACATAACGCCTCATAGGGAAAACATATATATATTCATATCATAGCCACATAGGGCGCCAAATATCAACCACAGTGTAAAATGATGGACTTACCTCGTATGTCCAACTCGAACTGCACCCGTTACACTTTTTTGTCTACTTTTCCCTTTAATTTTTGATTTTACATTTCAAGATCACTACCTTACTCAACATATCTCTTTCATACCTTTGCTTACCTGTGTGCTTTATCACTCCCAACATCGTGAATTACTTTCTTCTGGTGATGCCTCCCTTCTATTCAAATCCAAGGTTAGTTTAAGGAGTTTTTCCTATGACTTGGATCTATCGCATGATCTTAGATATAAAAGAAAGGTAACATCATAAATGTCCTATAGCCTCCTGTTTATAGATGTGGTGCAAAACACACCGATAAATAGGACTCTACTAGACATAGTCTGTAGACATTCTGAGAACCAAACCACTCTGATATCACTTTTTTCACGACCCAACCCCGTAGGCCGTGATTGGTGCCCGAATTGGGCACTCGCGTATATCCTTGATATTTGTAAGTAAATCTGTCCCCTATTTAAGTTATATCACATCAACAGGCAGGATAACATATAAGCCGTCGAGGCTTATCATAGTCACCTCTGTACATACATGCATATACAACCCATACACAACCCACATACATGTCCACAAATCTCAAAGAGTAAGAACAGTAACATAAGGCGGGACAGGGCCCCCGCCATACCTGTGAACAAATAAATATATACATCGAGGGTTAATACTAAAACTAGGCTCCGACACAATAGAGCGCTTCTGAATTGCTGAGTGGAACTCCTATGCTGATGGATCCCCAAAGTGTGTATTTGTACCTGAGGGCATGAATGCAGCCCCCCCCCCTCCCCGAGAAAGAGGGTCAATACGACATATGTACTGAGTATGTAAAGCATATACATCATAAGGAAATTACAGTTGGCGTAGGGATGCATGGGCAAGTATAACATTTAACCATTTACTGTACTCGCATTATATAAAAAAAAGTCATACATATTACCATCACGTACTGTGACCGACCCATTTTGGGGACTCAGTGTACCATCTACATTATTCGGTCATCATATGCACATATATATTATTAGCGCTATGGAACGTACAACCTGATCCATGTATATAGTAAGTACATGCTGAGGAAGGTGCAGCATGATCTGCATATCATGTAATAATGTCGAGGAATGACGGCTTGATCCACATATCATATAGTAATGCCGAGGAACGTTCGGTCCGATCCAATCCACATATCATATAGTTATGCTGAGGAATGTTTGGTCTGATCCACATATCATATATCGTACCCAGCCCTTTATGGGACTTGGTTTCATCATATCGTCATATACAGTACCTAACCCTTTATGAGACTCGGTGTCATAATCATCATATACCGTACCCGACCCTTTATGGGACTCGGTGTCATAATCATCATATACCATACCCAGACCTTTATGAGACTCGATGAAAGATGTATTACAGTATACATGAATCAAGTAGTGAGTAACCATATATAATCTAAATCATTATCATAGATTCGACAATGTAAGAAGATTAAGCTATCGTCCGAGGTCAGAATAGTAGTGTAGCTATCGCGAGTGCCCTCTAAATGCCATTGAGGCCTACATCACTTAGGATATTTGGGACCCAAGACATGTACTAAAGTAATACTAACAGTTCATAGAATCAGGGCTACCTATCGTCACATTGTCATTAGGACTAGGAGATTATGCATCCAGTACTTCTCAACCTATGGAGTTCAAGGAATGTAGTTCAACTTACTACAAGAGTTTGACATTCATACGTGAATAAGAGATACAAATTACATTTAGGATTTAAAAGTGGAGTTACCCCAAAGCTCGTATCACATTTTACTTACAATTAGGACATGCCAAAGAAAGAGAAAGAATAAGTTTTACCTAGTCTCTACCTTTTCTCAAAGAGTCATTATTACATATATCGTACCCGGACCGTCATGGGCTCGGTATCATAATCTTATTATTGCATTACCTTACCATCACAACACCACACTTATGTCAAAGACATATCAAGAGGAAAGAAGGGTAGATCTATGTACTTATGCCAAACATGCCAAGAGAAAGGAGATATCTTCACATACTTACTACTCTCCATCATATAGAAGCCTTGAGAGGAAAGAACTCAACTAGTATAGGAATTCTACCATCGAGAAATGAATAAGACTTATGAGTCATACTTGGGGTTATATGAATGGAATTATCCCCACATTTTGTATATCAATCACTTAAGGCTAATACATGTCCAAAGAAATGACAAGATAAGAAATGGCTTCATACTTATGCCAAAGACATGCCAAGAGAAAGCTTCACATACCTTTTTCGGGATTAATTGAAATCTTGCCTTCCTTGATACTTCCTTAACCTATTTGACATGAAATTAATACTAAGATTAATAGCCTTTCACTTTCCAATATCCCACTCTACAACCAAATACTAATAGGAGTCATTTCCTTATCCATTACCTTCGACTAGTTTGTTACTAGTTTCGATCATACCGAAAATCGGGCAGCATTTCTCTTGTAACTTCAACATCCCCGAGGTTTCAACTTGGATACAATGTCAACAACCATACCAAAACAATAAGAATCATATATAAAAGTAAACCACCTAAACATTATACAATACAACTCCAAACAACTAGCTCAAAACTATGATACGAAAATATAGTTTTTAATCTTTATTTCACAAAATCTTTATCCATACCAAATAGAGGGTCGTGTGGCTGCAACCAGAAGCACCCACACCCTTTTTAAAACACTTTAAAGACAACCCACTACTCGACTTCGATTTAGCTATAACCACTTCAATTAAGTTTGTTTCTAACGTCAATCATCCTTATACAATTTTTCCACTTAAAACGTTATTTAAGACATGTAATATACCTCATAAAAATATCATAAACTCCGATTTGAAAGGGAATATCTTACCTTTCCCGAAACTCGTCAAACTCATCGAAACTTGCCTCGGAAGTTCCTTTAGCGCGCCTACAACTTTGTGGCTGCTTGATAACATTTTGTTGCTTCTACAAACCATAAATTTTCATTAATAATACCTTTATAACATCGTGGTACACCCTATATAATTAATTCATGAAGATAATTCAAAGAACTCACCTTTTTTCCTTATAAAACCATGGCTCTCTCCCTCTCTAGTTTCTTCTCTTCTCTTCTTTCTTGTTCTTGAATTTTCTAGAGGAATATAGAACTTAATGAGTCATAATATATATATATATATATATATATATATTGGCTACTTTGGGGGGACACATGTCATCCCTAAGTGGTGACACATGTCAATCCCTAAGTGGTGACACATGTCAAGCCTTCATTGGGCCAACACATCCCTTCCTCCAATCACAAGCTGCCACATGGCATGTGGGGGGGCACCCCTTTTGCTCTAGATTTTTCCATGTGGCACTCCCAGCTACTGCCACATGGCACTCTCCCATGCTGCCACGTAGCACTTTATTTTCTCCTCGTGGGTTCGTAATCTCATCTACTTTTATGAACCTATGTTATCCTATCTACGTAAGCTTGGTATGTACTCCAGTAGCTTAGGTATGTAAGATTTCCAAGTTGGAAGATTACGTAAATAAGTCGTGTCCTACAACTCATTATTCAATCTCCAACTTCTTCCAGATTCTTATAACTCTATTTCCAATCTTCTATACTATGGGGTATCGGATTCTCCTTTCTTTATAGCTATTTGATAGAGTTATAGATTACCCAGCTCACATGGTAACTCTTAAGAAGCTTAAGATTTCTTAAGAAGGCTTAAGAAGCTTTAAGAAACTTTAGGAAACCTTAAGAAACTTAAGAGGCTTATGATACATCCAAGAACATAAGAGCCTTTCAAGAGACTTAAGAACGCATTCCAAAGTACAAAATATAGGGTGTAACATATCTGGTCCTGATCCAGGTCTTATATCAATATAGATATCATCTATATATCCGATCATCAAAGTTTGCTACCCTATGGTGACCAGAGGTAAAAAGTCAAATCTGTATAAAAAGGGTTAGGATTTTCCTCTGAACGAATCAAAATCATAAAACAATCAAATCCTCGATACCTCGAATCAATATCATATAATGAATGCATCCTTAATGCCTCTAGTCCATAAAAAATAGCAGTAATAAAGGTAGTATGACCCCCATTCAAAATCAATACAAAATAGTTTGTGTTACAATCCAGCTTTCTCAAATCAATACCAAGAACCAATGCATGCACATGGGTCGACTACATCCATGAGAAAACGATGATCCAATGCAATCCATTCCATCACCAATATCCAAACAACACGCACAATCACATACAATAATGATGCCACAAACACCTTACCCTATAGAGCCTGAAAATTGGTCTAACAAATGCAACCGACCTCCAATCATGACCTGAAGCTCAACTCTACTCCTCTAACTCAGTCACAAGGCCCAAAAAGGAACTCAACCCTATCTAGGTAACAAGTTGGAGGAAAATAAGGAAATGGGTGCTCAGCTAGTCAATCAATACCTTCAAATCCAACTAGGATTACAACCCGGAGAATATAAATACAGCTAGCCCCGCCAAATAACTAAAATAAAGCATAGGGGATTCTAGCTCTAAATCCATAAATAGGGTTCAACAGTAGATTACAAGCCTAACCGGGTGGAAATCACTACACCAAGGCTCCAATATGAGTGTGCTACAATAAAGAAAGTCATTAGGAATCAGAAACTCCCACCATCAACGACTACTTCAATTATAGATCAACCCAAATCAATCCTCAGACACAACTCCTCCAATATCATAAACGTTAGTCAAGACACCTAAAATAGTCTAACCAAGGCCAACTAAGGTATAATCAATAATCTTACCAACTTGATTGGAAGCCTCAAAAAGGCAACCTAACCTAAAACTCATATCGGGACAAAGAAATAATGAATTGGGAATTGAGCCTAACCCGTCACATACAATCCAAACCACAAGCAATTTGTACTATACACTACCTCATAAATCTCAATCAAGAGAAAGGAGACCGTAGCCTACCTCAAAGCCGAACACACACACTCTAAGTCCACTTTCTGATAGCTTTTTACTCCAAAACAAATCTAAATACCTCCATGCTATCAAAATGTTGATCACCTCATCAATACAAATATTTTGACACTAAAATTGCATTTTTTAGAAATGGACCCAAAATTGGGTTTAAAATGAAGTTGTGGGACCTACAATGGGAATTCTAAAAATGACTCCATAAAAAGATTCTAAACATATTATTGAGTTCTTCCCCTAAAATGGGGCAAACATCGATGTTCAAAATGACCTAACTCATCCCAATAGTTAAAAATACCATTAAAGCCCTAAACTAAGCTTGAGTGGCCCCTTTAGGATGAAATTTACCTTTAATCGATGCCTTGCACACTTTCCCGATCATAACAACATGAAATCATGATACCCACAAACCCAATGCACTTGGAATCTTCCAAAACAGAGCTCCCTAGCTCCCAAAATCGAAGAATGAATATGGGGAGTAGGGTTGACTTTGCGTCTGGTCTTTAATGCAAAAACTAGACAAACGTTGCATTGCGATCGCAGAACACTATGATCATGATCTACAAGGAAATTTCTATTCCCAATAATGGAGGTGACCTCGTGATCGTGAAGGCCTTATAAATAGAGGGTCGTGATAAAAAATTCCATGTGTGGCCTGCACTAGCAAGGTGTTGCATCAGTATTTTGATCAAGTTGAATTTGCCCGATGGGGTACTCGAGATTCGTTCAAAATCCTATGCGCACAAACAGACTATGTTACCCCACAAAATTAGATGTTCTAGACTCAATGGCATAGTCAATATTTCCATCAGAGGTCGTCTCGACAAAATGTGGGTTCCACACCCAAGCATAATATTTTCCAATTCTACAAGGATGCTTAAAATAAGACCGAAAGCCTCAGGACATGAATGAAAAGTCATTCTAGACCAAACTCGAAATTTCATAGCTAAATACGCTGATAGAATTTCAATTTGAGTGCGTTTACCAAGAAGTTGATGAAATTCAACCTTAGGCCAAATTTCAAAAAACTAAAGCACCAAATGTCCCCAAACTTGTACCAACTGCATCGATACTCATGTCAACCTTGGTATAGCCTAATTTGGCCATTCCGAAGTTGATGAACCTTTAAAATTTTACTCTGAGGTTGTCTTTCTAGAGTTTTGACCGAAGTTAACTATTCAAACTCTAAGAGCTCCAAAACAGGGAAATAAGTATAAAACACAAATAAATGACCAGACGACCAAATGATCAGTGCTAGCAAGTTATACATTGATTGGGGTCTCTACAAGAAAGATCTAAATGCTGAAAGGATTATCAAAAGATAAAAATAATCTGGGGGGTCATTACAAAAACAACTTTAAGACTTCTCTTTCAAGGTTCCTTCAAGAGTTCATCTTCTTTGTCAAGTTTGGTTAGGGTTTCTTCAAGAAAAAGTCTATTTTTTCAATTCCAAGTTTAAATTCAATCAAGGTATGTAGGGATTGATCCATGGGTCCCTTTAACCCATGGAGTCCTAAGGTTTTCATTCAAAATCTCATGAATTTTAATTAGGTATGTAACTCTAGTTTGATGAATTATGTTAGGCTATTTCAATTATGTTTTTAATCATTATAAATGATAATTATAAGTATATTTTAATATGTATTGCATGAATTTAAGTTGAATTATGAATGTCCATGCATGAAGTTATTTTCAATAATGAGGTACATGAAGTATGATAATGAAGTTCAATGATTTCAAAGTATCTCATGGTTTTCATCCAAATTGACTATGTTTATGGGTTTTACTCTAAAGTCAAGTATGAATTATGATTGAGGATTTCAATTATGATGAAATTATGAATTTCATGCAGGTCATGGAAAAGGTTACTTAGGGTCCTTTGTTAGTCACCAAGGAACCTAATATCATTTATTATGTAAGTATGATATTATAATATTGAAAGGCTAATACTCACATTGCAAGTATGTTATGAAAATGAGCTACTCTATGAATGTTAAACATATGTACAAATTTATGATATATGTTAAATATGATTACTATGTTATGTTATGTTATGTATTCCGTGGGATTTGACTTAACACCAAGTGGACTTTAAGGTGAGGTGGGGGCCCTACCAAAAGCCTTAGCAAAAGCCTCTAGTCAATTAAACTGCGTGCAACCTGCCATGACCAAGCCTAGGGCCTAGATATGATATGACAAATTCGGAACCCGATACCTCAAACAAGTCTCTTAGCGTTCATTTATCCTTTCATAGGTAATGATAATAAATAAATAAGTGGAAACAAAGGAAAAGAGGGACTATGGGAAATCTTCATAGAAAATATCAATAGTTAAGATTGTCTGACATTTGTCCAACAATAGCTCTAGTCTTAGACTTTGCAGGGGCTAAGACATGTACCTAACTCACTTTCAAATAAAATAACAATAAATTACCATAGTAGATATCTAAAGTTCTTCTACATAGCATAAATTACAAAGGAAAATGAGTATTGTTCCCGAAATATGGGAACTCACCCAAAAGCAATCTTCAAGCAATCCCAACTAGCCACGTGGAGGAGAATGAGGAGGAGCACCGATCCATACATGATGATATCACGTAAAAAAGAGAGTATAAATTAGTATTTTGAATGTACTAATTATGTGAGAAATACAATGCAGGACATCATAATGTGGAATTAATCAAGTTAGAAAACATACTATGTAAATAATTAAATCATGATAGTAATTCATGAACAACCTCTATGCAATTTGCAAATCATAATGGAGTCATGGGAAAACATAAACACTATAGTGATAATCATAAGTCAATGTAAGAAGTCATTTCCCTTAAAGAATTCCATGATATAATAAGGTGATAAAATGGGCCATTATAAAACCATGAATTTATTTGAAATACTATTTGAAACTATGAGACTTGACCAATGCAATATAGGAACTATCATGAATCATAAAAGAACTAAAACACTATAATAGAAATCATGAGTTATTATAGGAAAAAAAGTACTTTGAAAATACCACGAATCGTAATGAAGTATACCATAAATCATTTTGGAGAAACCTTTAACCTTGTGAGAGCCAATACTTTACTTTTGAGAGATACCTCTTTAAAAATAAATACCTTAAACATTTTGAGAGAGAGATTTTACCTTTTTTGTGAGAGCAACTATTAACTGACATAGACCATGTGAGCTATAACATGGAGTCCCACACCCTATATCAGAGGAAAGGGGGAGACTACTTGCCAAGGTAGACTCCTATATGCTTAAGTGAATCCACTAAGTAGTTGTGTGAACTGGGTACTCACCCCTAGTTCTTCGACTCAAGTACTCACATCCAAGCCTTGATATTTTGGGTACTTACCTCTTAGAGATTTGGGTATTCACCTCTAATCCCTTTATACCTATATTGGCACGTAGTTCTGGGACATGGGTATTCTCCCTTAGTCTAACTCGGTGCTAGGTAAGCTCTCAATGGAATAGACAAATCATAAAACATAAAGTCAACATCATGTGGGAGGGGCTATTTCTACTACACATCCACTATTTATAAAAATATAATCATAGAATATCTCCTTAATCATTAATTAGGGAAGATATCCTCTACCAACATTCCTACTTAACTAGAATTTTATCATTCTTTCAATTCATAAGACTCCCTTTTTGATCATAGACATTACTTTCAAAAATATTCCTTTGGAGTCAAAATCTTTAAATTCAAACTTCATTAAAAATATAGTAAAACTTGGTTTGTTATATTCAATTCATCTTTAAAAGATGCTTTTCAAAAGGACCATGCATAAACATTATCAATTGAGTCAATTCAAAACATACTTCAAATAGCCCGCATTTATTTCAAAGACCCATAATAGCTTGAGATAGGAAATTACTTGAAATTAACAATTCATGCAATTGAATAGTAATATAAGCTTATTTGAACATAATATCAGTAATTTGAACCATAATCTAGCAATTTGAGAAGGATTAAACAAAACCCATTTGGAAATTCATAAACCCAAGATACGAAATTGTGGCATTCATAGGTAGTAATCAATTTCATGCAATTTGAGTCAATAACCACAATTTCAATCATGCTCCATGCTAATAAGAAGAAATTAGATGTATCCATAAAGAATCAATACTTAAAATCAAAGGAATTAGTTGAAAAAGGTTTTGGGACTCCATGATGGAAGAACCCATAGATGAAGAAACCCACATACCTTAGAGTAAAGATTGAAGAAAATCTTTATGCTTGGTCTTCAATGAGGAGCTTTAAATCCTTTGAGTTTGATAGGAATTTTGTAGGGGGGTGATTTGGAAGAGAAGGGAATGAAGTTTAGGGTTTTGGGTAGGTAAAAGAGTGGAAAATAACCCCAAAATATGTACAAATCCATCTATATATGTTTGGGGAATTGTCCATGTTTCCCTTACTTGAAATTGAAAATTTTCACTAAATTTTGAACTAATTAGGAACAGGTCCATGACACGGAGGTGTTCCCCCATGGTTCATTTTTTCTTCAATAAAAATTTAAACCAAGATTGACTAAGTTCGCGATGCAGACTTGGCGCACACCCTTCTGGTTAAGAAGACATAAATTTTTACTCCCAACTCCAAAAATATAATCTTGGGGGCGTTAGAAAGAAGACTCAAAGAACTTTAATATGATAGGTTATGTGCCACGTAATTTGTTATATAATAAGAGATATGCACATTTGAATTTGACCCTTATAAGGACTCATATGAAAACTTAGTCGATTGAAATACTTTGGAATCTGCTTGGTGATAGAGATCTCTCATAAACCTACGCCATATATAACACTCTTTGAATACTTTGTAATCGATCCTAACTTATATATATAATTTAAATTCATTGATTTCAAAAAAAATCCTTCGAAGCCATTTTCCCCCTATTTTACCTTATAAAAGCACCTTCCAACCTTCAAAACACATGGGACTTTACACCACCATAGGATTGACTTTGTGTCCTAGCTATTGGATCCATATATAGTGTATGTACATGACCCGCCTAGCAGGGTAGATTCTACCTTGGCAAGTATATTTCCCTCTCTTTCGTTGTATTGGGAGATGTCTAGATTCTATATTATAGCTCGCATGATCTTATTTTGGGTTATGGTTATATCCCACATATATGTATATTTTGCATATATTCTCTTATGATCTCAACATGTCTTTTAAATACTTTGATCATTACAGTTTTCTCATAACTATACTCATTCTCTTTTATCATGTATGTTAAGTGATCATTGCATCCAATAATTTAAATTGCATGTTACGCCTACATACTTAGTACATTCAAATGTACTAATGCATATTTTGCCTACATTGTCTCATAATGTAGGGGTTGAAGGATCACGCTCCTATCACACGTGGCTAGTAGATTTTCCATCTAGTAAAGTATTGTGGTGAGTCCTCATCTATTGGGTACTAGATATGAGTTGGTTATTTATCTCAAAAGACTTTTTTATATTTTGTTTTGAGTGTGAACTAGGGACATGTCTTAGCCCCGGCCCATTTTATGTAGTAGAGGCATTATTGGACCTATGTTGTGGAGTCTATGTAGTATAGTTTACATTTCTTTATGACATGTTTAGACTCTTCTTATGTTATTTCCATACTTACTTTACATTGAGTATTCTTATGACATGTCAAGAGTCTTGGTTGGAGCCCTTGAAGTTTCGATCGTCGTGTTACGGCTAGGCCCTAGGTCGTGACAAACAACCAATGTGGTATGAGGTGTATGGAAGTAGTAAACATATAGTCGACTATTGTGGAGCTAATCCGGAGTCTGTAAACTTTGTGGGTAATGCACCAAGGGGTGGAGGTCATCAAAACTATGATAATATTTATAATCCAAATTGGAGGAACCACCTAAATTTCTCTTAGGGTGGAAATCAACAAAATCAACATAAATGGCAGATCCAATTCAGGCCACAAGGATGTGGAAAGCACTATAATCATCAAGGCTAGGGAACTACCAAATGGGCAAATCAAGAAATATGAGTGTTGAGGACATACCGAAATAGATTATGGCTGACCAAGCCAAGTTGGCTGCAGATGTCCCCTAAAATTAGTTAGCAACTCAGAACTTAGAAAAATAGTTGGGGAAACTGGCAAGTCCATAGAACTCTCTCCAACAAAGAGTCTTTCTAAGTAACACTGACCCAAACCCCAAATAGGTGAATGTTGTGAGTACTCCTAGTGGTCTCCCACTAGCTGAATTGGATCCTCAAACTGAATCAACCAAGGTGAAAGGTAAAGGAAAAGTTGGGTAACAAAGTGAATCCAGCAGGTCAAAAGCAGATGAAGAATCAAAAACAAAACCTCCTCCGACATTCCCACAAAAGTTCAAAAAGAAGGAGGAGGAATACTTTAAGAAGTTCATCGACTTGCTAAAATAGGTACAAATTAACTTACCTTTGATTGATGTTTTGAAATATATCCCAAAGTATGCCAAGTATGTCAAGGACATTGTGCCCAACAGGAGTAATTTGGGTGAGTATGAGATAATAATACTCACTGAGGAGTGCAGTTCCAAAATTCTAAATAAAGTTAAGCTCCCAACCAAGCAAAAAGATTCGGGGAGTTTTACAGTACATGTTAACATGGGCTTAGGAAATCCAAACCCTACCACCATCATGTTATAACTAGAAGACTGCTCAGTGGCTAAGCTAGATGGAATCATTGAAGATGTTTTAGTCCAGGTGGGATCTCTCATCTTCCCTGTAGACTTTGTTATCTTAGACTTTGAGCTAGACCTGGAGATCCCTTTAATTTTTTGATGCCATTCTTGGCAACAGGAGGGTCATTGATAGATATGGAAGCTTGAAGGCTCACAATGAGAGCTCATGACAAGGTAGAGGTATTTGATATGTATAATGCATTTTAGTTGCCTGTTGTATATGAGGAGCTATCTGTGATAACTTTTATTGATGAAGTAGTGGTAGGAAAATGTGTGGAATCAAGGGAACGTATGGAGAAAGTGTTAATGGTTCAAGTTATAGAGGGTGATGTTGTAGCATAAGAAATTGCTGACGTATTAGATACTCCTAATGTGAGAATGTGGAAAAAACACCTGGAGCCATTGAATAGAGGGTTAGGTACTTCACCCAAACATTCAACTAAGGAATCTCCTTAATTTTAATTGAAACCACTTTTATCTCATCTCAGGTATGAATTCCTTGGTGCCAATGATACTTTATCTATAATCCTTTTGTCTTCTTTTTCTGAAGTGCAGGTTACAATAACTCTGGAGGTGCTTAGATGAAGGAAGAAAGCTATGAGCTAGCAAGTGGCAGATCTATATGGGATTAGCCTATCTTTGTGTATGCATATGATTTTTAAGAAGGGCATAAATAAGTTGCACAACCTCAGCGTAGACTGAATCCTGTGATGAAGGATGTGGAAAGAAAAAAGGTTATTAAGTAGCTGGATGCAGGAATTGTATACGCTATCTTAGACATCAAATAGATGAGTCTAGTCTAATGTGTGCCTAAAAAAGGGGATGATTGTGATCACAAAAGAGAAGAATGAGTCAATCCCTACCAGAATATTCATTGCATGGATAATTTACATGGAATACCGCAAACTAAATAAGGCAACAAGGAAGAATCACTACTCAGTTCCTTTCATTGATTATATATTAGATAAATTGGTGGGGAAGGAATACTATTGCTTCCTAGATAGGTAATCAGGGGTAAAATTAGATTTTAATTGTACCTGAAGACCAAGAAAACACTATTTTCATGTGTACTTATAGAACATATGCATTCAAGTGTATGCCATTCAGCTTGTGCAGTGCTCCTGTAACTTTCCAATAGTGTATGATGGCGATCTTCTATGATATGGTCGAGGATTTTGTAGAGATTTTTATGGATAACTTCTCAGTCTTTGGGGAATATTTTTACTTGTGTTTGCAGAACTTAGACAGGGTCTTAGCATGGTGTAAAGAGACCAATCTTGTCCTAAACTGAGAAAAAATCCATTTCCTAGTGAAGGAGGAGATTTTATTAGCTCAAAAAGTATCCAAGGAGGGACTGGAGGTAGATAGAGCCATAATAGAGGTGATAGAGAAATTACCTCCCTAAATTTCAGTGAAAGGTGTTCGAATCTTCTTAGGACATGTTTGGTTCAATACAAGATTCATTCAGAATTTTTGCAAAATCGCCAGACCCATGTGCAGTCTACTAGAAAAGGAAGTAAAGTTCACATTCAATGATAAGTGTATGCAAGCATTCAAGTTGTTGAAGAAAGGGCTAACTAAAGCCCCAATCATGATAGCTCCCAATTGGGAGTTAGCTTTTGAGCTCATGTGTGATGCTAGCGACACAGCAGTATGGGCATAAAAAGGAGAAGATCTTCTGTTCCATTTAATATGCAAGTAAGACTCTTAATTCAGCCCAAGTTAACTGCACTATCACGGAGAAGGAGATGCTTTCACTGGTTTATGCATTTAGAAAGGTCAGATCCTATCCAGTAGGTACAAAAGTTGTTGTTTATACTGTCTATGTATCTCTTAGGTATCTATTTAGCAAAAAATATGTGAATCCATGACTCATTAGATGGATCCTGTTGCTGCAAGAGTTAGTGACCGCTCTAGGTCATTTTTGAATTAAAGTATCCATTCTATCATCTAGAGCATTCCTGTAGCGACCCTTAATCACTTATGACTTGCTGTCACTAACTGTTCAGTCGTCTGGTCATTCCTTTAAGTTTTAGGCCCATTTTTATATTTTGGAGCTTTTATAACTTGAAAAGTTAACTTTGGTCATATCTTCATGAAAACAACCTTAGAATGGAATTCTGATAGTTCCATTAACTATGGAATGGCCAAATCAGTCTAGTAGCATGGTCGACATGAGTACCAAGACAATTGATATGAGTTTGGGATATTTAGCCTTTTTGCCTTTGAAATTTGGCTTGTGGTTGATTTTGGTCAACGTTCTTGGAAAACGCACTTGAATAAAAATTCTGACATAGCAGTTAGCTTTGAAATGTCAAGTTTTATCTAAAAAACCTTTATTCACTTTTTGAAGCTTTTGGTCTAATCTCGAGGTCCATTGTAGAATTTAGCTCAAAATAGCACATGGGTGTGGGACCCACTTTTAATGGTAACAACTTCATATAAAAATTTCAACTATACCATTGAGTCTAGAACATTGAATTTGGTGGGGTGGTATATCTCATTTGCACGCACGGTATTTAGAATTAATTTTTAGCACCTCATTGGAGTACTTGAATTTGGTGAAAACCATCTATTGCAACTGATGCAGGTGCAGGACATCATGGCCGTCACATTTACAAGGACCTTAGTTGTGATCGCAAGGGTCTAGTCCTTTGCCTATAGCAATCGCGTGGTCTCCTCTCGTGATCGCGAAGAGGAGTGACCCACATTGACCATTTTTTCGTCATCGCCATCACAAGGTCAAACCTCCATGATCGTGAGGTACTTTTTCCCAACTGGTCATAATTGTGACTTCTACTTATGCGATCGAGATGAGCAATTCCTTCAGATCTTTATTTAAAAGTCCAAACACGATCAACGATGAACATTCATGTTCATATAGCTATATATCACTCATTTGGAGGTCAAATTTGGCTATTTAAATTTAATTTCAAACGAATTTCAAAGGGAACACATTGGTTAGATCTGGGAGAGCATTAGAATCTTTGTCGGAGGTAAATTTGATATTTTAGCTGTTAGTTGTCCCATTTTTTGAGCTAAGGTTTCTAAAAATTTTGAAGTCCTATTTTATGATCATTTTAGCTCTATTTCAAGTGATTCTTTGGGCAAAGTTGTAGGGTTTTCCACAAGGAACATCATGGTGTAATTTGTTTTGATCGTGGAATATTTGTTTTTGGTAATTCGCTATCCCTAAATGTTGTTCCTTTTTATATTCTAGCTTAAGTGTGGGATTGTGTTGCATGTGTGGTTTTAGTTGCTTCTAGTGTTTGAATTGTGTGATTTTTTGTAACACTAGCTAAGGGTAGCTTCTAGGGCCTATTTTTAGAGTCAATTCTTGAATTTTGGATGCCGGTTCCATATTTCCCATTTTGAACTCCAAAATTGGCCCATCTTCGAATTTGATAATTATAGTTTCATAACAACTATATCAACTTTGTGATTCTATTGTTGATAGTGTGGCACTGTTCGAAGTCTATTTCGAAGGTGAAGGCATCGGTTCCATGAGTTGAAGTATGCACAGTCGGCCTGCAAGTAGGCTATGATTTTCCCATCTTTAGACTGCTTATGTTAAGGTAATTGTATACTGGACTGTATGAGTGTGGAGGGATTTGGGTGTCGAACATTCTAAATTCCTAAATTTCATGCCCTAGCTATTATTTTTGGGGTACTGTCGGACTATTAAAGCATGTCTCCAGTTATTATTGAGCATCCATACCTTGTGGTGTGTGTTGTGCCTTTGGTTATATATTTTATAGAATGATTGGCCTTAGTCTAGGCTTAGACTAGTGATTCCTTAGACTTGCGCAATTGTGATGCCTTGGGCCTTAGAACTTCTCTAATGTCATTTTGGACAGCTTAGCTCCTTGTATAATGATATAGCAGACTTTAGTCTGATAGTCTGATATTTAGCTAGGCAGTAAAATAGCTTGGGACTTTACCTCTTTAATGCCCTGTTCTCTTATCGGTCTTGTATCACTTGGTTCTTAATTCTGGAAGCCTTTTCAACATTTTTAGTTGGATGTGGCTCAGGTTGGATGATTCATTGATGGCACTTGATTTAAGGGTACTCCCCATGATGCTCGGTTGGCCGCAAATCCTAATTTGGACTGACTCACCTCTATTCATGGTTCAAGTCCCCATTTCACTCTATTGGGCAGGGTTCAAACTCTTATCTTATTATTGTAGCCTTAGTTCAAGTCCATCGCTCCTCACTTAGCCGTGGTTTGATCCCACTGCCTTTAGAAAACCTCGCTTCAAGTCTGTCAATTTATACTCACTTTGGTTTGACTCCTTAGCTACTTTTACTCATTTCAAGTTCGTGGTCTACCATACACGTGGTTTAGATCCATAATTATCTATCACCTAATACAGTCTTTGGTTGTTTTCAAAACTGGGATCGGTTTCCTTATCTTCTAATGAATCATCAGTTCAAGTCCTTATCTACTTACATCATTGAGTTAAGGTTTTAGGCTTTCGCAATAGTTCGGTTCAAGTTTGGGAAATTGGTGGCATTGTTGGAACCTTTTCGGATCTGCCCTTTTTATTTTAACTATCTTTGCTCCTATCGGTCTTATGGGGGTCCATTCAAATTGTTACCTTAGACTTGTGCACTAACGTACCTGTCGAGTTTATGGAAGCTCGACGGATTTAACTAGTTTCTTTCTCTTTGTGTGTTGAGTACGCTCTTGTACATACTAACAGTTACTTCTTGCCCTATCTTTGGTTGTGGTTAGTTTCTTGCATTTCAGTTTACTCTTGCTTATCTTGCTCGGTCGGCCTATGATTCCTATTGGGTACCTGTTGTTTTGGTACTCATACTACATTGTGAACCTATTTTTTGTAATACAGGTCTGAGTACTAGCTACCGGTGTTGACTTGACAAAACTGTAGTCGTGATTGGAGGCGAGGGTGAGCACATTGCATTCTTGATTTACCCGCCTCCTTCTGTACATGTATTTTGCCTGTCTTTTGCTTTTTTATTATAGCCCTATTTTTTGTGGTCCACTTTTGGGACATATACTCTTTTGTACTAGCTCTGTACATATAATTTCCAGGTTCTGGGAGGGATTTTTTATTTGGATATATTTAGTTTTGCTTCTGCCCATTCAATTACGTTCTTGTTATTTCATTATGTTTCTAAGTTGTATGGTTTGTCTTCTACCCTGACATCCCATTACTTATATTTTTGAGATATGGGCAGGCTTACCTACTGGTGGGTTATTTTCATGACTCGAACTAGCGCCAAGCTGTGATACGACGATCAGGATGCGAGGGTCCCCAACCAAGCAATCTTAGCATACATTGCATACATAAGGTAAAGAATATGATAATAAGATATAACCAGAAGTAAACAATTTAAAGGAGTGAGGCTAAGGGAAATCAACAAAAATAATGTCTGAAACAGACTACATCATTAAGCCGTCTAAACATGTCTCTAGTATAGTCTTTAATGGGGGCTTAGCTCTACCTCACCCTAATAATAAGAAGAAGTCAAATAGTAAAAACAAGTAAAGGAATGTGAAAAATATGTCATAAGATGCATGACCAATCATAATAAACATGAATAAAGCTTAAAGCATTTGAAAACATATGAAACTCGTGGTTAGTGCATATCATAAAACTTTATCATAGAACTCAAAACTTAACTTCAACCTGTGTGGGATGAGACCATTAACTGACATCTAAGACCATGGGATGTATTGCATGAAATCTGATGGAACCCTCATCATGAAGGGGGATGCTATGTTGCCAGAGTATAATCCATCATGATACTCATCTCAACTCAAATCAACTGTGCTATATGTGGATCCACTAGCTCCACCATGAAGGCAATCGTACGTGGGCAATGTTGTTTGGGACTTTAGGTTGCTACTAGGATTCTCTTGGTTAACTAAATGCATTACCAGAACGAACCCCACCTAGAAGTCCTCTCGATGCTTAGTCAATATCCCAACAAAATCTCATAAAATATGATCATAACATAGTAAGGAAAGATAGTAACTACCTATCAATCCATGTTTATAAAATGACATAAGAATAGCTCATTAAATTAGTGATTTATAAGAATCCATAACTTTGGTGAGAATTGTACTTATCACTATCTTAACATGATTGTGTGAGAATTGGACTTATCACACCATAATAACATCTTTGATCTTATCTTTGATCATCATCATATAATCATAATCTCAACTTTAAATCATAGAACTTTTATTAAAAATCATTGAACTCATAATCTATTCATAAAGATCGTCTTTAACTTCATAATCATAACTCGGAAAAAGCTTCGTGCATGGGCATTCATAATTCAACTTAAAATCATGCAATTCATATAAAAACATGCTAATAATGATCCTTTATAACATTTTAAAATAGAATTAAATCATTCCAATGTAATTCATCAAGACTAGGGTTCATAATTCGATTGAAATTGAATGAAACTTTGAGAAAATCTTGGGAATCCATGCGTGAAAATGGCCCATGAATCAATCTCTACATACTTTGATTGAATTCACTTTACAACTAAGAATAACCATTGAAGAAATTTGAAAACCCTAGCTTTAACTTGAAGAGAAACCTTGAGAGACATTGTTCTTGCCTTAAAGAAATTTTAGAAGAATTAATTGAATAGGAGGATAATTTAAAGAATTGAATATATATAGAATTTGAACTTGGCCATAAAAGTGGATAGGTTCATTGAAATAAACTTGGAAAATGACATAACTACCCTTCACTAAACTTCAACTTTTGGACCTATGAGACCCTTTCTACGAATCATCGAAGGAATGACGAGTCATTAAAACAATTTGTTCTGCACGCCTTAGAAAAGGCCTGAAAATTAGGTCTGTGAAGTTTACAAATGGGTCATGTCTACGACCTGTAAACTTAATTATGACCCATCAAAGTCGTTCGTTCTGTAAGTCCCAAATCTGCAAATTTGAGAGTCTCTGATCTTTGGCTATTAGGGGTTCTTAGACTCGTCAACAAGACAACGACTCATCTTATTGAGTCGTAGAACCTCTCCTGAGGTTTGGTTCTAAATGAGTACAAAGGCTCCCTCAATGACTTATTTCTACGAGTCGTATAAACCTCTACAAGTCATAGAGTAGGCCGTAAACTCATATCCAGTCAATATTTTAGGAAATTTCTCCTTGGTTCTAACTTTTTGACTTCCAGGGTATTACAATATCTCCCCCCTTAGGAACATTAATCCTAGAATGAGATTAACTTAGCATAGGAAGGACAAAAAAGAGGAATAGCAACTTAACATGAACATGATGACATCTTAAAATGCATGGAACATAAAAACTTCAACTTAACATAAAATCATGGCTTTAAAAATCAACTTTCATGAACATGCATGCATATGAATGAGATAAGAGGATCTGAATAAGTAAAACTTCAATCAACATCGAAGAAGAACAACTTACTACTTTTAGGCTTGACTCGATGGAAAGAGATACGGGTATCGTTTCATCATATCCACCTCCGCTTCCCAAGTAGCACTTTCTGCTTGTTGATGTCTCCATAACATATTGATGGATGCAACTTCTTTGTTCCTTAGCTTCTTAACTTTCAAATCTAAGATTTCCACTAGAACTTCTTCATAAGTCAAATTCTCTTCGACACTTACATCTTACAATGGTACAATGGAGTTTGGATAACCCACAAACTTTCTCAACATAGATACATGAAACACCGGGTGAACCATAGCTAACTCAAATGGAAAATCTAACTCATAATCCACCTTACCAATAAGTCTCAATATTTTATAAGGTCCAACATATCTAGGACTCAATTTCCATTTCTTACCAAAACGTATTACACCCTTCATGTGTGAAACTTTCAAATAGACCCAATCATCCACCTCAAATTCAAGGTCTCTTTTCCTAACATTGAAATAGGACTTTTGATGACTTTGAGTCATCTTTAGAATCTCTCTTATGAGTCTTACCTTATATATAGAATCTATCACAAAATCTGAACCAATCAAGGCCATTCACCTACTTCAAACCATCCATCCCGTGACATACATCTTCTCCCATACAATGCTTTGAAAGGCGTCATTTGGATGCTAAAGTGATAACAATTTATTATAGGCAAACTCAATTAATGACAAATATTCATCCCAAACTTCGTTTAAATTCAATAACACATGCTCTTAACATATCCTTTAGAGTTTGAATCATTCTTTTGGCTTGATTGTCGGCTTGAGGATAGAAGGCGGTACTTAACTTTTGTACCGAGACCCTTTTGAAATTACCTACAAAAGTATGAACTGAATTGAGTAACTCGATCTGATATGATAGATAAGGGCACACCATGAAGTTTTACCAACTCACAAACATACAACTTAGCATAATCTTCAGCATCATAGGAAGTCTTAACCGGTAGAAAATGAGTCGATTTCGTCATTTGATCCACAACAACCCAAATGGAATCATTATGTTTCTTTGTATGAGGGAAACCTATCACAAAGTCTATATTCACTTTTTCCCACTTCCAAGTAGGAATTTCAATATCTTGGGCTAAACCTCCCGATCTTTGATGTTCAACTTTAACTTGTTGACAATTTGGACACTTAGTTATAAATTCCGCTATATCCTTCTTCATTACATTTCACAAATACACTTCCCTCAAATCATGATACATCTTGGTGGAACCTGGATGAATCAAATATTGAAAACTATGGGTCTCATTCAATATAAACTCTCTTAACCCATCTACATTAGGTACACACTAATGACCTTTGTACCGTAGCACACCATCAGCCCCTTGGGAGAAAGCCTCAATGACTTTTTCAGCAACTGACTTCTTTAACCCAACTAATATTGGATCATTGTCTTGTTTGGATTTAACATCCATTATAAGAGATGATTCATAACAATTTTGAACAAGAACAACTCCATCATTGGAGTCAACCAACCACATACCCAAATGTACCAATCTATGAACATCTTTAATAAATTCTTTCTTACATTCTTCAACATGTGCAACACTAATCATGGACAGTCTACTTAGTGCATTACAAACCACATTAGCTTTGTCTAGATGGTACAATACACTCATATCATAGATTTTCAACAATTCAAGCCATCTTTTTTGCTGAAGGTTCAAGTCATTTTACTTAAACATATATTGTCAACGCTTGTGGTTGGTGAATACATCCACATGGACACCATAAATATAGTGTCTCCAAATCTTCAAACCAAACACAATCGCTACTAGTTAAATATCAGGGGTTGGATAATTCCGTTCATGCAACTTAATTTTTCTAGAGGCATAAGCTATTAACTTACAATTTTGCATCAAAACACAACCAAGACCAACCCTTAAAGCATCACAATATACCACAAAACTATCAGACCCTTTTGACAAGGTCAAGATAGGAGCAATAGTGAGATGATATTTCAACTCTTGGAAACTCTTTTCAGAAGCTTTCGACCATTGAAACTTCACCTTTTTTGAGTCAACTTAATCAAAGGTGACGAGATTGATGAAAACCCTTCTATAAATCTCTTATAGTATTCAGATAGGCCCAAGAAACTCCTAATGTCTGAAGGGGACATTGGTCTAGGCTAAATCGTCACTGCCTCCGTCTTCTTGGGATCAACCATGATCTCTTCACTAAAAAGAATGTGACCAAGAAAAGCCACCTCCCTTAACCAAAACTCACATTTGTTGAAATTGGAAAATAATTGCTTGTCCCTTAGGTCTTGCAATACAATCCTCAAGGGTTTAGTATGTTCTTCCTCATTCTGAGAGTAAACCAAAATGTCATCAATAAACACAATCAAAAAGATGTCCAAATATTGCTTGAACACTCTATTTACAAAGTCCATGAATACCGTCGGGGCATTGTTTAAACAAAATAACATAACTAGGAACTCATAATGGATATACCTCATTCGAAATATCATATTGGGAATATCACATACCCTCACCCTCAATTGGTGATAATTGGAATGAAGATCAATCTTAGAGAACTAATTTTCCCTTTGTAATTGATCAAATAAGTTATCTATCCATGGAATTGGGTATTTATTATTGATGGTTACTTTGTTCAATTATCGGTAGTCTATGTACATACATAGTGAACCATCCTTCTTTCAAACAAATAGAACGGAGCACCCCATGGGGATTACTGGGTCTAATGAAACCCTTGTCTAACAAATCTTTTTATTGATCCTTTGGCACTTTTAATTCCACCTGGGCCTTTCGGCAAGTGGAATAGAAATAGGTTGAGTACCCAAAAGAAGGTCTATACCAAAGTCAATATCTCTTTTGGGAGGAACACCGACTAGATCATTGAGAAACACATCCAGAAACTCATTAACAATGAGAATCGACTCTAGAATAGGGGCTTTAGAATTTTTCTCCCTAATCCTCACAATATGGTAAATACAACTCTTGGAAATTATTTTTTTAGCTTTAAGGCATGAAATGAATTGACCTTTGAACACGGAATTACTACCCTTCCATTCTAGGACTGCCTCATTTGGAAATTCGAACTTAACTACTCGGTTTCTATAATCAATATAGACATAACATGCATATAGAAAATCCATACAAAGGATAACATCAAAATCAGTCATCTCAAGCTCAACTAGATCACATAGAGTAACTTTAGGGAAAACCATAATCTAAAAACTTATATAGACTTTTTTAGCCATATCTTACTCACCTACAGGACTATAAATGGAAAAGGCTGTAACAACATTTTAGGGCTAACAAAAAATCTCATTTCCACATAAGGGGAAACAAAAGAAAAAATTTCACCCGGATCAAGTAAGGCATAAACATCATAGTGAAAGACCTGTAACATATCGATAACATCATTGAGAGTCTCCTCCGCCTCTTGCCTACATAGAGAGAATAAAACATATTATTGCATTGACCACCCTTTAGTTGCACTTGAGCACCTTGAGCAACTTGCCCTTGAGGAATAATATCCCTAACCTTGCATTTCTTAGCATGATAACCCAGCTTACTATACGGTAGAACACATTCAAGCCAGCTAGACATTCACCTTTGTGGTTCTTGCGACACTTCTTACATGCGGGAGTAATTTGGCCAATAAAAGCACCTTCTTGAGTCTTAGGGTTAGGCACTCTATCCTTTTCTAACCTTGGATTAGTGGTATTAGAGGGCCCTTGGCCTGAGTACTTTTGGAAAAAACAAGGATGTCCACCACCACTAGACTTACCATGTGAGAAATCACCACTATCGGTCCTTGGCCTCTTAGACTTCCTATTCTTCTCCTTTAGCTTTTCACCCTTTATTTGATCCACATAGGTCATGAGTCTAAATATATCCATTTCCCGAATCAATATAGCCATTTTACACTCTTTTGGGTCTATATCAGTCACACCCGATATGAATTTAATCATACGAGCTCTTAGGTCAGCAACCACAAATAGAGCATATTTTGACAATTGAGTAAACTTGTGGGCATACTCCCTCACACTCATGCCACCTTTCTTAAGGTTGATAAACTCCTGTACTTTAGCCTCCCTCAATTCTAATTAGAAAAGGCGATCAAGAAACTCCCCTTTGAACATATCCCAAGTCACGGTATTCGCCTCTCTAGGCCTCTTACTTTTCCATTAATCATACTAAATACAAGCAACACCCTTCAATTTGTAAATAGCCAACTCTGCCTGCTCAACCAAGCTAATCCCCATGATATCCACAATCTTGTGGATACTATCAATGAACTCATGTGAATTCTCTTCAACTTTAGAACCCTAAAACTCCAGAGGATTCATCCTTATGAAATCATGAACTCATTTTGCTTGCGTACCCATATTTGGGTTTACGGGATCTACCACCTCACGATTGGCTTGAGCCGTTATGGCTTGCGCAAGGACTTGAAAGGCCACTTGGAACTCAGAATTGGAGACTTGATCATTCAAAGGATCATTCAAAGCTTGTTGCTCCTCTTCAACCACATTCCTTCTAGCGGGTTATCTTTGTGGAGGCATATTCTAAAAATTACAAAGAACAAGCATTAGAGGGAAAAGACTTATTGACCACTTTACCGCACGACATAGATCATGAAAGAAATTAAACTTTTTCTAAGACATTTCCTAGCCTCCTATTCATGGATGTGGAAATGTTCACACCTATGAATAAGACTCTACTTAACGCGGCATGTTAGATTCCCTAAGACTCTTCTAAGCCTTTTGCTCTGATATCATGTTTTTCATGACCCGAACTAGGGTCAAGCCACGATACAATGATTGAGATATGAGGGATCTCAAATAAGACACCTTAGTATACATCTTATACATAAGTTAAAGAATAAGATAATCAGATATAAGCAGAAGTAATCAACTTAAAAGAGTGGGGCTAAGCGAAATTAACTTAATATACGTCCAAAATGCACTACATCATAAAGCCATCTAAACATGCCTCTGGTCTAGTCTTTGATGGGGCTTAGGAGAAGAAACTAGCTCACCCATACAATAAGAAGAAGGCAAATAATAGAAATAAGAAACAAAGTCATTTCCCTCGATAAGATAAGAAATCACCAACTCTTGATATCCAACCAACCCTAGCCATAAATAGTATGGTCATGAGTATTGTCCGTCCCTACATAATGAGACAATGTAGGCAAAATATGTGTTACTATATTTGAATATTCTAAGTATGTGAGGTATGCATGAATAAGTAAAGAAATATGCATAATATGCCATAAGATGCATGACCAATCATAATGAACATGAATAAAGCTTAAAGCATTTAAAAGAATATGAAACTCGTGGTCAATAAATATCATAAAATTTCATCATAAAACTCATTACTCAACTTCAACATGAGTGGGATAAGATCTTTAACCGATATTTAAGACCATGCAAGCTATTACATGGAATATTATGGAACCCTCATTGAGAAGGGGAGGCTACCTTACCAGGGTATACTCTGTCATGGTACTCCTCTCCTCTCAACTCAATTGTGCTATATATGGATCCACTAGCTAGAATTGAATATATGTAGACTTTCAAATTGGCCATAAAAGTATCTAAGTTCATTGAACTAAACATGGGAAATAATAGAAATAACCCTCACTAAACTTCAGATTTTGGACCTATGAGACCCTTTCTATGGATCATCAAAGAAATGATGAGTCGTTAAAATAACTTGTCCTGCAGGCTTTAGAAAATGCCTAAAAATTAGGTATCTGAAGTTTGCAAGAGGGTTGTGTTACGACCCATGAACTTAATTATGGCACATCAAAGTCATTCGTCCTGCAGAGCCCATATCTTACAAATTTGATAATCTTAGAGCTTTGGTTACGAGGGGTTCTTATGACTCATCAACAAGATGAAAACTCATCCTATTGAATCGTAGAACCTCTCCTGAGGTTTGGTCCTAAACGAGTGCAAAGGATCCTTCTACGACTCATTTTTATAAGTTATAGAAACCTCTATGAGTCATATAGTAGACCATAAACTCTCATCCAGTCAACATTTTGGGAAGATGTCCTTGGTTCCAACTCTTTGACTTTTGAGGAATTATAGTTATAATCTACGCCTTCATGACCTAAGAAATCGGATCGTGAAAAGTTGGTATTAGAGCCCACATTCACTGGTCTCACTTATACAGAGTTAACATCTAGTAGAGTCCGTCATATCGGTGCTGAGACATCTTTGACTTATTTTTGGGCGGCTACAAGATGTATTTAGGAATGTGTCTCTTTTGTATTACTATCTAGCCTTGTGTGTCTTATTAGTTTTTGGAAATTCCATTTGTTTCACTATTTTACAAGATGGTTTGCAAGCGCGCTAGTGGTAGAGGCTAATCTCGAGGTCAAGCCAGGGCTGCAACACCTACCTGAGATATAGAGCAGACTTTAGAGCAAGAGTTGGAGCTACTAGTAGCTCCAGCACATCAGCATCCAGTGGGCTTAGGACCATCCCAGCCACAGCCCGAGCCAGTCGTAGCTCTGGACTTATTGGAGATGTTCGCTAATATTTTGGTTTCTATTTAGGGTATGTAGCAAGCCTCAGCTCCAGTTGCTCTAATGTTGCATGACCAACCTACACCAGAGGTACCAGTTATTTAGCAGCCGCAACACCTTTTGCTCATCCTAATTATTTGGAAGGCATCATGCCGTTCTAGGAGCAGAAGATGCTCGGGATATTCCTTAGACTATCACCGTTGAGGTTTTTTAGGGCCATAGGTGAGGATGCCCATGCATTTCTACTTACTTAGTGAGAGTGGCTGTAGACTTTGGGTCTAGTAGAGTTGAGAGGAGCTGACTTCACTATATATCAGCTACACGATCCTGCCCAACAGTAGTGGTATTCATACATAAACCCCAGGACATCTTGGTCTCCACCTGTGTTATCGGCTTAGTTTTTAGAGGCCTTCTTGGCCCAATTTATCCTTAGGAGCATGAGAAATTATCTCTGAGATCAGTTTTCAGCATTGGAGTAGGGCTCCATGATAGTATCAGAGCATGAGGCCCAACTCTATGAGCTCTCCAGGCATGCCACCATGGTTTTACCTACATAGGAGGAGAGAGTTCGGTGCTTTATCGAGGTATTAAGGCTCCAATTATGGATTGAGACTCAATCTTTAGTCTCAGTAGGCTAGTCACTTTTGCATATTGTATACCATGTATGTACGCTCGAGTAGCTCAGTTGTGAAGCCCAAAGGGCAACTACAAGAGAGCTAGGATGGAGGATAGCCAGGATGGGCGCCGCTTTAGACCAGGGATTCTTATGATAGGTCTTTCCAGAGATATCAGCTGGGCCAGTCTTGCAACCCCTTCTAATTCTTTCTTTATACTTTAGAGGGTAACTAGCACCACCAAAGTGGCTTTAGTGTCAGTCCGAGTTAGAGATGAGGTAGTTCACAGACGGGTTCTTTCGACCAAAGTGGGTGACCTCCATCTAGGGACCAATAGTCACAAGGGTGTTATGAGTGTGGGAAGCTAGATCATTGGTCCCACGAGTGACCTCATTGTAGGCTAGCCTTACCAGCTCCACAAGTAGCTAGACCTGCGCCAGCAGCACCTCTAATTAGAGGGAAAGGCCAGGGTCAGGACTATAGAGGTAGTTATTAGGGTACACGGGGAGGTCCTCGAGGAGGCAGAACAAGAGCTATGTTGAATGCACAGCGTAGAGGAGCCTAGGCGAACTTTCGTACAGCTCCAGCGAAAGTAGAAATTGAGGCCTTGGACGATGTGATCATAGGTTCGATTTCATTATGTCATCAACCAGCATCCTATTTATTAATTCCAAGCTCTACATATTCTTATATATCTATATGTTGTATTCCTTGACTGAGTATGAGTCCAGAGCCTTTAGTTTAGCCATTGTGTGTTTCAAACTCGGTAGGTGATTCTTAAGTAGTGGATCAGGTCTTTAGATCTTGCATGGTGACTATTCAGGGGCGAGACACTAGGGTTGATCTTATTTTGCTTGATATAGTGGATTTTGATGTGGTTTTGGGCATGGACTGGTTATCTCCTCACTACGCAGTTTAGATTTCTGTGGCAAGTCCATTACCTTAGCCATGCTTGGTATTTCGCCGATGGTGTGGAAGGGCTCTTGTAGCCTCAAATCAGTTAGGGTGATTTCTTTTGTTTAGGCTCGGAGGTTAGTGGCTAGCGGGTACTTGGCATACATGGCTTATGTTACAGATGTGAGTAGGGAGGGCCCTACGGTTGATTCAGTACCTATAGTTTGAGAGTTTGCTAATGTGTTTCCTTCTGATCTGCCTGGCCTTCCTTTGGATTGTGATATTAAATTCACTATTGATGTAGAGCTAGTTACTCATCCTATTTCCATCCCACCGTATTGTATGGCCTCATATATCTCAAGTATATCAGTGTTTAGCTTCAGGATCTCTTGGATAAGGGATTCATTCAGCCTAGTATATCTCCTTGGGGTTCCCCAGTCCTGTTCATTAAGAAGAAAAATGATACTATATAGATGTGTATTGATTACCGGTAATTGAACAAGGTGATAGTGAGAAACCATTACCCTATGCCTAAGATTGATGATCTATTTGACTAGCTTCAGGGTGTCGTGGTATCTTCTAAGATTGATTTGAGATTTGGCTACCTCCAGTTAAGAATTAGGGCAGCGGAAATCCCTAATACCATATTTAGAAATCATTACAGCCACTATGAGTTTCTAGTGATGTCTTTTGGGTTGACTAATGCCCTATTGCGTTCATAGACTTGATCACTCACATATTTAGGTTGTACTTGGACACGTTTGTCATAGTGTTCCTCGATAACATTCTAGTATACTCATAGAGCTGATATGAGCATGATCATCATTTAAGAGTAGCGCACAAAAACTTTGAGATATCAGTGGTTTTTTAGCAAGTTCTAAAAGTGTGAGTTTTGTCTTAAGTCCATAGCATTCTTGGGGCGCGTTGTGTCCAAGGATAGAATTATGGTAGATTTAGTGAAGATTGAGGCTATTCTTGATTGGCCAGGCATACCTCTGTGACTAAGATTCGTAGTTTCGTTGGATTGGCAGGTACTACAAGCTCTTTGTTGAGGGGTTATCTACTATAGAAACACATCTGACTCAGTTGACTCACTAGGATATTCCATTTATATGGTCGTAGAAGTATAGAGGAGATTTTAGAGGATCAAAGAGTTGCTTACCACCGCTCCTATATTGACTTTTCCGGTTAAGGGTGAGGGATTCACCATTTATTGTGATACATCCAGAATTAGTTTAGGTTTTGTACTAATATAGTAGGACCAGGTTATTGCTTATATATAGAGGCAGCTTAAGTTGCATGAGTGAAACTACCCCACTCATGACTTAGGGATGGCATCGGTAGTATTTATACTTAAGATTTGGAGGCACTACCTCTATGGAGTTCGATGTGATATATATATTTATCACAGGAGACTTCAGTATATTATGAGCTAGAGGGATCTTAATTCGAGGCAGCACTTCTGGATTGACCTCCCGAAGGCCTATGACCTCTTCATTCTCTACCATCTAGGAAAGACAAATGTAGTCGTAGATGCCTTGACTCAGAAGGCAGTAAGTATGGGTAGTCTAGCCTTACTTTCTACTTTAGAGCGACCATTAGATTTGGATATCTAGTCCTTGGCTAATCGGATGATTCAACTTAACATCTCTGATTCTTAGTATGTGTTAGCTTATATGGGAGCTCAGACATCTCTATTGGATAGGATTCCCAGTCATCCGTTTGAGGATTAAGAGTTAGTTGCACTTTGAGATAAGGTTTTGGGAGATGATTCTGACCTGTCTACTTTAGATTCAAATGAAGTTTTGAGGTTTGGTGGTCGTCTTGTGTTTTGAGAGTTAAATGTTTGATTCAATTGATCCTTAGTGACTCCCTAATTCTAGATATTCTATCCATCCGGCACTGGTAAGATATATCGTGACTTGAGGAAGCAGTACTGTTGGAGAGGCATGAGAAGAGATATTGCGGATTATGTATCGCATTTTGTATGTTGTCAACAGGTTAAGGCCAATAACTTGAGGCCTGGTGGCGAGCTTCAAACATTACCCATTCTCGAGTGAAAGTGGGAGTAGATCACCATGGACTTTATTGTCGGGTTGCCTCCTACTTTCCATGATCTTGATAGTATTTAGGTCATTATGGATCAATTGACAAAGTCAGCACGCTTCCTCCCCTTTTATACTTCCTACAATAATAAGAGGTTGGTCCATATCTATATTCGGGAGGTGGTTTGCCTTCATGGTGTGCCTATTTCTATCATCCAGGACCGGGTCTCACAGTTTACATTCATCTTTTAGAGAACTTTTCAAAAGGAGTTGGGTACCTATGTCGACCTTAGCATAACTTTCCATGCACAGATTGATGTCCAGTTGGAGCGCACTATTCAAGTTCTCAAGAATATGTTGCGGGCTTGTTTTATGGGTTTTGGGGTAAGTGGGATCATTTTTTTCCCTTAGGGAGTTTACGTACAATAAAAGCTACAATTCTAGTATTCAGATGGCCCCATTTAATGCCATATATGGTAGGTATTTTCGCTCTCCGATAGGTTGGTTTGAGTCTATATATCCTAGGTCATGCAGTACAGACTTGATGCAGGAGGCCTTAGATCATGTGAGGGTGATTTCAGATATGCTTAGGATAGCTCAAACTAAATACTAGAGTTATATGGATCGTAGGCATCGGCTTTTAAGATTTGTTGTCGATGATAGGGTGTTCCTCTATGTATCACCTATGTAGGGCATGATGAGATTTGGGAGGTGGGGCAAGGTTAGAGCTAGGTATATTTTCCCTTTTGAGATACTGAGGATAGTTTTTGAGGTAGCATATGAGCTAGCTTTTCCTATGTCCTTCTCAGCTATTCATTTGGTCTTACATGTTTTGATACTGCACTAGTATGTTCCAGGCGACTCCCATGTACTTCAGTATGATGTGGTTGACTTGGATGATCGTTTGAGCTATATTGAAGAGCCAGTTGCTATTTTGGAAAGATATGTTAGACAGTTGCGATCCAGAGCTATTCCTATTGTTAAGATCCTTTGGAGGTATCGTCCAGTCAAGGATCCTACCTGGGAGACCGAGCATGAGATACGGACACAGTTCCTCGAATTATTTGAGACTTTAGGTACTTCTTGACTCTTACTTTTGTGGTCAAACATTATTTTAGTAGTGGATGTCGTAATGACCCTCCAAGTTATTTTTGAATTAAAGTATTCATTATGTCATTTAAAGTGTTCTTGTAGAGACCCCAAGTCATTTATGACTTGTTGGCATTGACTTTTCGATCGCCTAGTCATTCATTTGGATTTTAGGCCCGTTTTCTTTTTTTGGAGTTTTTATAACTTGCATAGTTGACTTCGATCATAACTTCTTGAAAATGACCCCTAAAATGAAATTCTAACAGTTCCATTAGCTTTAAAATGGCCAAATTAGGCAAATAGCATGATCGACATGATTATTGAGGCAATTTGTACGAGTTTGGGGCCATTTGGTGCTTTTACCTTTGAAATTTAGCATATGGTTGACTTTGGTCATATTTTGGAAAACACATTTGAATGAAAAGTCTGATAGCATGGATATCTCTGAAATATCGAGTTTGGTCTAGAAAGACCCTTTATTTGCTTCCTGAGGCTTCTAATATAATCTCGATGCCCATTATGGAATTTAGCCCAAAATGACACTGGTATAGGACCCACTTTCAATCGTAATGACCTCGTATGAAAATTTTGGCTGTGCCATTGGGTCTGAAATGTCGAATTTGGTGGGAAAGTATATCACATTAGCACGCACGAGATTCCGAATAAATTTTGAGCATTCTGTCAGAGTGTTTGAACTTATTGAAAACTAATTGTTGCAGCTGATGCTGGTGCAGAACACCATGGATTTCATATTCACGATGCCCTTGGCTCCGATCGGGAGGGCCTAGTCCCTTGCTTGTTGCGATCACGTGGTCCCCTCTCATAATCGCAAAGAGAAATGACCAGTATTGATCACTTTTTGTTTATCGCAATCGCGGTGTCAAACCTTCGTGATCGTGAGGGACTTTTTCCCAATTGGTCTTGATCGATACTCCTCCTTCTGCCATGGACATGAACAATTCCATTCGTTCTTTATTTAAAAGACCAGACGCGATCAATAATGAACATTCATGTTCATTTATCTATATCTCTCTCATTTGGAGCTCAAATTTGGCGATTTAAAGGTCTAATTTTAGACAATTTTGAGGAGAACACGTTGGTGAGCTCAGGAAGAGCATTAGAAGCTTCATTGGAGGTAAATTTGATGTTTTAGTTGCTGGTTGTCCCATTTTTTGAGTTAAGGTTTCTCTGAATTTTGAAGTCCTATTTTGGGATCATTTTAGCTCTATTTTTAGCAATTCGTTGGGCTAGTGGGGTTTTCTGCAAGGAACATCATGGTGCAATATTTTTGATCGTACGAGCTTTATTTTTTTGTTCACCATCGCTAAATGCTGTCCTTTTTCATTCTCTAGCTTAAGTGTGGGATTCTGTTGCATTTGTGGTTGTAGATGATTCTAGTGTATGAATTATGCGTTATTTTCGAAGAATAGCTTGGGGTAGAATCTAGGACCTACTTTTGGAGACAACTCCGGAATTTCAGATGCGGATCCCATTTTTCCATTTTGAACCCCAAAATTAGCCCATCTCCAAATTCAACAATTTAAATGTCATAACGTCCGTATTAATATTGTGATTCTATTATTGATAGCTTGGTAGTGTTCGGAGGTCATTCGAAAGGGGAAGGCTCCGATTCCATGAGTTGGAGCACGTGCGGTCAGCCTACAAATAAGCTACGGTTTTCTCCTCTTTATATTGAGCATGTTTAGGTAATTATATACTGGATTGTATGGGTTTTGAGGGTTTTAGGTATCGAGCATGCTAAAGTCCTAGATTTTATGCCTTAGGTCTTATTTTTGGGGTATTATCGGACTCTTAAAGTATGTTTCTGGTAATTGTTGATCATTCATACCTTGTGGTGTGCGTTGTGCCTTTGGTTATATATTTTGTAGAATGTTTCGCCTTAGTCTAGGCTTAGATAGTGTTGCTGTAGACTTATGCGACTGTGATGCCGTTGGGCCTTAGAACTTCTTTGCCATCATTTTGTATAGCTTAGCTCCCCTAAACTCATATAGCAGACTTGAATCTGATAGTCTGACATTTATCTAGGCAGTAACGCAGCTTGGGATGTTACCTCTATAATTCCCTATTCTCCTATTAGTTTTATATTGCTTGGTTCTTATTTCTAGAAGTCATTTCGACCAGTCTGGTTAGATGTAGTTCAGGTTGGAGTGATTCATTGATGTTACTCGGTTTGGGGGTACTCCCCGTGATACTTGATTGGCCACTGGTCCTTATTCAGAATGACTCACCTCTGTTTGTTGTTCAAGTCCCCATTTCACTCCATCGGGCAGGGTTCAAGCCTCTACCTTATTATTATAGCCTCGGTTCAAGTCTGTCGCTCCTTACTCATTTTGGTTTAACTCTTTAGCTACTGTTACCCAATTTAGGTCCGTGATCTAACTTACACGTGTTTTAAATCCATGATTATCTATCACTTGGTTCAAGTTCGTGGTTGCTTTCAAATCTCAAATCGGGTCCCTGATCCTCAAATGAATCATCAGTTCAAGTCCTTATCTACTCACAGCTTTGGGTTAAGGTTTCAGTCTTTTGGAATGGTTCGGTTGAAGTCCGGGAAATTTATGGCATTGTTGGAACTTTATCTAATCTTCTCTTTTTACTTCAACTATCCTTGCTTCTGTTAGGCTTATGGGGGTCCATTCAGGTTGTTACCTTAGATTTGTGCACAAGCATACCCATCGGGTTTGTGGGAGCTTGATGGATTTAACTTATTTCTTTCTCTTTATGTGTTGAGTATGCTTTTGGACATACCTACATTTACTTCTTTCCCTGTCTTTGGTTGTGGTTATTTTCTCGCATTTAAGTTTACTTTTGCTTATCTTGCTCAGTCGGCCTATGATGCCTACTAGGTACCTGGTTTTTGGTACTCATCTAGACTCTACATCTGTTTTCTTGATGTAGCTCTGAGTACTAGCTATCGGTGTTTACTCAATCTAGTTATGATCGTGATCGGAGACGAGGGTGAGCACATTGCATTTTGGATTTATCCACCTCCCCCTGTACATATATTTTGCCTATCTTTTGCTTTTTTTGAGACAACCCTATTTTTGTGGTCTACTTTGGGACCTGTACTCTTTTGTAGTTGCTCTGTACATGTGACTTCCAGGTTTTAGGAGGGATCCTTTATTTGTATATATTTAGTTTTTCTTCCTCCCCTTTAGTTATGTTCTTGTTATTTCGTTATGGTTTTTAGTTGTATTGTTGGTCACCTACCCTGACATCTCATTACTCAAAGTTCCGGGATATAGGACGGCTTGCCTACTGGTGGGTTATAGTAGGCGCCATCATTTCTTTAGAAATTGAGTCATGACAAAGAGTCTGATATTTAGATAAAGGATTGTAAGGTATGTGAGAATTAGGTTGCCGACCATCTCTCCAGGTTTGAGAGGCCAAAACATGTTGGGGAACAAATAAAGATTAAAGAGGAATTTCCAAATGAGCACTTGTTAGGTTTAGAGGTGTCTAAATGGCCTTGGTATGCTGATATCGTCAATTACTTGGTAAGTGGAGTGTTTACACCTGATGTAGATTCACTACAAAAGAAGAGGTTGATGTATGAGTCCAAGATTGACATATGGGATGAGCCTTACTTGTTCAACTTGATAGAATGATAAGAAGGTGTGTTCCTGAAATTGAGGTGCGCCAATTGCTGGATAGTTGCCACTCTTCACCATATGGAAGCCATCATGGAGGGGAGCACACTATCCATAAATTACTACAATCTAGTTTCTTTTGACCTAGATTGTTTAAAGATGCTACAGGATATGTGAAGAACTGTGATCAATATCAAGGATTGGAACCATATCAAGGAGACATGAAATGCCATTGTACAACATCTTGGAGGTCTAATTCTTTGATGTATGGGGTATGGACTTCATGGGTCCGTTTCCATCATCTTATGGGAACCAGTATATCTTAGTGGCAATGGACTATGTCTCCAAATTGGTTGAGGCTGTGGCTCTTCCAACAAATGATTCAAAAGTGGTGAGTTAGTTCTTAAAGAAGCACATCTTTAGCTGGTTTGGTACTCCTAGAGCCATTATCAGTGATAGAGGAAAGCACTTCATAAATCAAACAATAAAGAAACTTTTGGCAAAGTATGGGATGCGAAATTAGGTAGCTATGACTTATCATCCTCAAATAGTGGGCACATCGAGGTATCTAATACAGAGGTAAAGAAAATATTACAAATGACTATGAATGTGCAAAAGAAAGATTGGTTGGCGAAGTTGGATGAGGCACTTTAGGCATACAGAACAACATACAAAACACCCATTAGTACCTCCCCTTATCATATGATATTTGGTAAAGTGTATCTTCTATCGATTAAGTTAGAGAATCAATCTTATTAGGCAATCAAAAGGTTGAATATCGACCCAGAGTTAGCAGGAAGAAAGCGATTGGACTAATTGCATAAGCTAGAAGAGTTTAGTCTCCATGCCTATTAAAATGCCAAGCTTTACAAAGAGAAAACAAAAGGATGTCATAACAAGCACATTATCGTTCACACCTTCAAACCAGGGCAAAAAGGTACTTCTCTGTAACTCTAGACTTAAACTTTTTACAAGAAAGTTAAGGTCCAAATGGAGTATCCCTTTCGATGTGGTACGCATGACACCTTATGGAGCTGCAGAATTGTGGAATGCGATGAAAACGTCTATATTTTTGGTGAATGGGAAAAGTGTCACGCACTACTTTGGGAATGATGTTAACCATGAATAGGAGGTTGTAGAGATTGAAAATGAGTGATAAAGGAGCGAAGTCATGCCGCGATGTTAAATCAAGTGCTACACTAGAGGCAACCCGTGATTTATATTACCACGAAGGGCTTGAATTTTTTTAATTTTGATTTTTAGGGTAGATGTTTATTTTCATGTTATTTTCTTATAATTTTAGGCGTGGGATGATTTATAGTTTTGAAACAAACAAATATATATATAACAACAAATTGAAGAGTCGTCCACGACTAAAAATATGGCACTGGGTGGGAGGCATCCCACCATATTTGTTTTCTAACATTGTGTCATTGATGTGTACAGTGACAAGAAATAATCCAAACCTTAAGAAAGCAGACAATAATGTGAGAAATGAAAATCGAAGAAGGGAAAGGCTAGTGCAAACGACCCAAACTACTGAGGGCCTTGATGGGAAAACTACAGGTGCGCCGTACCAGCCATAAAACTACTAAAGGCTTGGAAAGGTGAACTACGGGCGTGCCATGATAATCCTTTCTCTATGATTTTCCAGGTGGGCGCAGTCTGGGCGCGTAGTGCCACTATCACCCATGGTGCGGATTCAGGGCCCCAACTTAAAAATCCCTAATTACTAAATTTCTACCTCTAAAACCTAACCCATTCATTATACTCTCTCTCTCTCACCTGATTTTCCGCTCCCAAACACCAAAATCTTTTCTTCTTCCTCTTCCTAAGATTTTCTTTCACTACAACCCTTCCACAACCTCCACCCCCAAACTACAAAACTCTACTCTCCTTTCCCTTCTAACCGCCCACTACTCTATCCTTCTAACCCAACCCCAACCCTAAAATAATGCCTTTTTCCCTCTTCTAATAGAACCCAAGGGTAAGGAAATAAAGACGGGAGCGGGTAGCAAAAGGTCTCTCAAGGGTGGGGCATCCACTTCTGCATATCTAATGAGGACAAGGCTACCACCACATCACTTCGGATAGAATGTAGTTGAAAGATAAGGGATGGAATTATTTGAGTACCAAACGAAATCTAAGTATTTAGGTGATAAATACATAAATAAGTAAAGATTGTAGGCTGATTTCCCACAAATTCACAAGATGGTGTATAACTTTGGTCTTCAATACATCTTCGAGGACCAAGGTGAGTGTACTCTTACTTTGGTTTATGAATTTTATGCTAATTGGAATACTGAGTAGTCTAGTAGTAATAAGGTTGAGGTAAGGGGTAAGATGACCAGGTTTAATACTAGGGTGTTGAATGTATTTATAGGGACACCCCACCGTGATTCTTTCGAGTATTTGGAAATGAAAGAAAACTTCTTTATAGAGACATTGGTCACACCCTGTGTGGTATAAATTCTGTTGAGCATTAGAATAGGGCCAAAGATATGGGGAGGCATTTTATGCTTCACTATGTGCATCTAAACCAATGTGATTGAAATTTATGAGCAGTGTGTTCTTGCCCTGTAAACACATGTATGATTTTACTCAAGATATGATTTTTTTGATATACCGATTAATTAAAAGTCTGCAGGTAAATGTTAGGTCTGTGCTACACCATAATATGATAAAATTCAGTAATAACAAAAGATGGCATTTCTGCTATGGTAGTTTGTTGACCCATTATTTGTAGGCAGAGGGGGTTGAAGAAGAGGTCCATGAGTTGTACTGGATGACAACCCCTTACTTGGTTTGCAACATGGTATATGTGACTAAGATGAAGGTCCAATATACATCCCATGGGTCGGTGTTGTCTACCGCTGACCGACAAGCCTGAGATTATAGTTTGATGAACAGAATGTTTGGTATAACAGAGCTACAGTTGCGTATTAGTGGCCGTTAGGTAACTAATAAAGAGATGACTGCATTGGCAAGCCGCTATCCTCTCACAGGTAGTGCCATATATATTTGCCAAATAGGCCATGCTTTTCAAGAGCCTTTGGATAATGATGAGCCTAGTGTTGATGAGATGGGCGAAGATGAGGAGGATGATGTTGTTCCTTCTGCACTCATGGTGATTCATGATACTACTACCGCTGAGAGCGGAGACCGTGACTGAGAGAAATAGGGAGTTCCTTCTTTTACTCTTTTACTTTTTGCTTTAATTATGCACTAGGGATAGTGCTTAGTTTCAGTATAGGGTAGGAGATGGAATTCTCAAATTGTATTTTGTATAGAGCTTTTGGATTTGATTTTTTAAAATTTTGGGTTCCTTGTAGTTATTTTCAGTTCTTTAGCCAAGGACAGTCCCTTTGAACCGTACAAAATAAAGTGTTGTAGGCATAAGTTAGTATTAGTTGAGTGATGTTGCCCTATGATGGATAGATGGCGATAGTCTTAAGGGTATTCATCGTCATTATGTATATATGTATATAAGGTGTCTGACTAGGCTATATAAGTGTATATAAAACCAACTAATTTATGAAAAGCATGGTATATAATGAAATGATTAGTTTTTAAGACACTAAGCTCTTTTATTCAACTCAAGTGATGCATGCTTAATGTTGAGTTCATATGATTATGTGGTTGGTAGTCTGTAGTTTGACATTCTTAAGTTGTATATGTGTCGTGTGTGTTAGGTTTTGATTTAGTCCATGTTGATTTTGATGTCTAGAACTTGCCCAGTGTGTTTGCAAAACAAAATGTAGAATGTAAAGTTTAAGAAGTGATACAGGCATTTCTTTGATAGCCTTGTTTGAATGTTCTCCTTTGTTGATACCCACCTCAAATATTTTTCCATAGTTAGCCCCTTTGAGCATGTTGATTGTTCTTTGGTAATCCCATATAAGTGATATCCATTCCTTCTTTAGACTATAAATTTGAACCAAAAATCCTAAGTACTTTAGGTGAACAAAAGTAAGGGAATAAGATAAGGTAAGTGTTAGGCCCCGAAATAGTCATCTCGTCTGCTTGCAAAAGCTCAATTATTATGGATAGGGTAAGGAAATAAGAAGTGCATAACGATTTCAAATCACCCTACAAGTAATAGTTGGGTGGCTTAAAGAAAAAGGGGAAGGTCATGTGGGGAGGGGCAAGAATAAGGTTATAAAGAAAGTGTGTGAAAAATAAAAATACAAAATGAGATGTGATGTATTAAAGCTCTTGGGAATGTAGTCACTATTCATAGAAAAAGATAGTCCAACCTTTCCCCTAACTTGCATTACAACATATTAGAGTCCTAATTGATCTTGAGCTTTTGCTTTCTTGAATTATTGGTACTTTACACTAAGGGAAAGCCTATGGTACGTATCAAGCATATATGACTTCATTAGGGAGTGTGAGCGAACTTTGATATTGCTACCTAGTGTTGTTAAGGTACATACGTGTGAGTGAATATGGATAATTTTTTTGTAGTGAGGGCACATGCTTAATTGAAAGGATTGGTAACTTACATGATTTCTAACTGAATGATGCATATGAGTTTGCTGCTTTATAAAGTCAGTTCTTGAGGTTAGGAAGTGTGGACTAGCCATTCTTGTGTGGAAATGTGAACATGCCAGTGGTGATGTTGAGCATTTGAATGCAAATTGTATAGACAAGTTGGACGATAGGGAGTACATTGTGGTTAGTATTCCATGCATGAATCAGGTTTTTATTCGAGGACAAACAAAAGTCTAAGTGTGGAGTGGTGATCTTGAGCACATTTATGTGCCCATATGCCTTGCTTTGCCCACATTTAGTAGTCGTTTTGAGAATATTTTATATCTTAATTATTGTGTTTAAATTGAATGAAGGATAAGTGTGCACTAAGTTGTGTGTTTAGTGAATGCAGGAATTTTGGAGGAAAGATGATCGCTCGAAAGCAAAAACTGCACTGGTACAAGCTAAACGGGAGCAAGAACAAAGATCATAATGAAGATCTGGGGCTATCTGTGTGTGACGCGCCTCTATGTTCCCAAACAAATTCTGTAATTTTAATTAGTCGTGGTCCCACAAGGAAAAAGAGATTTTTCCCTAAACCCTATAAATATACCCTTAGGAATTTTTGACAGAGGACAGACTCAATTAGAAGGACAAGTACAAAGAAGTGGATACACACCTTAGGTTTCTTTTCTTCTTCTTTCTTTTCAACATTAAAGTGTATGAAATAATTTACGTTGTGTTTTTACTGAACATGAGTTGCTAATCGCCCTAGTTCTAGGGTTGTAGTTATGAAGTTATAGTTTAATAATATCTTATTTTGGTTGATGATGGGATACTGATTCTAATTACTACTGCAGTTTTTCATTTTTACTATTTTAATGTTTGGTCAACATTAGAATACATGTGTTGTCTACATTGAATTTGGAAGATGAATAGGAAATGAAACGAAAAATATAGAGAATGTGTTCATGCAAGGGTTAACTTAGGGTAATTCGTACATAGAATGTCAGTGAAACATACACCTATATACCACATTTGGTTAAGAAATAGGAAGATATCTTAATGGATTTTTATTGATACATGTCTATCCTCGCTCAACGATATAGTTAGGTTGTCAATAAAGATAGGCAATTAGAGGTTAGAACACTATGATTGTAATATCAACCCTATAAATCAATAATGAAATAACCCTCAGCTACTAAAAGAGGAGAATATATGCTTAACTTCTTTTTATGCTACAGCCCGAGAATCTCTCATAATCTGATTAATCCTCATAATCATTGAATCATTTTTAATAGTAGTTATTTTTTTATATATGAAACTAGTATTAGAAATATCTCGAATTCATACAACGCACGCGATTAAATGGGCTTCATTGAAAAGTAGTTAGTAACTTGAATAAAGTCCTTTAGGTTCAACATCCAATTCCTAGAAATATCCACTTTACTACTTGCACGACCGCATACACTTGCCTGTTCACTTGGATGCAACACTCCACGAGTACACTAACATGTCATCGTTGAACAAGATCATGAAGGAATCAAGATAGGGACTGAATACTCTGGTTATCAAATTCATAAAGGCGGTAGGGGCAGTAGTAAGCCCAAATGACATTATAAGAAACTTGTAGTGGTCATAGCGAGTCCTAAAGGCATTCTTAGGGATATATGGAACCCTATCCTTAACCGATGGTAGTCGGATCTCAGATAAATCTTAGAAAATATAGTGGCACCCTATATCTAATCAAATAGGTCATCAATACGGGGCATGGGGAAATGATTACTCACTGCCACCCTATTTAACTGCATGTAATCAATACACATTTGCATAGTCACATCCTTCTTCTTAATAAAAAAGATAGGAGCACCCAACGACGATACACTCAGATGGGTGAAACATTTACCTAAGAGGTCCTCAAGCTAAATATTAAGTTCCTGACACTCTATGAAAGCCATCCAGTAAGGTTGGACTAATTTGGGCTTAGTGCCTAGCTCCAAGTCTATAGAAAAACCAATATCTCTTTCAAGAGGTAAGACAGGTAGGTTGGTAAGAAATGCATTAATAAACTCTTGAACCATAGCAACAAAATCAATAGAGGGGGCCTCCCTTGATACATCCAACACATATGCTAATTAAGCTAGATACCTAGAAGCAACCAACCATTGAGCTCTCATAAAAGATATAATACCCATTGGTGTGTGGCTATAAGCACCCTGCCACAAAATTAGAGAAATTCTAGGCACGACTAAGGTAACAATCTTGGCTTAGTAATCTAAAACCGCACGGTGAGGAGATAACCAATCCATGCCTAGAATAACATTGAAAGATAGTATATCTAGTGAAATAAGATCTACCCCGGTATCATGCTCCTGAATAGTCACCACATATGATCTAAAAACATGATCCACTACTAAAAAATCTCCTATTAGGGTCGAAATATGCAATAATACCATTAAAGGCTCAGGACTAATACCTAAATAGGGAGAAAAATATATGGACACATACAAATATGTAGAACCTAGATCAAATAAAGCTGAAGTAGTTTGCTGGTAAATAAGAATAGTATCCATGATAACATCATCCGATGCCTCAGCCTCCACCCGTACTGTAATGGCATAGAAGTGGCTCTGTCAGCCTCCACCACGATCGTCTATCCTACTAACAACCTAAATCCCCTGCGAACTCCTTGAATACCCTAGTGGATATCTTCCATGGCCCTATATCCCCTTCCATGGCCTCGACTCTGGTCTCTGTCTCTAGGTGGCGGTGGCGGCACTATAGATATTAGTATAGATCAATGGGGCCACTCTCTGGTAGTCATAACACCCCGAAGGTGAATGCTCTATAATAATCTGACCATGGTAGGAAGGGAGAGAATCTGATCCCCTCAAGCTCTAGCCCACACTAGAACCACCTTGACGGGGCTGGCTACCATCTAAAGTTGGTAGAGCTACTTGAATAGGCCGGATAGGCTGAACCTTCATATATTTATCCTATTAGAAAATATGACGCGGCCTGTCATAGCTTTTGCTGACTTTAGTGTGGGACCCACTGTAGCTACCACGGTGTTTGGCCCTCTTTTTGCTACACCTTTGGGCCTCACAATGAATGTGCTCCATGGGATGGGAGTGATCGACAAGATCAAGAAATAAACAACCCACTGGAATAAAGTGCTCTATCTCTAACCTCAACTAGTACCTCAACCCACACACTAAGCATCACACCCTCTCCTCCTTAGTAGGTAGATTCATAGTATTATAATTGAAAATCTGATAGAATATGACCTCGTACTCATAGACTATTATAGGGCCCTACTCTAGCCTCATAAACTGATCCCAGAGTCGATCCCTGACACTCTCAAGGATATATCTATCCAGGAAAGCCTCTTAAAACTATGTCCATGATAAGGGAGGCGACCCAGCTGGTCTAAACTATAAATAGGTGTGCCACCACAGTCATGTTAGGCCCTAAAACTGGTGAGTAGTGAAATCAGCTCCCTTGGACTCCAGAAGGCCTAAAGACTAGAGTTAGTCACAGCAAGTAGTCAAAAACTCCTAGCATCCTCCCCGCTCGCTCCTAAAAATATTAGAGGTGATAAGCTTTGGAATACCCCCAACATCTTCTTCTCTTATAATTTCATAACACCCTTTAAGTAGCTGGCTAGGCTACTATAGGTGATGGGGCAGGCTGAACCTTAGGAAGTGGTGACATAGGTTAATCTTGTGGTGCTAGCATATTGGGAGCTGGTACTGGAGCCTAAGGTATAACCTTAATAGTTGTGAGTGTCTATGCGATGGTGGCCTGTAGATCTAGAGTCATGACCTGTGTGGTTGGGGGCTTTGCCAATCATGGCCCCTTTAACTAGGAGGAATAGGGGAGCGATGGTGCTCCTGTACGTTCTCTAGAGCCATATCTCCATCTAGGGTTGGTGCTACACCCCTACCTCTGCCTTAGGGCCAACCTCTATGCCTGCCTGAGGCTTTGTCTACTGGTATTAGCAAGTGATCACCACTAGTAGTACCATGTGTATGAGCCTGCAGAAGAATGAAGCAAATGAGATTTCATGAAACTAATAAGACACATACTGCACGAAGTGATACAATATAGAGATCTTTCCTAATGACATCCTGTAGCCTCCCGAAGATGCGTTACGGACATCTCTCAAGTGCATCACGGAAAATATTTTTTATATACAAATCATAATTTAAATTAGCGAAAATTTATTATTAAAATAATTTAGTCAAGGTGCGTCACCGAATTCTTGAATTATTTCAAGTATTTTAAAAAAATATGTGTAACCACATTCTTAATTGAAATGAAAGTTTAAAAAACTTTCAATGCTCGTATAACCTTAAATGGATCCTAATATTTGCCTATTATTTTTTAAAAATATAAATATTCTCTAAATGACCCAATTAAAATAAGAACATAATAATAAATTATCTAAAAAAATTGAATTCATTATTGTGAAATCGAACGATGCAACTAATTGATAATTATACCAACTTAAATATCTAGAATCATATTAATCCCTTTTTAAAATTAATCCATTGTCCAAATATTTAACTAAAAAAATTATATTTTCTATCATTTGTTTTCATCCTAATTAGATGTCATTCTAATTTATTTGGTTGACATAGGTAAATATACACAAATATACAATAAAATAAGCTTTGCAATGATCATATGGTATATCAATTTTATTCTAAATTTTATGATATAAAATATTCAAATATATTTTAATATTATAATATCAAAGTTAAACACACGTAAAATTTGAGCAATTTCATAACATTGGAATCAGATTTATATAACATTCGTGAAATCATATCATACAATGAAAATTAAGTGTTACCTTTTGTTAAAATAATTCACGACAAAAAAAGACAACAATCGGAAACCATGAACTTGAAACCACGAAACCAAACCTCAAACTCGACTTTTTTTTCTTCCATTTTCTGGTTCTCTATTTTTTGTGTTGTTGTCCTTATATTTTTTTTTTCTAATTGTTTGTGTGTTTTTGCTTTATTTTTTGTGTCATCTTTTATTATAGTGAGAGAGTATATAAATAGGTGATAGTATTGGTGAGTGTGTGATGGAGTTCAAAAAGGTGAGGCAAGTTGAGGGAAAGATCCACGTGAGTGGAGGGAGTGTATTCGGTTATATGTGTATAGGTTTGTACTTGTGTGTGGGTGGGTGTGCAGTCTAGTGGAAGTAGAGTTGGGGTAGTGTGGACCGGAATGTGGGTGAGTGGGGGTAATGTGGGTTAATTAATGTTTAAAACTATATATATATATATATATATATAAGTTATAATAATAAAAATATTAGCTAACTATTTTGAACTAATAACAATATACGGAAAATTTTTTTAGTTAATCTAAAATTATAATTAAGAAATACTAGCTTATTTACTAAATCTAGATTAAAAGAAAACATCTAATTTTGTAAATTTTCTTTTCTTTTGAAGAAATTGAAAACAAAACTTGGCCTAAAATGTGACACTATTTTTGTAGTTTTCAAATACTTTAAAATAAACTTACTAAAAATAAGATAAAACCAAAATATTGAATTTAGATACAAAAGAAGTATTTAAGGACTAAATGGTGTAAAATCTTGGGTTCGGTCAAAAATTACGTGTCTATAATGATCCGATTTTTCGAGTCATAATGACACCTACCATAACCCACTGGTAGGTAAGCCAACTCGTAACCCAGAACTTGTAATAATGAATATAAGAGGGAGAACTAGACAGAAACTAATAGAAACAAGATAATAATGATTAAAAGAGCTGAAATATATATATATATACATAAATGATCTCTCCTAGATCCTGAAAGTTACAAGTACAAAGCTATTACAAAATAAAAGATAAGTACAAGTCCCAAAGTGGACCATAAACAAATACAATAACTGGCTAGTCTCAAAATGCAAAAGACGAGCCATCCATGCTGAAGGAGAAAAAAATGATCCCAAAACGTCAAGTGCTCACCCTCATCTCTAATATAGACTGCTACAGGCTTGATAGGTCAGTGTTGGAAATGGGTTCTCGGACCTTCATCACGGAAGTAGATGCAGAGTGTAGTTTGAGTACCAAGACAATAGATGCCCAGTATGCATCATAGGCCGACTGAGGGAAAAAGGTAAAAACAATATGAAAAGGAGGAATAAACCCAAACAGGAGTTAGAAATAGAAACCTATGGTAAGAATGTAAGTAATCAAACATGAATAAGAAAAGCACTGATTTGGAAAGACTACAACTAAATACACACGACTAAGCCCATATAAGTCCAATCGAGACACTGATGCGCAATTTAAAATAAAAATCTAGATGAACTCCCATAAGCCCGGCGGGTACATAGAATAACTAAGACTAGGAATCAATAATTCCGAACCTCTAAGAACTGCATAACTACACACAATCGTAAACCACAAGTGACAGAAATATTGAGGCCAAACCTGGAATCCAGATGCTCGTTAAAATTATTAATACAGTCGAAGCCGAAACTCAAATTCGGATAGTCACCATGAGAAATAAGTCAGTCAAGGATGGGCTTTTAATATGGATACTCACTGATGGGATACCAAAAGTGGAGGCCGGAACTTGAATCCGGATACTAACAGAAATCATAATCGAAGGTGCCAAAGATTCCCATTTTAAGCTTTATTCTAATTGCCACAATGGATCGCCGTCCACAGCAAAATAAGCAAACAAAACCATCTGAGCTTCATCCAAAACCAATATTGAGACGAAAAAGGAGTCTAATATCACCAACGTATCTCATAAGCCATGGGACTTGGCAAATTATGGGTAAGAGTTTTACAAGATCATGATTACTGCCTAACTAAGGCCCAACTATCAAACTCTAGTCTGCTATACTAGTCTACAAGAATTTAAGCCAGCCAAAATGACATCGGGGCATCTAAGACAAGTTTTAATTACCCTAAACTAAGGCCAACATGCTCTACATAATTATAAACATGAGTTTAATAACACACGAAGCATAGGTAAACAGCAATAAGGGATATATGCTTACAACTACTCGAAATTCTTGAAGAAGGCCTAAAGCATGATTTCTAACCATCTAACATATATTTAATAACTACCTAACCTGAATTCCATTAATTTCATAAAGTATTTACACATGTAGCTCAATCTAAGGAATAAGAAGTCGTAGCTACTTATAGGCCGAATAAACATTCTCCAACACACAATGTAGGAGCTTTCCCTTACTATAAAACCTCTGATCAATATCACATAGTAAAAAATGGATTCATAAGGTCAATATGGTTGTTTCGACACTAAAATAAAAAAAATAGAGAGGGATCAATTTTGGGGTCAAAAATAGAAATGTGAGACCCGCATCAAGAATTTCAAAATTAACTCCGAAAACTATTCCAAATAATCTCCCTCGAACTTGTGACCCAGTATGGAACACAAATCGAGACTCAAAAATGCCACAAATCAATCATAAAAGAAAAACATTGAGCTAAGATATACATATGGCAGCAGCTATAACCCAAATTTTACGTGAAACAAAAAGTCTATAGCTAATTCCCACCACACTACAATGTTCCTCTCGAAAACCCCATAATCTAGTATTTTGAATCACTCAAATCACCTTAATCTCGAAAACCCCATAATTTAGCATTTTGAATCACTCAAATCTACCTTAAAATAATTAAAAAATAGGAGTTTAAACTTTGGTACATAAACTAAAATTTGTACCTTTAAAGAACTCATAATAATTGCAAAAGCGACCCCGAAGTTTGCTTAACCGACCCCAACCAAGAGGCGAGCATCGCTTTCACGACACCAAGTTGTTAAATGACCAGTCAGTTTAGCGACCCCCGCCCATACTGGCCTGGTCTCTTTAGCTACCGCCTTGTCTCTTTATTGACCAGGGGTCATTTTGGAGATGACACCAGATACAACAGGTGCAAAATGAGGTTTGCCATTATCTAAGTCTCACGAGGTGCTCGGGAATCATTCAAAACTCTGTGTGAGCAAATGAGATATACTACTCCCATCAAATTCAATATTTTGGACTCAATGGCACATTTGAAATTCCTATACGAGGTTTTTTTAAAGAAAAGTGGGTCCCACACTCAAGAGCCATTTTAAGACAAATTCCATAATCGGCCTCGAGACTAGACAAAAGGCCGCAGGAAGTGTATGAAGGGCCATTTTAGATGAAACTCAATATTTCAAAACTAAATGCACAGACAAATTTTTTATTCAAGCGCATTTTCCAATTATGTTGGCCAAAGTCAATCTTAGGTCAAATTTCTAAGGCTAAAGCGCCAAATGGTCTCAAATTCGTACCAATTACCACGATAATCGTGTCGACCATACTACTAGCCTAATTTGGCCATTCCAGAGCTAATGGAACCATTCTGGAGTGGCTTACTTGAAGTAATGACCAAAATTGTTTTTTCAAGTTTTATAAGATCTAAAACATGGAAACGGCCCTAAATTCCAAATGAACGACCAAGCGCCCGAGCTATCAGTGCCAATAGGTCATAAATGACCTAGGGTCGCTATAGAAATGCTCTATAAGACAAAAGGAAGCAGTATAAGGAAAATGAACTTGTGGGTCATTACATAATTGATTTGACTCAACTTCATCATCACTATCACCAATTTCGTCGTCTTCTTCGTTCGCCCAATCAACTTTATTTTTGGGTCATCTTTAGTGTTTTATCTGGTTGTTATTCGGCGGCAACACTTAGGTTCTTCAAGTTGAGTCGACATAATTAGTAAAATTAATTCATGAGAAAATCTAATTCATTATCGAAATACCCATAATTGAGTAGAGATTAATCTACAGAGGGAAACCACTACAATGGGAGAAAATGTTAGTCGGTTGTGACATTCAAAATGATGCTAGATTGCAATTGGTTGGACAAATGATCAAACATCTGAACCTTGTGAAACTTTGTGATCTAAACTTTTGATTCAAGAATATAATGGCAACAAATAGTTTATTTTTATGATGTATATAATGTTTATTAATTTTTAACATAACAAACTAATACCCAAAGAAATTATTAAACCCTGCATAATTTATACCTGCATAACTAAACTCTGCATAAATAAATCCTGCATAACTAAACCCTTCATAACTAAACTCTGCATTAATAATACTTGTATAACTAATACAAATGTTACTAATACATGCATAACTATAACCAATAACCAAACAACCCCTTAAGTATATTATTCTTCAATCTTTATAAATTAAGTTAACATAATGTAATGACCCTCTACGTCTTTCTTGCCTTAATGACTCATTTTCATTATTTAGAATATTCCTGTAGTGACCCAAGTCATTTATGACTTACTTGCATTGTTGTTCAGTTGTCTGGTCGTTCTTTGGATTTTAGGCCTGTTTTCCTGTATTAGAGCTTTTGTAACTTGAAAAATTGACTTTGGTCATAACATTAGGTAAACGATCTCAGAATGGAATTCTAACAGTTCCATCAGTGTCAGAATGATAAAATTAGGCTAGTAGCATTGTCGGTATATGTATCGAGGTAATCAATACAAGTTTGAGGCCATTTGACACTTTAGCCTTTGAAATTTGGCCTAAGGTTGACTTTATCAACATTCTTGAAAAACTCGTTCGGATGAAAATTATGCCAGTGTAGTTAGTTCCAGAATGCCAAATGTTATCTAGGATGACCTTACATTGCTTTTTGAGGCTTTTGGTCTAATCTCGAGGTTCGTTGTAGAATTTTGCTTAAAATGGCACTTGAGTGTGGGATCCACTTTTGATTAAAATCACCTTGTATGGAAATTGAGAATGCACCTTGCGTCTAGAACATCGAATTGGATAGGGTAGTATATTACATTTGAGTGCACGGGGTTCTGAACGAATCCCAAGCACCCCGTCGGAGTCTTGGGCAATGCCAAAGCATTTTGCACAAGTTGTATCTGGTGCCATCACAAAAGTGGCCCTTGGTCTCTAAAGAAACCAGGGCATCACTAAAGCAATGGCGGGCCTTGGGTGATTATTATTTAAGCAATAGGGCCTTCACTGAAGAGACTTGTAGATTAAGCGACATTGCTCTCATTTTAGCAAGGCCAGCCTTTTTGGTGGGGTTCGCTTAAGCGAACTTCAGGGTTTCTTTTGCGATGCCTGAGAGTTATTTTAAACTCCAAATTTCATATTTTCCCCCAAACTTCAAGCTCTCATTTCTCACTCATTTTGAAGTGGATTTGGGTGATTCCAAGGCCAATTTGTAAGAAATTACTAGAAGAAGGTGTTGGACTTAAGAAAGTGGATTAGGGCCTTCATTTGAGTTAAACTTTTCTTGTGAACCTACTGTCTTATGTTTTTTGAGCATTTTCTAGAATCTTTTGGCATGTTTAATTATTTGCTGATTCGAGCCCCAAATTATGTTTGGGGGTAGTATTTAGGGCTTTTTTTATAGAGTTAATTCCAGAATTAGAGAAGCAAGTTCGACATTCCTATTTTTAACTCTGTAATAGGTCCATCTCAAAATTTAGTAATTTTATTATCAAAGTGATCATATTAACATTATGCACCTATTATTGATAGTCTGGTGGCGTTCAGAGGCCATTCGAAAAGGGAAAGCTCCAGTCTTGTAATTTTGGAGCGTGCATGATCGATCTACATGTAAGCTATAGTTTCCCCCTATTTAGATTGATCTTGAGAATGTAATAGCATGTTGATTAGTTGGAAATTGATATTGGTTAGTATTGAATCATGCTTAGACGTTTAGAAATTATGTTTTACGCCTTTTCAATATTTTACGGGTACTTGTGAGTATACTACTTGTCTCATTGATCATCCATGACTTGTTGTGTATTTGTATACTTGTCTTATTGTCTATTTGAATCATTTTTAGACTTAGCCTAGGTTTTACTAGAGGTTGCCTTAGAAATGCATGATTCGGACCCAATAAGCCTTAGTTTTACGTTGACTTTATTTCGATCATCTTAGATCCTGGTAGACTGGTTTAGCAACCTTAAGCCTGATAGTTTGTGCCTTAGCTAGGAGGTATGATTTCTCTAATGACATTATTTTCTTAAATCTTGATTCTGCAGCTTCACAAGTTTTGGTGGTGACATTGGGTTCTATTCTGTCATTCAAGATTGGTTTGGGATTCAGCTCAGATAGTTTTAATGATTGAGTAAGTGTGGAAGGTGATCCACAGAGTTTGGACATTAATGATCTTAGGGATCACTTATAGTAGCTATATTGGGCAACCTTTACGAGCATCCGGATTCAAGCTCTGGCTTTGACTATATTGACACCTTCTATGACAATTCAGTTAGAGGTCAAACCTCGATCAGTAGATCCTTATAAAGAGCATCTAGTTAGAGGTCCAGCCTCAATTACTTAATACTTGATCGGCTACTTGGATACTTCTGTTGAGCATCCGGTTAGAGTTTAGTCCTCTATACTATCAGATTCTACTGAGTTGGGGTAAGGTTCTAGTTCAATATTCTCTAGTCTTGGGTTCTTAGTTTCAGTTCTCAATAGTTATATCTATTTTGTGTACTCATTGGGATTATAGGGGTCTGATCAGTTTTTATTTAAATTTGGACATGAGTGTATCTGGTGCTGTCACTAAAGTGGACCTTGGTCGCTAAAGCAACCAGGGCATCACTAAAGCAATGGCGGGCCTTGGGTGATTGGTACTTAAGCAATAGGGACTTCACTGAAGAGACCTGTAGATTAAGAGACATTTCTCTCGCTTTGACGAGGCCCGCCTTTTTGGTGTGGTTCGCTTAAGCAAACTTCAGGGTCGCTTTCGCGATGCCTGAGAGTTATTTTAAACTCCAAATTTCATATTTTATCCCAAACTTCAAGGTCTTATTTCTCACTAATTTTAAGGTGGATTTGGGTGATTCAAAGGCCAATTTGTGCAAAATTAGTAGGAGAAGGTGTTGGACTTCAGAAAGTGGATTAGGGCCTTCAGTTGAGGTAAACTTTTCTTGTGAACCTGCTGCCTTAGGTTTTTTGAGAATTCTTGAGAATTTTTTGACATGTTTAATTATCCGCTAATTCGAGCCCCAAATTGTGCTCAGGGTAATATTTAGGGCCTTTTCATAGAGTTAATTCTAAAATTAGAGAAGCGAGTTCGACATTCCTATTTTTAACTCCGAAATGGGTCTATTTCAAAATTTAGTAATTTTATTGTCAAAATGATTGTATGAACATTGTGTACCTATTTTTGATAGTGTGGTGGCGTTCAGAGGCCATTCGAAAAGGGAAAGCTTTGGTCTTATGAATTTGGACCATGCATGATCGGTCTACAAGTAGGCTATAGATTCCCCTTCTTTATATTGATCTTGATAATTTAATTGCATGTTGATTAGTTGGAAATTGATATTGGGTAGTATGGAATCATGCTTAGACGTTTAGAAATCATGTTTTAGGCCTTTTCGAGATTTTATGGGTACTTGTGAACATACTACTTGTCTTGTTGATCATCCATGCCTTGTTGTGTATGCTTGTCGTATCATCTATTTGACGCATTTTTAGCCTTAGCCTAGGTTTTACTGGAGCATGCCTTAGAAATGCATGATTCAAACCCGATAGGCCTTAGTTTTACCTTGACTTTATTTCGACCGTCTTAGATCTTTGTAGACTGGTGTAGTAAACTTAAGACTGATAGTTTGAGACTTAGCTAGGAGGTATGCTTGCTCTAATGAAATTCTTTTCTTACCTCCTGATTCAGTAGCTTCACGAGTTTTGGTGTGACACCGGGTTCTATTCTGTCATTCAAGATTGGTTTAGGATTCAACTTAGATAGTTTTATTAATTCCGTAAGTGTGGATGGTGATCCACGGAGTTTGGATACTATTGATCTTTAGGATCACTTGTAGTAGCTATACTGGGCAACTTTTTTGGGCATCCGGATTCAAGCTCTGGCTTTGACCATATTGACACCTTCTATGAGAATTCAGTTAGATGTCAAACCTCGATCATTTAGATCCTTATAAAGAGCATCTAGTTAGAGATCCATCCTTAGTTACTTAATACTTAATCGGTTACTTGGATACTTCTATTAAGCATTCGGTTAGAGGTTTGGCCTCTGTAGTATCAGATTCTACTGAGTTGGGTAAGGTTTTGGTTCAATATCCTCTTGTCTTGGGTTCTTCGTTTCAGTTCTCAGTAGTTATAGCTATTTTATGGACTTATCAGCTTATGGGGTCTGATTGGTTTTTATTTAAACTTGCACATGAGTGTACCTTCTGGGGTTATGGGGGTCCACTTAGGTGTAATTTAACTGTATATTATTTTAGTTAGTTCTTCTATGCTCATGTGCATTTCTTCAAACTATTTTAGACTTCCGCGCTTGACCTTGTTCTATCCTATTCCTTCTTTTCATATTGCTTTTACTTTTCAAGATCAATCAACCTATGATGCCTACTGGGTACCTATTCTTTTGGTACTTATTCTACATTCTATATCTATTTTAGTGATGCAGGTCCGAGCACCAGTTGCCAACAGTCTAATTCGAAGATGGGGTGAGCACTTGGCGTTTTATACTATTCTGGTCTCCATCTTTGTATATTGACTAGTCTTTTACTTTTTCAGATAGGTCTTGTTTTTGTGTTCCACTTTTCAAATTTGTACTTTTTTATTTAGTCAGTTCTGTACTAGTGACTTCCAGGTTCTGGGAGGAATTAGTTGTATATATTTTTTTTGTCTCTCTCTTATCCATACTATTTATGTTATAATTGCTTATTCTTGTTTTCTTTATACCCTTAAACCCATTACTAGTTGTTTCGGGTTACGGGTTGGATTATGTATCAATGGATAATGTAGGTTCCATCTTGCCCTAAAAAATCAGGTCATGACTAGTTGGTATCTAATCCCAGGTTCACCGATCTCACTTATATAGAGCTAACATCTTGTAGAGTCCTGTGTATTGGTGTGGAGACATCCATGACTTATCTTCGGGAGGCTGTAGGATGTCGTTAGGGAGATTTCCCCTTTTGTCTCACTTTCATGCAACATGTGTTATATTTATTCCTAAAATCTCACTTGTTTCACTCATTCATAGGATAGCTCACACACGAGGCATAGTGGCCGAGGATGATGCACCCGAGCCCATAGATAGAGCCTCAGCTAGGGGTAGAGGTTGACCTAGAGGTCATATGAGGGATGCAACATAGGCCCACAATAAAGAGGAGACTCCAGATCCTGAGGAGGAGCCTCAAGCAGTCTTAGTACCTCTATAGCTGGTGGGGATGGGACCAGCCGTGCCGCAACCCGCACCAATTGCAACACCAGAGCTTCATGTTATACTCACCCAAATTCTAGCGATAATAGGTTAGATAATATAGGTTCCATCCCCGGTACTGCAGGGTCAGCCTGCATCAGTATCCCTAAAGGGACAGCAACTAGCTCCTCATGTGGCTGTACTACCAGGTATAGACAACAGGGTCATGCCACTACGCGAGTAGAAGATACCTGGGAATTTCTGAGATGTCCACCACCAATATTTACTGGGCCACTGGGGAGGATGCCTATGAGTTATTGACTATATGCTAGGAGCAGCTTTAGTCCTTAGGACTTGTTAAGTCAAGAGGACCCGACTTCACTACACATCAGTTCCTTAGGACTGCAACACAGTGGTGGCACTCGTACATACTATCTAGCCTAGTTGGGTCACCTCTATTAACTTGGGATGACTTTTCAAAGCATTCTTTGCCAGGTATTTACCATGGAGCATCCGAGAAAAGCTCTGTGATCAGTTTTCTAGATTGGAGCTAGCTCCATGATCGTCTCAGAGTATAAGGTGAGGTTCCATAAGTTGTTTTGCGATGCCACCATGATCTTACCCAGGAAGGAGGTGAGAGTTCAATGCTTTGTGTGTAGGTTGCGGTATAGATTAAGGGTTGACATGGAGTATAAGGCTTTAGCATACCTTTCATTTTTAGATATGGTCGACTATGCCCGGTCCATGGAGAATATTTATTGTTACATCCAAAGGGGCAACAATAAGAGGACTCACTACCGGGATAGCTACAGTGGGTCCCAAACTAGAGGGAGGGATTCCTAAGATAGGCCTCACTAGATATTTTTGCAAGGTCAATCCAGTTAGCCTATTCAGGTGGCATTACCTACTTCTGAGGATAGCCAATATCAGTAGGGTGGTCCTAGCATAGGCTAGAGTTTGAGGGGATCGTATGCAGGTTCTATAGGCTGTGGTGGTTGTATGCTCACAGGTCAATCTTCCTAGGGATTATATAACTGTGGCAGCTTAGAGCATTGGTCCCGAGAGTGCCCCTGATAAGGGTAAGGGGCAATTGTACTAGCTCCCCTAATAGATAGAGTAGTGACAACAGTTCCTCATCCAATTAGATGCAGAGTTTAGGATCGTCGGGGCGGTAGACATAGTGCTAGAGGTAGAGCATGGGTAAGCAGGTAGGTGATAGATCAGATGCACTGGGCAGAGGTGCTGGAGACCATTTCTATATGGCTCCAATGAGGTTAGAGGATGAGGCATCTGAGATGTCATTATAGGTACGCTTCTACTATTCCACCATCCTTCCATATGTTTATTTGATACATGATCCCCCTTTTCAGATGTATCTATCAATTATGCTCCGTAGTTGGGTATGAGGTCCGAGTCCTTAGTAGAGTCGTTTAATTTTTTAATCCTAGTGGGTGAGTCTTTAGTAGTGGATCAGGTGTTTTGGTCTTTCTTAGTGACCATATAGGGTTATGATACTAGAGTTGACCTTATTCTAACAGATATGCAAGATTTTGATGTGATTCTAGGCATGGACTGGTTATCCCCTTTTTATGCGTTCTTGGATTTCTATGCCAAGACTGTCGTAGCCATGCCTGGAATTCCTCTGGTATTGTGGCAGGGTGCGTATAGTCACACACCAATGGGGATTATCTTTTTTATGCTCGCTCGACTATTGGTTGCTTCGAGTTGTTTAGCTTACTTGGCCTATGTACGTGATGTTAGTAGAGAGAGTCCTTCAATTGACTCAATTCTTATGGTTAGAGATTTTACAAATGTGTTCCCTACATACCTACCTGGCATTCTCCCAGAGCATGATATTAAATTTGCCATAGATTTGGAGCTAGGAACCCGACCTATTTCTATTCCACCTTACCGGATAGCACCTGCATAGCTCAAAGAGTTCAGTGTCCAACTTGAGGACCTCTTAGTGTCACGATCCAACCCCGTAGGCCATGACTGGTGTCCAAGCTAGAAACTCGTATATACCCTTGTTAACTATAAGTAAACCATTCTTAACCTATAACTTGGCACAACCTGCCTCCTAAGGGGTCACCACTTATCAATAGGCAACATAGCACATAAGCTGACAAAGCTGTCATAGCAGGTGGGGTCATCTCATTACATATATATACACGAGCCGACAAGGCTTCCATGACAAAGGGCACATCCCAAAACATAAGTCATATAGAAAAAACTGAACACACATATATACACAACCCACACACATATTTACAGACCTCTAAGAGTATCAATAGTATCATATGGCGGGATAGGGCCCCCGTTGTACCCCTGAATAAACAAATATATACAATAGAAGACCAGTACCACAATGCTAAGTTCCGACACAATGGAGCTTTTCCCAAGACTGCTGACTAGAAATCCTAAGCTGGGGGATCCCCAAAACGTGTATCTGTACCTATAGGCATAAAACATAGCCTCCTGAGAAAGGGGATCAGTAAGATATATGTACTGAGTATATAAAGCATAACATATCATAAATGAGATCACATCTGCAGTAGAGATTCAGGAGACAAGTATGATACTCAGTATGTCACTGTACTTGTGCCTTATGAATCGTAAATCACACATACCATTATCATATATCGTACCCGACCCATTATAGGGCTCGGTGCCATTTATATCATCATGTCATCATATCTTATCATTATATATATACCGTACCTGATCCATTGTGGGACTCGGTGCCATAATCGTATCATCATATTATCATATCATTATATAAACATATTGTACCAAATTCGGCCCTCTAGTAAGGGACTTTGTGAATAAATTCATGTTATCATATTATCATAACATCTTAGATATACCGTTCCCATCCCTTTATTAAGGGACTCGGTGAATGAAGTAGTATACACTGATACCGTACCTGGCCCATTATGGGACTCGGTGAATAATGTAGTAAATTGAGAATGATAACATACTCGACCCTGGACTCAATGAAATAAGTAATAACAACATGCACGAGCAGAGTAGTGAGTAACCATATATAATTAGCTTATTATCTAAGACTCAATAAAACAATAGTAATGAACTATCATTAGAGGATCAGAATAGTATTCATCTCAAGTATCCTATAAATTCCATTGGGGGCAATATCAAACGGAGTCTTAGGAATCATAGACATTTATTAAGATAATGCCAAATGGCTTATGAAATATGAGATACTTGTCATCAAAGAGTCCTTAGGAATAGGATCTTATACATCCCACTACTAATCAACATATAAAAGGCTCAGGGGAAGTAGTTCAACTACTATGATAGTTTTATCATCAAAAAGTGAATAAGAGACATCGATAATATTCAAAACTTAGGAATGGAATCACCTCAGAGCTCATATCATATATCACTTATCTATGAGACATGCCAAAAGAAAAGAAGGAATAGGCTTTATATACTTACTAATTTCCTTCATATAGAAGACTTGAGAGACCATAACTCAATTATTGTAGGAGTTCTAACCTCAAGAAATGGGTAAGAGGCATGAATTATACTAGGAGCTTTATCAATGGAATTATCCCCACATTTCATATACAAACCACTTATGGCTAAGACATGCCAAGAGAAAGAAGGATAGCTTTACATACCTATTATAGATTAATCGTATCCACGTTTGCTTCGTTACTCGTTTAACCTATTTAACACAAAGGTAACACTATTATGAATAGACTTCGATCTTCCATCTTATGAATCTATAAGAAATTATTTACAGGAATCCTTTCCTCATTCACACTCCTCGACTAGTATGCTGATTAGTTAAGAAGTTAATGGAAATCGGGCAACATCTCCCCTATAACTTTCCATATCCAAACTTCCAATTTAACCTCCGATTGGTACATCCATACCAACAAAAGTAACCAGCATACATATATAATTAAACCACTTTAATATTATGCAATACAAGCTCCAAACAGCTCACCCCAAAACCACGACACCAAAATATGGTTTTCAATCTTTATTTCATAAAATATTAACCACATAGAGGGGACCATGATGCAGCTACAAATAGCAACACATATACTTATTTTATAACTACTTTTTCAGCCTTTCAATATATATAATTTTCTTTCAAATACAATACCATAAGGGTGACAACATTAATTAAACTTTAACCCAACGAAACGCCTTCAATTCTGCCCGTTTATCACATCAACAACACCCACGTGATTTTATTACTTCTGACCCTACTTAATACAAAGTAATCTACTACGTAACAACATCATCAACTCTAATTTGAAAGAAAGAACCATACCTTACTGAACTTGGCCTCAAGAGCTTCTCAATGTGGCTGAAAGTTGAAGAGCATCACGTTAACCTTTTGTGCTGCCCCAAAAATTAATTTACGTTGTTAAAAACTTCCACACAATCGAAGAATATCTTAGATAATTAATTTATGGAGTGAAATTGGAGGGCTTACCTTGCTTCTATGCTAGGTCGTAGCTCTCTTCCCTTGCTCTCTAGAATTCTCTAAATATTTGTAAGTGTAAAAGATGAACAATGAGAAACCCTTAGTCATTAGTTACCTTATATACTTCGCCCTTGAGAGTTATACATGTCATCCCTTAAGGGTGAAATGTGTCCAGCTCTTAGGCAGCCACCACATTCCATGCATCTACCCCATGGATGCCATATGGGGTCCACCCAAGTAGGTGCCTCACCTACTTGATCCAAGTAGGTTCATCACCTACTTAGTCCAAGCAGGTGCATCACCTACTTATTCCAAGTAGGTGCATCGCCTACTTATTCCTCTTTTATAGGTTTGTAATCTCATCTCACTTTAAGAACCTATGTAATTCTTGCTACTTAAGTTTGACATCCACTCAAGTAGCTTTATTATGTAAGACATCTAAATTGGTAGCTTACGCAAGTAAGTCGATTACCACAACTCATTTTTTGGCCTCCAACTGCTTCCAAATCCCTCTAAACTTATTTCTAACCATCGCTACTCACATAAAACTTCATCGATAACATAGATCACATGGAAATCTTTCAGAAAAAAAACATGTTCTAATGTACAAAAGTGCGGGGTATAACATTAGGTAAGGGGTTCATTAGTCTGAGTGTATTTCCATGGGATGTTTTTGTTCTGTTCATGAAAAAAAAGGACAGGACTATAAGGATGTGCCATGATTAGAAGTAGCTGAACAAGGTGACGGTGAAGAACTGTTACCCCATGCCTCGCATTAATGACTTGTTTGATTAGATTTAGGGTGACGCATCATTTTCTAAGATAGACTTAAGATCCTGCTACCATCAACTAGAGATTAGGGCAGCGAACATCCCTAAGACCGCATTTAGAACTCTTTATAGCCACTATGAGTTCCTTGTGATGTCTTTTGGATTGAATAATGCCATTGCCACCTTCATGGACTTGATAACTTGAGTATTCAATCCATACCTTGATTTATTTATCATTATTTTAATTGATGACATATTGGTTGCGGAGCTAGAGTGAGCATGAACAACATTTAAGGATAGTACTCCAGACTTTGAGAGATAGGAGGATTTATGACATGTTCTTAAAGTGAAAGTTTTGGCTTCAGTCTGAAGTATTCTTGGGGCATGTGGTGTCCAAAGAGGGTATTATGGTTGATCCAATGAAGATTGAGGTGACTCGAGATTGGTACATGCTAATTTATGTTACTGAGGTTTATAGATTCTTTCGGTTAGCACGTTAATACAAACGTTTTATTGAGGGATTTTCTACTATTGTATCCCCATTGACTAGGTTAACTTACCAAAATACTCTTTTTTGTGGTCAGAGGAGTGTGAGATGAGCTTTGGAGGCTTAAGGGGTTACTTACAACTACTTGTTAATTGAGGGCGAGGGTTCCACGGTATATTATGATGTATTTGGCATTGGTTTGAGTTGTGTATTGATGCAGTGAGTCCAGGTAATAGCTTATGCATCGAGGCAGCTTAAGTTGCAGAGTGCAACTACCCCACCTATGACTCAGAGTTGGCAATGGTACTTTTCGCTCTTAACATTTGGAGGCACTATCTATATGGAGTATGATTTGAGATATAGATTGATCACAATAGACTTTAGTATATTATTTTAACATATCTTCTGTATTTGGGGCATAACTTTTCATAAGTTGGTCAAATTAGGTTATTCAAATTTCTGAATAACCCCAACATCATTACCTACAACGTTTGTGAGACCATATTTTAAGTTTCGGAGGTTATTTAGGTCAAATTAATTAATTATTGTAAGATATGGTGATATAATGAAATGGAGTGTTTATAGAATAAAAATCATATCTCCCTATAGGATACTCTAAATTAGTTGATTCTTAAACTACATGAAAGTAGACTTCCAGAGGAACAATTCATATGAAGACACCAAATCCTAATAAGGAAGTTATCTTTTTCAAATGCAGCTCCAAAAAAGGGTATTCCATTAAAAGTAAGTTCATCTCACCAACCATGGAAAGATCTAGATCCATTTGACATCATCCATGACAACAATAGTCCTCTATTTGACATCACCCATGACACCACAATCTTCCATTAAGTTTTCAAATTTTTTTATAATTATTTTGATTATTGTTAGGTCCCTCCTTCACACCTATAAATACCCACCTTATTTCATCATTTTGTTTATCAAGCTCTCTCAAGCAACTTTTCTCTCTATACACTCCTTACTCATTCTCAAAATATAGTTTTAGTTCTTAGTAGTGTAGAAATACTACTCCGGTGATTCATATACTTTGGGTAGTACACAAAATGCTCCAACGAGGTGAAAATATTAGGATTCAAGAGTGTTTATTATGTCCTTCGATTCTGAGTAACGCTTCAGATTCTAGGTATGTAAGGCTTTAATCAGAGTAGTCCTTCCACTCTCATGCCTAAAGTATTTTGATTGTATGATAAATTTTGTTTATTTTCTTTAAGCTTTACTCTAAGTTATGTGGGTGTTTATCCATGGGTTCTTCCATCCATGTAGTCCAAAACTCTTTCAACTAAATCTTTTGATTTCAAGTAATATTTTCTTATGGGTAATTATTTCTTTTACTTAATAGCATGAATCATAGTTAAATTAATGATTATTGGTCTATTTTGATGCACATGATTTCATATGTATGAATTGATGGTTTGTAAGTAATTTCTCTATTTATCTCTTTAAAGGTTCTTGAACTTTATGGTGGGTTATTTAAATCATGATTTTTAATTGATGGATTTCAAAGTATTTATCCATAATTTCATTTACATTCATGTTTACAAGTTGAAGTGATTTGAACCCACTTAGTTTTACTATATTTTCAATGAAGTTTGACTTGAAAGTTTCAACTCCAACTAAATGTTTATGAAAGCAATGTCTATGATAAAAAAAGTGTCTTATAAATTAAAAGAATGATAAAATGGTATGAATAATGGATTCTTTATGCTATAAGAAAAATTAGTGCATATTTGAATCACTAAAGGTTTTAATGAACTATTCCACAGAAATTGATATTTTGAATTCTCAAGCTATATGCTATGACTATTTTGAAGTATTAAATTATTCTGTGGGATTGACGTAGCACCGAATGGGTCATTAAGGTGGAATTCGGTAAGGAAATCCTAGTAACAATCCTTTGTCTCATTAACTATGTGTCAACATAGGAGCCCTTGTAGGCTTAGGCTAATGGATCCACAAATAGCTCTTAAAGTTAAAGTTAAAGAAATAAATGAAGTTGATGGAGTTCAACCCGGCATGTATCTCCCTGGCCAATGTAGGGGGTTATATTGGATTCTATGTAATAGCTCGCATTGTCTTAAATATTCGTTATGGTCATCATCCCATAAAATAAATATTTTAAAGGATATCTAGATGATTGATTATGCATGCATTGCATTATATTTTATATTACATAAATATTTTAATGTTTCCTCAATGTTCATGCATGATTACATAGTACATCCAAAATACTAACACATACTTTTTTGCCTACATGATATCACCATGTAGGGACCAATTCTCCTCCTCGTTCTCCTCTACATGGCTAGTTGAGATTTTGTTTGAAGACTACTTTTGGTGAGTTCCCATGTTTCAGAAACAATATTCTTTTATCTCTCTAGCTTATGATATGTTGCGATCTTTAGACACTTAGTATGACATTTCTTTCTATTATGATTGAGGGTGAGCTAATGACTTGTCTTAGCCTCATTAAATCTAAAATTAGAGGTATTGTTGGACATATATAAGTTGAAGATTTACTAATATGATTTCTTCTTGTTTATTTATTATCATTACCTATGAAAGGCTAAAAGAATGCTAAAAGTCTTGTTTGAGGTACTTTCGTATTTCTCATTCGCCATGTCATCTCTAGGCCCTAGGCTTGGATCATGACAAACTTGGTATCAGAGCCTAAGGTTTTGAATGGTCTTCGAAGTCCAACATATCACTTCAAATAGGATTTTTTTCATAGTTTTAAAGCACACCATAACTATGAATAGGAGACTATGAGACGTTTAGGAAAGTTTTCACTTCTTTCAAATTCATATCGTGCTTTAGAGTGTCCTAAGCTTTCCTTTAACTAATGACCCATTTCGTGTTCTCTAGATAATGACTCATGAAAGTCTACCTCCAAGAGCAAGGGTTGACGATGAGGACCAAGATCCGTCAGTTCCCAATTCCCCACATCATGAGGAAGGGGTAACCCATGTCAATTTTTTCAATATCATTACTTTGTTCGCTCTAGTCATAGGCAACTATGGGCATTAAGGTGTTCCTCCTCCCCAAATGCAAAATTCGGCCTCTAGGATTTGGGATTTCCAAAGGATGAATTCGCCCGAGTTTGATGGTTCTAAACTAGGTGAGGACCCTATGGAGTTCATTGATGAGGTGTACTAGATTGTGGCTATCCTAGGTGTTCCACCAAATGAGAAGGCTGAGCTAGTAGCTTGTCAACTCAAAGGTATGGCTCGAGTGTGGTATGAATAATGGGTTATTGAGAGGGATAAAGAAATGGGTCCATAGGATGGGAAAACTTCAAAGGCTCCTTTCTATACCGCTTCTTCCCATTGAAGCTAAGGGAGGCCAAAATCCAAGAGTTCATCAACCTCTATCAAGAGAGTATGAGCGTGAGAGAGTATGCTCTCAAATTCACTAAGTTGTCAAAGTATTTTCCCTTCATGGTCTCTAAACAGAGAGCTTGGATAATAAAGTTTATTTTTGGTGTCTCAAGATTGATGTCGAAAGAGTGCAAAATAGCCATATTGGTCAAGGAAATAGACATCTCTCAGTTAATGACTTACGCAGAACAAATTGAAGAAGAGAAGCTGAGAGAGAGATTAAGGGGTAATGGCACCGAACCCTATAATGGTCCTACAGTTATGATTCACCGAGTCCCTAAAAGGGCCGGCTATATTGTATAATGTGAGAATACATGTTTTCATGATCCACAAGGTACAGTGTTTTCTTAAGTACCGTGTTTATCCCTCTGGCTCTTCTTATTTCAGATATGCTTTCAGTTATGCTTTGTATACTCAATACATATGTCGTACTGACCCCCCTCTATTCGGAGGGCTGTATTTCATGCCCATAGGTATAGATACACACTTTGGGGATCCGCCAGCGTAGTAGTCCCTTTCAGCAGTTCAAAAGCGCTCCATTGTACTAGAGCCTAGATTTTGGTACTAACCCTCGATGTATATATTTATATGTTCACGGGTACGGCGAGGGCCCTGTCCCACCTTATGTTACTGTTCTTACTCTTAGAGGTCGGCGGAATTGTATGTGGGTTGTATATGTATGTGTGTACAGTTATTCCTATATGTTGTGATAGCCTCGTCGGCTTATATGTTATCGTGCCTATAGATACATTATAAGTCAAATAGGGGACAAGTTTACTTATAGTTAGCAGGGGTATATACGAGTGTCCAGTTTAGGCACTTGTCACGGCCTACGGGGTTGGGTCATGAAAGTAAAGTCATGGGAAAATCATATTGACCAAAGCATTTAAAAGCATAAATTTAAAATCATAACATACTTAAGAGATCAGACATATGTGGGATAGGAACCATAACCGACAATAAGACCATGCGAGCTATAACATGGAATCCGATGATACCCACATCGAGAAGGAGGATGATACTTTGTCAAGGTAGACTGCTACATGCCTAAGTAGATCCACTAAGCGGTCGTGTGAACCGGGTACTCACCTCTAGTTCTTAGACTCGAGGACACACCTCCAAGCCTTGATATTTTGGGTACTCACCTCGTAGATATTTGGGTATTCGCCTCTAATCCCTTTGTTCCTACGGTGTCACATAGTTATGAGACATGAGACTTTTTATAAGGACCCCTTATTTCGAGCCCCCACCTCAAGTCCACATTTGGTGCTAACTCAAATCCCATGGAATACATACATAACATACGATCATAATATCATATATCATAGTCATGATCATAGGCTTGAAATCATAGATTAGCTTATTTTCATAACATACTTGTAATGTGAGAATTGTCCTTTCATCATTACAATCATTTTTGCATAATTCATATTGTTAGGCCTTAGGTTGCATTACTTCATAACTTGCTTGAAAACCATAATTTGGAACATACTTATAGAGTAGTGAGTAACCATATGCAATTTAAAACATTGTCAAAGACTTACTGAAGTAATAAAGACGAATTATCATTTGAAAATCAAGACGATAGTCATATCAATCAACCCTCAATTATCACCATTGATCATATCAAAAGAACCTTAGAAATCATAGGCATGAATCAAGACGATACAAAATAACTCATAAAATTCAAGGACATTAACTATCAGAGAATATTTAAGAACAGAAATCATGAATCACCCTCGAGACTTATGAATAGAATTACCCCCAAAGCTCATATTAATCGTTACTTAATTCTAAGACATGTCAAAAGAAAGAAGGAACGACTTTACATACTCTCTACTTTCCCTCATAGATTCATCATATACATATGTGCTTAGGAACATACGGACCGATCCTTAGATAGTAACATATGCCGAGGAATGTTTGGCCCGATCATTATATAGTAACTTATGCCGAAGAACGTTCGGCCCGATCCTTATATAGATATATTATACCCGTCCCATCAAGGGACTTGGTTCCATAAACATCTCATCATAACATCATATTTATGTAAAGGACATATCAAGAGAAAATAAGGGTAGCCTCACATATTTATGCCAAAAACATACCAAGAGAAAGAAGGTATCTTCATATACTTATGCCAAGAGAAGGAAGGTACCTTCACATACCTCTTATGGATTACCCTTAACCACGTTCGCCTATTCGTCTTTTAAACCTATTTAACATGAAAGAAATACTAAGGTTAATACCCTTTCACTTTCTAATTTCCCTCGACTAGTTCATTACTAGATACGAAGTTACCAAAAATTAGATAGCATCTCCCCTATAACTTGTCCTATCCAACTTGTAATATTAGCAGCCATATTACCAACAACAACCAAAAGCTATATATACAATCAAATCACCTCAACCTTACCAAATACAACTCCAAACAACTAGCTCAAAACTACGATACCAAATTAGAGTTTTTAACCTTTATTTCGTAAAACCTTTAACAATACGAAATGGAGGGTCATGTGGCTGAAACCAAAAGCACCCACACCCTTTTTCGCACACTTTTTATCCCTGCAACACACAATCAGCCCAGCTGCAGTCGCAGCACCACAATCACAGCACACTACTCGACTTCGATTTGACTATCACAACTTCAATTTAGTTTGTTTCTAACATCAAGCATCCTTATGCAATTTTTCCATTTACAACCTTATTTAAGATATGTAATATACCTAATAACCACATCATAAACTCCAATTTTAAAGGAAAAACCTTACCTTGCCCGAAATTCACCAAAATATGCCAAAACTCGCCTCGGAAGTTCTCATAGCACGGCTGAAACTTCCTGGCTATTTGTTATCCTTTTGGTGCTTCTCCAAACCATAAATTTACATTAATAATACCTTCATACCCTCTTGTTATACCCTAGATAATTAATTCATGGAATAAAATTGGAGAACTTACCTTTTTTTTCTCCCAAAATCTGTAGATCTCTCTCTCTAGCTTAAGGGTTTCTCTTCTTTTCTTTTCTAGAATATTTTTGGATAAGAATGAATTGTTTGGATAAATATGACCATAAAACATATATATATATATAGTCCACCTTAGGGGGTGACACATGTCATCCTCTAAGTGGTGATACGTGTCAAGCCCTCATAGGGCCAACGCACCATGCCTCCACTCATGGGCTGCCACATGGTAGGTGGGGGTCCACCCCTTACTTCAGTTGCTGCCATATGGAACTTCCAGCTACTTCCACATGGCACTCTCTCTTTCTGCCAGGTGTCACTTTCTTTTCCTCACTGTGGGTTCATAATCTCATCTTACTTTATGAACCTATGTAATCCTTGCTACGTAAGCTTGGTATAAACTCAAGTTGTTTAAGAATGTAAGATTTTCAAGTTGGTAGCTTACGTAAGTAAGTCGATTCCTATGACTCATTACTTGGCCTCCAACTTTTTCCAGATTTTATAACCCTATTTCCAATCTTCACTATTATAGGGTATCTCATTCTCCCTTCCATAGAGTTATTTGATGATGTCATGAATTATCCGGCTCACATGGTGACTTCTAAGAAGCTTAAGAGCCTTTCAAGAAACTTAAGAGCTTAAGAAGATTACGTAACTTAGGAACCTTCCAAGGTACAAAACTATGGGGTATAACATCCTTCCCCTCTTTAGAACATTCGTCCTCGAATGTGAACTAAAACCCTTCCTCAAGATCTTATACAGATTACAGGGAAATTTCTTTCTATTATAATAACACATACTTTCCTCACGTAACCAATATAAGAGTTCGGAAGTTGGGATTACCTATAGACATAGGTAATAGGTATGGGTACTTGTGTTTTATTTCCTTTTCAGCTTCCCAGGTCATTTCGCCATAGCACCTTGATGGAAGCTATGTCCTTAGTCTGCAACCTTTTAATATGCCAATCCAGGATGACGATAGGTTGCTCTTTATAGGATAACTCCTCTGTGATCTAGATATCATCTACAGGATATACTCGGGATGGATCACGAACGCACTTGCAAAGCATTGATACATGGAATACTGGATGTACTTCTTCTAGATCCATTGGTAGGTCTAGATCATAGGCAACCTTGATTATTCAGTGAAGAATCTAGTAAGGATCTTGGGCTCAGCTTCCCTTCTTTTCGTACTTCATTACTCCTTTCATGGGAGACACCTTCAAAAACACCCAATCGCCCACTTAAAATTCCAAAGTTCGACATCAATTATTTGTATATGACTTATTTCGACTCTGGATAGCTAATAATCTCTCCTGAATAAGCTTTACCTCCTCCTTGATTGTTAAACCACGTCTGGTCCTATTAGTCGTGTTTTGCCAATATCAGACTAACCAATGGCTACCTACATTTTCTACCATACAAAGTCTTATACAGGGCTATCTGGAGACTAGAATGATAGTTAATATTGTAAGTAATCTTGAAAGGTAGTAGGCAATTGTCCGAGCTACCTTTGGAGTCAACCGTATAAGCTAGCAACATATCTTCTAGCGTTTAGCTAGTAAGCTTAGTCTGTCCATTGGTCTGAGGGTACAATGGTATACAAAGACCTATCTATGTTCCCAATCTCTTTGTGGTTTGATCTTTAGTAGTTAACTATAACTCGGGCTCCTTCATTTGAGACAATAAGTATTGGAACTCCGTAAAGTCTCACCATTCTCTTGATCTATAATTTCACACAATGTCGGCTAAACAGGTAGTCCTTGATTGAAGGAACACGGGTTGATATTGTTAATCTGCAGATGATATTCCATATACAATAATCCGTCTATGGAAAGCAAAATGAGTCTCGTAGCCAAGGTCGTGTTGTGGAATCTTTTACCTCGTGTATTACTTCTTGCCTTATTTAGAAGACATCAACTGGTACCCTTACCTTTTGGGTTTTTCTTAAGCCCTTTTACAACTCCCTTAACCTTAATTATAACACTTCTAGGTACATAATCTCGTGTCGTTGCTTCATTATCAGTTCAGATTCTTCCATTGTCCTTTTCCTTAGACTTGGCTTCGATTTTTCTATCACACATTCCATTGCAATTCTTGCAATAATGTGCGAAGGCACTCAACTTAGCCTAAGATTTATCTTAGCGTTGTCTCGCAAGTCTTAAGGTTCCACCTTGCTCTCTCCTCTTTTATCTTACAACTGGTATCGGGGTAGATCTTTAGTTCAACCATAACTATGTCCTTTTTGGTCATTTGATTTAATTTCTCTTTCCATTTCTCTGTAACGTATCCAAAATATCATAACCCTCCTTTTCCTCATGTACACCTCCGCTTAGTCTTATGCTATATATATATATATATATATATATATATTCGTAGGTTGCACAACTATTTTTATAAGGCTGGTATGAGGTAGATGCAGTCTTTTCATTTCTTTGTCTATCTTGCTTTACATATCACCTTCACACTAAAACTTTCTCGCACTGATGCTATTTTGTCCTACCCCTTTCTTTTCCTTTTTCCGAGTACTCCTTGGTCTCCTCATTTCCTACCATAGGAGATTTTCTATTTTTTCTCCTTGCTACTTGTATGTCACATCTCAACAGCCAATAACTCTATTTCCATATCTTAATCTTTACTCAACCATGGCCTTACTACCCTTTACACGGTCCTTAGATCGCTCAGTCTTACTCTCTTATTGTGTTCACTCCTTTTTGTATGCACTCATTCATTAGGGTCTCTGCTAATGGTTCTCCGCATGGTCTCAGATATCATGGCCTTTATCTATTTATCGCTGGCCTTTAGCCCTTACTAACTCGTGCTAGTATGGGATTTTGCTTGAAGTTTAAGTATTCCCGTTAACATGTGATATTATCAGTTGACTTCGTCTCACACTTGTATTTATCTTATCCTCTTCCCCCCTTTAGGGTGTACATTTGTCATCCTCTATTTATTTTCAACTGTTCATACGCATATGATTCTGTTCTAACACATTTGACATATTGCACCATATCTACACCTTCTATTAGATCATTTATACTTTAGGTTGCCCCTGTAAGAACCCTCAATACAACCATGGGGTGCTTAGAATTCTTGATAACCAGTACCCAATCTAGTCCAAGTACTGGTACTCGAGTCATATTATTAATATAGTAGTTTATCTAGAGCCACATATCTTTCTTCCCTACCAGAAATTACCTAGCGCCCCTAATGATTTCAACTTCTCTATTCAGAAGTACTTGTACTCCAGTGACCCATATTTCTAGCTCTGCTATAATACTATCTTCATCCCAGTGGATACCACTTGTTCCTCTTAATGGACTCGCAACGCATTAATGGTTTTGCAGAGCTACCTTCCTCATCCTTTAGGGGTCTTTATATTTTCCACAGCGGAATCACATATCCACAATACTTATTTATATCTCTTAAGCTTTTATCCTTGTCGGGTACCTGAGGTTAACTTCCAATTCTTCCCAGTCACATGTCAATTTTACTTTAATAATGGTCTTATCTTCTCACCTTGTCATACTACACCTTCAGTTCATAGCTATCTATTCCCTTTTTCATTCGATACTCATACTGAATTGATCACGTCTATCTTGAGTTCTCCCTGCAGTAGTCCTTCTATTCTTTTAGTCCATGGCAATTTTTGTGCCCGAGGAGTTTCATATTACCCCTATATCCCTTAGGAAAATCATTCTTTGGTATCACCGACCCTTCTGAATCCTTCTAGTATGTTATCCAATATATGAAGCACATGATTCTAGACAGCCCATAAGTTCATGTCTTCCATCCACAAGTTATTTTAGTCTCTTAATAACCAATAAAAGGTTACCATAAAGCATCATCTAACCACTACTAGAAGGAAATTAAAATCCAATAAGCACCACAATACTGTTTAGTGCCTAACTCATATGGTTTCCCTCTAGGTTCATTCTTGAGTCGTGAACAACTTATCTAATTCACCACTAATGGTTGAGGGTTCTGTACTTTCCCCCCAAAATAGAACCCAATTGCTGGACACCTTTCCCTCCAATAGGAGTTTCCTCCAATATAAAACTTCCTAAGTAAACATGGGTCCCCCTTACCAACAATCACAGAGAGTACCCCCAATAGCTTTAGTTCATCATAATAGGGGTACTCGGTATCAACTTCCAAGCCGTATGATAAACTTATAGTTCATTCCCTTTTTTTCTAGAAAATTTTGGCAGAGTTTCCTCTATATTTCTTTCTATCCCAAACCTGCACTCAGGAAATACCAACAATGCCATGCAAGGCCGGCGTATATATACATCCATATCATATCATATCATAGACACAATGCCTCACATGGACAATATATACATATGTTTATAGCATCTCATATTCCATCCACGCAGGGCTTCCTACATTAGGCTGAAACAAAAATAACAAATAGCCCCATATAGCTAGCAAACCTATACTTATCACTCCCCTATACCTATGACCGATCAGTCCCCAGTTCGGCCCGGTGACCTAAGAGGTGAAGTGTTCTCCTCATCTTTATTTGATGCCATTTGTTTGTCTGCCCTTCATCATCTTCCTTGCTTGAATCTAGAAGACATAGATAACTAGGTAACCCCTGGTTTACCGATGACCAAGATAGAGGGCTCGAGTATGCCATAACACTTACCGTAGGAGTTGGCCTAACATAGTACTCTATCATAAAAACTGCTAGCGTAGCTTCTAGAACCACTTCCCTGGTCATCAAATGCCCTGGGGAATTCGTTGTTGGGCCCTCTGAGGGATCGGTCTCCATAACATAATCAAGGTTTTCAAAGGGATCATTCTCAATCGAATAACTAGGGCTCCACCTGCTTGGTCCTGGAGCCTGAGATACCATGTGTACCCTGGGGGCCTTCTCTACACCCCCTCCACTATCCAGAGCTGGCCTTTTCAGTATTCACCTAAGCCTATACCTACCTGCAAGAAATAAGGTCAGAGACAAGCTTCCCTTAGAGGTATTACTGTACACCTCATAGTCCGTTAGGGAGGGATTATCCTAATAGAACAGCTCTATCGCACAATCTAAGAAAAGAAAGAAAGATAACACCATAAATGTATTATAGCCTCCTGTTTATAGATGTGGTGCACAACACACCGATAAATAAGACTCTACTAGATACGGTCTGTGGACATTCAAAGAAAGGACCGCTCTAATACTACTTCTGTCATAACCCAACCCTGTAGGCCTTTACGGGTGCCCAAACTGGACATTCGTATATACCTCTGCTAACTATAAGTAAACTTATCCCCTATTTGAGTTATAATGTATCAACAGCACGATAACATATAAGCCGATTATTACACCCCATACTTTGGTACTTTAAAATGCTTTTTAAGCTTCTCAAGTTTCTGGGAAGGCTCTTAAGTTTCTTAAAACTCATTATGTGAGTCGGATAGTTGATAATTCTATCAAATAACTCCAAGGAAAGGAGAACGAAATGCTTTATAATAAGGAAGATTGGAAATAGGGTTATAAAAATTCAAAAGGAGTTGGAGGCCGAGAAATGAGTCGTCGAACTCGATTGACTCGCGTAAGCTACCAACTTGGAGGTCTTACGTACTTAAGCTACTCGAGTGCGTGTTGATACTAAGTAGCAAGGAATACATAGGCTCTTAAAGTGTGATAAAATTATGAACCCACGGAAGAGAAATAAGGAAACGACGCACCTACTTGAAGCAAGTAAGTGACTCACCTACTTAACACATGGCAGCACGTGATAGGTACACATGAAAGCACATGAAAGTGACACGTGGCAGTAGGTGACACACCATGGGGTGGACCACCCCACCTGCCACGTGGCAACCATGGATTGGTTGCATAATTGAGGTGGCTGCCTAAGGGTGTGACACGTGTCACCCTTAGGGGATGACATGTGTCACTCTCCAAAAAGATATATATCTATGTATGGATGACTATTAAGTCATTTTTAGCCAAAAACTTGAACAAAAATAGAGAGAAAAACGTGGAGAAGAAAGCAAAGGCAGTCATGGTTTGGAGAAACACTACTGTTAGTAAAATGAGTATAACTCCTTGTGTAAGGCTTCGTTTTAAGTAATTCAAGATTTTTTGGAACGATATTTCATAGGTCTATAACTTTAATTTAGAATCTACAATCCAGTTTTGCTTTTCTCTGCTCGAAAAACGGTGGTGAAGCATGGGGGAGCTGCTGCCCAGATTTGGTTTTGGAAATCCTACACGGACAGCTGTGAGTATTTTGGGCATATATTTTCGTACAAAATTGTTGTAGGGTTAATTCAAAATATTTTGCGACCTTGATAAACATGTATATAACTTTCATTGAGGCCACAAATCCTGTTTCCCTCAATTACCCCTCCGAAACTAAGCGACCATACAAGACAGTGGGCTGTCCAGATTTCGCATTTTGATTGTTTTGGCGAGTTTGACAAGTTTAACGTAAGGTAAGGCCTTTTATTTTAAATTGTAGTTTATGGTATTGTTATAGAGGGATTATACGTTGTGTAAGTGGCTGGAAATGTGAAAATATGATAAATATGCTTGACGTCCGAAATAAACTAAATTGGAGTCGCTAGAAGTGAATTGTCATCGAAAAAAAGTGTCGTTCTTGTACGTTGTTGCTGTAGGGGTGTAATGTATTGTTGCAGGGACTAAATGCATTATAAAAGGGGTGTGTATGCTTCTGGTTTCATCCACACAACCCCTCGTTGCGTATAATAAAAGGCGTTATAAAATAAAGGCTAGACGCCCTATTGTCCTACCGTATTTTTGAATAAGTCGTTTGGAGTTTATGTTGTATATTGTTGGTGTGAATTGCTGCAGGTTATTGTGGTTGGTTGGCTGTAGTTCTTGTAGACCTAATTGTAAATTTAGATAGGGCACATTATAGGGAAGGTGCTGCCCAATTTTTGTCGACGCCTTAGCGAATAACAGAACTAGTCGGGGAAACGACTAAGGAAATAGATTCCATTAATACTAAGATGTAACCTAGGGTGCTGGAAAGTAAAAGGGGTTGATATTCATACTACTTTCATGCTGAATAGGTTCAAAGGACGGTGAGGCAAGCAATATAAGGAATAATTCAGACTAGGTATATAAAGCTATTCCTTCTTTTGGCATGTTTTGGTATAAATATGTAGAGCCTATCTGTTCTTTCTTTTGGGCATGTGTTAGATCTAAGTGACAAGTGATATTTGTATGAATCTTGGGGTAACTCTATTCATGAGCTCTGAACATGATTCATGATTCAGAATTCGTGTTCACAATTGGAGGTTAAGACTCTTAAAGTAGTTAAGCTTTCATTCCTCAAGTATTCTATATACTGAGAAGTAGTGTATGTAAAGTTATTCCTCCCCTCCTTTGGCACGACTTAGATGTAAGTATTATGTATATGAAGTTTGAAGTTATTCCACTCTTAAAACTCTGAGGGTGAGTTAAGACTCTTGTTCACTTCCTACTGATTAGAACTCCTGTAACAAATTGAGTCATTACTTTTCAAGTCTTCCATGTGATAGGAAGTGGTGCATGTAAAGCTTATCTTTTCTTGCTTCGAGAAAAACTAGACTAAAGGTTCTATAGGACATGGATTTGGATATAGCCCCATTTATAGATTCTGGATGTAACTGATGACTTGTACCCACTTTTGAATAATAAGGACCTTGAAGTAGTTGAACCACGACCCTTAAGCCTCCTATAGGTTGAATAGTGTTGGGATGTGTAAGATCGTATATCTAGGGGCTCTTAAACATGCTTTAGGATGATATATGTGGGATGTTTGATATTTTACAGAGTTTTATGTACACATATATGCATTATGATATATACGGATCGGGCCGAACGTACCTCGGTACATTTTTCTATGTAAAGATTGGGTCGTATGTTCCACGACAGATTATGCATTATACGGATCGGGCCGTCGTATCTCAACAATATTATGCATTATACGGATCGGGCCGTCGTACCTCAGCATTATTATGCATTATATGGATCAGGTTGTCGTACCTCGGCATTGTTATACGATATACGGATCGGGTCGTCGTTCCTCGGCATTATTATATTATATATGGATTGGGCCGTCGTTCCTCGGCATGTACTTTCTATATACAGGGATTGGGCTGTACGTCCCACAGCATTAATGGAATATATATACCTAGCATGATAGATGGTATATTTGTAATACTGAGTCCCCGAGTGGGCCAGATACGGTATGTGATATTGTATACATGACTTTATTATGTGAGGTGCAGGCATTGGTACTTTAAAATGCTTCTTAAGCTTCTCAAGTTTCTGGGAAGGCTCTTAAGTTTCTTAAAAGACATTATGTGAGTTGGATAGTTGATAATGCTATCAAATAACTCCAAGGAAAGGAGAACGAAATGCTTCATAATAAGGAAGATTGGAAATAGGGTTATAAAAATTCAAAAGGAGTTGGAGGCCGAGAAATGGGTCGTCGGACTCGATTGACTCGCATAAGCTACCAACTTGGAGGTCTTACGTACTTAAGCTACTCGAGTGCGTGTTGAGACTAAGTAGCAAGGAATACATAGGCTCTTAAAGTGTGACGAAATTATGAATACACGGAAGAGAAATAAGGAAACGACGCACCTACTTGAAGCAAGTAGGTGACTCACCTACTTAATACATGGCAGCACGTGATAGGTACACATGGAAGCACATGAAAGTGACATGTGGCAGCAGGTGACACACCATAGGGTGGACCCCCCCCCACCTGCCACGTGGCAACCATGGATTGGTTGCATAATTGAGGTGGCTGCCTAAGGGTGTGACATGTGTCACCCTTAGGGGATGACATGTGTCACTCTCCAAAAAGATATATATCTATGTATGGATGACTCACTTACTTAACACATGGCAGCACGTGATAGGTACACATGGAAGCACATGAAAGTGACATGAGGCAGCAGGTTACACACCATGGGGTGTACCCCACCTGCCACGTTGCAACCATGGATTGGTTGCATAATTGAGGTGGCTGCCTAAGGGTGTGACATGTGTCACCCTTAGGGGATGACATGTGTCACTCTCCAAAAAGATATATATCTATGTATGGATGACTATTAAGTCATTTTTAGCCAAAATCTTGAACAAAAATAGAGAGAAAAATGTGGAGAAGAAAGCAAAGGCAGCCATGGTTTGGAGAAACACTACTGTTAGTAAAACGAGTATAACTCGTTGTGTAAGGCTTCGTTTTAAGTAATTCAAAATGTTTTGGAAATATATTGCATATTTCTATAACTTTCATTTATACTCTACAACCCAGTATTGCTTTTATCTGCTCAAAAAATGGTGGTGAAGCATGGGGGAGCTGCTGCCCAGATTTGGTTTTGAATATCCTACACGGACAACTGTGAGTATTTTGGGCATATATTTTCGTACAAATTTGTTGTAGGGGTAATTCAAATTTTTTTGAGACCTTGATACACATGTATATAACTTTAATTGAGGCCACAAATCCTGTTTCCCTCAATTACCACTCCGAAACTAAGCGACAATACAAGACAGTGGGCTGTCCAGATTTCGCGTTTTGATAGTTTTAGCGAGTTTGACAAGTTTAACGTAAGGTAAGGAATTTTCTTTTAAATTGGAGTTTATGGTATTGTTATACAGTGATTATAAGTTGTGTAAGTGGCTCGAAATGTGAAAATATGATAAATATGCTTGACGTCCGAAATAAACTAAATTGGAGTCGCTAGAAGTAAATTGTCGTCGAAATAAAGTGTTGTACTTGTAAGTTGTTTCTGCAGGGGTGTAATGTATTGTTGCAGGGCCTAAATGAATTCTAAAAGGAGTGTAGATCCTTTTGGTTGCAGCCACACAACCCCTCAGTGCGTATAATAAAAGGCGTTACAAAATAAAGGCTCGACGCCCTATTGTCCTACCGTATTTTTGAATAAGTCGTTTGGAGTTTATGTTGTATATTGTTGGTGTGAATTGATGCCGGTTGTTGTGGTTGGTTGTCTGTAGGTATTATAGACCTAATTAGAAATTTGGATAGGGCACATTATAGGAAAGGTGCTGCCCAATTTTTGTCGACGCCTTAGCGAATAACAGAACTAGTCGGGGAAACGACTAAGGAAATAGATTCCATTAATACTAAGATGTAACCTAGGGTGCTGGAAAGTAAAAGGGGTTGATATTCATACTACTTTCATGCTGAATAGGTTCAAAGGACGGTGAGGCAAGCAAGATAAGGAATAATTCAGACTAGGTATATAAAGCTATTCCTTCTTTTGGCATGTTTTGGTATAAATATGTAGAGCCTATCTGTTCTTTCTTTTGGGCATGTGTTAGATCTAAGTGACAAGTGATATTTGTATGAATCTTGGGGTAACTCTATTCATGAGCTCTGAACATGATTCATGATTCAGAATTCGTGTTCACAATTGGAGGTTAAGACTCTTAAAGTAGTTAAGCTTTCATTCCTCAAGTATTCTATATACTGAGAAGTAGTGTATGTAAAGTTATTCCTCCCCTCCTTTGGCACGACTTAGATGTAAGTATTATGTATATGAAGTTTGAAGTTATTCCACTCTTAAAACTCTGAGGGTGAGTTAAGACTCTTGTTCACTTCCTACTGATTAGAACTCCTGTAACAAATTGAGTCATTACTTTTCAAGTCTTCCATGTGATAGGAAGTGGTGCATGTAAAGCTTATCTTTTCTTGCTTCGAGAAAAACTAGACTAAAGGTTCTATAGGACATGGATTTGGATATAGCCCCATTTATAGATTCTGGATGTAACTCATGACTTGTACCCACTTTTGAATGATAAGGACCTTGAAGTAGTTGAACCACGACCCTTAAGCCTCCTATAGGTTGAATAGTGTTGGGATGTGTAAGCTCGTATATCTAGGGGCTCTTAAACATGCTTTAGGATGATATATGTGGGATGTTTGATATTTTACAGAGTTTTACGTACCCATATATGCATTATGATATATATGGATCAGGCCGAACGTACCTCAGCACATTTTTCTATGTAAGGATCGGGTCGTATGTTCCACGACAGATTATGCATTATACGGATTGGGCCATCATACCTCGACAATATTATGCATTATACGGATCGGGTCGTTGTACCTCGGCATTATTATGCATTATATGTATTGAGCCGTCGTACCTCGGCATTGTTATACGATATACAGATCGAGCCATCGTTCCTCGGCATTATTATATGATATATGGATCGGGCCGTTGTTCCTCGACATGTACTTTCTATATACAGGGATCGGGCTATACGTCCCACAACTTTAATGACATATATATACCTAGCATGATAGATGATATGTTTGTAATACCGAGTCCCCGAGCGGGCCAGATACGGTATGTGATAATGGTATACATGACTTTATTTTCTGAGGTGCAGGCACAGTACCCTATTAAATGTTATACTTGGTTTCCTGCATCCCTAGTTCAGTTGTTATCTCAGTTATGTTGTGCTTATATACTTAGTACATATATCGTACTGACCTGTCCCGCCATATGTTGTATATATTTGTTTATGCAGGGGTACGGCGGGGGCCCTGTCCCGACATATGTTGTCGTTCCTATTCTTAGAGGTCTGTAGACATATGTGTGCGGGTTGTTTAGGAGTTTATTTCGGTTATGCCTATGTGATATGTTGTAAAAGCTATTATGTTGTGGCAGCCTTATCGACTGGCTTTCCATTTCATGACATGATGCAAATGAAAGAGGCCACACATGTATGAATATTTTATCACCCACTGGGTTCATGTGTTTGGTTCCTATATCTAGGAGGCTATATGAACATGAAAAAGTTTTAACCCATTGAGGTTTTTGTGAGCAGTATCACGTTATACATAGTCCAATTTGACTATAGTCAACAGTTACATAAACGGGGGTCTAGGTCAGACCCCAGTCGCGGCCCACGGGGTTGGGTCGTGACACCGATGAGGCCATCACAATATATAGGAACAACTATACATACATACATATACAACCCACATATATGTCTACCGACCTCTAAGAGTAAGAACAGTAACATAAGGAGGGATAGGGACCCCGCTGTACCCGTGAACATATAAATATATACATCGAGGGTTAGTACAAAAATCTAGGGTCCAATAAAATAGAGCACTTCTGAACTGCTGAGAGAGACTCCTACGCTGGCGGATCCCCAAAGTGTGTATTTGTACCTGTGGGCATGAAATGCACCCCCTGAAGAGAGGGAGGTCGGTACGACATATATACTGAGTATACAAAGCATAACTGGAAGCATATCTGAAATAAAGAGAGCTAGTGGGTAAACACGGCACTTAAGAAAACATTATACCTTATGGATCATGAAAACATGCATGCTTATATTATACAATATAGCTGGCCCTTTTAGGGACTCGGTGAATCATAACTGTAGGAACGTCATATATATATATATATATATATATATATATGTACTCGACCCTCTAGTGAGGGACTTTGTGGATAATGCAGTGAACTACGCATGAATACATACCCGGCTCGGAACTCGGTGAAAGAAGGATTACAGTATACACGAGTAGAGTAGTGAGTAACCATATGCAATTTAAAACGTTGTCAAAGACTTACTAAAGTAATAAAGATGAATTGTCATTTGAAAATCAGGACGATAGTCATATCAATCATCCCTCAATTATCACTATTGATCTTATCAAAAGAGCCTTAGAAATGATAGGCATGAATCAAGATGATACAAAATAACTCATAAAAGTCAAGGACATTAACTATCAGAGAATCTTTAAGAATAGAAATCATGAATCACCCTCGAGACTTATGAATAGAATTACCCCAAAGCTCATATTAATCCTTACTTAATTCTAAGACATGTCAAAACAAAGAAGGAATGGCTTTACATACTCTCTACTTTCCCTTATATAGTCGTCGTATACATATGTGCTGAGGAACGTACGGCCCAATCCTTATATAGTAACATATGCCAAGGAACCTTCGGCCAGATCCTTATCTAGTAACATATGCTGAGGAATGTTTTTCCCGATCCTTATATAGTAACATATGCCAAGGAACATTCTGCCCGATCCTTGTATAGCTATATTATACCCGGCCCATCAAGGGACTCGGTGGCATAAATATCTCATCATAACATCATATTTATGTAAAGGACATATCAAGAGAAAATAAGTGTAGCCTCACTTACTTATGCCAAAAACATGCCAAGAGAAAGAAGGTAGCTTCACATACTTTTACGAAAAATATGCCAAGAGAAGGAAGGTAGCTTCACATACCTCTTATAGATTACCCTTAACCATGTTCACCTCATCATCTTTTGAACCTATTTAACATGATAAAATACTAAGTTTAATACCCTTTCATTTCCAATTTCCAACTCTACAACCAAGTATCCATAGGAATCGTTTCCCTAACCATTTCCCTCGACTAGTTCATTACTAGTTCTGAAGTTACCAAACATTGGGCAGTATCTCCCTTATAAGTTGCCCTATCCAACTGCTAATCTTAGCAGACATATTACCAAAAACAACCAGCATCTATATATACAATCAAATTACCTCAACCTTACTCAATACAACTCCAAACAACTAGCTCAAAACTACGATACCAAAATAGAGTTTTTATCCTTTATTTCATAAAACCTTTAACAATACAAAACGAAGGGTCATGTGGATGCAACTAGAAGTACCCACACCCCTTTTATAAAACTTTCGAGCCCTGAAACACACAATCAACCCAGCTGCATCCGTAGTACCACAATCACAACACACTACTCGACTTCAACTTGACTATAACGACTTCAATTTAGTGTATTTCTAACGTCAAGCATCCTTATAAAATTTTTCCACTTCCAACCTTATTTAATACATTTAATATACATAATAACCACATAATAAACTCAAATTTGAAAGGGAAAACCTTACCTTGCCTGAAACTCGCCAAAACTCGCCTTAGAAGTTCTCCTAGCGCGGCTGAAACTTTGTGGCTATTTGTTATCCTTCTTAATACCCTCATAGTTTAACCTATATAATTAATTCACGGAAAAAAATTGTAGAACTTACCTTTTGTTTCTCCTAAAATCCATAGCTCTCTCTCTCTAGTTTAAGGGTTTCTCTTCATTTTTTTCTAGAATTTTCTTGGATAGAAATGAATTGTTTGGATAAATATGACCATAAAACATATATATATATATAGTCCACCTTAGGGGTGACACATATTATCTCCTAAGTGGTGACACGTGTCAATCCCTTATAGGTCCAATGCACCACGTCTCCACTCATGGGTTGCCATGTGGCAGGTAGGTTCCACCTCCTTGCTTCAGCTTCTTCCATGTGGCACTTCAAGATTCTGCCATATGTCACTCTCTCTTGCTGCCATATTTCACTTTCTTTTTCTCCTCATGGGTTTGTAATCTCATCTTACTTTATGAACTTATGTAATCCTTACTACGTAAGCTTGTATAAACTCAAGTAGTTTAAGAATGTAAGATTTTCAAGTTGGTAGCTTACGTAAGTAAGTCGAGTCCTACGAATCATTACTTGGCCTCCAACTTCTTCCGGATTCTTATAACCCTATTTACAATCTTCTCTATTATAGGGTATCTCATTCTCCCTTCCTTAGAGTTATTTGATGATGTCATGGATTATCCGGCTCACATGGTGACTTATAAGAAGCTTAAGAGCCTTTCAAGATAATTAAGAGCTTAAGAAGCTTACGTAACTTAGGAACCTTCCAAGGTACAAAAGTACCGGGTATAACATTTACGTATTTTATCTTATCACGTGATTTACTTGACCTTTGTATTGCATGATTTACGTTGCATGTCACGTCCTCATACTTAGTATATTTCACCGTACTAATGCATACTTTTTGCCTACATTATCTCATAATATAGGGATTGAGGTTGAAGATCCTAATCGTCTATGTAACTAGTAGGCATTTCCTATTCGAAGGTGTTCTAGTGAGTCCTTATTGACCGGGGACTAGTTTCAAGATGGTTTCTATTTTCTTTTCAAAAGATTTTTTTTACATCGTATATTGAGGGTGAGCTAGGGACATGTCCTCCCCCCTATACTCATGTTTATAGGTATCTAGTTGGACATATGGTTGAGTCTATGTTGTCATAAGACATTTTCCTATTTCTATTCATGGTTTTAGACTCTCTTATAATGTTTTCGCTTTTATATTTTACCTTATGTATTCTTTTGATATGTACAAGAGGCTTGATTAGAGTCCTTTAGGGTTTCAATCGTCGTATTATGACAAGGCCCTAGGTCGGGTCGTGACAAACTTGGTATGAGAGCATAAGGTTTTTCAAGTGTCCTAGGGTGTCCAATATGCCGCATCAAGTAGAGTCTAAATCATGGGCGTGAAGTGTGCCACACTTATGAGTAGGAGTCTATGAGGAATTTTAGGAACTCTCACTTCTTTCATGATCCATGTCATCCTATAAAGTTTACGTTAAGACTTTTTTCCCTGATGGTCTTTCTTTGTGATTTTCAAAATGGTATTTTAATGTGTGATTGTTGTTGTTGCTAGGTGGTTGTATGTATGATTTGGAGATGAGAAGAGTAAGCATTATAGGGGAGGTGCTGTCTAATTTTTTCTATAAATAACCTACTAACGATAAAGTATGTTTTATGCCTTTCCATAGCCTAACCACAGTGCTTAATGTATTAATATAGGTTGAGACCCTATAGGGAAGCATATACATATTGTGTGCGAATAAATTCTAAAGGTATGTAAAACCAATCCCTTCTTTATTTTGGGCATGTCTTAGATATAAGTGATGAATCATATATATATGAAATTTGGGGTAATTCTATTCATAAGCTTCGAGCGTGATTCATGATTCTTATTCACTTTTGATGTTAGAACTCTTACAATAATTGAGTTATTGCTTATCAAGCCTTCTATACATTGGGAATTAGTAAGTATGTAAAGCTAACATTTCTTTCTTTTTGCAAGATCCATATGAAACAAACGGATGACAAATCTATAAATTCCAAAGAAGCTCTTATTCTTAGATACACTAGGATGGCTAGTGTTCTTGATTTCCTAGAACTTATAACATTATGTATTGACACATGTGTATGATTCTAGCCATCCTAATTTGGTATAATTCATATTTCAGTATAATTCATGATTCTTACTCACTCCTTAATATTGGAACTCTTGGAATAATTGAGCTACCGCCCTCAAGTCTTCTATATGATTGGATAGTGATTGATACGAAAAAGGTTATTTTTTTTAAAAAAGGCTCTATGATGACTAATGTCCTTAAATATCATAAGTTGTCTCATATTAGTTTGATACATGTCTATGATCCCTCAGACTTTACTTACATAGTTTATGATGATAGTTAGAGAGAACTTAACATAACTATCATTTTGATATTCGAGTGTTAGCTTATTTTACTCGTTTTATTGAGTCTCAAAAGATATTTACACTTGGTTGTTAATGATACATTATTCATGCATATTGTTATTGTATTATCCACCGAGTCTTATGATAGGCCGGGTATATTATCATGCATAATGTTACTGCATTATTTACCGAGTCCCACGACAGCCCGGGTATGCTATACATGTATATGATTTTATTCATCGAGTCCTTTACTAGAGGGTTGGATACATGATATAATAATATGATATTATGACGATATGATTATGGCACCGAGTCCCACGATGAACCGGGTATGATATATGTGTACACAACTTTATTCATCGAGTCTCTTACTAGAGGGACGGGTACGGTATATGTGGGTTGTATATAGACATTGTCCAGCTATGTTAATGATTTATGTGTTCGGGGATGTTCCATTTTGTAGTGGCAGCCTTATCGGCTTGCATGTATGTACATTTTAGAATATGGTGTGTAGTGGAAGACTTTTCCGATTGCGTATATGTACATAGTGGGACATTCCTATATGTAATAATAGCCTTGTCGGCTCACATACTATGTTATCTTTTGACAATTATGACTCCCTAGGAGACAGGTGGATTTGGTATAAATATATATAAATATGGGACAGTTTGGAAATGATATTCTATTTCCTTAAGTCCCATATCATGTTTAGTTGTGAATTGATTATAGATAATAGATATGTGTATGGGTGTCCAGTTCAGGCGCTAGTCACAGCCCACGAGGTTGGGTCATGACATGAAAAATTATTAGAGCAATTCATTCTCGGAGTGTCTACAGATCGTGTCTAGTAGAGTCTTATTTATCGGTATGTTGTGCACCATATCTATAAATATGAGGCTACAGGAAATTTAGGATGCTACCTTTCTTTCATATCTAAGATCGTGCGATAGAGCCGAGTCATAGAAAATGAAATTCCGTATACTAACCTTTGATTTCAGCAGAAGGACGATATCGACAGAAGGAAGTGACTGACGATATTGGAAGTTACAAAGCATGCAGGTAAGCAAAGGCACAAAAGATGTATATCAGGTAAAGTATTGAAGTACGATTGAAATGTAAAGTTTAAATTGAAAGGAAAAGTAGACAGAAAAGTGTAACAGGTGCATTTAGAGTTGGACATGCAAGGTAAGTCCATCATTTTTATACTATTATTGATATTGGGCGCCCTGTGTGGCTGTGATATGATATGAATATATGTATACGTTATCCCTGTGATGCATTATTGGTATTTCCTACATACAGGTTTTGAGATAGCAAGAAGTATAAAGGAAACTCTGCCCAAATTTTCCCAGAAATAGGAAAAAAATAAAAAAAATAAAGAGAAAATGGGACATAAGTTCATAATATATTTTGAAGGTTGATAACGACAAGGTTAATTTATTATGTTGGACTAAAAAGTTAAGAAATACCCCCACGTCATCCATAAGAAGCATCATTCTTATTTGGGAGGCTTTGTTTTGAAGAAGCATATATAAGCAGCGAAGTCTCAATTCATTTGAATGGACCAGAATATGTTCCAACCACATATTGCCTTAGAAAAAGCTCATGTTAAAGGGCAATATATCCAGCGATTAAGTTTCACTTTTGTTGAAAAGTACAAAGTATGCATCAACTAATTTATGAATTAAATAATTCATTCATGATTCAAGAATAAACCTGGAGGTAAACCAGGTGAATCAAGCACTAAGAAGTCCGATGGTGCTTGTTGGATTCTAGTTTTCTTTTTGGTAGTGGTTGAAGAATGATTTATAGTAACATTTTATTAGTTCTTAACACATAAATTGGAGATGGAATTTGTGGAAAGAAAACTTAAACTTGTGGGATGTCTAGGATGACGATACAGAAAGGCTTGTGATATTAAAGGATGATATATTAAAAGGTGGCAACTCTTAACGAAATGTTTTATTGAGGTATTGAGTGAACTGATAAGTAGGGATAAGTTACGATGAGTTTATAGCTAAAAAGAGTGGTAATATAATTGAGACAAAAATACAGAAAAGGAGGAATTATGATAAATCATGAAGATATTTATAAGACTGCTTGTGAAATATTAAGGATTCCTATAGAAATGAGTAAATCCTAACAAGGAGGTAATTAAACAATACGATGTGATCTGTGTGAAATAGAAAAGCAAATGTAGAATGAATATGAATGACTTACATAGTTCTATAGGTACAGTTCAAAATAAAAGTCAAGTGGTAACGAAATTGATATGATTTTAAGTAAGAAGTTAGCGTTGGTTGTACAACAATGGTGAAAACGCATGAGGCATAAAGGAGTATTATGTATACGTGACTTCACCTCATAAAATAGTGAGATCCTTACAATACAAAAATTGTATATTTGCGAAACAACTGATGCATTGTGAACTTAAGTGATATCTGTTGCGATAAAAATAGTGTTATAAGAAAGCTTGGAACACTTATCATCAGAATATAAGTGCTACCAAATGGAGAATTTGAAACGATTATAAACACTAGCTAATTGCTGATTGGAATGAATGGAATGTGGCTTTGGATAAATTGATACATTAATTATATTACTCGAGTACCAATCATTAAACGAGATTTTATACTATATATCGGGAATTCTCATCACCTTGTGATTGTGTTAAGGTTCGTACATGGGTAATCTAAGTTATAGATAATATAAACAAAGACATGGATTTGGTACAGTATACCAAATGTATTGGAAAAGAATCACATGAATTTGAAATTTTGAAATGGGGGAATAGAGTAGAATATAAATAGATAATGATATGGGTACACCCTAAAGAGGAGAAGTAGATGAGAGAAATACATGTAAGATGAAATCAACTGCCACTACAACACGTTAATGTGAACACCTAAACTTTAAGTGAGATCCCTTGCTAAAGCAAGTTAGTAAAATCTGAAAGTAAGCAATAAACGAATAGAAGTCAGGGTGGTATTCGAGACAAGGCCGAGGATCATCTGTAAAGATCTTGAATCATATGACATCAAAAGGCGGATGCTTACAAAAAGGAAGAATACGATAAGAGAATAGTAACGAGCAACCTAAATATATTATAAAGGATAGCAAGGCTATACTGGATTAGAGGTTAAGATGTTGGTAATAGAGTTATTGGCTAATGATATTGTGACATACAGGTAGCAAAGGATAAAGGATAGGAAATTTCTCCTATGGTAGGATATGAGAAAATTAAATGGTAAGTAAAGGAAGGGAAACAAGTATGACAAAATAGACAACAAGTGAGTGTTAGTACAATAAGATATGTAGAGCAGAATAAGCCAAGAGAAGGAAAGACTATGATTAGAATTGAACGAACTTTGTACAAATTGTACAAAAATAGTTATACAACCTAGGAAAATTCATATGCTAAGGGTGAGATCAAGTGATTACTTGATAAGAAGAATAAGAATTTAGTAACAACAATGTGATTGCAATATTTAGGATACATCAAAGAAAAGTATAAGATGGCTTGAGGCAAAATTATGGAGATATAATTAGTATTGACGGCAAAAGACATAGTGGAGCCCTGGTATCAACTGAAAGAGGTAAGAGAAAATATAGGGTCTGCATAAAGACTAGCATGGTGACGTAAAGGTATTTTCTGGGCTAATTTAAGCACCTACACATATTTATGTAAAGATTGTAATAGGATGCATGGTAGGAGCAATTGATAGCCAACCCAAAAGATCAAGATCTGGAGGTAAGAGCAAATGACAGTTAAAGATCTTCAAGAGAAAGTCAGAAAGTGACACATGATGCCGAGGATTCCAGAACACGAACTGTCATAGTAGATTAAAGAAAGATTATTGGAGTACAAAAATGTTACCCCCTATGAAATTTTGTTTTACTCATAAAACCTAGAACGCGTTATAATGAACTAAAAGGAGTCAAAAAATGGAGGAGGTATGTGAAGGTCATAATTAACTAAGAAAATACTTGAGAAAATATTGGGAATTCAGAATCAATTCAACATTCGAGGAAGAATCTTCTAAAGGGGGAAAGGATGTTATACCCCGTATATTTACACGTCAAATTATTTGCAAGCAAGTCGACTTAAATTAAAGGCGGTATTATATTCTGCATTTTTTGCATCGGACTATTCGTGAGATAATGGACATAAATTCAAGAATTTTTAATTTCTAATTTTAAACTGGCTCGACTTATTTGTAAATTTTAATCAGTGTGGAAATATTAGTTGAGATTAGGGATTAATTAACCATGATTGTATTATTAAGTGGGAATTTGGGATTAATTAAGATAAATTAAGCTAATAATGGGATGAAAAGTGGACCCCACTGCCACATGGCCAATTCTAATAGGCCCATGTGTTATGTAGGTGACAAGAAGGATCCTTGGGCTGCACATTGTCTACATGTTGACCAAAAATCTTCAGCCAAAACATTTTCCAACTCTAGAAAGCTCTCCAAGAAGAGAGAAGCTCTCATCTTCATCAAATGGAGATAGAGGAAAGTGAAGAGAGAGAGAGAGAGCAAGGATGGAGTCGTTAGGGAAGCAAGAAAGCCTAACGTTTCAGCCCTCAAATTTCAGCAAACTAAGGAGCTAAGTATCAAGGTAAGAGTTGATAATTTTCTATATATTTTAGGGTAAGTTTGGACATTTTGTGAGTGTATAAAGGTGAATTAGATGTATGAAATCATGTGTGTTGATACTAAAATATTGGTGAAACATTGGGGGTTGTTTGGTATAGATCATGGTGAACTAATTTAGCTTAGTATTTTGATTGTTATTGTTATGGATTTTATGATGAGAATAAAAGTATTTAGTGGTTAAAGTTGAAGCTAAATTTGTTGTGGGCTGTTGTAAGGATTTTAGTGATAATAATGTAGTTTACTTGCATATGAATAAGTGATATAATGGTCTTGTGGCTGCTGTTATGTCTCACGAAAATTTTATGAAAAGATAGTATGAAATAAGGTGTAAAATTGTATGTGGGTTCCTTGGTGTGTCCATAAGTATTCGCAAGGTTTCGAGCATCCTTATGTTGTTAATTAGGGGTTGTTTTAATATGTTGTTGTTGTTCTTGTTGAGCTAAGAAGATTAATAATAATTAAGATTATACGTTATGTTGTATGTTGGTTGGGTTGTTGTAGGTATTTTCTGATGAAAACGTTGAGACTATGGATCATTAAAGATAACTTGAAGAGGTAGTAATTGTATGTATTGTCGAATGTTATGAATGTGAGCTGCCTTTATCTAGAAATAATTTTATAATGAAGAGATTAATTTGTATTAAATAGAATTGGAAGTAAGAAAACTCCATGATTAGTGTTGGTGTTGAAATGGACAAAATTGGAGTTACTTGAATTAGATTGGATTGATTGTTGTTGTTGCTATTATTGTTATGAATTATGTGTTAAAAGTGAAGGAATTGTATATGTTAGTGTTAAATATCCATTTGGGCCGTATTGGGGCTGTTCTAATCTAAAAATGATGGATTAATATCAATTATTGTTATGGTTGTTATTGTGGCTAATTATATAATGAAAATAAAAGGATTCAACATGTCTAGTTGGAGTTGTAATTGATTTAAGGGCAGCTTGTAGTGTGTTGCTGTTTTTGTTGAATTGAAGGATTAAATGCAGTTATGATTGTGCATTGTATGGTTAATTGTTGGGAGGTTATAAATTATATCGATAAGGTGTGGTGGCTGCAACCTATTAGGAATAATCTGATAGCATCGTAGTCATCCTGTTGATAATTAACGAAAGTCGAATGTTATGTGGGTTGTTCGGAGTATTCTTGAATCTTATTTTGGCTAGTTTTAATATGGTATTTTAATGTGTGATTGTTGATATTGCTTGGTGGTTGTATGGATGATTTGGAGACGAGAAGAGTGAGCATTATAGGGGAGGTGCTGTCTAATGTTTTCTAGAAATAACCTACTAACGATGAAGTACGTTTTATGCCTTTCATAGTCTAACCATAGGGCTTAACACATTAATATAGGTTGAGAGCGTATGGGGGCGGTACATACATGTTGTGTGAGGATAAACGCTAAAGGTATGTACAACCATTCCCTTCTTTGTTTTGGGGATGTCTTAGATATAAGTAACGAATGATATGTATATGAAATTTGAGGTTATTCTATTCATAAGCTTCGAGCGTGATTCATGATTCTTATTCACTTCTTGATGTTAGAATTCTTACAATAATTGAGTTATTGCTTCTCAAGCCTTCTATACGTTGGAAAGTAGTAAGTATGTAAAGCTAACCTTCCTTTCTTTTTTGTATGATCCATGTGTGTCACGACCCGACCTAGGTCCTAGCTGTAACACGATGATCGAAACCCCAAAGGGCTCCAACTAAGCTTCTTATACATATCATAAGCATACATACATATCATAAGATCATAATTTCATATATCATACTCATGATTATAGGTTTGAAATCATAGAGTAGCTCATTTTTATAACATACTTGTAATGTGAGAATTGTCCTTTCATCATTACAATCATATTTGCACAATTCATATCATTAGGCCTTAGGTCACCACATAGGGCCCTAAGTCACCTTTTATGACTTAGGTAACTACATAGGACCATAAGTCACCTTACTTAATAACTTGCATGAAATTCATACCTTGAACTTAGAGTAAAACTCAATTGCACATTCAATTGGCTTTGAAAATTATGTAATTCACTTGAAAACATGCATGATCATAAACTTTATATCATCCCATACATAATTCATATAGATAATATCCTTTGGAAATATAATTCAACAGACTCATAATTTACACCATGAACCCTAGAGATCAAAATAGGAGAATTCATGGGAAAGATCTTCAATTCAATGCAATAACCATCTATTTATATCAAAATAGACTAATGATCATACTCTAAATAATAATTCATGCAATAGGAATAAAAATCATAAATTCCATAAAATACCATACTTTTAATTTGATAGAAAACCTTAAAAAATTGATTGGATTTCCTGGATGAAAGAATCCATGAATAAATACTCACATGCCTTAAGTGAGAACACCAAATAATTGGAAGAAATTGAGATTTTGATGGAGAAATTGAGTAGATTACATGAATTCTTTAATGGAAACTCTTGAGAGCCTTTTTGTAGTGAGAAAAATATTTGATAGATGAATTGTAGAAGAATGAATAGAATTAAGAGTTTAGGTGAATTTATAGAGTCGGATTAGGCCCTAAAATGTCTAGGTTCATTGACTAATAATTTGGGAAAGGTCTAAAATGCCCTTTAAAAAAATTAACTTGGCCAGAAAACTCTCCCAGGTCCGCGTCATGGACCTATTGCGGATCCTACCTTTTTGTGAATTTCATCAAAAATCTATCTACCAATATACGGGTCCTAAAAATCCACCGAGACCATTTTTCTATAGGTTTTGACCCCTAATCGATATTTCAAACTCGGATTCTCCAAACAGATTAAGGATAATGCATTACATGAGCAGCCTATTCCCAAGACATTCTTAAGGTATTTTATGAGCATTTTTGAGGGATGGTACAATATCTCTCCCTTGAGAACATTCGTCCTCGAATGAGATTCAACTAATATACGAAAGACATGGAAAAAGGATTTAGAAATCCAACATGAACATGAGGACACTTTGAAAAATTCATAGAACATGTAAACTTCATACTTAACATAAAACATAGTCCTTGAGAGAAATCATTTTCATGAATCATGCATGCATATGAATAACATATGGAACTGAAGTTTAGAAGTTTAATCGATTTGATCATGATCAACTTAGTACCTTTAGGCTTGAGTGAAAGGAAAGAGATAAGGATATCGCTTCATCATGTCTGATTCTGCTTTCCACGTAGCACTCTCTACTTATTGATTCCTCCACAATACTTTGACAGATGCAATATTTTTATTTATCAGCCTCTTCACTTGCCGATCTAAAATCTCAATCGAGACCTCCACATAAGTTAAATTCTCTTCAATACTCACGTTCTCCCTTGGCACAATAGAATTTGGATCAGCCACAAACTTCCTCAACATTGACACATGAAATACCGAATGAACCAAAGCCAACTCAAGTGGCAAGTCTAACTCATAAGCTACCTTGCCAATGCACTTCAATATCCTATAAGGTCCTATATATCTAGGTCTCAACTTCTCTTTCTTACCAAACGGCATTACCCCTTTTATAGGGGAAATCTTCAAATATACCATATCATCCATATCAAATTCAAGCTCTCTCCTCCTAGTGTCCGAATAGGACTTTTGACGACTTTGAGTCATTTTCAATCTTTCTCTTATGAGCCTTACTTTCTCCATTGCATCAATTACCAAATCTGTACCAATCAACGCTATCTCACCAACTTCAAACCACCCCACTAGAGACCTACATCTTCTTCCGTACAAGGCTTCAAAAGGAGCCATTTGGATGCTAGAGCAATAACTATTATTATAAGCGAACTCAATCAATGGCAAATGGTCATCCCAACTTCCTCTAAGATCAATCACAATGTCGTGAACATATCCTCCAAGGTTTGAATTGTTCTCTCGGCTTGCCCATCGGTTTGAGGATGAAAAGTGGTACTTAGCTTGACTTTAGTGCCAAGACCTTTTTGAAATGACTTCCAAAAATGTGAACTAAATTGAGTACCTGTATCCGATATAATCGACAAAGGAACACCATGAAGTTTCGCAAGTTCAAGAATGTACAACTTAGTATAGTCTTCGGCACCATAAGAAGTTTTGACTGATAGAAAATGCGCCGATTTGGTCATTTGGTCCACAATGACCCAAATAGAATCATTTTGTCTTCTAGTACGACGCAAACTCATGACAAAGTCCATATTCACATCTTACCACTTCCATGTAGGAATTTTGATTTCTTGAGCTAGATCTCCCGGCCTTTGATGTTAAACTTTCACTTGTTGACAATTAGGACACTTAGTGACGAATTTCGCTATGTCCTTTTTCATGCCATTCCACCAATACACTTCCCTCAAGTCATGATACATCTTGGTGGATCCCGGATGAATTGAATACCGAGAACTATGGGCCTCATTCAATATCAACTCTCTTATTCCATCAACATTTTAACACACAAATGACTTTGGTAATGTAGTACCCTATCTTCTCCTAAGGAGAAAGCCTCAACGGATTTTTCGGCTACCGATTTCTTTAATTTGACCAAAATTGGATCATTTTCTTGTTTTGCCTTGATGTCTTCCGCAAGAGACAATTCCGAACCATTATGTATAAGAACGCCTACATTATAGGAATCAACCAAACGCATGCCTAAACGTGTCAATCTATGGACCTTTTTGACCAATTCCCTTTTACCTTCTTCAACATATGCAATATTACCCATAGACAATCGACTAAGAGCATCGGCTATGACATTTGCCTTACCCAGATGGTAGACTATGCTCATGTCATAGTCTTTTAAGAGTTCAAGCCACCTCCTTTGCCTGAGGTTCAATTCTCTTTGACTGAACACATATTGTAAGCTTTTATGGTCGGTAAACACATAAATATGCCGTCACGACCCGACCGAGGTCTTAGTTGTAACACCGAGATCGAAACCTTGAAGAGCTCCAACCAAGCCTCTTGTACATATCATAAGCATATATAAGGTAAAATAAAAGCGAAAACATCATAAGAGAGTCTAAAACCATGAATAGAAATCTGAAAATATTTTATGACAACATAGACTTAAAGATATGTCCAATTAGATGCCTCTAAACATGAGTATGGGCGGGGGCTAAAATATGTCTCTAGCTCACCCTCAGTATACAACATAAACAAAAGTCTTTTGAAAAGAAAATAGTAACAAACTCAAAAACTAGTCCCCGATCAATAAGGACTCACAACTACACAGTCGGATAGAAAACGCCTACTAGTTACGTGGACAATTAGGATCTTCAACCTTAACCCCTACATTAAGAGACAATATAGGCAAAAAGTATGCATTAGTAAGTTTGAATGTACTAAGTATGAGGGCATGACATGCAACGTAAATCATGCAATGCAAAGGTCAAGTAAATCACATGATAAGATGTAATACGTAAAGTCATGAGAAAATCATATTGACCAAAGCATTTAAAAACATAAATTCAAAATAATAACATATTTAAGAGATCATATATATGTGGAATAGGAACCATAACTGATAATAAGACCATGTGAGCTATAATATAAAATCCGATGATACCCACAACAAGAAGGAGGAGGCTACTTTGCCAAGGTAGACTCCTAATCATGAACATGTGCTATTTGTGGATCCACTAGCTAGGCCAAAAGGAAACCTACGGTGGCACGTAGTTATGAGACAAGAGACTTTATATAGGACCCCTTACTTCGAGCCCCCACCTCAAGTCCACATTCGATGCTAAGTCAAATCCCACGGAATACATACATAGCATAGAAAATCATAATTTCATATATCATAGCCATTATCAAAGGTTTGAAATCATAGAGTAGCTCATTTTCATAACATACTTGTAATATGAGAATTGTCCTTTCATTATTACAATTATATTTGCATAATTCATATCGTTAGGCCTTAGGTCGCCTTACTTCATAACTTGCATGAAACTATAATTTGAAATATACTTATAATTCATGATCATAATGGAAATACAATCATAATTCATACTTTGAAAATTCATGGTCATAGCTTGTACTTGAAATTAGGGTAAGACATGAATGCATTATCAATTGACTTGAAAATCATGAAATTTACATGAAAGCATGTATGATCATAAACTTTATATCATCCCATACATAATTCATATAGATAATATCATTAGGAAATATAATTGAAAATACTCATAATTTACATCATAAACACTAGAAATCAAAATAGGAGAATTCATGAAAAAAAACTCTTCAATTTAATTCAATAACCATCCATTTATATCAAAATAGACTCATGATCATACTTTAAATCAAAATTCATGCAATTGGAATAGAGATCACAACACCCATAAAATACCATACTTTAATTTGATAGAAAACCTTAAGAAATTGATTGGGCTTCATGGATGAAAGGATCCATGAATCAATACCCACATACCTTGAGGGAGTACACCAATTAATTTAGAAGAACTTGAGATTTTTGATGGAGAGCTTGAGTGAATTTTCTTGAAGTCATCAATGGAAACCCTTGAGAGCCTTTTTGTAGAGAGAAATATTTGATAGATGAATTGTAGAAGAATGAATACAATTAAAGGTTTAGGTTAATTTATAGAGTTGAATTAAGTCCTAAAAACGTCTAGGTTCATTAACTAATAATTTGGGAAAAGTTTAAAATTCCCTTAAAAAAAACTCAACTCGGCCAAAAATCATTCCCAATCGGGAGACTCCTCAATCACCCATTCCCATCAAACACCTACCCCCATGATTCCTTTTACATTTGGTGCAGGTAAGAAGATTAGTACCACTAGCATTCCTATCTCCACCTTATCCCTTAGAGTATGGCACCCTATCCTTATCAAACCTTTGGCCGGAAGTTCAAGGGGAACCTTGACATTGGAATCTTTGGCCTTGTTGAAAATGGCCATTATCCTCACCGGTATTAGCATTAGAAAATCCGTCTTCAAACCAAGCCCTCTTGGACTCCCTCATCCTTCTCTCTTCCAGCTTCTCTCCTTCTATTTTTTTAGCATAGATCATGAGTCAAGATATGTCCATTTCTTTCACAAGCATAGTGGCTCTACATTCTCTATCAACTAAGTCAGACACCCCCGAAATGAACTTACTCATTCGGGCACGAGGGTCGGACACCAAAATCACAGCATACTTGGACAACTTCATAAAGTTTAGGGAAGACTCTCTCACATTCATACTCCCTTGCTTCAAGTTGATAAATTCCATCACCTTCGCCTCCCTCAACTCTAAGGGGAAGAAACAATCAAGAAATCCAACTTTAAATTCCTCCCAACCTATAGGGCCTCTTTCAACCCTTTCGACCTTCCATTGGTCAAACAACACTCGAGCGACACCCTTAAGTTCTCCGCCTTCTCTTCAGTAGACATTCCCATAATATGTATAATCTTATATACCTCATAAAAAAGTCTTGGGGATCCTCATCACCTTTCAAACCATGGAACTCAAGAGGGTTTATCCTTGTGAAGTCTGTAACTCTTAAAGCTGGTGTGATCACATAGGGAGGAGCCATTTCTCCTTGGTTTTCCACTATGCAAGCTATCATAGTGATAACGGTCCAAAACTCCCCATCAGTTACTTGATCGGGAAGAGGACCATTTGCTTGAGGGAATTGTCTTCTCGGAGGCATGTTCTGAAAAATCTCAAGGAACAATCATAAGAAAGGAAGGTCTTAGAGTACCACTTTATCACAAGACATGAATCATAAAAGAAGTAAGAATTCTGAAAACACCTCATAGCCTCATACTCATAAGTGTGGCGCACTTCAACCCATGAATAAGAATCGACTTGACGCGGAACATTGGACACCGTAGGACTCTTGGAAAACCTTGTACTCTGATACCAAATTTGTCACAACTCGACCTAGGGCCTAGTCATAACACAGCGATCGCAACCCCAAAGAGATCCAACCAAGCCTCTTGTACATATCATAAGCATACACAAGGTAAAATAAAAGTGGAAACATCATAAGAGAGTTTAAAACCATGAATAAAAATCTTAAAATATTTTATGACAACATAGACTCAAACATATGTCCAACTAGATGAGAAATTGTCCATACGTAAAATCCGAATTATTGATACGGGCCTTTTCCACAGAAAAAGGGAATCTTGTGTTCCAATAGAAGAAGAAGGGATGTATCTAAATATAAGTATGGGTGGAGTCTAAGATATGTCCCTAGCTCACCCTTAATATACAACGTAAATAAAAGTCTTTTGAAAAGAAAATTGTAACAAACTCGAAAACTAGTCCCCGATCAATGAGGACTCACCACCACACAGTCGGATAGAGAACACCTACTAGTTATATGGACGATTAGTATCTTCAACAATGTAGGCAAAAAGTATGCATTTGTACATTGGAATATACTAAGTATGAGGGCGTGATATGCAATTAAATCATGGAATGTAACGGTCAAGTAAATCACATGATAAGATGGAATACGTAAAGTCATGAGAAAATCATATTGACCAAAGCATTTTAAAACAAAAATTCAAAATCATAACATACTTAAGAGATCATATATATATGGGATAGGAACCATAACTAAAAAAAAGACCATGCGAGCTATAATATGAAATCCGATGATACCCACATCGAGGAGAAGGAGGGTACTTTTCCAAGGTAGACTCCTAATCATGAACTTGTCCTATTTGTGGATCCACTAGCTAGGCCATAAAGGCAACCTACGATGGCAAGTAGTTATGAGACAAGAGACTTTATATAAGGGCCCCTTACTTCGAGCTCCCACCTCAAGTCCACATTCGGTTCTAAGTCAAATTCCACGGAATACATACATAGTATAGAAAATTAGAATTTTATATACCATAGCCATTATCATAGGTTTGAAATTATAGCGTAGCTCATTTTCATAACATACTTGTAATGTGAGAATTGTCCTTTCATCATTATAATCACATTTGCATAATTTATATCGTTAGGCCTTAGGTCGCCTTACTTAATAACTTACATGAAACCATAATTTGAAACATACTTATAATTCATGATCATAATGGAAATACATAGTCATAATTCATACTTTGAAAATTCATGACCATAGCATGTACTTGAAATTATGGTAAGACATGAATGCATGATCAATTTACTTGAAAATCATGAAATTTACTTGAAAACATGTATGATCATAAACTTTATATCAGCCCATACATAATTTATATAGATAATATCATTAGGATGTATAATTGAAAATACTCATAATTTATATCATAAACGCTAGAAATCAAAAAAGGAGAATTCATGGAAAAACTCTTTAATTTAATTCAATAACCATCAATTTATATCAAAATAGACTCATGATCACACTTTAAATCAAAATTCAAGCAATTGGAATAGAGATCACAAAACCCAAAATACCATACTTTAATTTGGTAGAAAACCTTAAAAAATTGATTGGGCTTTATGGATGAAAGAATCTATGAATCAATATCCACATACCTTGAGGGAGAACACCAATTAATTTAGAAGAACTTGAGAGTTTTGATGGAGAGCTTGAGTAAATTTTCTTGAAGTATTCAATGGAAACCCTTGAGAGCCTTTTTGTAGAGAGAGAAATATTTGATAGATGAATTGTAAAAGAATGAATAGAATTAGAGGTTTAGGTTAATTTATAGAGTTGAATTAAGTCCTAAAAACGTCTAGGTTCATTAACTAATAATTTGGAAAAAGATTAAAACGCCCTTAAAAGAAACTCAACTCGACCAGAAATCCTTCTCAGGTCTGACCATACTGTTTTGTGAGCTTTTCCAAAAATCTATCTTTCGATCTACGGATCCTAAAAATACACCGAGACCATTCGCCCACAGGTTTTGACCCCCTGATTGATATTCCGAACTCAGATTTTCCAAAAAGATTAAGGATAATATGTTACATGGGCGGCCTATTTCCAATGCATTCTTAAGGTATTTTGTGGGAATTTTTGAGAGATGTTACATATGCACCCTATAAAGATAATGGCACCAAATTTTCAATGCAAACACAGCCACCATAATTTCAAGATGATCGGTTGGATAGTTTCTTTCATGTACTTTAAGTTGCCTAAAGACATAGGTTATAACCTTACCATGTTGCATTAAGACACAACCAAACCAACACGCAAAGCATCAAAATAAAAACAAACCCATCTGAACCTTCGGGCAATGTTAAAATAGGAGCTGACGTAAGACGATCTTTCAATATTTGGAAACTTTTCTCACATTCTTCCGACCATTGAAATTTTGCTTTCTTTTATGTCAACTTAGTTAAAGGCAAAGCAAAAAATGAAAATCCTTCAACAAACCTTCTGTAGTATCCGGCTAAGCCCAAAAAGCTTCTAATGTCCAAAGGAGATAATGGTCTAGGCCAATTTTTAACTGCCTCTGTTTTCTTTGAATCTACTTTAATCCCATCACCGGACACCACATGGCCGAGAAATGCAACCTCTCTTAGCCAAAATTCGCACTTACTAAATTTCGAGAAAAAATTCTTTTTCCTCAATATTTGCAACACAATCCTCAAGTGACTCATTTGATCTTCCTTATTTAGAGATTAAATGAAGATATCATCAATAAACACCATTTCAAACATATACAAATATGGATTGAAAATATGATTCATTAAATCCATGAATATAGCGGGAGCATTTGTAAACCCAAATGACATTACTACAAATTCAAAATGACCATACCTTGTCCAAAAAGCCATCTTGGGAATATCACACTCCCTTACCCTCAATTGATGATAACCGAAATGGAGGTCAATTTTAGAAAAGTAGTTTTCTCTTTGTAATTGATCAAACAAGTCATCTATCTTTTGGATTGGATATTTGTTCTTTATGGTGACCTTATTCAATTGCCGGTAGTCTATACACATTCGGAGTGACTCATCTTTCTTCCTAACAAATAACACGGGAGCACCTCATGGTAAAATACTTGGTCTTATAAAACCCTTATTCAACAAATCATTCAATTGTTCTTTCAACTTCTTAAGTTCTGCTGAAGCTATTTGGTAAGAAGGAATAGAGATAGGTTGAGTATCGGAAAGGAGATCTATGATAAAGTCAATCTCTCTTTCGGGAGGAATACTGGGCAAATCATTGGGAAACACGCTGAAGAACTCATTAACTATAGGGACTGACTCAAGAATAGAAGTTTTGAACTCAATGTCCCTAACTCGCACCATATGATACATGCACTCTTTGGAAATTATTTTTTGGGCCTTAATACATGAGATGAATCGACCCTTAACAACTGAATCTTACCCTTCCATTCAAGAATAGGCTCGTTAGGGAAGTGAAACTTAACCATACAAGTTCTACAATATATAAATGCATAAGCAGCATATAACCAATCCATACCAAGAATGATGTCAAAATCAGTCATATCAAGTTCAACAAGTTCACATGGAATAACTTTGTGCAATATCCATACGGGATAATTTCTATAAGCTCTCTTGGCTAATACCAAACCACCAATGGGAGTATAAACCGAAAAAGGTTCTATTGACATTTTGGGGTACACATCAAATTTCATAGAAATGTAAGAAGTAACAAAAGAAAAGTTGGCACCCGGATCAAGTAATGCATAAACATCAAAGTTAAAAACTCATAACATATCCGTGAACATATCGAGAGCCTCATCAACCTCTTATCTAGCATGAAAAGCATAGAATCGGTTGCACTCTTAGGTTGAGCTTGGGCTCCTTGTTGTACTTAGCCTCCTATAGGACGACCGTATCCACCCTTGTTGGATACAAGAGGGAACTCGGATCACTTATGGCCTATCTTTCCATATCGATAGCAAGTACCCATTCCCATCAAGCACTTTTCTCGATGATTCCTTCCACACTTTGCACATTTTGGAAAAGAAGGGTTACTAGTATTTACTCCTCCTTCTCCTTGAGCTTTAGGGTATGGTACCCTATCCTTCACAAACTTATTTCTTGAGATTTGGACTTGATAAGAGCGTTCACTACTACCAACGGTCCTAGCATTGGAGAACCCACCTTCATATTGGGCCCTCTTAGAATCCTTCATACTCATTTCCTTGAGCTTTTCTCCTTTAATTTGTTAGGCAAAAGTCATGAGCCGAGATATGTCCATCTCCTTAACAAGCATAGCAGTGCGACATTCCTTAGCAACCAAGTCGAACACCCCTGATATGAATTTAGTCATTCGGTCACTTAGATTGGCAACTATTAAAGGAGAATACTTGGATAACTTAGTAAACTTAAGGGCATAGTCCCTCATCCCTATATTTCCTTGTCAAAGATTTATGAACTCCAATACTTTAGCCTCCCTTAACTCACGAGGGAAAAAGTGATCAAGAAAAGCAAGTTTGAAAGCTTCCCATTCAACAGGACCTTCATCCACCCTCTCCAACTTCTATTGAGTGTACCATATTTGAGCAACACCCTTGAGTTGGTAAGCCGCCAACTCTATTTTTTCTTCCAAAGTCACCTCCATAATACTCACTATCTTATAGACCTCATCAATGAACTATTGAGGATCCTTATTGACCTTTGAGACATGAAACTCCAGAGGATTTATTCGTGCAAAGTCCCTTACTCTTGAGGCTAGAGTAATAACATTAGGAGGAGCCACAACACCTTGGTTGGTCACCACTTGGGCTAGCATAGTGATAGCGGTTCGGAAATTTGCATTAGTCACTTAGTCCGGTAGAGGACCATTGTCTTGAGGAACCGGGGAAGTTTGGGCTTCATTGACATTCTCTCCCCTTGGAAATAATGGTCTTCTTGGAGTCATCTTTCTAAAAATCGCAAAGAAAGACCTTCAGGGAAAAGAAGTTTTAATGTAAGCTCTATAGCATGACATGGATCATAAAAGAAGTGAGAATTCCTAAACTCCTCATAGTCTTCTACTCAAATGTGTGGCGCACTTCACACCCATGAATAAGACTTTACTTGACATGGAATGCTGGACACCCTAGGACACTTGAAAAACCTTGTGCTCTAATACCAAGTTTGTCACGATCCGACTTAGCGTGTAATCATAACATGATGATCAAAACACCAAAGGGATCCAACCAATCCTCTTGTACATATCATAAGCATACATACATATCATAAGATCATAATTTCATATATCATTCATGATCATAGGTTTGAAATCATAGAGTAGCTCATTTTCATAACATACTTGTAATGTGGGAATTATCACAATCATATTTTCATAATTCATATCGTTAGGCCTTAGGTTGCCACATAGGTCCCTAAGTCACCTTTTATGCAGTAGGTCGCCACATAAGGCCCTAAGTCACCTTACTTAATAACTTGCATGAAATTCATACCTTGAACTTAGAGTAAAACTCAATTGCATAATCAATTGACTTTGAAAATCATGTAATTCACTTGAAAACATGCATGATCATAAACTTTATATCATCCCATACATAATTAATACAGATAATATCCTTTGGAAGTATAATTCAAAATACTCATAATTTACATCATGAACCCTAAAGATCAAAATAGGAGAATTCATGGGAAAACTCTTCAATTCAATGCAATAACCATCAATTTATATCAAAATAGACTAATGATCATACTTAAAATAATAATTCATTCAATAGGAATAGAGATCATAAAACCTATAAAATACCATACTTTAATTTGATAGAAAACTTTGAGAAATTGATTGGGCTTCGTGGATGAAAGAATCCATGAATCAATACCCACATACCTTAAGTGAGAACACAAAATAATTAGAAGAAATTGAGATTTTGATGGAGAAATTGAGTAGATTACATGAATTCTTCAATGGAAACTCTTGAAAGCCTTTTTGCAGTGAGAAAAATATTTGATAGATGAATTGTAGAAGAATGAATATAATTAGGAGTTTAGGTGAATTTATAGAGTCGGATTAGGCCCTAAATATGTCTAGGTTCATTGACTAATAATTTGGGAAAGGTGTAAAATGCCCTTTTAAAAAGTCAACTTAGCCAAAAAACTCTCCCAAGTCCGTGGGCAAACCTGTCACGGATCCTACTATTTCGTGAATTTCTTCAAAAATATATCTTCCAATATACGGGTACTAAAGATCCATCGAGACCATTTTCCTACAAGTTTTGATGCCCTAATCGAGATTACGAACTCAAATTTTCTAAAAAGATTAAGGATAATGCATTACATGAGCGGTCTATTCCCAAGGCATTTTTTAGGTATTTGTGAGCATTTTTTAGGGATGTTACAATATGAAACAAACGGACGACAAATGTATAAATTCCAAAGAAACTTTTATTCTTAGATACACTAGGAAGCTAACGTTCTTGATGTTCTAGAACTTATATCATTATGTCTTGACACATGTGTATGATTTCAACCATCCTAATTTGGTATAATTCATATTTCAGTATAATTCATGATTCTTATTCACTCCTTAATATTGGAACTCTTGAAATAATTGAGCTACCTCCCTCAAGTCTTGTATATGATTGGATAGTGATTGATACAAAAAAGGTCTTTTTTTAAAAAAAAAAGGCTCTATGATGACTAATGTCCTTAACTATCATAAGTTGTCTCATATTAATTTGATATATGTCTATGATCCCTGAGACTTTACTTACATAGTTCATGATGATAGTTAGAGAGAACTTAACATAACTATCATTTTGATGTTCGAGTGTTAGCTTATTTTACTAGTTTTATTGAGTCTCGGATGATAGTTGCACATGATTGCTAATGATACCTTATTCATGCATATTGTTATTGTATTATCCACCGAGTACTACGATAGGCTGGGTACGTTATTGTGCACAGTGTCACTGCATTATTTAATGAGTCCCACAATGGGTCATTTACGATATATGTGTATACGATTTTATTCACCGTGTCCCTTACTAGAGGGTCGGGTACGTGATATGATAATGCAATGTTATGATAATATGATTATGGCACAGAGTCCCACAATGGGCCGGGTACGGTATATGAGTACACAACTTTATTCACCGAGTCCCTTACTAGAGGGTCGGGTACGGTATATATATATATAACGATATGATGATACAAATTTATTCACTGAGTCCCCTAATGGGTTGGGTATGGCATATGACAATGATAGGTATGACTTTGTTATAAAATATAGGTACAGTGATTTCTTGATTTACGTGGTTATCTCCTGATTCTCTACTTCAGATATGATATCATTTATGGTATGTTATACTTATATACTCAGTACATATATCGTACTGACACCCTCTCTTTGGGGGGTTGTATTCCATCCCCGTAAGTACAAATACTCGTTTGGGGATACACCAGCTTAGGATTTCCACTCAGTTATTTTGGAGTGCTCCATTGTCTCAGAGTTTAGACTTTTGGTACCGACTCTTTGATGTATATATTTGTTTATCTAGGGGTACGGAGGGAACCTGTCCTACCATATGATACTTTTGATATTCTTAAAGGTCTGTAGACATATATTGTATTGTATATAGACATTGTCCATCTATATTAATGATTTATGTGTTTAGGGATGTTCCTTTTTATAGTGGCAGCCTTATCGACTTGCATGTATGTACATTTTAGAATGTGGTGTGTAGTGGAAGCCTTGTCGTCTTGCATATATATATATATATATATAGTGGGACACTCCTATATGTAATAAAATCCTTGTTGGCTCACATACTATGTTATCCATTGATGATTATGACCCCCAGGAGATAGGCTGATTTGGTATAAATATGGGACAGTTTTGAGATGATATTCTATTTTCTTAAGTCTCATATCATGTTTAGTTATGAATTGATTATAGATAACATATATGTGTACCGGTGTCTATTTTGGGAACTAATCATGGACCACAAAATTGGGTCGTGACATGAAAATTTATCAAAACAGTTCATCCTCAGAGTGTCTACAGATCGTGTCTAGTAGAGTCTTGTTTATCGGTGTGTTGTGCACCACATCTATAAACAGGAAGCTACAGGACATTTAGGATGCTACCTTTCTTTTATATCTAAGATTGTGTGATAGAGCCGAGTCATAGGAAATGATATTCCGTATACTAACCTTTGATTTCAGCAGAAGGACGATATCGACAGAAGGAAGTGACTGACGATATTGGAAGTTACAAAGCATGCAGGTAAGCAAAGGCACAAAAGATTTATATCAGGTAAGGTATTGAAGTATGATTGAAATGTAGAGTTTAAATTGAAAGGAAAAGTAGACAGGAAAGTGTAACAAGTGCATTTAGAGTTGGATATGCAAGGTAAGTCCATTATTTTCATACTATTATTGATATTGGGCGCCCTGTGTGGCTGTGATATGATATGATATGAATATATGTATACATTGGCCCTGTGATGCATTATTGGTATTTCCTACATACAGGTTTTGAGATAGCAAAAAGTATAGAGGAAACTCTGCCCAAATTTTCCCAGAAATAGGAAAAAATTAAAAAAAATAAAGAGAAAATGGGACATAAATTCATAATATATTTTGAAGGTTGATAACGATAAGGTTAATTTATTATGTTAGACTAAAGAGTTAAGAAATACCCCCACGCCATCCATAAGAAGCATCATTCTTATTTGGGAGGCTTTGTTTTGAAGAAGCATATACAAGCAGCGAAGTCTCAATTCATTTAAACGGACCAGAATATGTCCCAACCACATATTGCCTTAGAAAAAGCTCATGTTGAAGGGAAAAAATTATGCAGCAAGTAATTTATGAATTAAACAATTTATTCACAATTCAAGAATAAACCTAAAGGTAAACCAGGTGAATCAAACATTAAGAAGTCTGGTGGTGCTTGTTGGATTCTAGTTTTCTTTTTGTAATGATTGGAGAATGCTTCATAGTAACATTTTATTAGTTCTTAACAAACAAATTGGAGGTGGAATTTGTGGAAGAAAACTTAAACTTGTGGGTTGTCTAGGATGACGATATAGAAGGGCTTGTGATACTAAAGGATTATATATAAAAAGGTGGCAACTCTTAACGAAACATTTTATTGAGGTATTGAGTAAATCAAAAAGTAGGTATAAGTTACGATGAGTTTACAGTTAAAAAGAGTGGTAATATGATTGAGACAAAAATTAAAAGAAGGGGAAGTTATGAAAAATCATGAAGATATTCATATGACCGCTTGTGAAATATTAAGGATTGCTATAGAAATAAGTAAATCCTAACAAGGAGGTAATTAAAGAATATGATGTGATTAGTGTGAAATGGAAAAGCAAATGTAGAATGAATACAAATAACTTACAAAGTTCTATAGGTAAAGTTAAAAATAAAAGTCAAGTGGTAACGAAATTGATATGATTTTAAGTAAGAAGTTAGCGTTGGGTGTACAACAATGGTGAAAACGCATGAGGCATAAATGAGTATTATGTATACGTGACTTCACCTCGAAAAATAGTGAGATCCTTAAAAGACAAAGATTGTAGATTTGCGAAACAACTAATGCATTGTGAACTTAAGTGATATTTATTGGGATAAAAATAGTGTTATAAAAAAGCTTGGAACACTTATCATCAGAATATAAGTGCTACCGAATGGAGAATTTGAAACGATTATAAGCACTAGCTAATTTCTAATTGGAATGAATGGAATGTAGCTTTGGATAAATTGATACTTAATTATATTACTTGAGTACCAATCATTAGATGAGATTTTGTACTATATATCGGGAATTCTCATCACCTCATAATTTTGTTAAGGTTTCATAATGGGTAATCTAAGTTATAGATGATATAAAGAAATACATAGATTTGATGTAGTATACCAAATTTATTGGAAAAGAATCACATGAATTTGAAATTTTGAAATGAGAGAGTAGAATATAAATAGATAATGATATGGGTACATCCTAAAGGGGGAAGTGGATGAGAGAAATACATGTAAGATGAAATCAACTGCTAGTGCAACACGTTAATGTGAACACCTAAACTTCAAGTGAGATCCCTTGCTAAAGCAAGTTAGTAAAATATGAAAGCCAGCAATCAATGAATAGAAGTCAGGGTGGTATTTGAGACAAGGCCGAGGATCATCTATAAAGATCTTGAATGATATGACATCAAAAGGCGGATGCTTACAAAAACAACGAATACGACAAGAGAATAGTAACGAGTAACTTAAAAATATTATAAAGAATAGCAAGGGTATACTGGATTAGATGTTAAGATGTTGGTAATAGAGTTATTGGCTAATCATATTGTGACATATAGGTAGCAAAGTATAAAGGATATGAAATATCTCTTATGGTAGAATATGAGAAAATTAAATGGTAAGTAAAGAAAGGGAAACAAGTATGACAAAATAGACAACAAGTGAGTGTTAGTACAATAAGATATGTAGAGCAGAATAAGCCAGGAGAAGAAAAGACTATAATTAGAATTGAACGCACTTTTTACAAATTATACAAAAATAGTTATGCAACCTATGAAAATTGGTATGATAAGGGCGAGATCAAGTGATTACTTGATAAAAAGAAGAAGAATTTAGTAACAACAATGCGATTACAAAATTTCGGATACATCAAAGAAAAGTATAAATGGCTTGAGGCAAAACTACAGAGATATAATTAGTATTGAGGGCAAAAGACATAGTTGAGCCCTGGTATCAACTGAAAGAGGTAAAATAAAATATAGGGTCTGCATAAAGACTAGCATGGCAATGTTAAGGTATTTTCTAGGCTGATTTAAGCTCCTACACATATTTGTGTAAAGATTGTAATAGGATGCGTGGTAGAAGAAATTGATAGCCAACCCAAAAGATCAAAATCAAGAGGTAAGAGCAAATAATAGTTAAATACCTTCAAGAGAAAGTCATAAAGTGACACATGATGTCGAGGACTCCAGAATAAGGACTGTCACAGTAGTGTAAAGAATGAATATTGGAGTACAAAAATGTTACCCCCCATGAAATTTCATTTTACTCGTAAAACCTGGAATGCGTTATAATGAACTAAAGGGAGTCGACAAACAGAGGAGGTATGTGAAGGGCAAAATTAACTAAGAAAACACATAAGAAAATATTTGAAATTCAGAATCAATTCAATATTCGAGGACGAATATTCTAAAGGGGGAAAGGATGTTATACCCCGTATGTTTACACGTCCAATTATTCACAAGCAAGTTGACTTAAATTAAAAGCGGTGTTATATTCTGCATTTTTTTGGATTGTACTATTCGTGAGTTAACGGATATAAATTCAAGGACTTTTAATTTCAAATTTTAAAATGGCTCGACTTGTTTATAAATTTTAATCAGTGTGGAAATATTAGATGAGATTAGGGATTAATTAACTATGATTGGATTAATAAGTGGGAATTTAGGATTAATTAAGATAAATTAAGCTAATAGTGGGATAAAAAGTGGACCCCACTGCCACATGGCTAATTCTTATTGGCCCATATTTTATGTAGGGGACAAGGAGGCTCCTTGGGCAGCATATTTTCTACATTTTCACCAAAAATCTGCAGCCAAAATATTTTCTAACTCTAGAAAGCTCTCCAAGAAGAGAGAAGCTCTCATCTTCATCAAATGGAGATAGAGGAAAGTGACGAGAGAGAGAGAGCTTCGGCCATGGCAGCAGCTCCAAGCTTGGTAATTATTCAAGGTCATGGAAGCAAGGATGGAGTCTTTAGGGCCGCAATAAAGCCTAATGTTTCAGCCCTCAAATTTCAGCAAACTAAGGAGCTAAGTATCAAGGTAAGAGTTGATAATTTTCTATACATTTTAGGGTGAATTTTGACGTTTTGTGAGTGTATAAACGTGAATTAGATGTATGAAATCATGTGTGTTGATTCTGAAATGTTGGTGAAACGTTGGGGGCTATTTGGTATAAATGATAGTGAACTAATTTTTCTTAGTATTTTGATTGTTATTGTTATGGATTTTATGATGAGAATGAAGGTATTTAGTGCTTAAAGTTGAAGCTAAATTTGTTATGGGCTGTTGTAAGCATTTTAGTAATAATAATATAGTTTACTTGTATATCAATAGGTGATATAATGGTCTTGTGGCTGCTTCTATGTCTCACGAAAATTTAATGAAAATATATTATGAAATAAAGTATAAAAATCGTATGTGGGTTCCTTGGTGTGTCCACAAGTATTCATAAGGTTTCAAGCATCCTTATGTTGTTAATTAGGGGTTGTTTTGATATATTGTCATTGTTCTTGTTGAGCTTGGAAGATTAATGATAATTAATATTATACATTATGATGTATGTTGGTTGGGTTGTTGTAGGAATATTTCGATGAACACGTTAAGACTATGGATCATTAAAGATAACTTGAAGAGGTAGTAGTTGTATGTGGATTTAAATTATTGTCGAATGTTATGAATGTGGGCTGCCGTAATCTAGAAATAATGTTATAATGAAGAGATTAATTTGTATTAAATGGAATTGGAAGTAAGAAAACTCCATGATTAGTGTTGGTATTGAAAAGAAAAAAATTGGAGTTGCTTGAATTAGATTCAGTTGATTGTTATTGTTGCTATTATTGTTATGGATTATGTGTTAAAAATGAAGGGATTGTATATGTTAATGTTAAATCTCTGTTTGGGATGTATTAGGGTTGTTATAATCTAAAAATGGTGGATTAATATCGATTAATGTTGTGGTTGTTATTGTGGCTGATTACATAATGAAAATGAAAGCATGTAACATGTCTAGTTAGAGTTGTAATTAATTTAAGGGTTGCTTGTAGTGTGTGGCTGCTTGTGTTGAATTGAAGGATTAAGTATAGTTATGATTATGTATTGTATGGTTAATTGTTATTCTGTTATAAATCATTTCTATAAAGTGTGGTAGCTACAACGTATTAGAAATAATCTGAAAGCATCGTAGTCATCATGCTGATAATTAACGAAAGTCGAATGTTATGTGGGTTGTTCGAAGTATTCTTTGAATCTCGTTCTGGCTAGTTTTAACATGGTATTTTAATGTGTTATTGTTGATGTTGCTTGGTGGTTGTATGCTGATTTGGAGACGAGGAGAGTGAGTATTATGGGGGAAGTGCTGTCCAATTTTTTCTAGAAATAACCTACTAACGAGAAGTATGTTTTATGCCTTTCCATAGACTAAGCATAGTGCTTAACGTATTAATATAGGTTGATACCCTATGGAGAAGCATATCAATGTTGTGTGCGGATAACTGCTAAAGATATGTAAAATCAATCCCTTTCTTTCTTTTAGGCATGTCTTAGATATAAGTGATGAACGACATGTATATGAAATTTGGGGTAATTCTATTCATAAGCTTCGAGCGCGATTCATGATTCTTATTCACTTCTTGATGTTAGAACTCTTACAATAATTGAGTTATTGCTTCTCAAGCCTTCTATACATTGGGAAGTAGTAAGTATGTAAAGCTAACCTTTCTTTCTTTTTACATGATCCATATGAAACAAACGGACGACAAATGTATAAATTTCAAAGAAGCTCTTATTCTTAGATACACTAGGATGGCTAATGTTCTTGATTTCCTAGAACTTATATCATTATGTCTTGACACATGTGTGTGATTCCAGCCATCCTAATTTGGTATAATTCATATTATGGTATAATTCATGATTCTTATTCACTCCTTAATGTTGGAACTTTTGGAATAATTGAGCTACCTCCCTCAAGTCTTTTATATGATTAGATAGTGATTGATACAAAAAAACTCCTTTTTTAAAAAAGTTTCTATGATGACTAATGTCCTTAACTATCATAAGTTGTCTCATATTAATTCAATACATGCCTATGATCCCTGAGACTTTACTTACATAGTTCATGATGATAGTTAGAGAGAACTTAACATAACTATCATTTTGACATTCGAGTGTTAGCTTATTTTACTCGTTTTATTGAGTCTCAGATGATAGTTACACATGGTTGCTAATGATAGCTTATTAATGCATATTGTTTTTGTATTATCTACCGAGTCCTATGATAGGCCAGGTATGTTATTGTGCACAGTGTCACTGCATTATTTACTAAGTCCCATGATGGGATGGGTACGGTATACGTGTATACAATTTTATTCACCAATTCCCTTACTAGAGGGCTAGGTACGTGATATGATAATACGATGTTATGATGATATGATTATGGCATCGAGTCCCACGATGAGCTGAGTATGGTATATATGTACACAACTTTATTCACCGAGTCCCTTACTAGAGGGTCGGGTACGGTATATGTATATAACAATATGATAATGTGATGATATGATGATATGATGATACAACTTTATTCACCGAGTCCTATAATGGTCCGAGTACAGCATATGACAATAATAGGTATGACTTTGTTATAAAATACAGGTACAATGATTTCTTGATTTACGTGCTTATCTCCTGAATCTTTACTTCAGATATGATATCATTTATGATATGTTATGCTTTATATACTCAGTACATATATCGTACTCACTCCCTTTCTTCGGGGGGTTGCGTTTAATACCCACAGGTACAGCTACTCATTCGGGGATCCACCATCTTAGGATTTCCACTCAGCTATTTTAGAGTACACTATTGTCTCGGAGCCTAAACTTTTTGTACCAACCCTTTGATGTATATATTTATTTATCTAGGGGTACGGCGGGGCCCTGTCCTGCCATATAATATTATTGATATTCTTAGAGGTCTGTAGATATATATTTGGATTGTATATAGATATTGTCCATCTATGTTAATGATTTATGTGTTTGAAGACGTTCCCTTTTGTAGTGTCAGCCTTATCAGCTTGCATGTATGTACATTTTGGAATATAGTGTGTAGTGGAAGCCTTTTTTGGCTTGCGTATATGTATATAGTGGGATGTTTCTATATGTAATGACAACCTTGTCAGCTTACATACTATGTTATATTTTGATAATTGTGACTCCCCAAGAGACAGGTAGATTTGATATAAATATACATAAATATAGGACAGTTTTGAGATGACATTCTATTTCCTTAAGTTCCATATCATGTTTAGTTGCGAATTGATTATAGATGACAAATATGTGTATGGGTGTCCAGTTCGGGCGCTAGTCATAGCCCACGGGGTTGGTTCGTGACATGAAAAATATTCTAAGACATGGAAATTTAACAAACTTCAAGGCCCTTGTACGAACCGTTTCTACAAACCGTAGGGCCTTATATGGTCCGTAGATCACCCTCATATAAAGACTTAAATTTCAAAAAAAATGCGCATGTACGGATCCACTCAATGACTGACTTTACGAACCGTATATCCTTGAATGGTCCCGTGTGTAGGTCATTTCATGGAAACAAACACTAGTGAATTTATTTGTAATTTTTCTTTCAAGTCACACTTTTTAATTTATGAGGTGTTACACTATCTCTCCTTGGGAATATTTGTGCTTGAATAGGATTTAAGTGACCCAAGCCTAGGGCCTAAATGTGACACGACGAATGAGGAACACAGAGGTACCTCACCCATGCCTCTTAGAATTCATTTAGCTTTTTCATCAGTAATGACAATAAATATTAAGCAGAAGAAAAAGAGAGAAGCGGGACTAAGGGAGAACATCATAACATAAGAGTCATCATAGACCTTAGATCATCATACATTTATGTCCAAACATACCTCTACTAATAGACTTGGAGGGAGATAATACATGTCCCTTTTTTACCCTTAAATAAACTAACAATGAAGTACCAAAAATAGGTGTCTTAATACTTCAACATAACATATGCTAGAAAGGGGAGGAGTATTTTCCCCGAAATAATAGGAACCCATAAAAAGTGGTCTTCAAATGATCCAAACTAACCACTTGGAGGAGAATGTGGAACAACGTTGGTCCTACATGGTGATATCATGTAGGCAAAAATATGTGTTAGTACTTTGAATGTACTAAGTATGTGAGAATGCAATTCAATATATCTGTCACGACCCACTCCGTAGGCCGTGACTAGTGCCCGAGTTGGGAACCCATACATACCCTTAGCCCCACTTAGCGTGTTAGCAGAATAAACAAAAGTAGAAATTAAAAAGGGGTCGCTAAAGAGCGCATGAGAACATATATAGCACAAGAGGACCATTAAGGCCATCACGGAACACAAAGCCCAAAACATATATTCATAACCCACATCACAAGTCTATAGACCTCTATAGAACAACAGCCTAGTCATATAACAGGACAGGACCCCATCGTACCCTTAACCAATATGTACAAATGTACAACAAAAAAGTTAGTACCAAAATAGGGCTACGGACAAAGGAGCACTGCCAACCAATAGGGTGGATGTCCTAAGTGAGCGGATCAGCAAACCGAGCATCTGTACCTATGGGAAGGTAATACAGCCCCCGAGCAAAGAGGGTCAGTATGGACAATGTACCGAGTATGTAAAGCATGGATTGTAATAGGTAAAGCCATTACCAGAATAGAAGGTGCAAAAATGAGCAAAATATCCAGAATATCAAAATACTTTTCATAACCATAGATAATGTATGTAGAAAAACATATGCCATATCCGGCCTATTATGGAACTCGGTGAACAAATTGTGGTCGCCGCCCCATCACTAGTGCCACAGCATATCATAACTCTAGAGTAGGGAATATCTCCGTAACAAATCATATCATATCATATGGTCATATTAGATCATATCATATCATATGTGTACATGGTACATCATAACTCCATAAATGAAACCCATGTACAAGGCATACCTTCCCCCTCACGTTGGGGCACGGCAAACGATGCAGAGAAGTATGCATGATAACAAAACCTAACCCGAGCTCGGTGAAGGAAGCATTGAGGAATCTACGAGTGGAGTAGTGAGAAACTAGAAGCACTTTAAATTATTTTTGAGACTTAATGGAGTTAACAAAATGAGCTATTATTCAAAAATCAAGACAAGAGTCGTATCAAGTACCTTTTGAATATCACTATGAGTTATATCCAAATAGAACTTTTGGAATCATATACACGTATTTAGGCACGCTAAAATATCCTTTGGGAAATCAAGAAGTTGGAAATCCTAGCGGCTCAATGAATAGGAACTTCCTTGGAATCATATAAAAGTCATATACTTGTTTCATAAAAACCATGCGAAAAAGGAAGATTAGCTTTATATACTTATGTAAAAACATGCCAAGAGAAAGGAATGGTTATCTTTACATACTTATGCCAAAGACATGCCAAGAGAAAGAAGGTAGCTTCACATACCTCTTATGGATTACTCTCACCCACGTTCGCCTCGTCGTCCTTTGAACCTATTTAACATGAGAGTAATACTATGATTAATGAACTTTCACTTTCCAATTCCAACTCTACAATCAAGTCTCCATAGAGGTCATTTCCTTATCCATTTCCCTCGACTAGTTCATTACTAGTTTCTAAGTTACCGAATATTGGACAGCATCTCCCCTATAACTTCAACATCCCTGAGATTTCAACTGGGAAAAAATATCAACAACCATACCAAGAAACACAAACAGAAGCATATATATAAATAAATAACTTCAACATTACCCCATACAATTCCAAACAACTAGCTCTGAACTACGATACCAAAATAAAGTTCTTAGCCTTGTTTTCATAAAATCTTTTACCATAGAAAATTGAGGGTCATGTGGCTGAAACCAGCAGCACTCACACACCTTTTTGATTATTCCAGCCCTACAACACACAATTAAACCACCCCCAACCTTCAGCACCACAACAACAACACACTACTCGACTTCGATTTACCTACTACGACTTCAATTTAGTTTGTTTCTAATGTCAAGCATCCTTATAAACTTTTTCCACTTCCAGACTCACTTAAGACATTTAATATACCCCATAAAAACATCATAAACTTCAATTTGAAACGGAAAGCCTTACCTTGCCCAAAACTCGCCAAAACTCGCCTCAGAAGCTCTTCTAGCGCGACTGAAACTTCGTGGTTGTTTGTTGTCCATTTGGAGCAGATACAAACCATAAATTTATATTACCAATACCTTCATAACTTCATGTTATACCTCATATAATTAATTCACGGCAAGGAGTTAGAGAACTTACCTTTTTATCCTCCCAAAACCATAGCTCTTTCTTCTCTCTAGCTTAAGTTCTCTCTTCTCTTTTTCTTTCTAGAACTTTCTTTTGATAAGGATGACTTATGAGATAAGAATGGAAATAAATAGTCATAAATATACATATATAGGCTACTTTATAGGGATGACACATATCAACCCCTAAGTGGTGTCACGTGTCAAGCTCCTGTTAGGCCAACATATCGCACCACCCCTCATGGTCTGCCACATAATAGGTGGGGCCCACCCTCTTACTGAAGCTTCTGCCACATGGAACCTCTAGCTGTTGCCATATGGCACTCTCCTTTGCTTCCACATGCTGCTCTCTTCTTCTTCTCATGGGTTCGTAATCTCATCTTACTTTATGAACCTATGTAATTCTTGCCACATAAGCTTGGTATGTACTCAAGTAGCTTAAGTATGTAACACATCCAAAGTAATAGCTTTCATAAATAAGTCGAGTCCTATAACTCCTTATTCTATCTCCAACTTCTTTCGAATTTTTATAACTCTATTTCCAATATTCTCTACTATGGGGTATCACATTCTCCTTTCCTTAGAGTTATTTGATAGCTTTATAGCTTATCCGTCTCATATGGTAACTTCTAAGAAGCTTAAGAAACTTTCAAGAAACTTAAAAACCTCTCAAGGTACAAAAGTCTTTCAAGATACAAAAGTACGGGGTATAATATTCTTCCCCCCTTTAGAACATTCATCCTCGAATGTTAACTCGACTCATATGGTTTTACAAGGATTTTGGGAGTTCTCTATAACCGTTTTTTTTCAATCTTTTTTGGAGTTTAGACTACCTTTGGATATAGGGAACAAGGAAAGATATCTCCTCTCTACCTCTCTATAATGTATCCAAAATATTATAATTGTATTGTCCTTATTGAACCCTTATTCCTTTTACCACATACTTACTCACTTGGCCCTATACATAACACATACATATTTATAGGTTGCATAACCCTGCCGGTACAACTTGTATGAGGTAGATGTAGTCTTTTTATCTCCGGGTTCATTCTTCTTCTCCTATCTCATTCACACTGAAACTTGCTTAGGTAAGCTACAAATTTGTATGTGTTATGTAATCCCATCTTACTTTACGAACTTATGTAATCCTTGTTACGTAAGCTTGGTATGTACTCAAGTAGCTTAAATATGTAAGATTTTCAAATTTGTAGCTTACTTAAGTAAGTCAAATGCTATACCTAAGCAAGTTTCAGTGTGAATGAGATAGGAGAAGAAGAATGAACCCGGAGATAAAAAGACTACATCTACCTCATACAAGTTGTACCGGCAGGGTTATGCAACCTATAAATATGTATGTGTTATGTATAGGGCCAAGTGAGTAAGTATGTGGTAAAAGGAATAAGGGTTCAATAAGGACAATACAGTTATAAAATTTTGGATACGTTACAAAGAGGTAGAGAAGAGATATCCATACTTGTTCCCTATATCCAAAGGTAGTCTAAACTCCTAAAAGGATTGGAAGATAACAGTTATAGAGAACTCCCAAAATCCTCGTAAAACCCTATGAGTCGAGTTAACATTCGAGGATGAATGTTCTAAAGGGGGAAGAATATTATACCCCGTACTTTTGTATCTTGAAAGACTTTTGTACCTTGAGAGGTTTTTAAGTTTCTTGAAGGGTTGTTATGTTTCTTAGAAGTTACCATGTGAGACGGATAAGCTATAACACTATCAAATAACTCTAAGGAAAGGAGAATGTGACACTCCATAGAAGGAAAGATTGGAAATATGGTTATGAGAATCCGAAAGGAGTTGGAGGCCAACTAATGGTTTGTAGGAATTGACTTACTTACGTAAGATACCAATTTGAAAATCTTACATACTTAAGCTACTTGAGTACATACCAAGCTTACATAACAAGGATTATATAGGTTCGTAAAGTAAGATGGGATTATGAACCCAAGAGGAGGAAAAGAAAGTGGCATGTGGCATCCCATGAGAGAGTACCATGTGGCAGAATGAGAGAGTGCCACATGGTAGCAGCTGCAGCAAGGGGTGGGCCTACATGCCATGTGGCAACCCAAGGTTGGAGGGGTGGTGTGTTGGCCCAATGAGGGCTTGACACGTATCACCACTTAAGGGTTGACATGTGTCACCCCCTAAAGTAGCCGCTATATATATGTTTGATGACTTTTTAAGTCATACTTATCCTTTAAGGTTTATCTTTATCAAAAAAATTTCAAGAAAAAAGAAGAGAAACTTGAATTAGAGAGAAGAGGGAGCTTCGGTTGTGGGGAGAAAAAGAGGTAAGTTCTCTGATTTTGTTCCATGAATTAATTATCTAGAATGTACCACGATGTTATGAAGGTTTTATTAATGAAAATTTATGGTTTGGATCAGCCCAAAACGTTATCAAACAGTCACCAAGTTTTAGGCGTGCTAAATGAACTTCCAAGGAAAATTTCTATGATTTTGATGAGTTTTGGGCAAGGTAAGGGTTTCTCTTTCAAATTGGTTTATTATGATGTTATGAGGTATATTAAATGTCTTAAATAAGCTTGTAAGTGGAAAAATTGCATAAGTATGCTTGACGTTTAAAATAAACTAAATTAAAGTCGTCATAGCTAAATCGAAGTCGCGTAGGGTGTTGTCGTTGTGGTGCTACAGGTGAAGCTGGTTGGTTTGCGTGTTGCAGGGATTTAAAGTATTTTCAAAAGTGTGTGGGTGCTTCTGGTTTCAGAAACATGACCCTCCGTTTGGTATGATTAAAGATTTCGTGAAATAAAGAGTTAAAACTCTATTTTGGTATCGTAGTTTGGATCTAGTTGTTTGAAGCTTGTATTGTGTAATGTTGAAGTGATTTACTTGTATATATGCTTCTGGTTGTTTTTTCTGGTATTGTTGACACGGTGGCCGAGTTTTAATCTCGGGGATGTTGAAGTTATAGGGGAGATGTTGCTTGATTTTTGGTAACTTTGGGACTAGTAACAAACTAGTCAAGGGTATCGGATAAGGAAATGATTCTTATGGGTACTTGGTTGTATAATTGGAAATCGAAAAGTGAAAGATCATTAACCTCAGTATTACTCTCATGTTATTAGGTCAAGGAGGTAACGAGGCGAGCTGGATTACAGTTAATCCACAAAAGGTATGTGAAGATTACCCTTTCTTTTCTTTTGGAATGTCTTAGCCTTAAGTTAGTTATATACGAAACTTGGGAGTCATTCCAATAATAGATCTCTGAGTATTAGTCAAGACCTTCATTCACTCCTGGATGTTAGAACCCCTGCAATAAGTGGAGTTATCGCCTTTCAGGTTTTCTATAGGATGATAAATAGTACATATAAGGCTTACCTATTTCTCTTTTTGAAATCGCTTAAGGTAAGTGAGGTGATATCTAATATGAGTTTAGAGGTAATTTCATTTATAGGTTCTGGATGTAATTCGTGACTCGTAGTCACTTCTGAATACTAAGGGTCCTAAAGTAGATAGATTACTACTTCCGAGCCATCTATAGGTTGAATAGTAAGTAGAGATATAAGCTCCTATTCTGAAAGGCTCTGAGAGGATAAATGTCTGTGATTGCATAAGTTGTATCTCTTATTGCATAAGCTATGTGTCTGATTAAATAATGTGTGTTTTTGATTGCATAAACTGTGTGGCATAATCTTGGTACATGCCTGTGGTTCCTGAGGCCCTAATTGATGAAATCCCTTATAACATCTAAAGGGTACCTAGGAGAATTACTTCCCTAGTGTACAAGTGATGGTTCACTTGACTGTTTCATTGAGTCTCGGGAGATAATTTAGTTGCATATGGTTTCTCACTACTCTACTTGTGCATATGGTAACCTTTCTTTCACCGAGTCCCTCGATGGGCCAGTTACATTATTGTGCGCAGCTTTATTACTCTTTCACCGAGTCCTGAGCTAGGTATTTATATATATATATATATATGAAGTATATGATGATAAAATGCCATATATGATATAGTAAAGCATACGATGACGCCGTATGTGATGAACTTATTCACCATATCCTGGGACGAATGTAAATATTTATGTTGATATGATGAAAATATGGATCGAGCCGTACATTCCTCGGCATTATTTTAAAATGTGGATCGAGCCGAACGTTCCTGGGTATATTTTACTATGTGATAATGGCACCAAGTCCCTCCCTAGAGTTCTGGGTACGGTATGTATATATATGATGATGGTACGCTATAGACGTACTCTACTCCCTTCATCTCCCTTACTAAAGGGCTAGATAATTCACGTAGGCATGCATGTGAAAATATAGGGATACATTTATGACCCCGAGCCCCATAGTGGACCAAATATAGTATGATGACATATAAGATTATGCCGTATATGATGACATGATGAAATAATATACATGATGGAAAGAGATGATGACATCATGATATGATGATATGGTAATATGATGGAATAATTATGACACCGAGTTCCTTAGGGGGGCGGGCACATTGTATGATGATGTATATCATTATGTGTCCTAAGGTATAGGTACATTAATTTGTTAATTATTACACTTGTCCCCCGCATCTTTGTTTCAGTTATGGTCTCAGCTATGATATGTTATGTTTTACATACTCAGTACATATATCGTATTGACCTCCCTTTCTTTAGGGGGACTGCATTTCATACCTGCAGGTACAGGTACTTACTTTGGAGATCCGCCAGCTTAGGACACCCACTCAGCTATGTCGGAAGTACTTTGCTATTTTGGAGCCTAGCTTTTGGTAATGATCGTATAATGTATGTAGTTGTTTATTCAGGGGTACGGCAGGGGCCCTGTCCTGCTTTATGTTTCTATTTCTTTTTACTCTTAGAGTTCTGTAGACATGTATGTAGGTTGTGTTTATGTATGTGTGAACAGTTGTGCCTATATGTTATGATAGCCTCTTTGTCTTATATATATTATCTTGCCTGTTGGCACGCTATGACTCAAATAGGAGACAGGTTTCCTTATAGTTATCAAGGGTACACGCGAGTATCCAGTTCGGGCACCCATTACGGTCTACGAGGTTGGGTCATGACACTTCTCACCCGCTTCCCCTATGAAGGGGGGAGGTACTTATACCTTTGTCCAATCTCAAAACTCATCCAATTCTCTTTTCCCAATCCGCTTGGTATCGTATCATGTCCATCTTTTTCTTCATCCTTTATAACTTGATTCTGTACGTACGAAACCTTGACTAAGTCATAAAGAGACGAGAACTTTTCCATACATAGTGCGACATATTATCTATTAATCTGTACTTGTGTAATTTGACCCATGGAATAACTCATCCAAGGACACACTTCACTTATGTTTATCAAAAGTTAATTAGCACTTTTAGTCGTTCCAATTTCAATTAGGCAATACTTGTATTCCGACGATAATTGTCCAAGGTTCTCTTGTAGGAGTAGCTTTATCCCAACCTATATCCTTTGTTTCTTGGGATGAATGTATATTGCACCATTTATTCCTTAAGTTTACCGTCTTTGTCTCTTAAGGATTCCACTATTATCGGAGCGACGTTGTATGCATGCACCACCCCTTTATACCTTATACCTCTTGCCCTTACTTTGTACCCAACACCGGCTTCTAATTTTCTCAACAACATACCAAGTTCGCCTCAATTAGGGCCTTACCTTATAACCATGTAGTCGTATTGCACTTTTAAGTTCATATTGCACGTTTCCCTTTCATTTCGTATCTGCATTCATTTAATCATATTTATCTTGGGTGCTTCTTTAGATTTCTCTTATCATTTATCCCATCTATGTCTATCTTTTATTCCGCACAAGAGGAATCTTATACTACCTCTATATTATTCAGAATGCATTACTTTCACATAATCCTTTTTCTCATTTCCAAAACGTATTATATCCATCCATCTTTATTCATATCATACCAATCATTCCCTAACACCCATTCTATCTCGTTTCTCATCCTTTTACAACTTGGTCTTTCATAGTTTCATCACTTTTAGCATTCGTATCTTCGACTACACATGTCATGGACCTATTGTTACACTGTTATCTCGCTTTCTTCTTGCTTACTCCTTTCAAATACTCTTTCTTTCCTTGTGCTCGCTATTATTTCCGTCGGTGCCTTAATATATCATTCTATCCAGAACTATGAGTCTTATATAAATCATCTCCCTAGTTTCTATTGCCATCAATTTAGCAATTAACTTATTTCTCGAGGGCAGCCATACTTGTGGTTTAGCCAAATCTCATCATTATTATGGGAACGACCTTTCAAAACATACTACAGCCCTGTATCTCATTCTTTTTTTATTGCTAGGAAAATTTGGGCAGAGTTTCCTCTGTATTTCTTACTATCTCAAACCTGCACGCAGAAAATACCAACAGTGCCTCATAGGGCCAACATGTATAAAGATACATATATATGTATCATTTCACATCATATCGCATCCACACAGGGCGCCCACAATCAATAGTATGAAAATGGACTTACCTCATACGTCCACTGGAACTTCCCTTGCTACACTTTCCTATCTACTCTTCCTTTCAATTTACAACTTTACATTTCAGTTCTACTTCAATACCTTACCCAACAGATATCTTTCATGCCTTTTCTTACCTGTGTGCCTTGTGACTTAGAATATCGCCAGTCACTTCCTTCCATTGTTGTCATGCTTCTATTAACATCCAAGGTTAATATAAAGAGTTTTCCTATGACTCAGATCTATCGCATGATCTTAGATATGAAAGAAAGGTAACATTCTAAATGTCCTGTAGCCTCTTATTTATAGATGTGGTGCGCAACACATCAATAAATAATACTCTACTAGACACGGTCTGTAGACATTCCGAGGAAGGACCGCTCTCATACCACTTTTGTCACGAACCACTTTGTAGGCCATGACTAGTGCCCAAGTTGGAAACCCATACGTACCCTTAGCCCCACTTAGCATGTTAGTAGAATAAACAAAAGTAGAAATCAAAAAGGGGTCGCTAGAGAGCGCATTAGAACAGATATAGTACAAAAGGTCTGTTAGGGCCATCACATAACACAAAGCCCAAAATATATATTCATAACACACATTACAAGTCTACAGACCTCTACAGAATGATAGCCTAGTCATATGATGGGACAGGGCCCCGTCGTACCCTTAACCAATATGTACAAATGTACAACAAAAATGTTAGTACCAAAATAGGGCTCCAAACAAAAGAGCACTACCAACCAATAGGGTGGATGTCCTAAGTGAGTGGATCAGCAAACCGAGCGTCTGTACCTGCGGGCATGTAACACAACCTCCGAGGAAAAAGGGTCAGTATGGATAATGTACCGAATATGTAAAGCATGGACTGTAATAGGTAAAGCCATTACCAGAATAGAAGATGCAAAAATGAGCAAAATATCTAGAATATCAAAATGCTTTTCATAACCATAGATAATGTGTGCAGAAAAACATATGCCATATCCGACCCCATTATGGGACTCCGTGAAAAAATCATGGTCGCCGTCCCATCACTGGTGCCACAAAACATCATAACTCTATAGTAGGGAATATCTCCATAACAAATTATATTATATCAGATGGTCATATTAGATCATATCATATCATATGTGTGCATGGCATATCATAACTCCACAAATCAAACCCATGTACAGGGCATACCTGCCCCCTCACGTTGGGGCATAATGAACTATGCAGAGAAGTATGCATGATAACAAAACCTGACCCGGGCTTGTTGAAGGAAGCATTGAGGCATCCATAAGTAGAGTAGTGAGAAACTAAATGCACTTTAAATCATTTTTGAGACTCGATGGAGTTAACAAAATGAGCTATTATTCAAAAATCAAGACAAGAGTCGTATCAAGTACCTTTTGAATATCACTATGAGTTATATCCAAATAAAACTTTTGGAATCATATACACGTATCTAGGCACGATAAAATATCCTTTGGGAAATCAAAAAGTTGGCCATCCTAGTGGCTCTACGAATAGGAACTTCCTTGGAATCATATAAAATTCATAGACTTATTTCATAAAAACCATGCCAAAAAGAAAGATTAGCTTTATATACTTATGTAAAAACATGCCAAGAGAAAGGAACGGTTAGCTTTACATACTTATGCCAAAGACATGCCAAGAGAAAGAAGGTAGCTTCACATACCTCTTATGGATTACTCTCACTCACATTTGACTCGTCGTCTTTTGAACCTATTTAATATGAGAGTAATACTATGGTTAATTTCCTTTCACTTTCCAATTCCAACTCTACAACCAAGTCTCCATAGAGGTCATTTCCTTATCCATTTCCCTCGACTAGTTCATTACTAGTTCCTAAGTTACCAAAAATTGGGAGGATCTACCCTATAACTTCAACATCCCCGAGATTTCAACTGGGAAAAAACATCAACAACCATACCAACAACAACAAACAGAAGCATATGTATAACTAAATCACCTCAACATTACCCAATACAACTCCAAACAACTAGCTCCGAACTACGATAACAAAATGGAGTTCTTAGCCTTTATTTCGTAAAATCTTTTACCATACGAAATGGAGGGCTGTGTGGCTGAAACCAGCAGAACTCACACCCCTTTTTGAGTACTTTACATCCCTGAAATATGCAATTAAACCACCCCCAACCTACAGCACCACAACAACAACACACTACTCGACTTCAATTTACCTACTATGACTTCAATTTAGTTTGTTTCTAATGTCAAGCATCCTTATACAATATTTCCACTTCCAGACTCACTTAAGACATGTATTATACCCTATAACAATATAATAAACTTCAATTTGAAAGGGAAATCCTTACCTTGCCCGAAACTCGCCAAAACTCGCCTCAGAAGCTCTTCTAGCGCGACTGAAACTTCGTGGATGTTTGTTGTCCATTTGGGGCTGCTCCAAACCATATATTTATATTACTAAAACCTTCATACCTTTTTGGTATACCCCATATTATTAATTCAAAGAGCGGAATTGGAGAACTTACCTTTTTCTCCTCCCAAAACTGTAGCTCTTTCTTCTCTCTAGCTTAAGTTCTTTGTTCTCTTCTTCTTCTAGAACTTTCTTTTTATAAGGATGACTTATGAGATAAGGATGGAAATAAAGAGTCATAAAGATACATATATAGGATACTTTAGGGGGGTTACACATGTCAACCCCTAAGTGGTGATACATGTCAAGCCTTGTTGGGCCAACACATCGTACCAACCCTCATGGGCTGCCACCTTGTAGGTGGGGCCCAACCCCCAGCTGCAACTACTACCACATGGTACCTCCAAATTCTTCCACATGGCACTCCCTATTGCTGCACATGTCGCTCTCTTCTTCTCTTTGTGGGTTCATAATCTCGTCTTGCTTTACGAACCTATGTAATCCTTGCCACATATGCCTGGTATGTACTCAAGTAGCTTAAGTATGTAACACATCCAAAATAATAGCTTTCACAAATATGTCGAGTCCTACGACTCATTATTCTGTCTCCAACTTCTTCCAGATTCTTATAACTCTATTTCCAATCTTCTCTACTATGGGGTATCACATTCTCCTTTCCTTAGAGTTATTTGATAGCGTTATAGCTTATCCGTCTCACATGGTAACTTCTAATAAGCTTAAGAACCTTTCAAGAAACTTAAGAAGTTTAAGAAGCTTAAGAAGCTTAAAAATCTTTCAAGAAACTCAAAAACCTCTCAAGGTACAAAAGTCTTTCAAGATACAAAAGTATGGAGTATAACAATATCATTATACAATAAGGTGATACAATGGACCATGCTAGAACCTTGTATTCATTTGAAATACCATTTGGAGTTATGAAGCTTAGTCAATGAAATATAAAAACTATCATGAATCATAAAAGAAACTTAAACATTATAGAGTTAATCATGAGTCATTTTAAGAAACCATATACTTGAAAAGTACCATGAATCGTAAATAAGTATACCATAAACCTTTTGAAAGAAATCTTTAACTTTAACTTTGTGAGAGCACATACTTTACTTTGTGATAGATATAGTAGACATCATATGATATATCTTAAACATTGGAAGAGGGAGCTTTTACCTTTATGAGAGTGATTGTTAACTGACATAAATCATGTTAGCCATAACATGGAGTCCCTATGTTTACCCATATATCAGAGGAAAGGGGGAGACGACTTGCCAAGGTAGACTCCTATATGCCTAAGTGGATCCACTAAGCTACATGAAGGATCGAGCCTCATCTATGGGTGACCCTCTATGTAATCAAGCCTCTTCTACGAGTGATCCTCTAATGAATCAAGCCTCTTCTATGGGTGATCCTTTATCCTATGGCGGCACGTAATTATGGGATAATGGGATCTTTCTACACATCTCTGGCCTTTGCTACAGGAGAGAATGCCTATCCCAAGGTCCACTGATGCTAGGTAAACTCTCAATGAAATATATAAACCATAAAACATAAACTTAATCATCATGTAGGAGGGCCGTATCTACTACCCGTCCACCCTTCATAAGAACATAATCATAGAATAGCTCCTTAACTTTATCTCATGTGATATGAGTGTATACCTTTCATCATCACATATCTTTATTCATAAAACATCTTTAGGTACTTAACTCACCCTATCATTAACATGCTTTAACATTATGGAATAATCATTCACAAAACTTATTTGCAAAAAGCACCTTTAAGCTCATTTGTAGACCTTGTCAAACATTCATAAAGCTTTCATTTCAACTTTCCTTTATCATAAGAAACTAGGTGGGTTCATTTCATAAAGACATTCAAATACATTAAAAGAATACTTGTATGCATGAGAGTGATATAAATGCATTAAATCAAACATCTTAGAAACAACCCACCATATGCACTATAAAACTACCTTACAAACCTTCATATAAGAACTTTGATAAACCATCCATTTCATGTAAATAAGAATCAACATAAGTCAATATAGGTAAATAAACTTCAGCTATTCAAGGATCTATACCTTTGAAATTGTAGTAGGAAAATCCATAAAATTCATCACTTAAAATATAGAGTGTGCATATATATATTATCAATATGAGTAAATAAACTTAAAATATACCATAATCTATGCATTTGGAACCATTATGTAAAAGCGCATAGGATTTTATCATTTAAAATTAAAATACTAATTTGAGAAAACATTTGGGCTCCATGGGTGGAAGAACCCATAGATGAAAACCCACATACCTTAGAGAGGAACTTGAAGAAGAATTGGAGAAATCTTGATGTTAGGTCCTCAATGGGAAGCTTGAATCCTTGATTTTGAGAGCAAATTTGTTGTAGATGAATTGAAAGAGAAGGGGATGAAGTTTAGCATTTTGGGGAGGCAAAAAACTGCAAAAATGACCTCAAAATGCGTCCAAGTTCGTCTATATATGTTCAGAGAATTGTCCAAGTTGCCCTTACTTGAAACTTGAAATTTTTGCTAAATTTTGAACTATCTGGGAATAGGTCCGCGACGAGGAGGTGTTCCCCCACAGTTTATTTTTTTTGAAATTAAAATTTGAGCCAAGATTGACCAAGTCCGCGATACGGACTTGGAGCGCCCCCTTCTGGTTAAGAGGACATAACTTTTTACTTCAAACTCCAAATAATGCAATCTTGGTGGAGTTTGAAAGAAGAATCAAAGAACTTTAATTGTATAGGTCATGAGACACCTAATTCTAAATATACTAGTACATATAGAGGTTTGAAATTGACCCTCTTTCAGACTCATATGAAGACTTAGCCGATAGAAATTCTTTGGATTCGGCTTGGTGTTAGAGATCCCTTATGACCTTACACCATATATAACACTCTTTAAATAATTAGGAATTGATCATAACTCATATATACAATTAGAAATCATCGATTTTGAGACAAACCAGGTCCTACGAAACCATTTTCCCCTATTTTACCCTAGTATGACACATTCCAACTTTTAAACCACAAGGGGCCTTACAATATCTCCCTCTTGAGAATATTCATCCTCGAATGAGAATCGTTAGCATAGAAAAAGACATGGCATGAGGACTAGAAACCCAAAATATATACAATGACACTTAAAATGCATCAAACATGAAATCTTTAAACTTTAGCATAAATCATAACTTTAAAATTCAACTTCATGAATATGCATGCACATGAGGACTTAGGAAAAACTGAAACATAAGATTCTTAAACACTTGAGCATGGATAACTTAGTGCCTTATGCTTGAGTAGCGTGAAAAATATGAGGGTAAAATTTCATCATATCCTCTTCTATTTCGCATGTAGCACTCTCAACTTATTGATTTCTCCTAAAGACTTTAACCGATGCAACTTCCTTGTTCCTCAATCTCTTGACATACCAGTTTAGTATTTCAATTGGAACCTCTTCATAGGTTAAATTATCTTCAACATTCACTATCTCCAAAGGCACAAAAAAACTAGGATTTCCCATGCATTTCCTCAACATAACCACATAAAACACCGTATGCCATCAATACCACATTCAAGCCTAGTTCTATAACCATTCTAAATACACTCATTTGAAACCCTTAATAGAAATTCATCAATAGCCTACTACCATCACCCATATACCTACAACCATGTATTCAAGCCTACCATTTTAACCACTTTATGGCTCCCTTTAAAGTCATAATCATTTAAGAATTTTCATGCCTACCTTAACATCTCTACATCCATAGTTTCATTAACTCCTACTAAGAGAACACCAATATACTATTACCTATCTATTGTACACAACAAGATCCCATCTATCTTTTCCTCTACATCCATAGACTTAAATGGAATAAGCATACTTCAGTCATCACAATATGGAACATCTACTCCTTCTCTATCTATCATGACCCATCTAATATCATCAACCTTAGAACACATAACCAGCCTTGATAACTAGGTACTCTATCTCCCCCTTGGGAAAAGACTTATACTTTCTTATTTCCCACCAATTCCTTCAACTTTACCAATGAAGGATCAAGGTCTTGTTTGACTTAAAATCTACTACCAAAGATGATTCGGACCCAATTTGCACTACCATAATCAGAACTACTCAACCTCACCCCCAATCTAGCCAACTGATGTACATCCCTTACAACTCTATCTTCCATTCATCAACATGATCCACGCTCCCCATAAGCACCTACCTGGATGAGAATGCACACTCATGTCATAAAACTCATTAGCCATGGGAGTCGACTCAAGAGAAGGACTTTCAGAGTTGACATTCCTAACCCACATATTATGATAAATGCAACCCTTAGAATCAACTGAGCGATCATAGTTCGAGCCAATAACATGATGACATCACGAAATTCTGCATTAGTCACTTGTTCAGCTAGAGGGTCATTAGGGATTTGTTCCTCATTAGCATCAACCCCTCCTTGAACTAGAGCCTCCAGGACCAAAGAAACTTGGTCCTTTATAGCATCCATTATTCTAGGTAAAGGTACTCTTCTTCAATGTATTATGTAGAGAACACGAAACAATTAGTTAGATAAGGGAATCTTAAGATAACTCTAAGGCACGACATGAATCATGAAAGAAGGTAAACTTTCCTCAATGCCTTATAGTCTCCTATTAAAAATTATGGCATGCTTCACAACCATGAAAAAAACCATATTTTACGTGGCATATTGGACTCCAAGGACCATTTCAAAACCTCATACTCTGATACCAAGTTTATCATGATCCAAGCCTAGGGCCTAGACGTGCCACGGCGAATGAGGAACCCAGATATATCTCACTCAAGACTCTTAGCATTTATTTAACCTTTTCATCAGCAATGTCAATAAATATCAAGAGAAGAAAAATGAGAAAGAGGGACTAAGGGATAACATCAAAAAATAAGAGTCATCATCGACCTTAGATCATCATACATTTATGTCCAAACATAACACTACTAATAGACTTGGCAGGGGCTAAGACATGTCTCTAGCTCATCCTCAAATAAACTAACAATGAAGTACCAAAAATAGGTGTCTTAATACTTCAACATAACATATGTTACAAAAGGGAGGAGTATTGCCCCCATAATAATGGGAACTCACCAAAAATGGTCTTCAAATGATCCAAACTAACCACATGGAGGAGAATATGGAAAAATATTGGTCCCTACATGGTGATATCATGTAGAAAAAAGTATGCTTTAGTACTTTGAATGTACTAAGTATGTGACCATGCAATGCAATATATCATTATACAATAAGGTGATACAATGGACCATGCTAGAACCTTGTATTTATTTGATATACCATTTGGAGTTATGAAGCTTAGTCAATGAAATATAAAAACTATCATGAATCATAAAAGAAATTTGAACATTATAGAGGTAATCATGAGTCATTTTAAGAAACCATATACTTGAAAAGTACCATGAATCGTAAATAAGTATACCATAAACCTTTTGAAAGAAATCTTTAACTTTAACTTTGTGAGAGCACATACTTTACTTTGTGATAGATATAGTAGACATCATATGATATATCTTAAACATTGGAAGAGGGAGCTTTTACCTTTATGAGAGTGATTGTTAACTGACATAAATCATGTTAGCCATAACATGGAGTCCCTATGTTTACCCATATATCAGAGGAAAGGGGGAGACGACTTGCCAAGGTAGACTCCTATATGCCTAAGTGGATCCACTAAGCTATATGAAGGATCGAGCCTCAACTATAGGTGACCCTCTAAGGAATCAAGACTCTTCTATGGGTGATCCTCTAAGGAATCAAGCCTCTTCTATGGGTGATTCTTTATCCTATAGTGGCACGTAGTTATGGGATAATGGATCTTTCTACAGGTCTCTTACCTTTGCTACGGGAGAGAATGCCTATCCCAAGGTCCACTCGGTGCTAGGTAAATTCTCAACAGAATAGACAAACCATAAAACATAAACTCAATCATTATGTGAGAGGGGCCATATCTACTACCCATCCACTCTTCATAAGAACATAATCATAGAATAGCTCTTTAACTTTATCTCATGTGATGTGAGTGTAGACCTTTCATCATCACATATCTTTATTCATAAAAAATCTTTAGGGCCTTAACTCACCCTATCAGTAACTTGATTTAATAATATGGAATAATAATTCACAAAACTTATTTACAAAAAGCACCTTTAAGCTCATTTGAAGACCTTATTGAACATTCATAAAGACCTTCAAATACATTAAAAGAATACTTGTATGCATGAGAGTGATATAAATGCATCAAATCAAATATCTTAGAAACAAACCACCATAAGCACTTTAAAACTACCTTTCAAACCTTTATAAAAAATCTTTGATGAACTATCCATTTAATATAAATAAGAATCAACATAAGTCAATATAGGTAAACAAACTTCAAATAATCAAGGATATATACCTTTGAAATCGTAGTATGAAAACCCATAAAACTCATCACTTAAAATTTAGAGTGTATATATATCAATATGAGTAAATAAACTTAAAATATACCATAATCTATGCATTTGGAACCATCATGTAAAATCCCATAGGATTTCATTATTTAAAATTGAAATACTAAGTTGAGAAAACATTTGGGCTCCATGGGTGGAAGAACCCATAGATGAAAACTCACATACCTTAGAGAGGAACTTGAAGAAGAATTGGAGAAGTCTTGATGTTAGGTATTCAATGTGAAGCTTGAATCCTTGAGTTTGACAGAAAATTTGTTTGAGATGATTTTGAGAGAGAAGAAGATGAAGTTTAGGGTTTTGGAGAGGCAAAAGACTGCAAAAATGACCCCAAAATGTATCCAAGTTCATCTATATATGTTTAGGGAATTTTCCAAGTTGCCTTTACTTTAAATTGGAAATATTTTCTAAATTTTGAACTATCCAGGAACAAGTCCGCGGCGTGGATGTGTTCTCCCACGGTTCATTTTTTTCTGAAATTGAAATTTGAGCCAAGATTGACCAAGTCTGCGACACGGACTTTGCGCGCACCTTTCTGGTTAAGAAAATATAACTTTTTACTCCAAACTCCAAAAAATACAATCTTAGTGGCATTCGAAAGAAGACTCAAAGAACTTTAATTGGATAGTTCATGACACCTAATTTTATATATACTATGATATATGGGAATTTGAAATTGACCCTATTTAGGACTTATATGAAGACTTAGCCAATAGAAATTCTTTGGACTCGGCTTGGTGTTAGAGATCCCTTATGACCTTACACCACATCTAACACTCTTTAAATACTTAGGAATTCATCCTAAATCATATATACAATTAGAAGACATATATTTCGAGATAAAAAGGGTCCTCCGAATCTATTTTCCCCTACTTTACTCTAGTATGACACATTTCAACCTTTAAACTATATAGGACCTTATATTAAGCTAGCATGAATAGAGTAGGGGAAGATATCTAACAATCTAACATGAATGTAAAATATATCAAAAGGCATAAAACAAATAAGTAATCAACTCCAAGCTAAAACATGACTTTAAAACCAATTTCATGAATATGTATGCATATGAAAACATGAGAATAACTGAGACTCATGAATCCGAAAAAGTAAACATTAGGAACTATTACCTTAAGCTGAAATTGAAGTGGAGGGAAAGAGATGAGGATAATAGGACAGTATATCAGCTTTGGCCTCCCAAGTAACACCCTCAACTAGTTGATTCCTCCGAAGAACCTTAACAAAAGAAACTTCTTTATTTCTAAATTTTTGGACATGACGATCAAGAATCTCAACCAAAACTTCTTCATAGGATAGAATTTCTTTCATGCCAACACTCTCCAATGACACAATTGAAGTAGGATCACCAATATACTTTTTCAACAAAGAAACATGAAACACCGCATGCACCAATGCCAATTTTGAATGCAAATCCAACTCATACGCCGCCTTACCAAAATACCTTAAAATTTTATATGGGCCTATATAACAGGGACTAAGTTTTCCTTTCTTACCAAAATTCATCACACCCTTCATAGGTGAGATTTTTAAGTAAACACAATCATTAATTTTAAACTCAAGCTCTCTTTTTCTCATATCTGAATAGGATTTCTATCGACTTTGAGAAGTCTTCAACCTCTCTCTAATGAATCTAATTTTCTCCATAACTTCATGAACATATCTAGATCCTATTAAAGTGACTTTGCCAACCTCAAACCACCCAATTAGAGACCTACACCTCCTATCATAGAGAGCTTTGAATAGAGCCATTTGAATACTTGAATGGTAGCTATTATTATAGGAAAACTCAATCAAGGGCAAATTGTCATCCCAATTACCTTTGAAGTCAATAACACAAGCTCTTAACATATCCTCCAAAGTCTGAATAGTCCACTCAACTTAACCATCTGTATGAGGGTGAAAGGTTATACTAAGCTTAAATTGAGTATCAAGACCCTTCTAAAACTATCTCCAAAATTGAGAAGTAAAATGAGTACATCTAAGATGATAGAAAAAGGAACACCATGCAACTTAACAACTCTCAAATATATATTCTATCATAATCCTTGGATGAGTAAAAAGTCTTAATGGGAAGAAAATGCACTGACTTAGTCATTCAGTCTACAACAACCCAAATTGAACCATGTTGACGATGCGTATGAGGTAAACCTGTAATGAAGTTCATATTCAAATCTTCCCACTTCTAAGTAGAAATCACAATATCTTGAGTCAAATCTCCCAGTTTTTTATGTTCAACCTTCACTTATTGGCAATTAGGACACTTAGCCACAAACTCTGTAATATCCTTCTTCATGCCATTCCACTAATAAATTTTCCTTAAATGACGATAAATCTTAGTGGATTCCGGGTGAATAGAATACCAAGAATTATGAGATTTTGATAAAATTTGTTGCCTCAAAACCATTGACATTTGGAACACATAAATGATCTTGATAATGAAGCACACTATCTACACCTTGGGAGAAAGAGTCAATGAATTTTTTTGAAACCACTTTCTTCAATTCAACCAAAGTCAAATCACTATCTTTTTTTCCTTTATATCAGACACAAAAAGCGACTTTGATCATCTTTGTACAATAACACCACCATCTTCGGAATCAACCAAGCAAACACTCAAAGGAAATAGTCTATGCACATCAAAAATCAACTCATTTTTATCATGTTCAACATGGGCAACACTATTTATTGACAATCTACTAAGAGCGTCGAAAACCACATTTACCTTTCCTGAATGATAAAGAACACTCATGTCATAATCCTTCAACAAATTAAGTCACCTCCTTTGGCAAAGATTCAAATCTTTTTTCGTACACACATATTGCAAACTCTTATGATCAGTGAATACATTTACATAAACACCATAGAGATAATGTCTTTATATCTTAAACTCAAACACCACTGACGCTAACTCCAAATTGTGAGTCGGGTAATTCTTTTCATAAATCTTAAGTTGCCTAGAAGCATATACTATGATTTTGCCATTTTCCATCAAAACACAACCCAGACATCCTTGAGGAATCATAATACACACAAAACCATCAAACCCTTTTAGTAAAGTCAAAACCACGGCTGAAGTAAGTTGATCTTTTAACTCTTGAAAACTCTTCTCAAAAGCTTCCGACAATTGGAATTTAACTTTCTTTTGAGTCAAAATAGTCAAAGGCGAACTAATAGAGGAAAATCCTTACATACTCCATCTACAATAACCATCCAAATTCAAAAACTTTAAATATCTGAGCGAGAAAGAGGTCTAGGCCAATTCTTAACTACCTCGGTCTTTTTAGGATCAACTCTAATACCATCACTAGAAACAATATGACCAAGGAATGGAATTGACCTCAACCAAAACTCACACTTGCTAAACTTAGCAAATAATTGATGATCCTTGAGAACGTATAACACAATCATCAAATGATTGGAATTCTCATGCTCACTTCAAGAATAAATCAAAATAACATCAATAAACACAATGACAAACATATCCAAATATTTCTTGAACAACTTATTCATCAAATTCATAAAAACTAAGGGAGCATTCTTTAGTTACAAAGTCATAACCAAGAATTCATAATAACCATATTGAGTTCTAAAGTCGTCTTCAAAATGTCACACTGTCTTACTCTAAGTTGATTATAACCCAATCAGTGATCATCTTGGAAAAGTAACTAGCACCTTGAAGCTAAATGAATAAGTCATTAATCCTTGGGATGGGATAATTATTTTTAATTGTGCCCTTGTTCAACTATCAATAATTAATACACATGCAGAGAACAAAGAGAATTGGAACACCCCATGAAAAGATACTTGGTCTGATGAAACCCTTAACCAAAAGGTCCTTTAACTGTTCTTTCAACTCTTTAGGTTCTGTCATAGCCATTCTATATGGAGGAATAGAGATAGGTTAGGTATCTGGATAATGGTCTATGCCAAATTCTAATTTTCTTTTAGCAGGAATACTAAGAAGATCATCGGAAAACACTTCCAGAAACTACTACTAGATGATAGATGCAACCTTTAGAAATAATATTTGGAGCTTTGAGGCATGAGATAAATTATCCTTAAATACTGAATTACTACCCTTCCATTCTAGTACTAGTTCATTTGGAAACTGAAACTTAACCACGTGGGTTCTACAATCAATATAGGCATAAAAAGTATAAGCTAATCCATACAAAAAATAATATCAAATTCAGTCATGTCTAACTCTACGAGATCGGCTGTAGTGATTTTTAGAAAAACTGATGCCAAACAATTTCAATAAACTGGTTTAGCTAAAACTGAATCATCAACATAAGTAGAGATTGAGAAAGGTTCTAACAAGACCTCGGGACTGACATCAAACTTCATAGCAAAATAAGGAGTCACGAAAGAAATTTCTCTCTAGGATCTAACAAAGCATAAACAACAAACTAAAAGACTCGTAACATACCAGTTACCACATTGGAAGAATCCCCTAATCCTGTCAAGTCTGAAGGGTATAAAATCTATTTTGATGCTAACCACCACCTGAACCAGATGAAGTACCCTGCTAAGTCGGGTAACCCAAAAAAGTAGAATGAACCTTCTAACAAGCATCTTGTCATGCTCCAAGCCTACACCTTGGATGTAGACAGTACATAAAATTCATTGGTGGTCCGAAGAGAACCTTTGGACTAGCTAACTCACTTACCGAAAGACTCAACTCATGAAAAGAGTAACTCGAGTGGGAATTTATAAATTATTCACATAAATCTTTAAATAAAAATTTAAAGTACTTAAATTAAAATATAACTCAACGTCATAACTCAATAATGAAGGTCATAGTTTCAAACAAACTCTAAAAGATTCATGCTAACTCCACTCCACTCAGTCTATGAAGCCTTTAGCTGACTACTAAGAAGGTGTCGAAATAAGATCACGGTACATAAAAGAAATAATAGAATAAAATAAAACTAATAAAGAAGAAGCTCCTCTAAATTCAAAGAGGCCTCACCAAAATCTAGAAAAGATAGATCCTTAATGATGCACTTGTTAATGATCTCTAACACCATCTTCATCATAAAATGATGCAGGTCGAATGACGCCAATATATGAAATGTACGGTATGTAAAATAGCTGAAGGAAAACATATTCATGAATACTTAAGGACATAAATACCGAGGTAACTCAACTCAAGATAAAGCGTGCAATATAAAATGAGACAATTTCTTACAACATATAATATGGAATACAACTTAGTGTAAAATAATATGTACTTCTGGGGAGTTTCTCTAATTGACAACCATCACTTTGGAGCTAGTGAAGATACAATAAAGCTATATCATTGCCATAATCATCCAATACCTTGCTTGATTAAGGGACTTCACATCACTAGATCTATATAAAAAGTCCTCTTTTGGAACAAATGAGGAGTCGCCTAAATCAATGCCTATCCTACGTGGACTACACAGTTTATGGGGATTGAGTTATCTAAATTCTTGCCCAAGTACGTTTTCAATACTACTCCCAAAAATACTTATCATGCTCACATATATCAAGTGAGTGAAATACTCAAAATACATCTCATATAGTTTCATTAGACATTTACTATCATAATCCAACCCCGTAGGTCGCGATTGGGGTTCGACTTGGACCCTCCGTGTATATAGCTATCAACTGTGGTCAAATTAAACTATAAATAAAATAATATCCTATAACAGATCCCCACTGGGCGATAACATTTTCATAAACCTGTAGCCCTTTTTGTTTGTATCACAACATGACAGGGCATGCAGCCGATAAGGCTGCCATAATATAATACCATATATCATATATCATATGGACCCAGTTGAATCAAACTGACATACACAACCCACATATACATATCTACAGACCTCTAAAAATATTAACAACAATATATGGCAGGATAGGGACCTTGCCGTACCCCTGAATGGACACAACAAGTTTACACATCCATGGTCTATATAAATAACTGGGCTTTGATATAATGGAGCCTCTTCCAACTAAGCTAAATGGAATCATAAGCTGACGGACTCCCAAAACCTGTACCTGTACCTGCGGGCATGAAACACAACCCCCCAGAGAAAGGGGGTAAGTACAATATATGTACTAAGTATGTAAAATGTAACATAGTACAACTGGAGGTATATCTAAAATAGAGAAACAGGGGAACCAATTATCAAATCAGAAACATGTACCAATACTCTGTGAATCACAAAAACATGCATGCTCAAATTTTCAATATAGCCGGCCCTGTTAGGGGTCCGGTGAATCATATATGTAGTATCAGTATCAGGCCTCATGCCATCGCCACCTTAATACAGCACATCATCATAGTATCAGTATTAGGCCCCAAGCCATCGTCACCTTATTACAACATATCATATAGTATCAGTTTTAGGCCCCAGGCCATCGTCACCTTATTACAACACATCATATATATACATATGAATGTCGTCCCTCTAGCGAGGGACTCGGTGAACAATACAGTGAATTGCACAAATCTGATGACCGGCCCGGGACTCGAAGAAGAAGTTTTACAGTATACACGAGTAGAGTAGTGAGAAACAAAACACAGTTTAAATCATTATCTGAGACTCAATGAAGTCATCAAGTGAACCCTCACCTACGGATCAGGGCAGAAGGTATCTAACGTATACTCTCTAACTGTCACTAAGGACTATGTAAAAAGGAGTTTTTGGAAATCTTAGACATATACCAATGTGAAATATCTTATAGCAGTCCGAGCATTGGTTATCTCATAGCCTTTCTTTTTTGCAAACAAGAGCTTAGTTGAATTAATTGTTATACAGTCATATAGAAGACTCGAAGATAGCAGCTTACTACTTTAAAGTTTAACATTCAAAAATGAGTGAGGGTCCTAAATTCATATCCAGAACCTGGGAATAGAATTACCCCCAAAGCTCATATCATATCCTGCTTACATCTAAGACATGCCAAAAGAGAAAAGATAGGCTTTACATACCTATACCAAAAACATACCAAGAGAAGCTTCACATACCTCTTATGGACTCCCCTTAATTGTGTTCACGTCGTTGTCCTCGAAACCTATTTAAAATGCTAGGAATGCAAGTGTTGACAACCTTAGACTTTTCAGCAACTTAGACTACCCATAAGTATTCATAGCATTCATCCCTTCGCTCACCTTCTCGACTAGTTCCTTAACTAGTTAAGGCGTTAACGAAAATTGGGCAGCACCTCCCCTATTATGTGCCCTATCCAAATTTCCAATTAGATCCCTAAACACTACAGCCAACCAAAAACAACAACCTGCACATATGTTTATGCAATTCACACCAACAATATACAACATAAACTCCAAACAACTCGCTCAAAAATATGATATCACAATAGGGTTTCTAGTTTCCATTTTGCAAAACCTTTAACCCTACAAAGCGGGGGATCGTGTGGCTGCAACCAGCAGCTCTCCCACCTCATTTAGGACATATTTAGACCCTGCAACAATAAGCCACACCCCTGTAGCAGCACCTCACAAGAACACTACTTTATTTCGATGATAATTCAACTATAGCAACTCCAATTTAGTTTATTTCAAACGTCGAATATTTCCACGACTTTATTACACTTACACCAGCTTAAAAGGTGTACAAAACTAGCCAAAATTGTGCCTCGGAACTTTTCTAGCGTGACTTGAACGTCGTGGCTGCTTGCTGTACGATTTTTGCTGCACCAAGCCATGATTCTATACTACTAATATCTCCATATCATTGTTGTATATGCTAGATAATTAATTTACGGAATGAAATTGGGACTTACCTTATTTTTCCTCCAAGGCCGTCACCCTTTTCTCTCTAAGCTTTAGGGTTTTTGTTCTTGATTTTGGCTGAAGTTTGAGATAAGGAGCAGCCTCTTAGTCACAATATACATATATGTAGGTGTCCTTAGGAGGTGACATATGTCATCCCCTAAGGGTGACACGTGTCAGCCCCTATTGGGCAACCGCATACATGCCTCCACTTAGGGGCTGCCACATGGCAGTGGGGACCACCTCCCCCAAGCAGGTCGGTCACCTACTTGACCCCAAGCAGGTGGGTCACCTGCTTGACCCCAAGCAGGTGGGTCACCTTCTTGCTTGAGGTGCTGCCACATGGCACTCCTCCATTGGCTGCCACGTGTCATTTTTTTCTCCTTCATGGGTTCGTAATCTCGTCTTATTTTAAGAGCCTATGTAATCCATTCTATGCAAGCTTGGTATGTACTCTAATAGCTTAAGTATATAAGACTTCCAAGTTAGTAGCTTACGTAGGTAAATCGAGTCCTATGACTCATCACTTGGCCTCTAATTCCTTTCGGATTCTTATAGCTCTATTTCCAACCTTCTCTACTATGGAGTATCACATTCTCCCTTCCTTAGAGTCATTTGATAGTGTCGTAGCATATCTAGCTCACATGATAATTTCTAAGGAACTTATGAGACATTCCGAGTTTTAAAAGCGTGGGGTGTAACATTTACATCATTTTACTCAACTTTTCTTATCTCACCTCTTCTTTTTAAGATAGATAAAATCTCATCTCAATAATGCATTTATAAAGAGACCATTAACTTCTCAACTCAATCTCAAATATAGAGGTTTAAAAATGTATGAATACTTATGCTTGAAAATAGAAATCAAAAGACTTCTTCAAACTCAACTAACGTTCAACACTTTCTCACTTAATAGTGAAAATAACCATTATTTTAACTCAAACTATGCATAAAATATTTAATACAAAACTCAACTAGGGTTCATGTAAATGCAACCATGAATCCATAATCTTAAAAACTTAACTCATCAAAGTATAATCAAATATACATACAAGAATTCAATATGGAAATTTATAGATACTCAAGAATTTACTTTATCGGGATTAAAACTCAACTCAAAGATTAACCTGACTATATGAAGATTTCGGGAATGAGGATGAACTTAGTGCAATGTTATGATAGCCTTACATACCTGAAAATATAATTATCTAAGTGAAATTTGAAGACTTGGCTTGAAACTCTAACCCTAGCTCTTCTCCTTCTCTCCAATTCTTTCTCTCAAAAGATTCTAAGTGTTAATGAATGGAAAAACCTATTGGGTACTGATAAGTGGCTAAATTTAGTCCTAAAATAGCTTGGGTTAAGTTTGGAAGAGGTGAGGAAAAGACTGGAATGCCTTTCACTAAAATGGGCTAGGCAGTCAATTCCTCCTCCTATGGATCGCAGGGTCCTCCTCGTAGGAACTGGGGTCTAATTATGGATATCACAGGTTAAGTCTTTGTGGGTTTATGACCAAGCTTTTACAGGTCATAAACCTATTGACATATCGTAGGGACCATATATAGAACTTGATTAGGATTTAGGCTTAGGGTCTACAGACCTCTTTCTACGGTTCGTGCTACCTCCTATGGGTCGTAGGGACCTTGTGCACATTCTGGTAGCTCTTGGAATATGATACTAAAGTGTATGATTGATTCCAATAGGGTCGTAGGACATGTTACGGCTCATAATTATGGCTCATATAAATTGTCCTAAAACTCTGAAATTGGCTAAGTGTTGGGGTGACTTATGAATGGCCACCTACTACTCATAGGTACTCCTACGGATCATAGGTACCACTTGTGGATGTTGTTCAGTCTGCTCTTCTCAGCTTTTCTAAATGTTTCTCTAGGTTCTCAGAATTTTCTAAGATGGAATAGTATGGGGTGTTACAATATCTCCCCCTTAGAATCATTCATCCTCGAATGATGGTCAAGCTAAGAATTTTCTCAAAGCACAAATACAATGCAAGAACTTAAAACATAAAGTCAAGAATAACTCACTCAATTTCTCAAGACTCAAGAAGGTAATAACTCAGAGATGGGAAAAGGAATATTGCCTTCAACATCAATACTAGAAGGAATGAGCAGATGTAGGTACTTGGATTTCATATCCTCCTCGACTCCCCTGTACCCTGCTTAACAGATTGATTTTTCCATAAAATTTTGATTGAAGCAACCTCTTTGATCCTCAATTTACGAACCTGACGATCAAGAATTTGGACAAGAATCTCCTTATAGTACAAACTATCTTTCACTCTCATGTTTTCTATTTAGAACAATGAGTGAAGGATCTCCCAAGCATTTTTTAAGCATGGAGATATGGAATAATAGGTGAATAATAATTCTCAAGTATACCTCTTATTATTCAAGGTTTAGGTGATTATTAGCAAGAATAACCCCAACGTGTAAGATCGGGGTCGAATCCCATAAGGAACAGTATTGAAAAGAATTCTAATATGAAGTATGAAAGTGTTCTAACTTCTTGTAGAGTATAAATAAAGAAAATATAACATAATGTAAATTGGTAAATTTCAATTATGAATAAAGAGAGTCTAGTAGTTTAGCATTAACAGGGACAATGATCACGGAGTTTGAACAAGTAGAGGAGGGACTTCTAGGGGAGGTGTGTAGTTAGAATCATAGTTTGAACAAGGATAAAAATACAGCTCAATATAGGTAATTAACAATGAGTAGGCTAGATTAAACAAATATTCGACAAACATCTTTCGATCACTAAGTGACTTTCCATGCAAGCTCTCTAAAACCTACACATGGGTACTAGTACAAATCAACCTAAAATTTAGCGCAATTTTCTTTTGAGGGAAACACAATTGACATTGTAAGACCCTAGAAGTTGGAAAGTTGGAACCAAGGAGAAAATTCTCAAAAAATTTCAAACTGACCCATGTATACAAATTACTCTATGACTCATAGGGATTTCTACAACTCGTAAGAGTGAGTCATAGTGTGAGTCCCAAGGGTCTAGTCAGAACTATCCTCATGTGACAGCATATGACTAAATAGGACAAGTCGTAGTAGTGTTTATGAGTCATCAAAGTGAGTCATTCTCAAAGATTATAGAATCCAGAAATTTGCAGAATTCAAGACCTGCAAGAAGAGTCATGTTTACGACTCGTAGTCCTTTGGATGAGTCATTGACATGACTCAAAAAAGAAGATTCAAAGACCTTCAAGTCTTTAATTTTCAAAACTTATAGGATGAATGCATGTTATGACTCGTAGTCATGAAGACAAGTCATAGAAATGACTCATTTGCAAGCTTTAGAGACTTGAAATCCAGCACTTTTCTTAGACTTGCAAAATGAGACATCTTGACTCCTCATCAACTTATCTATGACTCGAAGAGTCGATTCATTGGGATGAAATCTTAGTTTAATGAAGGGTATTTATGTCATTTACCAAGTTCAGTTCAATGAACCTATACAAAATTATGGCTAAATTCAACCCTATATCTATCCAATTCTTTAAAATTTCCCTCATTCTAGATCACTCTCCCAAATTCTCTAAGGAAAGAACTAAATTCTCTCAAGGATTCTTCTCCAAGTTTCAAACTAGGGTTTCAGATTTTTTTAAGGTTTCTTCTTCAATTCTAAATGAATTCACTCAAGGTATGTGAGGATTGATCCATGGGTTCTTTTCACCAATGGGGTCCCAAAGCTTTCTCAAGTTTCCTTCAATTTTCAATTGATTATGAACCCTAGTTTTGATGAGTTGCATTGGGCTATTTTAATTTCATTTTGATTTGTTATGAATGATTATTCTAAGCATATTTCACTATGAATTGCATAATTTTAAGTTGAATTATGAATTCCCATTCATAAAGCTATCTCAATTATGATTTTAAGGTTCAAAGATAATTTTCATGAGTTGATTATGAGTTCAATGATTTTCAAGTAAAGTTTTCATAATTTAAAATTGAACTTATGAATTTTTTGATGAAGTTATGATGATGATCCAGTTATGATCAAATAAAATTATTATGGTGTGATAAATTCAATTCTCACACAATCATGTTAAAAATGGTGATAAGTACAATTCTCACTGAAGTTATGAATTCTTATGAATCACTAAAGTTAATGAGCTACTCCTAATATGTTTTATAAAGATAGATTGATAGGTAGTTACAATATTTCCCTATTATGTTATGATCATATTTTTAGTAGTTTTCGTTGGGGTATTGACTAAGCACTGAGAAGGCTTATAGGTGGGGTTCAATCCGATAACATAGTTAATTATCCAAGGAAATCCTAGTTGCAATCTAAAGTTCCAAACTATGTTGCCCACATAGGATTTCCCTCATAGCCTAGCTAGTGGATCCACGTATAGCACAGTTAAGTTGAGTTGAGTACCATGATGGAGTATACCCTAGCTAGTAGCCTCCCCCTTTTCAATAAGGGTTTCATCGGATTCCATGTTATAGCTCACATGGTCTAAGATGTCGGTTAAAGGTATTATCCCACACAAGTTAAATATCAAGCTATGAGTTTATGATGAAGTTTAATGATATGCATTGACCATGAGTTTCATATGTTTTCAAATGTTTTTAAGCCTTACTCTTGTCCATTATGATTATGCATGCATCTTATGGAATATTGTTCATGTTCCTATTGATTTTTCGTGCATATCTCACATACTTAGTACCTTCCATGTACAAATGCATATTTTGCCTACATTGTCTCATAATGTAGGGATGGGCGACACTCACGGCCATTCTATTTGTGGCTAGCATGCTCTAAATATCAAAGAGTTAGTGAGTCCTCATTACATCGAGGACATGATTTTTCCTTTGCATTATTCACTTGACTTTCTATTATTTTGGGTGAGCTAGGAGCTTGTCCTAATCCCCCATCAAAGACTAGACTATAGGCATGTTTAGACGGTATTATAATGTAGTCCCTTTCAGAAATTGGTTGATTGACTCTAGTTTTTACTTCCACTTTTAACATCATATTTTATTACCTTATGTATGCAATGTATGCTAAGATAGTTTGGTTGGGGTCCCTCGCATCCCCATTGCTGTGTTGTGGCTTGGCCCTAGTATGGGTCATGACAAATTTAGTATCAGAGCACAAGGTTTAGAAGAGTCCTAAGGTGTCTAACATGCCGCATTAAGTAGAGTCTTGTTAATTGGTGTAAAGCACGTACATCAATGAATAGGAGGCTACAAAATGTCTTAGGACAGTCTCACTTATTTCATGATCTATGTCGTGTGGTAGAGTGGTTAAGTCTTTTCCTCTAACGCTTGTTCTTTGTGATTTTTAGAATATGCATCCACGAAGATACCCCGCTAGAAGAAATATGGTGGAAGAGGAGAAAAAAGCTCTGAATGATACCTTTAATGATCAAGTCTTGAATGTCGAGTTCCGAGCGGATTTTCAAGTACTTTATAAGCCATTATGGCTCAAGTTAATCATGAAGTGGTTGCTCCTATGAACCCAAATATGCAGCAAAAAGAGTTTGTGATTTCATAAGGATGAATCCTCTAGAGTTATGGGTTCTAAGTTGGAAGAGGATCCACAAGCGTTTGTTGATAGCATTCATAAGATTGTGGATATCATGGGGATTAGCCCAGTTGAGAGGGCAGAGTTTTCCAAGTATCAGTTGAAGGGTGTTGCTCATATTTGGTATGATCAATTAAAGAGTAAGAGGCCTAGAGAAATGGATCTCGTGACTTGATATGAGTTTAAAGGGGTGTTTCTTGATCATTTTTTCCTGTTGGAGTTGAAGTAGGCGAAAGTACAAGATTTCATCAAACTTAATCAAGGTGGGATGAGTGTGAGGGAATGCCCTCAGGTTTACTCAATTGTCAAAATATGCTCCATTCATGATTGTCGACTCGATAGCTCATATGAGCAAGTTTGTGCCCGGTGTGTAGGAGATGGTCTTAAAAAAGTGCAAGGTGGCTATGTTGATTCAGGAGATGGATATATATAGGCTTATGACCTATGCAGAGAAAATAAAGAGGGAGAAACTAAAGGAGAAAAATAGGAAGACCAAGATACCAAGGATCGATAGTGGTGATTTCTCTAATGCTAAGTCCGAAGGTGGTAGACATTCTTATTTTCGCCAAAGGTACTCCGTCAAAGGATCTTCAAATGCCACACCTAAAAGGTTTAACAAATATAGGATGCCCAACCCTAAGCTTTAAGGAGGTGCTCCTATTGGTCAAGTGACCCCCATATGCACTAAGTGTGGTAAGAACCACAAGGGTGAGTGTTTAGCGGGTTTCAATGTGTGCTATAGATATGGTAAGCCAGCTCATCATGCTAAGGAATGCAAATTCAAGGATGGTCTTCCTCAAGTCCAAGTTTCTCACGGTGCTTAAGTGTAACCAAAAAGTGGTCAATGCAACAATCGGTTTAGGCAAGAAGTGAAAAAGACTCCCGATGTTATTATCGATATGTTATGGGTCTTTTACTATGACGTTTATGCCTTACTTGATCTGAGTGAAAATTTGACTTTTGTTTTCCTTTATATGTCCACGAGATCTGATGTTATCCCTAAAATGTTGCTAGAGCCTTTTTTTCCATTAATACTCTCGTAGGTGAGTCGGTTGTGGCTAAAAGAGTCTATAGAAGTTGTCTGATTTTGGTTTTCCATAAAGTTACTCTATATGATCTCGTTGAGCTTGAGATGACCGATTTTGATGTTATCCTTGGTATGGATTGAATATATGTATGTTATGCTTGTATTTATTATAGAACCCCAGTGGTTAAGTTTTAATTTCCTAATAAGCCAGTCCTAGAATGGAAAGATAGTAATTATGTATTCAAAAGTCAATTCATTTTTTGCCTTAATGCTCAGAAAATGATTTTCAAGGGTTGTATTACCATCTTGTGAGGGTCAGGGATAAAAATTCTGAAGATCCTACTCTAGAGTTGGTCCTTATTGTAAATGTGTTTTTGGATATGTTTCCCAATGATCTACCCGGTGTCCCTCCCAAAAAAGAGATTGATTTTGGTATAGACCTACTCTATTCCTTCTTACCGAATGACTCTGGTGAAATTAAAGGATTTAAAGGATCAATTTAAAGACTTGTTAGACAAAGATTTCATTATACCAAGTATATCCTCATGGGATTCTCCCGTTTTATTCGTTTGGAAGAAGGATATGTCACTACGTATGTGCATTGATTACCGATAATTGAACAAAGTAACTATTAAGAATAAATACCTAATTCTGAGGATAGAAGATTTGTTTAACCAATTGCAAGAAGAAAGTTATTTCTCTAAGATTGATCTCTATTTCGATTATCACCAGTTAAGGGTGAGGGAGTGGGATATTCCCAAAATGGCATTTTGAATAAGGTATACTCATTATGAGTTCTTAGTTATGTCATTTGGTTTCACCAATGCCCTGCGGCATTCATGGATTTGATGAATAGGATGTTCAAGCAATATTTGGACATATTCATAATTGTGCTCATTGAAGACATTTTGGTTTACTCTCAAAATGAGAAAGAGCATGATAATCACATGAGGATTTGTTGCAAACCCTAAGCGACAAGTAATTATTTGCCAAGTTCTATAAATGTGAGTTTAAGCTAAGAGAGGTGGTATTTTTTGGTCACATTGTGTCGGATGAGGGGATTATGGTTTATCCTAAGAAAACTGAGGCAGTGAATAATTAGCCTAGACCATTGTCCCCTTTGCATATTAGAAGTTTCTTGGGCCTAGCCGAATATTATAGAAGATTTGGAGAAGGTTTTTCATCGATATCATCACCTTTGACTAATTTAACTCAAAAGAAAATAAAATTTCAATGGTCGGAATCTCATGAGAACAGTTTCCAAGAATTGAAAGATCATCTCACTATCGCTCCTATTTTTACTCTGTCGGAAGGTTCCGATGGTTTTCTTATGTACTGTGATGCTTCAAGGATTGGTCTTGGTTGTGTATTAATGCAACATGGTAAGGTGATAGTCTATGCTTTTAGGCAACTTAAGGTGCATGAACGGAATTATCCAACCTATGATCTTGAGCTAGCAATGGTTGTGTTTGCTTTGAAGATTAGGAGACACTATCTTTATGGTATCCATGAGTATGTGTTCACTTACCATAAGAGTTTAGAATATGTTTTTAAGAAAAAGGACTTGAACCTTCGGCAAAGAAGTGGCTTGAATTGTTGAAAGACTATGACATAATTGTGTCGTACCCCGGGCAAAGCTAATGTGGTTGCCGATGCACTAAGTAGATTGTCCATGTCTAGTGCTGCACATGTTAAGGAAGGTAAGAAGGAATTGGTTAAGGATGTTCTTACGTTGGCATGTTTAGGTGTGTGGTTGGTTGGCTCCAATGATAGAGTTATTCTTGTTCATAATGGTGCGGAATCTTCTGTTGTGGTGGATGTTAGGCCAAACAAGACCATGATCCTTTGTTAGTTGAGTTAAAGAAGTTGGTTGCCAAAAAATCCATTGAGGCTTTCCCCAAAAGGGGAGATAGGGTACTACGTTACTAAGGTTGTTTATGTGTGTCCAATGTTGATGGGTTAAGAGAATTGATATTGAATGAGGCTTATAGCTCCCAATATTCAATCCATCTGGGTACCACCAAGATGTATTGTGATTTGAGGGAAGTGTATTAGTGGAATGGTATGAAGAAGGACATAGCAGAGTTTGTAGCTAAGTGTCCAAACTACCAACAAGTTAAAGTTGAATATCAAAGGCCAGGAGGTTTAGCCCAAGACATTAAAATACCTACTTGAAAGTGGGAAGATGTGAATATGGACTTTGTAACGGGTTTGCATTATACTAAGAAACATATTATTCCATTTGGGTTGTTGTTGATAGGATGACTAAATCAGCTCATTTTCTATCGGTTAAGACTTCTTATAGTGCCAAATATTATGCTAAGTTGTATGTTCGTGAGATGATAAGGCTTCATGGTATTTCATTATCCATTATATCATATCAAGGTATTTAATTCACTTCGCACTTTTGGAAGTCATTTCAAAAAGGTCTTGGTACTAAAGTTAAGATAAGAACCGCTTTCCATCCTCAAATCGATGGTCAAGCTAAAAGAATGATCCAAACCTTCAAGGATATGTGGAGGGTGTACGTGATTGATTTTAAAGGAAGTTGGGATGAACATTTTTCATTGAATTAATTTGCCTACAAAAATAGTTATCACTATAGCATCCAAATGGCCTCTTTTAAAGTATTGTATGGGAGAAGACATAGATCCCCGGTAGGATGGTTTGAAGTAGGTGAGATGGCCTTAATTGGTCTAGATTTGGTGACAGATGCTATGGAGAAGGTAGGACTCATAAGGGAGAGGTTGAAGATGTTACAAAGTCATCAAAAGTCCTATTCCGATATTAGGAAAAGAGACCTTGAATTTGATGTGGATGCTTGGGTTTATTTGAAGGTTTTACCTATGAAGGGTGTAATGTGTTTTGTCAAGAAGGGGAAACTAAGTCCTAGATATGTTGGGCCATATAAGATATTGAGACGTTTTGAGAAGGTGTCTTATGAGTTAGATTTGCCTTACGAATTAGCTATGGTTCACCCGGTGTTTCATGTATCTATGTTGAGAATGTTTGTGGTGATCTGAATTCCATTGTACCATTGAAAGATGTAAGTGTTGAAGAGAATTTGACTTAGAAAGAGGTTCTGGTGGAAATCTTAGACTAGCAAGTTAAGAATATACGAAACAAAGAACTTGTGTACATGAAAGTATTATGGAGGAATCAACACGTAGAGAATGATATGTGGGAAGCGGAGGTAGATACAATGAAATGATACTCATACCTCTTTCCTTCTACTCAAGCCTAATGTAGTAATTTGTTCTTATTCAAGCTAATTGAACTCTTACATATTCAGTTCTTCCTATGTTATTCATATGCATGCATATTCATAAACGTTGATTTTTAATGCCATGATTTATGTTGAGTCAATTTTTTCATGCTCTATGCATTCTTAAAGTGTCATTATATTCATGTTGGGTTGCTACTCCTCTTTTTGTTTCTTTCCTATAATAAGTTAAGCTCATTCAAGGATGAATGTTCCTAAGGGGGAGATATTGTAAGACCCCGAAAGTTGGAAAGTTAGAACTAAGGAGAAAATTCTCAAAAAAATTCAAACTTACCCATGTTTATGAGTCATTTTATGACTCATAAGGATTTATACAACTCATAAGAGTGATTCGTAGTGATTACCAAGGGTCTAGTCGGGACTATCCTCAAGTGACACCTTACGACCCAATAGGATGAGTAGTAGTAGTGTCTACGAGTCGTCAAAGTAAGACGTTCTCAAAGATCATATACTCCACAAATTTGTACAATTCAATACCTACAGGAAGAATCATATTTACTACTCGTAGTCCTTTGAACGAGTCATAGACACAACTCGTAAAAGAAGGTTCAGAAACCTTCAAGTCTGCAGGTTTCAAAACCTCCAGGACGAATGCTTGTTATGACTCGTAGTCATGAAGATGAGTTATAAAAATGACTCGTTTGCAAACTTCGGAGAATTGAAATCCATCCCTTTTCTTAGAACTGCAAGATGAGTCATCTTGACAACTCATCAACTTTTCTACGACTCATAGAGTCGATTTGTAGGGATGAAATCTCACTTTTAATGAAGGGTATTTGTGTCATTTTCCAAGTTCATTTTGATGAACCTAGAAAAAATTATGGCTAAATTCAACCTTATATCTACCCAATTCTTTAAAACTTTTCTCATTCTAAATCACTCTCCCAAATTCTCTAAGGCAAGAACTAACTTCTCTCAAGTATTCTTATCCAAGTTTCAAGCTAGGGTTTCAGATTTCTTCAAGGCTTCTTCTTCAATTCTAAGTGAATTCAGTCAAGGTATGTGGGGATCAATCCATGAGTTCCTTTCACCCATGGAGTCCCAAAGCTTTCTTAAGTTTCCTTCAATTTTAAATTGATTATTAACCATAGTTTTGATATGTTGCATTAGGCTATTTCAATTTTGTTTTGAATTATTATCAATGATTATTCTAAGCATGTTTCTACATGAATTGCATGATTTTAAGTTGAATTATGAATTTCCATGCATAAATCTATCTCAACTATGATTTTAAGGTTCAAAGATGATTTTCATGAGTTGATTATGAGTTCAATGATTTTCAAGTAAAGTTTTCATGATTTAAATTTATGTTGATGATCATGTTTCCATCAAAGAAAGTTATTATGGTATGATAAGTCTAATTCTCACACAATAATGTTAAAGATGGTGATAAGTACAATTCTCATCAAAATTATGGATTTTTATGAATCACTAAAGTTAATTAGCAACTCCTAATATGTTTTATAAAGATAGATTGATAGGTAGTTACTATCTTTCCTTATTATGTTATGATCATATTTTCATGAGTTTCCATTGGAATATTGACTGAACACCGAGAGGGATTGTAGGTGGGGTTTGGTCCGGTAATGTAGTTAGTAACCCAAGGGAATACTAGTAGCGAAAGGAAGTCCCAAACTACGTTGCCCACATAGAATTTCCTTCATGGGCTAGCTAGTTGATCCACATATAGCATAGTTGAGTTGAGTTGAGTACCATGATGGAGTATTGTCACGACCCAACCCTATGGGCCGCGACTGGGGTCTAACTTGGACCCTCGTATATGTAACTTCCAAATATAACCAAATTGAACTATGGGTAATGTGATACAACCCCCAAAAACCCCAATGAGTTAAAACTTTTTCATGTTCATATAGCCTCCTTCATTCATATCATATCATGGAAAGAATGCAAGCCGACAAGGCTTCCATAACGTAAAAACATTTACAATGTGCCATATAGGCATAGCTGCAATAAACTCCTGAACAACCCACATATACATGTCTATAGACCTCTAAGAATAGTATGGTAACATATGGCAGAATAGGGCCCCCGCCGTACCCTTGAATAAATAAATACATATATACATCAGAGGACCAGTACAAAAAACTAGGCTCCAGAATAGTGGAGCACCTCCAATCATAGGTGAGCGGAAATTCTGAGCTGGCGGATCTTTGAAATGAACGTTTGTACCTGCGGGCATGAAATACAGCCCCCTAAGGAAAGGGGGTCAGTACGATATATGTACTGAGTATATAATCATAACATAACTAAGATAACAACTGAAACACGGATGTAGGAAACCAAGTGTAGCATTTAGTGGGGTACTGCACCTGCACCTCACAAAATAAAGTCCTCTATATCATTATTACGTACCGTATCTGGACCGCTCAGGGACTCGGTGTTACAAACGAACGTAAAGTCCTATCCATGTATATAGCAAGCACATGCCGTGGAATGACGGCCCAATCCATATATCATGTAATAATGTCGAGGTACGATGGCCCGATCCATATATTGTATGATAATGCCGAGGTACGACGGCCCAATCCATATATCGTATGATAATGCCGAGGTACGATGGCCCGATCCATATATTGTATGATAATGCCGAGGTACGATGGCCCGACCCGTATCTCATATATTAGTGCCTAAGAATGATAGACCGATCCGTATACATGCATATCATATAATAATGCTGAGGAACGATGGCCCGATCCACATATCACCTAACAATGCATATATGTTCCTGTAAGACTTGGCAACATGTCAAACATCCCTCAGGTATCACCATAAAATATGTTCCAAAGCCCCTAGGTATAGGAGCTTACATACTCCATCACTATTCACCCTATAGAAGGTTCGAGGGTCGGAATTCAACTACTTTAAGAACCTGATTATTCAAGAGTAAGTACAAGTCATGAGTTACATCCAGAGCCTGTAAATAGAACTGTCTCTAACTCATATCATACATCGTTTCACTTACATTAATCCATTTCAAGAAAAGGAAGGGATAGGCTTCATGGGTACTACTTTTTATCACGTAAAAGGCTTACAAGACCATAACTCAACCATCGCGGGAGTTCTAACATCAAGAAGTGAATAAGATTAATGAATCATGCTCAGGATTCTACGAATGGGACTATCTCCACATTACATATACCAACCACTTATGTCTAAGACATGCCAAAAGAGAACAAAGGATAGGCTTTACATACTTATGCCAAAAACATGCCAAAAGAAAGCTTCACATACCTCGTATGGACTTCTCTCAATCACGTCCACATCGTCTTCCTCCGAACCTATTTAACATGGGAGAAATGCGAGTATCAATAACCTTAACTTTTCAGTGCCCTCAATTGCACCTTAGTATTCATGGAACCTATTTCCTTATTCGTCTCCTCGACTAGTTCTTTAATTAGTTAAGGCATTAACGAAAATTGGGCAGCACCTCTCCTATAAAGTGCCCTATACGAATTTTCAATTACATACCTAATCACTACAGACAACCAACAACAACACCCTGCAGCATATATACACATAAAATATGGCGACATCACACAACACAAGCTCCAAACAACATACTGAAAATTACAACACCAAAATAGGGTTTCTAGTCTTTATTTCGCAAAGCCTTTATTTATACGAAACGAGGGGTCATGTGGATGCTACCAGAAGAACCCACACCACTTTTAGAACACATTTAGTCCCTGCAACAAACACCCACACACCTGCAGCAGTGCACCACAAGCACAACACTTTACTTCGACGACAATTCAACTATTGCGATTCCAATTTAGTTTATTTCGAACATCGAGCATCCCTATGAACTTTTCATATTTCCAGACACTTAAAAGACTTATAATACACTCCATAAAAACATAAAAATCTCCAAATTGAATGGAAAGACCTTACCTTATTCAAAACTTGTCAACACTAGCCTAGGAAGTTCCTTAGCGCGCTGAAAATTAGCGGACTGTTTGGGGCTGTTTGTGTCACGTTTTTGCTGCCCCAAATAGAATTTTTTTCGTTATTAAACACCTCCATATCATCATACAATACCTTAAATAATTATCCCCAAAACGAAATTGGGCCTTACCTTTTCTTGCACCCAAACCCATAGCTCCCTCTAATGGTTGCCTAGGTTTTCTCTTCAACTTTCTCTTATATTTTCCAAGTGTAGGGCTGAAAACATGGTTCCGTAGGTATCATAAAACACATATATACATCTCCACGTTCTTGTGGAACACCGTAGATAATTAATTCACGGATGAAAACATTGGAAAACTTACCTTGAACTCTTTCAAGCCATGGCTGCCTCCTTCTCTTCTCTCACATTTTCTCTCTATTTTTGGCTTATGTTTTGGATGAATAATGAACTTAGGGGTCACATAACACACATATATATATACCTCTTTAGAAGGTGCCACATCGCAGCCTCCTAGGGTGACACGTGGCAGCCTCCTAGGGTGCCACCTCAACCCATGCGGCCAATCACATACTGTCATATGGCAGTGGGGTCCACCCCAAGCTTCTGCGTCACCTACTTGACCCTAAGTAGGTTCATCACCTGTTTGTCAAAGTAGTTGCATCACCTACTTGCTTTGAGTAGGCGCGTCGTTTCCTTATTTCTCTTTCGTGAGCTTGTAATCTCGTCTTACTTCAAGAGCCTATGCACTCCATGCTACTTAAGCTAGATGTATAGTTAAGTAGCTTAAGTGTGTAGGACTTCTAAGTTACTAGCTTACGCAAGCAAGTCGAGTTCCATGATTTGTTAGTTGGCCTCCAACTCCTTTCAAATACTTATAACTCTATTTGCAACCTTCACTATCACGGGGCATCACATCCTCCCTTCCTTAGAGTTATTTGGTAACGTGATATAATAGGGATCACATGGAATTTTTCAAGAAGCTTATGAACATGTCTCAAGGTATAGAAGTACGGGATATAACATCCTTCCCCCTTTAGAACATTCGTCCTCGAATGTTAACTTGTCTTATAGGGTTTTAGGGAGATTTTGGGCGTGCTCTAGAACAGTCTCCATCCGCTCCATTTAGGAGTTCAAATTACCCTTGGATATAGGGAACAAATACGAGTATCTTTTCTCGATCTCTTTTTTGACTTCTAAGGTCATCCCCTCCCTTCGTGTTTGTTTTGCCACACTTTTTTTACGAAAGTCTCGTCCTCAGTTCGCAACCTTCTAATTTTCCAATCCAAGATGGCGATAAGTTTCTCCTTGTAGGATAATTCTTCCATTTCATGGACTTCATTTATGGGACATACTCTGGGTGGATCACCAGTATATTTGCGAAGCATCCATATCTGATAGAATGGGCGTATGGTTTCCAAATCAGGTGGTAAGTTCAATTTACAAGTAACTTTGTCTATCTTACAAGCAACTTGATAAGTTCTAATGTAGTTTGGGCTAAGTTTCATTTTCTTGCCGAATCTTATTATTTCCTTTTCCTATTCTGGGAGAATTTCAGCAGAGTTCCCTCTATATTTCGTAACTATCCCTAAAACCTGCACGTAGGAAATACCAACAATGTCTCACAGGGCCAACATATATATTCATCTCACATCACAGCCACACAGGGCTTTCAATATCACCTCATATCATAGCCACACAGGGCTTTCAATATAAACAGTAGTATAAAAATAATGGACTTACCTCATATGTCCAACTTCGAACTGCATCTGTTACACTTCCCTGTCTACTTTCCTTTTAGTTTTCAACTTTATATTTCAATCATACTTCAATACCTTACCTGGCACATATCTTTCATTCCTTATCTTACCTGCGTGCTTGGTAACTTCCAATATCATCAGTCACTTTCTTCTATCAATGTTGTCCTTCTACTGAAATCAAGGGTTAGTATAAGGAATTTCACTTCCTATGACTCGGCTCTATTGCATGATCTTTAGATATGAAAGAAGAGTAACATCCTAAATGTCCCGTAGCCTCCTATTTATAGATGTGGCGCATAACACGCCGATAAACAGACTTTACTAGACACGGTCTGTAGACAACCCAAGGACGAGCTGCTCTGATACCACTTCTGTCACGACCCAACCCCGTAGGCCGCGATTGGGGTCCGACCTGGACCCCCGTATACGTAACTTTCAAATATAACCAAATTGAACTATGGAGAATATGATACAACCCCCAAAAACCCCAATGGGTTAAAACTTTTTCATGTTCATGTAGCCTCCTTCATTCATATCATATCATGGAAGAGAATGCAAGCCGACAAGGCTTCCATAACGTAAAAACATTTACAACGTGCCATATAGGCACAGCAAAAATAAACTCCTGAACAACCCACATATACATGTCTATAGACCTCTAAGAATAGTATGGAAATATATGGTGGAATAGGGCCCCCGCCGTACCCTTGAATAAATAAATACATATATACATCGGAGGACCAGTATAAAAAACTAGGCTCCAGAATAGTGGAGCACCTCCAATCATAGGTGAGTGGAAATTCTGAGCTAGTGGATCATTGAAATGAACGTTTGTACCTGCGGGCATGAAACGCAGCCCCCCAAGGAAAGGGGGGTCAGTACAATACATGTACTGAGTATATAATCATAACATAAATGAGATAACAACAGAAACAGGGATGCAGGAAACAAGTATAGCATTTAGTATGGTACTGTACCTGCACCTCACAAAATAAAGTCCTCTATATCATTATCACGTATCGTATCCGGCCCGCTCAAGGACTCGGTGTTACAAACACATCATCTATCATGATAGCCATATATATATTATTAGTGCTGTGGAACGTAAAGTCCTATCCATGTATATAGCAAGCACATGCTGTGGAATGACGGCCCGATCCATATATCATATAATAATGCCGAGGTACGATGGCCCGATCCATATATTGTATGATAATGCCGAGGTACGACGGCCCGATCCATATATCGTATGATAATGCCGAGGTACAATGGCCCGATCCATATCTCATATATTAGTTCCTAAGAACGATGGACCGATCCGTATACATGCATATCATATAATAATGCTGAGGAACGATGGCCCGATCTACATATCACCTAACAATGCATATACATTCCTGTAAGACTTGGCAACATGTCAAACATCCCTCAGGTATCACCATAAAATATGTTCCAGAGCCCCTAGGTATAGGAGCTTACATATTCCATCACTATTCAGCCTATAGAAGGTTCGAGGGTCGGAGTTCAACTACTTTAAGAACCTGATTATTCAAGAGTAAGTACAAGTCATGAGTTATATCCAAAGCCTGTAAATGGAACTGTCTCTAACTCATATCATACATCGTTTCACTTAGATTAAGCCATTTCAAGAAAAGGAAGGGATAGGCTTCACGAATACTACTTTTTATCACGTAAAAGGCTTACAAGACCATAACTCAACCATCGCGGGAGTTCTAACATCAAGAAGTGAATAAGATTAATGAATCATGCTCAGGATTCTACGAATGGGACTATCTCCACATTACATATACCAACCACTTATGTCTAAGACATGCCAAAAGAGAACAAAGGATAGGCTTTACATACTTATGCCAAAAACATGCCAAAAGAGAGCTTCATATACCTCGTATGGACTTCTCTCAATCACGTCCACATCATCTTCCTCCGAACCTATTTAACATGGGAGAAATGAGAGTATCATTAACCTTAACTTTTTAGTGCCCTCAGTTGCACCTTAGTATTCATGGAACCTATTTCCTTATTCGTATCCTCGACTAGTTCTTTAATTAGTTAAGGCATTAACAAAAATTGGGCAGCACCTCCCCTATAAAGTGCCTTATCCGAATTTTCAATTATATACCTAATCACTACAGCCAACAAAAAACAACACCCTGCAGCATATATATACACATAAAATATGGCGACATTACACAACACAAGCTCCAAACAACATACTGAAAATTACAACACCAAAATAGGGTTTCTAGTCTTTATTTCGCAAAGCCTTTATTTATACGAAACGAGGGGTCGTGTGGATGCTACCAGCAGAACCCACACCCCTTTTAGAACACATATATTCCCTGCAATAAACACCCACACACCTGCAGCAGTACACCACAAGCACAACACTTTACTTCGACGACAATTCAACTATAGCGATTCCAATTTAGTTTATTTCGAACATCAAGCATCCCTATGAACTTTTCATATTTCCAGACACTTAAAAGACTTATAATACACTCCATAACAACATAAAAATCTCCAAATTGAATGGAATGACCTTACCTTATTCAAAACTTGTCAACACTAGCCTCGGAAGTTACTTAGCGCGATGAAAATTAGCGGACTGTTTGGGGATGTTTGTGTCACGTTTTTGCTGCCCCAAATAGAAGTTTTTCGTTATTACACACCGCCATATCATCATACGATACCTTTAATAATTAATCCCCAAAATAAAATCGGGCCTTACCTTTTCTTGCACCCAAACCCGTAGCTCCCTCTAATGGTTGCCTAGGTTTTCTCTTCAACTTTCTCTTATCTTTTCCAAGTGTAGGGCTGAAAACATGGTTCCGTAGGTATCATAAAACACTATATACATCTCCACGTGCTTGAGGAACACCGTAGATAATTAATTCACAGATGAAAACATTGGAAAACTTACCTTGAACTCTTTCAAGCCATGGCTGCCTCCTTCTCTTCTCTCACATTTTCTCTCTATTTTTGGCTTATTTTTTGGATGAATAATGAACTTAGGGGTCACATAACACACATATATATATACCTCTTTAGAAGGTGCCATGTGGCATCCTCCTAGGGTGATACGTGGCAGCCTCCTAGGGTGCTACCTCAACCCATGCGGCCAATCACATGCTGCCATATAGCAGTGGGGTCCACCCTAAGCTGCTACGTCACCTACTTGACCCTAAGTAGGTTCATCACCTGTTTGTCAAAGTAGTTTCATCACCTACTTGCTTCGAGTAGGCGCGTCGTTTCCTTATTTCTCTTTCGTGAGCTTGTAATCTCGTCTTACTTCAAGAGCCTATGCACTCCATGCTACTTAAGCTAGATGTATAGTTAAGTAGCTTAAGTGTGTAGGACTTCTAAGTTACTAGCTTACGCAAGCAAGTCGAGTTCCATGATTTGTTAGTTGGCCTCCAACTCCTTTCAAATACTTATAACTCTATTTGCAACCTTCACTATCACGGGGCATCACATCCTCCCTTCCTTAGAGTTATTTGGTAACGTGATATAATAGGGATCACATGGAATTTTTCAAGAAGCTTATGAACATGTCTCAAGGTATAGAAGTACGGGATATAACATCCTTCCCCCTTTAGAACATTCGTCCTCGAATGTTAACTTGTCTTATAGGGTTTTAGGGAGATTTTGGGCGTGCTCTAGAACAGTCTCCATCCGCTCCATTTAGGAGTTCAAATTACCCTTGGATATAGGGAACAAATACGAGTATCTTTTCTCGATCTCTTTTTTGACTTCTAAGGTCATCCCCTCCCTTCGTGTTTGTTTTGCCACACTTTTTTGACGAAAGTCTCGTCCTCAGTTCGCAACCTTCTAATTTTCCAATCCAAGATGGCGATAAGTTTCTCCTTGTAGGATAATTCTTCCATTTCATGGACTTCATTTATGGGACATACTCTGGGTGGATCACCAGTATATTTGCGAAGCATCCATATCTGATAGAATGGGCGTATCATCACCTGCTTGTCCAATTTGGTGCATCACCTACTTGCTTCGAGTAGGCACGTCGTTTCCTTATTTCTCTTTTGTGAGCTTGTAATCTTATCTTATTTCAAGAGCCTATGCATTCCATGCTACTTAAGCTAGACATATACTCAATTAGATTTAGTGTGTAGGACTTCTAAGTTACTAGCTTACGTAAGCAAGTCGAGTTACACGATTTGTTAGATGGCCTCCAACTCCTTTCAAATACTTATAACTCTATTTCCAACCTTCACTATCACGGGGCATCACATCCTCCCTTCCTTAGAGTTATTTGGTAATGTGATAGATAATAGGGATCACATGGAATTTTTCAAGAAGCTTATGAATATGTCTCAAGGTATAGAAGTACGGGATATAACATCCTTCCCCCTTGAGAACATTCGTCCTCGAATGTTAACTTGTCTTATAGGGTTTTAGGGAGATTTTGGGCGTTCTCTATAATAGTCTCCATCCGCTCCATTTAGGAGTTCAAATTACCCTTGGATATAGGGAACAAATACGAGTATCTTTTCTCGATCTCTTTTTTGACTTCTAAGGTCATCCCCTCCCTTCGTGTTTGTTTTGCCACACTTTTTTGACGAAAGTCTCGTCCTCAGTTCGCAACCTTCTAATTTTCCAATCCAAGATGGCGATAAGTTTCTCCTTGTAGGATAATTCTTCCATTTCATGGACTTCATTTATGGGACATACTCTGGGTGGATCACCAGTATATTTGCGAAGCATCCATATCTGATAGAATGGGCGTATCATCACCTGCTTGTCCAATTTGGTGCATCACCTACTTGCTTCGAGTAGGCACGTCGTTTCCTTATTTCTCTTTTGTGAGCTTGTAATCTTATCTTATTTCAAGAGCCTATGCATTCCATGCTACTTAAGCTAGACATATACTCAATTAGATTTAGTGTGTAGGACTTCTAAGTTACTAGCTTACGTAAGCAAGTCGAGTTACACGATTTGTTAGATGGCCTCCAACTCCTTTCAAATACTTATAACTCTATTTCCAACCTTCACTATCACGGGGCATCACATCCTCCCTTCCTTAGAGTTATTTGGTAACGTGATAGATAATAGGGATCACATGGAATTTTTCAAGAAGCTTATGAATATGTCTCAAGGTATAGAAGTACGGGATATAACATCCTTCCCCCTTGAGAACATTCGTCCTCGAATGTTAACTTGTCTTATAGGGTTTTAGGGAGATTTTGGGCGTTCTCTATAATAGTCGCCATCCGCTCCATTTAGGAGTTCAAATTACCCTTGGATATAGGGAACAAATACGAGTATCTTTTCTCGATCTCTTTTTCGACTTCTCAGGTCATCCTCTCCCTTTGTTTTTGTTTTGCCATACTTTTTTGATGAAAGTCTCGTCCTCAGTTCGAACCTTCTAATTTTCCAATCCAAGATGGCGATAAGTTTCTCCTTGTAGGATAATTCTTCCATTTCATGGACTTCATTTATGGGACATACTCTGGGTGGATCACCAGTATATTTACGAAGCATCCATATCTGATAGACAGGGTGTATGGTTTCCAAATCAGGTGGTAAGTTAAATTTACAAGTAACTTTGTCTATGTTACGAGCAACTTGATAAGTTCTAATGTAGTTTGGGCTAAGTTTCCTTTTCTTGCCGAATCTTATTATTTCCTTTTCCTATTCTGGGAGAATTTCGGCAGAGTTCCCTCTATATTTCATAACTATCCCTAAAACTTGCACTTAGAAAATACCAACAATGCCTCATAGGGCCAACATATATATTCATCTCACATCATAGCCACATAGGGCTTTCAATATCACCTCATATCATAGCCACACAGGGCTTTCAATATAAACAGTAGTATAAAAATAATGGACTTACCTCATATGTCCAACTTCGAACTGCATCTGTTACACTTCCCTGTCTACTTTCCTTTTAGTTTTCAACTTTATATTTCAATCATACTTCAATACCTTACCTGGCACATATCTTTCATTCCTTATCTTACCTGCGTGCTTGGTAACTTCCAATATCATCAGTCACTTTCTTCTATCAATGTTGTCCTTCTACTGAAATCAAGGGTTAGTATAAGGAATTTCACTTCCTATGACTCGGCTCTATTGCATGATCTTTAGATATGAAAGAAGAGTAACATCCTAAATGTCCCGTAGCCTCCTATTTATAGATGTGGCGCATAACACGCCGATAAACAGACTTTACTAGACACGGTCTGTAGACAACCCAAGGACGAGCTGCTCTGATACCACTTCTGTCACGACCCAACCCCGTAGGCCGCGATTGGGGTCCGACCTGGACCCCCGTATACGTAACTTTCAAATATAACCAAATTGAACTATGGAGAATATGATACAACTCCCAAAAACCCCAATGGGTTAAAACTTTTTCATGTTCATGTAGCCTCCTTCATTCATATCATATCATGGAAGAGAATGCAAGCCGACAAGGCTTCCATAACGTAAAAACATTTACAACGTGCCATATAGGCACAGCAAAAATAAACTCCTGAACAACCCATATATATATGTCTACAGACCTCTAAGAATAGTATGGTAACATATGGAGGAACAGGTCCCCCGCCATACCCCTGAATAAATAAATACATATATACATCGGAGGACTAGTACAAAAAACTAGGCTCCAGAATAGTGGAGCACCTCCAATCATAGGTGAGCGGAAATTCTGAGCTAGTGGATCTTTGAAATGAACGTCTGTACCTGCGGGCATGAAACGCAGCCACCCAAGGAAAGGAGGGTCAGTACGATACATGTACTGAGTATATAATCATAACATAACTGAGATAACAACAGAAACAGGGATACAGGAAACCAAGTATAGCATTTAGTATGGTACTGTACCTGCACCTCACAAAATAAAGTCCTCTATATCATTTTCACGTACCGTATCCGGCCCACTCAGGGACTCGGTGTTACACACACATTATCTATCATGATAGGCATATATATGTTATTAGCGCTGTGGAACGTACAGTCCTATCCATGTATATACCAAGCACATGCCGAGGAACGATGGCCCAATCCACATATCGTGTAATAATGTCGAGGTACGATGGCCTAATCCATATATTATATGATAATGCCGAGGTACGATGGCCTGATCCATATATCGTATGATAATGCTGAGATACGATGGCCCGATCCATATATCGTATGATAATGCCGAGGTACGATGGCCCGATCCGTATCTCATATATTAGTGCCTAAGAACGATGGCCCAATACGTATACATGCATATCATATAATAATGCCGAGGAATGACGGCCCGATCCACATATCACCTAACAATGCATATACGTGCCTGTAAGACTTGGCAATATGTCAAAACTACCTCAGGTATCACCATAAAATATGTTCCAGAGCCCCTAGCTATAGGAGCTTACACATTCCATCACTATTCAGCCTATAGAAGGCTCGAGGGTCGGAGTTCAACTACTTTAAGACCCTGATTATTCCAGAGTAAGTACAAGTCATGAGTTACATCCAGAGCCTGTAAATGGAACTGTCTCTAACTCATGTCATACATCATTTCACTTACATTAAGCCATTTCAAGAAAAGGAAGGGATAGGCTTCACGAGTACTACTTTTTATCACGTAAAAGGCTTACAAGACCATAACTCAACCATCGCAGAAGTTCTAACATCAAGAAGTGAATAAGATTAATGAATAATGCTCGGGATTCTATAAATGGGACTATCTCCACATTACATATACGAACCACTTATGGCTAAGACATGCCAAAAGAGAATAAAGGATAGGCTTTACATACTTGTGCCAAAAACATGCCAAAAGAAAGCTTCACATACCTCGTATGGATTTTTCTCAATCACGTCCACGTCGTCTTCCTCCGAACCTATTTAACATGGGAGAAATGCGAGTATCAACAACCTTAACTTTTCATTGCCCTCAGTTTCACCTTAGTATTCATGGAACTTATTTCCTTATTCGTCTCCTCGACTAGTTCTTTAATTCGTTAAGGCATTAACAAAAATTGGGCAGCACCTCCCCTATAAAGTGCCCTATCCAAATTTTCAATTACATACCTAATCACTACAGCCAACCAAAAACAACACCCTTCAGCATATATACACATAAAACATGGTGACATCACACAACACAAGCTCCAAACAACATACTGAAAATTACAACACCAAAATAGGGTTTCTAGTCTTTATTTTGCAAAGCCTTTATTTATACAAAATGAGGGGTCATGTGTTTGCTAACAGCAATACCCACAACCCTTTTATAACACCTTTAGTCCCTGCAACAAACCCCCACACACCTGCAGCAGTACACCACAAGCACAACACTTTACTTCGACGACAATTCAACTATAGCAATTCCAATTTAGTTTATTTCAAACATCAAGCATCCCTATGAACTTTTCAAATTTCTAGCTACTTAAAAGACTTATAATACACTCCATAAAAACATAAAAATCTCCAAATTGAAGGGAAAGACCTTACCTTATTCAAAACTTGTCAACACTAGCCTCGGAAGTTCCTTAGCGCACTGAAAATTAGCGGACTGTTTGGGGATGTTTGTGTCACATTTTTGCTGCCCCAAATAGAAGTTTTTCGTTATTAAACACCTATATATCATCATACGATACCTTAACTAATTAATCTCCAAAACGAAATCGGGCCTTACCTTTTCTTGCACCCAAACCCGTAGCTCCCTCTAATGGTTGCCTAGTTTTTCTCTTCAACTTTCTCTTATCTTTTCCAAGTGTAGGGCCGAAAACATGATTCCGTAGGTATCATAAAACACATATATACATATCCACATGCTTGAGGAATACCGTAGATAATTAATTCACAGAGGAAAATGTTGGAAAACTTACCTTGAACTCTTTTAAGCCATGGCTGCCTCCTTCTCTTCTCTCACGTTTTCTCTCTATTTTTGGCTTATGTTTTGGATGAATAATGAACTTAGGGGTCACATAAAACATATATATATACCTCTTTAGAAGGTGCCATGTGGCAGCCTCCTAGGGTGACACGTGGCAGCCTCCTAGGGTGCCACCTCAACCTATGCGGCCAATCACATGCTGCCATATGGTAGTGGGGTCCACCCCAAGCTGCTGTGTCACCTACTTAACCCTAAGTAGGTGCATCACTTGCTTTTCCAAGTAGGTGCATCACCTACTTGCTTCGAGTAGGCGCGTTGTTTCTTTATTTCTCTTTCGTGAGCTTGTAATCTCATCTTATTTCAAGAGCCTATGCACTCCATGCTACTTAACCTAGACGTATACTCAAGTAGATTAAGTGTGTAGGACTTCTAAGTTAGTAGCTTACGCAAGCAAGTCGAGTTCCTTGATTTATTAGTTGGCCTCCAACTTCTTTCAAATACTTATAACTCTATTTCCAACCTTCACTATCACGGGGCATCACATCCTCCCTTTCGTAGAGTTATTTGGTAACGTGATAGATAATAGGGATCACATGGAGATTTTCAAGAAGCTTACAAACACGTCTCAAGGTACAGAAGTATGGGATATAACAAGTATACCCTGGCATGATAGCCTACCCCTTCTTGATAAGGGTTCCATCGAATTCCATATTATAGCTCGCAAAGTCTAAGATGTTAGTTAAAGGTCTTATCCCACATAAATTAAATGTCAATCTATGAGTTTATGATGATGTTTTATGATATGTATTAACCATGAGTTTCATATGTTTTCAAATGCTTTTAAGCTTTTCTCATGTTCATTATGATTGGTCATGCATCCTATGGCATATTGTTCGCGTTCCAATTACGTGTTCGTGCATATCTCACATACTTAGTATCTTTCATGTACTAATGTATATTTTACCTACATTGTCTCATAATGTAGGGATGGACGACAATCATGATCATCCTATTCATGGCTAGCATGCCCTAGGTATCAAAGAGTTGGTGAGTCCTCATTACATCGAGGGCATGACTTTTCCTTCGCATTGTTCACTTGACTTTCTATTGTTTCGGGTTATCTAGGAGCTTGTACTAATTCCCCATCAAAGACTAGAATAAAGGCATACTTAAATGGTATTATTACTTATCCTCTTTCAGACATTGGTTGATTGATTCTATCCCTTAGACCCATTTCCTTGAGTTTTTACTTCCGTTTTAACATTATATTACTTTACCTTATGTATGCTAAGCTGGATTGGTTGGGTTCCTTCACATTTCGATTATCGTGTCTTAGCTTGACCCTAGTTTGGGTCATGATAGACATACATCAATGTCTATTCGTTAATTCACCCACTCTATATAACCCTCTCAAGCAAATATGCAAATCAAAAGTAGAACTATGTTTGCAACCTTAATTCATAAGTTAAAACATGGTGAATTAATACAACGCATGTCAAATTAACAAAGTATTGAGCAAATACATAAAACCCAAGTCCAATACTAAGATTCAACTACATTATCACCCCCCCCCCCCCTTAGAAGGCAGAGGTTTTAGCTACACATTACAAAATCAAAGGGAATTATATCAAAATAGTTGTCTCCTATCAATTTCTCCTAAATTAACTCCAATTTCAAGTACCCAATGCAAAAATCCCAAAATCCACCAAAAACTAAGTTCTAAATGCCAATGACTTAGAAGGTTCTATTCTCAGAATTCAAAGCACTATAAAGATGACAGTTGCTCTTTCTTCAGAGCAATTTATACCTTCCCCAAAATATGGCAAAAAACTAACTTCTAAACAACTAGGCATCAGTGCCCAGTGTCTTTCTCAGAGGACTAGAAGCTGATGATTGGTCCGCACTTGAGCCAACAATAGATGGATCCTAAAGAGAGTGTGTTACGACCATCCATCTTAAGTTGAACATCCTCAAAATCAGTGAGGCCCTCGTATGAATTCTTGGTATGATGTTGAAATTCACCTAAATCCTTCTTACTATCTTGGGAGGCTCCGACTCATCAGCAGCAGCAGCAGGATCATCCTTCGGTCATAGTTGCCAGAGAAACCTCATAACTAGCCTCAACATCTGGCTCCACATGTTCAGTCACTAGAGGAAAATCTAAACTAGGGACCTCGGGGGCATCAACACCACCCCATATCATTGAAATGTTAGTGTACTTGAGCTAATCCACATCCCTTCTCAACTCAACAATATTATCTCGTAGGGCTGCCAAGTTTGTCGAACTGCCATCGGCTCACTCTCGCTCCTCAACTCGTGAGAGTATCCAAATGCAATCCATAGGCAGTCAATAAAGAATTTTGTCTAGCCATCTCTTCCCATATAGGGGTAAGGAAACCCTCAATAGCTACAGCAATCATGGATGGGACAACTGTCTTAAGTCTTGAGGCCCTCACATTTGCCAAATGGGAAAGGTTTCCCATCTAATAAAGCCTGGTCTATGTAAGTGGAGGCTGGTATATAGAAGGAGGTGGAAGGACAGTATAAGTAAAGGCGGTAGTGTATATACTTGTAGATGCAGTAGGAATGGGAGGTGTAGTGCCTACCTCTAGAGATTCTGTATCCACTACCAGCATTGTATCAATAGATGTTGGTCTCCTCCGAGCCTCAACATCTCTGAAGTAATCCACCTTAATCTGATGGATATCACTAGAGGTGAATAGGGGCACTCTCACATCAGTAGCCTTAATAAATAGGACCCTTGATCGCTCACAAAGATTAGTAATCAAAATAGGGAAAGGAAATGAAGTCTGTTACTGCCTATCCCATAAAAGAATCTCCAGGACAATGGTTGAACATATGTTCAACCACTCTCGATCAATAATACTCCCCAATAGTGCCTCCTTGGAGTGGCGAAGAACCAACTCATTTTGAGATGGCATTAATGTTCTACTAAAAAGACTGAACCAGTAGTGAGCGGTGATGTTGATATCTTTTTTCTCAATCACAACTCCCTCCTCATGCTACAGATGGGAAATATCATAAATGAATGGATTAATTACCCCTTTAAACAATCTAATAATTATAGTAATTTGTCCGAGAACGAGTCCCGATGATTCATATCATAACCCAAAGATTCATTGATCTTTGAAGTACCATATTGGATAATCTTACTGCGAACTTTAACTGATTTGAAAGGCTCCGGAGATATCCCCTTCTTCTTTTTGGGAAGTTGTCGATCATATGATTCATAAAATTCTCGTACCTAAATTGGTACATAAGGAATTCGACCTCGAGTTAACCTCTCAAACTTGTGAATTTGATTTTTTTCTGTATCTCTGGATATCATTCAACAACCCCATCGATGGATTGTCTCCTCTTCTCAATTATAGTATGAATACCAGTCAACTTTAATTTGTTCATTGATCAGGGTGCAATGAAGGGGACTAACTGAGGCACCCTAGTAACTAAGGGGTCATAGATTTATTTATAATGAATTTCAATACTCATTCTTTCCAGAGCTTGTGCTTCAGCCAAGGGAAGAGGTTGTGTCTTAACAATTGGTGCATGGCCGGAGTGGATGAACCTTCCTCTTGGTTTGGAGAATCATCATCCGACCAAGAAATACTCCCTAAATAAGAGTTATCACTGGCAAGATGCTCAACCACCTTTTGCTTACCCTTTCCTTTAACTTTCTCTTTGTCACACGCATGTTTAGCTTGGCTTTAAGTGGTGGGACATTCCTTAGTGCATTCCTAAATAGTAATCCCCTTAGCTAGCTTAAGAGGGGTATGATCAATCTCATCAATGAGTCTATGCACAAGGACCTTTGGATGGCCATTCCTATAAATTTAGCATACAAGAACATAGGATTGGGGTGAAAGGTTACTCACAGAAAAAGTTAATAATGTAGAACAATTTCAATAGGAAAACTGAAGTTGAATCTCGCCAAAGAGTAAATGTGAGTCACTGAACAGGTTCAGAGAGCTTAGTCGAGCTTGCCAAATGTATAAAACAAAATTCCAAGATTAAGTGAAGCAATTAGTAGAGCTAAATAATGTGCAAGAGAGTTGCCAACACCATCGGCGAGATACTGGAAGCTTACCAAAATCATCATAGAAAAATGCATGTAGACATGGGAAACAAAGCAAGAAAAGTGACTAGTAGGTGAGTCACCAAAGACTACCAGAGAGCTACAGGAATATTGCCAAAAGTAACTGAAGTTACTAGCAATAGTTAAACATAAAGGGAGGGATAAAACACCTTTATGTGACTCACAAACCACTAGGCGAGCACGAATTAATTCGCTAACACAAAATTGAATCCCACCTCAGAGTTTTAGCAATTTTAGCCAAAAATGCAATAAACCATTTGAAACAAATCAAGCAGTAATTCATTCTACCCATATCACAAATAATCACTTAGGTACTCAGACTTCCCTTCAATTTGAACCAAACACCACAAAATGATAATTTCGCCTTTAAGAATGATGTCACCCATTTTTCATAGGGAATATTCATCCATTTCCAAGGTATAAGATTACTCAAACTTCACCCATACATCAAATTAGCAAGACCCAACTACTCCTATTTAAAATGGAAATATTTAGCATCCAATATGCCTCATATGAAGAACCCAGTCAATTTCAGACGCATCAAAAGATAATATTTAGAAATTTAGCAAAAAATTACATCAATTTATCATTCAATTACAAAAAACTATAATAAGGACTACATAGGCATAAATAATTGATTAAAATATTCAAAAGGGGCACTGTATTTTAAACATGAGAACCAACCTGTAGACGAGATGAAAAATATGAAAGCAGGCAATGAAATTCAGAGATGATGAAATGTAACTCCACAAGAATGCACAATACAGTGATGAAGAAGAGAAAAAGGTTTAATGAAAATAAAATAAGTGTAAAAATGGTGAGGAAGAAGAAAAGAGGGGAATTTCAAAAGTTAAGAATTTAAATGGAAAAAATGCCCTTTCACTATTTAATGGCTGCCTTTTGTACGATGAGGAACTAAAATCACTGATCAGTTGGAGCGTCGCCTTTTGGAAAGCTTTCTCGCAAAGTGTGATAGCCTAACTTGATAGGGTATAAACTTAGTCGACGAGTCTGTTAGAGCTCGCCAAGACATGCACCCGAGTCTCCAATGGGATAAAATCTCACCAAAAAAATTTAAGGGATTCTAAGAAAATTGAGCACTTAAAATGATAGTTGAGGCAAGCTCGCTTAACAGTGTTAGAGACTCGCCAATATGAATTCAACTCGCCAAATATATCTGCAATTTTTGAGCACTTTAAGCGCCTATACTATGAGATGAGATGAGCTTGCTGAGGGGGGTGAGCGACTCGCCAAGTATGATGCAGCTCACCCAAACAATTTGTGGCTTCTGAGTGTTCTAAATTCTAAAATAAGTGGGCCAAGATCGGTTTGTCGAGCCTATTAGACGTATCACCATTTGGGCCACCTCCTCTCCAATCATGCCTTTTCGGGGAAACTCAAATTCGACCTACACATTCAATATATTATTGAAAAATAACTAAAAATGTTATACCCCATACCTTTGTACATTGGAGCATATTTTTTTTAAACGATTTCCATGTGATGCAGGTTATTTATGAGTTCTACATGAGTAGTGACAATTGGAAATAGGTCTAGAAGGCTGGGGAAGGAGTTGGAGGCCAAATAAGGAGTCATGGTACTCAACCTACTCGCGTAAGCTACCAACTTGGATGTCTTACATACCTAAGCTACTTGAGTACACGTCGAGCTTACATAGCAAGGATTACATAGGTTCTTAAAGTAAGACGAGATTACGAACCTACGGAAAAGAGGATGACACGTGGCGGCCTAAGGAAATAACACATAGAAGAATGAGGGAGTAACATGTAGCAGCAGGTAATGCACCTACTTAGGGTCAAGTAGGTGACCCACCTGCTTTGGGGTGGGCCCCACTCTGCCATGTGGCAGCCTAGAAGGCATTGCAAAGATGCGGTGGCCCAATAAGGGCTAGTAACGTATCACCCTTAGGGGATGACATGTGTCACCTCCTAAGGAGGTGTATATATGTGTTATATGCTGGAGTATATATCATTTTCACCATCTTAGCCTTAAGCAATTCAGAGAAAACATGAGAGAAAAAGAAAGGCAGCCATGGCTTGGCCTAATTTAAGGTAAGTCCTCGACTTTTGTTCTTTGAATTAATTATCTAATCTATTCCTCAATTAAATAATGGTGTTTAACAACGTAGATGAATAGTTGGGGTAGCGAAGAGGTTCGACGTAAACCTACACCTTTCGGCAAGTTTTGGAAGCTAGTTTGTTAAGATATGACTTGATTCTCTTCTCCCATATTTTGTTAAGGGTTTAAGAATGTTATGGCTGTATAAATATGGATTGGAAATGTGAAAATATGCAGATTACGGCTGAAGGATGTTGCAGGCCATGTAGGGGTTGTTTCGAAGCTTTTCTAGCAGGTTAAAGTTTGACTAGTGTTGTCGTTAGTGTGGTGTCATGTTTGGAGGTGATTTATCTATGTTGCAGGGATGGAACGTGGGTAAAAATGCCTATATATGCTGCTGTTTGCATCCATATAATACTCTGTTTTGGTGTGGTTAAGATTTTGTGAAATAAAGATTTAAAACCGTATTTTGGAGTCGTAGTTTTGAGCGGGCTGTTTGGGACTTGTTTTGTGTAATGTTGAAGGGGTATAATTATGTATTGACTGCTTATTGTTGTGGTTGGTTGTCTTTACTAATTGAATATGTAATTGAAAGTTCAGATCAGACGAGTAATAGAGGAGATGTTGTCCAAATTTCGTTAACTTCTTAACTAACTAATAGACTAGTCAAGACTAGTCGAGAAAGATGAATAAGGAATTGATACCTATGGGTGCTTGGTTGTGGATTTAGAAGCTTCAAAGTTAAAGGTTATTAATATTAGTATTACCTTCATTCTAAATAGGTTCGAAGGACGATGAGACAAACCGGGTTAAAAGCAATCTATAAGAGGTATGTAAAGCCTATCCTTTCTTCTCTTTCGGCATGTGTTAGATGTAAGTGTTATGTATGTGAAGCTACTCTTCCTTTCTTTTGGCATGTCTTCAAGTTAAGTAATGAATGATATGAGCTTGAGGGTAAATCTACTCATAAATGCCAAGCATAATTCACGGTCTTTATTTACTTCTTGATGAAAGCACTCTTACAGTAATTGAACTAGGGCTTCTCAAGCCTTCCATACGTTAGGAAATGATGAGTATGTAAAGTTTATCTCTTCTCTTCTCTTGGCATGTCTTAGACATAAGTGGTTGGTATATGTACTGTGGGGATAATTTCATTCATATAACCCTAAGTATGGTTCGTAAATCTTATTATGTCAGAACTCATACGATAGTTGAGTTATTATCTTGTAAGCCTTTTACGTGATAAAAAGTAGTTTACATGAAGCCTATCCCTTCCTTCTATTGAAATGGCTTAATGTAAGTGGAATGATGTATGATATGAGTTAGAGGTAATTCTATTTATATGTTCCGAGTATAACTAATGACTTGTACTTACTTTTGAATAGTAAGGGTCTTAAAGTAGTTGGACTACGACCCTCGAGCCTTCTATATGTTGAATAGTGATTGAATGCCTAAGCTCCTATACCTAGAGGCTCTTGGACATACTTTATGATGATATTTGAGGGATGTTTGACATGTTACCAAGTTTTACATGCACGTATATTTATTATTATACGATATACAGATCGAGCCATCGTACCTCGGCATTGTTATATGAGATACAAATTGGGTTGTCGTACCTCGGCATTATTATATAAGATACAGATTGGGATGTCTTTCCTCGACATTATTATGTGATATATAGATCGGGCCATCGTTCCTCGGTATTAATATATAATATGTATGTATATGGATTAGGCCATCGTACCTCGGCATTATTATACAATATATGGATCGAGCCATCGTACCTTGGCAATATTATATGATCTACGGATCGAGCCATCGTTCCTCGGCATTATTAAACGATATATGGATCAGGCCGTCGTTCCTATAGCTATTGTTTCAGATAAAGTAGCCCAAGTTATAGCTAACTACTGAATATCAATCTATGAGGAGATTAGGAAGACAAATACATCTTCATACCCCATGTTACCCTCAGGCTGATGGACAAACTAAGCTTGCTATCTAAATGCTAGATAATATGTTGCGGGCCTATATAGTTGACTTCAAAGGTAGCTAGGACAATTGCCTACTACCTTTCAAGATTACCTATGATAATAACTATCATTCTAGTATCTAGATGGCCCTATACGAGGCTTTGAATGATAGAAAATGCAGGTCGCCCATTGGTTGGTTGGATATTGGTAAAACACAACTAATAGGCCCAGACATGGTTTAACAAGCTGTGGAGAAAGGATTGTACATGGATCTTAGGAGAATTAACATTCGAGGACGAATGTTCTAAAGGGGGGAAGGATGTTATACCCCGCACCTGTGTACATTATAGCATATTTTTTTTAAATGATTGCCATGTGATGCAGGTTATCTATGAAGTTCTGCATGAGTAGTGATGGCTGGAAATAGGTCTAGAAGGCTTTGGAAGGAGTTAGAGGCCAAATAAGGAGTTGTGGTACTCAACCTACTCGCGTAAGCTACCAACTTGGATGTCTTACATACCTAAACTACTTGAGTGCACGTTGAGCTTACATAGAAAGGATTACATAGGTTCTTAAAGTAAGATAAGATTATGAACCTACAGAAAAGAGGACAACACATGGCGGCCTAAGGAGATGACACATGGCAGCGTGAGGGAGTGACATATGGAAGTAGGTGATGCACCTACTTAGGGTCAAGTAGGTGACCCACCTACTTGGGGGTGGGCCCCACCCTACCACGTGGCAGCCTAGGAGGCATTGCATGGATGTGGTACCCCAATAAGGGATGGAAACACGTGTCACCCTTAGGGGATGACATGTGTCACATCCTAAGGAGGTGTATATATGTGTTATATTCTGGAGTATATCTCATTTTCACCTTCTTAGCCTTAAGCAATTGAGAGAAAACATGAGAGAAAAAGAAAGGCAGCCACAGCTTAGCCAAATTTAAGGTAATCCCTCGACTTTTGCTCCATGAATTAATTATCTAAGGTATTCCTTGATTAAATAATGGTGTTTAACAACATAGATGAATAGTTGGGGGAGCGAGGAGGTTCGACGTAAACCTACACCATTCGGCAAGTTTCGCAAGCTAGTTTGTTAAGGTATGGCTTCATTCTCTTCTACCATGTTTTGTTAAGGGTTTAATCATGTCATGTATGTATAAATATAGATTGGAAACGTTAAAATATGCACATTATGGCTGAAGGATGTTTCAGGCCGTGTAGGGGTTGTTTCGAAGCTATTCTAGCAGGTTAAAGTTTGGCTAGTGTTGTCGTTAGTGTGGTGTCATGTTTAGAGGTGATTTATCTATGTTGCAGGGATGGAACGTGGCTAAAAATGTCTACATATTCTTCTGGTTGCATCCATATAATACTCTATTTTGGTGTGGTTATGATTTTGTGAAATAAAGATTGAAACCGTATTTTGGAGTCGTAGTTTTGAGCGGGCTGTTTGGGACTTGTTTTGTGTAATGTTGAAGGGGTATAATTTTGTATTCGCTGATTATTGTTTTGGTTGGTTGGATTTACTAATTGAAGATTTAATTGGAAGTTTGAATAGGGCGATTTATAGAGGAGGTGCTTCCTGAATTTCGTTAACTTCTTAACTAACTAATAGACTAGTCAAGACTAGTCGAAAAAGGTGAATAAGGAATTGATTCCTATGGGTGCTTGGTTGTGTATTTAGAAGCTGAAAAGTTAAAGGTTATTAATATTAGTATTACCTTCGTGTTAAATAGGTTCGTAGGACGACGAGACAAGATGGGTTAAAAGTAATTGATAAGAGGTATGTAAAGCCTATCCTTTCTTCTCTTTTGGCATGTCTTAGATGTAAGTGTTATGTATGTGAAGCTACTCTTCCTTTCTTTTGGAATGTCTTCAAGTTAAGTAATGAATGATATGAGCTTGAGGGTAAATCTACTCATAAATGCCAAGCGTAATTCACGATCCTTATTTACTTCTTGATGAAAGCACTCTTACAGTAATTGAACTAGGGCTTCTCAAGCCTTCCATACGTTAGGAAGTGATGAGTATGTAAAGCTTATCTCTTCTCTTCTCTTGGCATGTCTTAGACATAAGTGGTTGGTATATGTACTGTGGGGATAATTCCATTCATAGAACCCCGAGTATGGTTCATAAATCTTATTCACTTCTTTATGTTAGAACTCCTGCAATAGTTGAGTTATTGTCTTATAAGCCTTTTATGTGATGAAAATTAATTTACGTGAAACCTTTCCCTACCTTCTCTTTAAATGGCTTAATGTAAGTGGAATGATGTATGATATGAGTTAGAGGTAATTCCATTTATAGGTTCCGAGTATAACTCATGACTTGTACTCACTTTTGAGTGGTAAGGGTCTTAAAGTAGTTGGACTATGACCCTCGAGCCTTATATATGCAGAATAGTTATTGAATGCGTAAGCTCCTATTCCTAGAGGCTCTTGGACATACTTTATGATGATAATTGAGGGATATTTGATATGTTACTGAGTTTTACATGCACGTATATGCATTATTATATAATATACGGATTGGGCCGCCATACCTCGGTATTATTCTACGATATACAGATCGGGCCATCGTACCTCGGCATTGTTATATGAGATATGGATTGGGCTGTCGTACCTTGGCATTATTATATGGGATGTGGATCGGGCCATTATTCCTCGGCATTGTTATATGAGATACGGATTGGGCTGTCGTACCTTGGCATTATTATATGGGATGTGGATCGGGCCATCGTTCCTCGACATTATTATATGATTTATGGATCGGGATGACGTACCTCATCATTATTATATGAGCTACTGATTAGGTCGTCGTTCCTCGTCATTGTTATACGATATATGGATCGGGCCATCGCTCCTCAGCGTGTACTTGCTATATACATGAATTGGAACATATATTTCACAGCATTAATAGTACATATATTCCTATGGTGATAGAATGATGTGTTTGTAACACCGAGTCCCTTAGCGGGCCAAGTACGGTGTGTGATGAGGGTATACATGACTTTATTTTTTCAGATGCAGGTATAGTGATTGTCTAACTGTTATACTTGTTTCCTGCATCCCTATTTCAGCTGTTGTCATAGTTATGATGTGTTATGCTATATATACTCAGTACATATATCCTACTGACCCTCTTTTCCTTGGGGGCTGCATTTCATGCCCGCAGGTACAGATGTTCATTTCGGAGGTTTGCCAGCCTAGGATTTCTGCTCATCTACGTTGGAAATACTTCGTTGTGTTGGAACCTAACTTTTGGGTACTATTCTTCCTACGTATACATTTGTTTGTTCAGGGGTACGGCGAGGGCCTTTTCCCGCCATATGTTAATTTTATTATTCCTAGAGGTCTGTAGACATATGTTTGTAGGTTATTTATAAGTTGTTTCAGTATGCCCATGCAATATGATATAAATGTTATTATGTCATGGCAGCCTTTTCGGTTTGTGTTCCCTTTCATAATATGATGTAAATGAAAGAGGCTACATGTATATGAAAATGTTATCACCCACTAGGGGTTCTTATGTATAGTTCTTATATCGGATAGTTATGTATACGGGGGTCTAGGTCGGACCCAAGTCATGGCCTATGGGTTTGAGTCGTGAAAGAAGTGGTATCAAAGCAGTTCGTCCTAGGAGTGTCTACAGATCGTGTCTAGTAGAGTCTTGTTTATCGGTGTGTTGTATACCACATCTATAAACAGGAGGCTACAAGACATTTAAGATGTTACTTTCCTTCAAATCTAAGATCGTGCGATAGAGCTGAGTCATAAGGAATGAAATTCCTTATCCTAACCTTTGACTAAAGCAAGTGACTGACGATATTTGAAGTTACCAAGCATGCAGGTAAGCAAAGGCACGAAAGATATATGTCAGATAAAGTATTGAAGTACTCTTGAAATGTAAAGTTGAAATTGAAAGGAAACTCTGCCCAAATTTTTCTAGAAATAACAGGAGAGTTAGATACAGGGTTGCAGTATGTCTTCCCCATCATAAGAAGGGGATTTGACTAGACTACGAGTATGGCTGACCTTGAGGAATAAGTTAATTACTAAAGTGATAGTAATGGTAACGAGGAGTTCAATATTGGTATGGAAAAAAAATATGAAAATGAATGGTGAGACTAAGAGATGATATAGAGAATGAATAAGAAAGACTTACACAGATTTATAGGGAAGGTTCAGAATAAATGGTCAAGTGGTATCCACTGGAATAAGGCTAGTATTATGACAAAGCTTGAGACATGGATCATCAAAGTATAAGCGCTTCCGAGTAGATAATTTGAAATGGTTTTGAGCACGAGCTAATCATTGATTGGGATGAATGGAATATGGCTTTGAATGCAACTGTTGCATCAGTGTTCAGACTGGATTTGGTAATGTATATCAAGGATTCTAAGCACCTCATGATTGTATTAAGGTTTCGTACATGAGTACACCCTAAAGGGGGGAAATGGATAAGATAAATACAAGCGTGAGATGAAACCAGCTGACAATACAATGTGTTAATGCAAACACTCAAACTTAAAGTGAGATCCCATGCTAGAATGAGCTAGCAAGATCTAAAATCCGGCAATAGACGGATAAAAGCCAATATGATATTTGAGGTAGTGCAGGATTATTGGGAAGGACCTTGAATAGTATGACATCAAAGGATGGGCACATACAAAAAGGGATGGATACGACAAAGGAATGATAATGAGTAACTTAAAGATATTATAAAGGATAACAAGTCTATACTTGACTAAAGGTCAATATGTTGGCAATTGAGTTAGTGGCTACTAATATTGTGATGTACAAGTAGAAAAAAGAGGAAGGATAAGAAATATCTCCTATGATAGAATAAGAGAGAACTTTAGGGGTACGCAAAGGCAACAAAACAAATGTGACCCAAAAGAGACTGCAAGTATGTGTTAGTACAATAACACATGTAGAGCAGAGTAAGCCAAGAGCAGGAAAGACTATGACTAGAATTGCACGCACTTTCTACAAATAGTACAAGAACAGTATGCAACCTACGAATATTGGTATGCTAAGAATGAGACCAAATGGTTACTCAATAAAAAGAAGTCTGTAATAGCAATATGATTGCAATGTGTTGGGTGGTAAAAGAACCAGAAGGAAGATCTAAGTAAGAGCGTAGTAGGGCACGCCTAGAGTGTTACAAGTTTAATTAAGAGAATTATGCGATAGCTTAAAGAAAATGGCTCATCAGAAGCTTGATAGCCTATTATAGGGGATGGAAATCCTGACTCAGAAATGAAATGCAGTTAATATGGATTATAGTACAGGCTGACCTCGCATTCTGTGGAAGTATAAGTTCATAGGGGTTATGGTAGATAGGCTGACAGAATCAAACCATTTTCTTCTAGTTAGGAAGACACATTTAGCTAAAGATTAAGAAAGGTTATATAACAAGGAAATAGTAAGCCTTCATGGAGTTTCCACATCTGTTATCTTAGACAAGGGAGTTTAATGTACGGCTAACTTCTAGAGATAATTCCAAGAGGATAGTGAGGCTGTGTGGAGTTCCCATAGCTATTGTCTTAGATGAAGTAGCCCAAGTTACAGCTAACTATTGAAGATCTGTCCACAAGGAGATTAGGAAGACAAATAGGTCTTTGTACCCCAAGTTACCCTTAGGCCGATGGACAGACTAAGGTTGCTAGCTAAATGCTAGATGATATGTTGCGGGCCTATATGGTTGACTTCAAAGGTAGCTAGGACAATTGCCTACTACCTGTCGAGATTACCTATAATAATAACTATCATTCTAGTATCTAGATGGCCCTGTACGAGGCTTTGAATGACAGAAAATATTGGTCGCCTATTAGTTGGTTGGATATTGGTAAAACACAACTAATAGGCCTAGACATGGTTTAACAAGCTGTGGAGAAAGGCTTGTACATGGACCTTATGATAATTAACATTCAAGGATGAATGATCTAAAGAGGGGAAGGATATTATACCCTGGGGTCGGACCTCAGTCACGGCCTACGGGGTTGGGCCATGACAAAAAACATGGGTTGTCTCCAAAGAAGAACCTTAGTTTACATCATGTGATAATGTGGATATGTGCTCAAGCATCATTCAAATACACCACATTGATCATTCCAACACACGGGCCATCTTTAAAATACAACTTTAACCTTTGCTCGTTGATTTTAAACCGTGAGCCATCATCTTTCTCAACCTCAATAGCCCCATTTTCATAAAATAAATCACCCTGAAAAGGCCCGACCATTTTGATTTTAGCTTCTTGAAAAAGAGTCTCAAACGAGAATTATAGAGCAATATTAGATCACCAACTGTAGATTCTCATTGTAAGATTTTGGCGTCATTCCACTTCTTCATTCGCTCTTTATAAAGAGTTGAGCTCTCATAATCTCAAAGCCAAAACTCTTCCATAGCATGAAGTTGGTAAACTCAATCCTTCAATGAATCTCCCCATTCATGTTCATAGTCTTCAAGGCTCACAATGCCTTATTCCCAAGTTCAACCAGTAGATGACAAGATTTACCAAATATGAATTGATACGTGGACATACAGATTGGTGTCTTGAATGTAGTTTTACACGCCCAAAGACCATCATCTAACTTTAGAACAAATTAATTATATTTGCATTAATGCTCTTGGCCAAGATTCCTTTGATTTCCTAGCTGGACACCTCAACTTGCCCACTTATTTGCAGATAATAGTGTATGAAACTTTGTTCTTTACTCCATATTTACTCAACATCAATGCAATCATGTGGTTGCAAAAGTGTGAACCACCATCACTAATAATCGCACGTGAAGTGCCAAACCTTGTGAAGATGAATTGTTTTAGAATTGGACTATACTTCTCCCTTCATTATTAGGTAATGTCACTGCCTCTACCCATTTTGAAATGTAATCCACCACAACCAATATATATTTGTTCCCATAAGAACTCACAAAAGAACCCATAAAATTAATTTCGCAAACAGCAAATAACTCTACCTCTCAAATAGGTGTGAGAGGTAATTCATGTCGCCTTAACATACCTCATTGCTTTGGCATTGCTCATTCTTCTTAATAGAGAATTGGTGTCTTGGCCAATAATAGCCACTTTAGAGTACCTTAGTAGCTGTTACGCTGTCATGATCCAAACTGGGGCTAAGCCGCAGTACGATGATCGGGATGTGAGGGACCCCAACCATAAGCCATCTTAGCATACAACATACACAAGGTAAAGAATACGATAAAGACAAATGGAAGTAATAATCTCAAAGGGTATGGGACTAAGGGATAAAATCAGCCAATCAACATCCCATGGACTACATCACATTATCGCCTAAACATGCCTCTAGTTTAACCCTTGATGGGGGCTTAGGACAAGCTCATTGCTCACTCTAACAATAGAAAAAAGTGAAAATAATAGTAATCATGAATAAAAGTCTTGTCCTCAATATAGGACTCACCAACTTATTTGAAATCTAATGAAATCTCTAGCCAAGAGTGGGATGATCGCGAGCGTCATCCAGCTCTACATTATGAGATAATATAGGCAAAATAAGTATTAGTACGTTAAAATATATTAAGTATGTGAGGTATGCATGAACAAGTAAAAGAACGTAGCCAATATGCCATAAGATGCACGACCAATAATAATGAACATGAGTAAAGCTTAAAAGTAATTTATATTATAAGAAACTCTTGGTCAATGCATATCATAAAACTTTATCAAAAACTCATAACTTGACAACTCATAACTTTAACTCCAACTTGTGAGGGATAGGACCATTAACCGATAACTAAGACATGTGAGCTATTACATGGAATTCGATGACTCTTGAATCGAGATAGGCCGATGACTTCTACATCAAAACAGAGGAGGCTACCTTGCCAGGTCATACTCCAAAAGTAACTCAACTCAACTCAACTATGCTATATGTAGATCTACTAGCTAGGCCATAAGGGCAACCTACGTAGGCAATATAGTTTAGGACTTTAGGTTTCTACTAGAATTTTATTAGGTAACTAACTGCATTACCGGACCATACCCCACCTAGAAACCCTCTCGGTGCTTAGTCAATATCCTAATGGAAACTCATAACATGATCATAACATAGTAGGGAAAGATAGTAACTGCCTATCAATACATCTTTAAAACATATTAGGAATAGCTCATCTACTTGGTGATTCATAAGAATCCATAACTTCGGTGAGAATTGTCCTTATCACCATCTTTAAACATCTTTTGATCTTAACTTTGATCATCAGCATAACTTTAACTATAGAATCATAAATCTCAACTTTAACTTATTTAAAATTTTCATTGAAAATCATTTAACTCATGATCAACTCATAAACTTTTCTTAACTTCATAATCATAGCTTGAAAATATATATTTATGCATGAGCATCTATAATTCAACTTGAAATCATACAATTCATATGATAACATGCATATAAAGATCATTGATAACATTAAAAAACAAAATCAGACCAGCCCAATGCATTTCATCAAAACTAGGGTTCATAATTAATTGAAAATTAAATGAAAACTTGAGGAATCTTTGGGACTACATGGGTGAAAATAGACCATGAATCAATACCCACATACATTGCTTGAATTTACTAAGAATTAAAAAACAAACCTTGTAGAAATCTGAAACCCTAGCTTTAGCTTGAATAGGAAACCTTGAGAGACTTTGCTCTTGCCTTAGAAAATTTTAAGAGAATGAATTGAATAGGAGGGGAATTTGAAGGATTAAATATTTATAGACTTTGAACTTGTCCATTAAAGTGTCTAGGTTCATTAAACTAAACTTGGGAAAAGACATAATTGCCCTTCAATAATATCTGGAAATTTGGCCCGACGGATCCATTTCTACTGGTCGTCGAAGTGTTGACGAGTCATCTAAATTACTTTTCCTGCAGGTCTGAGAAAAGTATAAAAAATCAAGTCTCTAAAGTTTGGGAATAGGCAAGGTTTACAGCCCGTCATCTTGTCTAAGTTCATCATGTTGGCTTGTCCCAAAAACCTGCAAATTACAAGTCTCTGAAGTTTTGTGATGGGTGGTTCTTACAACCCGTCATAGCTTCTACGAGTTATACTATCAAGTAGTAGACTTGATCTTGAGGGACTTATGAAATTTAGCCTCAGAGCTCTTTCTACGAGTTGTGTCTATGGATCGTCTAAGTGAGAAAGGGTCGTTAACATGAGTCTCAAGACCTACCTTTTCGGTTGGTCATAACCACCAATAATGACTCCCTTCATGACTCATTTCTACAGGTCGTGTAAACTCCTACGGCTCATAGAGACAGTCGTAAACTTGGTTTCAGTTCAAGAATTAAGAATTTTCTCCTTGGTTTCGACTTTCCGACTTACAGAGTCTTACAATATCTCCCTCTTGGAAACATTCATCCTCGAATGAGATTAACTTATCATAGGAAGGACACAGAAAAGGGACTAGCAACCCAATATGAATATGATGACATCTTATAATGCATGTAACATGAAACTTCAACTTAACACAAAATCATAACTTTTAAAATCAACTTTTTCATAAACATACATGCATATCAATGACATAGGAGGAACTGAATATGTAAGATTTCAATTAGCTTAAATAGGAACAACTTACTACTTTGGGCTTGAGTAGAGGGAAAAAGGTACGGGTATCATTTAATCATATCTGCTTCCGCCTCCTAAGTAGCACTTTCTACTTGTTGATTCCTCCATAACACTTTGATGGATACAACTTTATTTCTTAACATCTTAACTTGCCGGTCTAAGATTTCCCCCGGAAATTCTTCATAAGTCAAATTTTCCTCAATACTTACATCTTTCAAGGGCACAATGGAGTTTGAATCACCCATGAACTTCCTCAACATAGACACATAAAACACCGGGTGAATCATAGCTAACTCGAATGGCAAATCTAACTCATAAGCCACTTTGCCAACATGTCCCAATACCTTGTACGGTCCAATGTATCTAAGACTAAATTTTCCTTTCTTGCCAAAATACATTACACCCTTCAAATAGACCCAATCATCAACTTTAAATTCAAGCTCTCTTTTCCTAACATCGGAATAGGATTTTTGACGACTTTGAACCATCTTCAACCTCTCCCTTATGAGTCTTACCTTTTCTATAGCATCGATAACCAAATCTGGACCAATCAAGGTCATCTCACCTACTTTAAATCATCCCACCGGGGATCTACATCTCCTCCTATATAATTCTTCAGAATGAACCATTTGGATGCTAGAGTGATAACTATTATTATAAAAAAATTCAATCAATGGAAAATGTTCATCCAAACCTCCTTTAAAATCAATAACACACACCCTTATCATATCCTCTAAAGTTTGGATCGTTCTTTCGGCTTGACTGTCAATTTGAGGATGAAAAGCGGTACTTAACTTAACCCTTTACCGAGACCCTTTTAAAACAACTTCCAAAAATATGAAGTGAATTATGTACCTCGATCCGTTATGATGGACAAGGACACACCATAAAGTCTCACCAAATCACGTACATACAACTTAGCATAATCTTCGGCGCTATAGGAAGTCTTAACCAGTAGAAAATAAGCCGACTTAGTCGTCTGATCTACAACAACCCAAATAGAATCATGTTTCTTCTTAGTATGAGGCAAACCCGTTATGAAATCCATATTCACATCTTTCTACTTCCAATTAGGAATCTCAATATCTTGGGATAGACCTCCCGATCTTTGATGCTTGACTTTGACTTGTTGGCAATTTGGACATGTAGCTACAAACTTTGTTATGTCCTTCTTCATACCATTCCACCAATACACTTCTCTCAAGTCATGATACATCTTGGTGGAACCCAGATGAATCGAATATTGGGAACTATGGGTTTTATTTAATATCAACTCTCTCAACCCATCAACATTGGGTACACACAATTGACCTTGGTAATGTAGCACACCATCTCCCCCTTGGGAGAAAGCCTCAATAGCTTTTTTAGCCACCGACTTCTTTAACTCGACCAATATTGGATCTTGGTCTTGCTTGGTCTTGACATCCGCTATAAAAGACTATTTTGAACCATTACAAACAAGAACACCTCCATTATTAGAATCAACCAAACATGTCAACCTATGAACATATTTAATCAATTCTTTCTTATCTTCTTCAATATGTGCTACACTACTCATGAACAACCTACTTAGTACATTGGCAACCACATTTGCCTACCCGGATGATATAACATACTCATACTATAATCTTTTAATAACTCAACCCATTTTCTTTGCCAAAGGTTCAATTCTTTTTGCTTAAACACGTATTGTAAACTCTTGTGGTCGATGAACACATCCACATGGACACCATAAAGATAGTGCCTCCAAATTTTCAAACCAAATGCAACTGCTGCTAGTTCAAGATCATGGGTTGGATAGTTTGATTCATTCACCTTAAGTTGCATAGAAGCATAGGCTATTACATTACCATGTTGCATCAATACACAACCAAGACCAACCCTTGAAGCATCATAATATACCATGAAGCCATCGGACCCTTCCAACAATGTCGTGACCCAAACTAGGGCCTAGATGTGACACGATGATTAGGATTCCCGAAGAAACCCCAACCAAGCCTCTTATTATATCATAAGCATACATAAGGTAAACAATAGGCAAAAAGTCATAAAATTCCAAGGATACAAAGCATAGAAGGAGATAATCAAGATAACATACACTCCTTACACAATATGCCCACATGCCTCTACATGAAAACCTAGGCGGGGACTAGGACATGTTCCTAGCTCACCCTCAAAGAAAGTAATGATACCATATATAAAAGTCTTTAAATATCACCGTAGTATAAAACAACAATAAAGAAAAGAATGACTCGGATGCCCTAGAAGCATGAGGATTCACCACACTAATCTTCAATGGAACATCAACTAGCCATGGGAAGAGGATGGAGCTTCCGACTCTACATTATGATATAATATAGGCAAAATGTATGTGTTAGTATATTTGAGTGTACTAAGTATGTAGGAAATGAAATGCATAGAAAACCATGTTTGTGCAAATCACTATTTTAAGTAGCATGATAGGAAAAGTAGTAAAAATTATAAGTAGTCACAAGAAGGGTCAATGCATAAGTGTCATATAAAGTAAAGGATAGGACTAGTCATTTAAAACATAAAAAGGAACATACATATGTGGGAAAGGAACTATAACCGATAATAATACCATACGAGCTATAACATAGAATCTCGATGTTGCCCCTACACCGGAAAAAGAGGAATCTACTTGCCAAGGTAGACTCTAACCCGCTAGGTAGGCCATAACATATGCTATATGTGGATCCACTAGCTAGGCCAAAAAGGGAAATCCTATGGTGGCATGTAGTTATGGGACAAGGGACTTTATAAAAGGATCCCATATTTTGAGCCCCCACTTCAAGTCCACATTCGGTGCTAAGTCAAATTCCACGGAATAAATTCACAGCATGAGAATCGTAATGGACATATATCATAGTAATGATCATAGGTTTGAAATCATAGAGAAGCTCATTTTCATAACATAAGTGCAATGCAAGTATTATCCTTCCACATTACAAATCATACATGCATAATCGTAGTTTATACTTGGAAATTTAGGGTAAAATATGAATGCATGATCAATTGACTTGAAATTATGAAATTGACTTGAAAACATGCATGATCATATACTTTTGTATCAGCCCATACATAATTCATAAACATAATATCATTTGAAGTATAATTGAAAATGCCCATAATTCACATTATGAACCCTAGAGATCAACATAGGAAAATTCATAGAAAAACTCTTTGACTCAATGCAATAATTATCAATTTATATCAAAATAGACTCATAATCATAATTTGAATCATAATTCATTAAATTGGAATAGAGATCATAAAACCCATAAAATTCCATACTTGAATTTAATAGAAAAGTTGAGAAATTAATTGGTCATCATGGATGAAAGAATCCATCAATCAATACCCATATACCTTGAGTGAAAAGACCAACGAATTTGGAAGAATTTAATAGTTTTGATGGAGAGCTTGAGTGATTTTATTTGAATACTTCAATGGATTCCTTGAGAGCTCTTGTCGAGAGAAAAATATTTGAGTAGGTGAATTGTAGAAGAATGAATGAATTAAGGGTTTAGGGTAGTTTATATAGTAGAATTAGGCCCTAAAAATGTCGAGGTTCATTAACTAAAAATTAGGGAAAAGTCTAAACTTCCCTTACTTAAAACCTGAATTCGGACAAAATTTCTTGCCCAGGTCTACGATGCGGAGCTACTCCCATATAGGCCAATTTTTAGCAAATAAGATTTTTGCCAGATTTTGACTCGGGGGGAAATTACATGGAATGGGAATAAGTGGGCGATGTGGGGCTGTCGTGCACCTCACTATTTTGTGCAATATTTTACAAAATTCATCTTCTGGTACACGAGTCCTAAAAATCCTCCGAGACTATGTTTCCACAAGTTTGACCCCTTGATCGACATCCAGACTTGGATTTGCCGAAAAGAATAAGGATAAGGCATTACACGTGCAGCCTATTCCCAAGGTATTCTTAAGGCACGTATGAGCATTTTGAGGAATGTTACAAGCAAGGTCAAGATAGGAGCGGTAGTGAGACGATCCTTCAACTCTTGAAAACTCTTTTCACATTCTTCCGACCATTGAAACTTCACCTTCTTTTGAGTCAACTTGGTCAAAGGTGACGAGATCGATGAAAACCCTTCCACAATTCTCCTATAGTATTCAGCTAGGCCCAAGAAACTCCTAATATCTGAAGTAGATAATAGCCTAGGCCACTTCTTAAGTTCTTCAATTTTCTTAGGATCAACCATAATCCCTTCACCGGATATAATGTGACCAAAGAAGGCCACCTCCCTTAACCAAAACTCACATTTGTTGAACTTTGTAAATAGTTGCTTGTGTCTTAGAGTTTGCAACACAATTCTCAAGTGACTTGCATACTCCTTCTCATTCCGATAGTAAACCAAAATATCATCGATGAATACAATCACGAACATATCTAGGTATTTCTTAAACACCTTATTCATTAAGTCTATGAAAGCCACGGGAGCATTGTCAAACCAAATGACATGACTAGAAACTCATAATGGCCATACCTCATCCAAAATGTCATTTTGGGAATATCGCACTCCCTCACCCTCAATTGGTGATAACTGGAATGAAGGTCTATTTTGGAGAAGTAACTTGTCTCTTGCAATTGATCAAACATGTCATCCATTCTTGGAATTGGATACTTATGCTTGATGGTTACCTTATTTAATTACCGATAATTAATGCACATACGTAATGAACCATCCTTCTTTCTAACAAACAATACGGGAGCACCTCATGGGGATATACTTGGCCTAATAAAACCTTATTCTTGGCCTAATAAAACCTTTGTATAACAAGTATTTCAATTGATTCATCAACTTCTTTAACTCCGTCAGATCCATCCAATAAGGAGAAATAGAAATAGGTTGAGTATCTGTAAGAAGGTCTATACCAAAATCAATCTCCCTTTTGGGAGGGACACAGGGTAAATCATTGGGAAATACATCCAAAAACTCATTTATAATGGGGACCGACTCTAGGGTTGGAGTTCAGAATTCTCATCCCAAACCCTCACAAGATGATAAATACAATCCTTGGAAACCATCTTCCGATATTTAAGGCATGAAATAAATTGACCTTTAAACATGGAGTTACTACCCTTCAATTCTAGGACCAGCTCATTCGAGAATTGAAACATAACCATTCAAGTTCTACAATCAATAGAAGCATAACATGCATATAGCCAATCCATCCCATGGATAATATCAAAATCAGTTATCTCAAGCTCAACTAGACCACATAAAGTAACTTTATGGAAGACCATAACCAGAAAACTTCTATGGACTCTTTTAGCCACAACTGACTCACCTATAGGAGCATAAATAGAGAAAGTCTCTAACAGTGTCTCGAGACTAACATTAAACCTCATGGCCACATAAGGGGAAATAAAAGATAAATTTGTACCCGGATCAATCAAAGCATAAACATCATAGTGAAAGACCTGTAACATACAGGTAACAACATCGGGAGTCTCATCCACCTCTTGCCTACCATGGAGGGCATAGAACCTATTGTCGCATTGACCATCCTTTGGTTGCACTTATCCACCTTGAAAAGCTTGGACTTTAGGACAAGCATCCTTGGCCGTGCATTTCTTATCATGATGACCCAGCTTACCACACTGGTAGCACATATTCAATCTGGCTAAACATTCTCCCTTGTGGTTCCTACTACACTTCTTGCATGCGAGAGTAACTTGGCCTATAGGAGCACCCCTTTGAGGTTTAGGGTTGGGCACCTATGTTTGTCAAACCATGGAGTATTACCATTAGAAAACCTTTGGCTGGAGTACTTTTGGTAAAATGAGGACATCCACCACTTTTGGACTTAGCATGAGATAATTCACTATCATCGGTCGTTGCCCTCTTAGACTTCCTATTCTTCACCTTTAGCTTCTCACTTTCTACTTGCTCAGCATAGGTCATGAGTCTAGATATATCCATCTCCCGAATAAACATAGCTATTTTTTACTCCGTCTCTACCATATCTAACACCTTTGATACAAACTTACTCATATGAGCTCTTGAGTTGCAACCATGAATAGAGCATACTTTGACAATTGAGCAAACTTGAGGGCATAATATCTCACACTTATACCACCTTGCTTAAGGTTGATAAACTCTTGCACTTTAGCCTCCCTCAACTCTAATGGGAAAAGTGATCAAGAAATACCCCCTTGAACTCATCCCAAGTCATGGACTCCGCCTCTCTAGGCCTCTCACTTTTCCATTGATCAAACTAAATTTGGGAAACACCCCTTAATTGGTACGTAGACAACTCCTCCCTTTCAACTGGCTAATCTCTATGATCTTGAGGATGCCATCTACAAACTCTTGTAGATCCTCAATAACTTTAGAACCCTAAAACTTTGGATGCTTCATCCTTATGAAATCACGAACTCTTGTTTCCATCATACCAATATTTGGGTTCACGGGAAAAACCACCTTATGGTTGACTTGAACCATAACGGCTTGAGTAAGTACTTGAAAGGCCGCTCAAAACTCAATATTGGAAACTTGATCGTTTATAGGGTCATTCGGAGCTTGTTGCTTAGCTTCAACCACGTTCCTTCTAGCAGAGTATTTTCATTGAGGCATACTCTGAAAATTGGAAAGAACAAGCATTAGAGGGGAAATTCTTAACCACTCTACCACACGACATAGATAATAAAAGAAGTGAGACTTTTCCTAAGATATTTTGTAGCCTCCTATTTATTAATGTGGCATGAATCACACCAATGAGTAATACTCTACTTAAAGTGGCATGTTATACTCCTTTGGACTCTTCTAAACCTTGTGCTCTGATACCAAAATTGTCATGACCCGAACTAGGGCCAAGCCGCAACACAGCGATCGGGATGTGAGGGACCCCAACTATAAGCCATCTTAGCATATATTCCATACATAAGTGTAACATCCCTCAAAATGCTAACAAGTACCTCAAGAATGCCTTGGAAATAGATCGTTCATGTAATACATTATCCTTAATCTTTTTGGTGAATTCGAGTTCGGAATATCGATCATGGGGTCAAAACCTGCAGGAAAATAGTTTCGATTAATTTTTAGGATGCGTAGATCGAAAGATAGATTTCTTAAGGAACTTCACAAACCAATAAGGTGCGCGGCAAGTCCGCATCACGTACTTGCTTGCCTCCACGTCGTGGACTAGGCAATGTGTTTTTGGCCAAATTTAGTTTTTAGTAAGGGCACTTTAGACCTTTTGCTAAATTATTAGCTATTGAAACTAGATATTTTTAGGACCTAATTCAACTCTATAAATTGACCTAAACCTCTAATTCTATTCATTCTTTTACAATTTACCTACTCAAATATTTCTCTCTCTACAAAAGACTCTCAAAGGCTCCATTGAAGACTTCAAGTAAATTCACTCAAGCTCTCCATCAAAACTCTCAAGTTCTTCTAAATTATTTGGTGTCCACACTTAAGGTATATGGGTATTGATTCATGGATCCTTTCATCCATGAAGCCCAATCAATTTCTCAACATTTTCTATCAAATTAAAGTATGGTATTTTATGAGTTTTATTATCTCTATTCCTATTGTATGAATTATGATTCAAAGTATGATCATGAGTCTATTTTGATATAAATTGATGGTTATTGCATTAAATTGAAGAGTTTTTCCATGAATTATTCTATTTTGATCTCTAGGGTTCATGATATTAATTATGGGTATTTTCAATTTTACTTCCAAATGATATTATCCTTATTAATTATGTATGGCCTGATATAAAGTTTATGATCATGCATGTTTTCAAGTCAATTGATCATGCATTCATGTCTTACCCTAATTTCAAGTACAAGCTATGGTCATGAATTTTCAAAGTATGAATTATGATTATGTATTTCATTTATGATATGAACTATTATGTATGACTTTTAATGTGTAAGGACAATGCCCGCATTAAACTTATGTTTATGTAAATATGGTTGTAATGATGAAAGAACAATTCTCACATTACAAGTATGTTATGAAAATGAGCTACTCTATGATTTTAAACCTATGATCATGAATATGATATATGTAATTATGATTTCTATTTTTATGTATGTATTTTCGTGGGATTTGACTTAGCACCGAGTGAACTTGAGGTGGGGGCCCTACCAAAAGCCCTAGTAGCAACCTCATATCTCATAAACTACATGCCACCGTAGGATTTCCTTTTGGGCTAGCTAGTGGATCCACATATAGCGTATGCATGATCCGCCTAGCGGGGTAGAGTCTATCTTGGCAAGTAGATTCCCTTTTCCTCTGATGTAGGGGCAATATTAGGATTTCATGTTATAGCTCGCATGGTCTTATTGTCGGTTTTGGTTCCTATCCCACATATGTATGGTCCTTTTTTATTTTAAATGACTAAACCTATCTTTTACTTTATATGATACTCTTATGGTTTATTATGCATTGATCCTTCTTAAAGACTACTTATGATTTTTACTACTTCTCCTATCATGCTAATTGAAATGGTCATTTGTACAAACATGGTTTTCTATGCATTGCATTGCCTATATACTTAGTACATTCCAACATACTAATGCATATTTTTTACCTACGTTGTCTTATAATGTAGGGGTTGAGGTTGAAGATCATATTCCTCTACGTGGCTAGTTAACCTTTCCTATCGGCAGTGTTTATGGTGAGTCCTCATCTATCAAGGACTAGTCATCGAGTTGGTTAATATTTTCAAAGACCTTTGTTATGTTTAATATTAAGGGTGATCTAGGGACATGTCTTAGCCCATGCCCATGTTCATGAGTAAAGACATCTAGTTGGACAAATGTTTCGAGTTTATGTTGTCATGTGACATTTCTCAATTTCTATTCATGGTTTAGACTCTCTTATGATGTTTCCGCTTTTATTTTACCTTGTATATGCTTATGATATGTACAAGAGGCTTGGTTGAATCCCATTAGAGTTTCGATCATCGTGTTACGACTAGGCCCTAGGTCGGGTCATGACAATAAGGTAAAGAATACAATAAAAACAAACGGAAGTAATAATCTCAAAGGGTATGGGACTAAGGGATAAAATCAACCAATCAATGCCCGCTTGGACTATACCGTGACATGCTGATCGAGATGCAAAGGACCCCAACCATAAGGCATCTTAGCATACATTGCATACATAAGGTAAAGAATACGATAAAAACAAACAGAAGTAATAATATCAAAAGGTATGGGACTAAGGGATAAAACCAACCAATCAATGCCCGCATGGACTACATCACATTATCGTCTAAACATGCCTCTAATTTAACCTTGATGGGGGATTAGGACAAGATCCTTTCTCACTCTAAAAATAGAAGAAAGTGAAAACAATAGTAATCATGAATAAAAATCGTTTCCTTGATAGAATGAGGACTCACTAACTTCTTTGAAATCTAATGAAATCTCTAGCCATGAATGGGATGATCGCGAACGTCGTTCAGCCCTATATTATGAGATAATGTATGAAAAATATGCATTTGTAGGTTTGAATATACTAAGTATGTGAGGTATGTATGAACAAGTAAAATAATATAATCAATATGCCATAAGGTGCATCACCAATCATAATGAATATGAGTAAAGCTTAAAAGTAATTTAAATCATATTAAACTCTTGGTCAATGCATATCATAAAACTTTATCATAAAATTATAATTTGACATCTCATAACTTTAACTCCAACTTGTGTGGGAGAGGACCATTAACCGACAACAAAGACCATGCGAGAAATTACATGAAATCCGATGACTCTTGCATCGAGACTAGCCGATGACTCATGCATCAAAACAGGGGAGGCTACCTTTTTAGGGCATACTCCAAAACTAACTCAACTAAACTCAACTCAATGGTGCTGTATATGGATCCACTATCTAGGCCATGAAGGTAACCTACGTGGGCAATGTAGTTTGGGATTTTAGGTTGCTACTAGGATTTCTTTGGGTTACTAACTGCGTTACCGGACTGAACCCCACCTAGAAGCCCTCTCGGTGCTTAGTTAATATCCCAATGGAAACTCATAAACATGATCATAACATAGTAGGGAAAGATAGTAACTGCCTATCAATCCATCTTTAAAATATATTAGGAATAGCTCATCTACTTGGTGATTTATAAAAATTCATAACTTCTGTGAGCATTATCCTTGTCACCATCTTTAAACATTTTTTGATCCTAACTCTGATCACCATCATAACTTTAACTTTAGAATCATAAATCTCAACTTTCACTCATATAAAACTTTCATTGAAAATCATTTCACTCGTGATCAACTCATTAACTCATTTTAACTTCTTAATCATAACTTAAAAATATAGCTTTATGCATGTGAATCTATAACTCAACTTGAAATCATGCAATTCATATGATAACATGTATATAAAGATCATTGATAACATTAAAAAACAAAATCAGACCAAACAAATGCAATTCATCAAAACTAGGGTTCATAATCAATTGAAAATTGAATGAAAACTTGAGGAATCATTGGGACTTCATGGGTGAAAACAGCCCATAAATCAATACCTACATACCTTGCTTGAATTCACTAAGAATTGAAGAAAAAACCTTGTAGAAATCTTGAAACCCTAGCTTTAGCTTAAAGAGAAAACCTTGAGAGACTTTGTTCTTGTCTTAGAAAATTTTATGAGAATGAATAGAATAGGAGGGGAATTTGAAGGATAGAATATTTATAGACTTTGAACTTGTCCATAAAAGTATCTATGTTTATTGAACTGAACTTAGGAAAAAACACAATTGCCCTTCATTAAAGTCTAGAAATTTGGCTTGATCGATCTATTTCTATGGGTCATCGAAGTGTTGACGAGTCGATTAGCTAAACGAATCATCCTACAGGTCTGAGAAAAGTATAAAAAATTAAGCCGCTGAAGTTTAGGAATGGGCAAGGTTTATGGCCTGTCATCTTGTCTACGATTCGTCCTATTGGCTCATCCTGCAGGTCCCAAAAACCTACAAATTACAAGTCTCTGAAGTTTTGTGATGGGTGGTTCTTACGATTCGTCATAGCTTCTACAAACCATCTTGTTAAGTCATAGACTTGACCTTGAGGGACTTTTGGAACTTAGCCTCAGAGCTCTTCCTATGAGTAGTGTCTATGGATCGTCTAAGTGAGAACAGGTCATCAACATGAGTTATAAGACCTCCCTTTTAGGTTGGTCATGACTACCAATAATGACTCCCGCCATGACTCATTTCTATGAGTCGTGTAAACTCCTATGACTCATAGAGACAGCTGTAAACTTAGGTTCAGTTCAAGATTTGAGAATTTTCACCTTGGTTTCGACTTTCCGACTTATGGTTTTTTACTTACGCACGGCATTGTGGTGACCACCAATAGATAACACATCGCAAGCATCAATAATAGTATCTACCTCAACTTTCAGAACACACTTCCTAATCATATGATCTGTACACTCTTGAAATAGATAAGGCTCATCCAAAAGTACTTCTTAGCATCAAAGAGAAATCTCTTTTGTTGATAGAAGTTCATCCCTTCATGGGGAATCCCACACACCACATAATTGGGAAAACTAGTATACCATGGTTGAGTTCAACTAGACATTACCATCACCGACTCACTAGGAAAGGCCTCTTCGATATCTTTTTCACCGGACACAACCACATTAGATTCAAGCCTTGACAAGTGGTGTACTACTTGGTTTTCACAACCTTTTTGATCCTTGACTTCAAAATCGAACTCTTGCAATAGCAACACCTAATGAATCAATCGTAGCTGTGCATCCTTCTTAGCCATCAAGTAGTGTATAGAAGCATGGTTGGTGTGTAGCACCACCTTGGTCCCCAAAATATAGGCTCTAAATTTCTTAAAAGCATACACCACGGCTAACAACTCTTGCTCAGTGATGGTGTAGTTCTTTTGAACCATATTTAAGGTCTTGCCTTTATAATAGACCAGGTGAAACAAGTTGTCGTTCTGCTGGCCAAGCACAGCCCCAAAGCTACACCACTTGAATCACACATTATCTCAAAAGAAATACTCCAATTCGTAGAAACAATGATAGGAGATGAAATGAGCTTCTCTTTAAGACACAAAAATGCTTTGACACAAGCTTCATCAAACTCTAACACACTCTCCTTTTCAAGTAACTTGGAAAGAGGATATGCCATCTTAGAGAAATCCTTTATAATAGTCAGTAGAAATTGGCATGACCCAAGAAGCTTCACACACCTTTGACTAAAATGGAAGGAGGCAGTTGAGCAATAACCTCAACTTTTGCTTGATCAACCTGAATATTGTCCCCTAAAATCTTATTCCTAAATACAATACCTTCCTTCCTTCACCATAAAGTGATATTTCTTCTAATAGAGAACAAGATTTGTTTCGACTCATCTTTGCAAAACTCTCCCAAGACGTTCAAGGCAAGCTTCAAATGTATCTCCCACAACCGAGAAGTCATCCATGAAGACTTCCATTTTATCCTCTACCATATTATCGAAAATAGGCAGCATTCACCTTTGAAACATCACAGGAGCAGTACACTATCCAAAGGGCATACTCTTGAATGAAAAATTGCCATATGGACAAGTAAAGGTTGTCTTTTCTTGGACTTTCAAAGCAATAGAGATTTGATTATAACCGTAATAGCCATCTAAGAAACAATACCAGCTGTGACCCGCAAGTCTATCAAGGCATTTGGTCTATGAAGGGGATAGGAAACTGATCTTTTTTAGTCTAAGCATTTAACTTCCGATAATCCACACACACTCTCCACCTGGTTACCGGTCTTATAAATACTAATTCATTCTTCTCACAAGGGACAATGGTCATACCACCTTTGTTTGAAACACATTGAACGGAACTTACCCATTTTCTATTTGCAATAGGGTAGACAACTCCCGGGTCAAGACACTTAATAATTCTTTCTTAACAACTTCTTTCATTGGAGGATTCAACCTCCTTTGATGCTCAATACTTGGCACTAGCCAATCGAATTTTATGGGTGAAAATGCCAGGAGGAATCCCCAGAATGTCAAAAATTGTCCACCCAATAGCTTTGACAAACCTTTGCAACATACTAACAAGCGCTTCCACTTTCCATTCAAGCAAATCTTCTGTAATAATGATAGGCAAAGTTCTATTTGCTCCCAGAAACTCATAACGAAGATAGAAAGGGAGAACCTTCAATTCGAGCTTTAGTGGTTCAGCAATGAATAGCTTTGGGGGTGGAGTCTCTCCATTCTTTAAATCACTATCAAGCTTCATAGAGCTCTTTAAATAGGACCTAAGATCCGAAAAAGCATCCACAACTTCATCATAGTCGTGGATTTCTTCCCCATCAAAGTTCAACAACAAAGTAGCCAATGATTCACCACATTTGAAATTTCAGTCACACTTGCAATTGCTTTGTCAATAACGTCAATGATTGATATCACATGGAGGTCATTTGATTGCTTCATTGAGTTACAAACATTCAAAGTGACTTCCTCGCCATTTATCCAGGATTTCATTTCACCACTTTCCGCATCAACAAGAGCCCTATCGGTAGCCAAGACTGACCTACCAACTACCACGAATAATAGGGACATCGGCATCAATCTCAACAATTACAAAATCAACTGGAAAAATAAACTTATCTACCTTTACCAAAATATCATAAAGGATGTCGATAGGACGCTTCATCAAGTGGTCATCCATAAAAAGATGCATTATAGTTAGTTTAGGCTCACCCAACCCAAGTTGCTTGAAGATATCATAGGGCATAAAATTAATGCTCTTCCCCAAATCACATAGATCTTTAGCAAATTGGTATAGTCCAATAGTATAAAGAGTAGTAAATACACCTGCATCATCTTTCTTTACAACCATATTGCTCGATATAATAGCACTACAGCTATGAGAGACCTCAATAGTTTCAAAATCCATGTTTCTCTTTTTCGTCACAAACTTCATCATAAATTTTGCATAACCGGGCATATCTAACAATTCCTCAACCAATAAGAGATTGATAGAAAGGGTTTTGAAGACAAAAAGAAACTTTTGGAATTTTACGTCTTCGTCCCTCTTTTTCAATTATTGAGGGAATGGTGGATTAACCTTGGGAAGAGACTTTGTGCATTATCGTTCGAATTAGCCACTGTATCATTAGGGAGACCCTTTTTTTTTCTCTGATTCAAGTGAGTAGAAATTTTACCCATTTGTGCCTCGAGTTGCTTCATAGAAACTGAATGAATGGTCACCATTTGGTTCAAAGAGGAGAAATCATCCTTTATCTCCTTGATTACTTTATCCGATCCTTCAACCTTATTTAGGATTTGAGCAAGCATATCCTCAGTTCGGAAGCTTTCAGGGTCGGTATTTAGTTCCTTAAGCTTTGGACAGTCACGAGGAGGCACATAAAAATCTCTATCACCATCCTTTTCCCTCCAATTGGTGCCTTTATCATGTCAATCTCTTTCCTTTTCTCACTAACCACCTTTATGGTCTTTGTTCCAATATTAATTCTCACCCAGCCTTGGATAGCTTAGACAAGAAACCTCTGCTTAGTTTGATAAAAATTGTACATCTTCATTGTACATCGCATCAAACTTAGGATCATTCGTGCTCAACACACTATTTGCATCTACCATATTTACAGCCTTATAACCACCACCCATGACATGTTTTGACAAATAGTCAATTTAGGTCATCATTTTTGCCATATTTCCATCACGTTCATAGTTCTTCTCCAATTATTCTTTGGTAACCCCAATATTTAGAGGAGACACATGATCCTATCTTGTGTTCCATGTAAGATTTATTTTAGTCATCTCATCAAGCAATGTCAATTCCCTAGCAAATGGTTGACGCATAATCCACCTCGAATAAGTTGATCAGCTAATCTTTTATTCGCGGTATCAAGACTATTATAGAAATATTGTAGCAGCACATTATCCAACCCATAAGTAGGCCATTGTAGGAGCAACTTTTGGAATCTCAACCACATTTCATGAATCAGCACACCATCAACTCATTTGAAGTTTTGAATTTTGTCCCTCAATTTCAACATCTTCAAGGGAGGGGAAAATATTTCATAGAACACCTTTTTTAGCTCCTCCCAAGAAGTAATTCTACATTCATCAAGCTCATAAACAATCAATTGACTCCAAAATGGTTGTTGATTGCTTCAATGAAAACAAAGAAGCCCCTAAAATTACCCATACCTAGACTCATCGTGGATCTTTGATCCCCCAATTTAGGAACGATTGAAGCGAATACAACAAAAGAATCCAAGGAAGGGTTCCCCCAGGAGAGGCATCTCGACTACTTCCAAAATTAGCTCATTGACTAGTAACGCGACTTGTAGAAGACTCTCTCCTTATACCTAGCAGAGTTGGTTCCCCTTGCATTTTACTCAAGCCCTAAAAATGTTTGAAGCCTATGCTTTTGCTTTGGAATTCGTGTTAGCTCAGAAGGGCCTCCAAAGAAAAAAAGAAGAATTAGCCAACCTCTTAGAAGTTCTCATTCAAAACAAATAGAGAGTCTTAGCCTTCTAAGACTTTCTTCTCTAACTCACTCAATCAATAGGTTGAGGGAATCAACTGGAAATCGACGAAAGATAGAAGTGTGAAAGTAATAGCCTTATGTTATGCCCCCCCCCCAACTTATGGCCTTTACACTACTACTATTATGATATGAGAGGTTTAAATTGGTTGAATATTTCTCAATCATCCTAGATAGATCTCTCATTCCAGGAATTGGAGGAAGGCATTCTGTCTGGTAATGAAGTTAGAAATTTTTGGCTTACTTTCTCTCTTCTTTTGCAGTTGGCAGTCTTATCTTTCTATATCAAGACCCAAGCTGGCTTGCATCATTCCAACAACCGATGGGGAGCACCTCAATATACAATTGCATGCATCGAGTCCCTTGGTAGCTTTGCCAACCACTTTATTGCTTCCCCTATTAGAGAAAAGGGAAAGAACCGCAATTGGATGGACTCTAGAGAGATATTCTTGAAGGAAATGGACAACAAACATCCAAGAAATTTTGAATGTGATCATAAGGGTCCTCATGATAAAGTACAGCCCCGAAGAAGCCTTTCATCTGTATTAACTGAAGCATCATCCCAGTCACATGAAAGATTGCATTACCTATAATTAGGAGTAACCTAATGGCACAAGAATTGCCTATTTGATCAACATTGACATCATTCAAGTTTTCATTCATTATTTTGGCCATGTAGACTAACAGCGTTATTCCCATAAATGCCCATATCTTCACCTAACAAGAATAAAAATAAGAAAACAATAGTAAAGGAATTCTACTATAATCAAACTAGATCATAAAAAACTTTAATAAAAGAACTATAGCCCCCGGCAATGGTGCACTTTTTTATAAAGCTCAAGTATACCTATTATGATTCAAGAGTATACGCTATCATTAGCAAGTATAAACCCAATGTATAAGGTCAGGGTTGAATCTCATAAGGAACGGTATTAAAAAGAATTTGAATACAAAGTATGAAAGTGTTCTAACTTCTTATAGAGTCGAAATAAGGAAAACGTAACATAATGTAAATCAGTAAATTTCAATTATCAACAAAGAAAGTTTAGTAGTCTATCGTTAACAAGGAAAATGATGACAAAGTTTGAACAAGTAGAGAGGGACTTCTATGGGAGGTGCTTAGTTAGAATCATAGTTCAAACAAGGGAAAAAGTATAGCTCAATATAGTTAATTATCGATGAGTAGACTTTAAACCAACCAACTAGTGATCTATATCTCCTCCCAAAAACAGAATCATATGGGGCTATTTGAATACTCAAATGAAAACTATTATTATAAGCAAACTCGATAAGCGGTAAGTGGTCATACCAATCACCTTTGAAGTTGACAACACAATCTCTCAGCATATCCTCAAGAGTCTAAACTGTACACTCTGTCAAACCATTTGTTTGAGGACAGAAAGTGGTACTAAGATTCACCTTTGAATTCAAACCTTTCTAAAATGACTTTCAAAACTGTGCAGTGAATTGGGTACCTCTGTCTGAAATGATAGACAAAGAAACACCATGTAATCTGACTATTTCTATAATGTACAACCTTACATAATCCTCTATTGAATATGTAGTGTTAATGGGTAAGAAGTGGCTAATTTGGTCACCATATCCACAATTACTCAAATAAAGTCATTATATATGTGAGACCGCGGTAAACCTATTATGAAGTCCATACTGATCATCTCCCACTTCCACTCTATCAACTCTATAGTATGGGCTACATTACAAGGCCTTTGATTCTCAACTTTGATTTATTGGCAATTCGAGCACTTGGTACAAACTCTGTTATATCTCTCTTCATACCATTCCACCAATACACTTCTCTCAAGTGATTGTACATTTTAGTAGAACCCAAATGAATTGAATATTTGGATCTATGGGCCTCTGCAATAATTATGTCTCAAAGACCATCAACACTTAGAACACACAACTTACCTTGACATCTCAACACTCCATCTCTCTCTTTGGCAAAAGCCATTATTTTCTGTTTGTGAACATCTTCTTTCAACTGAAGTAGAATAGGATCTTGATCTTGTTTTTCCTTTACCTTAAAAACTAACGAAGACTCAGCCCTATTCTGAACAATAATACCTCCCTCATCGGAGTCCACAATACGAATGCCCAAACATGTAAGTCTATGCACTTCTTTATCAAGCTCTTTCTTTTCTTCCTCAACATGACCAGTATCCCACGGATCTTCTAAAAGCATCAGCTCTAGCCAAATCATAATCCTTAAGTAACTCCAGCCATCTCCTCCATTTCAGTTTCAGCTCTTTCTGACTAAACATATATTGTAGGCTCTTATGATTAATGAACACTTCTACATGCATGCCATAAATATAATGACGCCACATCTTGAGATCAAATACTACCGCCGCCAACTATTGATCAAGTCGGCTAATTCCTCTCATGGATATTAAGCTATCTAGAAGCATAAGCTATTACTTTTCCTTTCTGCATCAAAACACACCCCATTCCAACTCTGGATGCATCGCAATAAATTATGAAACTATTTGTTCCCTCGGGTAGGGACAAAACTGGAGCAGTAGTCAATCTAGTTTCAATTCCTGAAAAACTCTTTTCATAAGCATTGGACCTTGAAACTTAGTATTCTTTTGAGTCAACTTAGTAAATGGAAATGATAAAGATGAAAATCTCTCAACACATCTTCTATAATTACAAGCCAAGCCCAAGAAACTTCATATATCTTTTGAGGACGTGGGTCTAGGCCAGTTCTAAATAGCTATAATTTTTAGTGAATCTACTCGAATACCATCACCAGAAATAATGTGGAATAAGAATTCCATAGATGAAAGCCAAAACTCACACTTTGAAAACTTAGCATACAACTCATTTTCCTTGAGAGTCTAGAGAACATTTCTGAGATTGTTGACATGCTCCTTCTCATTCCTCAAATTGATCAGAATATCATCAATAAATATAATAAAAAACATGTCTAGATACTACTTGAACACTCTATTCATGAATAGGAGGTCTGCATGTGGTGTCACCAGGGGGCCACCATGGCTTGTGGTAAGGGGCCTAGTGGAGATCGTGAATAGGAGACCTATAGGTGGAGTCACCACGGCTCGTGGTGCTCAACATGGCTCGTGGTTCCCTTCATGGTCACCACCTCTAAACTCAGGTGTGCAGGGGCCTAGACCATGGTGTCCCATCATGGACTATGGTCCTCTTCACAGCCTGTTAAGGACTCCGTGAAGGCCATATGGTGCCAAAAGCTAAATTTTTGGGGGGTTTCATCTTTTGAACCTTGCTTTTAGACTTTTCAACTTTTGGGGTCTTACACTATATTCCCCTTAGGAATATTTTTCCATGAATAGGACTCAACTATCATGAAAGGAAGGGAAAGGAATATAGCAGCCCAACATGAATGCAAAATATCTCAAAAATGAATAAAACTAGAAATCTTCAATCTCAAGCTAAAACATGACTTTAAAACTTATTTCATGAACATGAATGCATAAGAAACCATGAGAATAACTGAAACACATGATTTGGGCAGAATAGATGATGAAGGAACTAAATACTTCAACTAGACATGGAAGGAAAGAGATGAGGATATTGCGACATCATATCGGCTTCGGCTTCCCATGTAGCACCCTCAACTTCTTGTTTCCTCATAACACTTTAAGTGAAGCTATTTCCTTATTTCTCAACTTTATTAACTTATCAGTCCAAGATCTCAAACAGAACCTCTTTATATGAAAGATTCTTTTTCACCTCAATTTTTTCCAATGGCACAAGATAGTTAGGATCACCAAAAAACTTCCTCAACAAAGACACATAAAACACCGGATGAACCGATGCAAAATCTGAAGGCAATTCCAACTTATAAGCCACTTTGCTAATTTACCTCAAAATCTGATATGGGGACTAAGTTTCCCGTTATGTCCAAAATACATCATACCCTTCATAGGTTAATCAAATAAACCCAATCATCAACCTCAAATTCAAGTTCTTTTCTTCTCACATCCGAATAAGATTTTCATTAACTTTGGGTTGTCTTCAGTCTCTCTATAATCAGTCTAACCTTCTCCATAGCCTCAAATGCCAACTTTTCTCCTATCAAAGAAACTTCACCTACCTCGAACCAACTGATAGGAAATCTACACCTCCTACCATACAAAGTCTCAAATGGAACCATCTTAATGCTAGAGTGATAATTGTTATTATAAGAAAACTTTATCACCGATAAATGATCTCCCAATTTTCTTTAAAATCAATAATGTAGGCTCTCAACATGTCCTCTAGAGTCTGAATGGTATGCTCAACCTGTCCATCTATTTGAGGGTGAAAGTTGTACTAAGCTTCACTCGGGTACAATGCCCTTTTGGAAAGATCTCCAAAAATGAGATGTAAAATAAGTGCCTCGATCTGAAATGATAGATAATAGAACACTATGAAGCTTATCCAACTCTCAGATATACAATCTAGCATAATCCTGCTCTATATATAAAGTCTTAATAGGAAGAAAATGAGATGACTTAGTTATTCGATCAATAATAACCCAAATAGAGTCATGTTGCCTATGAGTACAAGGAAAACCACTAATGAAGTCCATATCAAGGCTTCACACATACAAGTAGGAATTTTAATGTCTTGAGCCAAACCTCCCGATATGCTTAACTTTCACTTGTTGACAATTTGGACTCTTAACCACAAACTTCATAATATCCTTTTTTATGTCATTACACCAATACACTTACCTTAAATCTCGATACATCTTTCTGGAACCCAGATGGATAGAATACCTCAAACTATGAGCCTCTAATAATACCATATCTCTCAAGCTATCTACATTGGAAATGCATAATCGGCCTTGATATCTCAAAACACCATCTTACCCTTGTGATAACTCCTCAATGGCTTTTTCAAAAACCATGGCACTTCCTCCTGCTGCCATGTGGGTGACCTACTTGCTTTAGCTGCTGCCACATGGCACTTCCTCTTGCTGCCATGTGGCACTCTTCTCTTGCTGCCACGTGTCATTCTCTTATCTCCCTCATAGGTTCATAATCTCATCTTAACTTAAGAACCCGTGTAGTCCTGGCTATGCAAGCTTAGTATATACTCAAGTAGCTCAAGTGTGTAAAACTTCTAAGTTAATAGCTTACGTAGGTAAATCGAGTCCTATAAGTCATTACTTGGCTTCCAACTCCTTCTACTTCTCATGACTCTATTTCCAACCTTCCCTACTATGGGGAATCACATTCTCCTTTCCTTAGGGTTGTTTGATAGTGGCATAGATTATACGGCCCACATGATAACTTCTAAGAAGCTTAAGAAACATTCTGAGCTCAAGAGTGTGGGGTGTAACAATATTACCCCATCCAAAGCATGCACCCGTACCAACCAAACATTTACCTCCATGATTTCTCCCACACTTGGTACACTTAGGAAGAGTAGATCCACTAACACCACCTTGGGCCTTAGGATTGGAGGACCTATCCTTATCAAATCTTTAACCCAGATCTTGTGAAGAACCTTGGACTTGAAACTTTTTGCCTTATTGAAAATGGCTATTACCACCATGGGATTTTGATTGAGAAAACTCACCTTTATTCCTATCCCTTTTGGACTCCCTTACTTTCCTCTCCTTAAGATTCTCCCCTTCAATTTGGTTGGCATAAGTTATGATCCTATAAATATCTATCTCGTTATGAGCATATCGGTTTGGCACTCTTTCATTACCAAGTCCAACACACCCAAAATAAACTTACTCATGTGGGCATGAGAGTCGGTGACTAAAGAAGGAGCATACTTGGAAAACTTAGTGAACTTAAGGGCATATTCCCTCACACTCATGTTACCTTGTTTGAGACTAATAATCTCCAACACCTTTGCCTCCCTCAACTCAAGTGGAAAGAAGTGATCAAGAAATGCAACCTTAAAATTCTCCCAACCTACGAGACCTTCTCCAACCCCTTTATCTTTCCATTATTTGTACCACACATGAGCGACACCGTTGAGTTGGTAGGCCACCAAATCCACCTTCTGATCCGAACATACTCCTATAGTATCAACAATCTTGTACAATCAATAAAGTCTTAGGGATCCTCACCAACCTTTGATCTATGAAACTCGAAAGGTTCATACTCATGAATTCTCTAACCCTTGAAGCTAGTGTAGACACATTTGGAGGAGAAACCACTCCTCGGTTCACTTGAGTAGTCATGGCTTGACTAGCATCTGAAAAGTGGTACAAAAATCCGCATTAGATACTTGTTTATTTATTGGCTCATTTGGAGCTTATTGCTCCTCTTCAACATTTATTTAGATAGGAGCTCTTTATAGAGGCATGATTCTATAATCACAAGGAGAAAGCATTAGAGGAGGAAACCTTAGAGTTCAACTTTATAGCCTGATGAGATCATGAAAGAAGTGAAGTATTTTCTAAGATGCCTCATAGCCTCCTATTTATAGATATGGAGAACTTCAAACCAAAGAATAAGACTCTACTTGATGTGGCATGTTAGACTCCCTAAGATACTTTAACGTTTGTGCTCTAATACCAAGTTTGTCATGATCTGAATTAGGACATAGCCGTGACATGATGATTAGAATCCCGAGAGACCCCAATCAAGCCTCTCAGTATATTATTCATAAGCATACATAAGATAAATAAAGTAAATAATGCTAAATCAAGATACGGAAGTATAGTCTCAATAAAAGGCATAAGTCTCAAAAAAAGAAAGTGACAACATATAATCTTACTATCTAACATGCCTCTAATAACTCGATGGAGTATAAGACAAGTTCCTAACTCACCCAATATAAAAAGATAAAATAAATTCATAGACTCATAAGGAAGTAAAATGTCATGTCCTCGGAACTTAAGGACTCACCAATAAAGAAAATACAAGCTCTATCCACGAGCGAGAGAAGGATGAACATGATCGTCTGAACCTACATTATAATACAATATAGATAAAAAGTATGCGTTAGTACAAAGAATGTACTAAGTATGTGAGAAGATGCATGAACAATAAACATGGGACATAGGCAATATGAATCATGGGATACAAGACCAATATCTTTAAAGCATGAAAAAGTCATGAAAATATTTGAACATTTATCTCATTGGTCAATGCATCAAAATATCATAAGCATCATAAGAACTTACATATGTGGTAGATAATTGTAACCAATATTAAGACCATGTGAGCTATTCCATGGAATCCGATGATCCCCACATCGAGAAGGGGGGAGGCTACTTGCTAAGGTAGTCTCTGTCCAACATTATCATCAGTATATTCTATATATGGATCCACTAGCTAGGCCATATTTGCAATCCTACAGTAGAAATGTAGTTTAAGGGACTAGAGGTTGCTACTAAGGCTTAGGTAGATACCCCACCTCAAAGTCCTCTAGGTGCTAAGTCAACATCCCATGGAATAAATATCATATCATAATCATAAATCATACTTGTCGTGAATCATAAACTTTTCATAATCATACTTTATAGAAATTTATTCCTAAGAATAGCTCATTATTATGTGATTCAAGTAATGTGGGTGTAGGCCTTCCATTATTAAGTATCCTTTTCATAAAACATCATTAAGGTCTTAAGTCACCTTCATTCATAAATCATGCTTGCATATTTTAAATTCATGATCATAGCTTATATTTAAATTAGGGTAGAAACATGAATACATGATCAATCAACTTGAAAACCATGAAGTTGGATTGAAAACATGCATGATCATATCCTTTATGTCAAACCATGCATAATTCATGAAAATAATATCAATTAGATGAATAATTTAATCAATAATCATATAATATATCATGAATAAGAAAACCCAATGCAATCATCATAAAATTAGGGCTTTTGAATGAAAATCATAAACCATTTAGAGAGAAAACTTGGATTCCATGGTTGAAAGGTACCCATTAAAGAATTCCCATATACCTTGACCTTTAGAAGCCCTAGATTGAAGTGAATTGAAGTTTGAACTTGAATATTTCCCTTGACTTTGCTTGAGGAAGAAGAAGACTCTTGAGAGGGAACTTTAGAGAGAAGATTTTAATTTAGGAGATTAAGGTGAGAATGAGAGAGCTAGAAAAGATTAGGATTGTTAATAGGTGAGAATATAGTCTCAAAAACCACCCACATTCATTAATGAAATATAGGGAAAGACCAAAAAAATCCTACTTAAAATAAAAAAATGGGACTGCACGGAGGGCCCACCATGGTTTGTGAATTTTTCCACGGCTCGTGGTGGTCGTTGTGGTGGTAGACTTGGTATTGGGAAAATTAGGTTTCAAGGGTTCCCTTCCATAAGACATGCCACAATCCGTGAAGGAGACTATGGTTCGTGGTTTTCTAGGTGTAGTGAGAAAGTGATCAAGGTTTACATGGAAATTCTTCATGGTGACCATCACGGTCTATGTAGGTCACCACGCTCTGTGGTTAGGAGTGTGGTGCAGACCATGAATAGAAGGTATGCAAGTAGTTACACCATAGGGGCCACCACCGCTCGTACTGCTCATAACGGCTCATAGTGCCTTTCATGGTCACCACCTCTAAACTCAAGTGTGTAGAGGGCTAGACCACAGTAGCCCATCATGGGCTTTGGTCTTCTACATGGACCGTTAAGGACTCTGGGAAGGCCACCTGGTGCCAAATCTGCATTTTCCTTGGGTTTCATCTATTGAACCTCATTTTTAGACTTTTTATCTTCTGGTCTTACACTCTCCCAAGTGCAGCTTACTACACTTACTACAAAGTGGCGTCCGTATAGTACCTTGGGCCACACCTTCTTGGGACTAAGAACCCTGTGCTTTAAAATTATGGTTATCTTGATACCTCTAGTTATTATTGTTATTGGTGGCATGTGCACTTATTGAAGATGGTGCATAACCAGAAGACATCTTCTGAAAGAAAGAGCGAATTCCATTTCCACCTTTCTGGTGGTTTGACTCATTACTTATGGACTTAGCTTTCTTACTCTGGTTCTCCCTCTCTGTCCTTTTTCTTATTCTCCTCAACTTATTGAGCATACACCATGAGTCTAGAGGTATCCATATCTTAGATCAACAAGGCTTCTTGACACTCCTTCTTCACATGTCAGCCCAAGCCAGAAGCAAACTTCCTCATCTTGGTTCTCGCATCGGGAACTATCTCTGGAGTATACCTGGACAGCTGAATTAACTTGAGGCAATTATCTTTGACATTCATTCCCTCCTGTTTCAAGTTCACAAACTCCTCTACTTTTTTCTCCCTCAGCTCTCATAGAAAGAAGTGGTCTAGAAATATATTTTTGAACTCATCCCAGACTGCAGGCTGTTCATCCTTACCTTTACTCTTCACTCACTGATTGAGAATAGAGATAGCTTCCCTAAATTTAGCCTTTGAATTCATAGCAAGCTAAGCAGTCTTTGGAATATTTTGAGTCCCATTCTTGACCTTATTCTCATTCTCAGCAGCTTGGGCTCGATTTTGCATTTGTATTTCAAATGGTTGTGGAATCTTGTTCTAGACGATGTTCTTCTGGCTCAAGGTTCTTTTGGAAGTCAAGATCTAAATTTGTGAAATGCACAAATTAGAAGGAGATTTCATAGAGATAAACTCTATAGCATAAAATGAAGAAAGAAAGAAGTGAAACAATTCCTAAAAGTCTTGTAACCTCTCTATTATAGATGTAGTGTGCTTTACACCGATAAGAAGACTCATAATAAAATAAAACTGATAAAGAAGAAGCTCCTCTGAATGCAAACAGATCTCACCAAAAGCTAGAGAAGATAGATCCTCAATGATGCGTCTAGTTATGATCTCTAACACCTGTATTTACATTATAAAATGATACAGATCGAATAATGTCAGTACATGAAATGTACGGTATGTAAAATGGTTGAAAGGAAACACACTCATGAATACTAAAGGACATAAATACCAAGGTAACTCAACTCAAGATGCATGAAGTATAAAATAAGATAATGCTTTACCACATATAATATACAATATACCTCGGTGTAAATAATATACACTTTTGGAGAGTTTCTCTAACCGACAACCATTACTTATGAGCTAGTGATTATACGATAAAGTATTGTCATTTCCACAGCCATCCACTAACTTTCCATCATAGTGGACATTACATCACTGGATCCTTATAAAAATTCCTCTTTTGGGACAAATAAGGAGTCGCCTAAATCAACTGTACGATCCTATCCTACGTGGCTGTGCAGTTTGTGGGATTGAAATATCTAAACTCTTTCCTAAGTTGATGCTCAATACTGCTCCCAAAATACTTGTCATTCTCATATACATTGAGTAAAATACTCAAAATACATCTCATCTAGTCTCATTGGATTTTTACATCAATTTACTCAACTTTTCTTATCTCATCTCTTCTCTTTCAGATAAGTAAAATCTCATCTCAATAATGCATTTGAAAAGCATATATTAACTTCTCAACTCAATCTCGAAAATAGAGGTTTAAAATATGTGAATATTTATGCTTGAAATAGAAATCAAGAGAATTCTTCAAACTCAACTCATACTCAACTCTTTCTTACTTTAATAGTGAAAATAATCATTATTTTATCTCAAACAATGCATAAAATATTTAATAAAAATTCAAGTAGGATTCATGTGAATCCATAATATAAAAAACTCAACTCATCAAAGTATAATCAAATATACATACTAGAATTCAATAGGAAAATTTATAGATACTAAAAATTCACTTTATCGGGATTAAAACTCAACATAAAGCTTAACTTGAATATATGAAGATGTAGGACACGAGGAAAATCTTAGTCCAACGTTATAATATCCTTACAGACCTGTAATGAAGATTATCTAAGCAAAATTCGAACACTTGGCTTGAAAGTCTTGAACCCTAGCTCTTCTCCTTCGCTCCAATTCTTGCTCTAAAAATATTCTAAGTGTTAATAAGAGGGAAAACGCATTGATTACTAATAAGGAGCTAAATTTAGTACCAAAAAAGCTTGGGTTAAGTTTATAAATAGTGGAGAAAAGACTGAAATGCCCTTTATTAAAATGGGTAAGGCCGTCTACGAGCCCCTTCCTACGGATCATAGGGTCCTCCTCGTAGGAACTGGGTCTAATTTCAGAGCTCACTGGTTAAGGCTTGGTGGGTCTACGACCAAGCTTCAATGGGTCATAGGGACCATTAGTAGAACTTGATTGGGATTTAGGCTTGGGGTCTACGGACCCCTTTCTATGGTTCGTGCAACCTCCTACGAGTGGTAAGACTCATTCGTAGGGACCTTATGCATATTCTAGTAGCTACTGAAATGTGACACTAAAGTGTATGATCGATTCCTTTGGTTCGTAAGACGTGTTATGGCTCGTAACTATAGCTCGTAGGAATTGTCCTAAAACTCTAAAATTGGCCAAGTGTTGGCGTAACCTACAAATGGCCACATACAACTTGTAGGTACTCCTATGGATCGTAGGTACCACTCATGGGCACTAGTTTGTCTTCTCCTCCCAACTTTTCTCTAGTTTTGGGAATTTATATAATCTAGAATAGTACAGGGTGTTACACATCTCTACCCTTGTAAGAAAGCAAAGATAAATCTCTCACCTTATGACCTATTTTTCCACAACCATAACATGCATCAGAACCTACTAAGAAATCACCTCAATGGTTCTTCCCACACTTCTTACATGCAGGGACAGCCTGACTACTAATAGCTCCTTCTTGAGGCTTAGGGTTAAACACTCTAACTTTGTTGGACTTATGAATCAGAGCACTAGATGAAGCCACTCGAGAGTATTACTGTCAAAATTCAGAACAACCACCATTTCCAAACCTTGAATATAAAAAGTCACCACAACCAATTCTTGTGCTCTTAGTCTCTCTAGCCCCCTCTCTAAGTTTTTCCTCCTCAATTTGTTCAGATTGAGTCATCAACCTCGAGATATACATAATCTTGATCAATATAGAGATCTTACATTCCTTGCTAACCAAATCCAACACACCAGAAACAAACTAGCTCATACAAGCTCTCAAGTCAACCATCATAGTCAGAGCATATTTAGACAATTATGTAAACTTTAAGGCATACTCCAATAGTTTTGAGGATCGGTGGTCCTATTTGTGTGCCTAGAGTTGGTAGTTTGGTGTGTATGATATTGGAAGAGGCTCATTGTTCGAAGTATTTTGTTCACTTAGGAGCAACAAATATGTTTCATGACTTGAAATAACTCTATTGGTGGTGAGTTATGAAGAGGGACATCGTGTACTTCGTAGCCAAGTGTTTGAATTCCAACAAGTGAAGTATGAGCATCAATCACCGAGTGGTGCAATGTAGAGGATGCCCATTCCCAAGTAGAAATGGGAGCGCATCACTATGGACTTCGTGGCTGGATTACCCTTGACTTTGGGTAAGTATGATTCTATTTTGGTGATTGTGGATTGGTTGACCACATAGGCTCATTTTATTCTGGTGAAGACTAGCTATAATATGGAGAAGTTAGCTAGGATTTACATTAGTGAGATTATTTGGTTACATGGAGTACCTATCTCTATTATATCAGATAGGGTTACTTAGTTTAATTCATATTTCTATAGCTCTATGCAGAAGCAGATGGGTACCAAGCTTGAGTTGAGCACCGCATTCCATCCTCATATCGACGATCAGTCCAAGTGAACTATTAGGTGCTTAAGGACATGTTTTGTGCTTGTGTTATAGACGTTTTTGGTCATTGGGACCAATTCTTACCCCTTGTGGATTTGTTTTATAACAATAATTATTGTTCCAATATTCAGATGGCACTTTTTGAGAAATTATATATGAGGAGGTGTAGATCTCCCATCAAATAATTTGCCTCATTTGAGATATGACCTTGGGGTACAGATTTGTTGAGAGATTCCATGGATAGAGTGAGGTTTATTCAACAGCATCTTGTGATAACCCAAAGTCAGAAAAAGAGCTATGTTGATAGGTGTATTCGTGATGTGTCATTTGCTATTGGCAAGAGGGTTTTGCTAGAGTGTCCCCCACTAAGGGTGTGATAAGGTTTGGGAAGAAAGGGAAGCTAAGCCTGAGGTATATTGGCCCTTTTGAAATTTTGGAGAAGTATGGAGAGGTAGCTTATAGGTTGTCTTTGCCTATGAACCATTCAGCGATTCATCCAGTGTTCCATGTTTCGATGGTTAAGAGATACTGTCATGATGACTCCCATGTGAGCCAGTGGGAATCGGTTTCTTTTAATCAGTATTTGTCCCTTGAGGAGAAACTTGTTGCTATCTTAGATAGGCAGACTAGATAATTGAGATCCAAGCATATTGATTCAGTGAAAGTGCAGTGGATGCACTTGCTAGACAATTTTATCAGAACTTACATTTATATGTCTTATTATGTGATGCAGGAATGGTTAGTGTGGTCCCTAATGCGATCAGGAGATATTTTGGCATATTGATAAGGTTTGGGAAGAAAGGGAAGCTAAGCCTGAGGTATATTGGCCCTTTTGAAATTTTGGAGAAGTATGGAGAGGTAGCTTATAGGTTGTCTTTGCCTATGAACCATTCAGCGATTCATCCAGTGTTCCATGTTTCGATGGTTAAGAGATACCGTCATGATGACTCCCATGTGAGCCAGTGGGAATCGGTTTCTTTTAATCAGTATTTGTCCCTTGAGGAGAAACTTGTTGCTATCTTAGATAGGCAGACTAGATAATTGAGATCCAAGCATATTGATTCAGTGAAAGTGCAGTGGATGCACTTGCTAGACAATTTTATCAGAACTTACATTTATATGTCTTATTATGTGATGCAGGAATGGTTAGTGTGGTCCCTAATGCGATCAGGAGATATTTTGGCAATTTTGAGCCTTTTAAATTAAGCTATAGTGAGATAGTTGACTTTAGTTAACATATCGAGATTCAAGTGTCAAATGGTGATTCTATCAATTCTAATTCATCCAAAATATTGAGTTTGGTCTAATAAGGTGGTTGGTTAGAGCTCTGATACCATTGGTTGAATTTTGAGTGTTTAGGCAAGAAGTTGGAAGTTTAAGCCTAAGAAAGGTCTAAAAGGGTATTTCTATCATAACAATATTTTTTCGTAAATTTGATGATTCCATTGAGTTTGGAATGTCAAATTTAGTAGGTATATCTATTTTATTTTTATCAGACCCCAAGCAAATTCCGAAGGTCCGATAGGAGACTTGGAGTTATGGCCTTTTTTGGTTTCTGATATCTAGTGCAATGGGGACCTTGATCAAGGGTTCTCTAGCACATCATGGTAAGTGGTAGTGATGGTATTCATGATTATGAGGGTTTGGAGCGCATTCACTAAGAATCTCTTTGGAAACCTTTGTGTTCGCGTGAAGGGTAGCGTGTTCACAAAGGGTCTAGGCTTAGCTAGTAAGCTGAATTTTCGTAGAGGTTTCATATTTTGTGGGGGTCCGATCAATGTTAATGGGCCGCGTTCGCAGAAGTAGGCCCGCATTCACGATACCCTCTTTCTCTGAATAGTGTATAAAAGGGATTCCTTCCTCTTTTTCTTATTTACACCATTTTCACTCATTTGGGAGCTTGGGATAAAGGATTTTGAGAATTATTTTGGAGAATCTCATTTGATTAAGTTCCTCTATCAATCTTTATTTGTTTTCTTCAAATTTACCTTCTAAAACTCTTTTAAAATCAAAATTTGAATGTGGTTTTTGATGTTTTCCCCCAATTGGAAAAATTGGCTTTTCTTGGATTTGAAACCTCATTTCTTACTCGATTTTAATGGATTTTTCAACCACAAAATCCTTTTTACTTGTAGAATATAATTTTCAAATAAAATTCTAGTTTTGGCCTTTTAGTTTTTGATGTCATTTTTGGACAATTTTATCCCCGATCCCTAACCTTAGAAATATGGGTATCATTGGACACCTTTTGATGAATATTGTCCATTCTTACTAGTTGGGATCGTTTTGGAGTCGATGTTTAAGAATAAAGCTCTGGTAGAGTTGTTCGGGTGAAGTTTTTGGCCTTCAAGGCAGGTTTGGCTTATCATTCTTCTAAATTGGTTGGGTAATTAATCGTTCTTATAAATTAGGCTATGGGATGGGATCGTACTATAAAATTGAAGTACTATAAATTGTGACTTACGTTATTTCTCCGGTGTGGGGACTTGTTTATTATATTTGCCCGTGTGGGGGCTTGTTATTGTGATTAGCCCATGTGGGGACCTTATGTGATATTATTATTTGCTTTGAGAGCGTGTGGTTCATGACATTACCCGTGAGAGGGTTTTTGAGCTAATTATTTTAATGTTTTGTTATGAAATGCCCGAAGAGAGGCTTGAGATGATTTAATCACTTCACTTCTTAACATGAATTGAACGTTTTTCAAAAGATAAATATATGTTTCAAATGATTTCGAGCACTACCTTTTCCATAAGAGGGCGTATATCATGATTTATTGAGATTTGAGGATTTGAACTCTTGTTATGCATCCACTAAGTTGATTATGCCTCTGAATTAGATGTGTTGTGATTTTCATCCTCATTCATCATATTATTATTCATGGGAAGTTGAGAACTTTGGAAGTACTATTTTTGAAAAAGAAAATGGTCTAACCTTATATAGCCTTGACCATGAATTAGGTGGAAAGTTGATTAAATATTGAGATCATGAGATTTGATTTATGGATTGCGAGTCCCCTATGGGTCCTTGTCTTGGGGGCTATAGGCTCAGTAAGGTGTGTGTGTATTGATTGGTTCGGTTTAAGTATTATCGGTTCGGTTTATCAGTATTTTATTTTTAATTACACTAAACCGATTACAAAACCAATAAGATATTTGTTATCAATTTTTGGTTTATCGGTTTTGGGACTTTAATGGTTCGGTTTTTATTTTAACCAATAAAAATATGCTTACAAAATAAATATACGACTTCTCCAAAAAAATTGGAAGTCTTGAACATTACTAAAAAGGGAAAAAGAGTTTCTTAAAAAAATATTCAAATGATCATCAGATTTAACTACAATTAGGATGAAATAATTTCCTAATTGTTTACCAGCGAAGTCAAATTTTTTGAAAAAGTGGGTATGAAGAACGAAAAAAATCAGAAAAGGTAGAAGAAGAGAAGTAAAAAAAGAGAAATCAAACTCACAATTCACAACCCCAGTCGTCTCCTAGCCCTTGTCGTCGTTGTTGTAACTAGCAAACCGTAACCGTTGTCATTCTTAATTCTTTAGGTTTTGAGTTTTGACGTTGTGAACCAAAAGTCGCAAAGCCTAAAGGATAAATACAATGTGAATTGTGAAGTAGTGTAAACTGTGAATTGTGTAGGATATTGATAGTGTGATATAGTGATTATATATTTATATTAATATTTTCTATTTGATATATGTATATGAGTAATATTAAAATAGTAAATTATTATAGTATTAATGGGTTATTGGTTTATCCAGTAATCCAATATTAAAACCCAATACCGAATTAATAACCCCAATAATTATTTTTATAAAACCATTAAATAACCATTAACGTAATAACTCAATAGCAATAAACCAATAACACTTTTTTGATTCAGTTAATCCGTCGGTTCTATTTTGGCACACCCCTAGTAATTTGTATACGAAAGGTTGTACTCAACCCCTACTTTTGTGTCCTTGTGATGTAGATCCTAGTCTGGATGTTCCTCGTGGCGGCTAATCACATCTAGAAGATGGTGTCCATTCAAAGTCGTGGTAAGATCTTGCCTTATGGATCGTCATTGGATTTTATCTATCTATTTCAGTCTTTATTTTTTATTTCAAAGACTTGTGATGTACTTCAGACTCTAAGTTATAGTATATGCTCTTTATGCTTATAATACCAAGTTGTTATAACTTCTTTGTTGTTTCTCATTTTCTTTCGATTATGGACCGACTCTACTCTAGGATTCTCATATGTGATTTGTCTTTCATACTCAATACATTATTTAATATTGACTTCCTATAGCCAGGGGTGCTGCATTTGTGCTTGTTGGATCCAAAAAATGACTCGGTAGACCTCATCAGTAGCATGGTTGACTTCTATCAGGTTGGCTAGCCCCTTATTTCGAAGTTGCCAATATTAAAAGGTTTGTTGGCTTTTGTTGTATATCATTTTGGGTAGGTTGGGGACCTGTCCCGACAAAGCTTTACAACTCTTAGAGGCTTGCAGACTAGTGTGTTGGCTTGTATTTGGCCTTGTTTGTTAGCTAGTTTATATTTGATGGTTGTTGGTATATTGTCTAGATACATAGCTTTTTTCAACTTCTGTATTGAGATATAACGACCCGAACTAAGGCGTAGCTATGACATGGCTATTAGAATCCCGAGGGACCTCAACCAAGTCTCTTATCATATCGTTCATGAGCATACATATTCTAAATGAAGTAAATAATCAAGATCAAATATACGGAAGAAACATCTCAACAAAAGCATGAATCTCAAAATGAGAAAGCGACAACATAGAATCTTACTATCTAACATGCCTCTACTAGATGGGGGTGTAAGACAAACTCCTAGCTCACCCAATATACAAGATAAAACTAAATCATAAGCTCATAAGAAATAAAGTATCTAATTCTCAAAATATGAGGACTCACCAATAGCACAATAGTAAACACTAGCCACGAGTGGGAAGAGGATGAACGTGATCGTCAGATCCTACATTATGATACAATATAGGCAAAAAGTATGCGTTAGTACATAAAATGCACTAAGCATGTGACAAGATGCATAAACAACAACATAGGATATAATTAATATGAATTACGGGATGGAAGACTGATATCTTTAAAACATGAATAAAGTCATGAGAAAAGGTAAAACATATATCTCATTTGTAAATACATCAAAAATCTCACAATCATCATAAGAACTCATACCTTTACTTTAACTGGTGGGATAGGACCGTTAACCAACATATAAGACCATGCGAGCTACTACATGGAATCCGATGACTCCTACATCAAGATGGGGGAGGCTACCTTGCTAGGGCATACTCCATCAATGAACTCTTTTAACTTTGCTATAAGATCCACTAGCTTCTCCATATTGAAATCTTTGAACCTACACAGGCAACGTATTTTGGGACTAAAGGTTCCTACTAAGATTCCCTTGGATAGCTACAATGGTATACCATATCGAACCCCACCTTAAAGTTCTCTTGGTGCTTAATAATTATCCCAACAAAACTTTCATGAAAACATAGTCATTAACATCATTAGGAAAGATAATGATAGATATCAATCCATCTTTATGAAGATAACATAAGAGTAGCTCATCTATCATCATCATAGTAAAATCATAAGAATAGTTCATTAACTTGATTGATTCATGTAATGGGTGTAGGCCTTCCATCATTACAAATCTTTTTTTCTAAAATATCTTTAGGGTCTTAAGTCACCCTAGTTTGCTTGAAACATAATAGAATCATCATTTCAAACCTTTCATAAATCGTTCATAAACCTTGAAGATCATTCATAAAGCTTTCATTGAATATAACTTGAAAATCATGCTCATAATTCATAATCATACTTGGAAACTAGCATATAGCATGAATCATTAAATTTGATCTTAAAATCACGCAATATGATGTCAATTATACATAATTAGACTAATAGCATTGCAATATATCATAATTAAGAAAACCCAATGCCAATCATGAAATTATGGCTTTTGATTGAAGAAATCATAAAGAAATTGGAAAAAAACTTGGGATTCCATGGGTGAAAGGTACTCATGAATGAAGTCTCACATACCTTGACCTTTAGAAGCCCTATATTGAAGTGAATTGAAGCTTGACTTGAAGTTTCTCCCTAGAATTTGCTTGAGGAAGAAGAAGCCTCTTGAGAGCACATTTTTAGAGAGAAGACTTTGATTTAGGATACTAGGGTGAGAATGAGAGAATTAGAATAGTTTATGGTAGTTAATAGATGAGAATACAATTCCAAAAACTGTCCACATTCATTAATAAAAAATAGTAAAATACCAAAACACCCTCACTTATAACTAAAAACTGTAATTGCACGGAGGACCCACCCTGCTTCGTGAACTTCACAATAGCCCATGGTAGTGGTCATGGTGGTATACTTGAACTCGGGGAAAAGACTAGTTTTAGGACTTCCTCTATAGATTCCACATCGGTCCATGGAGGGCATTACGGCCCATGGAGAGAGGCTGTGGTGAGGGGCCTGACAAAGGCCTATAGGAAGTGTCCACTATAGAGGCCATAACGGTCCATGGTCAGCACCGCAGCTCGTGGTTCCCCTTCATGGACATCACCTCTGATCTCGGTATACAGGGCTTGGACCACATGGCTCTTCACCACCCATGGTCCTTTACACAGCTTGTTAAGGACTCCATGAAGAGCACCTAGTTCCAAAAGCTACATTTTTCTGGGAATTCATATTTTTGACCTCATTTAAGGACTTTTCAACTTTCAGAGTCTTACAATTCTTCCCCTTAGGAACATTCATCCTTGAATGGGACTTAGGATAGCATGAATGGAATAAGAAGGAGCACAACATCCCAACATGAATACCAAGCATCTTGAAAATGAGTAAAATATGAAACTTTCAATCTCAAGCTAATACATTACTTAAAAACTCATTTCATGGACATGAATGCATATGAAAACATGAACATGACTGAAACATATGATTTGGGTTGACTGGACCATAAAGGAACTAAATACCTCAACTAGGTATGAAAGGAAGGAAATGAGGATATCGGTATATCATATAGGTTTTGGCTTCCCATATAGCACCCTCAACCTCTTGGTTCCTCCATAACAATTTAACTAAAGTTATTTCCTTGTTTCTCACCTTTCTAACTTTCCGGTCCAAAATTTTAATTGGAAACTCCTCATATGAAAGATTCTATTTAACCTCAATATTGTCCAATGGAACCGTTATACCCCATACTTTTAAACTCGGAATGTCTCATAAGTTCGTTAGACATTATCATGTGAGCCAGATATGCTACGACGCTATCAAATGACTCTAAGGAAGGGAGAATGTTATACCTCATAGTAGAGAAGGTTGGAAATAGAGTCGTAAGAATTCGGAAGGAATTGGAGGCCAAGTGATGAGTCGTAGGACTCGACTCACCTACATAAGCTACTAGCTTAGAAGTCTTACATACTTGAGCTACTTGAGGACATACCAAGCTTATGTAGCACGGATTACATAGGCTCTTGAAATGAGATGAGATGACGATCCTACGAAAGAGAGCAAAACTAGTTTCCAAACTTATGAAAGTGAAGCAAGCAGGTGACAAGCAAGCAGGTGACACACCTACTTGGGGTAGAACCCTCTGCCATGTGGCAGCATGTGATTGGCCACAGGGGTTTAGGTGGCACCCTAGGAGGCTGCCACGTGTCACCCTAGGGGGCTGCCATATGGCACCTTCTAAAGAGGTGTATATATGTGTATTTGGATGACTACTAAGTCATTCTTATTCTATTTGGAGCTGAAACTCAAGCAAACAAAAGAAGAGGAATAACGTGAGGAACAAAGAACAAGGCAGCCATGGTTTTCTAAGAATTAAAGGTAAGTTCTTAAATTGTTCTCCATGAATTAATTATCTATGGTGTTCCTCAACAACATGGAGATGTATATATGTATCTTACGATGTCTACAGAATTAATTCTTCAGCTTGGAACTTGAGAGAAAGTTGAAAGAACAAAGAGAGAAAACGTTAAGAGCTGGTTAACAAACCCATTTTTGAATGGGACTATTGTTAGTAATATTAGTATAAGTTGTTGCGTACATCTTAGTTTCGAGTGATTCAATATGTTTTGGAAATATATTTCATAGGTATATAACTTTCATTTAGCCTTTAAAATCCAGTTTTGCTTTTATCTGCTTGAAAAAGGGTGATGAAGTATAGAGGAGGTACTGCCCAGATTTTGGTTTTTGACATCTTACACGGACTGCTGTTGGTCTTTTGGGCATATCATTTTGTACAGAATTGATGTAGGGGTGATTCGAAATTATATGCGACCCTAAGACACATGTATATAACTTTCATGCAGGACATAAACCCTGTTTCCCTCAATTACCCCTTCGAAACGAAGCGACAATGCAAGACAGTAAGCTGTCTAAAATTCACGTTTTGATAGTTTTGAGTGAGTTGTTTGGGGTTTGTATTGTGTAATGTTGGTGTGAATTGCTTGAACATATGCTGCATGTTGTTTTTGTTGGTTTAATATAGTGTTTAGGGATCTAATTAGAAATTTGGATAGGGCACGTTATAGGGGAGGTGCTGCCTAATTTTCGTTAACGCCTTAACTAATTAAAGAACTAGTTGAGGAGACGAACAAGGAAATAGGTTCCATGAATACTAAGGTGCAACCTAAGATGCTGGAAAGTTAAGAGTGGTTGATATTCGTATTACTTTCATGTTGAATAGGTTCAAAGGACGATGAGGCGAACGGGATAAATAGTAACTCATAAGAGGTATGTAAAGCTTTCTCTTGGCATATTTTGGTATAAGTATATACAGCTGTCTTTCTTTCTTTTTGGCAAGTCTTAGCCTTAAGTGAATTGTATGTGGAATGTGGGGATAATTCCATTCCCAGAACTCCAGGTACGCCTCATAATCCCTAACTACGGTTAGGTGTTGACACCCCTACAAGAATTGAGCATTGCTTGTTAAGGCTTCTACGTGCTAAAGAGTAGTGTATGGAAAACTATCTTTCCTTTCTCTTGATATGTACTTGGTATGAAAATGCGATTATGATGCCATAGTTGTTCACTGAGCCCCAGGATGGGCCGGGTATGAGATATGTATATAATGACCACCTGAAGGAAAGTACAGACTATATGGAGTTTACTCTCTTTCTTTTCTGGCATGTCTTAGTTCTCCGGAGTAACTCTATTCTTAACATCTCCTATTTACTTTTGAATATCGAACTCTGATAGTAGTTGAACTATTTCCCTGGAAACTTCTATATGTTAAAAAGGTACCAAATGTACAGGCTCCAAGTCTTAAGGACTATACGAGACTAAGTCTTTTTGATTCCATAAATGATTTGGCCCTATGTTAATACATGTCTAGGGTCCTTGAGATTACTTTTAAGAAAGCCCATAATGACATTTAGAGGACACTCGAGATGACTACACCGTTATTTGGGTCCTCAAACAAAAGCTTAACTTTCTTATTCTATTGAGTCTCCAATAATGATTTAAACTGCATATCGTTGCTCACTACTCTACTTGTGTATACTATAGTACTTCTTTCACCGAGTTCCAGGTCGGGAATAGTAATCGTGCATAATTCATTGCATTGTCCACCGAGCCCCTCACTAGAAGGTCGGGATATATATGTATATATATATATATATATGATGTCTTGTAATAAGATGGTGATGACACTGGGTTATGATGATCTTACAGGTGTATCCACCGGACCCCTAATAGGGCCGACTATATGATATAATTTGAACATGCATATTTTTATGATTCACAGAGTACAGGTACAAAGGCTTTTTTTATGATGTACTGGATTTCCTGCTTCTCCGCTTCAAATATGTTTCCAGTTATGCTATGTTATGTTTTATATATTCAGTACATATGGCGTACAGACCCTCTTTTTCTCGGGAGGGTTGCATTTCATGCCCACAGGTACAGATACAGGTTGTGGGAGTCCGTCAGCTTGGGATTCCGCTCAGCTCAGCTGGAAGAGGCTTCATTGTATCGGAGCCTAGTTTTTGGCATTGGCCATTGATGTATAGTATTTTTTTGTTATTCAGGGGTACGGCGGGGGCCCTATCCCATCATATGTCATTATTAATGTTGTCAGAGGTCTGTAGACATATATACGTGAGTTGTGTATATCAGTTTGATTCAGCTGGGTCTACATGATGTATGGTATATGTTATTATGTTATGGCAGCCTTGTTGGCTTGCATGCCTTTCATGTTACGACACAAATAAAAAGGGCTACAGGTTTATGAAAATGTTATCGCCCAATGGGGCTCTGTTACATGATAATGTTTTATTTACAATTCAATTTGACCACAGCTGATAGTTAGGTATACGGAGGGATCCAGGTCAGACCCCAGTCGTGGTCTACGGGGTTGGGTCATGACAGAAGTGGTATCAGAGTAGTTCATCCTTAGATTGTCTACAGACCGTGTCTAGTAGAATCTTGTATATCGATGTGTTGTGCGCCACATCTATAAACAAGAGGCTACAGGATATTTAGGATGTTACATTTCTTTTATATCTGAGATCATGCTATAGATCCGAGTCATAAGATAATTCCTTATACTAACCTTGGATCTTAACAGAAGGACGACACCAACAGAAGGAAGTAATAGAAAATATTATTATGTTATGGAAGCCTTGTCGGCTTGCATGCCCTTTCATGTTACGACACAAATAAAAAAGGCTATAGGTTTATGAAAATGTTATCGCCCAATGGGGCTTTGTTACATGATATTGTTTTATTTATAGTTCAATTTGACCATAGCTAATAGTTAGGTATATGGGGGGTCCAGGTCAGACCCCAGTCACGGCCTACAGGGTTGGATCGTGACAGAAGTGGTATCAGAGCAGTTTGTCCTTGAATTTTCTGTAGATCGTATCTAGTAGAGTCTTGATTATCGATGTGTTGTGCACCACATCCATAAACAGAAAGCTACAGGACATTTAGGATGTTACTTTTCTTCCATATTTGAGATCGTGCTTTATATCTGAGTCATAGAAAAATTCCTTATACTAACCTTGGATCTTAACAGAAGGACGACACCAACAGAAGGAAGTAATTGACGACATGGGAAGTTACGAAGCACACTAGTAAGTAAAGTAAAGGCCCGATGCAGTTTGAAGTTGGACATACGAGGTAAGTCCAGTATTTTTATATTATTATTGACATTGAAAGCCTTGTGTGGATGTAATATGAGATAATATTGAAAGCCCTGTGTGGCTGTGATATGATACGAATATATATATGTTGGCCCTGTGAGGCATTGTTGGTATTTTCTACGTGTAGGTTTGGGATAAGTAAGAAATATAGAGAAAACTCTGCCGAAATTTTCCCAGAACAAGAAAAAGGGAATAACACATAGCTTTGTAATATGTCTTAAAAATTGATACCGAGTACCCATGTTATGCTAAATTAAAGCTGTAAGAGGTACTCTTCAGGTCATAGATAAGGGATACCCTTTTTACTTGAGAAAGTTTATTTCGGAGAAACAAAAGTCTGTTTGAGCAGTACAGTTCAGACCACAGTATCTCCAGCCATAGTTGTGCTGTAGGAAAAAAAAGAGAAGCTCAAGTTGAAAAGGAAGATGTCCAGTAATTGAGCTTTACTCATTTTAAAAGTACCAAGCCCCTAACTCCTAATTGTAAATTAGATAAGTTATTCATAACTCGAGGATAAACCCAGAAGGAGACCGGGTAGGTCAAGTATTAAAAGAAGTACTGTGATGTTTAAGAGATTCTAGTCTCTTCAAACAATGGTTGAAAAATGGTTTATGATAATAGTTTATAGTCCTCCACCAACTAATTGGGGAAAGAGCTTCGAACAGGAGCACCACAAAGAGATGTTAGGAACTGAATATGAGTACGAACAAAAAGGGAGATATATAAGTATGAATTAAATGGGGTGATACAATTATACATGGATAAAGTAGGACCACTAGTAAGGCGTACTTAGTATATGTTGACTAAGATAAAAGCGTGCGTTGAGTATGCAGTAAGAGCATGGAGCTTAAGATATACAAAAATTACGCGTGTACACAACATCGCCCCAAAAATAGTGGAACCCTTAAGGGACGAGGATGGCAAACTTAAGGAATAATTGGTGTAACCTACATTCACCCCAAGGAATAAAAGGCGCATCTTCCATTCATCTCAAGAAACAAAGGATATAAGTTGGGAAAGCCCCTACTCCAAGAGAACATGGGACAATAAATGCCGGAATACAAATGTTGCCTACTTAAAAGAAAATTTAGAACATCTACAAGTGTATATTAACTTTTTATAAAGACAAGTAGAATGTGGCCTCGGGCGAGTTGTTCCATGGGTCCCATTACTTAAATACAGATTAATAGATGAGGTGTTGCACTATGTATGAAAAGGGTTCTCGACGCTTCGTAATTTATCCAAGGTTCCGTACCTGGATAATCAGGTTGGAAAAAAAATATAATATAAAAAGACAGGGACATGATACAGTACCAAGTACATTGGAGAAGGAGACTGGACGAAATTGAGACTGGACATAGAGCAAGGTATAAGCGGATAAAGGTATAAGTACCCTCTAAAGGGGGGAAGCAAGTTAGAAAACTGCAAAGGGTAAGATAAAGGCAATTGATGTGGCAACATGTTTGAGATGGATGCTTAAACTTCAATAAGATCCTTTGTTGAACTAAGTTAGAAGGATCTGGAAGTCGTCAATAATTGGATAGAAGTTAGAATGCTATGCAAGATAGTGTTAAGAAGTTTCCAACAAGACCTGGAATAACATAATGCTAGAAGGTGGGTACGTATAAAAGCAAACAAATATAGCAATGAAAGGATATTCAATAACTCAAGGGACACTACAAAAGATAATGACAGCATGCTAGACAAAAAGCCAAAAGGTTAGCTATAGAGTTGGTCGCAAATGATGTTACGATAGATGTATAACCAAGGACAAAAGAATAGAAAGACTCCTGTAGTAGGAAATGAAAAGAACACAGAGTGAATAGGGGAAAGGAAAGAAGTGCGATAAGGTGAGACCTAGCGGGACGATGCTAGGGTATTTCTTAGGTTAAGTTGAGCACCATCTCACAATTTCGTAAAGGTAAAGGAAGACACGAGATAACAACAATAAAGTGTTACCAGCTGGGGTAAGGAAAGTGTAAAATGGTTTAGGTAAGACGGGCAAACTAGCTGGTTACTACAGGATGGTGAGCTCATATGCCAAACTTCTTCGGGACTATACCAACTAAGGATAGATGGAACTCAAAGTGGCTCTAAAGGTCACTATATGAACGAACTTTAGCGCTACTCAGTAGCCAACCCCAATGAAAGGGTGCGTACAAAAAGGGGGGAATACAATAGGAGGAGTTAAACCAGAATGACCAAAAAGGGACATGGTCGTAGTGGAACTAAAGATCTACCCCTATACCGGTTGCAAGATAACAAAGGAAAGGGCAAGGCAACACATAAAGACTAGTGAGACGACGCTAAGATAAATTTTGGGCTAAGTTGAGTGCCCCGCACATTATTGCAAGGATTACCATGAAACGCGACATGAGGACTTCCCAAGGAGGTCACCCATCCCAGTATTTCTCTCTCCCAAGCACACTTAACTTCTAAATTCTGGTGGAATTTAGTGTGATAGTGCGAGTGTGGTCGCGCGAGATGGAAGAATCTGAACTAGCGGCGGAGAAACGACATGAGATTATGTTCCTAGAGTATTATAAATTACGTTGAGGGTATTGTTAAAAGGATTTAAGCAAGACAAGAAGGATTAACTAATTGCTAACTGACGTCGCACTCGAATGCCACAGCTCTCCAACATAGTACTAGTTAATGAGAGGCAAACCACAGAATGGCTATACGGGCCAGTGGGCGAGAGAATTTTGACACCACTTGGCAGCCAACTCTTAGGGCGGGAAAAAAAGCAAAACCCAAAAGGTAAGGGTACCAGTTGATGTAATTTACGGAAGACAGGAAGTAATACGCGAGGTCAAAAATCCCACAATATGACCAGGGCTACAAGACTCACTTCGCACTCCAGCGCCAGATGACTCTGGAGGGAATGTTACTTATGGATTAATGATATTATCCCCTGCTCCATCAATCAAAGGCTACCTACTCAACCGAGAAGGTGTAAAATTATAAGGTAAAAGTATAGTAGGACCTTACGGAGTCCCCATAGCTATTATCCCAGATGAAGGAGCCCAAGTTACAGTTAAATATCGAGGATCAATCTACAGAGAAACTGGAAAGACAGATAAGTCTTCGTACACTACTTGACCCTCAAAATTGATGACTAGGCTAAAGCGTACCACTTAAATGCTAGAAGATATGTCATGAGCTGGTGTTGTTAACTTCGCAAATAGCTGGGATGATTATCTATCACTTATCAAGTTATCTACAATAATAATTACTACTCTAGTATCCCAATGGCCCCGTACAAGACTGGTAGAGCAGGACGTGTAAGTACCCTATTGGTTGGGTCGATGTTAGAAAGACTAAGCTAAAAAGGCCTCGACATGATTAAGCAAGCTATTAACTAAAAGCCCAAAGTCGGCAGAAATGATATACAGATAATCGACATCGATATACAGAGTTTAAATTGATGATTAGATATTCATAACAAGGTCACACAGAAAAGGAAACTTAACCGAAAATATATTAAACGGTATCAAGTTGCTCGTAATATGGGCAAAGTGGCCGATAAGTTAAGCTTACCACCTTATTTGGAAACTATACGCCTAGTCCATCAGATAGGGATGCTTTGTAGGGGTACTGATGAGCCACCCAGGGTATATTCCATAGATGATGTCCAGGAAATGGAATCCTTCGAGGAACAACCTATCGCCATCTTAGATCGGCAAACTAGAAGATTGTAGACTAAAGACGTGCCTTCCATCAAGATACTGTGGCAAAACCAAAACTAGAAAGAGGATGACCGGGGAAGCTGAAGAGAATATGAAACACAAGTATTCGCACCTATTCTCGGTGTCTGCAGGTAACCCCAACTCCTAAAACTAGTATATTAAGTACTTAGATAGAAGTATGTGTTATGGAAATAGTAAAGAATCTCCCTACGATTTGTATAAGGTGCTAAGGGAAGTTTTGTTTAACATTCGGGGATGAATGTTCTAAAGGGGGAACTCGAAATATCTTATAAGTTCCTTAGATATTATCATATGAGTCGGATACGCTACGACACTATCAAATGACTCTAAGAAAGGGAGGATGTGATACCCCATAGTAGAGAAGGTTGGAAATAGAGTCATAAGAATCCGGAAGGAATTGGAGGCCAAGTGATGAGTCGTAGGACTCGACTTACCTACGTAAGCTACTAACTTAGAAGTCTTACATACTTGAGCTATTTGAGTACATACCAAGCTTACGTAGCACGGATTACATAGGCTCCTAAAATAGGACGAGATTATAAACCCACTAGGAAGGGGAAAAGACAATACATGGCAGCCAATGGAGGAGTGACACGTGGCAGCACCTCAAGCAAGCAGGTGACCCATCTACTTGGGGTCAAGTAGGTGACCCACCTGCTTGGAGGAGGTGGACCCCACTTTCACGTGGCAGCCCCTTATTGGCAGCAGGTATGCGACCCTAAGACACATTTCTATAACTTTCATGGAGGACATAAAGCCTGTTTCCCTCAATTACCCCTTCGAAATGAAGCGATAATGCAAGACAGTAAGCTGTCCAGAATTTACGTTTTGATAGTTTGGAGTTATTTGGGGTTTGTATTGTATAATGTTGGTGTAAATTTCTTGTATATATATTTTAGGTTGTTGTCGTTGGTTGGATGTAGTTATTAGGGGTGTGATTGGAAATTTGGATAGGGCATATTATAGGGGAGGTGCTGCCCGATTTCCGTTAACTCTTTAACTAGTTAAGGAACTAGTCGAGAAGATGAGCGAGGAAATGAGTTCTATGAATACTCGTGTATAATTAAAGGTGCTGAACTGTCAAGGGTTGTTGATATTCGTATTTCTTTTATATTGAATAGGTTCAAAGGACGACGAGGCGAACGGGATAAAGAGTAACTCATAAGAGGTATGTGATGTTTCTCTTGGTATGTTTTTGGTATAGGTATGTAAAGCCTATCTTTTCTCTTTCTTTTGGCATGTCTTAGATGTAAGCAAGATATGATATGAGCTTTGGGGGTAATTCCATTCCCAGGTTCTGAATATGACTTCATGACCCTCACTCACTTTTGAATGTTAAACTTTAAAGTAGTAAGCTACTATCTTCGAGTCTTCGATAGGTTAAATAGTAACTGGAGGTATAGGCCTCTATTCTTAAGGGCTCCACAAGGATAGACGTTTGGATCCTATAAGCTGTTTGGCAACATTGTGGCACATGTCTATGGTTCCTGACGCTCCATACAGTCCTCCGTGACACCTAGCAGGTACTTCAATTACTTCCAAGTGACGATTCACTTGATGACTTCATTGAGTCTCTGATAATGATTTAAATTGTGTTTTTTTTCTCACTACTCTACTCGTGCATACTGTAACACTTCTTTTGTCGACCCCGGAGCCGGGAATAGTAATTATGCACAATTCCACTACATTGTTCAATGCGCCCTCACTAGAGGGCCCGATATGTATGTATACATATGATGATATGATGATGTGTTGTAATAAACAGGTGATGTTACTACATTTATGATTCACCGGATCCCTAATAGGGTCGGCTATATTAAAAATTTGAGCATGCATGATTTTACTTTCCCAGGTACAGGTTTTAGATTTGATATTTTATCCCCTACTTCTCTATTTCAGATATGCCTCTAGTCGTATTGTGTTATGTTTTACATACTCAGTACATATGTCGTACTAACCCCCCTTTTCTTGGAGGGGTTGCATTTCATGCCCGCAGGTATAGGTACAGTTTTTGGGAGTCCGTCATCTTAGGATCCCGCTCAGCTCAGCAGGAAGAGGCTCCATCATATCGGAGCCTAGTTTTTAGCATTGGCCATTGATGTATAGTATTGTTTTGTTATTCAGGGGTACGGCGGGGGCCCTGTCCCACCATATGTTGTCATTGATATTGTTAGAGGTTTGCAGACATGTATATGTGGGTTGTGTATTTTAGTTTGATTCAGCTGGGTCTACATGATGTAGGGTATATGTTATTATGTTATGGCAGCCTGGTCGGCTTGCATGCCCTTTCATATTACGACACAAATGAAAAGGGCTATAGATTTATGAAAATGTTATCCCTCAATAGGGTTCTGTGTCATGATATTGTTTTATTTACAGTTCAATTTGACCACAGCTGATAGTTAGGTATATGAGGGTCCAATATTATCATCATCATGTTCTATATGTGGATCTACTAGCTAGGCCATATTTGCAATCCTACAGTGGAAATGTAGTTTAAGGGACTAGAGGTTGCTACTAAGGCTTAGGTAGAGCCCCCACCTCAAAGTCCTCTAGGTGCTAAGTCAACATCCCACGGAATAAATATCATATCATAATCATAAATCATACTTGTCGTGAATCATAAACTTTTCATAATCATACTTTATAGAAATTTGTTCCTAAGAATAGCTCATTATTATGTGATTCAAGTAATGTGGGTGTAGGCCTTCCATCATTAAGTATCCTTTTCATAAAACATCATTAAGGTCTTAAGTCACCTTCATTCATAAATCATGCTTGCATACTTTAAATTCATGATCATAGCTTATATTTAAATTAGGGTAGAAACATAAATACATGATCAATCAACTTGAAAACTATGAAGTTGGATTGAAAACATGCATGATCGTATCCTTTATGTCAACCCATGCATAATTCATGAAAATAATATCAATTGGATATATAATTTAATCAATAATCATATAATATATCATGAATAAGAAAACCCAATGCAATCATCATAAAATTAGGGCTTTTGAATAAAAATCATAAACCATTTGGAGAGAAAACTTAGATTCCATGGGTGAAAGGTACCCATGAAAGAATTCCCACATACCTTGACCGTTAGAAGCCCTAGATTGAAGTGAATTGAAGTTTGAACTTGAATATTTCCCTTGACTTTCCTTGAGGAAGAAGAAGACTCTTGAGAGGGAACTTTAGAGAGAAGATTTTAATTTAGGAGATTAGGGTGAGAATGAGAGAGCTAGAGGGCTTACGATTGTTAATAGGTGAGAATATAGTCCCAAAAACCACCCACATTCATTAATGAAATATAGGGAAAGAGCAAAAAAATCCTACTTAAAATAAAAAACTGGGACTGCACGGAGGGCCCACCACGGTTCGTGAATTTTCCCACGGCTCGTGGTGGTCATTGTGGTGGTAGAGTTGGTATTGGGAAAATTAGGTTGCAAGGGTTCCCTTCCATAAGACACATCATAATCCGTGAAGGAGACTATGGGTCATAGTTTTCTGGGCGTGGTGAGAAAGTGATCAAGGTTTGCATGGAAATTCTTCACGGTGACCATCACGGTCTATGCAGGTCACCACGCTCTGTGGTTAGGAGTGTGGTGCAGACCATGAATAGGAGGTATGCAAGTAGTTTCACCATAGAGGCCACCACCGCTCATACTGATCACAACGGCTCATAGTGCCCTTTATGGTCACCACCTCTAAACTCAAGTGTGTAAAGGCCTGGACCACGGTGGCCCATCACAGGCTTTGGTCCTCTACACGGCCTGTTAAGGACTCCGGGAAGGCCACCTGGTGCCAAAGTTGTATTTTCCTTGGGTTTCATCTATTGAACCTCATTTTTAGACTTTTAATCTTCTGGTGTTACACTCTCCCAGGTGCAGCTTACTACACTTACTACAAAGCGGCGTCCGTATAGTACCTTGGGCCACACTTCCTTGGGACTAAGAACCCTGTGCTTTAAAATTATGGTTATCTTGATACCTCTAGTTATTCTTGTTATTGGTGGCATGTGCACTTGTTGCAGATGGTGCATAACCAGAAGACATCTTCTGAAAGAAAGAGCAAATTCCATTTCCACCTTTATGGTGGTTTGACTCATTACTTATGGACTTAGCTTTCTTACTCTGGTTCTCCTCTCTGTCCTTCTTCTTATTCTCCTCAACTTGTTGAGCATACACAATGAGTCTAGAGGTATCCATATCTAAGATCAACAAAGCTTCTTGACACTCCTTCTTCACATGTCAGCCCAAGCCAGAAGCAAACTTCCTCATCTTGGTTCTCGCATCGGGAACTATCTCTGGAGTATACCTGGATAGCTGAATTAACTTGAGGCAATAATCTTGGACATTCATTCCCTCTTGTTTCAAGTTCACAAAATCCTCTACTTGTTTCTCCCTCAGCTCAAGCAGAAAGAAGTAGTCTAGAAATATATTTTTGAACTCATCCCAGACTGCAGGTTGTGCATCCTTACCTTTACTCTTCACTCACTAATTGAGAATAGAGATAGCTCTCCTAAATTTAGCCTCTGAATTCATAGCAAGCTGAGCAGTCTTTGGAACATTTTGAGTCTCATTCTTGACCTCATTCTTATTCTCAGCAGCTTGGGCTCAATTTTGCATCTGTATTTCAGATGGTTGTGGAATCTTTCTCTCGATGATGTTCTTCTGTCTCAAGGTTCTTTTGGAAGTCAAGATCAAAATTTGTGAAACGCACAAATTAGAAGGAGATTTCATAGAGATAAACTCTATAGCATAAAATGAAGAAAAAAAGAAGTAAAACAATTCCTAAAAGTCTTGTAACCTCCCTATTATAGATGTAGTGTGCTTCACACCGATAAGAAGACTCATAATAAAATAAAACTAATAAATAAGAAGCTCCTCTGAATGCAAACAGATCTCACCAAAAGCTAGAGAAGATAGATCCTCAATGTCACGACCCAAGCCTAGGGCCTAGACGTGACATGGCGAATGAGAAACCCAAAAGTACATCAATCAAGCCTCTTAGCATTCTTTTAGCCTTTCATAGGTAATGATGATAAATAAACAAGCGGAAATCATAATAGTAAATCTTCAACTTACATATGTCCAACAATACCTCTAACTATTAGATTTAACGAGGCTAAGACAAGTCCCTAGCTCACCCTCAATCATAATAGAAGAAATGTCATAGTAAAATATCTTAACATATCATAAACTAGAAAGATAAAGGAGTATTGTTCCCGGAACATGAGAACTCACCAAAAGTAGTCTCCAATGGAATATCAACTAGCCACGTAGAGGAGAACGAGGAGGAGCACCGATCCCTACATGGTGATATCATGTAGGCAAAAGAGTATGCGTTAGTACTTTGAATGTACTAAGTATGTAAGGATGCATGAACATTGAGGAAACATTAAAACATTTATGTAATATGGAACATAATTTAATGTATGCATAATGAATCATATATATATCCTTTAAAACATTCATTTTGTGGGAAATTAACTATAACCGACATTTAAGACCATGCGAGCTATTACATGGAATCCAACATAACCTCCTACGTTGGCCGGGGAGACTACTTGCCAGGTAGAACTCCGTCAACTTCATTCATTTCTTTAACTTTAACTTTAAGGGCTTTCATGGATCCATTAGCCTAAGCCTACAAGGGCTCCTATGTTGGCACATAGTTAATGAGACAAGGGGTTGCTACTAGGATTCCTTTACCGAATCCCACCTCAATGCCTCATTCGGTGCTAAGTCAATCCCACGGAATAGTTTAATACTTCAAAATATTCATAGCATATAACTTGAGAATTCAAACATCATATTCGGTAGAATAACTCATTAAAACATTTGATAATTCAAATATGCAAGAATTGTCCTTATTGCATAAGAATCCATCATTCATATCATTTCATCATTCTTTCATTTCATAAGACTCCCTTTTTTATCATAGATATTGCTTTCATAAACATTTATTTGGAGTCAAAGCTTTCAAGTCAAACTTTATTAAAAACATAGTAAAACTAGGTAGGTTCAAATCACTTCAACTTGCAAATATATATGTAAATAAATATACATAAATACTTTAAAATCCATTAATTAAAAATCATGCTTTAAATAACCCACCATGAATTTCAAGAACCTTTAAATAGATAAATAGAGAAATTACTTGTAAACCATCAATTCATACATATGAAATTATGTTGCATCAAAATAGAGCAGTAATCATTAGTTTAACCATGATTCATACTATTAAGTAAAAATAAGAATTAACATAACAAAATATTACTTGAAATCAAGAGATTTAGTTGAAAGATTTTTGTACTACATGGGTGGAAGAACCCATGGATTAACCCCCATATAACTTAGAGTAAAACTTAAAGAAAATAAATATAATTTATCATATAATCAAAATAATTTAGACATGAGAGTAGAAGGAATACTCTCATTGAAGCCTTACATACCTGGAAACCGAAGCTTTAGTTGGTACCGGAAGACTTAATGAACACTCTTGAGTCCTAGCTTCTCTCCTTGCCGGAACGTTTTGTGTACTACCCGGAATATATGAATCACCGGAATAGTATTTCTTCACTACAAAGAACTAAAACTATATTTGAGAATGTGTATAGAGAGAAGATTTGCTTGAGAAAGCTTGATGAATAAAATGAGGAAATAAGGTGGGTATTTATAGGTTGGAAAGAGGGACCTAACAATAAATAAAATAATTATAAAAAAATCTGAAAATTTAGTGGAATATATTGATGTCATAGATGATGTTAAATGGAGGATAATTTATGTCATGAGTGATGTCAAATGTATCTAGATCTTTCTATGGTAGGTGAAATGAGTTATTTTTGATAGAATACTCTTTTTGGGAGCTGCGTTTGAATAAGATAAATTCCTTATTAGGATTTGGTGTCTTCATAAGAATTGTAGATATGGAAGTCTAGTTTCATATCGTTCAAGAATCAACCAATTTGGATAAACCTACAGTGAGATATGATTTTTCTTCTATAAACACTCATTTCCGTCACAGCATCCTACCTTACAAAAATTAATTTATTTGACCTACTTAACCTCCGAATCTTAAAATATGGTCTTCATAAAAGTTGTAGGTAATGATCTTGTAGTTACTCAGAAATTTGAATCACTCAATTTGGATATTCCTATGAAAAGTTATGCCCAAAATACAGAGGTTGTATCATGTTTAGGCGAAAATTAAAACATCATATACAACGTTTTTAGGGGATGTTACACTCAATGATGCGCCTATTATGATCTCTAACACCTGTATTTTCATTATAATACGATGCAGATTGAATAATGTCAGTACATGAAATATACGGTATGTAAAATGGTTGAAAGAAAATACACTCATGAATACTAAAGGACATAAATACCAAGGTAACTCAACTTAAGATAAAGCATGAAGTATAAAATAAGACAATGCTTTACCACATATAATATACAATACAACTCGGTGTAAATAATATACACTTTTGGAGAGTTTCTCTAACCGACAATCATTACTTATGAGCTAGTGATGATACGATAAAGTATTGTTATTTCCACAGCCATCCAATACCTTTCCAGCATAATGGACATTACATCACTGGATCCATATAAAAATTCCTCTTTTGGGATAAATAAGGAGTCACCTAAATCAACTGTACGATCCTATCCTACGTGGTTGTGCAGTTTATGGGATTGAAATATCTAAACTCTTTCCCGAGTCGATGCTCAATACTGCTCCCAAAATACTTGTCATTCTCATATACATTGAGTAAAATACTCAAAATACATCTCATCTAGTCTCATTAGATTTTTACATCAATTTACTCAACTTTTCTTATCTCATCTCTTCTCTTTAAGATAAGTAAAATCTCATCTCAATAATGCATTTGAAAAGCATACATTAACTTCTCAACTCAATCTCGAAATAGAGGTTTAAAATGTGTGAATATTTATGCTTGAAAATAGAAATCAAGAGACTTCTTCAAACTCAACTCATACTCAACTCTTTCTTACTTTAATAGTGAAAATAATTATTATTTTATCTCAAACAATGCATAAAATATTTAATGAAAATTCAAGTAGGATTCATGTGAATCCATAATATAAAAAACTCAACTCATCAAAGTATAATCAAATATACATACTAGAATTCAATAGGAAAATTTATAGATACTAAAGAATTCACTTTATCGGGATTAAAACTCAACATAAAGCTTAACTTGAATGTATGAAGATGTAGGACACGAGGAAAATCTTAGTCCAACGTTATAATATCCTTACATACCTGTAACGAAGATTATCTAACCGAAATTCGAATACTTGGCTTGAAAGTCTTGAACCCTAGCTCTTCTCCTTCTCTCCAATTCTTGCTCTAAAAATATTCTAAGTGTTAATAAGAGGGAAAATGCATTGGTTACTAATAAGGAGATAAATTTAGTACCAAAAAGGCTTGGGTTAAGTTTAGAAATGGTGGAGAAAAGACTGAAATGCCCTTTATTAAAATGGGTAAGGCCGTCTACGAGCCCCTTCCTACGGATCATAGGGTCCTCCTCGTAGGAACTGGGTCTAATTTCGGAGCTCACTGGTTAAGGCTTGGTGGGTCTACGACCAAGCTTCAATGGGTCATAGGGACCATTAGTAGAACTTGATTGGGATTTAGGCTTGGGGTCTACGGACCCCTTTCTATGGTTCGTGCAACCTCCTACGAGTGGTAAGACTCATTCGTAGGGACCTTATGCATATTCTAGTAGCTACTGAAATGTGACACTAAAGTGTATGATCGATTCCTTTGGTTCGTAAGACGTGTTATGGCTCGTAACTATAGCTCGTAGGAATTGTCCTAAAACTCTAAAATTGGCCAAGTGTTGGCGTAACCTACAAATGGCCACATACAACTTGTAGGTACTCCTATGGATCGTAGGTACCACTCATGGGCACTAGTTTGTCTTCTCTTCTCAACTTTTCTCTAGTTTTGGGAATTTATGTAATCTAGAATAGTACAGGGTGTTACACATCTCTACCCTTGTAAGAAAGCAAAGGTAAATCTCTCACCTTATGACCTATTTTTCCACAACCATAACATGCATCAGAACCCACTAAGAAATCACCTCAATGGTTCTTCCCACACTTCTTACATGCGGGGACAGTCTGACTACTAATAGCTCCTCCTTGAGGCTTAGGGTTAAACACTCTAACTTTGTTGGACTTATGAATCGGAGCACTAGATGAAGCCACTCCAGAGTATTTCTGTCAAAATTCAGAACGACCACCATTTCCAAACCTTGAATATGAAAAGTCACCACAACCAATTCTTGTGCTCTTAGTCTCTCTAGCCCCCTCTCTAAGTTTTTCCTCCTCAATTTGTTCAGATTGAGTCATCAACCTCGAGATATACATAATCTTGATCAATATAGAGATCTTGCATTCCTTGCTAACCAAATCCAACACACCAGAAACAAACTAGCTCATACAAGCTCTCAAGTCAACCATCATAGTCAGAGCATATTTAGACAATTATGTAAACTTTAAGGCATACTCCAATAGTTTTGAGGATCGGTGGTCCTATTTGTGTGCCTAGAGTTGGTAGTTTGGTGTGTATGATATTGGAAGAGGCTCATTGTTCGAAGTATTTTGTTCACTTGGGAGCAACGAATATGTTTCATGACTTGAAATAACTCTATTGGTGGTGAGGTATGAAGAGGGACATCGTGTACTTCGTAGCCAAGTGTTTGAATTCCAACAAGTAAAGTATGAGCATCAATCACCGAGTGGTGCAATGTAGAGGATGCCCATTCCCAAGTAGAAATGGGAGCGCATCACTATGGACTTCGTGGCTGGATTACCCTTGACTTTGGGTAAGTATGATTCTATTTTGGTGATTGTGGATTGGTTGACCACATAGGCTCATTTTATTCTGGTGAAGACTAGCTATAATGTGGAGCAGTTAGCTAGGATTTACATTAGTGAGATTATTTGGTTACATGGAGTACCTATCTCTATTATATCAGATAGGGTTACTTAGTTTAATTCACATTTCTATAGCTCTATGCAGAAGCAGATGGGTACCAAGCTTGAGTTGAGCACCGCATTCCATCCTCAGATCGACGATCAGTCCAAGTGAACTATTAGGTGCTTAAGGACATGTTTCGTGCTTGTGTTATAGACTTTTTTGGTCATTGGGACCAATTCTTACCCCTTGTGGATTTTTTTTATAACAATAATTACTGTTCCAACATTCAGATGGCATTTTTTGAGAAATTATATATGAGGAGGTGTAGATCTCCCATCAAATAATTTGCCTCATTTTTTTAAAAACATATGTATATATCTAACAAAAAAATAGAAGCGGGGGATTATATGGGATGGGATAGATATTTAAAAAAAAAAAAAAATAATACCTAAATGTCTTTTGGAAAGGAGTGGGTGATTTTTTATTTTTTATTTGGGGGGGGAGGTGAGGGGGTTGAAGTTAGATTTTTTTAAAAAACTTTTTATAAAAAAAAATTACAAAAAATTGGGAGGGGGTGAGGGTGACTAGAGTGAGGTAAGAAAAATGTTTTAAATTTATTTTTTAATAAAATTAATTTCTTTTTTCTTTTGGGATAATGATACTTTAATCTTTAACTTTCTACTAATACAAATATTTATTTAATACTTTACTAAATACATATGTATATATCTAACACAAAAAAAAAAGCGGAGGATTATATGGGGTGGGATATATTTTTTTAAAAATAAAAATATATTTAAAACAAATTGGAAAGGAATGGGTGGTTTTTTTTTTTTGGGGGGGGGAGGGGAGGAGGGGTTGAAGTTAGATTTTTTAAAAAAAAAATAATTTTATAAAATAAAATTACAAAAAATTGGGAGGGATGGGGGTGAGTGGAGTGGGGCAAGAAAAATATTTTAAATTTATTTTTAAAAAAAATAATTTCTTTTTTTTGGGATAATGATACTTTAATCTTTTAACTTTCTAGTGATACAAATATTTATTTAATTTTTATTAAGGTTGAATATTTTATCCATATGAAATGTCATGTGGCATGTTTTTTTAAAATAAACGAAAGTAATGTTTTTTTAAAATAACAGAGAGTGTATTACATACACGGTGTCTTTCTCAAACTAATGAATAATAGTTTAGGTATGAAACTTACACTTCCAATAATTTAGGTATAAAATTCAAAAAAAAAAATAATTTACATGTGTTTTAACACTTAACTCAAAAAAATATTATTCTTGAATTTCAAACATTCAAGTACTATTTAAATTAGTTTATGTTTTTGAAATGTATTATATATATTCTGAAATAACAATTGTTGAATTCATAACAACGCATGATATTGAATTCAATACGTATTACAACTATCATTTATATTTACTATAATTTTCAAATCTTCAAGCCTTCAAATACAATACTTCAAATATTCATAATCAAGTAGCCCTTCAGAAAACCATTAAATCAAATTGCAAACAATTTAAGTTCACGCCCATAGTAAAGAATCGATTTCATTCAACATGGGAGAATAAATAAAAAATAAGTGGAAAACAAAGTAAGCCTATTTATTTCGGGCTTTAAAACCAGTAGTTCTAGCGGTCGACTCGGTTCTTTCAAATTGTTTCTCATTATTGAGAAAAGGTGTGAAACGTATATCATCGCCGTTCTTAACCGAGACTCAAGTTAAGCTCCGTCTCGGATATCCATTAAATCAAATTGCAAACAATTTAAGTTCACGCCCATAGTAAAGAATCGATTTCATTCAACATGGGAGAATAAATAAAGAATAAGTGGAAAACAAAGTAAGCCTATTTATTTCGGGCTTTAAAACCAATAGTTCTAGCGGTCGACTCGGTTCTTTCAAATTGTTTCTCATTATTGAGAAAAGGTGTGAAACGTATATCATCGCCGTTCTTAACCGAGACTCAAGTTAAGCTCCGTCTTGGATATCCCAGAAAATCCCAATCAAACATGTATACCACCAATTGGAAATGCCTAATACCCAAAGTGTTAGCCGGCATAAAACTAACTTATTCCCCTCTATCTAAAAAGAATGCAGCAATAGTCGAAGGTGAGGAACAGCTGCTCAAACCGTTTCTAAGAGCACCCTAGTTTAATCCCTACTACAAAAGCAGTGAATGACATATGTTACACTGGAGGGAGGCATTAGGGCTTTGGACTCTTCTCGTAGTTCAACAAAAAAAAATATTGAAGTGAAGATGACCATCAACATAATTAAGTCTGTTTACACTTTCTGTTTCCATCCTAGTCAGACAACTCGCAAGTACCAGGTAGACGAAAATAAAATCAAAATGCACATAGATAACCCCAGAAACTGAACAAACAATGGGTCGCCCTATATAACAAGGAGATTTAACTAAATACAGCCAAACTTGGATAATCCTATATTTTCATAATCCACAGTGTTTTTTCACACTCAGAGCCTTTGTCATTTCATTTCAAAATCCTCCTTCGAGCTACTGAGACGTTCTGTTGAATCTTGTCTTGTCATCTTTTAAATCCTGGCAAATCCCATTCTGATCATCTCCTGAAATTTCTCTATCATCTTCCATAACTGTATACTTTTCTTTCTCATTCTCGCCAGTCAAATCCCTATGAATCAAGGTACAAAATTAGAGGTGGATAGATGCAAAGCGAGAAACTAGAGTTGATGAGACCTACTTTTGTTCTAATTCAGCAAGAGCTTCTCTCACTGCATGAATACTCATTTTCTTCACCTGTAACAATTAAGCAACCACCAAGAAAACCTTAACACACAAATACATATTTTTCCAAAGACATTCTACATGAACAAATAGAAACAGATCAAAACAATTATTTCATAATTAAAATATGACCAATATGCCAACAAACAATTAATTATAAGATTACTTCTATATTCATCTGGTTCACACCTTTTCCTCAAATGCAGGATTCAACTCATTGTCACTTTTTAACAGTATAAAACATCCAAATTCTGGAAAGCTAAAGAAGAAAGCAATAGACCATACTAACAAGGGAGTTTTTGGATTGGCTTTTTTTAAGTAGCTTATAAGCTAAAAGTTAAAAGACATAAGTTGGTCTTACCCAACTTTTGACTTTTAGCTTATTTTTGCATTTTTTTGGCCTAAAGGTAGGTGCTTAAAAACACTATTTATCTTTCCAAAACACCTCCCAAAAAAAATATTAAAAAGAGCTTAAAAACCATAAACTACTTAAAATAAGTGAATCCAAACCCTATTTGGATTGGCTTATTTTAAGTGGTTTTTGACTTTTAAGTTTTTTATTTTATTTTTGGAGGTGTTTGGGAAAGGCAAAAAGTGTTTTTAAGCACTTTCTTTTAGGAGGAAAAAATACAGAAATAAGCTAAAAGTCAAATATTGGGTATTCTCAATTTATGGCTTTTAGCTTTTAGCTTATAAGTTACTTTTAAATAAGTCAATCCAAACACAAGTATAAAAAACCAATGACCATAAAAACCAAACTACCATGATCATCCCTTCAACAAAATGCTATAAGCACTCCTGAACAAATGGAAGCAAAGAACCCAAGCTCCTTATCCAATTAGATATACCTCCAACTTGTCCTCCTTGGCTCTGTGATTTTGGGGAAGTGTACGGAACTCTTCAGTCAATCGGATGCATTCATGAAGATTTTCGGGAGACACAAAGTCAAGAGCAACCTTTATACAGGACTGTTGCACAAAGGTGAAAGTATTTTCAAGTCAACATCGAGTTTTTAAACTTGTTACACAATGTCAGTCCAAGAACTACTAACCAGATGAAGACAGTAAATATATTACAAAGTTTCACTCAGATAACAGATAGAAACAATCACTCAAACTTGCAGATCAAGAAGTCATACTTTGTCAATGCATGATGAGCATACCCAACATTCTGAAAAGAATACAAATGCAGCTAGAAAGTGTATTGGTAAATGTTACTAATATAGAGCACACATTGTTAAAGGTGAAAAGCAAAGAACTGGTCAAAACCTGCAAACTTTAAATGCAAAACACAAGATTGTAAGGCATGTTTTTGAATAAAGACAAATGAAGAAAAAACAATATACACATACCAAAAAATATAATGCCGGAAAATATAACTTAAAAGCAAGCTACTGCAAAGACATGAAAAAATTAAAACATCTTGAATTAGGTGACATGAAATAAAAACACTGATCATTTTCAAAAAAACTAATTTAAATTTTTTTTATTCAAATTTCCTCACTAGTTTTCTCATATCCTGTTTTACTTGTGTATTACTGATTTTTTATCCATAACATTGCATAAACATCAATACTACTTTTATCAATGAACACGGAATTTAGAAACAAAAATAGACATTTAACACAAACCAAATATACAAAACTACCAAAATCACTTATGTTACCAACAATCAAATGAAAAATGATAATAGTTCCATGTTCCTTCAGCTAACTCTTCGAATAAAAGATCAACTTTTATATCAAGTGAGGTCCCAACAAGTACTGTCAATAAAAATAGTTGAAAGGTGTCGATATTTTTAGGAGAGCACTAAAAAGGAAAGAATATCAAAATAAAATGGGACAAAAAGAGCAACTTATGTTGACTATAATTATTGCTTACTATCACATTGATGCAAGTTTGGGAAGTACTCATTGCATGGAAGGATTTCTATTTGACATCAAAAGCTTAGAGTATTTCAAGAACCAATATAACAAAAGATTAACATTATGTTTTAGGATCCATTTGATAACAGTATGATGTACATGTAATTAAGGATATTTATATCTTTTCTTATCTTAGTTAAACCCTAGTAGTAAAAATAGAATTGGATGAACATTATTTTCTTAGAGAATATTAATAGGTGAATACTCTTGGTGAGTTTTATGGTTGTATCCCTTTGTCTCTATACATTGGATCTCTCTTTAATATCTTTTGGTAAGATTATTTATGTATGAGTCCAATTCTCCTCTCCCTTGAATTTAATCTATATTTGTTGATCTCTAATTTACTTCAATTGTGGATTATTCTTTCTTTCTTCTCTATCTTCCCTCAATTTCTTAATTATCTCATGAATCTCTCCATCTTGTATTTCGTTTAACATCACACACTCTCCAAGAAAGAGTCTGAAGGCCCTTCTTGATGCTTACAATGTTACCAATTCACCTCCTAGGAGAGGCAAAGTGTCCAACTAACACTACAGCTACTGCCAAGGCTTAAGTGAAACTCAAATAAACAGCAGAACTAAAGAATTAGGATACAAAACTAAACATTTAGCTACCAACCTAAAATGGAAGTAATAGAGATAAGAAAGATTCTGCGTCTCAGTTTATGCAGCACTATTTAACTAATTAGCCATTCCAAAAAAATACCACATTTCTATATTTGAAAACAATGTAACTTTTAACTTCCTATTTTATCTATGGCTTGTTTTAAACTACAAGTTTTGAAAGTCTTCATTTTTTCCAAAAATTGTGTCTAGTCAAACTTTATCACATAAATTGAAAATTAATATTCAAATTTTCAACCATTTGGATACAAACAAAAGAATCTTAACATTGTGACAGCACTATATGCTTCAAATTGTCCAAAAAAGTTGCCAGCTTTGAGTTGGCCCCACTCTTTTCAGTCCGTACAATTTGAATAGTTTGGAAGTGCCCAAAAGAGCAACCAGTTAATTCAAGCACCAACTAAGGCTAGCTCACACCACCCAGAATCAACTTCACATCCCGTAGTAGTAGTTGTCGAGCACCACAGATTCTTACCTTCCTAGAATGCCACAATGCAAGACATTTAAATGATTGTTGCTGCAAAGCAATCAATAATACATGGAATCCTTTTTTAATGTCCAACACGTCTATATGTTTCAATTTTAAGAACGAGCTAAACAGAATTCTATCTAATGCAAGACTTAACAGGTCAGTGATAGTGTACTAGTTTCACAGCGAAAATAAACTGATATAGCTTGCATTGACAGCAATAATATACCCTTACAGAAGACCTAGATTCAAAATTTTAAAGGATATCTTAAAATCAGAATATAACATAACAAATCATGCTTGAACCAAGCCATATAGTTGTTTCCCATCATATGTTCCTTTTGAAAAACAAACATCAATATAGCACATCTCAAAACTCTACTCAAAATCAACAAGTTTGTCTTTTACTTGGACTCCAAACACATTTTCACTAGTTGTCATTCCCATTTAATGAAAAAATGTAAGATAAGCCTGATAAGGTTATTATTAAGTTTTAAAGTATGGCTGAGTATACGCCTGAATGTTGCAAATGAAATGAGAAATTATGATGAAATTGAAGTGTAGTCAACTTAACTTTATTGCATCAATGTTGCTAAACTATTTTTAATAACAAAAAAAGTCGGTCGTTCAACTTTACATGAGCATCATGAAAGTTACTGAAATATTTTTTAGGCATAATACATAAATATGTCCTTTAACTTGGCCTAATTTTACATTTATGCCTTCCAACTTTGGGTGTGCACAAGTAGGCACTTAAACTTGTATAAACTTGAACAAGTAGACATACATGTCTTAAATGGCACAATACACGTAGGACGCCACGTAGGACACATGTAGGACGAATGTGTCTATTTGTTCAAGTTTTGGATAGATAAAGTGTCTACTTGTGCACTGAATCCAAGTTAAGAGTCATGTTTATGTATTATGCCTATTTTTTATAACAAAAAAGTCATACAACATTGCTCTGATGTCACAATTTCTTGATACTTACGTAAAATTGAGTGACTTCTTAATTACAAAAAGTAGTTTAGTAATTTTGGCGCAATATAATAAAAGGTAAGTGATCATATGTGAAATTACTCCTGAAATTGAAGTGGATAATGCTGATATTTTACATTTGTACCTATGAGGAAAGGACTTAGTTAGTGTTTGGATCCTCCACTGAACGAAGGCTCCTCATAGGAACGCAGCTGATGCAATCCGAATTGCCTCAAGGCCATCCACTCAAAGCCAAGTTCGGGAACTTCAAAGGATGCAAGGATTGTTCATGAAGATGGAGGTTCTTGGGCTTGTGTTGATGATAAAGAGGGGATTCCATGCCTTGAATGTAGGGGTGTTCAAAACCGAACCATAACCGATAAGCCAACCGCAAAATTGGTTTATTGGCTTATTGATATTGGGTTATCGAATAAATGATTGGAGAACAGATTAAAATTTTATAATTAACAACTTATTGGTGTGGAGGCAGATTATTCAATTTTCTTATAGGGTAAACCGTTAACCCGCTAAGAATTACATACTTACACTTTTATTTTAGGTATATTAGCCTCATTTAATATTTATTTTTCTATAATTATATATTTTGCCATGAAACTTATTTGCTTTTCTATAATTATATATCTTGCCTTCAAAAATAGAGAGCAAGTCAACAAACTCAAAAAAGTACTAAAGTTAAAAGAAGCAAAGGCTTAAAGAAGGCCCTAGCTCACTGCATTTAATATAGTGAAAAGAAATCGTCTCTTTTGTAAGGTGAGTTCATCAAAAAAAATGTACCATAAAAACTAATTAGAGGTTAGCCGCTACACCGCCCGATAATCGTCCGATAATCGTCCGATATGTTACCGAACCAAACGATATCTTATAGGTTGGTTAGTGAATTAGTAAATTTAAAAACCGATTTCTAATAGGTCAAATTGTTAAGTGAAATTATCTGGCCAACCCGGCCGATAAGTAGCCTGCCCTACTTAAATGAGAACATACATGCTTGGAAGGAACTCCCACTTGAGCAATACCATGTTTGGATGATAGCTTAGAGCGTGGGAGGTCCAACGAAGCGAAAAAAGGAATATAAAGTCTTTGTTCACTTTGGCGATAGAAGGACCATCATCGAACAATTTGGCGCATCTTCAAAGTGTTTGGAAGGCTCGCCAACTTGCATAAATGGACTGCTATTTTGGCAAGGTGAGAGGAGTTCGGCGCATCACCCAAATGCTTGGTGCATCGCCAAACCCTTCTTGGGCTTATGTTTTGGGTCACTTTTGGGCCTTTTTGTAATAACTTAGCCTAGAACTATAAATAGGTAGTCTTTTATTTCATTAGGGGAGTTTTTTGATGAATATTGATGAGTGATGAATTGGATACCCTTTGAGAGACTTGAGAGCTTGGTGAACCTTCTATTGAACCTTGTTTAGAAATGGGGGTTGCTTGGAGATTCAATTTCCTTGAGGTCTTCATAAAAGATTCGATGCTTGATTCAAATTAATCAATTGAGGTCTTTAGGCTTAATATACCTTTAAATTGCTTTTGATTTCCTCTTCTTGTGTCAATCTATTTGTCTTGATTAGATGCTTGTTTAGGGATTGTAATTGGAGGTTTTAGTAATATATCCTCTACTTGCCAATTGTTCCTTCTCTTAGATCTCTTCTTCTCTCTTTCTTTTTGTTTCCGCATTGTGTTCTTATTGGTGGTGAGAATTACATCATTAGCTATGGTTTAGTATTTCAGGAAAAAATTATTTGTTCGTCAAAATTAGAAGGTTGTATATTCTAAAGCTTTTGGTGTTCCTACAAAAAAAATGGAGACAATAACATTAGAAGTGCCATCTTGGACAACTTCCCCCATATGTTAGATTCTTTTGCTCTATGAAAATTCTTCATTGCATTAGCAACACTTATCACATCAAAAGCTCAAGTCCAATGTGGAGAAGCTTTGTTTAAAAGAGGTACACCGCCAATTAAAAATTAACCATTGTTTCAAAACCAATTACTCACTATATCCCAATTTATGTGACACTTTTCTTTTTAGTCTAACCCCAAAAAAGAATGTCACCTTTCATTAACTAGAAACAATTTAATTTAGACCAAATTTCAAGAATCTTCCTTTCTTTCTTTAACTTTAAACCAAGTCTAACAATGTCACATAAGTTGGCTCGAAGAGAGTAATATTTAGCCACTTCATAATTAGTTAGACAAAAATGTCCCAAAACTAAACACAAAAACCTACGCTTCTTCTTGTGTTGTTACTTCTTCTTTGTCACATCCTAATCCATGTGCTTTTAGATCTAGGCTTCTACAACTATAATTCTTAGTAAAAACTTCCCATCACATAAATTTAGAAGTGATTGCCAAAGCAAACCAACTTCATATGAAGAATACTTTGAGAAAGCTCAAGTTTTATTCATATCATTGTACAAGCTACAAAGTAAATGAAATCTAATAGATATTAGAGTAACTGCATACTGGTCTATAAAAGATGTTGATTGCTTCATTTTCAAATAGACAATAAAAAATTTGAACAAAGAAATGATAATTCATGATTCTACAATTGAGAACTCAATAGAAAGAGTCCTGAAGTTTGTATTCTATAAGCCTATAACTAAAAACTCAAGAAAAAAAGAGTTGGTGTTCATGGTTCTACAATTGAGAAGTTAAGAAAATAGTGCAATTCATAGTTATATAACTAATAACTCAAGAATTATATTATGGAGTTTTACAACAAGTGAGAACTCAAGGTTTGTGGTTCTACAGCTAAATAACTCAAGGAAAGAGAACTTGAATTTGTGGTTTTACAGCTAACAACTAAAGGATTTTATCCTTGAGTTCAAACTCAAGCACATTTTGTTGGAATTTCACTTGTTAAAATTTTGAGCTCAAGCACTGTAAGCTTGAATTTTTCCGTCTTTTCACTAAGGTATTGTTGTCCAAATTTTATGTTTGCCTTAAGAAGTGGTTATTTCTCAATTACATTTCAAATGGTGGTTAAGTATTAATAGATTAGGGGCAGGCGTTCAATTCTTTGGTTTTCAGTTCCTCATTAGTGCATTCCAAATACCGTGCCAAAATTAGTTCAATCCAGTTTGATTTTTTTCTAATTAGGTTCTTTCGAAAGACTTAAGAAAGTGTATGCAAGATATTTCCAAAGTGAAGTATAAGTGTACCAACTTAGAGGTAATCTAATTAAAACTAGTTCACTAAGCATTTTCTTGAGGTTGATTATGCCTTTGTATAGCATTAAAAATCAAAAAACCTAAACAATGAAGTTCTCTAACTCTCCCTTCAAGGCTAGAGGTCCAAGAAGCACATACTTTGGCTTCATTTGATAATGTACTTCTAGTGTCCCTTCATTTGAGGAATAAAGAAGCAATCCTTATAATGTATCTCATTAACCATGCATAGGCAGTACAAGCTGATCCCACACTAGTAGTATAGCAGTTACAATCCACTCCCTGCCCACAACAAGAATTTGCAGATCCTTCCTGTTGTTTGAAAAAATGCCTGACCCATTTTCCCCAATGATCCCCTTAATACACAAATATTGTGTATACAAGATTATCTTGAACACCCCAAAAAAATGAGAAGTTCCTATAAGTTTGGTTTTAATCGAAGAACCAGGTCCTAAAACAGAGGACCAAACTGAATACCAAAGTTCTAAAGAAATTAATATTTAACCAAAGAACCGAATTAATTCAGTCTGGTCTGGTTTTTCAGTTTTCGGGCCACCCTACAATAATAACCCAAAGAGCCATCCCACCAAATTTTTCCTGTGTTTAGCATGTTGCGCTACAATAGATAGTATAGAAATGTATCATTCATTTTAGAGCGAACTAATAAGGAAATAATGCCATATAAATTGTAATAGGGGAACTACTATTTAGTAGAATATGGAAAAACTTTTGACAATTGTTCGAGGTAATTCTTCAGAATCACATGACTAACATTGTACTTATCCTCTATATCTCTCATCAATATATTTTGCTTTAATATGACATTAAAATATAAGAATGATAATTAATAAAACAAATAAAATACAACTAATGGAAGGTCAAATCAGTATGAGTTACATATACATTCTTAGAATAAGAAAAAGGGAAATTTTACGAATTTAAGGCGTGAAAGAAAAGAATTCAAATTCGCAAAGCTATAGATTTAAATACCAAGCTTAGTTCGCATGGATCAGGGCCCGAACCTATGACCTAAGTCACAAGTCTCTCAACCTTTGTCACTTGAACCAAGCCCGGAAAGCTTCTATTTTTGAATTATTTATAGAGCAAACATTTTTATTTCATTAACTAATAAGATTTGATGCTCTTCATAGAGAAGCAAGTTATTTGGCAGACTCTTTACTTGTTGTATACATCTACCGGCGATCTTCTCCTAATGAAATCAATATATTACTACTTTCATCAAAGAATTTTTCTCACTTCTCCTATCCAGGCATAAATCAGCCTACACTGATTATCTTTAACAATATTTCAAAAAGTACCTAGATTAACCTACATCAACTTGCATGACTCAATTATATAGCTCACAACCTGTTTGCTAATAGACATTGGAGCAAAAGGTACGTCTACTATAATTAAGTCTTAAAGTTGTTTTAGTGAGTTTTCTTGCACACTATAATTTAGCCAAATACTTGAATATAGCATGGCAACATCTGCTCATCCTACTACATGGATATATTAGTAGTTATACATGATAATTTATCCTTCACAACCCCTAGAGATTGCATAATATATATGTTAGTATAGCTTCATCTATTAAATTAAAATTGAAAGACTTAAATCAAGAGACGGATATGTGTGTGGGTGTGTATGAGAGGGAGAGACAGAGAGTTGGTGAGAAACTGCACCTTCAAGTTTCTAACTTGATGAGGACAGCCCGCAGGTATAAAAACTGCATCCCCCAATTTTTGAACAAAGGTCCACGGTTCAACTCCTGTAAAATACAGAATAAATACAAAAACTGTTAGTAGGAACAAGAGTTTGAATTGTTGAATAGAGAAAACTCAAAAACTCATATATGAACACTAACCATACTCTTCCTTAAGCTTCCTTTTGTGATCCTCAGTCAAATAAAATGTTTGATCATGTATAGGGTGAATAACCTACGTTACAAGACCAAAAAAATTGGCAATTATAGAAGACATAGCAAAACATTAAAAAAAAAAGGTTAGATCAGTGCACATAGCATGCAGCATTAGCAAGGTCCCAAAAAGTGTGATGTAGACCAGCTACCCTAATGCAAGTATTAGTGGTTGATTTCAAGGCTCGAACTCGTGACCTAAGGTCAAATGAGAACAACTTTACTGATGTTCCAAGGCTCCTCTCCAGACATAGCAAAACATAAACATGAAGAATTAAAGAGATAGACGCAGGCCGAAAAAGTGTTGGAGTGTAAGGGTTTGAAAGTTGCGGATTGGGGTAGAAGATAAGTTGGTAATTTAGTGCCTCTTGCTTTCCTGCGAAATAGGATTGGTGGTAGTACTTGGATCTTCTTTCTTATCAGTGGTATTAGCATTATTTTCATAGTTTCTCTGTTTTTGTGTTTCAATTATCACATTATTTTGGTGGTATTACTATTCTTTTTGTTATATATTGTGTGTTGCTCCCATTTCACATTATTTTGTTGTTGTTACTGATCTCATTTTTGTGTTCTCTTTTTTAGATTGTTTGGACTTGCTTTATTTTAAGTCGGGGGTCTATTGAAAACAACTTCTCTATCTCTACAAGGTAGTGGTAAGGTTTGCATACATTCTACCCTCCCCAAACTCTACTTGTGGGATTACATTGGGTATGTTATTGTTGTTGTTAATAATTCCCCAAACTCTACTTGTGGGATTACATTGGGGTATGTTATTGTTGTTGTTAATAATTGTGGTGTCTGAGCAACCTTTTGCACACCTCGATTATTCCATCGAGAACTTACTACTTTCCACCAACACAACTAACACATACCAAGTAACTCTGACCACCAATACTTAAGCAAATGGGAAAAAACCTTTTAATGTTGTCTCCACTAGGATTTGAACTCTAATCTAGAGTTCTATAAGGTTTGTACCCATTTTATTGACCACTAAATCACATCATTGGGTGCCCATTAAAATTTTCATACTAAAGCATAAATGACCCAGACAAAGACAACTAAAAAATTTAACCTTGGAAACAATGAAATGATATACATTTCCTTTTCTTTTACATCATGAAATAATATACATTTTCTACCAAGCCTAGATCAACCAAAAGCATCTTCATCATGAATGTCATAAATACTAAAACCAAACTTCACTTTAATGGGTTCCAACATCAACACAATATGTTATAAATTGTTTTCTCGCCCAAACTTTGAATGATTGAGTTCCAAAACCATCCCACCCCCTTTAATAAAGAGTTAGAAGACAAATTGGAAGACTTGGAATTATGTTCTCATCTTGGAAAAATTGATGTCCCATATTGAAAAATCTTGCCCAAAATGTAACATCACATGGTGAAACATGATAGGTCATTGTCTCCGAGGTGAGCAAGCAGACTACTAAGTTGCAACAACAACATACCCGATATAATCCTACAAAGGGGGGTCTAGGGAGGGTAGAATTATGCATATCTTAGCTCTACCTCAGAGATAGAGAGGTTGTTTCTAATAGATCCTCAGCCAGACTACTAAGTTGCATATACAAAATTAGGAAAAGTAATTGTAGTTCAATGTTATGCACAGGTAAATAACATGATGACTCGATTAAGAAGGTGATAGAAGGGGGTCTATTTCGACTGTAGCACTCTCATACTCCCTCCGTTCAATTTGTTTGTCTTATTTTCTTTTTCAATCAATCTCAAAAAGAATACTTCTTTCCTTGTTTTTTTTTTACAACTCTTCAATTCTAACTTTCCACATGGCATTTTAACATCACAAGATTAAAGAGCACTTTGGTACATTTTACATATCTTTAGTTTAAGACAACAAGATTTAAAAGTCTTCTTTACTTTCTTAAACTCCGTGTCAAATCAAAACTAGACAAACAAGAGTATTTTCAGCAAATTAATTTAGGAACTTAGCCTTTGACTCTTTGGCTTTCTTTAGGCTCTTTTCATCTAACTACAGGTGACTGTTAATATATCAAAGTCAAGTTGTGGAGTTCTGGTACATATGAACGAAAGATACAGGATCCCCCCCCCCCCCAATCTATATAAAATAAAAAACCACCTCACACATTTCAAAGTAAAAAAGCGTAGCAAGTTTTATTGATACCTGTGGGACCGGGCAACAATAGATATGTCTGAATTCCTTGAAGTGCTTCAGGAGATATTCCTCCAACTTGGCAACATCTTGCCTTCTAAAGATGTCCCAGAGCGCACCCCCTTCTATATCCTCAAATACTTCATTTTTTTCAAACACGGGATTATCTTTGCACTCGTCACTTTTATCATTGTCAATTTTAATTCCTCCACTTGCTTCACAATTGCTAGTAGAATTGATTGCACCATTTATTACCATGTCAGCACCAGTATCTCCCTCTGGTTCCACACAAGAAGCAGAGGGAATAATTGACTGATTGCCACAATCTGGTTCACTACTCAATCTTTGAACTTTAAATTGATCAATTTTTTCTTCATCTCTTCTACTACATCTGCCACTGTGCACAGAGTGGTCATCAATCAACTCAGATGATGCTTCGTTTTTGCATTTTTTCTCGTCCTCAGCCATCTGAAGTTCCTTTTTATCTTGGTCAGCATGTTTTTGTTTCACTTTTTCCATTTTTAAAAGTTGCTCCTGCGACAGGTTTATTGCTTGAGTATGTGTCAACACATTCACCTACAAAACAATTTTGAAGTAGATAAATTTAACAGAGGAAACCAAACAACTTAAGAAATCACATTTTTTATTGGTAAACACAATAATCAACAGTTTAGTACATGTTCAGGACTTCCATTTTTATTTTTATTTTTGACGGGAAAACATATAGAACCAGCTTGCCTGCTTCTATTAGCTTTAATGAAATAACAATTACAGTCCCTTGCAAATAAACTGCATAGCATGAATGTCCACATTCTTCAAGAAATATACCAACTGTGCCCAAGGGAGAATAGTATGCAAAAGAAAATAGAAAAGACTATGCATGCCAAAAGAATGGACAAAAAAACAAGGTATACCGCATCAGACATATCACAATGCAGCTTAGTCACAGAGTCTCCACGCCCTAGCTCCTGAGGAACTCCATAAGCAATATATGTCTTTGGTCCCATGTCGGGCTTCAACGAATTGTCTGGCAGTTTGACAGCAAGATTTAGGTAGCCACTTTGGGGATTTGTGTACTCCTTAAAAGGCAAGCTTCTAACAAACTCCGCGCCATGACGAGGTAATCGTTCATCGAATAAATCAGATGGAGGCCAATCTTTCAACTTCAGAATCTGGGGCCAGCCAGCATTATCAATTCGACCTTCCAAATATCCCTTAAAAAACTGGTGGATGTTAACTTCTACCTGTAGTCATCCAAGAAAAAACAAAATTATCCATCACACCTAGAATATCACTCAACAGCAAACAACTAACTTCAGAAACTAAACTAGAGAAAGAAAATCATTGTTAAAACGTTGAACATCACTGACTCCAGTAAACCTTCAATTCTACATGGTCTTTTGAGAAATCGCATTGAGCTATTATTTCAAAAAAAAAAAGTGACATGAATAGTTTGGGTTGATTTCAAAATACAAGAATTAAAATATAATAAAACATAAATAAAATGAAACAACAAACAAGAAAGAAAACATTGTTAAAACATTGAACATCACTGGCTCCGGTAAACTTGAAATTCTACATGGACTTTGGGAAATCGCATGAGCTATTATTTTCAAGAAAAGGAGACATGAATATTTTGGGCTCATTTCAAAATACAAGAATTAAAAGATAAAAACACAAAAATAAAACATCACAAAAAACACTGCCACCCACAAAAAATAGACACGCAAAAATACGCATGTACCGATACAGTTTTCAATTTCTTTACAACAAATGGTAAAAGATAAAGCACTGGTCTGACATTTGTACACACTGCTTCTTGGTCAGAAACTGTTGAGATTGCTGCTAGCTGTGCACTTCATAACAAAATGTATTAACAAACTAATGCTTCCCTTCATACTTCTTAATCCCATTCAAATTGACTTCACTTCTATTCAAAGGGCCACAAACTTTATTATCTGACCGCAAATGTCTTCAATTATTTGTATATCACTTGTAAGTCAAAATATATATGTTGCTAGAGGGGTTTTCCGTAAGTTTTGAAATGAAAAAAAAAGAACTTCCGATATTATAACAAACATTAATCAAGTTATTCTACTAAACCGTACTCTGTCTGACAAAATGTAAATGAAGCAATCTATTGATTTACACGGCACTTAAAACTTAAAAGAACATACTCACTCCATTTCAATTTGTTTGACTTTGACCTACTTTCCGATGATCACTTCCCTTTTAAGGGACTCTTTAATTCCTACTTACATTGTGTTATGTTTAAGACCACAAGATTTGAAGGGCATTTTGGTACATTTGGCATATCTTTTAAGTTAAGACCACAAGATTCAAAAGTCTTACTTTGTTTTCTTAAACTTCCTCCAAATCAACATAGACCAAACAAATTGAAACGGAGGGAGTACACGTAGCAGATGATAGAGAAAGCAACATTATCCACAATTAATAGAATTAGCTACTCGATTAAATGGATTTTGAAACTAGTTCAATAAAAACAAAATAAAGAAAAAGTAGCTTATCAATAATAAGGTAAGTAACCAAGCAAGGATAAATTAATCCAATAGGAACACATACAAAGAGATACTTGGAACCTACTCCCACTCTACAAATCACAACCATTAAGTTGCTTTAACCTAAACATACTAACAGGGTTGAAATCATACCAATACACATTGTATTAAGCATCAAGTTCTTAGATTTTGATATAAACTTTAAACTGATAGGTACTTCAACCTGTTACTATAAAAGCCCTAAGCAAGATAAAAAATAGCTGATGTACTGCACTGATAGAATAAATATCCAATATTATTCTGAAAGTAAAATTTTAGCTACAATATTTAAATGTCTGGTCAAACTAAGAAATAAAAATCCATAATTGATAGCTTTAGGAAAAAGGCCAAAATGGTAATAAAACTAAGGATTACCAAGACAAGTAGAATTACTCGGAAAAAGGAGCGAATGTTAATGAATGTGTAACTCGCAAGTATTAAACTGACCTCACACCAATCTAAGCAGTTGATAGCAATGACATCCAAAAGAAGAGGGTGGTTTAAGTTCTTTATCTGGCGACAGGCTCGCCACATAACCATGGGCTCCCAGCTTAACCCTGACCCAGTCTCAAGCACATTGCGGACAATCACAGGCTCACCTTTCAGCCAATGACATTGGAAATGCTTCAGATCCTCCCGCTGAAGATCTTTAGCTGCTGGACAGTATAAATAGTTGTCATCACAACCATCACGAGATGCTGCTTTACACAGTTTGCTTTTCTGGATATCATTTTCATCCACTGAATTACTACAGCAGCATGGTCCCTGAGGTATCTCAGGCATGTGTTCCAATTCAAATCTTTTGGCAATATCTTCAGCTCTTGCCAACAACTCAGAGAGACTTTCTGTCTTATCCAGCAGGTACTTCAGCTCTAAAACTCCCTTACCACAACCACCAAAATTCTGTGGTGGACAAGGGATGATACCATCTTCATTGGATTTCCATTCACCAGCATGACCACCAGAATTCTCTAGCAGAAGCCCTCCATTATCCCCAGGCTCCATTTCAAACGCAAACCTGGCATTGCCTACCGAATCATTTTCAACCATCTTCTTGGAAGATCTACGCCTTCTTGAAGTTCCAGTTTGGTTATCTGATACAGGATCAGCTCCATGCAAATACGCAACCCCCTTGTCAACGAAGTCCATGATGACTTCTTTATTGCCTCCCTTAAGGTGACCATCTCTAAGCTCCCGGCAACAAGAAAGGCAAAGATCATAGGAACAGCTAGAACAATTTCTGTGGAAATCAAAAATGGATGTTTTGCAGTTGTTGCTGCACAAAACATTGCTCAATTCAGCTAAGTTGAATATCATTCAAAAGGACTGACGTGGAAAGAAGAGGCTCTTCATGCTCACCAGTACATTCTCTCATTCTTCTGACACTTTGCCTTCCGCAGCGTTAACTCTGACACTTGTAATCCTGCCCAGATGCAAAAAGGAAATTCTAGTTACAATAGGTTGCAAGTGAAGATGCATCAGGCATACCGTTTTTCCTGGAAGAAGCTAGTATCTCTCTACCTGCTACATGTATCTGGAAAATAGCAAGTACATTAAAACATACCCTATTTGACATTTCAAACTCTAACACTACAGACATACGGAAAATGGCTATGTTATTTTCTAACTGTGCAAATAGATATTACCTAACCGGATCGTAAATGCACACTTACAGTTGCCCACATGAAAAGAATATGGCATATCAATTGCAAAATATAAACAATTGTTGTGGCCAATTTTAAACAAGATAATAGAACCTTCAAGCTTAGCTTCAGTTTCCTTCTCCATCACTTGCTCTGCACTAAATCTTCTCAAGAAAGGCAAAAGTTTTTGCAAAATGAATTTAGAATATTCAAACTTTTCTTCTTTGCTAATCTCACATTGTGAGATCTTCAAAGCCTGCAAAAAGATTTACCTATGAGCATATCACAAAGTGATAACTTGCAAAATAAGACTGTAACTTAATTATAGTGGGACAGCAAAAGAATCCAACCCTTATTGGCCCATCCAAACGCAAGCATGATTTGCAATTACAGTTTTGACGACAAACAGGACAAAACTCTGCAAAAGCCTCCTCGGGCATCCCAGGGTACCTATTATTGATCATAAAAGGGAAGGCACTCATGATAAAACCTACATGATTGAATGATAACTTGTGTTGAAGTTGACAATATTAAACAACATAGATTGGACATAAAAAACTTCGAGTTGTTAAAATGCGCATCATGCTTGGCCTCATATCAGTTGTGACAACAGAAATATATCATCAAGAGACAAACTGCTCAAATAAAGCCAGCCACAAGGAGCAGAGTATTATGTCTTTGCAAGTCCAACTTACGATTAAATCTCATAAAAGTTAGTCGGACAAACAAAAACAACCAAGTAAAAGTTTCCAGTACCATGTGGTCATGCAAGGAATGCAGTATCGCTTTGTTTTACAGCTGGTGCAGCGAACAACCCTTCCTTTGTCATTCCTCTGGCACTGATGACACATATTTGATAAAATCTCATTACCCTGCCCATGTTTTGAATTTCAAAATGAAGGTCATATGGGGTTAGTATTGAATAAATTAAACTATAAGATTTTCAAATGAAGCAAAGATTTTTTACATTCTCATCCTTCCTCTTTCTAGCACGGGGATTTGATGCATTATCTTTCCTTTGCCGCATAGAATATCTTCCAGAATCTGATCCTTCCACTTCCTCTTCTCCCTCAGCCCTATGTTTTTTACTCCCATTACCCTCCTCTCTACTACTATCAGAATCTCCACCATTCTCTTTCAACCTCATTGCAATTTTCTCAGTATCACCAATCTCTTCTTGTGTTTTCATGGCACGCTTCCTACCTTGACCCTTTCTTTTCTTACGAGTATTACGGTCTTCTTCATCCCATTCGGTCATTTGCTGCGTATATTCACTTAACTTCTTAATAGCTTTTTGACTTGACGACCTCATTGGCCTATGTGTAGTAGTCACTTTATCAGAATCAATCTTCTCCCCTTCTTTCTTGCTATCAATTTCCTCTTCTTTTCCATTGAGATTTTTGCTTTTCTTGATACAAGTCTGTTTTTCTCCAGATTCAATGTTTTCATCCAATCTTTCTTTTTCCTTATCTTTGTTGGGGGGTCTCCCTCTTTTTCCTTTTGGTTTAACAACCTCATTCAAAACCATCCCTTCATCTTCTTTAAGATGTATATTATCCGCAATCTTTGCCTCAGTATCCTTCTTCTCAATAGTTTCCTCCATAATAGTCAAATCGCACTTTCTCAAATTCCCTTATTTTCACTCTCCCCTTCTCCTCCTTGTATTACTACTACTATCCTCCCTTTCCTCGAAACGACGATGCAGACGTTTTGGCTCCCCAACAAAAACAAAAAGTTACGTAAAACTACCTGTTTCGGCTAACATGCCCCCTTTTAAACTAGCGCTAATTCCTAATTAATGCTATTACCATCTTATCCTTCATCCCCTTTTTCTTCCTACTCTATTGGCGGGTTAGGGTTTTGGTAAGAGTGAAAAATACTGTGGGTGGAGGAGAGATATTTTGAGGGGGAAAGTTTCGAAAAAGTCCCGCCTATTCAATGGCTATTACTGCTAATTTGCGCGTAAGCTAATTCACAGGATTTGCCTAAACATCTGGGAACTGCTCTTGTACTTGCCTTCTAACCAGTTTTAAGGACAACTTTATAGATCACTGTCATAGGGCTTCCCTTTTATTTTTATTTTTTGTGGGGGTGCGTGGTGGGAAGGTTACTATTCCCTCCCTTTTTATTTATATATTACCATTTTAGATTTTACGTGCATTAAAAAATTAACTAATTTTATTTAATATTTTTTTAAGTTAATTTTTCAATCAATGAACATGAATTAATTAATTTGATTAATGAATATAAATTATTTATTTAATTGTTTTATGTTGATCAAATATATATTTTCAAAATTAATAACTAACAATGATAAAATAGAAAAAATATTATCATTTATGCATTAATTTTATGAAATAACAAAATATTAAAAATTATCTATTTTTAATAAGGACGACATATAAATAAAAATAAAGAAAGTATATTTTACAAGGTACGGGCCCAACATTATAACTTGAAACTTTTTTATAATGGTGACATTCAATTTTTGGTCTTGAAGATGGTAAAAAATAAAGACCAAAATTGTGTCTCAAAAGTGAAAAACATCAAAATGTAAACTACTTAAGAATTTGTCTCTAAGTTCTCAAGAAATAATATGACAAGTACATAAACGTAACCAACGGAGTACTGACTCATTTTAAAAAGAAAAAGCATTTTAAGTAAGAGGTAAATTCACAAAGCCGATTATGAAAATCACAAGATACTTGTGTTTGAATTGACTTATTTTAAATAGTTTTTTATTTTTAATTTTTTTTTATTTGAGTGTGTTTGAAAAAGACAAAAAGTATTTAAATACTTTTTAAACTGAAAAAGTACAAATACAAGCTAAAAGTCAAAAATTAGATATTTTTAATTTATGGCTTTTAACTTTTAAATTATAAGTTACTTAAAAAAAGTTCCCTTAAACTCCAACTACTTCAGTTGTCTTAGGTGCAAAGTCCTCTGGCGATTTATCGACCTTCACACCGATATCTTCTGAGTAATCATAATCACCGTGAACCTACACAAACGATGAAACGATAAATGCTATACTTTTTTTAGTCACCCTCTACCTTTACAACAATTTCTTACAATACTAAAGCGTTAGTTCACTTCAGATGAAAAATTGAAGAGTTTGGTAATAGTGATAGTGACAATGACATGCCCCGAATCTACAACCTAGGCATGATCGGCACTCAAGAACCATCGTGATGATTTAGTTTATGTTTTATGATTTGTTTATTCCATTGAGAGTTTACCTAGCATCGAGTGGACCTTGGGATAGGCATTCTCTCCCGTAGCAAAGGCAAGAGACCCGTAGAAAGATCCCATAACTCCGTGCCACCTGGACCTTGGGATATGCATTCTGTCCCGTAGCAAAGGCAAGAGACCCGTAGAAAGATCCCATAACTACATGCCACCGTAGGATAAAGGATCACTCGTAAAAGAGGCTTGATTCCTTAGAGGATCACCCTTGGAAGAGGCTTGATTCCTTAGAGGGTCGCCCGTAGTTGAGGCTCAATCCTTCATGTAGCTTAGTGGATCCACTTAGGCATATAGAAGTCTACCTTGACAAGTAGTCTTCCCTTTTCCTCCGATGTATGGGTAAACATTGGAACTCCATGTTATGGCTCACATGGTTTATTTCGGATAACGGTCGCTCTCACAAAGGTACAAGCTCCCTCTTCCAATGTTTCAGATATATCATATGATGTCTACTATATCTATCACAAAGTAAAGTATGTGCTCTCATAAAGTTAAAGATTTCTTTCAAAAGGTTTATGGTATACTTATTTACGATTCATGGTACTTTTCAAGTATATAATTTCTTATAATGACTCATGATTACCTCGATAATGTTTAAGTTTCTTTTATGATTCGTGATGGTTTTTATATTTCATTGACTAAGCTTCATAACTCCAAATGATATTTCAAATGAATACAAGGTTCTAGCATGGTCCATTGTATCACCTTATTGTATAATGATATATTACATTGCATGCTCACATACTTAGTACATTCAAAGTACTAACGCATACTTTTGCCTACAAGATATCACCATGTAGGGATCAATGTTGTTCCACATTCTCCTCTACGTGGTTAGTTTGGATCATTTAAAGACCACTTTTGGTGAGTTCCCATTGTTTCGGGGATAATACTCCTCCCCTTTATAGCATATGTTATGTTGAAGTATTAAGACACCTATTTTTGGTACTTCATTGTTAGTTTATTTGAGGGTGAGCTAGGGACATGCAAGTCTATTAGTAGAGGTATATTTGGACATAAATGTATGATGATCTAAGGTTGATGATGACTCTTATTTTATGATTTTCTCCCTTAGTCCCGCTTTCCCCTTTTTCTTCCGTTTGATATTTATTGTCATTACTAATGAAAGGCTAAATGAATGCTAAGAGGCTTGGGTGAGATACCTTTGGATTTCTCATTTGCCATGTCACGTCTAGGCCCCAGGCTTGGATAGTGATATTTTACGTATTTTTATCATTTTACCCCATCCCATAACTTATTTATAGTTCTTGTGCGATGCTAGGATGGGTGGTACACTCCTCGAGGTGTTTGAGTGAGCTTGGTGCGAGTTTTTCTCTTTCTAGAAGGTTTAAGTGAAAAAAGTTGATTTTAGTCAACATCTCAAGATTCGATCGTCGTATGGAATTTCTAACAATTCTATCAGCTTCGGAAGGCCCATTTTGGTCTAAAAGGAATGTTGGTTCAGGTTTTGGGGTTGCCGTTTTGAGTTCGTGCAAAAAGTCGTCTTAAGGTTAAAGTTGGCCTAGTTTGATTTCGGTCAACATTTTGAGCAAACACGCTAGATGAAAAATTTCATCAGCCCAGTTAGTTTTGGAACGTCGAGTTTGGTCTAGAATGATCCTGTTTCGGTTCTCGAGGCATTTAGAATGAGTTTTTGGTCGATTACGTGTTTAAAGTGTTAAACTTTTGAAAATATTGACTTTGGTCAACATTTCACCGAAATGAACTTCGTTAGAAATTTTGACTGCACCGTTAAGTTCGAAATATTGGTTCCAATCAAAATTCATATATGTTTACATTCATGGAACTCCGAATAAATCCGGAGCATCAAAATTAAATTTTGTCCAGTGTTGTCATTATCCGATTTATAATAGAAAAAAAATTAGTTTGAGGGTCTAAGTTTGGAACACGATTTCTCCTCCATTTCTTGTGTGATTTTAGCGATTCAATAGCCTAGATTGTGGAATTTTTTACAAGGAACGCTTTGGTGAGCTCATAATCTTATTAGGAAGCTTCATTGAAGCACGACAGCATTCAGAAGCGACCCAGAAAGGAAAAGCTCTGATTTAGCAGTTCATGTGCGATTTCGGCCTTGAGGTAGGCTATGGGTTCTTCTCGTTAGAATTGATATATTATGAGTAGTATTGTATGATTAGGTTTGTTCAAGGTGGTAGTAGTCCTTTTGAGTAAATTAGGAGTCGATGGCCATCGTTACTAGCTAGTTTGGATTTTAGTCGTTGGAGCCTTAGTTTAGGTGCTTTCTTGACTTGTTTGCATCGCTTAGAATCCTTATAACTTGCTTCTAGGTGACTTGAACTTAAGATGCCACTTGTTAGACTTGTTTGGTCTCGGTTGCCCATTTTATTGTGATTTTGGCTGATGCAAATGTCTTACATTCTTATGGCATCGAAATGTTGGGGCAGAGGCCATGCCTTTGGTACACCTGTCACAACCTAACCCCGTAGGCCGCAACTGGGTTCCGACCTGGACCCTCTCATGCGTATTTATCAACTACACTTAAGTTGAACCGTATGTGATGTGATACTATATACAAAAACCCCAATAGTTTAAAACTTTTTCATGTACATGTAGTCTCTTTCATTTGTTTCATATCATGAAAGGGCACGCGAGCCGACAAGGCTGCTATAACAAAAACATTCACAACATATCGAATAGGCAACATCGAAACTAACTCACAAACAACCCACATATACATATGTCTACAGACCTCTAAGAATAGTAACAGCAACATATGGCGGGATAAGGCCCCCGCCGTACCCCTGAATGTACAAATATATACATTAAGTGACCAGCATCAAAATTTAGGCTCCAGAACAGTGAAGCACTTCCGACACAGCTGAGAGGAACTCCTATGCTGATGGATCTCCAGAATAAATATTTGTACCTGCGGGCATGAAACGCAGCCCCTCCCGAGAAAAGGGGGGTCAATACGATATATGTACTGAGTATGTAAAGCATAACACATCGTAACTGAGATCATAACTGAAATAGGGATGCAGGGGATAAGTATAACAATTAACAATTTACTGTACCTACACCTTAGGACACGTGATCCTATACACCATCATATACTGTGCCCGGCCCTCTAGTGAACTCAGTGTCATTATCATTACTTCATAATCACAAATCATCGTGTCATAATGCATTTCATTTCATCATATCATCGTATACGGTATCATACCATCGTATACGGTATCATCTTATCATGTATATCATCGTATTATACCCGGTTCACTACGGGGCTCAGGGTCACAATATATTGCTTTAATCTCATATGCATGCCTACATAAAGTATCTGGCCCTTTAGTGAGGGACTCGGTGAATGAAGTGGTGTACGTCTATAGCGTACCATCATAATATACATATGTACTCGGCCCTCTAAGAAGGTACTCGGTGTTCCTTCCTTATTTCACCACATATACTATCATATTATTGCCGGCCCGGGACTCGATGAATAATCGTATCGTCATAACATATAACATATATCACACCTCACGTACGGCATCGTTTCCTCGTGCGTGGAACTATACACATCCGGCCCGGGACGCGGTGAAAGAAGCAGTAACACTGTGCACGATAACATATCCCGGCCCATCATGGGACTCGAGGAAGGATGGGTTACAGTATGCACGAGTAGAGTAGTGAGAAACCATATGCAACTAAGTCATTATCTAAGACTCGATGAAACAGTCAAGTGAACCGTCACCTGAAGACTGGGGGAGTAGTTATCCGAGGTATCCCTTTAGATGTCATTAGGGCTTATATCAGTTGGGGCTTCAGGGATCACAAACATGCATCAAAATAATGCCACATAATTCATGCAATCAGAAATATAGTCTATGCAATCAGAAACACAATTTATCTAGTCAAAGACTCAACTCATGCAATCAACGGCATTTATCATTTCAGAGCCTTTAAAAAGAGGAGCTGGTACCTCTACTTTCTATTCATTTTATAGCAGTCTCGAGAATAGTAGTTTGACTACTTTCAGACTCTTAATGTTCAGGAGTGACTACAAGTCATGAGTTACAATCAGAGCTCATAAATGGAATTACCTCTAAACCTATATCATATACCATTTCACTTAAAGTTAAGCCATTCCAAAGGAAAGAAGAAATAGGCTTTACATGTACTAGTTTTCATCACATAGAAGACAAAAAGGCAATGACGAATGGATTGAATCCCAATTATCGTAAACAAGAGTCTCGACTCATACTCAGGGCTTTACGAATGGATTGAATCCCAATTATCGTATACATATCATTTATAACTTATATCTAAGACATGCCAAAAGAAAAGAAGAATAGTTCTACATATCTATTCCAAAAACACGCCAAAGGAAAGCTTCACATACCTTGTATGGACTTCTCTTAATCACGTCCACATCGTTGTCCTCAAAACCTATTTAACATGGAAGTAATGTAAGTATTAACAACCTTGGACTTTTCAGCAACTTAGACTACCCACGAGTATTCATAACATTCATCCCTTCGCTCGCCTTCTCGGCTAGTTCCTTAACTAGTTAGGATGTTAACGAAAATCGGGCAGCACCTCCCCTATAATGTGCCCTATCCGAATTCCCAAACATGTCCTTAGCACCTGAATCCAACCAACAATGCAACCACCAACCCATACATATACATATTACGACCAAAATTACACAATATAAACCCCCGACAATTAACTCGAAACTAAGATACCAAAACTAGAGTCTTTAATCTTTCTTTCGCGAATTCTTTAATTGCAAAGCGGAGGGTCATGTGGCTGCAAACAGAAGATCCCACACCTCATTTAGATAACTTTTAGACCCTACAACACGCCACAACACAACCAGCAGCAGCCCCTACGCGTACAACACCTTATTTCGACAACAACTTAACTATAGCGATTCCAAATTTGTTTATTCCGAACGCTGAACTTTTCAAACCTTTTCTCCAACTTCCAGCAGCTCCTAAGGTGTGTAATACACCATAATTTAACATCATAAACTTCAAATTAGAGGGTAAGAACTTACCTTTCCCGAAATTGGCTAGAACTCGCCGAAATCGCGCCTCAGAATTGTTTTCACGTGCTGAATCATTGTGGCAGCTTGCTGTCCGATTTTTGCTACAACAAATCCTAATTTTGTACTACTAATACTTCCATATCATCGTAGTATACTCTAATTAATTAATTTACGGAACGAAAACGGGACTTACCTATTTTTTTCTCCCAAGCCGTCGAAATTTTCTCCTTAGCTCTTAGGGTTTGTTTTCTCACGTTGCTGCTGGAAATTTGTTTATGAACTGAAGTAATTAGGATACATATCAACTTATATAGGTGGTCCCAAGGGGTGACACGTGTCATCCCCTAAGGATGACACGTGTCAAGCCATGATTGGCCACCGTGTCATACTGCCAATTAGGGGCTGCCACGTGGCAGCGGGGTCCACCTCCCCCAAGCAGCTGCATCACCTACTTGACCCTAAGTAGGTGCATCACCTGCTTGCTTGAGGTGCTGCCACGTGTCGCTCCTCCATTGGCTTCCACGCGTCGTCTTTTTCCCTTTCTCGCGGGTTCGTAATCTCGTCTTACTTTAAGAGCTCATGTAATCCAAACTACGTAAGCTTGGTATATCCTTAAGCAACTTAAGTGTATAAGACTCTTAACTTAGTATCTTACATAGGTAAATCGAGTCCTACGACTCATTTCTTAGCCTTTAACTCTTTTCGGATTCTTATGACTCTATCTCCAACCTCCCTTCTCGCGAGGTATCACAATCTTCTTTCCTTAGAGTTGTTTGATAGTGTCGTAGCTTATCCGGCTCACATGATAGTGTCTAAGGAACTTAAGAAGACGTTCTGAGCTCAAGAGTGCGGGGTGTAACAACACCAAAGTCACAGGTTAGTGGATTGATGCCTTCAGTTGAGTTTTTATCCGGCTTGAGTGTTATGTGATTTTGACATGTTACTTGCCTTGATTATCCTGTTGATGTTTAAAATCATCTTATTGGAAGAGTAAATGATAAGATTAAGTTTTTGATTAATGGATAAGTTTAAGGAATTGAAGAAGATACTAGTGATATCTTATTTATGGCATTTCATGATTTTGATGAGCTCGAGGTATGATTTCGAGAGGCCCCTTTTATTGACTTTGAGCTACACTGTTACATTCACCATTGATAAGCTAGAGGTGTGAACTTTGAGAGGCCCGTTGATACACTTTTTGGGTTATTACCTTGATATTGATAAGCTCGAGGGTTATTTTAGAAGCTCCATAATACTTTTGGGATTGCTACAGATTTGTTTTGTTATATATTCACGCTCTTCCAGTATTCTGTGAGTTGAGTCCATTGTTATGGTTACCAGTTGTAGTAGGGTTTATATGATCTTGTGTTTTCTCCCCATACCCCGATGTACCTGTAGTTGTAGCTTATTACTCATTTATGTTATCATTAGTATCATTATGCTGTTTATATATATATATATATATATATATATATATATATATTATTTTTATTATTTTTTTTTGAGCTCGATCGGCCTATGATGTCTATTGGGTACCTCATATTTTGGTACTCATACTGCACTTTTATATCTTTTTGATGTAGCTCCCAGTTCGAGCCACCTCTAGTGCGCGACTGATCATCCGTAGTGGTGTCAGATCCGGATTGTGGTGAGCTCCCGGCATTCAAAGACTTGTTACTTTCCATTCTTTTGTACTGGTTTGTATTTAGTACTTTCGACAGTCAGTTCTGTATTGTATATAGATATTGTCAGGCTTTTGGGAATATTTTATATTGTATTTACATATTTATACCTTGGCCCTATCTCTTTTGTTATATTTCTTCCTGCATCCGTCTTTTTATGTTATTTTATTTTTATTTATTTAAATTAAAGTTTGACTTACGCTTGAATTGGGTTTGGCTTACCCACCAGGGGTTATAGTATGCGCCATCATGGCCCAATTTTGGATCACGACAAGTTCTTGTTTATTGGTCTTTGGACATAGTTGAACTTGATAATGTGATTTTGATGCTTAAGATTGCATGAGTTATCACTTGATAGAATCATTTGTGTTGCACATATACTTATAATTATTCTATACTAAGTTTTGTGTGTGAAAGTGGTAAGGGTAACATAGAACTTACAGTGTGATGAGTGGCCCGGAGACGAGATGAGCTTTTGGACAAGCGATTACATATTTTCGGAGGATTGGATACCACGTTGATATGGTACATGGATGAAATTGGTTCCCTGTAGGTCATGACTATTGGGCTTAAGTAAGACCATTAGCTTGTTGATTGGCCAATTATTGTTATATGTTGCATATCTAGTAAGGTAGTTGATAGGGCTAATCCCTAAATATACTTATCACATAAATTAAAGATCTTGTGATTTAGAATATTAAGTTTGATGAATGAGGGTGATTGGAGTGGTGTAGATCCTTCATATTGAACTTGTAATTTCTATGTTATGTGGTATTATTTAATTATGGTCGACCAATGATCTCTACTAGTATGTGTGGCTCTCCAAAACCCTTACTCTCCTAAATTATAATTTCATTATCTCAAGTTCCTCTCAAATTCTCTCCAAAGCAAGAACTAGGGCTCAAGTATTCAAGCTTCCATTGAAGAAACTAAGTCAAGCTTTTACTCCAGGTATATGAAAATTCACCAATAGATTTCATTCATCCATCTCCAATACAATTTCACCCAACTTTAAAGGGTTTTATGTCAATTCTTCATGGTTCCTTTCAATACTGATTTAATGATATTTTCACTTGATCATGCATGATTTTACATTACTACATGATTTTTCATGGACCCATGCATAATGTTATGACTTCCAACTATGAACTATAAATTTATGATCAAGGATTTATGAATGATTTATGTAAAGCTATGAACTATTTTTTCAAGTATGTTTCAATTATGAATGAATTGTGCAAGGTTTTCCCACAATATCAAGAAATCACGATTTAGATGCTTAGAAAGATAAGTGTCTATATGAATATATTATGATCATGATTTTCAAGGAGCTATTCTTATAATGTGTTTTATGAATATGGATTGGTACTCATTTGCTTTTCCTAATGTTAATGATTTACTATTTCGTTGGAATTAATTAAGCACCGAGAGCACTTTGAGGTGGAGACTTGGTAAGGGAGACTCTAGTAGAAACCTCCTTTTATACGAGATCCTTCCCGTAAAATTTTAATGGGTTATTTGGACTATTCGATAACTTTGGTTAATTAGTTGAGAGATAATTTTAGAGAATTAATTTAACTGATGGGCTAAAGTGTTAATTTATTTAATATCCTATACCACTTTTCTTATATTTATTAAAATAGGTTAGTAGGGTTTGTAAATTTTAATACATAATTTGTTTGGAAAAGGAAAGAAAAAAGAAGAAAAGAAAAGAAAAGAAAATATATCTATGTAATCTAATGGCATTAAGCCATCAGATGTGCATCCACGGCGTAAAGTAAAAAAAAAACAAAAACGGAGAAGATGGAAAAAATACGGAGGAAGAAAGAAAAGAAAGTGGAAAAGAAAAATAAAGGAGAAGAGAAAAATAGGGATTTTCATTTCAAAGCGTCAATGTAATTATTCTCATCCTTTCTATTAAATTTCATGTGATTAAGAACATATTTTTAGGGTATATTGGTGGAGAAAACAATGCTGAAATAAGAAAATATGACCCTAGGGTTCTTCATATAAAATCTTGATTTGGGGGTCGAATAACAATCCGTTTTAGCTGAAATTTGACGTGTGAGTGTTGACACCCAATTTTGACCATCCACAACGCAAATTAGCTATCGAGTTTTCTTTGAATTAGAACATTTTGAAATAATTAGCTTTTATAAAAACAAAAATATTTTCATATTATTCTTAACTATTTTTATCTTTTTATAAATTTTAGTATAATATACATATTTCTATATAACTATATATTTGATTAATATTTATGTGGTTATTCGAAAATCACCTCAAATGTTTTTATTTTTTACTAAATACAATGTTAGTTAGGTTAGTTTAATTATAGTTTGCATTTTTGAAAATTTTAGTTTTTTTCTAAAAAAAATAAAAATCCCAAACTCCTACATCGAAAATTGTATAAAAATTTGAAGTTTTTGGAGCCTATATAAAGGCTCATATTCTTATTAAGAAGGGAAAGAAGAGGGAGGTTCTTTAACCGCCCCAAAGTTAGAAATTTTCTTAACTTGGCTGGGATTTTGGACTCTTGTCCCCAACCTAAAATTTGTGAAAATTTCTAGCTTTCAATCTATATTTTTCTTCAAGGAAAATAAGAGATTGAAGTCAAAATTTAAGCTAAGAACAGTGTTCTTATAACATCGAACCCACGAAGGTTCGAGTCTAAATTTTTGTCTAAATTTTTAATCTTTTTTTTTTGTAGATTGGAGTTCCATCAAGATCTTGGGTGATGGTGAAGTTGTCTTCCGCTCATCGTCTTCAGTCTTGGCCCGGAAAAAGGTAAAAAAAAAATTTAGCTTTATTTTATTTAATTATTTTATGTTTTATGTTTAGTTGATTTGTAGTCTCATTTTTTTTAGTTAGCATTTATTAAAAATAATTAGATTAATGATAGAAATTTCTTATAGTTAGCATGTGTTATGAATAATTAGCTATCATGTGTTAGGATTATTTAATGAAAGTTCTTAGTTTTGTCTATTATTTTTTCAAGTAGCTTTCTTTGACAATATAGACTTTCATGTTTTCAATTTTTTCTTTTAACATGATTTAGATAACAAAATATGCTTAAAGTTGTTATGTAATTAGAACTTTCATGGCCTAACTGATTTATTTATTTTTAAAAAAATTGAGCTAGTTAGCATGTTGTTAGTCACTTATAGGATGACCATCAATTTAATAATTTAACATATAATGATATATTCCTTGGTTTAGTTTAAAATGAGTAGATGTTTATGTAATTTTATTTTGGTGCATGTGATATCAATTCGAGTCCATCTTTGAACTTCATCCTTGCATATTGTTGAATTTTGATTCTCCCATCATCTTGCTCAAATTGTTGGAAAGTTGATACATGGAAAGGAAGGTAATATTCATGATTTTAATATTGATATTGGGCTGTATACACAGAATACATGTGGAAAATAATGTTGTATACACTGTATACAGTGTATATATAGTCTCATACAGTGATATACAACAGATACAGGGAATATACATTGTATACAATGTATATATAGTCTTATATATAGTGATATATAATGATATACATCAGATACAGGGAACAAACACTGTATACAGTGTATATACAGTCTGATATACAGTAGATATAGGGAACAAACATGGTATACAGTGTATAATAGTCTAATATACATTGATATACAGTAGATACAGGGAACAAACAGGTGGTATACAGTGTGTATATAGTTTTATATACATAAATAATAATGTATACATTATATATAGTGTATATACAGTCCGATATACAGTGTATATACAACTGCGATATACTGTGGAATTATGCTTAAGGTCCAAAATATAGGTGATCCAATAACTTAGTCCAGGCGTACAGAAACTAAGTGTCGGATAATATTTTTATGTGTTATTTATTATTTATTTGTATCGATTAGGGTTGTAATAATTTATTCACTTATGTTATTTATGTTTGCTTAAATATTAATTTTAATTTGTTTTAACTTAATTAGATTCCCTAAAGATAAACCAATTCAGGTTAATTTACTCTTTAAATAATTTTCTACCTTTGCTTAGTCATTTAATAAACTTTTTATGTTTTCTTTTTATACACATGTATATTATTTTCAAAGGTTTAAATTTGATCATTTTTCTTAAAAAAAAAAAGAAAAAAATAATTTTAAAGTCTTCGTTTTCTTTTAAATTAATATTTTCAAAAGTTAGTCAAATAAATTTTCAAATCATTGAATAACCGCGCGTTAGCGGCCACTTTGAATGCTTAACACCTTCTCAAAGTGGAAATAAGAACCTCGTACTTTTTTCTCTAAATTTTTAAGACTTAAATCTGTTAGGGTCTTTTAAATTAAGTTTTCTTAATTTCTTTAAAAAAAATTAATTGGCGACTCCTCTTTTCTGAAATTGATTTTTTCTCTAAAAATTTGAAATTAATTTTAAACCGTTTATTTCCGACATAAAAAAATGGCGACTCCGCTGAAAAATTTAATTGGTTCTAACCATTAGATTTGATTATTTGACTATGTTTGTAATAATGTTTATTTGTTTTTATTTGTTTAAATTTTATAAATTATAATTGTTGCACTTCATGACATTAAATTCTGCCAAATGGCAAATTGTTTGCATTAGGATTAAGGACGGTTACGTAGTCACCTGCGGCTGTTCCTTTAGAAAATAACCATTACTTCTTGAATTAATGAACGGATAGTTGGTTCGTGGTCGTCCAACGCAGTTTATTATATTCAGCCCGCAGTTTGTCCGACTTGGGTATACAATCTCTTTTCAAAACCACTCTAGTCCACCTAGCGTAGAGCAAAATCAAAATTCTAATTTAGTGCATTGGCCTAAGACGACCCAATACCCAAGGTGTATTGGGCCCATTAGAAAGACCACCTTAAGTCCAAAATGGCCCTCGGCCTAAATGGACGATCATACCTATGTGTTTATATTTGAAGGTTGTATACGTCATTTGACAAACCATTGTACCTCGAGATTAAAAGTTTATTTTAGTAGATTAGTCTAGTCAAAGAAGGATCTTCGCAAGTTGCTATTCTATCCAAAAGAGGTTGATGTCAAGAAGTCAAGAACAAAGGATTTTCCACGAAGGCTTAGTTAGGATTGTACCCCTGCGTGAGATTGATCATTAGTATCCCTTTCTCTACATTATGTATCATCATTTAGTTTATTCATAATATTTGTATAAATATAAGTTTTGGGGCAATGGAGTGTTTCAAATAATGTTATACATCCTTCAAATCGTTAGGCCTACCCTTGGCACAAAAAGGTCATATATCTGTTTAGGACACACAATAACTGTTTATCTGTTATATGCTATAACTGTTTGAATGAATGTGTTGCTTTATTTGAAGACACTCTAGCCCACTATCGAAAGCAAATGTTCGAAAGTGCGACCAAATGTTCCTAGAGTCTTTAGTTTCACTACAAAATTCAAATTTCACTTTCAAGTCCTAAATCTTACTCTCTCCTTTAAAAAAATACTTGATTTGTCATCTCAAGTTGGAAAGGTCTCGATCTGGTTGAACTACGTCAGACCTGAATTTTCCTTTGTGAGATACATAGGCAGCCTTTCAAGGCTCGATCCTGTCTTTGAAGTTTTTAGTTTTTCCTCATTCTTTCAAAGAAATTGAGAACTTCTTCCTCATCTAAGAAGAATGAGGGTACAAAAGTTGAAGCGCAAGAAATTCGTGATTCAACACAAGTCAATATTTCTCACACATCAATCGTAAAATTAAAATGGGTCAATTTCTTTCCATTAAGTCTTTCTTCACCCATGGATTAGTTTGTCTTCAAACAAAACAACATTTATATGTTTAGTTCTTTGGGTGATATTTTGCATTAATTATTACAAACACGGAGTAATACTTTGGCTTTCGAGTTATTCTTCTTTTTCAGGAATAAACTGATTTGTGTCGAAAATCAAACTTGCTTACTTCTCAAAGATCGAAGGTTCAACAAAGTTGATTCTTTTTCCCTTTGTAGAGGCTGTTATCAAAGGACATCATGTGATAAATGATCAGATCTCAATTTTGAGGTCAACACCCTCTCCCTAACTAAGAAGTTTTTCTTTGTACACAGGAGAGACGACATTATTTCAAGAGAGGGAATCACGATAATCCCAAATCGGCGGCAACATTCAACCACAAACTTTAACCTAATCTCTTTCAATTCTTTAATTTAACAAAAATCATAACCCTTTCTCATAAAGATCTTGCAGGGACAAAGAGTTCATGGAAAATAACAATGCCCTTAAATTTTACAAGACACCAATAAACAGTCGGAAAGATAAATCAGAGGAGTCTTTGACTATAAAGTCTTACTCCTATATCTTGTTACTTATTTTTATAATGACCCCACTTTCACACTTTTCTCATATCTTTGCAGGAAAACTATCCCCGACAATAGTCGGGGATGGTTATAACAATGTAGGATTCTCGTGAATAGTTGAAAGAATTCAAGTCATAAGAAACAATCACCAAAAGAACACAACAAGTGATTCCTACAAAAAATTGGAAGAACACACCAATATATAATCTCTAAGAAATATCGAAAAAATAATACAACGATAGGTGTTCTCATCGATGGTTGAGAGGATACAAAATATATTGGTGCAAATAGGCAAAAAATACTCCCCAACTGAAGATGTCAACGAGCAATAGAATTAAGAGACGTCACTCTGAGTTTGTCTAAATCTTTAAATTATTTTATATATCATATCTGCAAGAACTATGCACACTTGATTCTCATCTCGGTGAGATACATAGGCAGCCCTTCTTGGGTTCGGTATTTCCTTTTTCAACCAATAAATAAATAAATAAATAATAAATAAATAAAATAATAAATTGTGTACATATTTTAAGTCATATCTTCTTGATTAGGACGAAACAGTTAGGAGCATGCGAAATATTTGGTATGATAAAAAAGATTGGCTTTGTGGTAAACCATAGTTTTCTGTTGGTATCTTTCATTTGTACTTTTGTGATGCTTGAAAATTCTCTTACAGGCATTCAAGGTAAGAATAAAACTAACCTCATGGCTTCATGTGCATTGTGTGGTGAGCTTTAGACTAAAATTCAATTGCATCGCACTGTTGATCTAGAACTTGGCCTGAATGTTTGTTGAAGCAAAATTCTGAGTTATGTTTGGTTTGAGAAAGGATTGTAGGCCTTTTTTGACCCAATTGTGTCTTTTAAAGCCTACTAAATAATATTAATCCCTAGTTTCCCCACTTTGAGCCTGACGTCTTTTCTTTGGACAACCACATCTTAGCCCTTTCCCTTCTAAGTGCTTACATGCACTATCCCTCTTTTGGCCCAACCTCCTTGAGCGCACCGAAGATGTGCAAATTATAAAAGAAGATCCAACTTTGAAATTGCCAAAGGCAAAAGACGTAAAGTCTCCAAAGTCAAAAAAGCAAAAAAGACTTTAAAAAAAAAACCTCCTACAAGGTCGATGTTAGACAAAAAGGAAACTACTCCAACAAAAGAGGAGAAACCTCAAAAGGAAAAGGCGAAAAGAGAAAAACTCTAACAAATAAGGACTCAAAGAAGTCAAGACAAAAGAAAGGGGTGAAAAAAAACCCTCTAAAATAAAGACTCAAAAAGAAGTCGAAATCTAAGAAGGAGATAACAAGGAGGATCGGGCGCCAAAAGGCGTATCAATCATCGAAAGCACATATTTAGTGTGACGCTCAAGGAGAGATTGTCACTTTTATCCCAAATAGATATCTCACCAGTCCCTAAGCCTATATTACAAGTCAATAAACAAGCCCTACATGATCTCATTCCAAATATTCTCACATTAGTGGAGACTTACATGCAGGCCAAGCATATGGTATCACAGTTGCATGCGCTGAACTTTCTTGAGAGTGTGAGTGCACTTTGCAAAATGTCCTAAAATCAAACACTTCAGATATGTGCGAAATAAGACTTTCTTTATTGTGAGGGCACTTGAAACATGGAGATTGGTATAATTCTAAACCTTTGTTTGAAGAAAGATGAAAAATCTTGTCGACACTTAAGTATGTTTGAGATACTACTTGAAGCTATAGGAATTACCTCGAAGTCAATCTCAGTTAAAAGAAAGGAAATGATAAATATTTTTATGCAATCCTAACTGTTGGTACCAATTGTAGTCAAACTTTGACTATCTCTTTACATTCTTTAAAAGAAAAAAAATTGCATTTACCTTTGAAATTGGATGGTTTACTTTAAATAATGTAACATTAGGCTAATTCCATCGGTGTGCGATGCCTATTTGACTTCATTGGATCGTCCATCTCAAATGAGCGGCATATCTCTTATTTATAAGCTGTAAATATTGTAAGGAATACAATTTTCCATATCATTATGCTCATATTACACATGTGTCTACTGATTATCTTATCTCAAATTTTACAGCATTCATCATCTAGAGGATTTGGAACTACATTTGACTCGATTCCTGCACCAATAGCATATGTAGGCGCCACAATGGCTCAGGCATATTCCCCATAATATTTTCATTTCTCCCTTATAATAAAAACTGGGACAGAAATTTTGAGAAGATCTTAAAAATTCACCAGAAGATACTATCTCCAGCAAGTCAAGATTGAAGATCATGTTAATATATGCAACTAGGACAGAATTTTTGAGAAGATCTCAAAAATTCCACAAGAATGTCAAAATCCTTTTTCAGCAGCTCTACATTTGTCAAGAGATCTAACTGGGATAGACTTTTTGAAGAAGATCTCAAAAATTCCATCAAGAATTGTTAGAAGTTCGAAGTCAACTTCAAATGATCTCCAACATTGCTAGAATGGAGCGAACACAAATTTAATATGCGAGCCACCAAGGTCTCGTATAAACTTCTATCAAAGACATGAGTCCCAAAGAAAATAATTTGTTCAAAAAAAAATTATAACATGTCAAATTATACAAGAGGATGATAATTGCATCTTCATTTGCCAAGAGGGACATTGCATATTTATTTGCCAAGAGGGCCATTGCATATCTATTTGCCAAGAGGGCCATTGCATTTTCATTTGCCAAGAGGGCCATTGCATCTTCATTTGCCAAAAGGGCCATTGCATATTTATTTGTCAAGATGGCCATTGCATTTTCATTTGCCAGGAGGGCCATTGCATATTTATTTGCCAAGAGGGCCATTGCATATTTATTTGCCAAGAGGGCCATTGCATATTTATTTGCCAAGAGGGCCATTGCATTTTTATTTGCCAAGAGGGCCATTGCATTTTTATTTGCCAAGAGGGCCATTGCATTTTTATTTGCCAAGAGGGCCATTGCATATTTATTTGCCAAGAGGGTCATTGCATTTTTATTTGCCAAGAGGGTCATTGCATATTCATTGCCAAGAGGGCCATTGCATATTCATTGCCAAGAGGACCATTGCATATTTATTGCTAAGAGAGCCATTGCATATTTATTTGTCGAGAAGGCCATTGCATCTTCATTGCCAAGAGGGTCATTGCATATTTATTTGCCAAGAGGGTCATTGCATATTCATTGCCAAGAGGGCCATTGCATTTTCATTGCCAAGAGGGTCATTGCATATTTATTTGCCAAGAGGGCCATTGCATTTTCATTTGCCGAGAGGGACATTGTATATCGATTTCATCGAAGAGAAACATCATCATTTTCCAGTGTTATAAACGCCTGAAGGGCATACGTAAGACGCATCAAATATCAGAGAAGATTTAAAGTGCAACTTGCCAATTTTCATTCGTCCTACCAATGGACATGCATCATATCTTACCGATGGATCAATTTCCATTCGTCCTACCAATGTACATGCATTATATACTACCGATGGATCAATTTTCATTCGTCCTACCAATAGACATGCATCATATCCTACCGATGGATCACTTTTCATTCGTTCTACCAATGGACATGCATCATATCCTACCGATTGATCAATTTCCATTCGTCCTACCAATAGACATGCATCATATCCTACCAATGGATCACTTTTCATTCGTCCTACCAATGGACATACATCATATCCTACCGATGGATCAATTTTCATTCGTCCTACCAATGGACATGCATCATATCCTATCGATGGATCACTTTTTATTCGTCCTACCAATGGACATGCATCATATCCTACTGATGGATTAATTTTCATTCGTCCTAACAATGGACATGCATCATATCCTACCGATGGATCACCTTCATTAGTCCTATCGATGGACCAACATATCATACCAATGAATTTTCATTCATCCTATCAATAGACGTGCATCATATCCTGTCGATGGATCATTTTCATTTGTCCTATCGATAGACACACATTTATATCCTACCAATGGATCTTTATTCGTCCTACCGATGAACATATAGTTATTTTGCTGAAATATACTATTGATGGATCACCTTCATTTGTCCTACCAATGGACATACATCATCCTATCGATGGATCACCTTCATTCGTCCTACCAATGGACATACAACATTATCCTATCAATGGATCATCATTTGTCCTATCAATGGACCAACATATCCTACCAATGGATCTTCATTTGACCTACCAATGAACGGACAGTTATTTTGCCGAAATATCCTACCGATGGATCACTTTCATTAGTCCTACCGATGGACATACAATTATTTTGCCAAGTATCCTATCAATGGATCACCATCCTATCGATAGATCAGCATTATCCTACCAATGAATCAATGGAGATTTTTCAACATGCAAAGAGGATGAAAGAAAGTGCAAACGACATCAAAGAGAATGCAGCACAATGTGGAATCCTTTTAGTAGCGAACTGAAATACAGTCCGAAGAATAATGTCAAACTCATAGGACACGAGCTAAGGAAATAACTTCCACCACAGTAAACTACATTCTTATCGGAAGACGTGTAGTTATTTCATAGTCTAATCATAATTCAAAACTCGTACCAACTCCTTTTCAGAAAGATGAAGATAGAGTCGGCCAAAATTAGATTTGTCAATTTTCTTTGTCCAGGATCTCTTTTATCAATCATATCCAAAGAAAGGGACAGTGAGCTTATTTTATCATGAGTGAACATAATCAGAAAGAAAATTTCATATTTGACTTCAATGACATAGAATGAGTTAGTTCCCGAATTTTAATATATTGAGATAGATAATTAAATATTAGGTATATTATATTTTATGAATTCCATTAAATTTATAATATTGGGGAAATTAGAACCTAACCTTAGGCTTAAAATTTAGAAATATGAGAGTTGACATGTTATTTAACATCAAAATTAGAAACGTGTTTATAGATTTACTTAAATTTTTGGGTCTAGGCTAGACATATGGTAATAAGGGTGTTTTTAGTTTCGAAAGTCTTATTGTGATTATTTATTTGATTAGATTACTTTGATTTGGAGTCCCAACGAAAAGAGAAGGCTCAAGTCCCGGAGTGATTACTTGATTAATTAAGGCAAGTAAATTTCTAAATCTCAGTTTAAGCTTGTAGATGCTTATATTTCCGTGTTATATGTACTGGGAAGTAATGAGAATTGAATTGAGTTATTGACTGTATGATTGGCCTTAAAAATGGAGATGAGAGGTATAAAATGGTGATATAATGATATGTATTGGTGGAATTGATATGTTGTGATTGTGGATTTATTGGACATGTGAAATGACTATGTTTATGTGAGATAGGAAAAATTATTGTTGTTGTCATGTTATTATCGTAAATTATATGAACATGAATTGATTGCATTGGTTCTAACATATTGTGTTGAGATTGAAAATGATATGAAACAAAAGGAGTCGGGCCACACGATCCGTGACAAGTATTATGAAACAAAAGAGTCGGGCCACACGCTCCGTGGTAGGATATATTTATTGAGGGGATGGGCCACATGCTCTGTGGTAGGTTACATGGACAGAAATGTCCCTCATGGGTTTCAGACTGTAATTCAGCGGATGTGTACCGATAGGACAAACATGCATCATCTCATTGCATTTCATCACATTTTGTTGATATTTGTGAATTCATGTTTACCCCTTTATTACTTTGTATATGCTGAACTTGACTTGATATGATTCATTGATGAGTATTCGTGGACTGTATTACTGTTATTATTATACAAGTGGAGAGTTGGGCTAATTTTATGCAGGTTGTAGTTAAGGAAGTTTGGTTGGGAGGATAGGAGTACTTGTATTTATTGAGCTTTGCTTAGTTTTAGTTATCCACTTCCTGAGTACCGTGTTGTTTGGTACTCACCTCTTGCTTCTACACTTGTGTAGGTTGTGAGCAGAGACCTTCTTGATCTCTTAGTGTTCTCTACCACGTTTAAGGTTATTATCTCGAGTGTTGAGGTAGCTGTTACATCCATCTAGCGGACACCTCTTACTCTTTTATTACGTTTTAGTCCTATTCTAGAGACAAAGACATTGTGACTATATTCTCTTTCGTATTTCGGTAATGTATTAGTAGCTTGTACATGTGACAACCAGTCTTGGGGGATTTTGAGATTATTTATTTATTTTTGACTAAGTTAAACCTTGTTTTATCTCAATTACTTTCACATTTACTTTCCGTTGGTTATTAGGCTGACTCATCTCGATGGGTTGAGATGAGTGCCATCACACCCGGATTCGGATTGTGACATTGATTCCATAAGAAAGTAAGACATTTGCATCAGCCAAAATCACAATAAAATGGGCAACCGAGACCAAACAAGTCTAACAAGTGGCATCTTAAGTTCAAGTCACCTAGAAGCAAGTTATAAGGATTCTAAGCGATGCAAACAAGTCAAGAAAGCACCTAAACTAAGGCTCCAACGACTAAAATCCAAACTAGCTAGTAACGATGGCCATCGACTCCTAATTTACTCAAAAGGACTACCACCACCTTGAACCAACCTAATCATACAATACTACTCATAATATATCAATTCTAACGAGAAGAACCCATAGCCTACCTCAAGGCCGAAATCGCACACGAACCGCTAAATCAGAGCTTTTCCTTTCTAGGTCGCTTCTGAATGCTGTCGTGCTTCAATGAAGCTTCCTAATAAGATTATGAGCTCACCAAAGTGTTTCTTGCAAAAAATTCCACAATCTAGGCTATTGAATCGCTAAAATCACGCAAGAAATGGAGGAGAAATCGTGTTCCAAACTTAGACCTTCAAACTAATTTTTTTCTCTTATAAATTGGATGAACAATGACAACACTAGACAAAATTTGTTTTTGATGATCCGGATTCATTCGGAGTCCCAAGAACGTAAACATATATGAATTTTGATTGGAACTATTATTTCAAACTTAACGATGCAGTCAAAATTTCTAACGGAGTTCGTTTTGGTGAAATGTTGACCAAAGTCAATATTTTCAAAAGTTTAACACTTTAAACACGTAATCAACCAAAAACTCATTCTAAATGCCTCGAGAATCGAAACAGGATCATTCTAGACTAAACTCGACGTTCCAAAACTAACTGGGCTGATGAAATTTTTCATCCAGCGTGTTTGCTCACAATGTTGACCGAAATCAAACTAGGGCAACTTTAACCTTATGATGACTTTTTGCACAAACTCAAAACGGCAGCCCCAAAACCTGAACCAACATTTCTTTTAAACTAAAATGGGCCTTCCGAAGCTGATGGAATTGTTAGAAATTCCATATGATGATCGAATCTTCAGATGTTGACTAAAATCAACTTTTTTCACTTAAACCTTCTAGAAAGAGAAAAACTCGCACCAAGCTCACTCAACCACCTCGAGGAGTGTACCACCCATCCTAGCATCACACAAGAACTATAAATAAGCTATGGGATGGGGTAAAATGATAAAAATACGCAAAATATCACTACCCAAGCCTAGGGCCTAGATGTGACACGACAAATGAGAAATCTGAAGGTATCTCACCCAAGCCTCTTAGCATTTATTTAGCCTTTCATTAGTAATGACAATAAATATCAAACGGAAGAAAAAGGGGAAAGCGGGACTAAGGGAGAAAATTATAAAATAAGAGTCATCATCAACCTTAGATCATCATACATTTATGTCCAAATATACCTCTACTAATAGACTTGCATGTCCCTAGCTCACCCTCAAATAAACTAACAATGAAGTACCAAAAATAGGTGTCTTAATACTTCAACATAACATATGCTATAAAGGGGAGGAGTATTATCCCTGAAACAATGGGAACTCACCAAAAGTGGTCTTTAAATGATCCAAACTAACCATGTAGAGGAGAATGTGGAACAACATTGGTCCTTACATGGTGATATCTTGTAGGCAAAAGTATGCGTTAGTACTTTGAATGTACTAAGTATGTGAGCATGCAATGTAATATATCATTATACAATAAGGTGATACAATGGACCATGCTAGAACCTTGTATTCATTTGAAATATCATTTGGAGTTATGAAGCTTAGTCAATGAAATATAAAAACCATCATGAATAATAAAAGAAACTTAAACATTATAGAGGTAAACATGAGTCATTATAAGAAATCATATACTTGAAAAGTACCATGAATCGTAAATAAGTATACCATAAACCTTTTGAAAGAAATCTTTAACTTTGTAAGAGCACATACTTTACTTTGTGGTAGATATAGTAGACATCATATGATATATCTGAAACATTGGAAGAGGGAGCTTGTACCTTTGTGAGAGCAACCGTTAACCGACATAAACCATGTGAGCCATAACATGGAGTCCCAATGTTTACCCATACATCGGAGGAAAGGGGGAGACTACTTGCCAAGGTAGACTCCTATATGCCTAAGTGGATCCACTAAGCTACATGAAGGATCGAGCCTCACTACGGGCGACCCTCTAAGGAATCAAGCCTCTTCTACGAGTGATCCTCTAAGGAATCAAGCCTCTTCTACGGGTGATCCTTTATCCTACTGTGGCACGTAGTTATGAGATCTTTCTACGGGTCTCTTGCCTTTGCTATGGGACAGAATGCCTATCCCAAGGTCCAGGTGGTACGTAGTTATGGGATCTTTCTACGGGTCTCTTGCCTTTACTACAGGAGAGAATGCCTATCCCAAGGTCCACTCGGTGCTAGGTAAACTCTCAATGGAATAGACAAATCATAAAACATAAACTAAATCATCACGTGAGAGGGGTCATATCTACTATCCGTCCACTCTTCATATGAACATAATCATAAAATACCTCCTTAACTTTATCTCATGTGATGTGAGTGTAGACCTTTCATCATCACATATCTTTATTTATAAAACATCTTTAGGGCCTTAACTCACCCTATCATTAACTTTCTTTAACATTATGGAATAATCATTCACAAAACTTATTTGCAAAAAGCACCTTTAAACTCATTTGTAGACCAAGTCAAACATTCGTAAATCTTTCATTTCAACTTTGCTTTATCATAAAAAACTAGGTGGGTTCATTTCATAAAGACCTTCAAATACATTTAAAGAATACTTGTATGCATGAGACTGATATAAATGCATCAAATCAAACATTTTAGAAACAACCCACCATATGTACTTTAAAACTACCTTTCAAACCTTCATATAAGAACTTTGATAAACCATCCATTTAATGTAAATAAAAATCAACATAAGTCAATATAGGTAAATATACTACAAATATTCAAGAATCTATACATTTGGAATTATTGTATGAAAACCCATAAAAATTCATCACTTGGAATTGCGAGTCAATATACATATATATATATATCAATAGGAGTAAATAAAGTTAAAATATACCGTAATCTATGCATTTTGAGATATCATGTAAAAGCCAATAGGATTTCATCATTTTGAATTGAAATACTAAGTTAACAAAATATTTGGGCTCCATGGGTGGAAGAACCCATAGATGAAAACCACATACCTTAGAGAGGAACTTGAAGAAGAATTGGAGAAGTCTTGATGTTAGGTCTTCAATGAGGAGCCTTGAATCCTTTGAGTTTGAGGAAAAAAAATTGGAGGGGATGATTTGAAAGAGAGGAGGATGAAGTTTAGGGTTTTGAGAAGGCAAAAGATTGCAAAAATGACCCCAAAACGTGTCAAAGTTCGTCTATATATGTTCAGGGAACTATCCAAGTTGCCCTTACTTGAAACTAAAAATTTTTGCTAAAATTTAAACTAACTGGGAACAGATCCCCAACGTGGAGGTGTTCCCCCACAGTTCACTTTTTTCTAAAATTGAAATTTGAGCCAAGATTGACCAAGTCCGCAATGCAGACTTGGTGCACACCCTTCTGGTTAAGAGGACATAACATTTTACTCCGAACTCCAAATAATGCAATCTTAGTGGCGTTGGAAAAAAGACTCAAAGACCTTTAATTTGTTAGGTCATGAGACACCTAATTCAATATATGCTAGGAGATATGGGCATTTAAAGTTGACCCTATTTTAGACTCATACGAAAACTTAGCCTATAGAAATTCTTTAGACTCAGTTTGGTGTTAGAGATCCCTTATGACCTTACACCACATCCAACACTCTTTAAATACTTAGAAATTGATCCTAACTCTTATATACAATTAGACTTCATCGATTTCGAGACAAAAAGGGTCCTCTTAAGTCATTTCTTCTTACTTTACCCTAGTATGACACATTCCAACCTTTAAACCACGCGGGACCTTACACAAAAGCACAAAAATAACCTTGGAGATCATTACAATATTTAAATTAAGAGTATACACAAATCTAAGTTCAGTCTTACTCTAATTAATTCAAAAGAATCCTATTCCTTTATCATGATCAATAACTAAGTAATATCGTGTTGCCTGCATGCCCTCACTACGACAACTTCATCCTTGGTAATAGTTATTAAACTTATTTCCTAGATTACGAGATCATGCAGTTCCTCTAACTTTACTTATCTATACTTCCTTTCCCTATAGTTCAACACATAGGTCACGTCAACACTAAATATCCATCGAGGAATTTATACCACAGCACATCAATGCACAATTATGTCTCCTTTACTTAATGTAATATTTTATTCATCCAAATGACATCTCCATAGGTCTAATCATGATTCTCCCATCAAATATATAATATGTACAGGTTTTCTAACCACGGTCTACTACTTATAAACCATAACCTACCTAGACACCAAAGCTGCTGCTAAAGAGTGGACAAATCTTTGTCCCTTGGTTTTGTTCTAGCAAAATTGGAGAAGAGTTTTGCGATGATGAGGTTTTGAAGATGTGTTTCTTGAGAGCCTTGCTTCTCTGTTGTCGAGTTTTTTCTCTTAGAAATAGCCCTAGGACGTTTTTAGGAGGAGACAACCCATTTAGAATTTGGGATGAGAAGAAAAAGGGTATATTTTTATTGGGGCTACTCTTGGGTGCTGCTATGGCAGTTCATGGACCGCTAAAATGACCCCCGTTATAGAGGCCAAGGGACCGCTATAGAGGTCCTAGGTAGTTCTCCTTCGATTCTCCTAATGTAAAAGATTTTTTTGTTATCCAAGGCGGGGCAAATCCCGACTTCACTCGACTAGATATACCAAATTTTAAACTCGAATATTTTATGATGGGTATAACATTTGTACAAGTCATTATAGTAGGAGTTGGTGAAGTTTGGGTGGATATCCTGGGCAATATAGATCGTGGTTTTACTCCCTTGAACAAAGACGTATTCCATGATATATCACTTATTATTTACTTTACTGTTTTAGTTTTCCTTAATGAACCAAGTTTCTTAAGTCGAGTAGTTGATACTAGTTTCTTTCATCTCTACTATAAGATTCTAATTTGAAAAGATTAGAAAAAAAAATAAAGAATCTAAAAGGAAAATCAAAGAAAATGCAATGGGAAATAAAAGAAAACATAACGTTTGGTTCCGAGTTTCATACGTTTCTGCTAAATGGGGAACGCACAAAATAAACGAAGGAAAAAGGGCCAAATATATCTTTGAATTATTTAAAATGGATAAATTTTATCCTCTATTACGTTTTTGAATTGAAAATGTCATTGCGGTAACATTTTTTTCTTCTCAAATATGCCTTCCAACTAGCAAACTAACTCAAAAACATCATTCTTACTAGTTGTCACTCCAAAATAAAGAAAAATGGTCCAATTTTGCTATTGAACTATGCAAAATATGACACTTCTGCTCTTTATTTAAAGTTCAAGATAAGTTCTTTTAATTGTGAAGACTCGAGCATTCGATTGGAGCTTATGAAATTGGTTAGACTATTTTAAATGATAATTTTATATAATATATATTTTATATAAAGTTTAATAACCTGCATTAAATTTTTAACAAAATATATATTCTACTATTTCCTTTTAACAGTATTGTATTGGTCCTCAACTAAAATTTGGGATGACTTGAAATTAAATAAGTAATATAATGTATAAATGCATAATTGAATTTGATTTTTTTTATCATATCATTCTTAGAGTAAGTAAAATAAATTCACTATTATTAATGTAGAAAATTAGATTTTAAATAGTTACATAAGAAAAGGTACATAATATTATGATTAGAATAAAAACTCAAGCCTAATATATAAGGAATCGAAAAAAAATAGTTATATTTTATTTGTTAAAAAATGAAAAATATTTAGGAAAAGTTACACAAAATAGATCAATTATGAAATTATTTATTCAAATTGGACCCAACCAAACTATTTATCCTTAATAGATTCATGACTCATGACGTCATGCTGATGCCAGCATCATTGTTCCTCTTTGATATCATGAGAGTATAATATACTCTGACGGAATCAAGCAGTTTCGCTGAAGCACCGTCTCTTCCTTTTTGATACCATCAGAGTATATATATACACTCTCATGATATCAAATGTGTATTTACGCTAATACCCCTTCCCTTGTTCCTCTTTAATACCATTAAAGTATATTAGTATCAAGCAATTTATCAAACAATACTCTTATGATATCAATAAGTAAGAGACAGTGCTTCAGCGAAATGCTTGATACCATCAGAGTATATTATATACTCTCATGATATCAAATGCACGTGATAGTTAAAAATATGGAGTATGAAAATAACGAGGTACTTAAAAATTAGTTTCGAGTTATTTTGCTAGTTTAGTTTAAGAATATTTTCGAGTAACAAAAAAGTAAGAATAATTTAGGATATATTTGACCGTTTTCCCATAAAAGAAAATGCAATGAATCAAGAGAGAGAAAGTGTAGTGCAAAATTTAGGAATATCCTCTCGATCGATCGATCGAGAGAGCGAGCAGCGAGAAGGATTGAGGAAATTTGGTGGAAAAAAAGAGAATTGACTCTTGTACTAGCACTTGTTTTGCTCTTTGAAATCCCCCCCTAAGATTGAGAAGAATCAATGGCTTCATCTGCTCCACAGACGGACAGAAAAGCAGCAACAGAGCCTACTAAGACAAGCGCAGTTCCACCATTGAAGTCCACATGGGTTCTCCCATACAGAACTGAAAGCCTTCAGCAGCTTTACAGTCTAGGAAAGAAGTTGGGGCAGGGCCAATTTGGAACCACACATTTATGTACAGAAAAATCCACTGCTACTCTTTATGCTTGCAAGACTATACCAAAGAAGAAGTTGATCTGTAAGGAGGATTATGAGGATGTTTGGAGGGAGATTCAGATAATGCACCATTTATCTGAGCACCCAAATGTGGTGAGGATAAAAGGTACTTATGAGGATGCCCTATATGTGCACATAGTTATGGAGCTCTGTGCTGGTGGAGAGCTTTTTGATAGGATCGTTGAGAAGGGCCATTACAGTGAAAGGGAAGCTGCTAAGCTCATCAAAACTATTGTTGGAGTGGTGGAAGGTTGTCATTCCCTTGGAGTCATGCATAGAGACCTCAAACCTGAGAATTTCTTGTTCCTCAGTTCAGAAGAGGATGCTGCTCTCAAGGCCACTGATTTTGGCCTCTCCGTTTTCTACAAGCCAGGTTTTTCTTTTCTTTATCAACTTTTGAATTGATTGTCTTCCCTGTGGATGATTGTCATTTGGAATATGGACCTGCGAATTAGAGTCAATCTAAGAGGGTTCAAACTTTTGTTTGTTCGTCTGTACAATGAGATGTTTTCTAGGTCAGGGAAAGACAGCAACATTGCTTCTTTCCTCTCTTTAACCATTGTTATTATTTTCTTTGAAGAAAACAAACTTGAGTTCTATCTTTGTTAATTGTTACTACTTGTTCGGATTTGATGGACATAGTGATTTTTTTTTTTTTTAGTATGAATGGGTTCTGGATTCTTATCTAACGATCAGTTTTGGTAGAGAATTTTCCTTATAGCAGGAAAATACTTAGCTTTATGGAGCATTATGATTTTCACTTAAGAGTTGATTATTATAGTTAGGTGGTTGATTTTTCTGGTTATTATTTCTTTAGAAATAACTAGTACTTGTAACTTGGTTTGTTTCCGGTAGAACATAGTATCAGTGCTCAATTGCTGTAAAGGTTAGTTTTTGTTGCTAGGTTATGTCCCCTATGAAAGATACTTAGCAACCAGGTGGATTTTGTCAACTGTCTATTTAGGTTTCCTCTCAAAATTTTTGGATCACTTTTTGTTGTTGTCATGAATGTGAAGATGACTTGTCTTCTTGTTGTTCCCCTTCAGATAGATTGCTGGCTCTGTATATCTTTCTGATGATCTACTTATTTAAATATTGTTTGTGTCGTTCTTCATTAGTATTTGGTGGGTTCATATATAGCATGTATTCATGTAGTTATTTCATTCAACTAGATCTTGCTGAAGAGAAGGTTTTAGTTTCACATATATTTGTTTGGAGGTTCTGTCATGTTATGCTTATATCCATGAAACAACCTAACAACTTTTCTGATGTATATTTGTTGCATGCCTCGTATCTTTGGAGGCTTAGTGAAGTATGCCTTCCAGTAAGAGAGATGCTGATCATTCTAGTTCATGTTCAATTATCATTTCTGATCTTTCTAAAGAGACAGGTTGGTCCCTTTATTATTTATTATGATTAGGTGAAATGTTTTCCGATGTGGTTGGAAGTCCATACTATGTTGCACCTGAGGTTTTACGCAAGCATTATGGACCTGAATCTGATGTATGGAGCGCAGGAGTTATTTTGTACATATTACTTAGTGGCGTTCCACCTTTTTGGGCAGGTATCTTGCTCCCCTCCCTTTCAAAAGTTCATATGTTTCTGTTGTAGACTTTCTAGTTGGTGTTTTTATTATCTTAACATTTGTTTGTTCCTCTTGATTACAGAAACTGAGATGGGAATATTCCGCCAGATATTGCAAGCAAAATTAGATTTTGAATCTGAACCATGGCCTGGAATTTCAGATAGTGCCAAGGATTTGATACGTAAAATGCTTGACAGGAATCCAAAGAGGAGGTTAACTGCCCATGAAGTTTTGTGTATGTTCCTATTCATGCTAAGATTTAACTGCAACATGTATTTGGTATTGTTTCTAGAAAATGTCATTTAACTCTTTACTGCTTCCCTTCTAGAAGTTGGATTTTGGGAAGAACTTGAAAGGACATGAAAGAAAAATGCCTTCACAGGAGCTTATTTTCTTCTTTTCTTGTGTCTCTCAGGCCATCCATGGATTGTGGATGACACAATGGCCCCTGATAAACCTCTTGACTCTGCAGTTCTTTCACGCCTCAAGCAATTTTCTGCAATGAACAAACTTAAGAAGATGGCTCTGCGTGTAAGATTTTGACAATGTTGTCTAATTATCACAGTTTATTGCTGTCTCAAAAAGTCCCGTTTACCTTGAAAGAACATAACGTAATGATATGTTCCATAATAGGTACCATTCTTCTACTCTTTTCCGGAAGAGGATTAACATTGTGAATACTAGAGGGTTTACTAGAAAGGGTTGCAGGAGGATTACAATAAGCTATTAGACTTTCTACAAAGATGGCTTCGGTCTGTACTGATGATGAAACTGAAGTAAGATCTAAATGCTGTAATAACAAATGAAGAAAACCTGTATAGTAGAGCAGAATATAGGACCCCTTCCCCGTCTAAGGGCCAGACAATGCACAATAAAAGGAAAAACAGGTACAAATATGACTCTTGGAGAATTCAGTTGTACCGGGGTGAGGGTTTGAGAAAAATATCATATTGACTTGTTGCAAAAGCATAAAACTACTTATGCTCATACTATAAGACTAGATTGGCCATGGCCCGTGCTCAGCACGGACTCAACATGCCTGGTTTAATAATACAACTTAAACAGTTTAACTACATTCATCCAAATGTCTGTGTTGACATGGACATGACATTTTTTTATATACAAGTGCAAAGGAGATAAGTTTGTATACCTTTGATTAATATTGATCGTGTTGTTCCAGTCTTGCATGGATCAAGATAGATAAACATATATGAACCCAAATATTGATTCGTACTGAAGTTTAAATAGATCAATAAGCAATAGTCTATCTATAATATGTGCACAATTGTTTTTTTTAAAGTGCAGTAAGTTCATAAGACCACCCATAAATCAAACCTTATAGATATATGAACTACATATCATAGCATGTGCTAGTAGATTTTCTCTCCACTCTGACCTAGATCAGTAGTACTCAATGCTATCCTTCAACCAAAATATTCATAATGGGCCCAGCCTAAATGTCCTGTAGGTGATATCTTGTTGTCTTGTTCACGTTCTCGGGTCCTATAAGATCAATAAAATCACTGCATAGATTACCAGTATTTGTGAATTAGAAATAAACACAGATCTATTGCTTAGCAAAAGAGGATAACACAGATCTCGAGCCCTAACTGAGCTTATTTAACTTTAAGAAGTGCAACTACCATTTAGATACTAATTCTTACAGCACCTCTTATTACCAGTATCTCGAACATAAACGATCTCTTAGGGATGACATTCAGATTTAGTACCTGAGTGTGAGCCAACATCCGGATGGCACAAGCATACTTCTTCAATTTCTTCTTGGACTTGCATAAGTTCTTGTAGAACCTATTCAACTGTTCACTGAGATGATGAATCCAAACAGTGTTGAGGCAGCGCAGGCCACAAGGTGTCTTAACATATCCAACACCACCAATTACCACCATTAGGGGTGTTTCAATTGTAGTGACAGCTTCACATGTCTCTTTCTGGTGGAGTTCTACAATTCACCAGATAAGATGTGAAGATTAATATTTAACATCAAAGGGCTAATAGCATAGAGAAGGAATGAAATTATACAATTATCCTTTCTATCAAACTAAAGTCATCCGAGAGTATCCAATTTACAACCATATTCTCAATATTGGTACTCCAATAAGTTAACTCGTATAGGAAAAATAATCACCAAAAAAGGGAAAGAGAAAATTCTCTTTTTACATTTTTTTCCTCACACAGATTAGCCCAAAAAATGCAGCTGCATAGCAAGAGAGGAAGAGAACTCAAATGATCATTATTATGAGTTTCTGTATTTACTAGGCATGCAGTGCAAGTTAGAAGGAACAATTATATTGTCCAGTTAATTGGTAATCAAACAAGGATTTCTGTTCAAAGAAGCTATAGAATGCAAGCAGACAATAGAGAGAAATTTCATTCCTGATCTCCCAATAATATGAGCTACTCGCAGATCACAATAGGAACTTCTTTTCCGTCCTTGCCATTCTTTTCCACTTGACTCTAAAAAAACCCTATTTACAGTTGGAATCTTTTTGATTGTTTGTTCCATGAATTCACCCCAATATAAAACCTTAGGCAAAGATCTCAGATTCCTAAATGAAAATATAAACGAAAAGAAATTTTATACATGCAACACTTCAGCAAAGCAAAGAAGTGTCAATGTGAAACCTACTTTTAGAGATATCACTGAAGCATGTCTTAGTGCAGAAGGCTTCATTCACTGATATCATGAGCTAGACATCATAAAAAGCTTTTGATGATCATAAAAAGTTAATTACTTAGCTTATGTAATATGAATAACCATAATAAGAGTTGTCGTCAAAATGATATGATTCCCCGAACCCTGCGCATAGCAGGAGCTTTAGTGCACCGGGCTGCCCTTTTTATGTTCAAAATCCAATGCAGTTAATTATAATGAAACCAGTTGATCAAACAATTTTTTTTTTCAATATCAAATTAACAAATGAACTGATGGAATTCTTTGAATTACAAGGATAGGTTCCTTTTACCTCAGAGCAGAGATACGTCTTAGGGCTATCTCTTTTATCTTTAGTACAAAGAGAAAACCAATTTTATTTGGCGGAAGAGAGTCTTAGAATCTAACATGCAAACCATAAGCTGGCTTGAACCTAAATTCTAAGACTCTGATCTTCAAACTCTAAACCCATAAGCTCAACTCCAGCACATGAAAGCAAAAATCCACAATAACTACAACATAATAATACTACTAGAAACAACACATAGTAACAAAAATCGAAGTACAAGAAACAACATAAAGTAACAGAAATCATAGAACAAGCAGCTACAAGAATCCTACTACGACTACTAGTATGGAAGAATAAGTGACACAACTCTCAAGTACCTACTAGCTTGTTACCTTAATCCGTGTCCTCCGTAGCCTCCAATCTAAGGTCATGTCCCCGGTAAGTTGAAGCTGCGCCATGTCTTGTCTAATCACCTCTCCCAATATTTTTTCAGCCTACCTCTACCTATTCTGAAACCATCCGTAGCCAACTTCTCACACCTCCACACTGGGGCATCCGTGCATCTCCTCTTTGCCCAAACCATCTCAGTCTCGCTTCCCGCATCTTGTCCTCCACTGAGGACACTCCCACCTTGCCCTGAAAATCTTCATTTCTAATCATATCTCTCCTACAAAGCCCACACATCCAAATGTTAGAGCTTTATTTATTTATTTATTTAAATTAAAGGGCATCCAAAACTGAAGATAAAGTTGAGCTTTCTTGAGAATTTTGAGTGGGTGACAAAGTACATTTTGGATAATAGAATATTGAAAAGTATTCTGTGCAATAAATAGTTTCCACTTCAGGAAAGTGAGCTCGATCTTGGGACAACCTAAAATTGGAAGTTCGGACAGTTAATTTTGGATAAAGGAAGTGCCACTTTATCACAAAAGAAGACTATAATTTATATTCCTTTACTTTGAAGTACATTCCATGGCATGTACCCAAGCATAAGTTCAGAAAGAATGCAACTTAACTTCAACTCTTCCGACCCTCGTCATCATATTTTCCTTCTTACACTAGGACATTTACTTACTGTTCAGATTTTCTAATCTATTTATGAAAATAAGCCATTGTCTGTCTTTAGAATATTATTTTCTATGAACAGATTTTTGCACCATATTTCCTTTTAAATAATTTCATGATGAAAACAGTCCTCTGGAAATTGGAAGTGGCAGTTGGATATGTGCCATTTATTGAAGGATTATTGCTCTTCTTATGGCTATACCAGAATGATTAGCTTATGGTCCAGGAGAAGTGGCAAATGTGCTGCAGTTTTTCATGGTATATGTATCTTTTCATATATGTGAATATATTACTATCCCTAGTTGTGTTTGTCAAATCATGCATCCTTTTTGTGCTTCTGGTAGAGATGAAGGTCACATCAAGATGGAGCAAGCTCAAGGGGTCTTTGTTTTTGCCATGACTGTCTTTGCACGAGATTGTCTTATAATTTTGGTCACCTTGACTTTAGTTCTGAGGATTAACTCATTTTAGAGCTCATAATAGCATTTCCAAAGGTGTTTTTGGGGTGAGTCCCGGGGCGAGTCTCGGGGCAGGGCGTACCAAAAATGCTCCGGGGCACAAAGGAAAGATATAGAACCATAGGGAGCATGCCCTAGAATTTGAGGTGTAGGTTCTGGAGGTAAAAGCGTAAGCCTTGGGCGTAAAAGTATACGCCTCAGGCGTTAAGTTTCATTTTTGTTATTCTAAAAGTATTTTTGCTATAGATCATATTTGTTATTATGGTGTGATGATATTTATAGTTTATGCTATTATGTTTTTATGTTGTAATTTTTTTCTAAACTATATAAATAAAGAAAGCAACTCTCATAGAAAATGACACCCGCCATAAGTAGTTTTCTTAGATGATTATGCCTGAAATCGATAGGACTATAGATAGAGATTCCATAACACTATGTTTGTTAGACAACTTTATCCATTTTTTTCATTGCTTTAAAATATATAAACAAAAATCAATGTAAATATTAGTTGAGGGTGGGAAAGACTAGTAGATGTAGAGGTCGACGATGGAGTGGATGATGATTTCACTTTAAAGATTATCTCAACTATTATCATTTTTTGTGGTGTTACCTTTCTCAAATAATAGTTATAATAATTTTTTCTATATTGTTGGTGATTTTTTGAATTTATTTGCAAAATTGTTGAAAATTTTGTTTTTGCTTATTTTCTTAGTAATAAAACTATAAAATTGAAGATATATGAGATGTATGCCTCATGTTTTCGAATTTACTCCGTGTTTTCGGACGTACGCCTCACCCCCAGCCAGTGTTATCAAAAGCAAAAAGCGCAAAAAAGCTCTAAGGTCCATTGGGGCGTTAAGCACAAAGTGTAGATAAAGCATGGGCTTTAATAAAAAAAGGCACAAGAGGGAGAAAAAAATACAAATATATATGTTTAGTCCAAGACTAATTATTTATAAGCATGAATGGCAAGTGTATAAGCAAAGAAATTGAAAAACAATTACGATAAAGTGAAGTATCAATTGTTTAGTGGTGTCGTCTCTTTAGAAGAGGTTCATTGGCGAGGAAAGTATGCTATAAAATCTAGCGCACATTAAGCGAGGTGAAGCGCTCAACACGTTTTGAGCCTCGCTTTAGGGCTTAAGCGCACTGTCTCTCCCACATACAAGTATGACACACTTGGCTACCTGCTACTCTTCTACTCTAATCCTCGACCTTCATACCTTCCTTCTTGGGTATGTTCTTAGTAAGCTTAAGATGTATCACGTCTTGTCTAATCACCTCTTTTAATTCTTTTTCGTCTTACCTCTACCTGTCTGAAAACCTATTATATCCAATTTCTAACACTTCTTCACTTGTGCATCTATGCCCCTCCTCTTCATATGCTTGAATCATCTCAACCCCGCTTCCTTCGTCTTGTCCGCTACGGAGGCCATTCCTACCTTGTTCCATATAACTTCGTTTCTAATCCTATCTCTTCTAGTATGTCCACTTATTCATTTGAGCATCCTTATTTCCCATACTTTCATTTTTCTGAACGTGAGCGTTCTCGACTTGCCAACACTACACCATACAATAATGTAGGTTTAACTAGCACTTCATAGAGCTTACATTTAAGCCTTGGTGACACATTCTTAACATCATCATCTATCTCCCCATTTCCTTGAATAATAGACCCAAGATACTTGAAACTTCCTCTCTTTGGTATGACGTGTATCGATCTTCACTTTCACCTCGACTTCATGCGTTATGTTAAAAAACTTGCATTTCAGGTACTCTGTTTTCATCATGCGTTGCTTGAAACCCTTAGATTTAAGGGTCTATCTCCAAACTTAAGCCTATCGTTAACTTCATTGTTCATTTCGTCGATCAATACTATGTCATCTGCGAATAACATACACCATGACACCTCCCTTTGAATATGTTGTGTCAATTCGTCCATCACTAAGGAAAATAGAGATGGACTAAGGGTTGATTCCTGGTGTAATCCCATCATAATTGGAAAGTGTTCTAAGTCACATCTGTTGGTTCTTTCCGGATCTTGACTCTATCGTACATGTTCTTAACTGCCCTAATGTAAGCCACATGTACCCCTTAGACTCCAAACATCTCTATAGAACTTCCCTAGAAATTTTATCATACACCTTTTCTAGGTCAATGAACACCTTGTTTAACTTTGTCTTCCTATTCCTACACCGCTCCAGCAATCTCCTTATAAGGTGAATTACACCTCTAGTTGAGTGTCTCGACATGAATTTGTTGAGATACCTTGAGCTCTGAATCTACATTCAATATCATAAGGTGTGATTGACAAACATTGTACAAGTAATAATTTATGTATAAGGAAGAATGAAGAAGGAAGTACAAGAACCAGGTCCTTGACAAATTTCCAAAAAAATTTGAAGAAGTTACCAACACTGCAGTTTAACTCATTAGGGAACCTGGTCCTCTGACCATATTGGAGACGATTTGAAGAAGCAATTCCACACACGCGAAAAGAAACTTTGAAGAATTGTAATTAGCCTTAGTTCAATTCTACAAGGAACTAAATTTCAAGTTATGGAAACATTACCATAAATTGAACACATGGAATTAGATTGAAGTTAGGAGAGGCCAAACACGTGAAGAAAAGAGTAAACCAAGTCAAATTAGGATTAGATTCATGGAAAGACTTGAACCAATTCTGGGTTGGATTGGATAACTAGAGGACGACCACTTACTCCTATAAATACAACACATCAAAAGCTTTGGAGCTTAATCACACTCGAAGAGAGAGTCGTCAAAATGTTAAGAGTTCTACACAAAGTGTCTCGAAGAAGAAACTACTACAACAAAAGAACCTGGTCCTATCAAGATATGACTATATTGTTATTGAGTTGTAATATTAGATTTTTGTGTGGTTCCAAGACAAGATCTTGATTACATTCTTAGTTTATTGTAGTAGGTGTTGTTTTGTGATGTAAAGGAAATTTATTGACATGGTATAGTCATTGAAGAAGAGTATAGAAGAGGGCTGAGCTAGGGACTGTTGGGAATAGTTCCTTAGGTACAAGGGCGGTTGCAATCTTTAATTGGTCGAGATTAGTGAAGAGTTCGGGAAAATCCTATTGGAGGTAGGTTGTGGTTTTTGCTTCCCTTGAGCAAGGGTTTTCCATGCTAAAATACTTGCGTTGATTTACATTTTCTGCACTTTACTTTCTTGCGTAGTTTTTGAAAGAACCGGGTTTGTTTAGGCTGTTAGTTGCAGCTAAACTAACAGAATCCAAATTTGTTCTCGGGGATAGACACACGTCTCCTCCTTATTGTCTCGACCATCCTCTCTCAAACTTTCATAATGTGGCTTAGTAATTTGATACAGTTATTGCTATTTTGAATATCATACTTGTTTTACACAACAGAAATTGTACTCCATCTCTATTCCTATGACATTCTAGCTGTCCTAAATATGACACTAAGCAACCCAGTTAGCTACTCCATACCTACTTGCCTGTGTTCTTCCAAAATTTCACTATGATCTCGTCGGGCCCGATTGGTCTGCCCCTCCTCATCCTACAATTTCCCCCTTAACCTCCGCAGACATTATGCACCTACAATACCCAAAATCCTTACGACTCTCGAAATGCTATAACTTCCCCTGCAAAGTATCTCTGTCCCTCTCCTCATTCAAGAGCTTATGGGAATACGTTTGCAATCTCTGTCTAATGTGAGTCTCTTCTATCAATATTTCTCCATTCTCGTTTTTGATGCACTTCTCTTTTATGTAATGCTCAATTAATTATGATCTTTCTGACACCTACATGAGTATCGTCATTGATAGACTGATCTTCAGTTTTGTACTGGTGTTGATAGCTTAAGTGGATTAGGGAAACACAATAATTAATTTTTCCATTGATCATTTTGCGAGCATAGACTGTCTAAAATAGTTTTGGTCCATCCTTTTTATGAAGTTAATACAATTACCTTCAGCTTATAACATGCCAGTATTATATGTAGGAAATATGTCTAGCACTTCACCGGCAGAGTTAATGGCCATCAAGTATTTGGGATTTATGCCGGATTTTGTTCTTCCATTGACAGAATCACTCGCCTAACATTTGGATATCGTGATCTTAGAACCTTTCGAAATTTCATTATAATGAGAGATATTTCATTTGTTTCCTGTAATACTTGAAGAAGTTTGTCATAGACTTCTGTCCTAGTTTTGTATAAAAGTTGCTGGCCCTATTCTTGTGTCCTTATAAAGTACAGATGCCACAATTGCCGACAGAAATATTCATTACTGGTATGATTTTTATTTTCCCTTTTAGGTCTGTTGCATTTGCTTGGTCATTCTTCCTTTCTAATTTTCTGAATCTTCGCTCTTGTTGAGAGATTATATCCTATTGTACAGTCATTCAATCTAATCCTGAAATTTATGTAAATGAATTCTAATATACTGAAGCTGAAAAGTCAAAATAGAGAATAGCTGAAAAAGGAGTAACCAAAAAAAAAGGTTCAAATTTACCCTTAAAGTATCTGACTTGTCTTATTTTTTCCTCTGTTTACTTTTCGGTCCATGAAAGTCTTGCCTTATTTGTTTCGTCCCATATTTTCCCCTACCTCTAACAGCTATCCAGCTTGGCTTTGACATTTGCCTCAATGGAGCCAACTAGACAAACAAAAGATCCAAATTTACCCCAGAACTATTAAATTGGTTTATATATGTCATCTACAATAATTTGAAGTATGCCCTTGAGCAATTAAAAAGGTCCAAATATACCCTTGAGCAATAGTAAATGTAAATGTCCAAATATACCTCTACATGGTGACCAATTTTTCCATGATTGAAACCTGTTAGTGGGAGAGGTATATTTTAGATGAAAGATAACAGTGAGTGCCCTGAGAGCTCATCAAAGGATAGTATAAAACAAATTGCAAACGTTAGGGATATAATTAGACTTTTCCCCCAAAAAATTTATTTCCGTTGGAATCATATGTGGATAACTGAAATTCTAGTCATCACCCATTCTAGTTTCGTCTTTAATTGAAAACTGTTACTCTCTACGTTCATTTTGTAATTGGCTTTTGACTAAACACGAAGTTTAAGAAAGACTTTTGGCACATTAAAAAAATATCTGTAAACCTTGTAGTCTTAAATATGCCATGACATTTCTATGACTATAAGAGCATGTCATTAAGGGTGAAATTTAAAGTTGAAAGTTAAAAATTTGGCAAATATAGAAAGGTGTTTTTTTCTAAATTGGGTAAAAAAGAAAGACTGCCATATAAAATGGAACTGAGGGAGTATTTATTTTTGTTTTACTCATCATCTCTTGTTGCTTATAGGTGATTGCAGAGAGGCTATCAGAAGAAGAAATTGGTGGTCTCAAGGAGCTATTCAAAATGATAGACACAGACAATAGTGGAACAATCAGCTTTGATGAACTAAAAGAGGGTTTGAGACGAGTAGGTTCTGAACTAATGGAGTCTGAGATCAAGGATCTTATGGATGCAGTAAGAACTCTCCTCATCATGTTACTAATTCACTGTTGTGTATCTGAAATATGTCCACCCGGTCCTTCTTACTCGTATATGTGCACTTACGTACTTCTGTCTGTGAATTTGAGTTGATGGCATCACACATGGCATGGTGTATTTGTCAGGCAGACATTGACAACAGTGGAACAATTGACTATGGGGAGTTTCTTGCTGCTACTGTGCACTTAAACAAGTTTGAAAGAGAAGAGAATCTTTTATCAGCATTCTCTTTCTTCGACAAAGATGGCAGTGGATACATAACTATTGATGAGCTTCAGCATGCTTGCAAAGAATTTGGTCTAAGTGAGCTTAATCTCGATGAAATGATCAAAGATATTGATCAAGATAATGTAAGTTCTATTATCTGCATGTTTTTTGTCCATGTGTGTGTATAAGGCACGCAATGGACCTATATTGTTTTGCATAGAAACAACAATATACCTAGTGAAATCCCACACAACCTTACCCATACCTTGTGAAGGTAGAGGGGTTGTTTCCGATAGACCCATGGCTCAAGTAAAGTATATCCAAATCAGTAAGAAAAGAAAATACAGTGGAGAATAAACCATACAGAAAATAATGGAGAAAAGAAAAGTAGCCACAACAAATAGTATGATAAACGAAGCAGAGGAAACAACACGTTAAAAAAATCAAAGAATAAGGCAGTAGGAGAGTACTAATAATACTACAAATTAGGGAAACTCGACAAACTCTCAAATAACTACTAACCTTCCACCCTAATCCTCGACCTCCATATCCTCCTATCTAGAGTCATGTCCTTGGTAAGCTGTAAGTGTGTCATATTCTCCCTCATCTTGTCGACCATTGAGACCACTCCCCCTTTGTCCCAAATATCTTTGTTCCTTATCTTTATCTCCTGGTATGCCCACACATCCATCTCAACATCCTCATTTCCGCTACTTTTATCTTTTGGAATGCGAGTTCTTGACCGGCTAATACTCTTAGTCCTTCGCATAGAAACATTGAATCGAAAAAAAAAGAAAAATACCATGTGTTTTAGTCTTTTAGATTTGATGGAGTTGCCTCTTTTTTGTTATGTTCCTTCTTCTGGCTAATCAAGAGAGGGACTGTTTTGCAGATGAAATTTGTAATGGACAGTGTTGGGTGATGCCTAGTACTATCACAAACCACCCCCACCATCCATCAAAAAGAGGAAGAAAAGGGAAATGCTTCCTCCTCATCTGAAATGTTTGTTCTTTCCATTATATTATGATTTTCATCAGAAGATCCGAGTGACCATTAATGACCTAAGTGTCGTTCCTTTATCATGTTAGAGAGCATATGCAGTGTTACTGCCATATTCACTGAAAGCCCTGTCGCACCTATAGATGATGACACCACTGCATAACTGATCTAATTAAACCAATCTCTGTGGTTTCCTTGTAAATTTCAATTGACTAGTTATTGCTCGTCTGAGGCCTCCGTCTCTAATTTCCCCGTCAAGCTCTCTCCTATTCAGCAACAGGTGTACCAGTAACTTTTCTAATTCCTTTGACATATTTAGTTGCCTAGGTTTACAACCTTCTCTTTATTTGTACTACTTCTCTTTTTAGCTTTTCCTCATACTTTTTGTTTTCTTTTAAAGAACTTTTGAAAGATTAGGGTAAAGAAAGTGACAGTTCATTTTTGGCAGCACACACTTAAGTCTTTCCAAGATTTATCTGTATCAAGGTTTTAAATCTTATGATTGACTTTTGTAATCTACATTTTGTCATTGAAATAATGGGTCAAGTGTGTAAATCTGTAGCATCCAGCAAATGTCTCTATTTCTTCTCATTTTCGGTTATGTTTATTCTTTTTTGTTGAAACATCAAGTTGTACAAAGTTGCTTCTCGAGTCCATGATTGGTGATTCACCTATGTATTTCAAGCTACTTTTGCACTATAGCTCTTTCCCTTATTTGTGTAGTTTAAATACTGCTACCTCAGAGAAGGTCAAAAGCATAGTCGAGTCTGTTGCAAAATGAATTTAGTGGTTTTACTTTCAACTGTGCCAACATATGTCCCCTTTTCCTTTAAGGGAGTTACCTCATTTTCTAATAAAGGAGTATCTTACCTCTTATATACAACCAAAAGTTCTATGAATCCCATGTTGATACTTATAAACTTCTAATGCCCAAAGAAGGTGAGTCATTAGTCAATACCTCACACATGATCCACTTGTCATAATGGAATCCATTTCTAAACTCACGTAACCATTTGGTCTCAATATTTGATCTTTTCTTTTTCTCCCCTTAGCCCCTGTTTCCCCTTTTTAATCTTGTTGCTTAGTAGAAGAAGGGGGTTTGGGGGGGGGGGGGGGGAGGGAGTATCTTACCAACCAAATTTTTTCTCTAGACTAGTTTTAGGAAAACTTATTCTATTTAAAACTGATGCACTAATTTAAACAGCTATGCGCCTTGCTGGCAGGAAGAGAAAGTAAAAGTAGTTGAGCTCAAACCAAATAGGTTAGAAGGTAGAGAAAGATAAAGAGCAGAAGACTTGAGATGAAGGATTAACTCATACATTTGTAATTTGAATTTTGAAGTAGTGGTAATGCAATCTCTTTTATACAAACAACCTAATCATTTACAGAATACTTTCCTCATTCTATTTTGTTATGATTTGTGATGATGCATTTTTCTCACAATAAGACTTCTATTTTCATGATTACATTATCAAGTGTTTCATGAAATTTTTCCATATACCATTTGGTTTCTCTGGAACTGCATCTTCTTGATGCTTTTCTATTTTAATACATCTTACTTCATCAAAAAAGCAAAAGGTTTAAGGTGTATGCACTAGTCGTCATATAGAAATATAGAGATGAAGTATGTTAGCATCTGCATGTTTCTTTGATAAGTAACATTGACTTCTTTATCTATATTAAAATGTTAAAGTTGAGAATATGATTTTTGACATTATTGAAATGTATGAGCATGTGAAACAGTCCTGTAATGGTGGATGAGAAGGGTTTACTATTCTTGACGGAACTCGAAACTTGTTATTAGTGGTCATTCTTAGAGTGTTAACTCACCAGTGATCCCCCTCTCACTCACTGCTTCTAAAGTATGCATCATAGAGTAATATTGATGAAGTATGATGATGTTCTAGACTCTACATTATGTTCTGATTAATTCTAAGATTTTGAAAGACTGCATTGTTTGTGCTGGATTCATCAAAAACAAAAGGCTAGTGTATTTACTTACTATAAGTGTGTCTGACCCAGACTAGTTCTTGTAGCATTACTTGATGTTGTGAAACTCTATAGAGGTTCATTTTCTCTTGAATTCCTTTTGGCTTGATTCACATTTGTTAATTGAATTGGAAATTAGGACTTCTGAGGTCATCCTTTTGCATCAATTTGTGCCCTACTATTCTGTAGCTGTCTCTACTGCACCCAGTAAAACTTGCTCATAGTCTGTCTGTGCTGATAGTGCTTCAAATTGCAGGACGGACAAATAGATTATGGAGAATTCGCGGCAATGATGAGGAAGGGAAATAGTGGAGGTGTTGGAAGGAGGACCATGAGAAACACTTTGAATTTGGGAGAAGCCCTTGGACTTGTAGACAGTAAAGAAGATGTATGACCTATCGACTAATCAAAATGTACTCTGATTTATCTTTTTAGTTGCTTTATGACATGTAGCTCCCTCCAGCAATTAATATCTATTACAAGATTTAGATTACTTTGTGTCAGCTTGTTCTCTTCCAATGTTCTGTTGATGGCTGTCTTTTTGCCATATGTAAGTTTAGCATTTCACGTTTGATTGGGGTAGGGGGTGTTTCTGCTTAACCACCTTCGTTGTATTTGTCCTTGTATATCTTTGGAAGACTTCCACATGAAATGGAAACTTCTTCCCCCTTTTTTTTGGGGTGGGGGAAATCACACCTATTACTTAAATAAGATTCTATAAAACTAGACGATATTTTTTCTTAGGGAAAATTACACCCAGTGGCCATTCGGCCAAAGTAATTATCAAAAAATGGTCATTCGCTGTATAGACATATATAGTCGGTGTATATTTCATGTATAGTTAAATTATATTTAGTTTTTGAGTGTATTATAATGTATATTCAGTGTATACTTCATGTATAAATAATATATATTGTATAGTCAGTGTATATTTTCTATAATTTTTGACAAGTTATATTGTATAGTCACTGTATATTTTTTATGATTTTGACTATTTTTCATGTAAATAAAATATGATTATAATTATTGTAAACTAATTAGTTTATTATATATATTTGAAATTGTTTTAAAAACAAACTTTAATTTTGATTGGACCCAACATGTCTTCTTTTTTAGAAAAAAAGGCAAATTACACCCATTGGTCATTCGACCCTTTTCTTTTAACACAAAAATAGGCAATGCTTTTTCTCTTATAAAAAAAAATGGCCAATGGGCCACTCGGCTTGTAAGGCTCATTATTTTTTTTTAAAAAATATTGTGCTATTTTTTTAAAAATAAATTGTTGATTTAATTTAATTTTTTTGGTTCCTTTTTATTTTTTTCTTTTATAATTGTTTCACTTCTTTTGTGGAAAAATGAATATTTATGTCGTTTAATTTTTTTGTTTATTCTTTTCTTTATCAAGGTGAGAATGCATGATAGTCAAATAAATATTGATTCATTACATTATTATTTATATAATATCGATACATGACTATACACATTTATATAATATCAATATATTACATATACACTACATAATTATTTATACATCATATATGCATGCTTATACAATATTGATACACGTTTATACAATATATATACACACACGCATACATATATATTTTTACACTATTTATACAATATTGATATATGAAAAAGATTTCATGAAAAAAGTTTTGAAAAAAAGAGAGGATATTTTTTATTTAAAAAACGCAGCAAAAAATCAAAGGAAAAATGAAAAAGAAAAGGAAAGAAAGCAACAAAATTTGAGGCTTTTTGGATAAGATTTGAGAGGGTTAAGTTCACAAATAACGCTAATAAGGACTGGTTTTTATATTATGCCCTCTATAGAAAAATCTTACAAAATTGATTCATGACCCGAATCTGGGCCATGATGCCGCCTACTATAACCCCGAGTAGGCAAGCCAAACCCAACTCAAAAGCAGAAGTCAAACATCAATTTAAATAAATAAATAATAACACTAGAAGGTGGAAGCAAGACTAAGATAACAAAAGAGGTTGGGGCCAAGGTATAGATATGTAAATACGATACAAAAAGGCTCAAAAGTGACCAAAACTGACGAATTGACGCTAGATCAAATCTCGAACCTAATGACACCTATACAGGAGCTGCTAAGTACAAAAGCTGACAAAATATATATACAATACCGAACTGACTATCCAAAAATATAAGTGTAAGTCAGTACAGAAGATGGAAAGCAACAAGTCTTTGAACACCGGGAGCTCACCACTATCCAGATTTGGCACAACTACGGATGATCAGGCGTGCGCTGGGGGTGGCTCTAACTGCCAGCTGCATCAAAAGACGCAAAAGTGCAGTATGAATACCAAAATACAGGGTACTCAGTAGACATCATAGGCCGATCGAGCTCATAAAGAACACACATATATATAAGCAGCACGATGATACTGATACTAACATGAGTGAAACATAAACTACAACTACAAGTGTAATGGGATACGGAAAAATCATGCGAAAGCCAAATAAAACCAATAACACAAGCAATCAAAATAATTGTCTTAACTCACAATAATACTGGAAGAGTGCATGAAATGTAACATAGTAAGATATGGAACAACAATCCCAAAAATATCACCAGAATGCCTGGAATAATCCTCGAACTCATTTGTATCATGGTAATTACCAGGAATATGTATCGATGGGCTACTCAAAATTCACACCTCGACCTTATTAATAGTGAATATAACAGTGCAGTTCAAAGTCAATAAAAGGGGCCGTCCGGAATCATACCTTGAGCTTATCATCATCAAGATAGCGCAATTTCGCAATTTTTATAAGTTCTTTCCATTAGCTCATCCATTTAAAGGGAAAGTTTCCGGTTTTAGCCAAAAGTAAAACAAATAAGGAAAATAGCATATCAAATGATCATATAACCCAAAACAGAGCTACAAATCACTAACCTGGAGCTCCACGCACCAAAAGCACGGCCTCGGGCTCATTATTTCATTAAATAAACAAGCAACACGACATAACCCCAAAAGCATAGCAAGAAGGGTAAGCTAACCAACCCTCTCAACCAAACGACATCCTAAGTTTCAAGTCACCTAGAAGCAATTTCTAAGGATACTAAGCGGTGCAAACAAGACAAGAAGGCGTCTTAGCTAAAAATCCAAACTAACTACTAACGATGGCCATCAACTCTTAATTTTATCAAAAGAACTACCAACACCTAGAAACTAACCTAATCATGCGATACTACTCATAATATACCATTCTAACTGAACCAAGTCTAAAGAGAAGTAACCATAGCCTATCTTAAGGACGAAAGAACACACGAACCGCTAAACTGGAGCCTTTCCTTTCTAGGCTGCCTCAGAACGATGCCACTCTACCAAAATGTCAAAAATACATCAAAATGTAGCTAATGATACATATTACCATAATTAAAAATGAAACCAAAATTGGGTCAAAATTTGACTTTAGGACCCTTGCACAAAATTGAAAAACCAACTCCGTCACAAGGTCACAAATAGCTCAAAAAATTGTGCCTCAAAAATGGGCACAATTCGAGCACTGGAAGGGCTCAAATCAACCCCACCAAAATCAAGCCCTAAGATGGTCAAAAATGCAAGAAAATGATGAATTTACACGAGACTTACAAGGGTTTTAGGATGAGAAAGGGTTCCAAAACGTCCCCCGCAAGAGTTTATAACACAATAAAACACGAATTATCGAAAATGATCAAGATTTTCTCTCAAAATTGAGTTTTCTATACGGAGGAAATGAAAAAAGAGACTAAAAATGGGTCTGAATGACGTCACTGCCAGACCCCTTTGGCCTTTGCGAATGCGGAGGTCAGCAAATTTACTATCTGTAAATGTGGAGGCTAGACCGTGAACTCGAAGCTTTGCCTCAATGAACTCCGCGAACATGAAGCTCCTCACGCGAGTGTTGAGAACAAAGCCATTACTCTTCGCGAATGCGGAGTTCCTCCCACAAACGCGGTGCACAGGATTCCAGATCTCCGCGAACACAGTCAAGGGCTCATAATCTCAGAGAAGGGATTTCAGCTGCACCAACAACTGAACACCATGAGTTTACTAAGGAGAAAAAGTTTTTCCGATGGGGGCTCGAAATTCGTTCGAAACCCTGTCAACGCAAACTAACTATGCCACCCAACTGAAAATAGAATTTCAGACTCAACAGAATTGAGGAAACAACTAATGGAGGTCGTCTCGATGAAATGTTAACCAAAGTCAACATTTTCAAAGAAAACACTTAAAATCTCCCAAACAACCAAAACTCATTTTGAGCACCTCAGGAATGAAACCAGAGGCCGTTCTAGACCAAACTCGGCATTTCGGAGCTAACAACATTGAATTTTTTTTAATTGAGTGCGTTTACCCAAAATATTTGATCGAAGTCAAACTTGGCTAATTTTTTAAAGTTAAAATGATAAATCACACAAACTCAAAATGAATACTCCAAAACCTGAACCAACCTTCCTTCTAGATCAAAATGGACCTTTCAGAGCTAATGTGTAAGACCCCAGAATCTGAAAAGTCAAAAAATGAGGATCAAAACATGAAAATATGGAAAAACTATAAATTTTGGCACCAAATGATGACCACGGAGGCCATCATAGGCCGTGGTGGGCATCATGCCCCGTGGTGAGCCACCGTGGTAGTGACCCTGAGATTCACCCCTATGGGATAAGGTCCGCGACATGGCACTACAGACCATAGAATGTTTCACGCACAGTGGTGAATTCTGTGGTAGTCACCTCTCGTGGTGCACCTAACGTACTGTCACGAGTCTTGTGAAGAAAGTTCTGAAACTTTTCCTGCTAAGAGGATTGGTTGGGGTCCTCTAGGATTCTAATCGCCGTGTTACGGCTAGGCCCTAGGTCGAATCATGAAATCTAAGTAGAAGCCCAAACTTTAAGGAGTGAAAAAGCACAGTGCATTGCCTGGCGCTCTGCACCACCCTTATTGGGCATTGGTTGGCGCACCATGCCACATCTATTTTGGGTGAAAAATATGCAAAGTCCAATTCCAAGTCCAAAAAAATATTAGGGATTATTATTTTCCTCTACTATAAATATAACCCTTAAGCATTTTTAAGGGGTTGGTCAGTTTTGAGCAAAGCATAACACAGAGAGAGATTCCATCATTTATTTTTCTTAAATTTTTTTATCTTAACAATATTTTATATGAACAATACATTATCTTGTAGTTTTAATTTGAATATGAGTGGATAACTGCCCTTATTCTGGAATTACAACCATAGTATGACTGTTTAGTAAACGTTTAAGTTGATGAAGTTAATTGATCAATATTAGTTGTTTTCATATCTTGTGCTTACTAGTTTAATGCTTAGCTATCATTTAAATAGATAATATCTTTGTGAACTCAGAAGATGAATCTTTGAGATACAACGAAGAAATAAGGAGTAAGTCTTTACTTTAGTAAATAAAGCGTAAATTTGCATCAAGAATAGGAATATATCTTGAAGATTTTACTTGGTCACAAAATGGGAAGATAGTTATATACATCCATATTAGATTATCACATCACCTCTCAATGATGTAGTTGTGAGGTAAATATGGATATACGATTAGAGGCTTTGAAGACTATAATTATATTATTAACCTCATAAATCAATAATTAGTTGAAAAAACTAAGTCAATGAAATCAGATACTATACATGATTGCTTAGCGAAGTCCTAACCTTGTAATTTTTCTCAGTTAGTGATTGCAACTAGTTTACTTGCTTTCAATCTTTTAATTTAAATAGCTAATAATAACAACCTTAATCATCTCTTGGTGATTTAGATACTTGTTAAATTTATGGTATTAGAATTAACTATATTAGTGTGCTAGATTATTAGTCCTTGTGACTTCGACATTCGGCTCTTTAAGTCTCTATAAGTCATGACCTAGGCTAGACCCTAGACGTTACATGGCAAATAGGATCCCGAAAGATCCTAAATAATCTTTTTAGCTTAAGCATGACTTAAGATCACCTATAAACAAATATAAAAATAAAATGCGGAAAGGTATGTCTTAAAAAATCTTATCATAGCTACTTAGCATAAGAAGAATTTAAGAATATCATCTGAAATGTGAATGAAATCATACTACTCTAACATAGCCTCTATTGACATAGACGGGGCGTAGGACAAGCCCTAACTCACCAACTCAAATCTAAAACTCATAAAAAGTCTGAAAATAAAGACATAGAGAACTAATAACATGGTTGTTTCCTCGAAGCATGAGGACTCTTCAAAATAATATAAGTTGATCAGAATCTCGAACTAGCCACAATTAGAAAAAGGAGCGTCAAAATCTATATTATAAAATAATATAGGCACAACAAGTGGATCGACTAAGCTACTACAGAATCATGCCTCGACTAACAGGTGCACCTTTCTAAGGAATCGTGCCTCTACTAATGGGTGATCCTTTTTTCTACGATGGCATGTAGTTATGGAATAATGGGATTGCTTTTAAAGAACTCCGCCTATAATAAGGGGTGAGTCTTTATCCCAAAGTCCACTCGGTGCTAGGTAAAATCTCAATGGTATATCATACATAACATATCATAAGCTTTAAAAATGGCAAGAATCTAATAATACCAAATTCATCATAAAATACTTGAAGTTAGTAAGAATAGTTCTTTTAACGAATCGTGATTCGTAAGATAATGTCACAATTCAATTTCTCAGGTCATGATGACATCTATTATGACCCACCAGTAAGCAAGCCGACCCATATTCTAGAACTGAGAGCAATGAGATGTTATGATAAAAGATCAACCATTTAAACTAAAATAGTAATAAAATAACATGAACACAAAAGAATGGGCGGAAGCAAATAAAAAATATATACAACCAAAAGATCCCTCCCAAAATCCGGAAGTCACATGTACAGAGCTACTACAAAATAAGTACAAGTCCCAATAGTGGACCACATAAACAAGACTGTCTCAAAAAGCAAAAGACAGACAAAATATATATATAGAGGTAGACGAGTAAATCCAGGGCGCTATGTGCTCACCCTCACCTCTGATCAAGGCTTCGCTAGCTCGAAATCAACGTCGATAGGTACTACTCAAACCTGCATCACAAAAACAGATGCAGAGTGTAGCATGAGTACCAAAACAATAGGTACCCAGTAGGCATCATAGGCCGACTGAGAAAGATAAGAAAAAGTAAATTGAAATACGAGGAACTAAACACTACCAGAGATAGAAATAAGAAATTAAGATAGGTATGTACACGAGCGTACTCAACACACAAAGAGAAAAAGAGAAACTAGCTAAATCCGTTGGGCTTCCATAAACCCGACGGGTATACTTATGCACAAGTCTAAAAGTAACTACCTGAACAGACTCCCATAAGCCTGATACATGCAAGGATAGTTGAAGTAAATGAGAGAATCTGATGAAGTTCCAACAATGGCAAAACTTCCTAGGGACTTGAACCAAATCATTCCATAAGCTTGAATCTTTATCCAAAGCTGAACATAGCTAAGGACTTGAACCGAAGAATCATAAGAGGATCAGAAATGTCATGACCCAACCCCGTAGGCTATGACGGGTGTTCGAACTGGACACTCGCATATATCCCTGCTATCTGTAAGTAAATCTGTCCCCTATTTAAGTCATAGCACATCAACATGCAAGATAACATATAATCCGGCGAGGCTTATCATAGTCACCACTATACATACATGCATATACAACCCATATACAACCCACATATATATCCACAGACCTCTAAGAGTAAGAACAGTAAAATAAGGCAGGACAGGGCCCCCACCGTACCCGTGAACAAATAAATATATACATCGAGGGTTAATACCAAAACTAGGTTCCGGAACTATGGAGCGCTTCTGAACTGCTGAGTGGAACTCCTACGCTGACGGATCCCCAAGGTGTGCATCTGTACCACCGGGCATGAATGTAGCCCCTCTGAGAAAAGGAGGATCAGTATGACGTATGTACTGAGTATGTAAAACATATACATCATAAGAAAATTATTGTTGGCATAGAGATGCAGGGGAAAGTGTGACATCTAATCATTTACTGTACCTATAGCTTATAACATAAGGTCGTACATACTATCATAACGTACTGGACCCATTCCATTTGGGGACTTGATGTAACGACTACATCACTCTATTATCATAAGCATATGTATACTATTAGTGCTATCTCATATAATAATGCCAAGGAACGTATGGCCCAATCCATATACCATATAGTAATGCCGAGGAACGTTCGATCTGATCTACATATCATATAGTAATATCGAGGAACGTTCAATCTAATCCATATATCATATAATAATATTGAGGAACGTTCGGCCCAATCCGTATATTATATAGTAATACCAAGGAATGTTTGGTCCGATCCACATATCATATAGAAATGCCGAGGAACATTCGGCCCGATACATATATTATTTAGTAATGCCGAGGAATATTCATCCCGATCCGTAAATTATATACCGTACCTGGCCCTTTATGGGATCAGTGTCATCATATCATCATATACTGTACCCGGCCCTTTATGGGACTAGGTGTTATCATATCATCATATATCGTACCCGGTCCTTTATGAGACTCGGTGCCAAAATCATCATATACCATACCCGACCCTTTATGGGACTCGGTGAAAGATGTATTGTAGTATACACGAGTAAGATAGTGAGTAACCATATACAATCTAAATCATTATCAGAGACTCGACAATGTAAGAAGATTAAGCTATCGTCTGAGGACCAGAATAGTAGTGTAGCCATCTTGAGTGCCTTCTAAATGCCATTAAGGCCTATACCACTTAGCATCTCAAGGACCCTAGACATGTACTAACGTAATACTAACAATTCATAAAATCAGGGATACCATCGTCACATCGTCCTTAGGACTAGGAGCTTATGTATCCAGTACTTCTCAACCTATGTAATTCAAGGAAAGTAGTTCAACCTACTACAAGAGTTTGACATTCATAAGTGAATAAGAGATACGAATTACATTTAGGACTTAAAAGTGGAGTTACCCCAGAGCTCGTATCACATTTTACTTACAATTAGGACATGCCAAAGGGAGAGAAAGAATAAGCTTTACTTAGTCTCTACTTTTTCTCAAGGAGTCATCAGTTACATATATCATACCCGGCCCGTCATGGGCTCGGTATCATAACCTTTTTATTGCATTACCTTACCGTCTTAGCACCACACTTATGTCAAAGACATATCAAGAGGAAAGAAGGGTAGCTTTATGTACTTATGCCAAAACATGCCAAGAGAAAGGAGATAACTTCACATACTACTCTCCATCATATAGAGGCCTTGAGAGGCAATAACTCAACTAGTATAGGAATTCTACCACTGAGAAGTGAATAAGACTTATGAGTCATACTTGGAGTTCTATGAATGGAATTATCCCCACATTTCGTATATCAATCACTTAAGGCTAAGACATGCCAAAAGAAAAGAAGGATAGCTTTACACACCTCTTATGAATTACTCTTACATGTTTGCCTCGTCGTCTCTTGAACCTATTTAACATAAAAGTAATACTAAGGTTAATGAACTTTCAATTTCAATTTCCAATTTCCTGAGATTTCAACTCAGCCACAATGTCAACAATCATACCAACAACAAAAATCAGCAGCATATTTACATGTAAATCACTTCAACCTTACACAATACAAGCTCCAAACAACTAGCTCCAAACTATGATACAAAAATAGAGTTTTTACTCTTTGTTTTACAAAATCTTTAACCATATAAAACGGAGGGTCGTGTGGCTGCAACCAGAAGCACCCACACCCTGCAAGACGCAACCCAACCAGCTGCACCCACAGCACCATAACGACAACCAACTACTCGACTTCGATTTAACGCTAGCGATATTAATTTAGTTTGTTTCTAACGTCAAGTATCCTTATGCAATTATTCCACTTCCAGACTCATTTAATACATGTAATATACCCCATAAAAACATCATAAACTTCAATTTTAAAGGGAAAGCCTTACCTTGTCCGAAACTCGCCAAAACTTGCCTTGGAAGTTCTTTTGGCGCGCCTAAAACTTTGTGGCTGTTTGATAACATTTTGGGCTGCTCCAAACCATAAACTTTCATTACTAACACCTTCATAACATCGTGGTGCACCCTAGGTAATTAATTCATAGAACGAAATTAGAAACTTACCTTTTTTTCTCCTCCAAAACCGAAGCTCTCTCTTCTCTCTAGCTCAAGTTTCTCTTCTCTTTTCTTCTAGACTTTTCTTGAATTTTTTTGGATAAAAAGAAACTTAAAGAATAAGGATGACTTAAAAGTCTTCAAACACATCTATATATAGGCCACCTTAAGGGGTGACACATGTCAACCCCTAAGTGGTGACACATGTCAAGCCTTTATATGGACAACACATCACCCCCTCCACTTAGGGGCTAGGGGTCCACCCCTTGCTACAGATTCTGCCATATGGCACTCCCTCATGCTGCCATGTGGCACTCTCTCATGGGCTGCCATGTGTCACTTTCTTTTCCTCCTCGTGTGTTCATAATCTCCTCTTGCTTTACGAACCTATGTAATCATTACTAAGTAACTTTGGTATGTACTCAAGCAGCTTAAGTATGTAAGATTTTCAAATTGGTAGCTTACATAAGTAAGTCGAATCCTACGACTCATTACTTGGCCTCCAATTCCTTCTGGATTCTCATAACCACATTTCCAATCTTCCCTTCTATGGGGTGCCACATTCTTCCTTCCTTAGAGTTGTTTGATAAGATCATAGATTATCCGGCTCATATGACAATTTATAAGAAGCTTACGATCCTTTTAAGAAACTTACGAAGCTTAAATAAAAACTTAAGAAGCTTAAGAGGTTTAAGAAACTTAAGAAGCTTAAGAAGCTTGAGAACCTTCCAAGAAACTCAAAAACCTCTCAAGATACAAAATTCTTTCAAGGTACAAAAGTATGGGATGTAACAAGGGACTTGAACCAAGATTTGATAGTAATCAAGGACTTGAACCAAGGTGTGGATAATCGTGGACTTGAACTGTGTGCAAAAAAGACCAAGGACTTGAACCAAGGTAATAATAGCTATAGACTTGAACTAATGCTAAAACCGACGATGGACTTAAACCATGGAAAAGTAAAGCCAGGGACTTGAATCGAGGAAATAATACCAAGGCAAGGACTTGAACCCCTCCTAGTGGAGTGAATTTGGGACTCGAACCATGAATAGAGGTGAATCCATCAGAATTAGGATCAACGGAACCTCCAATCTGAGTGCCATCAATAAATCACTCTAGCCTGAACTACATCCAACCAAAATCGACGAATAGACTTTCCAAACCAAGGATAAAATGATACACAACTAGTGAAAGGTAGGAAATTATGGAGATAAGGTCCCAAGGCTGTGTTACTACCTAGCTAAGGCCCAACTCTCAGACTCAAGTTTGCTATCACTCTACAGGGAGCTAAGTTGTCCGAAATGATGTCGGATAAGTTTCAATGCCCAACGGTACCAAAAGATACATAGGTATAAGGCAACACTAGTCTAAGACTATACTAAGGCAAAACATGCTTTCAATGACATACACTAAACACATAGTACACACTATAAGGTTCAGATGATCAACAATAAAAGGAGACATACTTTAGTAGCCCGAATTTCCCAAAAACAAATCCTATGACATAATATCTAGGAATTTAGCATTCTCAACACCCAAACACCCCTAATATCATATAATTCAGTATACCAATACCTAAACATGCTCAGTCTAAAGAGAAGAAAGCCATATCCTACCTATAGGCTGACTGCACGTGCTCCAACTCAAGGAACCTGACCTTTTCCTTTCAAAATGTCCTCAGAATGCTGCCACACTATCAAAAATAGAATCACAACGTCAATGTGGTCATTTTAACATTAAAATTACTAAATTCAGAGAAGGGTCAATTTCGGATTCAAAAATGAGAATGTCATGACCTAGACCAGGGGCCTAGTCGTGACACGGGGATCAGAAGCCCAAACGATCCCAACCAAGCCTCTTAAAATACATTGCATTCATAAGGTAAGTTAAAACATCATAAAAACAAGCAGAATAATAATCTCAAACATAGAAGTCTAGAAACAAATCCGAAATCTCAAGTCATATGTCCAAACAGACTACATCAACTATATGTCTAAACATGCCTCTATCATACTAACATAGGTGGGGGCATAGAACAAACCACTAGCTCCTCAAACAAAAAAGAAATGTCTCAAAATAGCAACATAGTCTAGGGGTAACAACATAAGACATAAACTAGATAGGTAGTCCTCGAAGCATGAGGACTTACCAAATTAAGTGAACAAGTCTTCTACCTAGCCACGAGAGTGTGTAGGGTGATCGTCGAGCCCTAAATTATAGCACATTGTAGGCAAACAAAAGTATGCATTAGTACTTTGAATGTACTAAGTATGTGAGCAGTGCAATACATGACGTAAAATCAATGACGTATGGTTAAGGCTAGAACATATAATAAGTAGGCCATTTACACGTAATATGAATCATGAATAAAGGTAATGTCATTTTAAACCATAATGCAACCTTATGAAGAGAACTTATACAATGCATGGATAGTCATGAGTTATAATAAGGAATCATAAAAGAGCTTGCAAGTTCATAAGTAGTAGTAAAGATCTTAAATCATATTGAGAGTCATAAAACCATGGGTGAGAGAACATACTTTACTTTGTAAGAGACATATTATCCATAGTAAGAAATACCTTAAACATTGAAAGAGGGGACTTATACCTTCATGAGTTATAATGAGGAATCATAAAAGAGCTTGCAAGTTCATAAGTAGTAGTAAAGATCTTAAATCATATTGAGAGTCATAAAACCATGGGTGAGAGAACATACTTTACTTTGTAAGAGACATATTATCCATCTAAGAAATACCTTAAACACTGAAAGAGGGGACTTATACCTTTGTGAGAGTGACCATTAACCGATATAAACCATGTGAGCTATAACATGGAGTCCCGATGTTACCCCTACACTGAAAAAAAGGGGAGACTACTTCCCAAGGTAGACTCTGTCATGCCTAAGTGGATCCACTAAGCTAGATGAAGGATCGAGCCTCTACTATGGCTGACCCTTAAAGGAATCGAGCCTCTACTATGTGTGATCCTTCATCCTACAATGGCACATAGTTATAGGGCAATGAGATCTTACTACGGGTCTCTTACCTCAATTATGGGAGAGAGTACCTATCCCAAGGTCTACTCGGTTCTAGGTAAGCTCTCAATGGAATAGACCAATCATAAATTAACATCATGTGGGGGGGGGGTCCATATCTACTACCCGTTCACCATTCATAAAAACATAATTATAGAATAGCTCCTTAATCTTATCTCACGTAATGTGAGTATTGGAATTTCATTATTACATAGATTTATTCATAAAATATCTTTAGGTCCTTAACTCACCCTATCATTAACTTGCTTAAAACATCCTTGAATCATCATTCATACTTTTTCATGAGTCATTCACAAACCTTGAAAATCATTCATAAAGCTTTCATTGAAATCACTTGGAATCCATGATCGTATCTTATACTTGAAAATATGGTAAAAACTTGAATACATGATCAATTGACTTGGAAACCATGAGATTGACATAAAAACATGCATGATTATATACTTTCTATCAAACCATACATAATTCATGAAAAATAACATCAATAGGAGCATAATTGGACATACCCATAATCCACATCATAAACCCTAAAGATCAATGTAGGAAATTTATGGAAAACTCTTCAATTCAATACCACAATCATCAACTTATGTTAAAATAGATCCATTAACATGAGTAGAATCATAATTCATGTAATTTAATAAGAATTTAACAAGACCCATAGTGATATCATGAACCCTAAATATCATGTAAGAAGATTTATTAAAAAATTATTGAAATCGTGCAATATCTTAGAATTCATACATATCTGAGTAGAGAATCATGTAATTAAACTAAATTCATGAAATTGGAAGAAAATTTGTAGAACCCTTAAAATTACATACTTAAATATAATAGAAAACTTGATAAATTGATTGGGCTTTATGGATGAAAGAATCCATGAATCAATACCTACATACCTTGGGTGGATTCCTTGATTGAAGTTTTAAAATTGATGGATGAAATGGAAACCCTTGTTGATACTTCAATAGAGTCTTGTAGGAGAAGAAGAGAGTCTTGAGAGGATTTTCTAGAGAGAGGATTTCTAGATACTTGAAGGTTTAGATTAATGATTATGAGAGAAAAACTAGTTAGTGAAATGATATATTCCTTCAAAACACCCAAAAATGAGTTAGAATAGGATTAAAAGGCTTTGGAAAGGACCAAAATAACCATGGGAAGCATGTAGGAAGTTGCTAAAAAAGGTTGCAGCCATCCATCACGAAAAGCAATAAGACCCGTATTGTCCTTCACGGTCCGTAGTGATGGTTGTGAACATGAGACTAATTGGCAGGGCTTTACTAAAACGATCACAACCTTTTACTCCAAGCTCCAAATGAGGCAAACTTAGTGGCATTGGAAAGAGGACCAAAGACCTTTAATTTGATAGGTCATGGACCACCTAGTTCTATATATTCAAGGAGATATGATTATTTAAAGTTGACCCATATAAAATCTTACACCAAAACTCCATCGGTAAGGATGCTTTCAACTTAACTTTGGGCTGAAGGATTCTTGTGACCTTAAAAAATCTCCAAAACTAATCACATACTAAAGAATTGACCTTAAAGACCCTAAGATAAAAATGAACGGACCCATGGATGGACCATCTTCATGGTTCGTGAAAAGCTCCACGTGCCTTGGGGTGGTTTATGAAGATTGCCTTGGTCAATCTTAGACAGAGACTCTTGACAGAAGGGGACCACGAGCCTTGATGGAATTGACGGGCTGTAGTGCACTCGTGAAGCTTACCCACTTCATGGTTTTGAGAGTTGCCTTCCATGGATTACTTGACGGTCCATGATCTTGACTGCGGGTCGTAAACCCAATCGTGGTCCTCTCTTGATCTCACTATCATTCCCTAGCATGACCATGACACCCATTCATAGGCAGTGGTGCTGAATATAGCCCGTGATGGGCTTCATGAACCTGAACTGGTGAAAATATTTCTAAGGTTTCATCTTTACTTTCCTTTTTCCAACTTGCTAACTTTTGGGGTCTTATAATGTCTCCCCCTTGGGAACATTCATCCTAACTCAAACTAGCACGAATAGAGTTGAATGAACACCAACAACCCAACATAAATGCAATGACTCATCCAAAATACATAAACCATGAGAATTTTCAAACTTAGCGCAAAACATGACTTTTAAAATCAAGTTCATGAACATGAATACATAAGAAAACATGAGAATAACTAAAACTTGAGAATTCATAAGAATAGACATGAGAAACTAACACTTCAACTAGCACGAAAACTCAGACACTCGGGTCAGCTAGTCAAACATGGCACAAAGAATACAAAACCATTCCATACCAACTATTATCATAACCATAGGAACTCGTAACATACCGGATGAAGCAGTCTGAGCCATCTCCCTTCCTCTTCTAGTAGACACCGGACAATCCCTCTTCTTATTCCCCATATCACCACACTTATAGCAACACTTCTTAACTGCCATGTATTTTCCTTGGTGAGTCCTACCACACCTCTCACAAGAAGGAAAGGGACATCCTTCGTTGTTAGGCCTAGAAACTAGGGCATTAGCAAAAATGTACCACTATCGGTCCGTGCCCTCTTGGAGGCCCTAGATTTCTCCCTTAACTTTTTATCTTCTCTTTGCTCCACATATGTCACAAGTTGGTAGATATCTATCTCCCTTACTAACATCACCGTCTTACACTCTTTGGATACCAAGTCCAAAACTCTCGAAATAAATTTGCTCATCTAAGCTCTAAGGTTGACAATCATAAAAGGAGCATACTTTGATAATTGGAGGAACTTGAGGGCATACTCCCTCACACTCATATTTACTTGTCTGAGGTTGATGAACTCTTGTATCTTGGACTCTCTCAACTTCAATGGGAAAAAGCGATCAAGAAAAGCAATTTGAAAGACTTTCCAACTAATAGGACCCTCACCATCCCTCTCGGACTTCCATTGAGTGTACCAAACTAGAGAAGCCTTCTTGAGTTTGTAGGCCGCCATCTCCACTTTCTCTTACAAAGTTACCCCCATAATACTCACTATCTTATAAACTTCATCAATTAACTCTTGGGTATCTTCCTTAACTTTCAAACCATGGAACTCAAGAGGGTTTATTCTTGCCAAATCCTTCACCTTGAAGCTGGATTATGACCATTAGGAGGAGCAACAACCCTTTGGTTGGCCACCACATGAGCTAGCATAGTGATGGCGGTCCAAAACATGGCATGGGTAACTTGATCAGTGAGAGGATCATTAGCTTGAGGAACTTTTCTTCTTGGAGGCACTTTTCTGAAAATTGCAAAAGCTAATCATTAAGAAAAGAACCTTAGGACACCTCTATCGCACGACATAGATTATGAAAGAAGTGAAACATTTCCCTAAATGCCTCATAGCCTCCTATTCATAGATATGATGCACTTCATAACCATGAATAAAACTCTACTTGACACGACATGTTAGACACCCTAGGACACTTGAACCTTATGCTTTGGTACCTAGTTTGTCATGACCCAGACCAGGGGCCTAGCCATGACACAGTGATCGGGAGTCCGAAGGATCCCAACCAATACTTTTAGCATACATTGCATTCATAAGGTAAGATAAAACATTATAAAATCAAGCGGAATAATAATCTCAAACATGGAAGTCTACAAGTGAAAATGAAATCTCAAGTTATATGTCCAAATGGACTACATCAGCTCTATGTCTAAACATGCCTCTATCATACTAAATAGATGAGGGCATAGAACAAGCCACTATCTCCCCAAATAAGAAACAAACATCTCAAAATAGCAACATAGTCTAGGGGTATCAAGAAAATAAATAAGCTCGACAAGTAGTCCCCAAAGCATGAGGACTTACCAAATCAAGTGAACAAGTCTTCTATCTAGCCATGCGATTGTGTAGGGTAATCGTTGAGCCCTACATTATAACACAATATAGGAAAAAGTATGCGTTAGTACTTTAAATGTACTAAGTATATGAGTAATGCAATACATGATATAAAAGCAATGGCGTATGATCAAGCCTAAAACATATAATAAGTAGGCCATTGGCATGTAATAGTGAATCATGAGTAAGGCTAATGTCATTTTAAACCCTAATGCAACCTTATGAAGAGAACTTGTACAATGCATGGATAGTCATGAGTTATAATAAGGAATCATAAAAGATTTTGTGTGTTTATAAGTAGTAGTAAAGATCTTCAATCATGTTGAGAGTCATAAAACCATGAGTGAGAGAACATACTTTACTTTGTAAAGACATATTAGCCATAGTAAGAAATACCTTAAACTGTTACACCCCGCACTTTTGAACCTTGAAACGTGTTCCTAGTCTTCTTGAAAGTGGCCAGGAGATCCCCACTATCCAGACACTAGAAAACGGCTCCCAGGAGGGGAGAATGTGATACTCCATAGTAGAGAAGATTGGAAATAGAGTCAGGAGAGTCCGAAAAGAGTTGGAGGCCAAGAAATGAGTCGTAGAACTCGATTTACCTACGTAAGCTACTAATTTAGAAGTCTTATACACTTGAGCTATTTGAGTATGTACCAATATTGCGTAGCATGGATTACATAGGCTCTTAAAATAAGACAAGATTATGAACCCACGAGGAAGGAAAAAAAAGACATGTGGCAGCCAATGAGGGAGTGACACGTGGCAGCACCTCAAGCAAACAGATGACCCACCTGCTTGGGGTCAAGTAGGTGACCCACCTGCTTGGGGTCAAGTAGGTGACCCCACCGCTTGGGGGAGGTAGACCCCACTGCTATGTGGCAGCCCCCTATTGGCAGCATGGATACGTGGCCTAATAGGGGCTGGACACGTGTCACCCTATGGGCTGACACATGTCACCTCCAAATCCACCCTATATATGTGTAATATGTGACTAAATACTTCATTATTCATCCAAAACTCAGCCAAGAATAAGAGAAAACGTGAGAGAAAGAGGCAACCATAGTTTGAAAAATTCAAGGTGAGTTTTCCATTTTTCCTCCATAAATTAATTATCTACGGTGTTCCTCAACCACATGGAGATGTATATATGTATCTTAGGATGTCTACAGAATTAATTCTTCTGCTTGGAACTTGAGAGGAAGTTGAAAGAACAAAGAGAGAAAATGTTAAGAACTAGTTAACAAACCCATTTTTGGAAGGGACTGTTGTTAGTAATATTAGTATAACTTCTTGTGTACAGATTAGTTTCGAGTGATTTAATATGTTTTAGAAAGGTATTTTATAGGTATATAACTTTAATTTAGACTTTAAAATCCATTTTTGCTTTTATCATCTCAAAAAAGGGTGATGAAGTATAGAAGAGGTACTGCCCAGGTTTTGGTTTTGGAAATCTTACATGGACTACTGTTGGTATTTTGGGCATATATTTTTGTAAAGAATTGATGTAGGGGTGATTATAAATTATATGAGACCCTAAGAAACATGTATATAAATTTCATGGAGGACATAAATCCTATTTCCCTCAATTACCCCTTCAAAATAAAGTGACAATGCAAGATAGTAAGCTGTCCAGAATTCACGTTTTGATAGTTTTGAGTGAGTTGTTTGGGGTTTGTATTGTGTAATGTTGGTGTGAATTGTTTGTATATATGTTGTAGGTTGATGTTGTTGGTTGGATGTAGTTATTAGGGGTGTGATTTGAAATTTGGATAGGGCACATTATATGGGAGGTGCTGCCCAATTTTCGTTAACGCCTTAACTAATTAAAGGACTAGTCGAAGAAATGAACAAGGAAATAGATTCCATGAATATTAAGGTGCAACTGAAGGTGCTGGAAAGTCCAGAGTGGTTGATATTCACATTACTTACATGTTGAATAGGTCCAAAGGACGACGAGGAGAACGAGATAAAGATTAACTCATAAAAGGTATGTAAAGCTTTCTCTTGACATTTTTTGGTATAAGTACGTACATCTATCTTTCTTTCCTTTTGGCAAGTCTTAGACTTAAGTGAATTGTATGCGGAATGTGGGGATAATTATATTCCTAGAACTCCAGGTACATCTCATAATCCCTAACTCCAGTTAGGTGTTGACACCCCTACAAGAATTGAGCATTGCCTGTTAAGGCTTCTACGTGCTAAAGAGTAGTGTATGGGAAACTATCTTTCCTTTCTCTTGATATGTACTTGGTATGAAAATTAGATTATGATGCCATAGTTGTTCACCGAGCCCCAGGATGGGCCGGGTATGAAATGTGTACATAATGACCACCTGAAGGAAAGTACAGACTATGCAGAGTTTACTCTCTTTCTTTTCTGGCATGTCTTAGTGGTAAGTTAAATATAATGTGAGCTCCGGAGTAACTCCACTCTTAACATCTCCTATTTACTTTTGAATATTGAACTCTAATAGTAGTGAACTATTTCCCTGGAAACTTCTATATGTTAAAAAGGTACCAAATGTATAGGCTCCAAGTCTTAAGGACTATACGAGACTAAGTCTTTTTGATTCCATAAATGATTTGGACCTATATTGATACATGTCTAGGGTCCCCGAGATTACTTTTGAGGCAGCCCATAATGGCATTTAGAGGACACTCAAGATGACTATATCGTTACTCGGGTCCTCAAACAAAAGCTTAAATGTCTTATTTTGTCAAGTCTCTAATAATGATTTATATTGCATATAGTTACTCACTACTCTATTCGTGTATACTGTAATACTTCTTTCACCGCATCCCAGGCCGGGAATAGTAATCGTGCATAATTCACTACATTATCTACCGAGCCCCTCACTAGAGGGTAGGATACGTATGTATATATATATGATGATGTTTTGTAATAAGGTGGTGATGGCACTGGGGCCATGATTGTTTTACAGAGGTGATTCACCAGACCCCCAAAAGGGCCGGCTATATGATATGATCCGAACATGCATGTTTTTGTAATTCACAAAGTACAAGTACAGGTTTCTGATTTGATATCTTATCCCCTGTTCTTCTATCTCAGATATGCTTCCAGTTGTATTTTGTTATGTTTTACATACTCAGTACACATATCGTACTGACCCCCTTTTTTTGGAAGGGCTGTATTTTATGCCCGCAGGTACAGGTACAGGTTTTGGGAGTTCGTCAGCTTAGGATTCTGCTCATCTCAGCTGGAGTAGGCTCCATTGTATCGGAGCCTAGTTTTTGATACTGACCATTAATGTATAGAATTTTTTGTCTATTCAGGGGTACGGCGGGGGCCCTGTCCTGCCATATGTTGTTGTTAACATTTTTAGAGGTCTGCAGACATTTATATGTGGGTTGTGTATGTCAGTTTAATTCAGCTAGGTCTATATAAGGTATGATATGTGTTATTATGTTATGGCAGCCTTATCGGCTTGCATGCCCTTTCATATAGTGATACAAATGAAAATAGATACAGGTTTATGAAAATATTATCGCCTAGTGGGGCTCTGTTACATGATATTATTTTATTTATAGTTCAATTTGACCACAACTGATAGTTAGGTATACGGGGGGTCCAGGTTGGACCCCAGTCACGGCCTATGGGGTTGGGTCATGACATAAACATTGAAAGAGGAACCTTGTACCTTTATGAGAGAGACCATTAATGGACATAAATCATGTGTCATGAACCAAGTCTAGGGCCTAGACATGACACTACAAATAAAGTATTCGGAGTCACCTCATTCAAGCCTGTTAGCACTTCATTAAGCTTTTCATCGATAATCATAATCAAACAAGTGGAAAAGTAATGGATAACGGGACTAAGAGGAAATATATTAGAGACTTTTATGATTGGTGTACACATTCGCATGCAATCCATAGAGGTAATGCCACCAAATCTTTAAAGCGAAGACAATGACTGCCAATTCAAGATCATGGGTAGGGTAGTTACGCTCATATACTTTCAATTGTCTAGAAGCATAGGCTATAGATTTAACATTTTGCATCAAGACACAATCCAAACCAATCTTTGAATCATCACAATAAACCATAAACCCTTCTAACCCTTTTGGTAGAGTCAAAATAAGAGCGGAGGTAAGACGATCTTTCAAAGTTTGGAATTTCTTTTCACATTTATCCGTCCACATGAATTTTACCTTCTTTTAGATCAATTATTTCATAGGAGATGAGATGGAAGAGAACTCTTTAACGAATCTTCTATAGTACTCGGCTAGACCCAAGAAACTCCTAATATCCAAGGGGGAAAATACTCTAGGCCAATTCTTGACTGCCTCTATTTTCTTAGGATCAACCTTGATCCCACCACTGGATACCATATGACCAACAAAAGCCATTTATTTCAACTAATATTCGCACTTACTAAATTTTGTAAAAAATTGTTATCCCTCAAAGTTTGAAGCACAATGAAGACATCGAGAAATCAAAATGTCATCAATGAAGACATCGAGAAACTCATTGATTACGCGGACTGACTCAAGAAGAGGACTTTCGGAGTCGACATCCTTAACCCTCACAATATGGTAAATGCAACTCTTAGAAATCAACTTTCGGTCCTTAAGACAAGAAATAAACTTACCCTTCACTATCGAATCATGACCTTTCCATTTAAGAATAGACTCATTTGGGAATTAGAAGTTGACTCGATGAGTCCTACAATCTATGAAAGCGTAAGATGCATGCAACCAGTCCATCCTAAGTATGACATTAAAGTCTACCATGTCAAGTTCAACGAGATCACAATGAACAAATTTATGCAAGATAAACAAGAGACAACCTTTATAGACTTTTCTAGAAACAACCGACTCACCAATGGGGGTAGACACCAAATAAGGCTCTTCTAACATTTTGGGCAATACATCATATATATTAGTTAAGAATTGAGTAACAAATGACAAATTTGCACCCGGATCTAACAATGCATGCACATCAAAAGCAAAGACCTTCAACATACTGATAACAACATTGGATTCTTCAACCTCTTGCCTCCCATGTAAAGCCTAGAAGCGGTTGGTGCATTGGCCACCTTCTTGAGCTTGTTGACCATGAGAAATTTGGCCTTGAGGCCTACCTCCACCACCACCACCACCACCTATACAATCCTGAGCATGATGGCCCAGTTTACCATACTTGAAGTATGCATTGGAGATGGTTAGGCACTCCCCTTTGTGAGTCCTCTCACACTTCTTACATGTGGGGAAATCTTGAGCACCAATATTATATCTTGGGGCCATTTGATTAGTACCCTTGTCCTTTTTGAATTTGGGAAGTAGAGTAATGCAAAAAAGACTTTTTGGGTATTCGTCCTTCCATGCCAAGCCAACACAATGGGGTTACCATTCCTCAGACAAAAAGGCTTCATATGTGAACTTTGTACTAGACACTAATAATCAAGAGCCTCAATTGACCTAATCCCTTTATTTAAAGTCTGGTAGGTCAATTAAGTAGCCTAAATCTCTTCCTTAACTGTTGCTCTTGCCATTGTTACCATAACTAGACCTTTGAGGGTTGAACCCTCCACTTTCCACTCTAGCTTTCGTGAACTCTCTAGACCTCTCCTTCAACTTCTCTTCTTCAATTTGCTCCGCATAGGTCATTAGTCGGGAGATGTCCATATCCTTGGCCAATGTGGCTGTCTTGCACTCCTTGGACACCAAGCTTGAGACACCAAAAATGAACTTGCTCATCCTTCTCAGGGGTCGGAGACCATGAAGGGAGCATACTTGGACAATTTAGTGAATTTGAGGGCATACTCCCTCACACTTATACTCCCTTGATGAATATTGGTGAACTCTTGGATATTGGCCTCCCTTAGTTCCAAATGGAAGAAGTGGTCTAGGAAGGCACCTTTAAACTCTTCCCATTCTATTGACCCCATATCTGTACCTCTCTCAATGACCCATTATTCATACTAAACTCGAGAAATACCTTTGAGTTTATAGGCCACTAGCTCGGCCTTCTCATTTAAAGGCATACCCATAATAGCCACAATGCGGTACAACTCATCGATGAACTCCGTAGGGTCCTCATCTATTTTAAAACCATTGAACTCGGGCAGATACATCCTTTGGAAATCCCGTAACCTAAAAGACAGATTCTGCACTTAAAGAGGAGGAAAACCTTTGTAATATCCCTCAAAATGCTCATAAGTATCTTAATAATGCCTTGGGAATAGGCCGCTCATGTATTTCAATTATGATATATTTATGTATGTATGATTTGTAATGTGGAAGGACAATACCCACATTGCACTTATGTTATTAAAATGAGCTACTCTATGATATATGTCATTATTATTTCTATGCTATGCATGTATTCTGTGGGATTTGACTTAGCACCGAATGTGGACTTGAGGTGGGGATCAAAATATGGGGTCCTTATATAAAGTCTCTTGCATAACTATGTGCCACCATAGGAACAAACGGATTAGAGGCAAATACCCAAATCTCTTAGAGGTGAGTATCCGAAATATCAAGGCTTGGAGGTGAGTACCTGAGTCTAAGAACTAGGGGTGAGTACCCGGTTCACATAACTGCTTAGTGGATCCACTTAGGCATGTAGGAGTCTACCTTGGCAAGTAGTCTCTCCCTTTCCTCCGATGTAGGGGTAACATTGGGATTCTATGTTATAGATTATATGGTATTATTATTGTTTATGGTTTCTATTCCACATATGTATGGTCTTTTTATATTTTAAATGACCAATCCTATCTTTTACTTTATATGATACTCTTATGGTTTATTGTGCATTGATCCTTCTTAAAGATTACTTATGATTTTTACTACATCTCCTATCATACTATTTAAAATGATCATTTGTACAAATATGGTTTTCTATGCATTGCATTGCCTATATACTTAGTACATTCTAATGTACTAATGCATACTTTTGCCTACTTTGTCTTATAATGTAGGGGTTGAGGTTGAAGATCATATTCGTCCACGTAGCTAGTAAGCTTTTCTATCTGGCGGTGTTTGTGGTGAGTCCTTATTTATCGGGGACTAATTATCAAGTTGGTTATTGTTTCAAAGAATTTTTGTTGTGTTTCATATTGAGGGTGATCTAGGGACATGTCTTATCCCCCGCTCATACTCATGTGTAGAGGTATCTAGTCAGATTAATGTTTCGAGTCTATGTTGTCATGTGACAAGCTTGGTTCCTTTAGTTTGCTATGGCTTGAGCTAACAATGTGCTGATATTCTAGAATTCCTCATGGGTTACCCCTTCCTCATGATGTAGGGCATCGAGAACCATAGGAGCTTGGTCGTCCTCATCAACCCTTGCTATTGGAGGTGCTCTTCCTCGAGACATTATCTAGAGAATATAAAATGGGTCGTTAGTTAGAGGAAGTCTTAGAAACCTCTAGGGCATGACATGAATTTGAAAGAAGTGAAAACTTTTCTAAACGTCCATATTTTCCTATTCATAGTTGTGGCGCACTTTACAACCATGAAAAAGACCCTATTTTATATGGTATGTTGGACTCTGAGGACTATTTCAAAACCTGGAGCTCTGATACCAAGTTTGCCATGACTCAAGCCTAGGTCTTAGACGTGACACGACGAATGAAGTACTTGGACGCACCTCATCTAAGCCTCTTAGAATTTTATTAAGATTTTCATCGGTAATAATAATCAAACAAGTGGAAACATAAGGGATAACGGGACTAAGGGATTCAACATACAATAAGAGTCCAAGCCATTTGAAGATCATACATTTTGTCCAACCATACCTTCTACTTTAAAGAATTAGCGGGGATAAGACATGTCCTTAGCTCAACCTCAAGATATAAGTCAAAAAGTACCAAAAGTAACTCAACAGTCTATACAAAGCATAAGCTAGAAAGATACGAATGTTGTTCCCAAAACATGGGAACTCACCAACTAGTAGTAGTCTTCAACGACAAACTTAGCCATGGGGAAGAGAGTGTGGATCAACGTAGGTCCCTACATAGTGATATCATGTATGAAAAAGTATGCGTTAGTACTTTGAGTGTACTAAGTATGTGAGCATGCTATAGAATGAAGAATATTAAGACATTTATAAGCAATATGCATAAGTAAGTTCATGCATGAGAAATTTTTATACGAAACCTTAAAATATTCATTTTGTGGAAGATGACCATAGCCGACATTTAAGACCATGCGAACTATTACAACGAATCCAACATAACCCCTAACATTGGCACGAGAAAACTACTTGCCGGGTAGAACTCCGTCATCTTTAATCATTTCTTTAACTTTATCTTTAATGGATAATCGTGTATCCACTAGCCTAAATAGCCTACAAGGGCTCCTATGTTGGTGCATAATTAATACAAAATGAGACTTTACTTAAGGACCCCTTAGGTCAAGTCCCCATCTATATGCTACATTCGGGGATAGGTCAATCCCACGAAATAACATTTAGATATCATATTATCATAAGCAATTATATAACTTTAGACATCAAAATATCATTTGGTGGAATAGATTATTAAAATATTTGATTTGATTCAAAATGTGAGAATTGTCCTTTCACATTAAATTCTTTCTTTGGCTAAGAAGCTTCTTTATCATCATTCAATCATTTTATATGACTCCCTTAAATATAAACATTTGCTTTATAAACTTTCATTTGGAGTCAAAGTTTTTATTTCAACTTTACTTTAACATAAGAAAACTAGGTAGGTTTATCTCATAACCTTTAAATGCATTTAAAGAATACTTGTATGCATGAGAGTGATGGAAATGCATCAAATTAAAAATTTTAAAATAACCCGGCCTATACACTTTAAAACCACTTTAAAGCCTTCACATAAGAACCTTAACAAATCCTTCTTTTCATGAAATTGAGAGTCAATATACATCAATATAGGTAAATAAACTTCAAATATATCATAACTATGTATTTAGAGTTATCATCTAAAATCCCATAAGAATTCATCATTTAGAATTTGAAATACCAAGTTGAAGAAAATATTTGGGTTCCATGGATGGAAGAACCCATGGATGAAACCCGCATACCTTGGGAGAAACAAAATCCCTAATGAAAGTTTGCAAAGGGAAGGAGACTTGAAGATGCCTTGAGATGAAACCCTAACTTGGCTTGAAGTTCTTGGGAGAATTTGAGAAGAGAGAATTCATTAATATTGAGTCTAAGAGTAAGGAATGAGGGTTTGTAAGGGTTTAGGGTCTTTAGATGGGTGAATTCTTCCCTCAAAGTTACTCCACTTTGATTTAAAATGCAGGAAAAGACCAAAATGTCCCTTTAAAAATCTGACCAGAACTGGCTCCATAGGGACCCTTCACGGTCCATGGTGCTCACCACGGCCCATGGTATTTGACTTGGGAAAATGTCTTGGAAAAGCTACAGGGTGGGTCTCTAGAATTTCTTCACAAAGACCTTAACAGTCCGTTTAGATCAACACGACCCGTGAAGCTTGGCCGTGGTACAGGTCCTATAGGAGGAATTGCAGGAGTGACCATCACGGATTATACCTCGGTTCGTGAAGATCTCCACGGCCCGTGGTGGTCATTTGTGGTCCTTGAATTGGGAAACTTTCCTGGGTTTAAGGGAGGGGTCACCACAGAAGACTTCGTGGCCCGTGGTGTTCACCAAGGTCTGTGGTTCTCCATTGTGGTTCCTTCCCTACAAGTCTAAGCCTCTGAATCTTTACCACAGTTGATCACCAAGGTCCGTGATGCCTACCATGATCCATGATGGATTCCGTGGTCAATCCTGGAGCCAGTTTTTGCAACTTTCTGAAATTTTCTCCTTTGTACCTTGGTGTATGACCTTCCGCATTTTCGGGGCCTTACACCATGTGAGCTATAACATGGAGTTCTGATGTTATCATACATCAAAAAAGGGGGAGACTACTTGCCAAGGTATACTCCATCATTCCTAAGTGGATCCACTAAGCTACATGAAAGGTCGAGCCTCTACTATGGGTGACCCTTAAAGTAATCGAACCCCTACTATGGGTGATCTTTTATCCTACAATGGCACGTAGTTATGGGACAATGGGATATTACTACGGGTCTCTTGCCTAAACTATGAGAGAGAGTTCCTATCCCAAGATCCACTCGGTGCTAGGTAAGCTCTCAACAGAATAGACAAATATAAGCCAACATCATATTGGAGGGGCCATATCTACTACCCGTCCACCTTTCATAACAACATAATCATAGAATAGCTCCCTAATTTTATCTCATGTAATGTGAGTGTAGGCCTTTCATTTTTGCATATATTTATTCATAAAATATCTTTATGGACTTAACTCACCCTGTCATTAACTTACTTAAAACATCTTTGAATCATCATTCATAATTTTTCACGAGTCATTCATAAAACTTTCACCGAAATAACTTGAAATCCATGATCATAGCTTATACTTGAAAATATAGTGAAAAGTTGAATACATGATCAATTGACTTGGAAACAATGCGATTGACTTAAAAACATGCATGATCATATACTTTCTATCAACCCATACATAATTCATGAAAAATAACATCAATAGGAGTATAATGGGACATATCCATAATCCACATCATAAACCTTAAAGATCAATGTAGGAAATTTATAGGAAACTCTTCAATCCAATACCAAAATCAACAACTTATGTTAAAATAAATCCATAACCATGAGTAGAATCATAATTCATACAATTTAATAAGAATTAAACAAGACCATAATGAGATCATGAACCCTAAATATAATGTAAGAAGATTTATTTTAAAATCATGCAATATCTTAGAATTTATACATATTTGAGTAGAGAATCATGTAATTAAACTAAATTCATGAAATTGGAAGAAAATTCATGGAACCCATAATTTACCATACTTGAATTTAATAGAAAACTTGAGAAATTGATTGGACTTCATGGATGAAAGAATCCATGAATCAATACCCACATACCTTGGATTGATTCCTTGATTGAAGCTTGAAAATTGATGGACGAATTGAAAACCCTTGTTGATCCTTCAATGGAGTCTTGTAGGAGAAGAACAGAGTCTTGAGAGGATTTTCTAGAGAGAGGATTTCTAGATACTTGAATGTTTAGATTAATGATTATGAGGATCTCCAAATCTATTCCCATGCCAAAGAATTGAACTTAAAAACCCTAAGATATAAATGAACGGACCCTTGGATGGACCATGTTCATGGTCTGTAAAAACCTCCACAGGTCATGTGGTGGTCCATAAAGATTGCCTTGGTCAATGACTATTGACGAAAGGGGACCATGGACCGTGATGGGCTTGACGGGCCATAGTGTCCCTCGTGAAGCTGACCTACTTCATGGTTTTGAGAGTTGGCTTCCACGGACCACTTGACAGTCCGTGAGAAAGACTATGGGTTGTGAACTTGGTCGTGGTCCTTTCCTGATCTCATTATTGTTCCCTGGCATTACCACGACTCCTTTACATGGGCTATGGTGCTGAATATGGCCTGTGATGGGCTTTTTGAACCTGAACTGGTGAATGTTTTTTGAGATTTCATCCTTATATTTTGTTTTTTGACTTTCCAATTTTTGGGATTTTAAAGAAAATGTGGGATCCACTTCATAATTTATGGAATTGACTTCATATAAAGGTCTTCTATGCCACCCCAAACTTGTGCTCCAAAAAAGAGCACAATTCAGTGCTCCCAACCCATCATGCACAAAATCACCACTTAACTTAAGAAATTCACTAAGGACAGCAAATTATAATGGGATTTTACCTCGCCTGATGAGTCTCCAACTATTTCTGAATACCAACCCATATAGCTACCATAATTACGGACTATTTGAGCTTTGAATCACCAATTTTTGTGAAGAAATGAGAGAGATGGGGTTTTGAATCCTTTCAACTGATGCTGGCTCGCGTCTGGTCTTTACTTAAAAGAATAGGCGAAGTTGTTCATTGTAATCATGAAGTCATGTTGTGATCGCGACAACCCTATAAAAAGATCATTGTGGTCGCGAGGACTAGGTCATGCGATCGGGAAGACCAACTAGATCAATTCCTAGTCTACTCTTCATTGCGAACGAGGCCATGGGCCACATGCTTGCTATTTTTAGCACCATGACCCTCCGCGATCATGGAGGATCCATGGCTAATGCAATGAAGAAGGCCACCTACACCAGTATCTGCTGTAATATCACATGTTGGAAAAGTCAAAAACTCTAATGGGATGCTCAAAATTCATACGGAATCTCACGCACCCAAAATGGATATGCTAACCACCAAACTCGGCGTTCTGGACTCAATGGCGCATTCAAAATTTTAGTACAAAATTATTTTAGAAAAAAGTGGGTACCACACCTAGTGCTATTTTTAGGTAATTTCCATAATGGATCTCGGGATTAGGTCAGAAGCCTTGGAAAGCGAACGAAGGGTCATTTTAGATCAAACTCGACATTCTGGAATAAACCACACTAATGGAGTTTTCATCCGAATGCATTTTCCAAGAATGTTGAGCAAGGTCAATCATAGGTCAAATTTCGAAGGCTAAAGCGCCAAATGGCCCAAACTCATACCGATCGCCTCAATACTCTTGCCGATCATGCTACTAGCCTAATTTGGCCATTTTGGAGATAATGGAACTGTCAAAATTCTATTCTGAGGTTGTTTACCTGAAGTAATGACTGAAGTCACCTTTTCAATTTATAAAAGCTCCAAAATAGGGAAATGGGCCTAAAATTCAAACAACAACAGGTGATCGAACATTTAGTGCAAATAATTCATAAATAACACAGGTTCACTACAAGAATATTCTAAATGAAAAAATGAATGTCTTATTTCAAAAATGACCTGGAGGGTCATTACAACATCCACTACTAAAAGAACTTTTGTCTGCGAAAGTAGAGTTAAGAATTACTTGAAGGCTTAAATAAGCTGGGGAACTACACCCGCATCTCCCGCTTGGTATCCAAGGTAGCCTCCTTGACTGGTCAATGCCTCGAAAGAACCTTAACCACAAGAAGGGCTCTGGATCGCAACTGTCTGACATCTTTGGCCAAAATGGCAACTAGCTCCTCAATATATCTCAAACAATCATCCAACTCAACTGCATCATACTGGAGCACATGGGACTTATTTGGAATATACCGGTGCAACATCAAAACATGGAAAACTGGATGAATGGTTGAAAGGGATGGAGGCAAAGGTAACTCATATGCAACCTCACCAACTGTCCTTAAAATCTTAAAAGGGCAAATTTACCTGGGGTTAAGCTTACCCCACCTCCCAAATCTCATCACGCCCTTTATGGGCGATACATGGAGGAATACTCTGTCACCAATGAAAAATCTTAACACCCAACACCTGTGATCCGCATAGCTTTGATGTCTACTCTGAGTTGTCCTAAGCCTATTCTGAATCAACCTCACATGATCTAAAACCTCCGGCGTCAAGTATGTACCATCCGTCCTGGACTCTATTGAATCAAAGCAACCAAACAAAGAGCAAAAAACCTACCATATAAGGCCTCAAACGGGCCATCCAAATATTGTGCTCTGACCCCACTGACCCCCAAAATCCATAACATAGGCCTGCCATATATCCTCAAGAACCTTAATAATGTGCTCTGACTGGCCATCAGTTTGCATGTGAAAAGCTGTGCTAAAGTCAACATAGGTATCCAATGCCTCCTAAAAATTCCTCCAAAAGCTAGATGTGAAGAGTGAGCCCAATCTGAAATGATAGAAACAGGCACACTATAGAGATTAACCACCTCCTAAAAATAGATACAGGCCAACCTCTCAGCACTGTAGGAAGTATGAATAGGGAGGAAGTGTGCTGCCTTGGTCAATCGATCCACGATGACCCAAACACTATCAATACCATGGGAAGTGTGAGGCAACCCTATAATAAAGTCCATGGTGGTATGCTCCCGCTTCCACTCAGGAATAGGTGACCTCTGAAGCTTGCCACCATGCCTCAAATAGTCGACCTTAACCTGCTAACAACTTAAAAAATATGACACATATTCTACAATATCTTTGCTCATACCGCTCCACTAGTAATTCTACCTCAAGTCATGATACATCTTAGCAGTACCCAGATCGATAGAGTATTTGAAATCAAGGGCCTTGCTAAGGATCGTTTGGATCAAATCCCAAACTTTCAAAATAAAGAAACGACCACCCAACCTTAATAAGCCATCTGGATCTAAAGTAGCCAGGCCAACGTCACCTCTCAAAACCTGATCTCAAAGTTTAGCTAATTCCTCATCCTTGAACTTGTCACGACCCAAACCCGTATGCCGTGATGGGTGCCCGGACTGGACACTCATATATACCCCTGCTAACTATAAGTAACCTTGTCTCCTATTTACGTCATAAGGAATCAACAAGCATGATAACATATAAGCCGAAGAGGCTGCCATGACAAAAGGGAACGTCCCAAAACATAAGTCTTATAGGCACCACTATACACATACATATATACAACCCACATACTTTTCCACCAACCTCTAAGAGTAAGAACAGTAATATAAGGTGGGACAGGTCCCCCGCCGTATCCATGAACAAATAAATATATACATCGAGGGTTAGTACCAAAACTAGGCTCTGGCATAATAGAGCACTTCTGAACTGCTGAGTGGAACTCCTACGCTGGCGGATTCCCAAAGTGTGTATCTGTACCTGCGGGCATGAACGTAGCCCCCTCGAGAAAGGGGGGTCAGTACGACATATGTACTGAGTATATAAGCATAGATATCATAAGAAAATTATAGTTGGCATAGGGATGCAGGGGAAAGTATGACACCTAATCTTTTATTGTACCTGTAGCTTAGAACATAAAGTCGTACATACTATCATCCCGTACCATACCTGGCCCGTTTGGAGACTTGGTGTAACAACTACATCACCCTATTATCATAAACATCTATATATTATTAGTGCTATCTCATATAATAATGCCGAGGAACATACGACCCAATCTATATACCATATAGTAATGCCGAGGAATGTTCGGCCCGATCCAGATATCATATAATAATGCCGAGGAATATTTGGCCTGATCCATATATTATATAGTAATGCCGAGGAATGTTTGACCCAATCCATATATTATATAGTAATACCGAGGAACATTCGGCCTGATCCATATATTATATAGTAATGCCAAGGAATGTTTGGCCCGATCCATATATTATATATACATACGTACCCAGCCCTCTAGTGAGGGACTCGGTGAGCTGTTTATGTTATTGCATTATCATACTCTCATATAGCATACCCATCCCTCTAGTGAGGGACTCGGTGGATAATGCAGTGAACTACGCACAATAACATACCCAGCCCGAGACTCGATGATAGAAGGGTTATCATATACACAAGTAGAGTAGTGAGTAACCATATGCATTTTAGATCGTATTTGAGACTTGATGGAATACTCAAAATGTGCTATCATTCAAAAACCAAGACAAGAGTCATATCAAGTACCTTTTGATTTCCACTATGGATTAGGTTAAAATGGAACTTTTGGAATCATATTCCCGTATCAAGTCATCATCAAATATCTTTTGGGAATCAAGAAGTTGGCTATCCTAGTGGCTTTAAAAAGAGGAACTTCCTTGGAATCGTATACACTTCATCTATTTGTTTCATAAAGATCATGCCAAAAAGAAAGAAAGATTAGATTTACATACTTACTACTTCCCAAAGTATAGACACACTTGAGAAGCAATAGCTCAATTATTGTAAGAGTTCCAACATTAGAGGATGAGTAAGAAACACTTAGGAATGGAGCCACCTCTGAGATTGTATCATCTTTTACGTACATCTAGGACATGCCAAAAGAAGAGAAAGAATAAGCTTTACATACTCAATAATTTCCCAGATGGAGTCATCATATGCATATATCATCATATAATTATGTCGAGACATGTCAAAAGGAAAGATGGGAATCTTTACATACTTATGCCAAAAACATGCCAAAAGAAAGGAGGTAGCTTCACATACCTCTTATGGATTACTCTTAACCACGTTCGCCCCGTCGTCTCTTGTACCTATTTAATATGAAAGTAATACTAAGGTTAATAAAATTTCAATTCCCATTTTCCAAATCCACAACCAAGTATCCATAGGAATCGTTTCCTTATCCACTTCCCTCGACTAGTTTATTACTAGTTCCAAAGTTACCGAAAATCGGGCATCATATCCCCTATAACTTTCCCTATCCAACTGCTAATCTTAGCATCCATATTACCAAAAAAAAACAGCAGCTATATATACAATCAAATAACATCAACATTACTCAATACAACTCCAAACAACTAGCTCAAAACTACGATAACAAAATAAAGTTTTTAACCTTTATTTCGTAAAATCTTTAACAATATGAAATGGAGGGTAATGTGCTGAAACCAGCAGTAACCACACCCCTTTTATAACACGTTCCATCCCTAAAACACACAATCAACCCAGCTGAAGCCGCAGCACCACAATCACAACACACTACTCGACTCCGATTTAACTATAACGACTTCAATTTAGTTTGTTTATAACGTCAAGCATACTTATGCAATTTTTCCACTTCAAACCTTATTTAAGACATGTAATATACATCATAACCACATCATAAACTTTAATTTGAAAGGGAAAACCTTACCTTGCCTAAAACTCGGCAAAACTCGCCTCGGAAGTTATTTTAGCACGGGTAAAACTTTATGGCTGTTTGTAACCTTTTGGTGCTGCTACAAACCATAAATTTATATTAATAACACCTTCATAGCCTTGTGATATACCCTAGATAATTAATTTATGTAACGAAATCGGAGAACTTACCTTTTATTCTCCCTAAATCTGTAGCTCTCTTTCTCTCTAACTTAAGAATTTCTCTTCTCTTTTGTTTTCTAGACTTTTCTTGGATAAGAATGAATTGTTTGGATAAATATGACCTAAAAGTCACAAAACATATATATATAGGCTAATTTAGGGGTGACACATATCAACCCCTAAGTGGTGACACATGTCAAGCCCTCTGTCACGACCCAACCCCGTGGGCCGCGATTGGGTGTCCGAGCTGGACACTTCCCCCCTTTAGAACATTCGTCCTCAAATGTTAACCCTTATAGGGTCTAAAAAGGATTTCAAGAGATTTCTGTACCAAGTGCGTTCAATTCTATTCACAGTCTTTCCTTTTCTTGACTTATTCTGCTCTACGTATTTTATGGTACTGACACACACTCATAGTCTATGTTGTCATACTTGCTTTGTTTCCTTTACTCACTCTTAAGTTCTCTTATATTGTACCGTAGGAAGGATCTCTTATCTTTTCTCTTGTGTTACTTGTATGTTACAATATCAGTAGCCAATAACCCTGTTGCCAACACTTTAACCTTTAGTCAAGTATAGCCTTGCTATCCTTCACACTATCCTTAATATCTTCACAAGTTGTTTTATTCATACTTCCTATCCATCACAAAAATCTGCACGCAGAAAATACCAACAGTGCCTCACAAGGCCGACATGCATATATATATATATATATATATATATATATATATGTACCATATCATATTACAGCCACACAGGGCTCCTAATATTAATGTATATATATTTCGAAAGGAAATTGATAATATACCTGTAACCACATCTAGTGGCACCTCCTGATCCTTTTTGCTAGCTAAGGCATAGATGCAATTCGAAGGACTACTAGAACTAGAAGTTCCACCACAACCTCTATCATGGCCTACTGGTATCTGAATACCCTACCCCATAGGGCGCATAACAATCGAAAATGAAGAACCAGCAACTGACCTAGTAGGCTGGGCTGCACTACCTCAGTTACCCTTAAGTGGGCAATCTCTTATGAAATGGCCTTGACGGCCACAAGTGAAACAAGCACCCAGAACAGAACGACATTCCCCAAAATAAGACCTACCATAATAAGAGCTTCGAGGCAAAGATGGCCTCGACTGACGCAAATCCCTATTCATCTGTGAGCTCTGTCCGGCCTCTGAATACCCTATGCTATTGAACCCCCTACCTATAAACTGTGGGGGTGTACTCTGAGCTGGCTGGGAAGGATACCTCCTATACTGTTGAGGCTGCTCGCCTCGAAACTCCCCTAAATAATGACCCAACCTAGCTTTCTTATGCTGGCCACTATCATAATCTCTATCGGGCTGTCGCCCTCCGTGCTGATCCTCCACCCCTTGTGCATACGCCTGTACTCGAGCAATATCCATGCCTGGTTGAGAAACAATGGCCATACAACTATCAATCAAGTAAAGATCTAGCCCCATCACATAGCGATACACCCTATCAGCCATATTAGCCACAATAGTGGGCGCATGCCTCGCCAACGAGTCAAACTCAAGTCTATAATCTCTAATGCTCCTGCCATCCTACCTCAATTGTAAAAATCTATCATCTCTAGCTTGCTTCATTTTTGGAGGTAGAAAATGGTTAAGGAAGGCTTCCACAAACTCATCCCAAACTGGTAAAGGAGAAGCCTCGCCCCTTGATAATTTTCAGGACTCATACCAATTAACGGCTACATCACGCAACTGATATGAAGCCAATTCAACAGACTCAGTCTCAGAAGCCCTAATTACTATTAACGTACACTGTATCTATTGAACGAACTCCTATGGTTCATCAGTGGGTCTCGACCCATAAAACTCTGGAGGGTTATAAATTAGAATGTCATGAACCCTCAAGCTATCATGTCTATCCACATCATCGGCTCTTAGCCCATACCTTCGAGCCTGCCCTGCCACTATCCTAGTTAGCAACTAAACTACATCTCTCATAGCCCTATCTTTTAGCCCTGGCTGTAGGGCTGGAAGTTCAGGCACTGGAGTCTTAGGTTCTGAGCTGCTTCTTCCCTATGTTCCTCTAGAAGTGGTGGTGTAGTAGAGCTTGCTGCTGCTCTATACTCCTTTGAAAGTAGCGGTGTAGTAGAGCCTGTCGACTAGAGTGCAACCCCCGGCATAGACTAGGAATGCGCCCTAGTAACTCTTGGGGTCTGACTAGTTTCCCCCGCTACTAATTTTCCCTTCTAGGTAGTTATTATTTTCCTTAGAGGCATTACTGTAAACATAATAAATCATTAGGGAGGAATCATCTTAATATTATAGCTTTATCACACGATGTAAGATAAGAAAAAACATCATCCTAAATGTCCCATAGCCTCCTATTTATAGATGTGGTGCATAATACACCGATAAATAAGACTCTACTAGACACGGTCTGTAGACACTCCGAGGATGAACTGCTTTGATACCACTTCTATCATGACCCAACCCCGTATGCCGCGACTGGGGTGTCCGAGCTGGACACTCGCATATACTCTTGGTAATCGTAAGTAAACCTATCGCCTATTTGGGTCACAGCATCTCAATAGGCAACACAACTTATAAGCCGGCGAGGCTATCGTAGCTTATGGGGTCATCCCATTATAAACATACACGTGAGCCGACAAGGCTGCCTTGACTAAGAGAACGTCCCAAAATGTAAGTCATACAGGCACAATTGAACACGCATATATATACAACCCATACACGTACCTATAGACCTCTAAGAGTATTAGTGATAACATAAGGTGGGACAGAGCCCCCGCCGTACCCCTAAATAAACAAATATATACATCAGAGGTTTAGTACCAAAATCTAGGCTCTAATACAATGGAGTTTTTCCCAAACTTGCCGAGTGGAACCCTAGGCTGGTGGATCCCTAAAGCGTGCGTCTGTACCTGTGGGTATGAAATGCAGCCCCTTGAAGAAAGGGGGTCAGTACGACATATGTACTGAGTATGTAAGCATGTAATAGTATATGAAGAATTATAGTTAAAACAGGGATGCTGGGGCAATTATAATATTTAACGATTCACCGTACCTGCATTTTATGAAATAAAGTCATACATACTATTATCACGTATCGTACTTGGCCAGTTCAGGGACTTGGTGTAACAATTATATCATTCTGCTATCATGAGCACATGTGTATTATTAGTGCTGTGGAACATACAGCCCGATTCATGTATATAGCAAGTAATTGCCGAGGAACGATGGCCCAATCCACATATCTTATAATAATGCTGAGGAACGACGGCCCGATCCGTATATCGTAGAACAGTGCCGAGGTACAATGGCCTAATCCATATATCATGTCATAATGCCGAGGTACGACGACCCGATCCATATATAATGTAGTATGCATATACGTGCATGTAAAACTCAGTAACATATCAGACATCCCCCAACCATTATCACAAATATGCCTAAGAGCCCCCAGATTTAGGAACTTACGCACCCAATCACTATACAACCTATAGAAAGCTCGAGGGTCGTAGTTTAACTACTTTAAGACCCTTAACATTTAGGAGTGAACTCGAGTCACGAGTTATACTCGAAACTTACAACTGGGACTACCTCTACACTCAAATCATACCTCAATTCACTTACATTTAAGACACTCCAAAGGGGAAGAAGAGACAGGTTTTACACATACTACCTTTCATCATATAGAAGCCCTAAAAGGCAACAACTCAACTATTACAGGATTTCTAACGTACAAGGTGAATGAAATTCATGGTTCATGCTTGGAATTTATGAATGGAATTACCCCAAGCTCATACACATATCGTTCATTACTTACGTCTAAGACATGCCAAAATAAGAGAAGAATAGCTTTACATACTTATGCCAAAAACTTGCCAAAAGAAAGCTTCACACACCTCTTATCGATTGCTTTTAACCCGGCTTGTCTCGTCATTCTCTGAACCTATTTAACATGAAGGTAATACTAATATTAGTAACCTTTAACTTTACAGCTTTTAAATCCACAACCAAGTACTCATAGGAACCAACTCCTTATTCTCCTTTCTCGACTAGTCTCGACTAGTTTGTTAACTAGTTAAGAAGTTAACGGAATTCGGGCAACATCTCCTCTATAATTCACCTTATCTGAACTTCCAATCACATATTCAATTAGTAAAGCCAAACAAAAACAACTATCAGCAGCCAACACACAATTACATCACTTCGATATTACATAAAACAAACTCCAAACAATTTGCTTAAAACTATGATACCACAATAGGGTTTTCAATCGTTGTTTCATAAAATCTTTAATTATACGAAGCGGGGGTTCGTGTGTATGAAACCATTAGCACCCATGCCCAATTAAAACCATGATCCATCCCTGAAACACTCCACTAAACACCTCCAGCAGCACCCCACACGCACAATACCTCATTTCGATGACAATTCAACCATAGCGACTCTAATTTAGTTTGTTTCTAACGTCTAGCATTTATATGAAGTTCTTACACTTACAGCAGCATAAAAGATGTATAAAACATCATATGACAACACCATAAACTTCAAATTGAAAGGAAAGACCTTACCTTACCCGAAATTGGCCAAAACTAGCCAAAACCTAGCCTCGGAAGTTCCTTAGCGTGCTGAAAAGTAGTGGACTGTTTGTGTCACGTTTTTGCTGCTCCAAATAGAAATTTTTCTCTATTAAACACCTTCATATCACCATAGTATACCTTAATTAATTAATTCACAAAACGAAATTGGGCCTTACCTCTTTCTTGGCTCAAACCCATAGCTAGTCTCTCTTTTTCTCTAGCTTTGTCTAGTTTTTTTTTTGCTAAGTATAGATGCGGAAATGAACAATTAGTCAGCAATACATACTTATATACACCTCCTTAGAAGGTTACATGTGGAATACCCTAAGGGTGAAACGTGGCATCCTCCTAGGGTTCCACCTCAATCATGCACCCAATCCAAAACCGCCATATGGCAGCGTGGCCCCACCTCAAGTAGGTGTGTCACCTACTTGGTACAAGTAGGTGCATCACCTACTTGCTTCCAAGTAGGTGCATCACCTACTTGCTTCCAAATAGGTGCTATGCCTCCTTGCGCCTCTTCCGTGGGTTCATAATCTCGTTTTATTTTAAGAACCTATGTAATCTTGCTACATAAGCTCAACACGCACTCAAGTAGCTTAAGTACGTAAGACATCCAAGTTGGTAGCTTACACAAGTAAATTGAGTACCACAATTCATTATTCGGCCTCCAATTCCTTCCAAATCCCTATAACCCTATTTCCAACCATTACTACTTGGGTAGAACTTCATAAACAACATGGATCTCGTGGCAATCTTTTAGAAAAAAAACATGCTCCAATGTACAAAAGTACGGGGTATAACACCCTCATTGGTCCAATACACCACCTCCTCCAATAATGAGCTGCCACGTGGAATGTGGGGGCCCACCCCTTGCTCCAACTGCTGCCATGTGGCACCTCCATCTTCTTCCACTTGGCACTCTCCCATGCTGCAACATGTCACCTTCTTTTCCCTCTTCATGGGTTTGTAATCTCATCTTACTTTACGAACCTATGCAATCCTTTCTACCTAAGCTTGGTATGTACTCAAGTAGCTTAATTTTGTAAGATTTCCAAGTTGGTATCTTAAGTAAATAAGTCGAGTCCTACGACTCATTACTTGGTCTTCAACTTCTTCCTGATTCTTACGACCCTATTTCCAATCTTCTCTATTATAGGGTATCTCATTCTCCCTTCCTTAGAGTTATTTGATGACATCATGGATTATCCAGCTCATATGATGACTTCTAAGAAGCTTAAGAGCCTTTCAAGAAACTTAAGAGCTTAAGAAGCTTACGTAACTTAGGAACCTTCTAAGGTACAAAAGTATGGGGTATAACAAAACTGACGATTGTGAATTAGATCCAATAGAGATGACTGAGCTCTCACATAAGCTAGGCCACACCGTAGTAAAAAATATCAAGCTGAATCTTCTTGTTAGATAAGGAGTAGATGTCCAACCAAAGGTCGCTCCATAGTAGAAATGAAGTCTAGAATACCTATATTACCTTCCTTCCGACTTAAGGCATTTACTACTACGTTCACCTTGCCCTGATGGTAGAGAATAGAGAGGTCGTAGTGCTTCAGAAGCTATATCCAATGGTGCTGCCTCGAATTAAGGTCCCTATGACTTATAATGTACTAAATGCTCCTATGATCAGTGTAGATCTCACATCAAACTCCATACAAGTAGTACCTCCAAATCTTAAGCATAAAAACTACTGCCGCCAACTCTAAGTCATGAGTGGGGTAGTTACACTCATGCAACTTAAGTTGACTTGATGTATAAGAAATACCCTGCCCTTCTGCATCAATACAAAACCCAAATAAATGCCCAATACATCACAATAAATGGTGAAGCCCTCGCTCTTAACTGGAAGAGTCAATATAAGAGTAATGGTTAGCAACTCCTTGAGCCTCAGAAAGCACATCTCACACTCCTCTCACCATACAATGGGATATTCTAGTGAGTCAATTAAGTCAGAGGTGCTGCTATAGTAGAAAGTCCCTCAACAAAGTGCCTGTAGTAACCTGCCAATCTGATGAAGCTACAAATCTCAATCACAGAGGTGGGTCTGGACCAATCCCGAATAGCCTTAATCTTCATTGGATATACCATAATGCCATCCTATGACACCACATGCCCCAAGAATGCTACAGACTCAATCCAAAACTCACACTTTGAGAAATTGGCATAAATTCGTTGATCTCTCAAAGTCTGGAGCTCTACCCTCAAATGCTGCTCATGCTTATCCCGGCTCCATTAGTATACCAAAATATCATCGATAAAGTCCATGATAAGTGAGTCCATGTATGGCCTGAATACCTGAGTCATCAAGTCCATGAACATGGTAAGGGCATTAATCAACCCAAAAGACATCAGTAGGAACTCATACTGACCTTAAGAAGTCGTAAATGTGGTCTTGGGGATGTCCGCTTCCCTAATCCTCAACTGGTGGTAGTCGGATCTCAAATCAATCTTAGAAAACACCTCGGCACCCTGAAACTGGTCAAATAGATCATCAATCCTAGGCATGGGGTAATGGGTCTTCACCGTTACCTTGTTCAACTGCCTGTAATTAATACACATCTTTATAGTGCCATCCTTCTTCTTAACAAATAGGACTGGGACACCCCAAGGCAATACGCTAGGCCAAATGAATCCTTTACCCAAGAGATCCTAAAGCTGAACACTGAGCTCCTTGAGCTTTGCGGGGAACATACGATACAGTGAAATTGAAATAGGATAAGTACCCGGCTCTAAATCATTGGAAAAGTCAATATCACGATCCGGAGGAAGTCCAGGTAGGTCAGTAGGAAACACATCTACAAATTCTTGGACTATAGGCGCTGAATAAACCACAACTCCCTCTCTACTAATATTTATAATGTAATCCAAGTATGTCAAACATCCACCAGCGACTAACCTCCAAGCCCGAATAAGAGAAATCACCCCAACTAGCGTGAGACTATAAAAGCCTTGCCACACCACTAACAAAATACCAGGCATGACTAAGGTAACGGTCTTGGAATAGAAATCCACAACCGTACGATAAGGGGATAGCCTGTCCATGCCCAGAATCAAATCAAAATCCAATATATTGGGAAATATTAGATCAGCCCTAGTGTCCCTCCCCTGAAGAGTCACCTCAAAAGATTGGAAGACCTGATCCACTACTAAAAAATCACCTAATAGGGTCGAAACACATAATGAATCTGCTAAGGGCTATGGACTCATACTCAGTCAAGGGGAAAAATATACAGATATATAGGAAATATGGATCCTAAATCAAATAAAGAAGATGCAGGCTGATGACATTATAGAACCGTACCTGTGATCATACCATGCGAGGCCTCAGCCTCTGCTCTAGATAGAGATATATAAAGTAGGCCTAAGCTCCTCTACCTCGTGCATTAACTTGGCCACCTGTCCTGTCTTCTCGAGGACCATGCATCCTGATGACCACTCTTATGTAAGATGCTAGAATTTGGAAAGTCAAAAAATGAGGATTAAAATATGAAATTACCGAAACCTGTAGTTTTGGCACTAGGTGATGAACATGAAGGCCATCATAGGCCATGTTCTTCACCACGCCTTGTGGTGAGACACGTGGTGGTGAATTTGAAACTCAAACCTACAAAAAGGGACCATGACAAGGGACCTTTTATAGACCGTGATGAGCACCACAGGTCGTAATGCCCTCCGTGGTGATCCTCTTGAGACCTCAAAAAATGATCACAATGTAAGGAACACTCCTCACCTATGAGAAGTGTATCCCTTCATGGACAGTGGTGGGCTCCATGGTGGTCTCTCCTACAGACCACCCTACAAGTCCTACACTACGTCCATGATTCATGGACTGTAATGACCTCTGCGGACAATAAATAGTTCCATAGAGGAAGTTGTAAAGATCTTTCCCTGTAATACCAGATTTTAAGTCCAAGTCTAACATCGTGGACACCACCATAGGCTGTGATGAACATAACAGACCGTGATGAGTCCTCTGTAATCAGTCCAGTTCCAATTAAATAAATGGTAATTCAGTCATTTCTTTATTCCTTCATTATGTATATGGACATTATTGGGGCTAGATTCATTACGAAATTTTCTTAAATACTCCTAAACATATTCTTTTTCCTCATTAATTCCCAAACAACTTTAAGACTTATCTCTCAAGGTTTCTTTAAGAATTCATCTTCTTTATCAAGTTTGGCTAGGGTTTCTTCAAGAATAAGTCTCTATTTTCAATTACAAGCTATATTCATTCAAGGTATGTAGGGATTGATCCATGGGTTCCTTTCACCAATGTAGTCCCAAGGTTTTCATTCAAAATCTCATGAATTTCAATAGGGTATGTAACCCTAGTTTGATGAATTGTATTTGGCTTTTTCAGTTATGCTTTTAATATTATAAATAATCTTTATAAGTATGTTTATACATGAATTGCATAATTTTAAGTAGAATTACGAATGACCATGCATGAATCTATTTTCAATGATGATATTATGAAGTATGATTATGAAGTTCAATAATTTCAAGTGCTCATGGTTTTTATCCAAATTGACTTTGTATATGAGATTTACTCTAAATTTAAGTATGAATTATGATCATGAATTACGATTATGTACAAGATACGAATTCTATGCAAGTTTGAAGAATGGTAACTTAGGGCCCTATGTTGGTGACCTAGAAACCTAAATATACGAATTATGCAAGTATAATATTGTAATGTTGAAAGGCTTATACTCACATTTCAAGTATGGCATGAAAATTAGCTACTCTATGAATTATGAAGTTTATGAACAAGTTTAGGATATATGCTAAGTATGATTATTATGTTATATATTCCGTAAGATTTGACTTAGCACCGAATAAACTCTTAGGAGAGGGCCCTACCAAATAGCAGCCTGTAGTCCCTTAAACTATGTGCCACCATAGGTTGCCTTCATGGCTTAGCCAGTAGATCCACATATAGCGTATGTACATGACTCATCTACCGGGGTAGAGTCTACCTTGGCATATAGATTCCCCTTTCTTCTGTTGTATAAGGAAAAATTGGGATTCCATATTATAGCTCACATGGTCTTATTGTCAGTTATAGTTCTATCCCATATTTTCATATGTTCCTTATGATCTTTATGTTTTTAACCATGTCTTTCAAATGCTTTGATCATTAAGGTTTCCTCATGACTTTACTTATTCTCCCTTATCATGTAAATTAATTGATAATTGCATCTTATGATTTATATTGCATGTCATAGACTCATACTTAGTACATTCAAATATACTAATATGTGTTGTTTCCTACATTGTCTTATAATATCGGGGTTGAGGATCACATACCCACACATGGCTAGTAGAGCTTTTATTTGGCGAAGTTTTTGGTGAGTCCTCATCCATCGAGGGTGATTTATGATTTGTTTTGTTATTAAGAAATTTTCTACTTTTGTAAGACCTCAAAAGTTGAAAAGTCATAAAACAATGTTCAATAAAAGTTCCAAGGAAAAATATCAACTTTTGCACCAGGGACTAGGTTCACGGACCAGGTTCAAGGACTGTGTTAGTTAGTACGGTCCGTCTTGCTCCTATGGTGGATGTCCTAAAATTCAAGATTTTAGAGGTGGGCTTCGTGATAGGGACCAAAGTCTATGGTATGCACCAAGAGTCGTGGTGCCCATCGTGGTGGACACACCCTTGACACCCGCAGATTTCTTGGTTCAAGTCTATCACCATGGACCAGGTTCATGGACTAAGTTGCTCAATATAGTCCGTCTTGGCTCCCATGGTAGAAGTCCTCAAATTCAAGAATTCGTAGGTGGGCTTCACAACATGGACCATATCTATGGTGAGCATCATAAGCCGTGGTGCCCTTCGTGGTGGACACACCCTTGAGACCCCTCAAATTTCTAGATTCTAGACTATCACCATGGACCAAGTTCACGGACTGTATTGCCCAAAATGGTCCGTGGTGATGGTCCATCCAGGTACCAAAAATCAGTTTTAAGTTAAGGTTATTTTGGTAATTCTCTATATTTTATTAATGTACATGGATGGTTTTTGGGACTAGATTCATACTTATTAGCTACCCTTAAACATTCTAACTCTCTCATTCTCTCCATGACTCCTAAAACCCCAAAGTCTTTTCTCCCAAGTTTTCTCTTAGGGTTTTCTTCTCTCTCAAACAAATTCAATAGGGTTATTCAAGGTTAAGCTTTTAGTCTCTACAATCTAGGGCTGATCAAAGTTAAGATATGTGGGATTTCATCCATGGGTACCTTTCACCCATGAAATCCCAATAAATTCTTCTCAATTCTCTTATGATTTCTTCAATTAAAAGCCCCAATTTTATGAATTACATTGGGTCTTCTTAATTATGATATTCTTAAATGATATTAGTCTAATTATGCATAATTTACATCATATTTAATGATTTTAAGTTGAATTTTAATGAACCATGCTATATGCTAGTTTCAAGCATGATTTATGAGATATGATCATGATTTTTAATTTATATTTTATGAAAGCTTTATGCTATGAATTAAAGATGCTTTATGCAAAGAAGTTTATGAATGATAATTCTATGTTGTTTTAAGCAAAGTTAAAGATAGGGCAAGTTAAGTCCCTAAAGATCTTTATGATCAAAGATATGTAATGATGGAAGGCCTACATCTACATTGCATGACATATATGAAAGATGAGCTAATCCTATGTTTTTACTATGATGATGTTAGATGAGATATTCTTATGATGTTTATAAAGATATATTGATAAGTAGTTATTATATTTCCTTATGTTGTGGACATTGGCTAAGCATCGAGAGGACTTTTAGGTGGGGTTCGATTCGATAACGTAGTTTGTTACCCAAGTGAATTCTAGTATCAACCTTTAGTCCCAAACTACATTACCCGCATAAGTTTAATATATGCTAATATGGCAAACCTAGTAGATCTACATAGCGAGTTAAAACAGTTATATATAGAGTATGCCCTGGCAAGGTAGCCTTTTCTATCTCAATGCAGGAGTTATCGAATTCTATGTATTAGATCGCATGTTCTTATATGTTGGTTAAAGGTCCAATCCCACACAGTTTCAGTTGAGTTATACATTTATGATGATTATGAGATTCTTTTGATCTATTGACCAATGAGGTAAATGTTCTAATGTCTTCATATTTATTCATGCTTTAATCATATTGGTCTTGCTTCCATGAGACATATTGATTATATCCTATGATTTTTGTTCATGCATCTTGTCACATACTTAGTGCATTTCATGTACTAACACATACTTTTTGCCTACATTATATCATATTATATGGGCCAATGATCGTTCATCCTCCTCCCACCCATGTTTAAAGTTGAGCTAGTAGCTTCTTGTGTTGAGTTTTCATGTTCTAAGGATGAAACATTTGCTTTTTCTTATGATTTTATGAATTTTCTTACATTTTATTTTGGATGAGCTAGGTGATTGTTTCATGCCCTTATCTAGTAGTAGAGATATGTTAGATACTATGGAGTTTATGTTTGTCATTTTATTCTTCTTACGACTTATGACCTATTTGAGATGTTGTTTCCGTATTATGATTCAGTCTTTATTTCTATTCACCTTATGTATGCTCATGCATGTTATGCTAAGAGGCTTGGTTGGAGTTTTCAGAGATTTTAATCGCCGTGTTCTAACTAGGACATAGATCGGGTCGTGACAAACTTGGTATCAGAGCACAAGGTTCAAGTGTCTTATGGACTCTAATATGCCGCATTAAGTAGAGTCTTGTTCATCGATATGAAGTGTGCCATATCTAATAATAGAAGGCTATGAGGCATCTTAGGAAACACTTCACTTCTTTTATGATTTTATCATGCTATAGAGTTTAACTCTAAGGTTTCCTCTTCTAACTCTCTCTCTTTGTGATTACAGAATCATGCCTCTACGAAGATACCCTATTCGAAAGAATGTTGTTGATGAGGAGAAATATGCTCTAAATGACCTTGTGAATGATCAAGTGTCGAATGCGTAGTTCTAAGCGGCTTTCTAGATATTGGACTAAGTTGTGACTACCCAAGCGAATTGAGGGGTGGTGGCTCCTCCAAATGTGACTACTCCAGCTTTGAGAGTAAGAGACTTCATAAGGATGTACCCTCTCGAGTTTCATGGATTCAAGGTTGATGAGGATCCCCAAGACTATATGGATGAATTGTACAAGATTGTTAGTATCATGGAAGTGTCCTTGGAGAAAAAGGCAGAATTGGCAGCCTACCAACTTAAGGGTGTCGCTAAAGTTTGGTATAACCTGTAGATAGCTGAAAGGGTTAAAGATGGTCCCATAGTTTGGAAAGAGTTCAAAGTGGTATTTCTTGACCACTTCTTGCCACTTGAGTTAAGGGAGGCTAAGGTGTTGGAATTTATCAACCTTAAGAAAGGGAACATGAGTGTGAGGGAGTACGCCCTCAAATTCGCATAGTTGTCTAAATAGGCTCCATCTTTGGTAGCCGATTCTCGAGCCTGAATGAGCAAGTTTATTTTGGGAGTGTCAGACTTGGTTATGAAAGAGTGCCAAACCTTCATGCTAATAAAAGAGATGGATATCTTTAGGCTCATGACTTATGTTGAGAAAATCAAAGGAGAAAAACTTAAGGAGAGAAGTGCAAGGGAGTCCAAGAGGGCTTGATATGAAGGTGAGGTTTATCACAACAAATCCGGGGCCAAGGTTATTCAAAAAACTCCAACTCCAAAATTTGAGAAGGAGATGGTCCCAAATCCTAAGGCATAAAGTGGAGCTTTCGGTGGTCAAGTTGTCCCTCCATGCAAAAAGTGTGGGAAAAACCATAGGGAGAATGCTTAACTGGTATGGATGTTTGCTTCAAGTATGGAAAGCCAGTCATTATGCTACATAGTATAGGAGTGGGGTAGGCACAAAGCTCAAAATCAGACTACCAGTCGTCCGGATTAGCATGCTACTACTTCGGGTGGAGGTCAGTGCCAAATAGATTTTATGACCTTCAGACTTGCTAGGAGTTAGAGGATTCCCCAATGTTGTGACTGGTATGTTGAAGGTCTTTGACTTTGATGTTTATGCCTTATTAGATCCGAGTGCCACTCTATTATTTGTTACTCCTTATCTTTCTATGAAATTCATTGTTAGTCTCGAGGTCTTTCTAGAGCCTTTTTCGGTCTATACCCCCGTAGGTAATTCAGTTGTGGCTGAAAGAGTCTATAGAAATTTCCCAGTTTTAGTTTTTCATAAGGTCACCTCCATTGATTTAGTAGATCTTGATATGACCAATTTTGATATTATTCTTGATATGGATTGACTTCATGCATGTTATGCCTCTATATGTTGTAGAACCCGCATGGTTAAGTTTCAGTTTCCAAATGAGCCAGTCCTAGAATGGAAATGTAGTAATTTTATGTTTAAGGGTCAATTCATTTCATGCTTTAAATCTCAGAAAATGATTTCAAAAGTTGCATTTATCACCAAGTTCGGGGTAGAGATACTAATTTTGAAACTCCTACTCTTGATTCAGTTTCAGTTATTAATGAGTTTTCAGAAGTTTTTCTCGATGACCTTCCAGGTGTTTCTTCCGAAAGGGAAATAGACTTTGGTGTAAATCTCCTTCCCGATAGTCAGCCTATCTCTATTCCTCCTTATTAAATGGCTCTGGCAAAATTGAAAGAGTTAAAGGAACAATTGAAGGATTTTCTAGATAAGTGTTTCATTAGACCGAGCGTCTCTTTATGGGGTGCTCCAGTTTTCTTTGTTAGAAAGAAAGATGGTTCTCTTCAAATGTGTATTGATTATTGGCAGTTGAACAAGGTCACAATTAAAAATAAGTATCCCATTCCAAGAATTTATGACTTGTTTGATCAACTTCAAGGAGAGAGTTACTTTTTAAAGATTGATCTTTGATCGGGTTATCATTAACTCCGAGTAAGGGACTATGACATTTTGAAAACAGCCTTTAGAACTCGATATGGTAAATTTGAATTTTTGGTTATGTCTTTTGGACTAACGAATGTCGCTTTAACTTTTATGGATTTGATGAACAGGGTGTTCAAGCAATACTTGGATATATTTGTGATTGTCTTCATTGATGATATTTTGATCTACTCACGGAGTGAGGAAAAGCATGCCAATCATTTAAGGATTGTGTTGAAAATTCTCAAGGACTGTTAGTTGTATGCAAAGTTTAGCAAGTGTGAGTTTTGGTTAAGGCTAGTTACTTTCCTTGTTCATATTATTTCCGGTGAAGGAATTATGATGGATCCAAAGAAGAACGAGGTGATTAAGAATTGGCCTAGACCATTGACTCTTTCCGATATTCAGAGTTTCTTAGGCTTAACTACTTATTATAGATGGTTTGTGGAAGGTTTCTCTTCAATTGCATCACCCTTGAAAACTTTGACTCAAAAGAAGGTGAAATTGCAATGTTCCAAGACATATGAGAAAAGCTTCTAAGAGTTAAAGGATAAGTTTACCTCCGCTCTGGTGTTGACTTTACTGAAAGGTTTCAATGGGTTTGTTGTGTATTGTGATGCATCACGAGTTAGTCTTGATTACATTCTAATGCACAATAGTAAGGTGATAGACTATGCTTCAAGGCAAATCAAGGCACATGAGAAGAATTACCCAACTCATGAATTAGAGTTGGCGGCGGTGGTATTTGCTTTAAAGTTGTGGAGGCACTACTTGTATGGTGTCTATGTGGATGTTTTCACCGATCACAAGAGTTTAAAATATGTGTTCACTCAAAAGGACTTGAACCTTAGACAAAGAAGATGGCTTGAGTTGTTGAAGGATTATGACATTAGGATATTATACCATTCGGGTAAGGATAATGTGGTTGCTGACACTCTCAATAGATTGTCCATGAACAATGTTGCTCATATTGAGAATGAGAAGAAAGATGTTATATCCCGTACTTCTGTACCTTGAGACGTGTTCTTAGGCTTCTTGAAAATTTCCATGTGATCCCTATTATCTATCACGTTACTAAATAACTCTAAGGAAGGGAGGATGTGATGCCCCGTGATAGTGAGGTTAGAAATAGAGTTATAAGTATTTGAAAGGAGTTGGAGGCCAACTAACAAATCGTGGAACTCGACTTGCTTATGTAAGCTACTGGCTTGGACGTCTTATATAACTAAGCTACTTGAGTACACGTCGAGCTTAGGTAGTAAGGAATACATAGGCTCTTAAAGTGAGATGAGATTACGAAACAACGAAAGACAAATAAGGAGACGACGCGCCTACTTGAAGCAAGTAGGTGATGCACCTACTTGTAGCAAGTAGGTGACTCACCTACTTGGGGTGGACCCCATGCTGCCATAAGACAGCTTTGGGTTGGAGGCATGGATGAGGTGGCACCCTAGGGGATGCCACATGTCACCTTCTAAAGGAGGGATATATACATGTGTAATATGCTGAAAATGTTTCATTTCTTCATCCTTTCATTTTAGAGAACTTAGAGAAACTAGAGAGAAGGCTAGAGGCAGCCACGAATTTTGCCACGAAGAGGTAAGTCGTCCGATTTCATTCCATAAGTTAAGTGTCTAAGGTATTCTTCAGTTAAGCAACGGTGATTAACAACATAAAATTTATCATTGGGGCAATGAGGAGGTTTTTGTTCTTCTTAACAAACCCATTTTTAAATAGGACTGCTGTTAGTAATACTAGTATAACTCCTTGTGTAAATCTTAGTTTCGAGTGATTCAAGATGTTTTGGAAATCTATTTCATAGGTTTATAACTTTCATTTAGCCTCTAAAATCCAGTTTTGCTTTTATCTGCTCAAAAAACGGTGATGAATTATAGGGGAGGTGCTTCCCAGATTTTGTTTTGGAAATCCTACATAGACTGCTGTTGGTATTTTGGAAATATCGTTTTGTACAAAATTTCTGTAGAGGTGATTCGAAATTTTATGCGACTCTAAGACACATGTCTATAACTTTTATTGAGGCCACAAATCCTGTTTCCCTTAATTACCCCTTCAAAACTAAGCGACAATATAAGACAGTTGGCTGTCCAGAATTCATATTTTGATAGTGTTTGCGAGTTTTTGCCAATTTCGGATAAGGTAAGGTCTTTACTTTCAATTTGGAGGTTATGGTGTTGGTATAGAGTGTATTATATGTTGTGTAAGTGGATGGAAATGTGAAAATATCATAGAAATGCTTGACATTGGAAACAATCTAAAATTGAAGTCGTTATAGTTAAATTATTGTCGAAATGAGGCGTTGTGCATGTGGGGTACTGTTGCAGGTGTGTGGTGGTGTGTTTCAAGGTCTAAAAGTATTCTAAAATAGGTTTGGGAGCTTCTGTTTGTAGCCACACGACCCTCCACTTCGTATGGTTAAAGGTTTTACAAAATAGAGACTAGAAACCCTATTTTGGATATCGTAACTTTGAGTGAGTCGTTTAGAGTTTGTATTGTGCAATGTTGATTTGAATTGATTATATATATCCTGCAGGTTTTTGTTGTTTATTGGATGTAGTGATTAGGGATGTTATTGGAAATTTGGATAGGGAAGGTTATAGAGGAGGTGCTGCCCGATTTTCGGTAACGCCTTAACTAACTAAAGATCTAGTCAAGAAGACGAGCGAGGAAATGAGTTCTATGAATACTCGTGTGCAACTTAAGATGATGATAATTCAAGGGTTGTTGATGTTTGTATTTCTTCCCTGTTGAATAGGTTCAAAGGAAGACGAGGCAAACGTGACAAAGAGTAACCCGTAAGAGGTATGTAAAGCCTGTCTCTCTTTTCTTTTGGGCATGTCTTAGATTTAAGTGACAATTGATATTTGTATGAAGCCTGGGGTAATTCTATTCACGAGCTCTAAACATGATTCATGATTCATAATTCATGTTCACTTCTGAATGTTAAGACTCTTAAAGTAGTTAAGCTCCCATTTCTCAAGTCTTCTATATACTGAAAAGTAGTGTATGTAAAGCTTATTCCTTCTCTTGGCATGTCTGTGGCGTAAGTACGTAAAGTTTATCTCTTCCTTTCTTTTGGCATGTCTTCAAGTTAAGTAGTGAATGATATGAGCTTGAGGGTAAATCTACTTATATATGCCAAGCGTAATTCACGGTTCATATTTACTTCTTGATGATAGAATTTTGACAGTAATTGAACTAGGGCTTCTTAAGCCTTCCATATGTTATGAAGGGATGAGTATGTAAAGCTTAACTCTTCTTTTCTCTTGGCATGTTTTAGCCATAAGTGGTTGTTATATGTAATGTGGGGATAGTTCCATTATTAGAACCCCGAGCATGACTCATTAATTCTATTCACTTCTTAATATTAGAACTCCCGTGATGGTTGAGTTATGGTCTTGTAAACCTTCTACGTGATACAAAGTAATACACGTGAAGCGATAACTCCCTTTTCTTGTAATGGCTTAATGTAAGTGAAACGATGTATAATATGAGTTAGAGACAGTTCCATTTATAGGTTTTGGATGTGACTCATGACCTCTACTCACTTTTGAATGATAAGGGTCTTAAAGTAGTTGAACTATGACCCTCCAGCCTTCTATAGGCTAAATAGTGATGGAATGTGTAATCTCCTATACCTAGGGGCTCTTGAACATACTTTATGGTGATACTTGAGGGATGTTTGATATGTTATAGAGTTTTACGTGCATGTATATGCATTGTTATGTGATATGTGGATTGGGCCATCGTACCTCGGCATTATCTTATGATATAAGGATTGGGCTATCTTACCTTGGCATTATCATATAATATATGGATCGGGCCATCGTACCTCCATATTATCATACAATATATGGATCGGGCCATCGTACCTCGGCATTATCATATGATATACGGATCAGGCAGTCGTACCTTAGCATTATCATATGATATACAGATTGGGCAGTCATACCTCGACATTATCATATAATATACAGATAGGGCAGTCGTACCTCGGCATTATAATACGATATAAGGATTGGGACGTTGTTTCTCAGCATTATTACACTATATGTGGATCGGGCCATCGTTCCTTGGCATGTGCTTTCTATATACATGGATCAGGTTGTATGTTCCACAGTGCTAATGTCATATATATGCCTATGATGATAGATGATATATTTGTAATACCAAGTCCCCGAGCGAGTCGGATACGGTACGTGATAATGGTATACATGACTTTATTTTGTGAGGTGCAGGTACAGTACCCTATTAAATATTGTACTTGGTTTCCTGTATCCTTGTTTCAATTATTATCTCAGTTATGTTATGCTTATATACTCAGTACATATGTCGTACTGACCCCCCATTCTCCAAGGGGCTATATTTCATGCTCACAGGTACAGACACAGGTGTTGGGAGTCTGCCAGCTTAGGATTCCACTCAGCCAGTTTGGAAGGTGCTCCATTGATTTGGATCCGAGTTGTAGTACCAAACCTCCTGTGTATATATTTGTTTATTCAGGGGGTATGGCGAGGGCCCTGTCGCACCATATGTTACTATTAATGTTTTTAGAGGTCTGTAGACATATGTGTGGGTTATATGTGTAAGTTCTGTTTAGTTATGCCTACATGATATATTGTAAATATTAAAGTACTATGGCAGCCTTGTTGGCTTGCATACCCTTTCATGATAAGATACAAATGGAAAAGGCTACAGGTATGAAAATGCTAGGATCTACTGGGGTTCTTATGGATAGTTCTTATATTGATCATTATACCTAATAGATGTGGATATGAGGGTCCAGGTCGGACCCCAGTCGCGGCCCATGGGGATGGGTCGTGACAGAAGTGGTATTAGTGCAGTTCATTCTTGGAATGTCTACAGATCGTATCTATTAGAGTCTTATTTATCGGTGTATTGCGTGCCACATCTATAAATAGGAGGCTACAGAATATTTAGGATGTTACTTTCTTTCATATCTAAGATCGTGCTATAGATCCGAGTCATAGGAAAACTCCTTATAGTAACCTTGGATCTTAACAGAAGGACGACATCAACAGAAGGAAGTGACTGACGATATTGGAAGTCACAAAGCACGCAGGTAAGTAAAGGTATAAAGGATATATGTTAGGTATGGTATTGAAGTATGATTGAAATATAAAGTTGAAAACTGAAAGGAGAGTAGACAGGGAAGTGTAACAGATGCAGTTCGAAGTTGGACATACGAGGTAAGTCCATTATTTTTATACTATTGTTGATATTGAAAGCCCTATGTGGCTGCGATAGGAGATGATATTGAAAGACCTGTATGGCTGTGATGTGATATGAATATATATGTTGGCCCTGTGAGGCATTGTTGGTATTTTCTGCATGCAGGTTTTGGGGATAGTTAAGAAATATAAAGGAAACTCTGCCAAAATTTTCCCAGAACAGGAAAAAGGAATGAAACGTAGATTCATAATATATCTTGGAAGTTGATACCAAGTACCCCTAGTATGTTGAATTAAAGCAGGTACCCTCCAGGTCGTTGATAAGAGGCACCCTTTTTACTTGAGAAATTTTATTTCGGGAAAGCAAAAGCCTGTCTGAGCAGTAAAGTTCAGCCTAAGGTATCTTTAGTCATAGTTTGCCTTAGGCAAAAACTTATGTTGAAGAGCAAGATGGCCACTGATGGATTTTTATTTTTGGTTGAAAAGTATAGAACCCTCAACTATTATTAGAGGACTAGATAAGTTGTTCACAACTTAAGAATAAATCGATAGGAAGACAATGTGAGCAAACATTAAGGAGCACAGTGATGCTCATTGGATTCTAGTTCCCTTTTGGTGGTAATTAGAATATGTCCCAGGATAACACTTTATTAGCCCTTCACCAACTAATTGAAGATGGAGTCTATGGGGGGAAATTTTAACAGAAGCACCCCAGATAGATGTCATGAACTGAATATATAAGTATGAATTTAAAGGTATGGTACAACAATACAGGGACATGGACAATACTAAGTTGGGAAAAGAAATTGGATGAATTTGAGACTGGACATAGAGACATAGAGCAAGGTATAAGAGGATAAAGGTATAAGTACCCCGTTAAAGGAGGGAAGCAGATAAGAGAAATGCAAGGGTGAGATGGAAAAAATGGACACTACAATATATTGGACATGGATGATTAAACTCAATAAGATCCCTTGCTTAAACAAGTTAGTAAGGTTTGAAAGCCACCAATGATTGGATAGAAGTTAGAATAGTATCTAAGGCAGTGTTAAGAAGTTTTTGACAAGACCCTGAACGACACAATGTTAGAAGATGAATGCGCATGGAAAGAAAAGGGTATGACTAGGGAATGGTATCAATTAACTCAGGAGATACTATAAAGGATAAGGATACGATGCTGGATTAAAAGCCAAGATGCTGGCTATGGAATTAGTCGCGATTGATGTTGCAATAGATAAATAACCAAGGAAGGGGAACAATAAACCCCCTATGAAAGGAGATGAGAGATACTAAGATGGGTTCAGCCAAACTACCGAAATAGGATTAGAGTTAAGGGAAAGTAAGACATGGCCATAGTTAGACCAAAGAGCTACCCCAATATCAATTGTAGAATAAGGGAGAAAAAGGCAAGGTAACACATGAGACCTAGCGAGATGACGCTAAGATATTTCTCAGGTCAAGTTGAGCACCTTCTTATATTCTCGTAATGGTAAAGGATGACATGAGATATATGTTTAGAGAGTTATAAGCTGGATAAGAAAATTGTGAAATAGTTTAACCAAGACAAGCAGAATTAACTAGTTACTAAAAGTTGGCGAACTTATATGCCAAATTCCTTCCGAATTATACCAGCTAATGATAGACAGAGCTCAAAGCGGCTATGAAGGTCACAGTATGAACAAACTTTAGTACTACTCAGTAGCCAACCTTAAGGATTGGGAAAACAAGAAGAAACCCAAAGGGTAGAGTACCAGTTAAAGTCTTCTCTAAGAAGTCGAAAAGTAATACATGAGGTCCCCACAACTATTGTCTTGAATAAAGGAGCTTAACTTACAACTAGCGTTTGGATATAAGTCCAAGAAGAACTCAGGAACATAGGTAAGTCTTAGTACCACCTTTTACCCTCATAACTAATGAGCAGACTGAGTATACTACTTAAATATTGGGAGATATGTCGTGAGTTGGTGTTGTTAACTTTGAAGGTAGCTGGGATGGTCACCTACCACCTATTGAGTTTGCCTATAATAATAACTGCCATCCCAACATACAGAGGGTCCCGTACAAAGCTTTATATGGCAGTACGTGTAAGTCCTCTATTGATCGGGAATAATAAGATTTGGCAAGAAAAGGAAACTTAGCCCAAACTACATTAGAACTTATCAAGTTGCTTGTAAGATAGATAAAGTTACTTGTAAATTGAACTTACCACCTAATTTGGAAACCATACGCCCAGTCCATCAAATATGGATACTTTGCAAATGTACTGGTGATCCACCCAGAGTATGTCCCATAAATAATGTCCATAAAATGGAAGAGTTATCCTATGAGGAGAAACTTATTGCCATCTTGGATTGGTAAATTAGAAGGTTGCGAACTAAGAACGTGACTTCCATCAAAGAAGTGTGGCAAAACAAAAACAAAGAGAGGGGATGACCTGAGAGGTCAAAAAGGAGATCAAAAAAAGATACTCGTACTTGTTCCCTATATCCAAGGGTAATCTGAACTCCTAAATAGAGCGGATGGCGACTGTTATAGAGAACGCCCAAAATCTCCCTGAAACCCTATAAGATAAGTTAACATTTGAGGACGAATGTTCTAAAGGGGGAAGGATGTTATATCCCGTACTTATGTACATCGAGACGTGTTCTTAGGCTTCTTGAAAATCACCATGTGATCCCTATTATCTATCACGTTACCAAATAACTCTAAGGAAGGGAGGATGTGATGCCCCGTAATAGTGAAGGTTGGAAATAGAGTTATAGGTATTTGTAAGGAGTTGGAGGCCAACTAACAAATCATGAAACTTGACTTGCTTGCATAAGCTACTGGCTTGGACGTCTTATATAACTAAGCTACTTGAGTACACATCGAGCTTAAGTAGTAAGGAATACATAGGCTCTTAAAGTGAGATAAGATTATGAAATCATGGAAGAGAAATAAGGAGATGACGCACCTACTTAAATCAAGTAGGTGATGCACCTACTTATAGCAAGTAGGTGACTCACCTACTTGGGGTGGACCCCACGCTGCCACGTGGTAGCTTTGGGTTGGAGACATGGATAAAGTGGCACCCTAGGGGGCTTCCACGTGTCACCCTAGGGGGCTTTCATGTGTCACCCCTAGGGGGCTTCCATGTGTCACCTTCTAAAGGAGGGATATATACATGTGTAATATGCTGAAAATGTTTCATTTCTTCATCCTTTCACTTTGGAAAACTTCGAGAAACTAGAGAGAAGGCTAGAGGCAACCACGAATTTTGCCACAAAGAGGTAAGTCCTCCAATTTCATTCCATAAGTTAAGTGTCTAAGGTATTTTTCAGCTAAGCAAAGGTGTTTAACAACATAAAATTTATCGTTGGGGAAACAAGGAGGTTTTTGTTCTTGTTAACAAACCCATTTTAAAATAGGACTGCTGTTAGTAATACTAGTATAATTCCTTGTGTAAAGCTTTATTTCGAGTGATTCAAGATGTTTTGGAAAGATATTTCATAGGTCTATAACTTTAATTTAGACTCTAAAACCCAGTTTTGCTTTTATTTTCTCAAAAAAGGGTGATGCAATATAAGGGAGGTGCTGCCCAGATTTTGTTTTGGAAATTCTACACGGACTGCTATTGGTAATTTGAGCATATCATTTTGTACAAAATTTCTGTAGGGGTAATTTGAAATTTTATGCGATCCTAATACACATGTCTATAACTTTCATTGAGTCCAAAAATCCTGTTTCCCTCAATTACCCTTTTGAAACTAAGCCACAATACAAGACAGTAGGCTGTCCAAAATTCACGTTTTGATAATGTAGGCGAGTTTTGGCCAATTTTGGGTAAGGTAAGATCTTTACTTTCAATTTGGAGGTTATGGTGTTGGTATGGAGTGTATTATATGTTGTTTAAGTGGCTTGAAATGTGAAAATATCATAGAAATGCTTGACGTTGGAAAAAATCTAAAATTGAAGTTGTTATAGTTAAATTTTAGTCAAAATGAGGTATTGTGCGTGTGGGGTGCTGCTGAAGGTGTGTGGTGGTGTGTTGCAGGGACTAAAAATATTCTAAAATAGGTTTGGGAGCTGCTAGTTTCAGCCACATGAAACTCCACTTCGTACGGTTAAAGGTTTTACAAAATAGAGACTAGAAACCCTATTTTGGATATCATAACTTTGAGCGAGTTGTTTGGAGTTTGTATTGTGCAATGTTGATGTGAAATGCTTATATATATGCTGTAGGTTTTTGTTGTTGGTTGGATGTAGTGATTAGGTATATTATTGGAATTCGGATAGGAAATGTTATAGAAGAGGTGCTGCCCGATTTTCGGTAACGCCTTAACTAATTAAAGATCTAGTCAAGAAGATGAGCGAGGAAATGAGTTCTATGAATACTTGTGTGCAACTTAAGATGATGATAATTCAAGGGTTTTTGATGTTTGTATTTCTTCCCTGTTGAATAGGTTCAAAGGACGACGAGGCGAATGTGACAAAGAGTAACCCGTAAGAGGTATGTAAAGCCTGTCTCTCTTTTCTTTTGGGCATGTCTTAGATTTAAGTGACAAATGATATGTGTATGAAGCCTAGGGTAATTCTATTCATGAGGAATATGATTCATGATTCATAATTCGTGTTCACTTCTGAATGTTAAGACTCCTAAAGTAGTTAAGCTCCCATTGCTCAAGTCTTCTATATGCTGAAAAGTAGTGTATGTAAAGCTTATTCCTTCTCTTGGCATGTCTTTGGCGTAAGTACATAAAGTTTATCTCTTTATTTCTTTTGGAATGTCTTCAAGTTAAGTAGTAAATGATATGAGCTTGAGGGTAAATCTACTCATATATGCCAAGTGTAATTAACGGTTCATATTTACTTCTCTATGATAAAATTCTTATAGTAATTAAACTAGGGCTTCTTAAGCCTTCCATACGTTAGGAAGGGATGAGTATGTAAAGCTTAACTCTTCTTTTCTCTTGGCATATTTTATCCATAAGTGGTTGTTATATGTAATGTGGGGATAGTTCCATTATTAGAACCCGAGCATGACTCATTAATCCTATTCACTTCTTGATGTTAGAACTCCCGCGATGATTGAGTTATGGTCTTGTAAGCCTTTAACATGATACAAAGTAATACACGTGAAGCCTATCACTCCCTTTTCTTGAAATGGCTTAATGTAAGTGAAATAATGTATAATATGAGTTAGATACAGTTCCATTTATAGGTTCTGAATATGACTCATGACCTCTACTCACTTTTGAATGATAAGGGTCTTAAAGTAGTTGAACTACCACCCTCGAGCCTTCTATAGGCTGAATAGTGATGGAATGTGTAATCTCCTATACCTAGGTGCTTTTGAACATACTTTATGGTGATACTTGAGGGATGTTTGATATGTTATAGAGTTTTACATGCACGTATATGCATTGTTATCTGATATATGGATCGGCCCGTCGTACCTCAGCATTATCATATAATATATGGATCGGGCCATCGTACCTCGACATTATCATACGATATATGGATCGGGCCATCATACCTTGGCATTATCATATGATATATGGATCGGGAAGTCATACCTCAACATTATCATACGATATACGGATAGGGCTGTCGTACCTTGGCATTATCACACGATATATAGATTGGGCCATTGTTCCTCAACATATGCTTGCTATATACATTGATTGGGCTATATGTTCCACAACGCTAATGGCATATATATGCCTATCATGATAGATGATCTTTTTGTAATACCGAGTCCCCGAGCGATTTGGATACGGTATGTGATAATGGTATACATGAATTTATTTTGTGAGGTGTAGGTACAATACCCTATTAAATGTTATACTTGGTTTCCTGCATCCTTGTTTCAGTTGTTATCTCAGTTATGTTATGCTTATATACTTAGTACATATATCGTACTGACCCCCCATTCTCTGGGGGGCTGCATTTCATACCCGCAGGTACAGACACAGACACAGGTGTTGGGAGTCTGCCAGCTTAGGATTCTACTCAGCTAGTTTGGAAGGAGCTCCATTGATTTGGAACTGAGTTTTAGTACCAAACCTCCTATGTATATATTTGTTTATTCAGGGGTACGATGGGGACCCTGTCTCGCCATATGTTACTATTAATGTTCTTAGAGGTCTGTAGACATATGTGTGGGTTATACGTGTAAGTTCTATTCAGTTATGCGTATATGATGTATTGTAAATATTAAGGTACTATGGCAGCCTTGTCGGCTTGCACGCCCTTTCATGATAAGCTACAAATGAAAAAGGCTATAGGTATGAAAATGCTAGGACCCACTGGGGTTCTTATGGATAGTTCTTATATTGATCATTATATCTGATAGATGCGGATATAGGGGTCCAGGTCGGACCCCAGTCGTGGCCCACGGGTTGGGTCATGACAAAAGAGCTAGTCCAAGATTTGCATAGACTAGCCTGTTTGCATTTTTGCTTGGTTGATTCCGAGGATGGAGGTGTTGTTGTGCAAAATGGTTCTGAATTATCTCTTGTGGTGAATGTAAAGGCAAAAGAAGATAGTGATCCCACATTGGTTGAATTAAAGAAAAGGGTTTTTGAATAAGCCATTGAGGATTTCTCCCAATGTAGAGATTGTATTTTGAGATATCAAGGCCAATTGTGTGTTTTGAATGTGAATGGCTTGAAAGATATGATATTGTATGAAGCTCATAGTTCACGATATTCTATTCATCCCAGTTCCATAAAGATGTAATGAGATTTGAGGGAACTTTATTAGTGGAATGACATGATAAAAGGATATTATAGAATTCATGGCTAAGTATTCAAATTGTTAACAAGTAAAAGTTGAGCATAAAAAACTAGGAGGATTGGCTTAAGATATTGAGATTCCTAGTTGGAAGTTGGAAGCCTTGAATATGGACTTTGTTACAGGCTTGCCTTGTACTCGTAGGCAACATAACTCTATTTAAGTGGTTGTTGACCAAATGACTAAGTCGGCTCATTTCCTTCCTGTTAAGACTTCATATTCAGTTGAGGACTATACTAGATTGTATACTTGAGAGTTGGTTAAGCTTCATGGTGTTCCATTGTCTATCATTTCTGATCAAGGTACTAAGTTTACCTTAGTTTTAGAGATCTTTCCAAAAGGGTCTAGGTACCCAAGTAAAACTTAGTATGACTTTTATCCACAAATGGATGGACAGGCCGAACATACCATTTAGTCCTTAGAGGATATGTTGAGAGCATGCATAATTATTTTCAAAGGAAATTTGGGATGACCATTTGCCATTAATAGAGTTTGCTTATAATAACAATTATCACTCTAGTATTGAAATGACCCTATTTGAGGCTTTGTACGTTGGGCAATGTAGATCCCCTATCGGTTGGTTTGAGATAGGTGAAGTTGCTTTGATAGGACCCGAGTTAGTATTTGAGGCTATGGTGAAAGTTAGACTCATTAGAGAAAGATTAAAAATGGCCCAAAGCTGAAAAAGTCCTATTTACATGTGAGAATAAGGGAACTTGAATTTGAGGTTAATGATTGGGTTTATTTGAAGATTTAAACCATGAAGAGTGATGCATTTTGGTAAGAAGGGGAAGATAAGTCCCCATTATATTGCCCCATATCAGATTTTGAGGCAAATTAGAAAGGTGGCTTATGAGTTGGATTTGCCTTCAGATTTGGCATCAGTGCATCCAGTGTTCCATGTTTCATTATTTAGGAAGTTGTTAGTGATCCTAGCACTATTATGCCATTGGACAACATTGAGGTTAAGGATTGTCTTTCTTATGAAGAGCTTCTAGTTGAGATTTTGGTCCACCAAGTTAGAAAGTTGAGAAACAAAGAAATAACTTAAGTTAAAGTGTTATGGAGAAATCAAGAGTTTGAGGGTGTTACATGGGAGGCCAAATCCAATATGATATACCGATATCCTCATCTCTTTCCTTTCGTTCCAAGTTGAGGTATTTAGTTCCTTCATGATCCAACCAGTGCAAATACTGTGTTTAAGTTGCTCTTATGGTTTCTTATGCATTCATGTTCATGAAATGAGTTTTAAAAGTCATATTTTAGCATGAGATTGAAGATTTCATGTTTTATGCATTTTCGAGATGTTTTGCATTCATATTAGACTGCTATGTTCCTTTTCTATTCCATTCATGCTAGTTTGCATCCTATTCGAGGATAAATATTTCCGAGGGGGAGATATTGTAAGACTCCAGAAGTTGAAATGTCATAAAACAAGGTTCAAAAGAAGTTCCAATGAAAAATCTCAACTTTTACACCAGGGACCAGGTTCACAGACCGTGTTACTCAGTACGGTCCATCTTGGCTCCCAAGGTTTAAGTTCTCAAATTTAAGATTTTAGAGGTGGGATTCATAACAGGGACTACAGTCTGTGGTGAACACCATGAGCCGTGGTTTGTTTCATGGTGGATACATCCCTGAGACCCCTAGATTTCCCAATTTAAGTCTATCACCACGGACCATGTTTATGGACTGAGTTGCTTAATATGGTCGTCCATCTTGGCTCCCATGGTGGAAGTTCTCAAATTCAGGAATTCAGAGATGGGCTTCATAATAGGGACCACGTTCGTGGTGAGCACCATGAGTCGTAGTGCTCTTCGTGGTGGACACACCCTTGAAACCTCCAGATTTCTAGATTCTAGACTATCACCATGGACTAGGTTCACGGATCGTATTTCCCAACATGGTCCGTGGTGATGGTCCATCCAGGTAACAAAAATCAATTTTAAGTTAAGGTTAATTTGGTCATTCTCTATATTTTATTAATGTACATGGATGGTTTTTGGGACTAGATTCCTACTTTTAACTACCCTAAAACATTCTAACTCTCTCATTCTCTCCATGAATCCTAAAACCCCAAAGTCTTTTCTCCCAAGTCTTCTCTCAGGGTTTTCTTCTCTCTAAAACAAATTCAATAGGGTTATTCAAGGTTAAGATTTTAGTCTCTACAATCTAGGCTAATCAAGGTTAAGGTATGTGGGACTTCATCCATGGGTACCTTTCACCCATGGAATCCCAACAAATTCTTCTTAATTCTCTTATGATTTCTTCAATTACAAGCCCCAATTTCATGAATTGCATTGGATCTTCTTAATCATGATATTCTTTAATAATATTAGTCTAATTATGCATAATTCACATCATATTTAATGATTTTAAGTTGAATTTTAATGAATCATGCTTTATGCTAGTTTCAAGCATGATTTATGAGATATGATCATGATTTTCAATTTATATTTTATGAAAGCTTTCATGCAAAGAAGTTTATGAATGATAATTCTATTTTGCTTCAAGCAAAGTTAAAGATAGGGCAAGTTAAGTCCCTAAAGATGTTTATGATCAAAGATATGTAATGATGGAAGGCCTACATCCGCATTTCATGACTAATATGAAAGATGAGCTAATCCTATATTTTTACTATGATGATATTAGATGAGCAATTCTTATGATGTTTATAAATATGGATTGATAAGTAGTTATTATCTTTCCTTATGATGTCTATTATCATGTTTTTGAGTTCTATTGGGATATTGACTAAGCACTGAGAGGACTTTTAGGTGGAGTTCAGTCCGGTAACGCAGTTAGTTACCCAAGGAAATCCTAGTAGCAACCTTTATTCCCAAACTACATTGCCTAGTAGGTTTACATATGCCAATATGGCAAAGCTAGTGGATCCACATAGCAAGTTAAAAGAGATACCTATGGACTATGCCCTGGCAAGGTAGCCTCACCTGTCTCAATATAGGAGTCATCGAATTCTATGTATTAGCTTGCATGGTCTTATATATCGGTTAAAGATCCTATCCGACACAGTTTTAGTTGAGTTATGAGTTTATGATGATTATGAGATTCTTTTGATGCATTGACCAATGAGGTAAATGCTCTAATGTCTTCATGTTTATTCATGCTTTAATAATATTGGTCTTGCATCCATGAGCCATATTGATTGTGTCCTATGACTCTTATTCGTGCATCTTCTCGCATACTTAGTGTATTTCATGTATGAACGCATACTCTTTGCCTAGGTTGTATCATAATGTAGTGGCCGACAATCACATTCATCCTCCTCCCGCTCGTGGTTAGAGTTGAGCTAGTAGCCATTTTACTTTATCTTACGAGTTTATGACTCATTTTATATTTTAGTTTGGGTGGGCCTGGAGATTGTCTCACGCCCCTATCTAGTAGTAGAGGCATGTTAGATACTAAGGAGTTTATGTTTGTCATTTTATTCTTCTGATGACTTATGACCTGTTTGAGATGTTGCTTCCGTATTATGATTCAGTATTTATTTCCATTCACCTTATGTATGATTATACATGTTATGCTAAGAGGATTGGTTGGAGTCCTTCGAGATTTTAATCGCCATGTTACGACTATTTCCTAGGTCAGGTAATGACAATATTCTTATTGAGGGTGAGCTTGGGATATGTCCTAGTCCCCATGCGTTTAAAGTAGTAGAGGCATTATTGGAAAAATGTTATAGAGTCTATGTCGTGAAGTTACATTATTCTATCATGATTCATGTTTAGACTCTTTATGTGTGTTTTCCAAATTTAGTTTACCTTATGCATAATTACAATATGTCAATATGCTTGGTTAGAGCCCTTTGGGGTTTTCATCACCGTGTTATACTAGTCCCTAGGTCAGGACATGACAAACTTGGTATCTGAGTACAAGGTTTAAGATGTCCTAGAGAGTCCAACATGCCGCATTAAGTAGATTCTTATTCATAGCTGTGAAGTGCACCACATCTATAAGTAGGAGGTTATAAGGCATTTTAGGAAATTTTCACTTCTTTCATGGTCTATGTTGTACGATAGAGTATGTTCTAAGACTTCCTTTCCCTAATGATTGTCCTTTTTGATTTTCTAAAATGCCTCCAAGAAGAGAAACTATGCAAAGAGGGATCAATGCTAATGAGGATCAAGCTCCTCCATCCTTCAATATAATAGTCCTCTACCCGACCAAGTAAAAAATGCAGAGTTCCAGACTGTTATTACCATGCTAGCCCAAATTATGTCCAACTAAGGGGTTGCAGCTCCTCCTAATGCTCCTACTCCATCTTCTAGAGTATGGGATTTTACAAGGATGAACCTTCCAGAGTTCCATGGTTCAAAAGGTGGATGAGGATCCTCAATAGTTCAATGATAAAGTGTAAGACCCCGAAAGTCAAAAAGATGGAACCAAGGAGATATTCCTTAAAATATTGACTAGATTTAATATTACGACTTACTTTACAACCCATAGAGGATTCCACAACAAATAAGGATGAGTCCTAGTGGGAGTATTTGCACTTGTCCAGAAATATTGTCAGGTAAGTTCCTACGGCTTAATAGGATGAGTCATCGTCCAGTTGATGAGTCATAAGGATGACCCATAACAAAAGTTCAAAGACCTTAAAATTATAGGTTTTCATAACCTACAAGATGAGTCATGATTATGAATCATAGTCTAGTTGACGAGTCATAGACATGACTCGTAGGGAAGAATCAAAGACCTTGAAATCCAGGTATTTTCAAAAGCCTGCATGATGACTCAAGTCTATGAGTCGTAGACTTGAGAATGACTCGTAAGACCCTAGTCGTATGTCCAGAATTTAGTTTTCATGAAGGGAAATCTTTTTTTTCCCAAGGTTTGCTTCAATGTACCTAGACACGATTATGGCCGAGTTTAAGCCTATAACTACCCATCCCTTCAAAATTCCCTTTATTCAAAATCATGAACCTAAATTCTCCTAAGGTAAGACCAAAAGAATTCTCTCAATGTTCCTCTAAAATATTCAAGCTAGGGTTTCAAAAGCAATTAGATTCTTCTACAATTTTTGAGTAAATTCAACAAGGTATGTGGGGATTGATCCATGGGTTCTTTTCACCCAAGGAGTCCCAAGATTTTATCAGGGTTTTTCTTTAAATTTCAATTGTCTATTAACACTAGTTTTGATAAATTGCATTGTGCTATTTTAGTTTTATTTTAGATATTATCAATGATTATTATAAGCATTTTTTCATATGAATTGCATGAATTCAAGTTGAATTATGAATACCCATACATAAAGCTATTTTCAATTATGATTATGAAGTTAAAAATGATTTTAATGAGTTGATTATGAGTTCACTGATTTTTAAAAAAAAGGTTTTTATGAATGAAGTTGAGATTATGATTTAATGATGAAAGTTATGATGATGGTCAATTATAATCCAATATAGTTACTATGATATGATAAGTACAATTATAACATAATCATGTTTAAATATGGTGATGATGATAATTCCCACCGAAGTTATGGATTCCTATGTATCACTAAGTTAATGAGCTACTTTTTTATGTTTTATAAAAATGGATTGATAGGTAGTTACTATCTTTCCCTATAATGTGTATGATCATGTTTTAAAATGAATTCTGTTGGGATATTGACTAAGCACCAAGAGGACTTGTAGGTGGGATTAGGTCCGGTACCATAGTTAGATACCCAAGGGAATCCTAGTAGCAGTCTAGAGTTCCAAACTACGTTTCCCCTATAGTTTACCTTCATGGATTAGCTTATGGATTCACATATAGCTATTGAGTTGAATTTGTTTCTCATGGAGTCTACCTTGGCAAGTAGCCTCTCTCTTCTCGATATGGGCATTATATTAGATTCTATGTTATAGCTCGCATGGTCTTTCGGTTAAAGGTCTTATCCCACATTCAAGTTATATACAATGATGAAAAGTTTATTTTGAAGTTGTGATGCTTTGACTATAGTTTACATGATGTTTCAAATGCTTTAAGTTTACTTCATGCTCATTATGATGGTCATGCAGCTTATGTGATATTGCTCACATTCTTTTACTTGTTCATGCATATCTCACATACTTAGTACCTTCTATGTACTAACGCATATTTTGCCTACATTATCTTATAATGTAGGAGCGAACGATGACCATCGTTTTCATGGATATAGTTGTTTAAGCTTTCAAAAGTAAGTGAGTCCTCTTTCTTCATATAAAAAGTGGGTGATCTAGGAGCTTGTCATGATCCCCCAGTCTAGAATAGAGGTATGATTAGACGTTCAAAGTGATGTAGTCCATTTTGAACCTATGTCAAGTTTATTATCTTTGACTTTTACGTTGAGTTGCTACTTTGCTTACTTTTTATGTTTCTTTACCTTATGTATGTGATGTATACTAATATGGATTGGTTGTGATCCTTTGGCTTTTCGATTGTCATGTCCCATCTACGCCTTAAGCTTGGGTCATAACAAACTTTATATCAGAGCACAAGGTTTAGAAGTGTGATAGGGAGTCTAACATGCTGCATTGAGTAGAGTCTTGTTCATTGGTGTGAAGAACGCCACATCCATGAATAGGAGGCTATGAAACATCTTAAGAAAATCTCATTTCTTTCATAATCTATGACATGCAGTAGAGTGGTGCTTTAAGTATTTCCCTCTAATGCTTGTTCTTTGTGATTTTAGAAAATGCCTCCACTTGGATACCCTGCTCAAAGAAATGTGGTTGAAGAGGAGAAACAAGGTCCAAATGATCCCTTGAATGACCAAGTTTCCAATGTCAAGTTTCAAACGGCCTTTTAAGTGCTTTCTCAAGCTGTTATAAGTCAAAACAATCGAGAGTTGGTTGCTCCCATGAACCCAAATGTGGGTACAAAAACAATAAGAGCTTGTGACTTCATGAGGATGAATCCTTTGGAGTTTTGGGGTTCTAAGGTGGAAAAACATCCACAAGATTTTGTTGATAGTGTTCACAAGAATGTGGAAATTATGGGGGTTAGCTCAATTGAGAGGGAAGAGTTGGCTATGTTCCAATTGAAGGGTGTTACTCGTATTTGGTTTGACCAATAGAAAACTGAGAGTCCTAGAGAGGAGGATCCCGTGACTTGGGAGGAGTTCAAATGAGTATTTCTTTATCACTTTTTCCCATTGGAGTTGAGGGAGGCCAAGGTATAAGAATTCATCAATTTAAGCAAGGTGGTATGAGCTTGAGGGATATGCCCTCAAGTTTACTCAATTGTCGAAATATATTCTATTGATAGTTGTTGACCTAAGAGCTCATATGAGTAGGTTTTTGTCGTGTGAGTCAGATGTGGTTTCTAAAGAATGTAAGATGGCCATGTTGATTTGGAAAATGGACATCTCTAGAACCATGACCTATAGAGGCAAGTAGAGGGTGAAAATCTTAAAGAGAGAAGTGCTAAAGAGTCCAAGATGGCAAGGACAGATGATGGCAATTTCTCTCATGTTAAGTTGGAAAGTGGTGGACGTCCTTATTTTTGCCAAAGGTATTTAGGGAAAGGATCTTAAAATGCTACTACTTTGAGGTTTGACAAGTATAAGGTGCCCAAATCTAAGCCTTAGAGAGGATCTCCTATTAGCCAAGTTAACCCCGCATGCAAGAAATGTGAAACAAATCACAAGGGAGAATGTCTAGCGGGTTTGAATATGTGTTATTGATATGGCAAGCCGGGTCATCATGCTAAGGAGTGTAAGGTTAAAGATGGGCATCCTCAATGCCAAGTTACTTATGGAGGCAAAGTGCGACAAGGTTCTCAAGTGCAACCAAAAGGTGGTCAATGTAACAACCAGTTCTATACTCTTCTTGGTAGGCATGAGGTGCAGGAGACTCCCAATGTTGTTACCGGTCTTTCACTATGATGTTTATGCCTTACTTGATTTAGGTGAAAATTTGTCTTTTATTACTCCTTATATGGCCATGATATTTGATGCTAGACTCGAAACATTGTTAGATCCTTTTTCAGTTTATACTCCCATAGGTGAGTTGGTTGTGTCTAAGAGGGTCTATAGATGTTGTTTAGTTTTGGTATTCGATAAAGTTATTCTATGTGTCTAGTTGAGCTTGAGATGACCGATTTTGATGTTATACTTGGGTTGAATTGGCTATATGCATGTTATGCTTCTATTGATTGTGGAACCCAAGTGGTTAAGTTTCAATTTTCAAATGAGATGGTCCTAGAATAGAAGGGTAGTAATTCCGTGTTCAAAGGTCAGTTTATTTCGTGCCTTAAATCTTGGAAAATGATTTCCAAGGGTTGTAACTATCATCTTATAATGGTTAGGGATACAAATTTTGAAGTCCCTACTCTAGAGTTGGTCCCCATTGTCACTGAGTTTTCGAATGTGTTACCCAATGATCTAGTCGATATCCCTATCGAAAGGGAAATCAACTTTGGCATAGACCTTCTTCCTGATACGCAATCCATTTATATTCCTTCTTATTGAATGACTCCGGTGGAACTAAAGGAGTTGAAGGATCAATTGAAAGACTTGTTAGAAAAAGGTTTCATTAGACCAAGTATATCCCCATGGGGTGCTCCCGTGTTGTTTGTTAGAAAGAAGGATGGTTCACTTCATATGTGTATTTCCTATTGATAATTGAACAAAGTAACCATCAAGAATAAATACCCAATGCCGAAGATAGATTATTTGTTTGACCAATTTCAAGGGGAAAGTTATTTCTCTAAGATTGATTTCCATTTTGGTTATCACCAATTAAGGGTGAGGGAGTGTGATGTTTCCAAAATGGCATTTTGAACAAGATATGGCCATTATGAGTTATAGTTATGTCGTTTGGTTTAACCAATGCCCCGCGGGTTCATGTACTTGATAAATAGGGTGTTCAAACAATGTTTGGGCATGTTTGTAATTGTGTTTATTGATGATATTTTGGTTTATTCTCGGAATAAGGAGGAGCATGCTAGTAACTTAAGGATTATGTTGCAAAATTTAAGGGACAAGCAATTATTTTCCAAATTTAATGTGTGAGTTTTGTCTAAGGGAGGTTGCTTTCCTTGGTCACATTGTGTCCGGTGAAGGGATTATGATTGATCCTAAGAAAATGGAGGTGGTTAAGAATTATCCTAGACCATTGTCCCCTTCGGATTTAGAAGTTTCTTGTGCCTTGCTGGATATTATAGAAGATTTGTGAAAGGGTTTTCTTCTATTTCATCACCATTGACTAAGTTAACTCAAAATAAAGTGAAGTTCCAATAGTCGGAAGCTTGTGAGAAGAGTTTCCAAGAGTTGAAAGATTGTCTTACTACAACCCCTATTTTGACCTTGTTGGAAGGGTCCGATGGTTTTGTTGTGTATTGTGATACCTAAAGAGTTGGTCTTGGTTTCTTTTAATGCAATATGTTAAGGTGATATCCTAAGCTTCAAGTTAACTTAAGGTGCACAAAAAGAATTATAAGACTCATGACTTGGAACTAACGGCAATTGTGCTTGGTTTGAAGATTTGGAGACATTACTTTATGGTGTCCATATGGATGTATTTACCGACCATAAGATTTTACAATGTGTTTAAGAAAAAATACTTGAACCTTCGACAAAGGAGATGGCTTGAATTGTTAAAGGAGTATGACATGAGTATATTGTACCATCCGGGTAAAGCCAATGTAGTTGCCGATGCACTTAGTAGATTGTCCATGGATAGTGTTGCACATGTTAAAGAAGGTAAGAAGGAGTTAGTAAGAGATTTTCATAGAATGGAACGATTAGGTGTCTGGTTGGTTGATTTCAATGATGGAGGTATCCTTATTCAAAATGGTTTGAAATTATCTGTTATAGCGGATGTCAAGGCCAAGCAAGTTAGTAATCCGGTGTTGGTCGAATTAAAGAAGTCGGTTGCCAACTAAACCATTGAGGCTTTCTCCCAAGGGGGATATGGGGTACTTTGCTACCATGTTTGTTTATGTGTACCTAATGTTGATGGGTTAAGAGAGTTGATATTGAATGAGGCCCATAGTTCTCGGTATTCAATTCACTTGGGATCCACGAATATGTATCATCATTTGAGGGAAGTGTATTGGTGGAATGGTATGAAGAATGATATAACGGAGTTTGTGGCTAAGTGTCCAAATTGCCAACAAGTTAAAGTTGAGCATCAAAAACTGGGAGGGTTGGCTCAAGACATTGAAATTCCTACTTGGAAGTGGAAATATGTGAATATGGACTTTGTAATGGGTTTTCCTCATACTAATATGCAATATGATTCCATTTGTATTATTGTGGATCAAATGACCAAGTTGGCTTATTTTCTATCGATTAATACTTCTTATAGTGCTGAAGACTATGTTAAGTTGTATGTTCGTGAGTTGGTAAGACTACACGATGTTCCTTTGTCTATTATATCGTATCAAGGCACTCAATTCACTTTGCACTTTTGAAAGTCATTTCAAAAGGGTCTTGGTACGAAGGTTAAGTTAAGTAACGATTTCCATCCTCAAATCAATAGTCAAGCCTAAAGAACGATTCAAACTCTAGAACATTTGCTATTGATTGAGTTTTCCTACAATAATAGTTATCATTCTAGCATCCTAATGGCTCTTTTCGAAGCATTGTTTGGGAAAAGATGTAGGTCCCTGGTGGGATGGTTTGAAGTGAGTGAGATGGCCTTTATTGGTCCAGATTTGGTAATAGATTCTATGGAGAAGGTGAGACTCATAAGGGAGAGGTTAAAGATGACTCAAAGTCATCAAAGGTCCTATTTGGATGTTAGAAAGAAGGAGCTTGAATTTGAGGTGGATTATTAGGTCTATTTGAAGGTTTCACCCATGAAAGGTGTAATGCATTTTGGTAAGAAAAGAAAATTGAGTCCAAGGTACGTTGGACCTTATAAAATATTGAGACGTATTGTCAAGGTGACTTATGAGTTAGATTTGCCACTAGAGTTAGCTATAGTTCACCCGGTGTTTCACGTATCTATGTTGATAAGGTTTGTAGGTGATCCAAATTCTATTATACCATTGGAAGATATGAGTGTTGTAGAGACTTTGACTTATGAGGAGGTGCCGGTGGAAATCTTAGACCGGCAAGTGAAGAGATTAAGGAACAAAGAGGTTGTGTTCATCAAAGTATTATGGAGAAATCAATAAGTAGAGAGTGCTACTTGGGAAACGGAGGTGGATATGATGAAACGATACCCATATCTTTTTCACTCTACTCAAGCCTTATGTAGTATTTTTTTTTTATTCAAATCGATTGAACTCCTATGTATTCAGTTCCTCTTATATCATTCATATGCATGCATGTTCATGAAAGTTGATTTTAAGCCTTATTTTATGTTAAGTATAAGATTTTCATGTTCTATGCATTATAATGTGTCATCATGTTCATGTTGGATTGATAGTCCTCTTTCCATGTCTTTTCTATTCTAGTTGAATCTCATTCGAGGATGAATGTTTCCAAGGGGGAGATATTATAAGACCCCGTAAGCTAGAAAGATAAAACCAATGAGAGATTCCTCAAATTGTTGACTGGATTCAATCTTATGACTCACTCTATGAATCATAGAGATAATTCGTAGAGGGAGTCTTTGCACTTGTCCAAAAATATTCTTAGGTGAGGTCCTATGATTCAACATGACGAGTTATCATTCATTTGATGAGTAGTAAGGATGAGTCATAAAAAAACTTCAGAGACCCTCAAATTACAAGTTTTCATACCCTGTAGGATGAGTCATGTTTACAACTCATAGTCCAGTTGATGCATCATAGACATAACTCATAAGGAAGAATTAGAAACCCTAAAATCAGGGTCTTCTCAGAAGCCTGAATGATGACTCAAGTCTATGAGTCATAGACTTGAGAACGACTCATAAGAACCTAGTCGTAGGTCCAGAATTTAGTTTTAATGAAGGGCATCTTGTCTTTTCCCAAGGTTCGATTCAATGTACCTAGACACTATTATGGACAAGTTCAAATCTATAACTATCTATCCCTTCAAAATTCCCTCTATTCTAAATCATTCACCTAAATTCTCCTAAGGCAAGATCAAAACAATTCTCTCAACGTTTCTCTCAAATCTTCAATCTAGGGTTTCAAAAGCAATGAGATTCTTCTTCAATTTCTAAGTAAATTCAACAACGTATGTGGGTATTGATCCATGAGTTTTTTTCACCCAAGGAGTTCCAGGATTTCCTCAAAGTTTTTCTTCAAATTTCAATTGTCTATTAACCCTAGTTTTGATGAATTGTATTGAGCTGTTTCAATTTTATTTTAGATGTTATCAATGATCATTATAAGCATGTTTTCATATGAATTGCATGATTTTAAGTTGAATTATGAATTTCCATGGATAAATCTATCTCCAATTATAATTATGAAATTAAAAATGATTTTCATGAGTTGATTATGAATTCAATGATTTTCAAAAGAAAGGTTTTTACGAATGAAGTTGAGATTATGATTTACTGATGAAAGTTATGATGATGGTCAATTATAATCTAATATAGTTATTATGGTGTGATAAGTACAATTCTCACACAATCATATTTAAAGATGGTGATGAGGATAATTCTTACCGAAGTTATGGATTCTTATGAATCACTAAGTTAATGAGCTAGTCTTATTATGTTTTATAAAGATGGATTGATAGGTAGTTACTATCTTTCCTATAATGTGTATGATCGTGTTTTAAAATGAATTCTGTTAGGGTATTGAATAAGCACCGAGAGAACTTGCAGATGGGGTTCGGTTCAGTAATGTAGTTAGTTAACCAAGAGAATCCTAGTAGCAACCTAAACTCCCAAACTACGTTGCCCACATAGGTTGCCTTCATGGCTTAGCTAGTGGGTCCACATATAGCTATTTAGTTGAAGTTGTTTCTCATGAAGTCTACCTTGGCAAGTAACGTCTCTCTTCTTGATGTGGGAGTTACATCAGATTCCATATTATAGCCCACATGGTCTTAAGATATCGATTAAAGGTCTTATCCCACATTCAAGTTATATGCAAAGATGAAAAGTTTATTTTGAAGTTGTGATGCTTTGACCATAATTTACATGATGTTTCAAATTCTTTAAGTTTACTTTCTGCTCATTATGTTGGTCATGCATCTTTTTTCATATTGATCACATTGCTTTACTTGTTCATGCATATCTTACATACTTAGTACCTTCTATGTACTAATACATATTTTACTTACATTATCTTATAATGTAGGAGTGGATAATTACCATCTTATTTGTGGCTAGTGTTTTTTAAGCTTTCAAAAGTAGGGGAGTCCTCATTCATTGGGGACGTAAATTTTCCTTCACATTGCTACTTTGACTTTCTCTTATATTTTGGGTGAGCTAAGAGCTTGTCCTGAGCCCCCATCAATGTCTAGAATAGAGGCATGATTAGATGTTAAAAGTGATGTAGTCCATTTTGGACCTATGTTGAAGTTTATTATCTTTGACTTCTACGTTGAGTTGATACTTTGCTTATTTTTAATGTTTCCTTACCTTATGTATGCGATGTATTCTAAGATAGATTAGTTGGGATCCTTCAGATTCCCGATCGCCATGTCATATTTAGGCCCTAGGCTTGGGTCGTGATATGAGGTCTATAAGATAGTGAGTATTATGGGAGTGACGTCTGAAGAGAAAGAGGAGTTGGCGGCTTACCAACTCAAGAGTGTTTATCAAGTATGGTATACTCAATGGAAGATAGAGAGGGTGGATGAAGGACCTATTGATTGGGAAGTTTGCAAACTTGATTTCCTTGATCGCCTTTTATCTCTTGAACTAAGGGAAGACAAGGTATTGGAGTTTATTATTCTTCGACAAGGCAACATGGGTATAAGGGACGATGTCCTCAAGTTCACCATGCTCTCCAAGTATGATCCTTTATTGGTTGCAGATCCATGTGCCCGAATGAGTCAATTTATATTAGGGGTATCCGACTTGGTTGCCATGGAATGTTGTACCACTATGCTTGTTAAGGAATTAGACATATCTCGACTTATAAATTTTTCTTAACAAATTAAGGGAGAGAAACTCAAAAAGATGAGAATGAAGATTCTACGAGAGCATGGTATGAAGGTGGGTTCTCAAATACTAGCACCGATGGTAGTAGTGGCCCTTCTCAACAAGGCCATGGTTCGAGAAAGAAGTTCGTTAATGGTAAGGCTCCATACCCTAAGTCTCAAGGAGGAGATGTGAATGATAATAGCCCTTCATTTCCCAAGTATGAAAAATGTGGGAAGAATTATGAAGGGAGATGTTTAATGGGAACTGGTGCTTTCTATGGATGTGGCAAGATGGGTCATAGGCAATCCTAGTGCCCTCATGTTGCCAAAAAAGGTAAAGAAGGTCATCTTCAAGGTCAAGTAGCCCAAGGAGGGCAAGTACAACAAGGTGACCAAGCTCAACCTAAGGGTGGTCAACAGAATAACTGGTTCTATGCTCTTTATTATAGGAAAGAGGTGGAGGAGACTCCCAATGTTGTTATCGATATGTTATGGGTCTGTCACAATGATGTTTATACCTTGCTTGATCCAAGTGAAAATTTTTCTTTTGTTACTCCTTATGTGGCTATGAGGTTTGATGTGTGCCCCAAAGTGTTGCTAACCTTTTTCTATTTATACTCCTGTAGGTGAGTCGGTTATGTCTAAAAGAGTTTATAAAAATTGTCCCATGTCGGTTTTGAATAAAGTTATCCCATGTGTTCTTGTTGAACCAAACATGACCGATTTTGATATTATTCTTGGTATGGATTGGTTACATGCCTCTTATGCATCCATTATTTGTAGACCCCGTAGAGTGACGTTTCAATTTTCTTATGAGCCTACTATTGAGTGGAAGGGTAATGATTCGGTGGTTAAGGGTTGATTTATTTCATGTCTTAAGGCCCAAAAAATGATTTCCAAGGGCTACCATTTAGTTCAAGTTAGAGATACTAACTCGGAGACCCCTACTCTTTAGTCTATTTCAGTTGTAAATAATTTTTTGAAACTTTTCCCAAAGATCTTCTGGGTATTCCTCCCAAAGGGGAAACAAACTTCAGTATTAATCTCCTACTCGATACACATCCTATTTCTATTCCTCCTTATCATATGGCTCCGTCGGAACTTAAGGAGTCGAAAGAGCAATTGAAGGATTTGTTGGATTAGGGTTTCATAAGATCAAGCATTTCACCTTGGGGTGCTCTCGTGTTGTTTGTTAGGAAGAAAGATGGGCCACTCCAAATATGCATAGATTACCGGCAATTAAATAAGATCACCATAAAGAACAAGTATCCAATTCCGAGGATAGATGATTTATTTAACCAATTACAAGGGGCGATTTACTTATCAAAGATCAATCTTTGATTACGTTATCATCAACTATGAGTAAGGGAATATGACATTTCAAAGACGACTTTTAGAACTCAGTATGGTCACTTTGAATTTTTGGTTATATCTTTTGGACTAACGAAGGCCCCTGCACCATTCATGGATTTGATGAATAGGGTGTTTAAGAAATACTTGGATATGTTTGTGATCATGTTTATTCATGAAGTTTGATTTATTCTCAAAGTGAGGAAGAGCATGCTGATCATTTAAGGATTATTGTGTTGCAAATTCTCAAGGACCGTCAATTGTATGAAAATTTTAGCAAATGTGAATTTTGGTTAAGGTCAGTTTCTTTCCATGGTCACATTGTTTCCGAAGTAGGAATTATAGTTGATCCAAAGAAGACTAAGGCGGTGAAGAATTTGTCTAGACCATTGAGTCCTTTTGATATTCAGAGTTTCTTGAGTTTAGCCAGTTATTATAAATGGTTTGTGGAAGTTTTCTCTTCCATTGCATTGCCCTTGATGACTTTGACTAAAAATAAGGTAGAGTTCCAATGGTTCGAGGCATATGAGAAAAAAATCCAAATGTTGAAGGATAGGCTTACCTCCTTTCCGATGTTGACTTTACTAGAAGGTTTCAATGGGTTTGTTGTGTATTGTGATGCTTCACGAGGTGGTCTTGGTTGTGTTCTAATGCAAAATGGTAAGGTTATAAGTTATACTTCAAGAAAACTCAAGGCACATGAGATGAATTACCCGACTCATAACTTGGAGTTGGTGGTGATAGTATTTGCTTTAAAGTTGTAGAGACACTATCTCTATGGTGTCTATTTGGATATTTTCACTGATCACAAGAGTTTGTAATATGTGTTCACTCAAAAGAAATTGAATCTTGGACAAAGAAAATGGCTTGCACTTTTGAAGGATTATGACATGAGTGTGCTATACCATCTGGGTAAGGCAAATATGGTCGCCGATGCTCTTAGTAGATTGTCCATAAATACTGTTTCCCATGTTGATGATGAGAAGAAAGATCTAGTTTGGGATGTGCATAGATTAGACCATTTGGGTGTGCGATTGGTTGATTCAGAAGCTAGTGGTTTATTGTGCAAAATCGGTCTGAATCATCTCTTATAGCAAACATAAAGGCAAAGAAAGATGGTGATCCTGCTTTAGTTGATTTGAAAAATACGGTTGACGATAAAGCCATTGAGGCTTTCTCTCAAGAAGGGATGGTGTTTTGAGATATCAAGGTCAATTTTGTGTTCTGAATATTGATGGCTCAAAAGATATGATATTGTCTGAAGCTTATAGTACACGGTATTCTATTCATCCCGTTTCTACAAAAATGTATCGAGATTTGAGAAAAGTGTATTAGTGGAATGGCATGAAAAGGGATATTTCGGAATTTGTGGCTAAGTGTCCTAATTGTCAACAAGTGAAAGTTTCTCTTGAGCATCTAAACTAGGAGGTTTGGCTCAAGATATTGAGATTCCTATTTGGAAGTGGGAAGCCTTGAATATGGAATTCGTTACAGGTTTCCCTCATACTCGTAGGCAACATGATTTTATTTGGGTGATTGTTGACCGAATGACTAAATTGGCTCATTTTCTCCTAGTTAAGACTTTATATTCAGCCGAGGAATATGCTAGATTGTATATTCGAGAGTTGGTGAAACTTCATGGTGTTCCATTGTCTATCATTTTTGATTGAGGTACTCAGTTTACATCTTAATTTTTGAGATCTTTCCAAAAGGGTCTTGGTACCCAAATGAAACTTAGTACGGCTTTTCACCTACAAATTGATGGTCAGGTTGAATACGGCTTTTCACCTACAAATTGATGGTCAGGTTGAACGTACCATTTAGACATTAGAGGATATGTTGAGAGAATGTGTATTGATTTTAAAGGAAATTGGGATAGACAATACCCATTAATAGAGTTTGCGTATAATAATAGTTATCACTCTAGCATTGAGATGGCTCTATTTGAAGCTTTGTATAGTAGGCAGTGTATTCCTTATCGATTGGTTTGAGGTAGGTGAAGTTGCTTTGATAGGACCCGAGTTTGTATTTGAGGCTATGGAGAAGGTAATACTCATTAGAGAAAGATTGAAAATGGCCCAAAGCTGACAAAAGTTCTATTCAGATGTGAGGAGGAGGGAACTTGAATTTGAGGTTAATGATTGGGTTTACTTGAAAAATTTTACCCATGAAGGGTGTGATGTGTTTTGGTAAGAATGGGAAGTTAAGTTCCCGTTATGTTGGATCATATCATATTTTGAGGCAAAATAGTAAGGTGGCTTATTAGTTGGATTGGCCTTCAAATTTGGCATTGTTGTATCCGGTGTTCCATGTGTCATTATTGAGGAAGTTTGTTAGTGATCCTAGGTTTATTGTGCCATTTGACATCATTGGGATTAAGGAGAGTCTTTATTATAAAGAGGTTCCAGTTGAGATCTTGGATCGATAATTTAGAAAGTTGAGAAACAAAGAAATAGCTGTAGTTAAAGTGTTATAGAGGAATCAAGAGGTTGAAGGTGGTACATGGGAGGCCGAAACTGAATTGATATCTTGATATCGTCATCTCTTTCCTTCCATGCCTAGTTTAGGTATTTACCTCCTTCATGATCCAACCAACCCTATCATATGTTTCAGTTATTCTCATTGTTTCATTGCATTCTTGTTCATGAAATTAGTTTTAAAGTTATGTTTTTGCTTGCGATTAAAGATTTCATGTTTTATACATTATCGAGATGTTTTGCATTTCATGTTGGGATGTTATGTTCCCTTCCTGTTCCATTCATGTTTGCTTGAGGCCCATTAGAGGATGAATGTTCCCAAGGAAGAGATATTGTAAGACCCCAGAATTTGGAAAGTCAAAAAATGAGGATCAAAACATGAAAATTACTGAAACCTACAGTTGTTGGCACCAGTTGATAACCACGAAGGCCATCACGGGCTGTGGTTTGCACCATGCCTCGTGGTGAGCCACCGTGTAGAAGGGAACACAACCAGATACCATGAACCATGGTGAGCACTATGGGCCGTGATGCCCTCCATGGTGACCCTTCCCCTGAGACCTCAGAAAATAATCCCAAGGAAAGAACCACGCCTAACCACCACGAGCCATGTAGACCTTCACGGACCGTAGTGGGTTCTGTAGTGGTCGCTCCTGCAGACCACCCTGCAGATCCTATACTACGTCCATGATTTATGGACCGTGATGACCTTCACGGACCGTGAAGGGTTCCGTAGAGGAATTTTTGAAGCTCTTCCTTTGCAACCCTAGATTTCAAGTCCTAGTCTAACATCACGAACACCACAAAGGGCCATGCTGGGTCCTCCATGGTAAGTCCTAGTTCCATTTAAATGAAGGGTAATCAAGTAATTTATCTATTTTTTATTAATGTGTGTGGACATTTTTGGGACTAGATTCATTATGAAATTTTCCTAAATACTCCTAAACCTATTCTTTCCCCTCATTAATTCCCAAGAAACTTTAAGACTTCTCTGTCAAGGTTTCTTCGAGAGTTCATCTTCTTCATCAAGTTTGGCTAGGTTTCTTCAAGAATAAGTCTCCTTTTTCAATTTCAAGTTAAAATTCATTCAAGGTATGTAGGGATTGATTCAAGTGTTCCTTTTACCAGCGGAGTCCCAAGGTTTTCATTCAAAATCTCATGAATTTCAATTGAGTATGTAACCCTAGTTTGATAAATTACATTGCGCTATTTCAATTATGTTTCTAGTCATTATAAATGATCATTATAAGTATGTTTCTACATGAATTGCATGATTTTAAGTTGAATTCTGAATGCCCATGCATGAATGTATTTTCAATAATGATATTATGAAGTATGATTATGAAGTTCAATGATTTCAAGTGTTCTCATAGTTTTTATACAAATTGACTATGTATATGAGTTTTACTCTAAATTCATGTATGAATTATGTGTCACGACTCAACCCTATAGGCCGTGACTGGGGTTCGACCTGGACCTCCCGTATAACTAGCTATCAACTATGGTCAAATTGAACTATAAATAAAACAATATCATGTAATAGAGCCCCACTAGGCGATAACATTTTCATAAACCTGTAGACCTTTTCGTGTGTATCATAATATGATAGGGCACTCAAACCGACAAGGCTACCATAACATAATAACATATATTATATATCATGTAGACCCAGCTGAATCAAACTGATAGATACAACCCATATATACATATCGGCAGACCTCTAAATATATTAACAATAACATATGGTGGGATAGGGCCCCCGCCGTACCCCTGAATAGACATAACAATTTTACATATCAATGGTCCGTATAAATAACTAGGCTTTGATACAATGGAGCCTCTTCCAACTGAGCTGAATGGAATCCTAAGCTGAAAGACTCCCAAAACCTGTACCTATACCTGCGGGCATGAAACACAACCCCCTGAAGAAAGGGGGTCAGTACGACATATGTACTGAGTATGTAAAACATAACATAATGCCACTAGAAGCATATCTGAAGTAGAGAAGCAGGGGCTAAAATATCCAAATTGGAAACCTGTACCTCTACTCTGTGAATCATGAAAGCATGCATGCTCAATTTATACAATATAGCCGGCCCTTTTAGGGATCCGGGGAATCACATCTTTAGGACCATCATAGGCCCGGCGCCATCACCACCTTATTACAACACATCATCATATATATATATACATACGTACCCAGCCCTCTAGTGAGGGGCTCGGTGGATAATGCAGTGAGTTGTGCATGATAATGTACCCGGCCAGGGACTCGGTGAAATAAGGGTTACAGTATACACGAGTAGAGTAGTGAGTAACTATATGCAATTTAAATCATTATCAGTGACTCGACAAAATAAGAAAGTTAAGCTTTTGTTTGAGGACCCGAGTAACGGTGTAGTCATATCAAGTGTCCTCTAAATGCCATTATGGGCTATCTCAAAAGTAATCTTGGGGACCCTATACATGTATTAATATAGGTCCAAATCATTTATGAAATCAAAAACACTTAGTCTCATATAGTCTTTAAGACTTGGAGCCTGTACAATTGGTACCTCTTTAACATATAGAAGTTTCAGGGAAATAGTTCAACTACTATCAGAGTTCGATATTCAAAAGTAAATAGGAGATGTTAAGAATGGAGTTACTCTGGAGCTTACATCATATTTAACTTATAACTAAGACATGCCAGAAAAGAAAGAGAGTAAACTCTATATAGTCTGTACTTTCCTTCAGGTGGTCATCATGTATATGTCTCGTACCCGGCCCATCCTAGGGCTCGGTGAAAAACTATGGAATCATAATCTCATTTTCATACCAAGTACATATCAAGAGAAAGGAAAGATAGTTTCCCATACACTATTCTTTAGCATGTAGAAGCCTTAACAGGCAATGCTCAATTCTTGTAGGGGTGTCAACACCTAACTGTAGTTAGGGATTATGAGGCATACCTGGAGTTCTGGGAATGGAATTATTCCCACATTCCACATACAATTCACTTAAGTCTAAGACTTGCCAAAAAGAAAGAAAGATAGCTACACGTACTTATACCAAAACATGCCAAGAGAAAGCTTTTCATACCTCTTGTGAGTTACTCCTTATCCCGTTTGCCTCGTCACCTTTTGAACATATTCAACATAAAAGTAATACGAATATCAACCACTCTTAACTTTCCAGCATCTTAGGTTGTACCTTAGTATTCACGAAATCTATTTCCTTGTTCGTCTCCTCGGCTAGTTCTTTAATTGGTTAAGGCGTTAGCGAAAATTGGGCAGCATCTCCCCTATAATGCGCCCTATCAAAATTTCCAATTAGATCCCTAAATACTACAGAAAACCAACAACAACAATCTATAACATACATTTAAGCAATTAACACGAACAATATACAACATAACCTCCAAATGACTCGCTCGAAATTATAATATCAAAATGGGGTTTCTAGTTTCCATTTTGTAAAACCTTTACTCGTACAAAGTGGGGGGTCATGAGGATGCAACCAGAAGCTCCACAAACTCATTTAGAACATATTTATACCCTGTAACACGCACCACACAACCAAAAGCATCCTCCACACACACGACGCCTCATTTCGACTACAATTTAATTACGACGACTTCAATTTCGATTGTTTCTACCGTCGAGCATTTACACAATTTTTTTAAACTTACAGCATATTAATAGGTGTGTAATAAAACCTATAATAACACTATAAATTCCAAATTTAAAGGAGAAGCTTTACCTTACCCGAAATTGGCCAAAACTAGACTAAATTGTGCCTCGGAACATTTTCTAGCGTGACTTGAACGCCGTGGCTGCTTGCTGTCCGATTTTTGCTGCACCAAGCCATGATTTCATACTACTAATACCTCCATAACATCGTGGTATATGCTAGATAATTACTTTACGGAACAAAATCGGGACTTACCTTATTTTTTCCTCCAAGCCGTCACTATTTTCTCTCAACTTTAGGGTTTGCTTTCTTTTGTTTGCTGCTGCAGTTATGTGAGTATAAACTGAAGATAAGTCATGATATACATGTATATTTGTGGTCCTAGGAGGTGAAATGTGTCAGCCCATAAGGGGGACACATGTCCAGCCCCTATTAGCTCATCGTATCTATGCAAGCAAGGAGAGGCTGCCACGTGGCAGTGGGGCCCACCTCCCCCAAGAAGGTGGGTCACCTACTTGACCCAAAGAAGGTGAACCACCTGCTTGCTTGAGGTGCTGCCACGTGTCACTCCTCCATTGGCTGCCACATGTCATCTTTTTCCCTTCCTCGCGGGTTCGTAATCTCATCCTTTTTTAAGAGCCTATGTAATCCATGCTACGCAAGCTTGGTACGTACTCCAATAGCTTAAGTATGTAGGACTTCCAAGTTAGTAGCTTACGTAGGTAAATTGAGTCCAACGACTCATTACTTAGCCTCCAATTCCTTCCGGATTCTTATGACTCCATTTCCAATCTTCTCTACTATGGGGTATCACATTCTCCCTTCCTTAGAGTCGTTTGATAGTGTCGTAGCATATCCGGCTCGCATGGTAATGTATAAGGAACTTATGAGATATTCCAATTTTAAAAGTGTGGGGTGTAACATCCTTCCCCCCTTTAGAACATTCGTCCTCGAATGTTAGACAAAACTTCGCTTAGCACCTTATACAAATTGTAGGGAGATTCTTTATTGTTTCCATAACACCTACTTCTATCCAAGTACTTAATATATGAATTTTAGGAGTTGGAGTTTCCTGCTGATGTTGGGAATAGGTGCGAATACCTGTGTTTCATGTTCTCTTCAGTTTCCTCGGTCATTCTCTTTCTGGTTTTGGTTTTTCCACCGTATCTTGACGGAAGGCATGTTTTTAGTCTACAATCTTCCAGTTTGCCGGTCTAAGATGGCAATAGGTTTTTTTCTCACAGGATTCTATCTCCTGGACATCATCTATGGAATATACCCCGGGTGACTCGTCAGTACCCTTGCGAAGCATTCCTATCTGATGGACTGGGCGCATAGTTTCCGAATAAGGTGGTATGCTCAACTTACCAACCATGTTGCCCACCTTATGAGCAACGTGATACAGTCTAATATATTTTGGGTTAAGTTCTTTTTTCTAGGTGACTCAGTTATGAACATCCAATCATCCATTTGAACTCTGAATGTCGATGTCGATTATTTGTAGATCATTTCTGCCGACTCTGGGTTGTTAGTCAATAGTTTGCTTAATCCTGTTTGGCCTACCAGTTTAGTCATTTCCCCAATAGGGGGACTTATACACTATGCCTTACAACATCTTGTAGGGGGTCATCTGGATACTGGAATGGTAGCCCTTCTCGTAGGCAAACTCAATAAGTAGTGGACGATCGTCTCAGTTACTCTTAAAGTCAACCATATAAGACCGCAATATATCTTCTAATATCTGATAGTATGCTCAGTCTGTTCAGCAGCTCGAGGGACAAACTGGGGTACTAAGATCTACCTGTGTTCACGATCTCTTCTTGGATTGATGCCAAATATTAATCATTTTTGAAGTCCTTCTATCTAAGATATTAGCTGGGGAAACTTTACGGAACCTTACTATCTCCATGTTCTATAACTCCACCTAATTTCAGCTGCATAGGTGCTCTTGATTAGAAGCAAATGGGCTGATACCTTAGCCTACTCACAATAACCCATATAGCACCCTACTCTTACAAAGTATAAAATAGGTTCATAATGACGTTGATAATTTGGGAACCGTTAGCCTCGTATAGTCCTTCTCGACTCTTTTCAGAACTTTAACTAGCATTCGATCTTTTGGGTCCTTCTTCCCCTATTTTTTTCCCAATCCTTAGGGTTGGCTACCAAATAATGTTGCAGTTCCCCTCATATAATGGCTCTTATAGTCGTTCTATGCTTTATCTAACATGATCGGGTATAATTCTGAAGGAATTTTGGCATAGAAGCTCGCCATCCTGTAGTAACCAGCTAGTTCTGCCAGTTTCAATTAGACCCTTTCACAATTTCCCTTAGCCCCGCTTATAATCCTCTAGACACATTATCTTGTGTTATTGTTTACCTTTATAAGAATATGAGAGGGTACAAGAAGTATCCTAGAGCTATCTCGTTAGTTCTCATGTTTTACCTTGCCTTTTTCTCCCTTATACTACACTCGATGTTGGGGTAGATCTTTGGTCCAATCGTGGCTATGTTTTACTTCACCCGTAGTACTAATTCCATCTTGGTAGTTTGGCTTAACCTATCTTCGCATCTCTCGGTAGTTAATTGCAACTTGGGCTCCTTCGCCTGGGATAATAGCTGTAGGGACTCTATATGGTCCTACCACTCCTTTACCCTACAATTTTACACCTTCTCGGCTGAGTAGGTAGCCTTTTATCAAAGGAGAAGGGTCTAATATCGTTAAACCACAAGTAACATTCCCTCTAGAGTCATCTGGCGCTGGAGTGTGAAGTGAGTCTTGTAGTCCTGGTCATATTGTGGAATTTTTGACCTTGGGTATTACTTCCTGTCATCCATGAATTACATCAGCTGGTACCGTTACCTTTGGGTTTTGCTTTTTCGCCCTCAGAGTTGGCTGCCAAGTGGTGTCGAAATTCCCTTGCCCACTGGCCCATATAGTCCTTCTGTGGGTTTTCTCTCATTAACTAGTACTATGTTGAAGAGCTGTGGCATTTGAGTGCGTCGTCAGTTAGTAGTTAGATAATCCTTCTTGTCTTTCTTAAATCCTTTTTACAATACCCTCAACGTAACGTATAGTAATCCAGGAACATAATCTTATGTCGTTTCTCTGCTGCTAGTTTCGATTCTTCCATCTCGTGTGATCATACCAGCACTAATGCATTAAGTTCCATCAGAATTTTGATGTTAAGCGTGCTGGGGCGAGAGTAATACTGGGATGGGTGACCTCTCTGGGAAGTCTTCGTGTCGCGTTTCATTGTAATCCTTGCCATAATGTGCAGGGCACTCAACTCAGCTACAGCTTTACCTCAGCGTTGTCTCGCGAGTCTTTATTTTTGCCATGTCCTTTCCTCTATTATCTTGCAACCAGTATCGGCATAGACCTTTAGCTCCACTATGACCATGTCCCCCTCTTTTTTTGGTCATTTTGATTTAACTTCTCCTATTGTATTACCCTCTTTCTGTACGCACCCATTCATTAGGGTGGGCTATTGAGTAGCGCTAAAGTTAGTTCATATAGTGACCTTTGGAGCCACTTGGAGTTTTGGCTATTATTAGTTGGCATAACTTTAAAGGAATTTGACATATAAGCTCTCCTATCCTCTATTCACTTTGTGTTCTCCTCATTTTCTACCACATGAGGCTTTCTATTCCTTTTTCTTTGGTTATTCATCTATCGCAACATCATTTGCGACTAACTCTATAACCAACATTTTGGCTTTTGGTCTAGCATGCTGTCATTATCCTTCGTAATGTCTCTTAAGTTGGTCGATATCCTTTCATGGTTACACTCTTTTGTTTTTATACGCAACCGCCTTCTAGTGTTATATTGTTCAGGGTCTCGTCACAAACTTCTTAACGCTACCTTAAGTAGCATTCTGGCTTCCATCCAATTATTGGTAGCTTCCAGACATTTCTAACTTGGTTCAACAAGATATCTTATTGAAGTTTAGACGTCTATCTCAAATATATTGCCATATCAATTGCCTCCTCCTACTTTTGCCATTTTCTCATTAACTTCCCCCCTTTAGAGGGTACTCGTACTTTCATCTGCTTGTACCTTGCTCTATGTCTCTTTGTCCAGTCTCAATTTTGCCCAATCTCTTCCTCCAATCTACTTGGTACTGCATCATGTCTCCGTCTATCTGCATATTTTATAATCGGACTATCCGTGTACGGAGCCTTGGCTAAATTATGAAGCGACGAGAACCTTTCCATATTTAATGTGATGTCTTGACTACTAATCGGTACTTGAATAATGTGACCTAAGGAACAACTCATCCAAGGCCACCTTCTACTTTTCCTTTTCCCAGAATTACTTCGCACCTGTAGTCGTTCGAACTCCAATTAGGCAGTACTAGTATTCCGACGATAACTATTTAAGGTTTTCTTAAAGTAGTAGCTTTATCCCAACCTATATCCTTTGCTTCTTGGGGCGAATAGAAGTTGCGCCATTTGTTCCTTAAGTTTTCCATCCTCGTTCCTTAAGGGTTCCACTATTTCTGGGGCGACGTTGTGTACACGCGTCATTTTTTTGTATCTTAAGCCCCATGCTCTTACTGCGTTCTCAATGTAAGCCTTTAACTTAGTCAACACGTACTAAGTGCATCTTACTAGTGGTTCCACTTTATCCCTGCATACTCGTATCACACTGTTCAATTCATACTTACATATCCCCTTTTTAATTCGTATTCATGTTCAGTTCCTGACATCTCTTTGAGGTGCTTTTGTTAGAAGTTCTTTTCCCAATTAGTCGGAGGAGAACTATAAACTGTTATTGTAAACCATTTTTCAATAATTATTAGAAAAAACCAGAACCTCTTAAACATCACAGTACTTCCCTTTTAATACTTTCCTGACCTGGTCTCCTTCCAAGTTTATCCTCAAGTTATGAACTACTCGTCTAATTTACGATAGGAATTGAGGGCTTGGGACTTTCAAAAAGAGTGAAGCTCAATTACTAGACACCTTACCCTTCAACCTGAGCTTTTTTTTTCCTACAACATAATTATGGTTGGAGATACTACGATCTGAACAATACTGCTTAGACAGACTTTTGTTTCTTCAAAATAAATTTCCCCAAGTAAAGAGGGTGTACCTTATCGACGACATGAAGATTATCTCTTACAGCTTTAATTTAGCATCCTATAGGTACCCGGTATCAATTTCCAAGATATGTTATAAACTATGTTTTATTCCCTTCTTCTTGTATTGGGAAAAGTTTGACAGAGTTTTCTCTACACTTCTTACTATCCCAAAACTTGCACGCAGAAAATACCAACAATGCCTCACAGGGCCAAGCACAGGGCTTTCAATGTCATCTCATATCGCAGCCACACAGGGCTTTCAACGTCAACAATAATATAAAAATACTGGACTTACCTCATATGTCCAACTTTAAACTGCATCTGTTGCACTTTCTGTCTGCTTTCCTTTCAAGTTTCAACTTTATATTTCAATAGTACTTCAATACCTTACCCGACGGATAACTTCCGTGGCTTTACTTTACTTACCTGCATGCTTTGTAACTTTCCATGTCTTCAATTACTTCCTTCTATTGGTGTCGTCCTTCTGTTAAGATCCAAGGTTAGTATAAGGAATTTTCCTATGACTCGGAGCTAAAGCATGATCTCAGATGTGAAAGAAAGGTAACATCCTAAATGTCCTGTAGCTTCCTGTTTATGGATGTGGCACGCAACACATCGATAATCAAGACTCTACTAGATACGGTCTGCAGACAATCTAAGGACGAACTGCTCTGATACCACTTCTGTCACCACTCAACCCCGTAGGCCGTGACTGGGGTCCGACCTGGACCCCTCGTATACCTAGCTATCAACTGTAGTCAAAATGAATTATAAATAAAACAATATCATGTAACAGATCCCCACTGGGAGATAACATTTTCATAAACCTGTAGCCCTTTTCGTGTGTATCACAACATGACAGGGCACGCAAGCCGATAAGGCTGCCATAACATAATAACATATATTATGTAGACCTAGCTGAATCAAACTGATATACACAACCCACATATACATATCTGCATACCTCTAAAAATATTAACAATAACATATGGAGGGACAGGGCCCGCACCGTACCCCTGAATAGACACAATAATTTTACACATTAATGGTCCGTATAAATAAGTAGGCTTCGATACAATGGAGCCTCTTCCAACTGAGGTGAATGGAATTCTAAGCTGACGGACTCCAAAAACCTGTACCTGTACCTGCGGGCATGAAATACAGCCTCCCAAAGAAAGGAGGGTCAGTACGACAAATGTACTGAGTATGTAAAACATAACATAATGCCATTGGAAGCATATCTGAAGTAGAGAAGCAGGGGCTAAAATATCCAAATTGGAAACCTATACCTGTACTCTGTGAATCATGAAAGCATACATGCTCAATTTATACAATATAGCCCGCCCTTTCAGGGATTCAGGGAATCACATCTGTAGGACCATCATAGGCCCGGTGCCATCACCACCTTATTACAATACATCATATATATATATATATATATATATACATACGTACCCGACCCTCTAGTGAGGGGCTTGGTGGACAATGTAGTGAGTTGTGTACGATAATGTACCCAGCCCGGGACTCGGTGAAAGAAGGGTTACAGTATACACAATTAGAGCAGTGAGTAACTATATGCAATTTAAATCATTATCAGAGACTCGACAAAATAAGAAAGTTAACCTTTTATTTGAGGACCCGAGTAACGGTGTAGTTATCTCGAGTGTCCTCTAAATGCCATTATGGGCTGCCTCAAAAGTAATCTCGAGGACCCTAGACATGTAGTAACATAGGGCCAAATCATTTATGAAATCAAAAACACTTAATCTCGTATAGTCTTTAAGACTTGGAGCCTGTACATTTGGTACCTCTTTAACATATAGAAGTTTCCAAGGAAATAGTTCAACTACTATCAGAGTTCGGTATTCAGAGGTAAATAGGAGATGTTAAGAATGGAGTTACTCTGGAGCTTACATCATATTTAAGTTACAACTAAGACATGCCAGGAAAGAGAGTAAACTCTATATAGTCTGTACTTTCCTTCAGGTGGTCATTATGTATATGTCTCATACCTGGCCCATCCTAGGGCTCGGTGAAAAACTATGGAATCATAATCTCATTTTCATACCAAGTACATATCAAGAGAAAGGAAAGATAGTTTCCCATACACTATTCTTTAGCATGTAGAAGCCTTAACAGGCAATGCTCAATTCTTGTAGGGGTGTCAACACCTAACTGTAGTTAGGGATTATGAGGCGTACCTGGAGTTATGGGAATGGAATTATCTCCACATTCCACATACAATTCACTTAAGTCTAAGACTTGCCAAAAGGAAAGAAAGATAGCTGCACGTACTTATACCAAAACATGCCAAGAGAAAGCTTTACATACCTCTTGTGAGTTACTCCTTATCCCGTTCGTCTCATCGTCCTTTGAACCTATTCAACATGAAATTAATACGAATATCAACCACTCTTAACTTTCCAGCATCTTAGGTTGTACCTTAGTATTCACAAAATCTATTTCCTTGTTCGTCTCCTCGGTTAGTTGTTTAATTGGTTAAGGCGTTAGCGAAAATTGGGCAGCATCTCTCCTATAATGCGCCCTATCCAAAGTTCCAATTAGATCCCTAAATACTACAGCTAACCAATAATAACAATCTACAACATACGTTTAAGCAATTCACATGAACAATATACATCATAACCTCCAAACGACTCGCTCAAAATTATGATATCAAAATGGGGTTTCTAGTTTCCATTTTGTAAAACCTTTACCCGTACGAAGTGGGGGGTTGTGTGGATGAAACCAGAAGCTCCCCCACATTATTTAGAACATATTTATACCCTGTAACACGCACCACACAACCAAAAGCATCCTCCACACACACGACGCCTCATTTCGACTACAATTTAATTACGACGACTTCAATTTCGATTGTTTCTACCGTCGAGCATTTACACAATTTTTTTAAACTTACAGAATATTAATAGGTGTGTAATAAAACCTATAATAACACTATAAATTCCAAATTTAAAGGAGAAGCCTCACCTTACCCGAAATTGGCCAAAACTAGCCAAAATTGTGCATCGGAACTTTTTCTAGCGCGACTTGAACGCCGTGGCTGCTTGCTGTCCGATTTTTGCTGCAAAAAGCCATGATTTTATACTAATAATACCTCCATATCATCTTGGTATACACTAGATAATTACTTTATGGAACGAAATTGGGACTTACCTTATTTTTTCCTCCAAGCCGTCACTATTTTCTCTCAACTATAGGGTTTGCTTTCTTTTGTTTGCTGCTGCAGTTTTGTGAGAATAAATTGAAGATAAGTCCTGATATACATGTATATTGGTGGTCCTAGGAGGTGACACATGTCATCCCCTAAGGGGGACACGTGTCCATCCCCTATTAGGCCGCCGTATCTATGCAAGCAAGGAGAGGCTACCATGTGGCTGTGGGGACCACCTCCCCCAAGCAGGTGGGTCACCTACTTGACCCCAAGAAGGTGATCCACCTACTTGCTTGAGGTGCTGCCACATGTCACTCCTCCATTGGCTGCCACGTGTCATCTTTTTCCCTTCCTCGCGGGTTCGTAATCTCATCCTTTTTTAAGAGCCTATGTAATCCATGCTACGCAAGCTTGGTACATACTCCAATAGATTAAGTATGTAGGACTTCCAAGTTAGTAGCTTACGTAGGTAAATCGAGTCCAACGACTCATTACTTAGCCTCCAATTTCTTCCGGATTCTTATGACTCCATTTCCAATCTTCTCTACTATGGGGTATCACATTGTCCCTTCCTTAGAGTCATTTGATAGTGTTGTAGCGTATCCAGATCGCATGATAATGTCTAAGGAACTTATGAGACATTCCGAGTTTAAAAGTGTGGGGTGTAACATTATGATCATGAATTACGATTATGTATGAGATATGAATTCTATGCAAGTTATGAAGAATGGTGACTTAGTGCCTATGTTGTTGACCTATGAACCTAAAGACATGAATTATGCAAGTATGATATTGTAATTTTGAAAGGATTATACTCACATTGCAAGTACGATATGAAAATAAGCTATTTTATGAATTATAAATTTTATGAACAAGTTAATGATATATGCTAAGTCTGATTACTATGTTATGTATTTCGTGAGATTTATCTTATTAATGAGCGGACTTTGAGGTGGGTTCCCTACCAAAATCCTTAGTAGCAGCCTCTAGTCCCTTAAACTACGTGCCACCATAGGGTACCTTCATGTCTTAGCTAGTGGATCTACATATAGCGTATGTACATGACTCATCTAGTAGGGTAAAGTCTATCTTGGCAAGTAGATTCCCCTTTCTTCCATTGTATGGGGAGACATCGGGAGTCCATGTTATATCTCACATAATCTTATTGTCGGTTATGGTTCTATCCTACATATGTATATGTTCCTTATGATCTTTATGTTTTTAACCATGTCTTTCAAATTCTTTGATCATTAAGGTTTCTTCATGACTTTACTTATTCTCCCTTATCATGTACATTGATTGATCATTGCATCTTATGATTTATATTGCTTGTCATGCCCTCATACTTAGTACAATCAAATGTACTATCAAATATTGTTGCCTACATTGTCTCATAATATAGGGGTTGAGGATAATTTACCCACATGTGGCTAGTATAGCTTTCATCTGGTGAAATTTTTGGTGAGTCCTCATCCATCGAATCACGATCCTCCCATTCAAGAATAGGCTCATTTGGGAATGAATACTTGATTCAATGATTCCTACAATCTATGGAAGTATAAGATGCATGTAACCAATCTATCCCAAGGAATGACTTTATGCAAGATGGACATAGGACAACCCCTATAGACCGTTGTAGCCATAACCAACTCACCCACGGGGGTAGAGACCAAATATGGCTCTATTAATATTTCAGGAAATAAATCAAACCTATTAGCTAAGAATGGCGTAAAAAAAGACAAGTTTGCACTCGGTTCCAACAATGCATATAAGTAAAGATCTTTAACATACCAATAAAAACATTTGGTACTTCCTCAACCTTTTGCCTCCCGTGCAAGACATAGAAATGGTTGGTGCGTTGTCTACCTCCATGAGCTTGTGTGCCATGAGAAACTTGGCCTTGAGGCCTATTACCACCACCATCTCTACAATCCTTAGCATGATGACCCGATTTTCCACATTTGAAGCATGCATTTGAGCTGACCAAGCACTCCCCTTTGTAGGTCCTCTTACATGGGAGAAAAGCTAGGGCGCCAACATTATCTCTTGGGACCATTGGATTAGGACCCTTATCCTTGTTGAACTTGGGAGGAGTAGTATTAATGAAACCTTATCCCATAAACTATTGCCCACCTTGACCTTTGCCATTGCTACCATAACCATACCTTTGAGGGTTGGACCCTCCACTATCTACTCTAGCTTTCTTGAACCCTCTAGACCTCTCCCTCAACTTTTAATCTTTGATTTGTTTGGCATAATTCATTTATTAGGAGATGTCCATCTTCTTGACCAACATGTCCAGTTTACACTCCTTAGACACCAAGTTTGAGACGCCGAAAATACACTTATTCATCCTTGCCCTAGGATCGGAGACCATAAAGGGAGCATACTTGGAAAATTTTGTGAACTTGAGGGCATACTCCCTCACACTCATACTCCCTTGAAGGAGGTTGATGAACTCTTAAATTTTGACCTCCTTAAGATCCAATGAGAAGAAATAGTCTAGAAAGGAACTTTTGAACCCTTCCCATTCTATCGGTCCCCTTTCTTCATTCCTCTTAACAATCCATTGCTCATACCATACTCGAGCCATGCCTTTTAGTTGGTAAGTCATTAGTTTGACCTTTTTATTCAGTGGAACACCTATGATAGACACAATACGATACACCTCATCGATAAACTCTATAGGGTCCTCATCTAGGTTAAAACCATCGAACTTGGGCAGATTCATCCTTTGAAAATCCTAAATCTGAGAGGTCAGATTTTGCACTGGAGGAGGAGGGACACCTTGATGCCTTTGGTGGGCTACAACTTGAGCTAATAATGTGATGATATTATAGAACTCGGCATGAGTCACCCCTTCCTCATGGTGTAGGATATCCTAAATTGGAAGAGTTTGGTCCTCATTATCAATCCTTGCACTTGGAGGTGTCTTCCATGAGGCATTATCTAGAGAACATAAAATCAGTTGTTAGTACATCTCATTCTCTCAAAATTTTCTCTAAGGCACTCCTATTTTTTGGAAGAGCGCAGCTTCACGGTTCTTGCCATTAATGTAGATTGAATTATTGATTCTTGTTGGCAAGGGTAGAAGTTAGCGGTCATGACCCAACCCCAGAGGTCGTGATGGGTGCCCGAACTGGACACTCGCATGTACCCTTGCTAACTATAAGGAAACCTGTCTCCTATTTGAGTCATAGTGTGCCAACAGGCAATACAATATATATAAACCAACGAGGCTATCGTAACATATAGGCACAAATGTTCACACATACATATACAACCCACATACATGCCTACAAACCTCTAAGAGTAAAAAAACATAAACATAAGGCGGGACAAGGCCACCACCGTACCCTTGAACACACAAATATATACATTAATGGTCGGGACTAAAAGCTGGGCTCTGACACGATGGAGCTCTTCTTAAACCCACTCAGTGGAATCCTCAACTAGTGGATCCTCAAGTAGCGTGTCTGTACCTGCAGGCATGAAATGCATCCCCCTCGAAGAGAGAAGGGGTCAGTACGAAATATGTACTGAGTATGTAGGCATAAAACACCATAACGATATTATAGTTGGAACAAGGATGTAGGGGACAAGTATAACAATTAACCTATTACCGTGCCTGCATCTTATGTAGTAAAATCATTTTCATCATAATATCATATCATCATCTCTTTTCATCATATATATCACTTCATCATGACATCGTATATGGTATCATACCATCGTACACGGCATAACCTCATTGTATATATATATCATAACATATCTGGCCTATTATGGGGTTCGGTGTCAGAAATGAATCACTATATTTGCATATGTATGCCTACCTACAGTATTCGACCCTTTAGTGAGGGACTTGGTGAAGAGAGTAGGGTATATCTATAGTGTACCCGCATCGTATATATACATACCATACCTGACCCTCTAGTAAGGGACTCGGTGTTCATTCCTTATATCACCATATACCATACCCGACCTATTATGGGCCTCAGTGTCATAATCATCATATTTTATTTGGCCTGAAATACGGTGAATACTCGTATCATTATCACGTTGTTATAACATCATATCATTATATCACCATATATAGCATCCCCTCCTTGTACGTGGCATCATCCATCACGTCACGGTATTATATCGTGTCTGGCCTGAGACTCGATGAAAGAAGTAGTAAAGCTGCACATGATATTAGGCCTGGCCCCACATGGGACTCGGTGAAAGAAGGGTTATCGTATGCACGAGTAGAGTAGTGAAAAACCATATGCAACTAAATCATCTCCTGAGACTCAATGAAACAGTCAAGAGAACCATCACTTGAAGACCAGGAAAGTAATTCTCCGAGGTACCCTTTAGATGTTATTAGGGATTACATTAATTAGGGCCTTAGGAACTATAGGCGTGTACCAAGATAATGCCACACAGTTTATGCAATCAAATACATAACTTATGCAAACAGAAACATAGCTTATGCAATCAGAGATACAACTTATGCAATCAGAGACATTTATCTTCTTAGAGCCTTTCAGAATAGGAGCTTATATCTCTACTTACTATTCAACATATAGATGGCTCGAGAGTAGTAATTTAACTACTTTAGGACCCTTAGTATTCAGAAGTGACTACGAGTCACGAATTATATCCGGAACCTATAAATGGACTTACCTCTAAATTCATATCAGACATCATTTCACTTACCCTAAGCGATTTCAATGAAAGAAGGAGATAGGCCTTATATGTACTACTCTTCATCCTACAGAAGACTTGAAAGGTGATTAGTTGACTTGGTGCAGGAGTTCTAACATCCAGAAGTGAACAAGGGTCTTGACTCATACTTAGAGCTTTATGAAGGGAATGACTCCCAAGTTTCGTATATATATAACTTAAGGATAAGACATGCCAAAAGAAAAAAAGGGTAAGCTTCACACACCTTTTGTAGATTAACTGTAACCTAGCTCGCCTCGTTCTTTCCTTGACCTATTAACATAAGAGTAATACTAAGGTTAATAACCTTTCACTTTCCAATTTCCAACTCTACAATCAAGTACCCATAGGAATCGTTTCCTTATCCAATACCCTCGACTAGTTTGTTACTAGTTCCGAAGTTACCAAAAATTAGGCAGCATTTCCCCTATAACTTTAACATCCCTGAGATTTTAAATCGGCCACCGTATCAAAAACCATAACAACAACAACAATCATCAGCATTTATACAAGTAAATTACGTCAACATTACACAATACAAACTCCAAACAACTCGCCCGAAGCTACGATATCAAAATAGAGTTTTTAATCTTTATTTCGCAAAACCTTTAACAATACAAAATGGAGGATCATGTGGCTTCATCCAGAAGTACCCACACACCTTTTATAACACTTTCCACCCCTGAAACACGCCATCCAACCAGATGCAACTGCAGCACCACAATCGCAACACACTATTCGACTTTGATTTAACTACGACGACTTTAATTTAGTTTGTTACTAACGTCAACCATCCTTATGCAATTTTTCCACTACCAACCTTGTTTAATACATGTAATATACCAAATAAAAACATCATAAACTCCAATTTGAAAGGAAAAACCTTACCTTACCCAAAACTTGCCAAAACTCGCCTCGAAAGCTCTCCTAGCGCGACTAGAACTTTGGGGCTGTTTGCTAACATTTTGGTGCTTCTACAAACCATAAATTTTTATTTCTAACACCTTCATAACATAGTGTTATACCCTATATAATTAATTCACAGAATGAAATGGGAGAACTTACTTTTTTGGCTCCAAATCCGTGGCTCTCTTTCTCAAGTTTAAGGTTCCTCTTCTCTCTTTTTCTTTCTAGACTTTTCTTCTCTTTTCCTTTGCCTAGATATTTTTGTGGAAGAATGACTTTTTGTTTGGAGATAAGGATGAATTATAATATATATACATATATGCCACCTTATGGGGGGAGTAACACATGTCAACCCCTAAGTAGTGACACGTGTCAACCCCGTATTGGCCTAACGCACCATGCCTTCCAACCACGGGCTGCCACATGGCAGATGGGGTCCACCACCCTTGCTCTAGCTGCTGCCATATGGCACTCTCTCATGCTGCCACGTGGCACTTTCTTTTCCCCTTTGTAGGTTCGTAATTTTGTCTTACTTTACGAACCTATATAATCCTTGCTACGTAAGCTTGGTATACAGTCAAGTAGCTTAAGTATGTAAGATTTCTAAGTTGGTAGCTTACGTAAATAAGTCGAGTCCTATGACTCATTATTCGGTCTCCAACTTCTTCCGTATTCTTATATCTCTATTTCCAATCTTCTCTACTATGAGGTATCACATTCTCCTTTCCTTAGAGTTGTTTGATAGCGTTATAGATTACCCGGCTCACATGGTAAATCTTAAGAAGCTTAAGAGTTCTTAAGAAGGTTTAAGAAGCTTTAAGAAACTTTAGGAAACCTTAAGAAAATTAGGAGGCTTACGATCCTTTCAAGAACTTAAGAGCTTTTCAAAAGACTTAAGAATGTGTTCCAAAGTACAAAAGTACGGGGTGTAACATCAGCCTTGCTAGAAAGAAAGAACCTTAAGGTTTAGGTCTACCGAAATGGCCTCATCACCATCGGTGGAGCTCCCTAGGTCTCTAGAGAACAATATAAATATAACTCAACAAGCGTCATCTTCTAATCAAGCTAATAATACTTCGAATCTGCAAAAAGATACTGAAAATACAGTAGTAATTTCAAGTGAAGTTGGATTTATAATTAAAAATTCTTAAATACCTAATGGGAAACGAGACAAGGAAATCACTAGGGGTTACTCTCCAGGTCGTGATGTATCTGAAGGCACAATTTTGGCCAACTCAGTCGAAAGTATCATAGCTAGAGTGGAATATGATGGCAGCACCAGATCTCCAACCATCCAAATTGAATGATACAAGTGCCAAAATGATCCTCAGGAAACAAAGTACCTCTCAAGTACAAAGCGCCACTCCAAAACTTCACTACTGAATTCGAATATCAATTGGAACTCTGGAAAATATAGCAGTCAAGAACACATAAATACTTCAGAATATTTACACCAAAATAAATGGAAAACAAGTGGTCAATTACACTAGTAAATACAATCAAGAACTACAAGGCCAACACATATCTAAGGAAAATGCAAACCATTTCTATATGCAGAGAAAAGGGACATGTGCAGGTACCTCTAATTCCCCTAAATTGATGATGTATGATGTTACTGTGTTGAAATCCATTGGAGCTCATTTACAATCTCATGCAAAGGAGCAATATGGTACTGCTGTAGTTAATGCAATACAGGGTATACAATCTGATCCTATCAAGGTTGATAACAACCTAGAATCAGTCACCAAAGTGACTAATGGTGTGGAGCCTCAACAATCCCAACAGCACAAGTTTCCTAATCCAACTCCATACCAAAACAACTTTCGTAAAATTTCCAGCAACTTTGACAAACTTGGACCTAACAACCAAAGGAATAAACTAGTCCCTAACCAATCCCAACCAAGTGATAACAACAACCAAAATTCACAGAAGAACCAATTCCCTAACAAAAAGGAACAGGTCCCTCAACCAGCACCTTACACTTTCATCCAAACCTTTGCGACCAAACTTAGACTCAATCAAGCTAGGAATATAGTACCTATTAAATTATCCACACCTACGTTTACTTCCAAACAGGGCTTGCCTGCAGTGATCTTCAACATAGAGGACTTCATAATCAAATTGGCTACAAGATGCAAGTTTACTCTAATAGGAAAATTTAGTAATACCATGACCAAAGTAGAGTTGATAATGAAGAGCTTCATACTATAGACTCAGCTTTCAGGGAGGGTCAAGATTGCACACTTCAATACTAGACATGTTTACATTGATTTAGATAATGAGATGGACTATACCACAGTGTGGACTAAAAAGAGAATGACCATTGAAAGTTAGCTCATGAGGATACAGATATGGACACCTACTTTCAACCCTGAAGAAAAAACACCAATTGTACCAATTTGGGTATCCCTTCCAAAGTTACCTTAGCACTGCTACAATAAGGAATTTGTGACTGCTCTTCTAGCTCCTATTGAAAAAGTACTACACCTGGATGCAACCTCTATTCAAAAGACTAGAGGAAATGTAACAAAGGTAAGGGTACATATGAACCTCACTAAGGAAAGGCCACCTCATATGTGGATGGGATATGACAAAGAAGATACTACCATAGAGAGATGGAAAGCAATCCAATATGAGAATGTCCCTGAGTACTATTAGTATTGTAAGTATCAGGGGCATATGATGCATGTTTGTAATGTCAAGAAAAGGGATGAGGAACAAAAGAGAAGAAAGGAACTAGAAGATGCTAAAAAATACAAAAGTAAGGAGGTCATACAAGGAAAAGACCAAGAAGAGCCTCAGACTGCTGATGTGAAGAAGAGGAATAATGTTATTGCAACTGATGACCATGCACAACCATAGATCACTGCTGACAATATAACTGAGGAGTTATGGTAAATTTAGAAGAAGAAACAATCCAAGGGACACAACAATTCCTGACAAAAAATGTGACTAGGCCTACTTTACCACAAACTAATAGAAAAAATGATCAACCTCAGCAAAATAACACAGAGACAGGTAAACTTTCTCATCCCATAATCACTTCTGATAATTATGTTGATCTTGTTATACAAGATCAAACCACTAGTCAAGATGTAGGAGAACCAATCAACAAAAGAAACTCTATATAAAAGAGTTCACCAACAGTGTAGGAGAACACCAAAGCTCAAGGACAAGGTATTGACCCAGTGCTCTCAAAGACCTACTACCCCATATTAATTGCATAGGTACTGCTCTAAAAGGTAATACTCACGTGAGCAAAGTAGCAAGGAACTCAAGTATTGACTCAATGCTCTCAATACCCATGAAAGCCCCCTAATATATTTCTAATGATATTGATTCTGAAGTTGATGGAGGTATGGATGGAAGAATAAAGGAGAAAATCACTAACCTACAGGATGGGGGATCCAAAATAGGTGGGGATTTGTCTCATGTTTTGCATGAGAACAAAAACACTGACCCAAAGTATGACTTTAGAGACCCTTCTACCATTGAATACAAACATCAGATTAATACAATAATTCCTGAAGTTGCAGAAGAAACTATGACAAAGTCTTCTCAAACAGGTCCTAATGAACATACTGATGGTCATGCCAATTTCAGAGATCAGACTAAAGAATATACAAATTCTAAAGGTTTTGAATCTAATATGCAAATCAACAAAGGTTTTATGGCAAAAGATTTAGGATCTATTGCAAGTACCAGTGGCAAAGGTTCTACTGCAAAAAAGAATAAATTGAGCAAGAAAAGGAGAGATGCAATCAGAAAGAAGAATGAGGAGAAAAAATATGCTGAGAAAGATCAAACTCCTAAGGTTCTTGACAGTGTGAAAATGTAACAAAATGATCCAGGATAGCAACAATTTATGTCAAATGATGATCAACTAGGCAAGGACATCAATCCCCTCCAAGCTTAGTACACTCCCACAACTCACAGATAATCAGCTGGTCACATTACTGAGGAACCTACTAATTATACCAATATAGAGGTACCTCTTGATATTGATAAGTATGTTGTGTGTGATGATGAAAGTGAAGAGCATGATGATAACCACATATTGAAAGACCAGGCTGAAGATGATGCTGTAAGTAAGCAGTTAATCAAAGCCTTCAGTCCCTCAAATGACATTGTCCATTAAGAAGTGATCCAACATATGTCTAATTCTCAGGGTTTATCTCCTAGAGGCATACACAGAGGTGTGCAAAAAATAAGGTTCAATATCAAACCTAGTAGTCCCACTAACTCTGCTCCCACAAGCAGACCTAATATAGGCTTTTTACTTCTAAAATTCCCCAATAATTAGTACTCTCAGCTGGAATGTGAGAGGTATTAATACCCAAGGAGCCATGGAAAGAATTAAGTCTCTTAAGAGTATCCATCATTTTTCCCTGATAGCCATTTTGGAGCCATTTTGTAATAATTCTCAACTTTAGCATTTTAGAAGCCAGGTCAACATAGACCATGCTATTCATAATCCAAATGGTAAGGTTTGGCTTTTTTACACCAAAGATGTGGATTGCAGAATTTTGGAGAATGAGGAGCAATTAATCAATTGTGAAATTAATCATGTAATGGTTCCAAATTAGTTCATTTCTACTTTTTCTATGCAAAATGCAAGGATCAGCTCAGAAGACCCTTATGGGACAACATATTTCATCAGTCAACCATCTCTCTCCCATGGTGCATTTTAGGTGATTTCATTGTTATAACTGATCTTAAGGAAAAGCTTGGGGGTTTCACCTACAATATGAGAAAGAGTCTAGAGTTTATTAGCATCATTGAAGCCTGTGGTTTATATGATCTTGGGTTTTGTGGTTAGAAATACACTTGGTCCAATTAGAGGGGTATACTTTTCAAAATATGGAAGAGACTAGATAAGGGGATGGTCAATGATAAGTGGTTAGAAATTATGCCTCAGACTTCCATTACTCATTTATCTTCTGTGGGTTCTGACCATTGTCCACTACTCTTAAAAATGGTTGATCACAATCAGCATCCCACCAAATACTTTAAATTCCTAAACTGTTGGACTGGTCAACCTTCCTTTATGGATACTGTTAGAAACTGCTGAAACAGGTGTATAGATGGTAATCCAATGTAGAGTTTTCATCAGAAAATAAAGAGGTTAGTAGCTACACTTAGTAAGTGGTCCAGAATGCAATTTGGGAATATTTATGCCAAGGTTAAAGGATATAAAGACAGTACTAGACAAGCAGAAGAGGAGCTGATTTCTGTAAACTCTGAAGAGAATAGAATCAAATTACATGCCAGCAATGCAAAATATATTAAGTACTTGAAAATGAAGCAATCCATGCTCAAGAAAAAAACTCAATTGCATTAGTTCAAAGAATGTGATATGAACTCTAGGTACTTTCATGCCTTGATCAGAGGAAGAAGAAGGAAACTTTACATCCAAAAGATTCAGGATGAAGAAGGTACTTGGCTACAGGGTGATGAAGCTATATCCAGGGATGTATGTAAGCACTTCCAATACATCTTTACTGGTGAGGAAAAACATATTCAAGAGCAGGTTATTCACTGTATCCCTAGAATGGTCAATGATGATCATAATAGAAATCTTCAAGCCACCCCTACTATGGAGGAATTGAGGAATGTGGTCTTTTTTATGAACTCCAATTTAGCATCTTGCTCTGATGGTATGAATGACAAGTTTTTCCACATATGCTGGGATATCATAAAAGAAGATCTCCTTAATATGGTCCTATCTTTCTTTTGTAGACAAACTATGCCTAAATACTACACCCATACTTGTTTGGTTCTACTTCCAAAAGTAAACCATCCTAATAAAATATCTGAGTTCAGACCTATTAGCCTTAGAAACTTCACCAACAAGATAATTTCAAAATTCCTATGCCTTAGACTAGCACCTATTCTACCCAATCTTATATCTCTCAACCAATCTGGTTTTGTTAAGAACAAGAGCATCTCAGAAAGCATCATGCTAGCATAAGAAATCATACACCAAATCAAGAAGCCAAATATGAGAGGCAATGTTGTAATCAAACTTGACATGGACAAGGCCTATGATAGGGTATCTTGGTCCTATATTTGTCTAGTTTTGAGAAGAATGGGATTTGAGGAAGGGTTCATTGACATTGTATAGAGGATTATGTTAGATAATTGGTACTCTATCATTGTTAATGGTTCAAGACATGTCTTCTTCCATTCCACAAAAGGTCTTAAACAAGGGGATCCTCTCTCCCAGCCTTGTTCAATCTTGGTGATGAAGTTCTATCTAGACTTATGAATAATCTCCACCAGCACCCTCAATATCATGGTTTCTTTATGGAAAATAGGGGCCCCTAGATTAATTATCTCAATTTTGCAGATGATATAATCATCTTTGCTTCTGGGAGAACCCATACTTTGAAGTTCATTATAGAAACTTTGAAGATTTATGTGAGTGTTTTAGGACAGTTGATCAACAGAGACAAGAGTCACTTCTTGATCCCTTCTAATGCTTTCAATTGTACTGTGACAAGAATCAGAAAGGTTACAGGTTTCAAGCAAAAGAGTAGTCCTATCACTTACCTGGGGTATCCTCTCTATATTGGCAGGGAAAAAGTCATCTACTACTCAGATCTTACTGCTAAAGTTGTATCTAGGATTATAAGTTGGCAAACCAAAATTCTCAGTTATGGAGGAAGGGTTATACTGGTTAAACATGTAATTCAAGACCTTCCTATACATTTGCTTTTAGCTAGTTCTCCACCATTAACTACCATCAAGCAAAGTCAAAGTATCATAACACACTTCTTCTGGGGATGGAAAAATGACAAGAGGAAATACCATTGGTCCTCTTGGAAGAATCTGTTATCCTTATCATGAAGGAGGTATTGCTGTGAGACAAATTTCAGATGAGGCTAAGTATTTCCAATACAAATAATGATGGATCTTCAGAACTAAGAACACTTTATGGGGTGAGTTTTTTAAAGCCAAGTATTGTCAAAGGTCTAATCCTATCACTAAAAAATGGCATACTGGACAATCACTGGTCTGGAAACATTTGATGAAAAACAAGCACAAAGTTGAACCTCATATCCAATGGAAAATCCAGTCTGGTTCATGCCTCTTTTGGTGGGATAATTGGTTGGGAGTTGGGCCATTAGCAAACTTCAAATCTACAAGTACTAGAATGAACAACACTAAGATCTCTTCTTTCTTGATCAATGGCCAATGGAATGTAAACTTGGTTATTAAAGAATCCCCTCCTCAGTTTGTCTCTAACATTCTAGGAACTCACATCAATTATCACCCTCACAAGCTTGATCAAGCATCCTGGACACACAACAACAGTGGAGAGTTTAGCTGCTCCTCTGTATGGGATCTTATCAGGGACAAAAAGAATAAGATAAGGATTAATTCTCAAATTTGGCACAACCACATACCTTTTAAATATACTTTTTTGCTATGGAGAGCACTTAAAGGGAAGCTACCAACCAATAAAAAGCTCATCAGTTTTGGAAAATCCCAATATCAATGATACTACTGCTACAGACCAAGCCAGGACATAATTGACCATGTATTTGTTACTAGACACTTTGCCAAGAATATTTAGAGTATGTTTGCTAATTTCCTGGGAATTAACAAGGACTACACACCCCTTAAAAACTTGATAATGAGGAGGTGGTCAACCAAACACAAGAATGGTGTGCATAAACTGATCCTCCAATCTATCCCCATTTTCATATGTTGGAATCTATGGAAAAATAGATGTGCTGTCAAATATGGTGGGAAACAATCTAATCTTGCAAGAGTAATGTACTTAGTGTCCAAAGATACATCCAACTTGCTGAGTACTACATACCCATACATCAGTTGGCCAATCAGCTGGAAGGAGCTGCTCTTTTTTGTGGACAAATGCACTCATGAAATCAAGTTCAGCACTGTTTATTGAAGGAAACCATCAGAACACATGGTGAAGTTGAACACTGATGGCATTGCACTCTACAATCCTAGAAAAATTAGTAGGGTAGGACTTCTCATAAACTCCTAAGGTGACCTTATCATTGCATATTCAGTCCCTTTTGGAGAAGGCACAAATAACCAATCAGAGATAATAACTTCTATCTTTGGCTTGGGTTGGTGTATTTAATTGGGATACACTAATGTTATCTTAGATATTGAATCTGAGATGCTCATCAGATGAATCAAACAGCAAGCCAAGCCCCCTTGGTCTGTCAAGGAGAACCTGCACAGGTTGCAAACCATCACTCAACATTTCCAGAACTTCAAGTGCAACCACACCAATCGAGAAGCTAACTGTGCAGCTGATACCTTGTCCAAACACAACCACAAATGCTCTATTCCTAAAATTTACTTCACTAAGAAAGAGCTTCCCAAAGAACCAAGATCCTATCTTGAACTAGACAAAGTTGGAATGGCTAATTTAAGAAGAAGAAGACTCAAGAGGATCAAGAAATCACCATGAGCTCTTCTTTTCTATTTTTCTATTTTGGTGCTAGGTAGTCTTCACATTGGCTGTCTCTTATTATAGTTATAGTTTTTTTGAAGAATGCTTAGTTAGTATTATAAGAGTCTCCCTTGTTTATTGCTTTTCTAGATACTTTGTAGTAAGAAGAGTCCTCTTATAGGTGCATAGTTGCCTAGGGGCCATTGTATTCTATTTTCTTCTCTTGTGCAGGTACACTGCAAAGCTGTAGCATCCAATTTGTGCAGAAATTGAAGCTGCAATTTGGTTAAGCATAGTGCTCTCAATAAGATTTCAAGAAGGCTTCTGGAAGGCAAATAGTGGTCACACACTAAGACACCTAGGAGCAGTTTTCTGCAATAACTTACTGGGGAGTAGATCATATTTTTGAGCTTTGCATGGTGTGCTTTTCAACAAGATCCTCAACTATATCAACAAACTACATCACCCAACTACAGAACTGTGATCTTCTTATAGGGTTGTTGCTTTGTCTATTGTAGTTTTCCTTATCTATAATTGTATAGACTTTTCCTCATATTTATGTAAGGGGAGAGTCTCCCTTATTTATGCTTTCTTAGAATTATTGTATTGAGATAAGTCCTCTCTTAAATGCATAGTCTAAGTTAGCTCCATTTTGTAATTGGGGATAAGTCGAATAACCTTAGTAGGTTACTCGACTTATGAACCACCATAGTATTGGAGGTTAGGTTTATCTCCCCCTCCTTGTACTTTTGTGTTATTATATTATGTTAAGGCTTAGGGGTGTTCGACTCAACCCTTGACCGACACGAGGGGTGAGATCCTTGGGTAAGGTCCGTTTAGTAATAATAAAATAAAAAAATAAAAAATAAAATTGGTTGTTAGTTAGAGGAAAATGTAGGACACCCTAGGGCACGACATAAATTTGAAAGAAGTGAAGACCTTCTTAAACGTACGATAATCTCCTATTCATAGTTGTGGCGCGCTTCACAAGACCCTATTTGATGCGGTATATTGGACTCTGAGGACCATTTTAAAATATCAAGCTCTGATACCAAGTTTTTCACGATCCAAGCCTAGGTCTTAGACATGACACGACAAATGATACACCCGAAGGTACCTCAATCAAGCCTCTTAGCATTCATTAAGCATTTCATTGGTAATGATAAGCAAATCAAGCGGAAACATAAGGGATATAGTGACTAAGGGAATTCACATTAATAATAGTCAAAGACAACATAACATCTATTACTATGTTCAACAATACCTTCTATATTAAGACTTGGCGGGGGCTAAGACATGTTCCTACCTCACCCTCAAGATTAATATCACGAACCAACCCCACGGGCTGTGATGGGTGCCCGAACTGGACACTCACGTATACCCCTGCTAACTATAAGTAAACCTGCCTCCTGTTTGAGTTATAATGTACCAACAAATAGCATAAGGCAACATAACATATAAGCCAATGAGGCTATCGTAACATGTAGGGTCATTCCATAATAAACACATGCACGAGCCGACAATGCTACCACAACAAAGGGAACGACCCAAAACATAAGACATATAGGCACAACTATATAAACATACATATACAACCCATATTTATATCCACAGACCTCTAAGAGTAAGAATAGTAATATAAGGTAGGATAGGGCCACCGCCGTACCCGTGAACAAATAAATATATACATCAAGGGTTAGTACCAAAATCTAGGCTCAAGCACAATGGAATGCCTTTGAACTGCTGAGTGGGACTTCTACACTGGCGGATCCCCAAAGTGTGTATATGTACCTACATGTATGAAACGTAGCCCCCCGGAAAGAGGGGGTCAGTACAATATGTGTACTGAGTATGTAAAGCATAAAATACCACAAGAAGCGCACAGTTGACATAGGGATGCAGGGAACAAGTATAACAATTAATAAATCACTGTAGCTGCATCTTGTAAAATGACATTATGTATCTCAGTGTCATATTCTATACCCGGCCCGTTGTGGGACTCAGTGTTATAAATGTATCATTATGTCATATATGTGTATATATACCGTAGTCGAACCTTTATGGGACCCAGTCAATAATCATGTCATCTTACCATCATATACATATATCATACCCGACCCTTTATGGGACTCGGTCATACCCGACCCTTTATGAGACTCAGTCATACCCGTCCCTTTATCGGACTCGGTGAATACTTATATCATCTTATATCATACCTATCTCTTTATAGGACTCGGTCGTACCCGACCCTCTTGTAAGGGACTCAATAGAAGATATATTAACCATATGCACGAGTAGAGCAATGAGTAACCATATGCAAGCTAAATCATTATCTGAGACTCCATGAAATAGCCAAGTGAACCATTACTTGAAGATCCGGGTAGTAATTATCTTGAGTACCCTCTGAGGGTTATTAGTGATTATATTAAGTAAAGACTCAGACGTCATATATGTGGATCAAGATAATGCTACACAACTTATGCAATCAGAGACATTCATCGCCCTTAGGAATATGAGCTTGTGTATCCAGTTACTACCCAACATATAGAAGGCTCGAGGGTAGTAGTTCAACCGCTTTAGGACCTTTAACATTCAGAAGTGAGTACAAGCCATGAGTTACACCCAGAACCTATAAATGGAATTACCTTTAACTTATATCGTATACCGCTTCACTTACATTATGCCATTTAAGAGAAGGAAGGGATAGGCTTCACGTGTAATACCTTTCGTCATGTAGAAGACTTACAAGACAATAACTCAATTATCGCAGGAGTTCTATCATCAAGAAGTGAATAAGATTTATGAACCATACTCGGGGTTTTATGAATGGAATTATCCCCACAGTACATATATCAAATACTTATGACTAAGACATGCCAAGACAAAAGAAGAGATAAGCTTTACATACTCTCTACTTCCCCTCATATAATAGTCATACACATATGTGTCATGGAACGTACCGCCCGATCCTTAGATAGTAACATATATTCTACTTGGACCATCAAAGGAATCAGTACCATAAAAATTTCATCATAACATCATAACTGATGTCAAAGACATATCAAGATAGAAGAAGGGTAGCTTTATATACTTATGCCAAAAATATGCCAAGAGAAAGAAGGTAGCTTCACATACCTCTTATGGGTTACCCTTCACCACGTTTGCCTCGTCATCTTTTGAACCTATTTAACCTGGAAGCAATACTAATATTAATAATCTTCCACTGTCCAACTTCCAAATCCACAGCCAAGTATCCATAGAAATCATTTCCTTATCCATTTCCCTCGACTAGTTTACTACTAGTTTCGAAGTTGTCGGAAATCGGGCAACATCTCCCCTATAACTTGATCTATCCCAATTATAATCTTAGAAGCCATATTTCCCACAAAAACCAAAAGATATTTACAATAAAATCACTACAATACGATGAAGTAAAAATTCTTACAACTCGCCCAAAACTACGATACCAGAATAGAATTTTTAATCTTTGTTTTATAAAACCTTTAACCATACAAAATGGAGGGTCATGTGTCTGAAACCAGAAGAAAACACACCATTTTTAGAACACTTTCCATCCCTTCAACACACAACCAACCCAGCTGCAACCATAGCACCACAATCACAACACACTACTCGACTTCGATTTAACTATAGCGACTTTAATTTAGTTTGTTTCTAACATCAATCATTCTTATAAAATTTTTCCACTTCAAACCTCATTTAATACATTTAATATAATTCATAACAATATCATAAACTCCAATTTAAAAGGAAAAACCTTACCTTGTCCGAAACTCGTCAAAACTCACCTCAGAAGCTCTTTTAGCGCGGCTGAAACTTCATGGCTGTTTGTTATCCTTTTGGTGATGCTCCAAACCATAATTTTTCATGAATAACACCTTCATATCATCATGTTATACCCTATATAACTAATTTACAGAACGAAATTGGAGAACTTACCTTTTTTTCTCCCAAATTCGTAGCTCCCTCTCTCTAGTTTAGAGTTTCTCTTCTCTTTTCTTTTCTAGAATTTTCTTGAATGAAGATTGAACTTATGGGATAAGAATGAATTGAAAATTCATAAAACATATATATATATATATAGGCCACCTTAGGGGGTGACACATGTCAACCCCTAAGTGGTGACACATGTCAATCCCTCATGGAGCCAATGCTCCCTCTCCTCCACCCTTGGGATGCCACATGGTAGGTGGTGCCCACCCCCTTGCTGCAGCTTTTGCCATGTGGTACTCCCTGCTACTTCCATGTGGAACTCCCTCTTTCTGCCATGTGTTACCCTCTTTTTCTCCTCGTGGGTTCGTAATCTCATCTTGTTTTACGAACCTATGTAATTCTTCCTACGTAAGCTTGGTATGTACTCAAGTAATTTAAGTATGTAAGATTTTCAAGTTGGTAGCTTACGTAAATAAGACGAATTCTACGACTCATTACTTAGTCTCTAACTTCTTCTGGATTCTTACGACCCTATTTCCAATCTTCTCTATTATAGGATATCTCATTCTCCCTTCCTTAGAATTATTTGATAGCGTTGTAGATTATCCGGCTCACATGGTGCCTTCTAAGGAGCTTAAGAACCTTTCAAGAAACTTAAGAAGCTTAAGAACCTTCCAAGGTACAAATGTATGGGGTATAACAATTAATTCAAAATACCAAACATAATTTAAATGTATAAACATAATATAAGCTAGATAAGATTGGAGTGTCATTTCCAGAATACGGGAGCTTACCAAAGTGCTAGACTTCAACGATCAACTTAGCCATGGGGAGGAGAGTGTGGAGTGACGCTGGTCCTTACATAGTGATATCATGTAGGCAAACATATGCGTTAGTACTTTGAATGTACTATGTGAATATGCTATAAAATGAGGAACATAAGAGAGACATATAAAAGCAATATGCATAAGTGAATGCATGCATGAGAATTCATCATGTGAAATCTTAAAACATTCATTTTGTGGGAAAGTGACCATAACCGACATTTAAGACCATGCAAGCTATTACATGGAATCTGATGAGTCCTGCATTGGTGCAGGCCGATGACTCCTGCATCGAGATAGGGAAGACTACTTTACCGGAAGAGTATTCCATCAAATCTAAACTTTCTTCAACTTTAAATTTAATATTTGATGGCTACAAAGGCCTAGGCGACAAGGGCTCCTATGGTGGTACATAGTTAATGCAACATGAGACTTTACCTAAGAACCCCTTCGATCGAGTCCCCATCTATATGCTACATTTAGTGCTAGATCAAATCGGAAAGAATAACGTTGAAACATCAATATAGCATAAGCATTATATAACTTTAACATTAACACATTAATCGGTGGAATAGCTCATTAAAATCTTTGGTTTATAATATCATCATTGTTGCCATAGCCTATTTACCATCCTACTAATAAACCTTATTTTATAAGAAAATTAGGTCTACAACCAGTGATGGTATTTTGGATACCATGCTAATCGAACCTAAATTTTAGAAAAATGTTCAAAAGCATTGCCAACATATAGGGATGTTAGACATGTCATATCATAATCTTAAACATTTCATTTGATTCAATGTCAGGATTTTCCTTTCACATTAAAACCTTAATTTGTCTTAGAAGCCCTTTGTTCAATCAATCATTTCATAAAGACTCCATTTCATAATCATTTACCTCATAACATTCATTGGAGTCAAATTTCATTTCAACTTTACTTTATCATAGGAAAATAAGTGGGTTCATTTCATAAAAACCATTCAATGCCTTTAAAGAATTCTAGCATGCATGAGTATGATGGAAATGCATAAAATACATATTCTTAAAGCAACCCACCATATATGCCTTAAAATTCTTTTCAAGCCTTCATATAGGCACTTTAATAATATCATAACTTCATGAAATCAAGAGTCAAGGTACATCAATATATGTAAGGAAACTTCAAATATATCATAATCCATGCATTTAAAGTCATCATATAAAAGTCCATAAGATTTCATCATTTAAAATTGAAAAATTAGTTTGAGAAAACATTTGGGCTCCATAGGTGGAATGACCCATTGATGAAAACCCACATACCTTGAGGGAAATAAAATCCCTAAGAATTCTTGAGAAAGAAAGGAGACTTGAATGTCTTGAATTTGGAAACCATAGCCTTGCCTTGGGGTTCTTGAGAGAGTTTCAGAAGAGTGAATTTGAGAGACTTAAGTCTAAGTGTGAGGAATGACATCTTTGAAGGGTTTAGGGTCTTTAGATAAGAGATTCAGTTCTCAAAATGACACCATTTTGATTTAAAACATAGGAAAAAACTAGAATGCTCCTTTAAAAATATAGCTAGAAAGGAATTCACGGGGCCCCTTCACAGTCCATGGTAGGGCCCCATGGTATGGGACTTAGAAAGACTTGAAAAAAGGACTTGCCGGGTAGTCTCTGAAATTTCTTCACGGATACTTTATGGTCCGTGAAATGCATCATGGACCATGAAGTGCGGTTATGGTGCATGTCTTGTAGAAATGGATTTCACAGACCACTTCACCATTCGTGAAAATCTCCACGGCCCGTGGTGGTCATCCGTGGAGCCTATCTTGGGAAACATTCTTGAGGACTTTGGGGAGGTCTCACTACGGAGGGCTTCATGGCCCGTAGTGCCCACCATGGTCCGTGTTCCTCTATCGTGGTTTGTCCCCTACATTCTGAACCTTTGAATCTCTATCACGGTTGCACACCACAGTCCCTAGTGCTTACCACGGTCTGTGAAGCTTCCGTGGTCAGCTTTTGAGCCAGTTTTGTGCAACTTTCTGAGAATTCTTCCTTGTCTCTTGGTTTAGGACCTTTCAAATTTTTGAGTTCTTACATGTTTATTGTGATCATGAGGGTAAGTGTCATGATCGTGTAAACCCCATAAAAGGACCATTGCAGTCGCGAGGGCGATCGCAAAGACCAACTTGTTCAACTCTAAGTCAATTCTTATCGTGATCGCAGCCAGGGGCCACGCGATCGAAATGCCTAGCACCATGACCCTTTGTAATCATGGAGGCTCCATCACGATTAGAATGAAGAAGTCCACCTACACCAGTAAATGCTGCACTATCATACTTTGGCAAAGTCCAAAACTCCGATGGAGTGCTCAAAATTCGTTCGGAATACCATGCATGTAAATGGGTTTTGCTACCCCGCCAAACTCGATGTTCCAGACTTAATGGCACATTCAAAATTCCTATACAATATCATTTTAGCAAAAAGTGGGTTCTATACCTAAGTGCTATTTTAAGCCAAATTCCACAATGGGATTCAAGATTAGACTGAAAACCTCAAAAAGAAAATGAAGGATCATTCTAGACCAAACTCAACATTCTAGAACTAATTGCACTGATGGAATTTTCAACCAAGTGTATTTTCCAAGAATATTGACCAAAGTCAACCATAGGCCAAATTTCAAAGGCTAAAGCGCCAAATGGCCCCAAACTCATACCGATCATCTCAATACTCATGCTGACCATGCTACTAGCCTAATTTGGTCATTCTAGAGTTGATGGAACTATCAGAATTTCATTTTGAGGTTGTGTATCTAAAGTAATAAACAAAATCACCTTTTCAAGTTATAAAAGCTCCAAAATAGGGAAACAAGCCTAAAATCCAAACGAACGACCAAGCTACCGAACAACCAGTGCCCCTAAGTTATAAATGACTTGGGAGAGCTACAAAAACACTCTAAATGATGAAATAAATGCTTTATTTTAAAAATAAACTAGAGGGTCATTACACATAATCCATCGGAAGAGATATTTTATCTAAAGCATCTTAATCATGATAAGTTTTGCATAAAATTAATACTAATACTTCATCTAGAAGAATCTTTAAATCTTAATTCATAAAAATCATGATGCATGCATAATTCTTAAATATAGGACATAATCATAAATAGGCATAATGTATGTGTTCATGTATAAATACTTAAAAATATGTAATTAAGATGAAACCATGCATAATAAGATTATTGAGAATGAATAAAATCATAATTGATTAAACCCAATGCTAAATCATGAAAATACCTAGGGTTTATGAAGAAATCATACAAAGGAATTGAAAATACTTTGGAACTCCATGAATGGAAGATAATTCATGGATGAAATTCCCACAGACCTCAACAAATTCTAGCATGAAAATTGAAGAGGAAACTTTAAATTCTTTAAAACCTAGTTTGATTGGAGAAGAAGACCTTGGGAAAGCCTTGGATTAAAGGCCTCTCTTGATTCTTGAATTTGTTTTGACTTGAAAGCTTTAGGGTTCTTGATGGAGAAGAGGAATCCTAGGTGAGTTTTGAGAGATTTCCTTGAGACTAGGATGTTTAGATTGATTATGATGAGAGAAAAACTAGTTAGTTGATTGATATATTCTCTTAAAACACCCCAAACCGACTTAGAATAGGTCTAAAAAGGTTTAGAAAGGAACAAATATCCCTGGAAGGAGTGCAAAAGTTTTCTGAAATTTTTTGCACCAAGCCTATCATGGAAGGCTGTACGGTCCTGAATACTTATACCGGCCATATGGGTGTTCGTGAAAGTTTGACTGTCTGATTAGGCTTCATTGAATTGGGCATAACATTTTACTCCAACTCCAAATGAGGCAAGCTTGGTGGCGTTGGAAAGATGATTCATAGACCTTTAATTTGGTAGGTTATGGGTTACCTAAATCTTTATATTCTAAGAGATATGATAATTTGATATTGACCTATGTAAAATCTTATATCAAAACTCAATCGATAAGGAGACTTTCAACTCATCTTTGTTCTAGAAGATTCTTGTGACCTTAATTTACTTCCAAATCTATTTCCACGCTAAGAATTGATTTTAACACTTATGCATAATTAAGAATAACCCGGTATGAACCTATATGCATATAAATAATGGTTCGGGTTTTAGCTTAGAAATTTTAGGGTGTTACACTATGTTACACTATATTACTTGTACGATTACGTACACTTGGGTGTCTATTTGAAGTGGACAAGTTTTTGACTGAAATTAGCACTTTTAAGTTTTTTCCTATACTATTTTTTTGCTCAAGAGTTAATACCTTGATCATAGTCGTTGTTTCTGTAAGTATAATATCTAGTTGTAAACACGCTAATGTGGAACAAAAAAGTAGTCGACTCACATCTTTGAGCCGAAAAGACTACTTTACTAGAGAAAGAAAGAAGCTTCTCTTGGGTAGTTTTATTTGAGTCAAATCCATCAAAATAGTAATAAGGAACTAATCCTGAAGATATGGAAGTACCTTTTATGATAGTACATGATGTGGCAGGCATACACACATGTTATGTCACTTTTAGCATCTACAAATCAGAGGCAAGAAGTATGTTTAATTTAAAAAGGAATATGGTGCAACTATTGCACACACATGGATAATTTACATGTCTCCAACATGAGGATTGATGAATTGGTGTTTTACCAAATTATTAGACTCAAATTCTTGAATTATTGCCATATTTTAATACTAATTAAAGGGGTTTAGGCCTCTATTCTCTTATGTGCATGCATTCCTTAGAGAAAGAAAGTTTAAGGTACTTGGGACTAAAAACCACTAAAGTGCACAACTGAAGGAACTGGTGCCTAACAGAAATTGACAAGTATGTCAACGGCTAAACGCCGGCTGTATTGGAGCAAGATGAAATATGTTTGTGGTATAATTGGCAAAACATAATGGATGATTGACGGTTCACTGGTCCCCGCACAGAAGATCCTAGAAGTACTAAAGGTTGAAGTAAGGTAGCGATTGGCCTCTTACAATGGTAGATTGGTGGTTTGTCGGTCCAACGCAAGTCTCAACGCAGAAGCTGATGGACCAAAATAGCTTTATGGTAATTAATGCTTCCTTTGGAAAGTTTGAAGGAAAACAATAGGGATTTGTGCAATTATGTACCATTAGTATCATTATTCTCATTATCCAATTATAGAGAGTTGAGAGAAGTTTCTAGAATGAGAAATAGAATCTTCATTTTCATACTCAAGAACTCTTAGCTTAGTGAGAAGGAAACCATTAATATTGTATTCTTCAAGGCTTGGATGCAAATTATCCTCATCATTTTAGCATGGAATGAAGATTTCCTTTATGAGTATTGTCTTTATTCTCTGTTTTATGAGTAGCTAAAACTATAGCTAGGGGTGTGTGTGCTTGATGGGGGTGTAAAACCCCAAGTGGGTTTTTATTAATATTATCTAAAATTAATTGTATTACATATATCTATTGATGTCTTAAGTTTTAACCTAAAATTCAGTGGTTGCAAATATTGATTGAGATCTCTAACTCATTTTGGCTTAGAAAAGTAAAATAAAGTTGGGTAAGACTCAATAGTGAGGACTTGTTGAAATTATTTTATGAATTTAAGCTAGGGATGGAATAATCCGAGTAATTTCTCATTTAATGATGTGAACTAGGGATAGTCATCTACTCAAGCAATGTTTGGTGTTTTATTTGAAAGTGTCTTGGTGTTCAGAAGAAACCAAGGGACATACACTTGCTAGTTTAGGAGAATATCAAAGCGTAGACTAGAAAAAATGCTATCCATATACCAATATCTTTTTTTGAGGCTAATCATAGCCAATTTGAGTTGAAAACCCAATCTCTATGCACACATACCTAGTCCTTTCCAATTCTAGTTTAGAAAGTTAAATCCCTATTTTCAATATTTAATAGTGATAAATCGTAGTTGTAAGATAAAACCCTCAATTATTTATATTATTGTTTGTTGAGAACTATAATTGCTAACTTGTTTGAATTGTCAAATCAATAGAAGAAGAGCCCAACATACTAGTCGTTGAGGTTCGACCGTGACCTAATTAGTTTGATATTATTTTGCAAACAACTGCCTATGATCTAAAATATGAGACATAGTTGAGAGTTCATCATAAATGGTGTCTTTGTCGGGGAATGGTTAACAATCGTCTTTGATTGATTTTTATATTCAAACTTATGTAAAAGTTATGTTTTTGTTACGTATTGTTTTGTGTTGTTGCTAGCCAAAAAAGGGAAACATGGAGAAATGGTTGATGAAGAAAGCATAGGAGATGCGGTCTTTGAAAATATGTTTGTTGCAAATGAAGCACCCGCGGATATGGGTGTAATCAAAACAATTCTCTTACACCCAGAGATGTGGAATGTAGTCTTTCAAATCACTAGTCTTATGCTTCATCTTCTACAAATGAAAGACTTAGTTGGAGGCCAAGCAGTTGTGATGCAAACAAGTAATTGTAGAATTTCGTAGATGTGTGCCTTCCTTCTAAAATACACATTATTAGCCAAGAGTCAATTCAGTTTCAATTATTCCCATTTTCACTCACCGCTGAAGCCACCACATGGCTTATAGAGTTACCCCTAGGGTCAATCACCACTTGGGATGAGTTAAAGAAGGAATTCCTTGAGAGATATTTTCCAATTTCTCTTGTAGTGGAGTTGTGGGATGACATTACAAATTTTCGGCAAAACTCGGAAGAGCTTCTCTATGAGGCATGGTTGAGGTTTAAACGAAAGGTAGCAATATGTCCTAGACACGGGTTGTCTAAGGCTGTGCAGTTGCAATACTTCTTTTGTCATTAATGGGTTGGTCTGTGGAGCACTCATGGAGCGCTTATTTGATGAAGCAAAGGGTTTACTTGAAAAGGTTGTTAAAATAAATCAAGATTAGAATATGTCGCAAGTCAAGAAGATATTAGGTGTCACCTCCACTAATAAATACAAGGAGCGTGAGAGGAGATGGGAGAAGAGAAACAAACAAGTTGAAGAAGCGACCAAAATTATTGAAGTTCTTATGTCATGTATGAAGGGAATAGGAAACTAAAGTATGAAAGTGGTTAGCACATGTAGCGACTTGGAGGTAAATAAATCTAAGGTATATGTCACAATTTGAACTAGGTCCTACCCGTGATACGGCGATAAGAATTCCGAAGGACCCCAACCAAGACTCATAGCATATTATTCATGAGAATACATAAGGTAAATAAAGTAAATGAAGTTAGATCAAAGATACAGAGGCATAGTCTCAATAATGGAAGCATAAGTCTCAAATGAGCAAGAGAAACAACATAGACTCTCACTATCTAACATACCTCTAATAACTCGATGGTGGCATAAGACAAGCTCCTAGATCACCCATGACAACATAAGAGTAATGAGGTAATCAACTAAAAAATGAAATAAGTGTCATGTCCTCGAACTGTGAGGACTCACCAATGGTACACATGTAGCAAATTCTAGCCATGAGCGGGAGGAGGATGAGAGTGATTGTCGAACCCTACATTATGATACAATGTTGGCAAAAAGTATGCATTAGTACATAAATACAGTAAGTATGTGAGAAGATGCATGAACAATCAATATAGGACATAGTGAATATGAATCATAGGATGCAAGACCAACATCTTTAAAGCATGTATAAGGTCATGAAAACATTAAAATATTTAGCTCGTTGGTCAATGCATCAAACATCATCATAAGAACTAATAACTTTGCTTTTAACTTGTGTGGGATAGGACCTTTACCAACATATAAGACAATGTGATCTATTACATGGAATTTGATGATCCCCACATCGAGAAGGGGGGAAGACTACTTGCCAAGGTAGACTCCATCTAAACATGAACATGAACTATATATAGACCCACTAGCTAGGCCATAAAAGTAAGCCTACGGTGGCAACGTTGTTTAAGAGACTAGGGGTTACTACTAGGGCTTAGGTCGAGGCCCCACCTCAAAGACCACTCGGTGAGATGTCAAGATCCCATGGAATACATGTCATAACTTAATCATAAATCATACTTGACATATATCATAAGCCTCTCAAAATCATACTTCATAAAAATTATCATAGAAATAACTCATTATCATGTAAAATATGTAATGTGGGTGTAGGCCTTTTATCATTACGTATCCTTTTCATAGAACATATTTAGGGTCTTAAGCCACCTTCTTCATTAAGAATCTTAATTCACCCCTTTCATTAGCTTGCTTATATACTTGAAATTCATGATCATAGCTTATACTTGAAATTATGGTAGAAAAATGAACACATGATATATTTACTTGGAAATCATGAAATTGGATTGAAAACATGCATTATCATATCCTTTATATTAACCCATATATAATTCATGAAAATAATATCAATTGGATGCATAATTTAATCAATAACTGTAGAATATATCATGAGTAAGAAGACCCAATGCATTACATAAGATTAGGGCTTTTTGAATGAAAATCATAAAGAATATTGAGAGAAAAACATAGGATTCCATGGGTGAAAGGTACCCATGGACGAAGTCCCACATAACCTTGACCTTTAGGAGCCCTAGCTTGAAGAGAATTGAGGCTTGACCTTGAAGATTTCCTTTGAAATTGATTGAAGAAGAAGAAGACTTGGAGAGCTATCACGATCTAAACTATCGCCTAGATGTGACACGAAGATTAGGATTCTCGAAGAAACCCCAACCAAGATTTTTAGCATATCATAAGCATACATAAGGTAAAAAATAAGCGGAAACTCATAAAAGTCCATGGAGATAAAACATAGTTAGAGAGAATCAAGACAACATAGACTCCTTACAGAATATGCCCACATGCATCTACATGACAACCTAGGAGGGGACTAGGACATGTTCCTAGCTCACCTCCAAAGAAAGTAATGACACCATGTAAAATAATATTTAAGCATCACCATAGTCTAAAACAACAATAAAGAAAAGAATGACTCGGATTCTCCTTGAAACATGAGGACACACCACATTAATCTTCAATGGAACACCAACTAGCCATGGGAAGAGGATGGAGCGTCCGACTCTACATTGTTATATAACGTAGGTAAAAAATATGCATTAGTACATTTTAATGTACTAAGTATGTATGCAATGCAATGCAAAGAAAATCATGTTTGTGCAAATGACCATTTTAAGTAGCATGATAGGAGAAGTAGTAAAAAATATAAGTAGTCACAAGAAGGATCAATGCATAATAAACCATACGAGTATCATATAAAGTAAATGATATGATTAGTCTTTTAAAACATAGAAAGGACCATACATATGTGAGATAGGGGAATGTACTTGCCAAGGTAGACTCTACCCCACTAGGAGGGTCATAACGTACACTATATGTGGATCCACTAGCTAGACCAAAAAGGACAATCCTACGGTGGCACATAGTTATGAGACAAGAGAATTTATATAAGGACCCCATATATCATGCCCCTACCTCAAGTCCACATTCTTGCTAAATGAAATCCCATAGAATACATTCATAGCATGAGAATCACGACATATATCATAGTCATGATCATAGATTTGAAATCATAGAGTAGATCATTTTTTGTAACATAAGCGCAATGCGGGTATTGTCCTTCCATATTATAAATCATACATACATAATCATAGTTCATACTTGGAAATTTAAGGTAAAACATGAATGCATGATCAATTGACTTGAAAATCCTGAAATTGACTTGAAAACATGCATGATCATATACTTTCTATTAGCCCATACATAATTCATAAAGATAATATCATTTGGAAGTATAATTAAAAATACCCATAGTTCACATTAGGAACCCTAGAGATCAATATAGGAGAATTCATAGAAAAACTCTTCAACTCAATGCAATAACCATCAATTTATATCAAAATAGACTCATAATCATAATTTAAATCATAATTCATGCCATTAGAATAGAGATCATAAAACCCATAAAATCTCATACTTAAATTTAATAGGAAACTTGAGAAATTGTTTGGGCTTCCTGAATGAAAGAATCCATGAATCAATACCACAAACCTTGAATGAGAAGGACAAGGAATTTGGAAGAATTTGAGAGTTTTGATGGAGAGCTTGAGTGAATTTCTTTGAAGTCTTCAATGGATTCCTTGAGAGGTCTTGTAGAGAGAGAAATGTTTGAATAGGTGAATTGTAGAAGAATGAATGAAATTAAGGGTTTAGGGTAGTTTATAAGGTAGAATTAGGCCCTAAAAAATTCCAATTTCATTAACTAACAATTAGGGGAAAGTCTAAAGTTCCCTTACTTAAAAACTGAATTTGGACAAAATTTCTTGCCCAGGTCCGCAATGCGGAGCTGCTTTCGGATAGGCCAATTTTTAGCAAATGAGATTTTGGCCAGATTTGATTCGGGGAAAATTTATACTGAATGGGAACAAGTGGGCGACGTGGAGCTACCTCACACCTTACTGATTTGTAAAATTTTTGACAAAATTTATCTTTCAGTTCACGAGTCTTAACAATCTACCGAGACTATTTTCCTGTAGGTTTTGACCCCCTGATCGACATTCTAAATTTGGATTTGCCAAAAAGAATAAGGATAATGCATTACATGAGCGGCCTATTCACAAGACATTCTTAAGGCCCTTATGAGTATTTTGAGGAATGTTACAATATCTTCCCCTTGGGAATATTCGTGCTCGAATGAGATTTATCTAATACGGACATGGAAAGAGGACTAGCAACTCAACATATTTGTGCTCGAATGAGATTCATCTAATACGGACATGGAAAGAGGACTAGCAACTCAACATGTGCATGATGATACTTTGAAAATACATAGAACATGTAAACTTCATACTTCACATAAAACATGGCCTTTTTTGAAACAATCATTTTCATGAATCAAGCATGCATATGAATGACATATGGAACTGAAATGTACGAGTTTAATTGATTTGATCATGAACAACTTAGTACCTTTAATCTTGAGTGGAGGGAGAGAGATACGTATAACGCTTCATCATGTACGCTTCCACTTCCCATGTGGCACTATCTACTTGTTGATTCCTCCATAATACTTTGACGGATGCAACGTCTTTATTTCTTAACCTCTTCACTTGCCTGTCTAAAATTTCTATCGGGACTTCTTTATAAGTCAAATTCTTTTCAACGTTCACATTTTTCAATGGAACAATAGCGTTTGGATCACCCACAAATTTCCTCAACATTGACACATGAAATACCAGATGAACCATAGCCAACTCGAATGTCAAGTCTAACTCATATGCCACTTTGCCAATAGGCTTCAATATCCTATAGGGTACTACATATCTAGGACTCAACTTTCCTTTCTTACCAAATCGCATCACACCTTTCATAGGTGATTCCTTCAAATGCACCCAATCATCTACATCAAATTCAAGCTCTCTTCTTCTAGTGTCTGAATAGGACTTTTGATGACTTTGAGCCATCTTCAATCCTTCTCTTATAAGCCTTACTTTATCCATTGCATTAACTACCAAATCTAGACCAATCAATTCTATCTCACCCACTTCAAACCATCCCACATGAGATCTACATCTTCTCTCATACAAGGCTTCAAAATGAGCCATTTGGATGCTAGAGTGATAACTATTATTATAGGTGTTGACACCCAATTTTTACCCTCAACAACGTAATTTTTACAAAAAATAATAATAATACAATAATAATAAAATATATATATAAAATTAAATAATAATAATAATAAAAAAAACGAAATATACATATATGGTATCATCATTTTAAATTAATTTCTCTCTCTATATATATATATATATATTTATAAAATAATTCTTGAATAGAATATATTTTATTATTTATTCAAAAAAATTGTTTCAAAAGATTTTTATTTTAAAAATAAATAGCTCTGTTAATTAGTTGGATTTTAATTAATAGACTCATATTTCAAGTTAATTTATTTAAACTGAAGTTAATTATTTACTTTGTAAAAAATGAGAGGTTTGTTAATTAATTAATGCATACTCATCTTATTTTAATTTTAGACTTCTTCAATTTTAATTAAATTAAAATAATTGGCTTTTATAAAACCATGCATATTTTCAAGTGTATTTTAAATAATTTGTTATCTTTATAACACATGCATTTTTTTTGTTATATAGTCATTATCTCTTAGTAATATTTAAATTTGACTTATAAAAAGAAAATTATTATTTATCATAATTAATTATTTCGTAAATTAATAATTAGTTACAATAAAGTTAATCATTTTACTTTTGTTAAAATTAAGAAGATCGTAAATTAATTCGTCTAATTTGATAACCAATTTCACCAATTAATTTTGCGTTTTCATTACTTCTCCTAAATAACAAATAATTAATATTGAATTAACAATTTTTTTTATTATTTTTATTCTTCCATTAATACTACAACACGCAAATAATATATATGCCATCTCCTCGTCCAAAAATAAAAATAAATAAATCAATAAATAAATAATAATAATAATAAATAAAGAAATTAAAAAATATATATATATTATTTATTCATCCGAAAATAAAAATAATTAAAAATAAAATAATAATATTCTGCACACCTTTTTGTCCCTCTTTTAAAATAATAATAAATAAATAAATAAATAAATAATGTTAATCTTCCGTAAAAAAATAAATAATAATAATAATAAAAAATAATAATAATAATAATAACAATAAAAAAAAATATTTTAATTTACTACCCATACATATATTAATACTATATTAATAATGCCCATCACCCGTTGTCCCCTATTTAAAAAATAAATAATAATAAACATTAAATAATAATAAAATATATAATTGTTTTCTTTTCATCCAAATAATTTTAAAAAATGAATATAATAATATATATATATATATTTTCCGCCGCACTTTTGTACCATTTTAATATATATATATATATATATATATATATATATATATATAATATTCACCCGAATTCCTATTTAAAAAATAAATAATAATAAACATTAAATAATAATAAAATATATAATTGTTTTCTTTTCATCCAAATAATTTTTTAAAAAATGAATATAATAATATATATATATATATATATTATATTCATCCGATTTTTTTATTTATTTTTTATTTATCTTTTTAATAAAAATTAAAACATTAATATTATTTTAATCCACGCGTGCCCCGCCCATCATTCTTTGTCCATTTTAAATATATATATCTATATATATATATATATATATATTCACCCGAATTCCTATTTAAAAATAAAAATAAAAAATATATATATTATAAAAATTCATCCGATTTTTTTTAAAAAAATAAAAAATTTAAATAAAATATATATATTATTATATGTTTTGTCCCCCTTCCCATATCCCTATACCATTTTTTATTCCATGCTTGTCCCCTGCACATATACCCATATTAATATTATATCTCTTTTCCAAAATATATATATTCACATCCGATTTTATTTTTAAAATAAATAATTGATGAAATAAAAATAAATAATATTAATTTATACCACGCGTCCCCATATATATTCTTCCGAAAATATATATATATATATATATATATATAATAAACAAATCCAAGCGTGCACCCCCTTCCCCATATATATTCTTCCGAAATAATAAACAAATACACGCGTGCCCCCTCCCCATACCCTATATTAATATTATATTAATTAACCCATAATCTTTTGTCCCCTCTTCAATATATATATATATAAAAAAAAAAATTATTCTTCATCCGAAAAATAAATAAATATAAATATATTAATTTCCCATCAATATACATATATATATATATATATATATATATATATATATATATATATATATATATATATATATATTCAACTATTTTTTTTTCTTCTTCTATTCATTCTGTATTATTTTAATAATCCGCCCATTCCGCATTATTTAAATATTCCGCTCATTTCCTATTAATTATTATTTTTCCGCCGTTTCGTATTATTTTAATAATCCGCCCGTTCCGTATTATTTTAATAATCCGCCCATTCCGCATTATTTAAATATTCCGCCCATTTCCTATTAATTATTATTTTTCCGCCGTTCCGCATTATTTTATATTTTCGCCCACTCCGCATTATTTTAATTATCCGTTATTATTATTATTATTATTTATTTTTTTTTTAATTTCTATCTCCCTATAAATAGAGGGATTAGACAGAACAATTGGGGGCTTACACTTACACGGATAGGAGAAGAAAAAAAAAACGCAGACAAAAAAAATAAACTCTTACACTGATTTTGAATATTTCTTTCAAAGTATTTTTGAATTTGCACTTAGCTTTATTTTTAAAAACGAGGGTAGATTCATGACCAAATCATCCCCGTTCACTGCCCTGCAACAGGTAATATTTACTTCATGTTCCTTTGTTTTATTCGTTGTCATTATGCTTAAATATTATCCTAAAAATGCTAGCCTCCTAATTTCGTCACTCTCTTTTTGTTTGCATGAACACTTCGGGAGCAAAAATGGAGTTTCAATGTAATCTTCATTCCCTCACATGGAGCCGATATCCTTATTATTATTTTTACTATTGTTATTATTATTATTATTATTGTCGTTATTATTATTATTTTAATTATTATTGCTATTATTATTAGTAGTATATTTTATTTTCTGTTATTACTATTATTATTATTATTTTCGCTATCAATATTATTAATAGAAGTAGTAGTATGTTTATTTCTCCGTTAGTATTACTATTATTATTATTATTATTATTATTTTCGTTATTCATATTAATATTATTATTTTCATTATTAATATTATTAAGAGAAGCAGTGGAATGTTTATTTTTCTGTTAGTATTACTATTATTATTATTACTATTATTATTATTATTATTATTATTTTCGTTATTCATATTAATATTATTATTTTCATTATTAATATTATTAAGAGAAGCAGTGGAATGTTTATTTTTCTGTTAGTATTACTATTATTATTATTATTATTATTATTATTATTATTATTATTATTATTATTTTCGTTATTCATACTAATATTATTATTTTCATTATTAATATTATTAAGAGAAGCAGTGGAATGTTTATTTTTCTGTTAGTATTACTATTATTATTATTAATATTATTATTGTTATTGTTATTATTATTTTCGTTATTATTATTATTATTAGTAGTAGTATATATTTTTATTATTACCGTTTTTATTATTATTATTAGTAGTAGTAGTATTTTATTTACTGTTAGCATTATTATTATTATTATTATTAGTTTATTAATATTTTCGTAATTATTATTATCATTATTAGTAGTACATTTGTTTACTGCTATTATTATTAATGTTACCATTATTATTATTATGTTATTATATGTATTATTATTTTCGTTATTAATATTATTAGTAGTACTATTATTATTATTATTATCATTTTCGTTATTATTATTATTATTATTATTTGCATTATTATTATTATCATTTCGTCATTATTATTAATAGCTATTTTTTACTATTATTATTACTTCGTTAATATTACTATCATCATTTCATTACTATTATTATTATTATTATTATTTTCGTCATTATTATTATTAATAGTAGCAATGTTTGTTTTTTTTATTCACTATTATTACTATCATTGTTAGTATTTTTGTTATTATTATTGTTATTACTATTATCATTACTAGTATAGTTATCATTATTAATATCATCATCATTATCATTATTATTATTATCATTATTTATTGTTATTATCATTATTATTATTATCATTATTATATTTATCGATATTTTATTTATGATTATTATTATTATTATTATTATTATACTACTATTGTTATTATTTTATTATTATTATATGTTATTGTTATTTGTTATTAACGTTATTATTTATTATGCTTATTGTTATTATTCTTATTCTTATTATTATTATTGCTATTGTTATTATTATCTATTTATTATTATTCGTATTATTGCTATTATATTTACCGTTATCATATTATTATTATTATTATTATTATTATTATTATTATTGCTATTATTATTATTGTTGTTGTTATCACTATTTATCATCATCATTATTATTATTATTATTATTTACTTATTATTATTATTATTATTATTTTTGTTATTATTATTATCATTATTATACTAGTATAGTTTATTTACTATTATTATTATTACTATTATTGTTGTTGTTGTTGTTGTTATGAGTTGTAGTTGTATTTTATTTTACTGTTAGTATTATTATTATTATTATTACTATTATCATTAGTATTAGTAGTATTTCTATCTACTATTATTATTATTATTATTATTATTTTCTTCATCATTATTAGTAGTACTAATAGTAGTAGTAGTATTTTCATTTACTGTTATTATTATTATTATCGTTACTATTATTATTCGTAGTATTTTATTTTACTATTATTATTATTAATATTATTATCGTTATCTTTATTAGTATTATTAGTATTAAATTCGTTATCATTATTATCATTAGTATTTTTATTTCTATTATTATTATTATTATCGTTATTAGTATTATTTAGTGTTACTATCATTATTATTATTATTATCATTATTATTATTATTATTATTATTATTTACTGCCGTTATTAATATTATTATTTCTATTATTATTATTATTATTATTTATCATATTATTATTATTATTATTGTCGTTGTGTTCTCACCAATGCAATAGCTAACATTATATGGATATTTAGATTTGTGAAACTTTAATTAAAATGGTTCATCATAATAAAAGAAAATCAATATTTTTCTTTAAGGATTAGTTATTAAAATATATATATATCGCATTTAAACACTCACTTAGTTACTAAGCTTTGTTTTCAAAACTTTTGAGCAACCTTTTTTTATAATTTTAATCATTTAACCTAAGTTTGGCCGGTAATCGTTTTTAACGAATCTTGAAGGATGCCTAACCCCTTCCCTTTAGGATAACTAGAACCCTTATCTAGAATCTCATAAGCTAAGTAGACCACTAATCGGAGATCATTTTTTAGCTTTGAATAAGTTAATTATTTAGGTATCCTAATTTACCTTAAAAAATAATTAGGTGGCGACTCCTTAAAATTAAATAATTTAGGAATCATCAATATGTTGTACACCGTTTGACCTCGAGTTAAAATGGGGTATAACAGCTTGGCGACTCCACTGGGGATTAAAGGTCTAAACCACAACTGACTTAGGTTAATAATTTATTTATTTATTTATTTTATTTAAATTGCTTAATCTGTGTTTATCCTGCTCATGTGATATAATTTATTTATTTGTTATTGTTTTATATAAATTGTTTATTTGTTATTGCTTTATATAAATTGTTTATTTGTTATTGCTTTATATAAATTGTCATTTCGTTCATACTTTCTCCAGTTCTGGAAAATTGACACGATCACACGTACACGTGAGGTGTGTTTTGCGCACTCACAAATTTTTCTTCAAAATCCAAATTTAGGAGAGTTGGCATATGCGCGGGGTGTCCGGATTTTTTTTCCGTGTGGCCGCGTAGCTTTCTCACTCGAGTTGTCCACTCGGGAACCTTGTGTCTAGTAAACCCATTCTTAATTCACCCAGAATAGAGCTAAACCAACACATTTTTAGGACATGCATCATTTAACATAGGAGGCTTAATATCCTTGATATATTAAGTCCATTAGTCAATTTTATCCTAATGTTCAAGTGGGTTCACGACCCCAAGTAATTTTATCATTTGTATGTGCATTGTTTGAAAAATAGTTGTGCCAGAATATGGACCATTTATCTAAATTAATTAAACATTAAGAGGGAGGGTATTACTAATCCTTTTGTGATGCAGATAGCTATGAAGATCACAAGCTTTTATCTTGTGGAGATTGAACCATGAACATGTAAATGGAATGAAGATTTTTAGATGCGATGGAGAATTTTATTATTATTGTTGGCATGTAATAAATCTTAATTCTATTTTTTGTATTTAATTTTGGGGATAGATTTGTTTAATTAATTAAAGAGCAATGGAATGACATATTATGGCACATTTATTTTTCAAATACGCGTTAGACCTACCTCTGGCATAAAGAGGTCACCTATATTAGGACGCATTATACTTGTGTTATGTGCTTTATAAATATTTGCATGCTTGCTTTCTATGTGACTTCTATGAATTTTTTTTTTATTTTGCAACATGAATTTAATTGATTATTACTAACATCATCTTTGTTTTTGTTTTTTTTTTTTACAGAAGAGAAAATTATTTTTCTACTTCTTTATTTGATTACCTATTATAAATTTTATGTCATGTTTATAATTATTTTTTTTCACGTTTGCCGCATTTTAACGAATCTAGAGCATCGTTTAAGATCATAATTATTTTAAACTCGTGCGAACTCTTAGCGTCCTCAATTAAGATTTTCTTCCTTTAATTTTAATTTGTCATTATGTTAAAATTACTTTCTTTTACTCTTTCAATACCTGTGTCCGCAACTTGCTTTTAAATTATTTTCTTAGTCCTTTAAAATGGTCTTAATCGTTCATCTTTAGGTTTGATATTTTTGCACGTTGATTTTGCTATTCTCGTGCCAAAATTCTACTTTTTTAGATTATTATTATTTTCTCCTTCTTCTCAAGCTCTTTCAAGTCTCTCTTTTACGTATATAATCTTATTTTAACAATAAAATATTTTTTAGTTCCATATTTCGTAGAAATAATTTAGCACTTAATCTACGTCATGGAGGTTTTGCATTCAAACTCTTGCAACTTATTAGTGATCTTCATGCCATTTGTTGCTTCACTAGCTTAATTCAAATACTTGTGTTTTTTCTTCTAATGGGTTTTCAAGATTTTTTTTATGCACCTGCTAATTCCAAGTTTTGACATGCAAGTCGAGGAGAATATCATAGGTCTACAATTGACATTGTTTCCATCCTTGATAATTTTTAATACGCCCGTACTAAAATAGATTATTATTTTTTTTTCGCAATCCTTCAATTTAGCAAGTCCAATCCTTGTGCGCTTGATTGATCATAATTTCCTTATCAATTATCTTAATCTCAAGCGTTTCAACAAATTCGTATTGACATATTTTCTATTAAAAAAACCTTCCTTATTAGATCCATTAATCAGTTGTTAATCACACTCTTAAATGCTTTATTATTGACCTGCTGCATACCTACTCTGCGCTTACCCAAATATTACATTTTTTGTTTGACATAAGTCAACCTTTCTCGTCAATTCGTTCTAAACTTAGATTATTTTCTCTAGTCTAGAGCTCTTATTCTACAAAATCATGATTTTTTTTTACTTTATCTTCATTTGTATATTCTCATGCGCTAACACTTTATTTCGTTTCTAAAATTTTATTTTTATTTTTGTCTAGCATTGAATATTGTTTTGGCTGTGAATCTGCATTAAGGGAAAATATAATGACAGAAGAATTGAAAGCATTCAACAACAATATGGGTTTAGTGCAAGCACAAAATGATGATAACGAGAAGAATGTGGTTCGAAGAAATGTATTAGTCAATCTGACAAATACCTTTAGCCTTCTTCCTACCACCACTAAGGCTTCCGGCTCAACTCAAAATATTTGTTTAACCATGCCTTCTCTCTCATCTTCTACCTACTCTTTTGCTATCCTTTCTAGACTTTTGAATGAACTACGTGTGATCTGATTCCCATTGGTAGCGGGATACGTAGGCGCCCATGTTGGGTTCGGTCTAGATAAAATAAAAAATTCACTTTTCCCAAAAGCAAAACTGGGACAGCTTTGCAGAGGACCTATAATCCTTCGAAAATACAAAGGTTATGATTACGAGCCATATTCACGCCATAATTGCTTCAAAGCCATAGCAACAAGAAATGCAGATTCAACGCCAAAACTTCGTAGTTCAATGCAAGGCAACCATTTTATTTTATACTAACAAATTTTCTTTGAATAATGCAAAGGCTATTTTTTATTTATTCTTGAATGACAGCACCATGAGGCCCAACATCAAACCAGAATTCGCAAGATTCAAATGGTGCAATATAATCAAGAATGAAATATGAAATTCACAATTTTCTTTGAGCATAGGAATCTCTTGAAAATCAATGTCACCAAGGTGGAAGGTTCCTAAATTATGAGCAGCACATTAGGAATTTTCGTTAATGCGACACTGCACTGTTAATGTTTGCTAATACAAGAGGCATTATACGTGGGATAATTGCTACTACAAGGCATTGCATCAAGCTTGCAAATACTATATTATGAATTTTGCTTTCATGAAGATAGTACACCGAGCTCTGCACTGCATTTTGAATATTAAGTACTGCAAAGACATTGCAACATGCCTTCCATATTAGATTATCAATGTTTTCTACTACAAACAAATTGCACAAATCTCAATGCATTGCACCAAAATTCATATTTACAAGTTTGCACCATATATTGGGTTAGTCCACCTTAAAATGGGACATATCGAGTTCGTCCACCCTAAAATAGGATATGAGTTTATCCACTCTCTAATAGGATATGGGTTCATCCACCATAAAATAGGATATGAGTTCATCCACCCTCTAATAGGATACAACATATATTGTAGCACATTCCATAGGCACCCACCTTCTAATGTGGGTATTGCATCACATTTCATAGGCACCCACCTTCTAATGCGGGTATTGCATCACATTTCATAGGCAACCACCTTCTAATGCGGGTATTGCAGCACATTCTATAGGCACCCACCTTCTAATGCGGGTATTGCAACACATTTCATAGGCACCCACCTTCTAATGCGGGTATTGCAGCACATTTCATAGGCACCCACCTTCTAATGCGGGTATTGCAGCATATTTCATAGGCATCCACCTTCTAATGCGGGTATTGCAGTACATTTCATAGGCACCCACCTTCTAATGCGGGTATTGCAGTACATTTTATAGTCGCTCACCTTTCTAATGCGGGTATTGCAGCACATTTCATAGGCACTCACATTTCTAATACGGGTATTGCATTACATTCCATATGTGCTCACCTTTCTAATGCGGGTATTGCAGTGTATAATATCTTGAAATTTCTTTAAATGCATGCCCAAATGCTTTTCTAATATATTCAAATGCACTGCATAAATGCTTTCAATTATTATCAAATGCACTGCATAAATGCTTTCAATTATTATCAAATGCACTGCATAAATGCTTTCAATTATTATCAAATGCACTACACTAATATTTTCTAATATATTCAAATGCACTGCACTAATGCTTTCTAATATATTCAAATACACTGCACTAATGCTTTCTAATATATTCAAATATACTGCACTAATACTTCCTGATATATTCAAATGCACTGCACAAATGCTTTCAAATATTATCAAATGCACTGCACAAATGCTTTCAAATATTATCAAATGCATTGCACAAATGCTTTCAATGCTTTCTAATGCACTCCACAAATGCTTTCAATTATTAATCAAATGCACTGCACAAATGCTTTCAATTATTATCAAATGCACTGCACAAATACTTTCAATTATTATCAAATGCACTGCACAAATGCTTTCAATTATTATCAAACGCACTGCACAAATGCTTTCAATTATTATCAAACGCACCGCACAAATGCTTTCAATTATTATCAAACGCACCGCACAAATGCTTTCCACTATTATCAAACGCACCGCACAAATGCTTTCCACTATTATCAAATGCACTGCACAAATGCTTTCCACTATATTCAAATGCACTGCACTAATGCTTTCCACTATATTCAAATGCACTGCACAAATGCTTCTTATATATTCAAATGCACCGCACTAATGCTTTCTTATATATTCAAACGCACTACACAAATACTCTCAAATATTATCAAATGCACTGCACAAATGCTTTCAAATATTATCGAATACACTGCAAATGCTTTCAAATATTATCAAATGCACTGCACAAATGCTTTCGATATATTCAAACGTGCTGCACAAATGCTTCTTATATATTCAAATGCACCGCACTAATGCTTTCTTATATATTCAAACGCACTGCACAAATACTCTCAAATATTATCGAATACACTGCAAATGCTTTCAAACATTATCGAATACACTGCAAATGCTTTCAAACATTATCAAATGCACTGCACAAATGCTTTCGATATATTCAAACGTGCTGCACAAATGCTTCTTATATATTCAAATGCACCGCACTAATGCTTTCTTATATATTCAAACGCACTGCACAAATACTCTCAAATATTATCGAATACACTGCAAATGCTTTCAAACATTATCGAATACACTGCAAATGCTTTCAAACATTATCAAATGCACTGCACAAATGCTTTCGATATATTCAAACGTGCTGCACAAATGCTTCTTATATATTCAAATGCACCGCACTAATGCTTTCTTATATATTCAAACGCACTGCACAAATACTCTCAAATGCACTGCACTAATGCTTTTCGATATATTCAAATGCTTTATTGCGCTCCAAGTGGCTCTCAATTGTTTTTTTACTGCTTTGCACAAATGCTTTAAATACAATTGCATAAAACGCTTGCAAAAGTTGCAATATTTGCAAAGACGTCATTTTCATTAATCATTGACTTGAGAAGTTGCAATCTTCATAAATTATTTGGGTTAAGGCCTCATTTCATTAATCATTGCTGAAAGGCATCATTCTCATGAGTCATCGGCTAACCCTATTTTCATAGGCTTTATTTAATCATTACGGTTCGCAAGGCCGCATTATATATACTCGCACTCTAGAGGTGTCATTCCCATAAGCTTATTGCACATTGCTTTATATTTAATATTTACTAATTGTCTTATCAAGTTTAAGTTTTGCAGAAATCGCAGCATAACGTGGAATTGTTTCTAAGCAGTGAACGGGGGATGTTTGTTGGAAAGTCAAACTCACCAACAATGGTCATGAATCTACTCTCGAACTCTACTCAACCTACTTCCATAATTCAGGTTTTAAAATCCAGTCTCGCCATTATTCGTTATTGGGACGATTTCTTTGGGGTTAGGCTTTACTTCGTTCTTCCCAATATTCTCGCCCCTTGTCGAGTCCAGGTTTTTAATTCCACTTAATCTCTTTATATTGTCAATACGCTCCCTTTTGCTTCGCTTCATTTTTCATAAACTTCATTTCAACATTGATGGCCGGGACAAAATTGGCTATTATGTCAACTTCTTTGCCCAAAAACTCTTTCATCGTCTTCGGTCAAAGAGGGACAGCTGTTGACACCCAATTTTTACCCTCAACAACGTAATTTTTACAAAAAATAATAATAATACAATAATAATAAAATATATATATAAAATTAAATAATAATAATAATAAAAAAAACGAAATATACATATATGGTATCATCATTTTAAATTAATTTCTCTCTCTCTCTCTATATATATATATTTATAAAATAATTCTTGAATAGAATATATTTTATTATTTATTCAAAAAAATTGTTTCAAAAGATTTTTATTTTAAAAATAAATAGCTCTGTTAATTAGTTGGATTTTAATTAATAGACTCATATTTCAAGTTAATTTATTTAAACTGAAGTTAATTATTTACTTTGTAAAAAATGAGAGGTTTGTTAATTAATTAATGCATACTCATCTTATTTTAATTTTAGACTTCTTCAATTTTAATTAAATTAAAATAATTGGCTTTTATAAAACCATGCATATTTTCAAGTGTATTTTAAATAATTTGTTATCTTTATAACACATGCATTTTTTTTGTTATATAGTCATTATCTCTTAGTAATATTTAAATTTGACTTATAAAAAGAAAATTATTATTTATCATAATTAATTATTTCGTAAATTAATAATTAGTTACAATAAAGTTAATCATTTTACTTTTGTTAAAATTAAGAAGATCGTAAATTAATTCGTCTAATTTGATAACCAATTTCACCAATTAATTTTGCGTTTTCATTACTTCTCCTAAATAACAAATAATTAATATTGAATTAACAATTTTTTTTATTATTTTTATTCTTCCATTAATACTACAACACGCAAATAATATATATGCCATCTCCTCGTCCAAAAATAAAAATAAATAAATCAATAAATAAATAATAATAAATAAAGAAATTAAAAAATATATATATATTATTTATTCATCCGAAAATAAAAATAATTAAAAATAAAATAATAATATTCTGCACACCTTTTTGTCCCTCTTTTAAAATAATAATAAATAAATAAAAAAATAAATAATGTTAATCTTCCGTAAAAAAATAAATAATAATAATAATAAAAAATAATAATAATAATAATAACAATAAAAAAAAATATTTTAATTTACTACCCATACATATATTAATACTATATTAATAATGCCCATCACCCGTTGTCCCCTATTTAAAAAATAAATAATAATAAACATTAAATAATAATAAAATATATAATTGTTTTCTTTTCATCCAAATAATTTTAAAAAATGAATATAATAATATATATATATATATTTTCCGCCGCACTTTTGTACCATTTTAATATATATATATATATATATATATATATATATATATATATATATAATATTCACCCGAATTCCTATTTAAAAAATAAATAATAATAAACATTAAATAATAATAAAATATATAATTGTTTTCTTTTCATCCAAATAATTTTTTAAAAAATGAATATAATAATATATATATATATATATATTATATTCATCCGATTTTTTTATTTATTTTTTATTTATCTTTTTAATAAAAATTAAAACATTAATATTATTTTAATCCACGCGTGCCCCGTCCATCATTCTTTGTCCATTTTAAATATATATATATATATATATATATATATATTCACCCGAATTCTATTTAAAAATAAAAATAAAAAATATATATATTATAAAAATTCATCCGATTTTTTTTAAAAAAATAAAAAATTTAAATAAAATATATATATTATTATATGTTTTGTCCCCCTTCCCATATCGCTATACCATTTTTTATTCCATGCTTGTCCCCTGCACATATACCCATATTAATATTATATCTCTTTTCCAAAATATATATATTCACATCCGATTTTATTTTTAAAATAAATAATTGATGAAATAAAAATAAATAATATTAATTTATACCACGTGTCCCCATATATATTCTTCCGAAAATATATATATATATATATATATATAATAAACAAATCCAAGCGTGCACCCCCTTCCCCATATATATTCTTCCGAAATAATAAACAAATACACGCGTGCCCCCTCCCCATACCCTATATTAATATTATATTAATTAACCCATAATCTTTTGTCCCCTCTTCAATATATATATATATATAAAAAAAATTATTCTTCATCCGAAAAATAAATAAATATAAATATATTAATTTCCCATCAATATACATATATATATATATTTCAACTATTTTTTTTTCTTCTTCTATTCATTCTGTATTATTTTAATAATCCGCCCATTCCGCATTATTTAAATATTCCGCTCATTTCCTATTAATTATTATTTTTCCGCCGTTTCGTATTATTTTAATAATCCGCCCGTTCCGTATTATTTTAATAATCCGCCCATTCCGCATTATTTAAATATTCCGCCCATTTCCTATTAATTATTATTTTTCCGCCGTTCCGCATTATTTTATATTTTCGCCCACTCCGCATTATTTTAATTATCCGTTATTATTATTATTATTATTATTTTTTTTTTTAATTTCTATCTCCCTATAAATAGAGGGATTAGACAGAACAATTGGGGGCTTACACTTACACGGACAGGAGAAGAAAAAAAAAACGCAGACAAAAAAAATAAACTCTTACACTGATTTTGAATATTTCTTTCAAAGTATTTTTGAATTTGCACTTAGCTTTATTTTTAAAAACGAGGGTAGATTCATGACCAAATCATCCCCGTTCACTGCCCTGCAACAGGTAATATTTACTTCATGTTCCTTTGTTTTATTCGTTGTCATTATGCTTAAATATTATCCTAAAAATGCTAGCCTCCTAATTTCGTCACTCTCTTTTTGTTTGCATGAACACTTCGGGAGCAAAAATGGAGTTTCAATGTAATCTTCATTCCCTCACATGGAGCCGATATCCTTATTATTATTTTTACTATTGTTATTATTATTATTATTATTGTCGTTATTATTATTATTTTAATTATTATTGCTATTATTATTAGTAGTATATTTTATTTTCTGTTATTACTATTATTATTATTATTTTCGCTATCAATATTATTAATAGAAGTAGTAGTATGTTTATTTCTCCGTTAGTATTACTATTATTATTATTATTATTATTATTTTCGTTATTCATATTAATATTATTATTTTCATTATTAATATTATTAAGAGAAGCAGTGGAATGTTTATTTTTCTGTTAGTATTACTATTATTATTATTACTATTATTATTATTATTATTATTATTTTCGTTATTCATATTAATATTATTATTTTCATTATTAATATTATTAAGAGAAGCAGTGGAATGTTTATTTTTCTGTTAGTATTACTATTATTATTATTATTATTATTATTATTATTATTATTATTATTATTATTTTCGTTATTCATACTAATATTATTATTTTCATTATTAATATTATTAAGAGAAGCAGTGGAATGTTTATTTTTCTGTTAGTATTACTATTATTATTATTAATATTATTATTGTTATTGTTATTATTATTTTCGTTATTATTATTATTATTAGTAGTAGTATATATTTTTATTATTACCGTTTTTATTATTATTATTAGTAGTAGTAGTATTTTATTTACTGTTAGCATTATTATTATTATTATTATTAGTTTATTAATATTTTCGTAATTATTATTATCATTATTAGTAGTACATTTGTTTACTGCTATTATTATTAATGTTACCATTATTATTATTATGTTATTATATGTATTATTATTTTCGTTATTAATATTATTAGTAGTACTATTATTATTATTATTATTATCATTTTCGTTATTATTATTATTATTATTTGCATTATTATTATTATCATTTCGTCATTATTATTAATAGCTATTTTTTACTATTATTATTACTTCGTTAATATTACTATCATCATTTCATTACTATTATTATTATTATTATTATTTTCGTCATTATTATTATTAATAGTAGCAATGTTTGTTTTTTTTATTCACTATTATTACTATCATTGTTAGTATTTTTGTTATTATTATTGTTATTACTATTATCATTACTAGTATAGTTATCATTATTAATATCATCATCATTATCATTATTATTATTATCATTATTTATTGTTATTATCATTATTATTATTATCATTATTATATTTATCGATATTTTATTTATGATTATTATTATTATTATTATTATTATACTACTATTGTTATTATTTTATTATTATTATATGTTATTGTTATTTGTTATTAACGTTATTATTTATTATGCTTATTGTTATTATTCTTATTCTTATTATTATTATTGCTATTGTTATTATTATCTATTTATTATTATTCGTATTATTGCTATTATATTTACCGTTATCATATTATTATTATTATTATTATTATTATTATTATTATTGCTATTATTATTATTGTTGTTGTTATCACTATTTATCATCATCATTATTATTATTATTATTATTTACTTATTATTATTATTATTATTATTATTTTTGTTATTATTATTATCATTATTATACTAGTATAGTTTATTTACTATTATTATTATTACTATTATTGTTGTTGTTGTTGTTGTTATGAGTTGTAGTTGTATTTTATTTTACTGTTAGTATTATTATTATTATTATTACTATTATCATTAGTATTAGTAGTATTTCTATCTACTATTATTATTATTATTATTATTATTTTCTTCATCATTATTAGTAGTACTAATAGTAGTAGTAGTATTTTCATTTACTGTTATTATTATTATTATCGTTACTATTATTATTCGTAGTATTTTATTTTACTATTATTATTATTAATATTATTATCGTTATCTTTATTAGTATTATTAGTATTAAATTCGTTATCATTATTATCATTAGTATTTTTATTTCTATTATTATTATTATTATCGTTATTAGTATTATTTAGTGTTACTATCATTATTATTATTATTATCATTATTATTATTATTATTATTATTATTTACTGCCGTTATTAATATTATTATTTCTATTATTATTATTATTATTATTATTTATCATATTATTATTATTATTATTGTCGTTGTGTTCTCACCAATGCAATAGCTAACATTATATGGATATTTAGATTTGTGAAACTTTAATTAAAATGGTTCATCATAATAAAAGAAAATCAATATTTTTCTTTAAGGATTAGTTATTAAAATATATATATATCGCATTTAAACACTCACTTAGTTACTAAGCTTTGTTTTCAAAACTTTTGAGCAACCTTTTTTTATAATTTTAATCATTTAACCTAAGTTTGGCCGGTAATCGTTTTTAACGAATCTTGAAGGATGCCTAACCCCTTCCCTTTAGGATAACTAGAACCCTTATCTAGAATCTCATAAGCTAAGTAGACCACTAATCGGAGATCATTTTTTAGCTTTGAATAAGTTAATTATTTAGGTATCCTAATTTACCTTAAAAAATAATTAGGTGGCGACTCCTTAAAATTAAATAATTTAGGAATCATCAATATGTTGTACACCGTTTGACCTCGAGTTAAAATGGGGTATAACAATAGGTAAACTCAATCAATGAAAAATGCTCATCCCAACTTCCTTTAAGATCAATCACACATTCCCTTAACATATCCTCCAAAGTTTGAATCATTCTTTTGGCTTGTCTATCGGATTGAGGATGGAAAGCGGTACTTAGCTTAACTCTAGTACTAAGACCTTTTTGAAATGACTTCCAAAAATGTGAAGTGAATTGAGTACCTCTATCTAATATAATCGACAAAGGAATACCATAAAGTTTCACAACTTCACAAATGTATAATTTAGCACAGTCTTCAGCACCATAAGATATCTTGACCGATAGAAAATGTGCCAATTTGGTCATTCGGTCCACAACGACCCAAATAGAATCATGTTGTCTCTTAGTATGAGGCAAAATCATTTTAAAGTCCATATTCACATCTTCCCACTTCTAAGTAGGAATCTCAATGTCTTTAACTAAACCTCCCTATTTTTGATGCTCAACTTTAACTTGTTGACAATTAGGACACTTAGCCACAAACTCTGCTATATCCTTCTTCATGCCATTCCACCCAGACTCTTCCCTAAAATCACGACACAACTTAGTGGATCCCGGATGAATTGAATATCGTGAACTATGGGCCTCATTCAATATCAACTCTCTTAATCCATAAATATTAGGAACACATAAATGACCTTGGTAACGTAATACCCCATCTCCCCCTTGGGAGAAAGCCTCAGTGGATTTTTTGGCAACCCACCTTTTCAATTCAATCAACACCGGATCATTGTCTTGTTTGTCCTTAACATTCGCCACAAGAGATGATTTTGAGCCATTATGTAAAAGAATACCTCCATCATCGGAGTCAACCAAACACACATCTAAACGTGCCAATATATGGACCACTTTAACCAACTCCCTCTTACCTTCCTCAATATATGCAACACTATTGATAGACAACCAACTAAGAGCATCTGCTACAATATTTGCCTTACCCGGATGGTACAATACACTCATGTCATAGTCTTTGAGGAGTTCAAGCCACCTCCTTTGTCTAAAGTTCAAGTCCCTTTGGGTAAGCACATATTGCAAGCTTTTGTGTTTGGTAAAAACATAAACATGCACCCCATAAAGATAATGGTGCCTAATTTTTATAGAAAACACAACCGCCGCAAGTTCAAGATCATGGGTTGGATATCATTTCATGCACTTTAAGTTTCCTTGAGGCATAGGCTATAAACTACCATGTTTCATCAAGACACAACTCAAACCAACACATGAGGCATCACAATAAACAACAAACCCATCCAAATGGGCAATGTCAAAATAGGAGCCGGCGTAAGATGATCCTTCAATGTTTGGAAACTCTTCTCACATTCATCTGACCATTTAAATTTTACCTTTTTTTGGGTCAACATAGTTAAAGTCAAGGCAATAGATAAAAACCCTTCAAAAAACCTTTTATATTATCCGGATAAGCCCAAAAAACTTCTAATGTCCAAAGGAGATAATGGTTTAGGCTAGTTGTTAACATCCTTCATTTTCTTTGGTTCTACTTTAATCCCATCACGTGACACCACATGGCCAAGAAATGCAACTTATGTTATCCAAAACTCACAATTACTAAATTTGACAAATAATTGCTTCTGTCTCAATGTTTGCAACATAATCCTAAAGTGACCCATATGATCTTCCTTATTTCGAGAATAAACCAAGATGTTATCAATGAACACAACAACAAATATATCCAAGTATGGATAAAAATATGATTCATCAAATCCATGAATATATAGAGAGCATTTGTCAAACCAAATGACTTTACTACAAATTTAAAATGACTATATCTTGTCCAAAATGCCATTTTGAGAATATCACACTCCCTTACTCTCAATTGATGATAACTGGAATAGAGATCAATATTAGAAAAGTAACTTACTCCTTGTAATTGATCAAAAAAGTCATCTATCCTTGGAATTGGATATTTTTTCTTTATAGTAACCTTGTTTAATTGCTGGTAGTCTATACACATTCAGAGTGACTCATCTTTTTTCCTAACATACAACACAGGAGAACCTCGTAGTGTAATTCTTGTCCTTATGAAACTCTTATCCAACAAATCCTTCAATTTTTCTTTCAAATAATTAAGTTCTGCCGGAGCCATATGGTAAGAGGGAATAGAAATAGGTTGGAAATCATGAAGGAGATCTATGCCAAAGTCAATTTCCCTTTTGGGAGGAATACCGAGCAAATCATTGGGAAACACATTGGAAAACTTATTAACCATAGGGACTGACTCAAGAGTAGGAGTTTTAGAGTCAACATCCCTATCTCGCATGATATGATAAATGCACCCTTTGGAAATAATTTTTCGGGCCTTAAGACATGAAATAAATTGACCCTTGGCCATATCAGGAGTCTCATACATATCTTTCCTAGCATAAAGTGCATAGAATCAGTTGTTGTATTGACCAATCTTAGGTTGAGCTTGGGTGCCTTGTTGTACTTGGCCTCCTTGAGGACAACCTACTTCACCCTTATTGGAAACATAAGGAAGCTCGAATTGCTTATGGCCCATCTTGACACATCCATAAGAAGCACCCATCCCCATCAAGCACTTTCCTTCATGATGTTTTCCACACTTTGCGTATTTAGGAAAAGAAGGGCTACTAGCTATCACACCTCCTTCACCCTAAGCTTTATGACATGATACTCTATCCTTAGCAAACATCTTCCTCGAATATTGTCCTTGTTGAGAGTAGCCATTACTACCATCGGTCCTAGTACTGGAAAACCCACCTTCATGATGGGCCCTCTTAGAATCCCTCATCCTTATCTCCTTGAGTTTTTCTCCTTCAATTTGTTTGGCAAAAGTCATGAGCCGAGATATGTCCATCTCCTTAACAATCATAGCGATAAGACATTCTATAGAAACCAAGTTGGACACCCCCAATATGAATTGACTCATTCGGGCAAATAGATCAACAACCAATGAAGGAGCATACTTGGATAGCTTAGTAAACTTGCGTGCATAGTCCCTCATTTCCATAGTGTCTTGTTGAAGATTTATGAACTTCAACACTTTATCCTTCCTTAGCTTAAGAGGGAAAAATAGACCAAGAAAAGTAAGTTTGAAAGCTTCCCATTCAATAGGACCTTCATCCACCCTCTCTAACTTCCTTGGGTGTACTAAACTTGAGCAACACCCTTAAGTTGGTAAGTTGCCAACTCTGCTTTGTCTTCCGAAGTCACCCTCATGATTCTCACTATCTTATAGATCTCATCTAGTAATTCATGAGGATCTTTATCAACCTTTGAGCCATGAAACTCTGGAGGGTTCATCATGCAAAATCCCTCACTTTTGATGCCAGAGTAGGAACATTAGGAGGAGCTGGAACCCCATGGTTGGTCACCACTTGGGATAGCATAGTAATGGTGGTCTAGAACTCCGTATTAGTCACTTGGTCCGGTAGAGGACCATTTTCTCAAGGAGACGGGGGAGCTTGGGCTTCATTAGCATTATTTCTCCTTGCCAATGGTGGTCTTCTTAGAGAATTTTTTTGAAATTCGCAAAGAACAATAGTTAGGGAAAGAAAGTCATAGAATACACTCTACCACATGATATAAATCATGAAAGAAGTGAGAATTCCTAAAAATTCTCATATCCACCTATTCATAAATATGGCGCGCTTCACACCCATGAATAAAACTCTACTTGACGCAATACATTGGACACCATAAGACACTTGAACCTTATGCTCTGATACCAAGTTTATCATGACCCAAGCTAGGCCCTAGGCATGACAAACTTGGTATCAGAGTCCAAGGAGACAAAGCATAGCTAGGGAGAGTCAAGAAAACATATACTTCCTACACAATATGCCCACATGCCTCTACATGAAAACCTAGGTGGGGACTAGGACAGGTTTCAAAGAAAGTAATGACACCATATAGAATATTCTTTAAACACCACCATAGTCTAAAACAATAATAAAGAAAATAATGACTCTAATTTCCCTTGAAGCATGAGGACTCACCACATTAATCTTCAATGGAACACCAACTAGCCACGAGAAGAGGATGGAGCATCCAACTCTACATTATGATATAATGTAGGTAAAAATTATGCGTTAGTACGTTTGAATGTACTAAGTATGTAGGCAATACAATGCATAGAAAGACATGTTTGTGAAAATGACCATTTTAAGTAGCATGATAGGAAAAGTAGTAAAAATTATAAGTAGTCACAAGAAGGATCAATGCATTATAAGACATACAAGTATCATATAAAGTAAATGATAGGATTAGTCGTTTAAAACATAAAAAGGACCATACATATATGGGATAGGACCATAACTGATAATAAGACCATGTGAGCTATAACATGAAATCTGATGTTGCCCCTACAACAAAAAAGGGAAATCTACTTGCCAAGGTAGACTTTACCCCACTAGGCATGTCATAACGTACACTATATATGCATCCACTAGATAGGACAAAAGGGCAATCTTACGGTGGCACATAGTTATGAGACAAGAGACTTTATATAAAGACCCCATATTTTGAGCCCCACCTTAATTCCACATTCGGTGCTAAGTCAAATCCCATAGAATACATTCGTAGCATGAGAATCGTAATGGACATATATCATAGTCACGATCATAGGTTTGAAATCATGAAGTAGATCATTTTCATAACATAAGTGCAATGCGGGTATTATCCTTCCACATTACAAATTATACATATATAATCATAGTTTATTCTTGGAAATTTAGGGTAAAACATGAATGCGTGATCAATTGACTTGGAAAATAATGAAATTGACTTGAAAACATGCATGATCATATACTTTCTATCAACCCATACATAATTTATAAAGATAATATCATTTGGAAGTATAATTAAAAATACCCATAATTCACATTATGAATCCTAGAGATCAATATAGAGAATTCATGGAAAAACTCTCCAATTCAATGCAATAATCACCAATTTATATAAAAATAGACTCATAATCTACGAATTTATATCAAAATAGACTCATAATCATAATTTGAATCATAATTCATTCAATTGGAATAGAGATCACAAAACCCATAAAATCCCATACTTGAATTTAATAGAAAACTTGAGAAATTAATCGGGCTTCATGGATAAAAGAATCCATGAATCAATACCTACATGTCTTAAGTGATAAGACCAAGGAATTTGGAAGAATTTGAGAGTTTTGATGAAGAGATTGAGTGAATTTCTTTGAAGTATTCAATGGATTGCTTGAGAGATCTTGTAGAGAGAAATATTTGAGTAGGTGAATTGTAAAAGAATGAATGGAAATAGGGGTTTAAGGTAGTTTATAAAGTAGAATTAGGTCCTAAAAACATCCTGGTTCATTAACTAACAATTAGGGAAAAGTCTAAAGTACCCTTACTTAAATATTAATTTCGAAGAAAATTTCTTGCAAAGGTCCGCAATGCAGAGCTGCTTCTGGATAGGCCAATTTTAAGGGAATTAGATTTTTGCCATATTTTGACTCGAGGAAAAATTACACTGAATGGGAACAAGTGGGAGAAGTGGAGCTGCCGTGCACATCACTATTTTGTGAACTTTTTGACAAAATTCATCTTTTGGTACATGAGTCCTAAAAATCCACCGAGACCATTTTTCTACAGGTTTTGAGCCCCCGATCGACATGACGGACTCAGATGCCAAAAATAAAAAAGATAATGCATTACACGAATGGCCTATTCCCAAGGCATTCTTAAGGCACTTATGAGCATTTTGAGGAATGTTACTAGGGCAAACTTCTATAGAAAAGATATATATTTAGGAGATTAAGGTAAGAATGAGAGTTAAGGGGACTTAGGGTAGTTAATAGGTGATAATATAGTCCTAAAAACAATCCACATTCATTAATAAAAACATAAAGAATGGCCAAAATACCCCCACTTAAAATTGAACTCCTCCAGCTAGATGGACCTCCACCACGGCCCGTGAAGGCCAATACAGACCATATTCCTGGTTATGGTGATGGAATTAGCTTCTAGACAAGGGATTTGGAAGGGTTACCTCCATGAGACCAACCTTGGTCCATGATGGGAAATACGACCCATGACGGTCGTGTGTGGTGAGTGGATTGTGAAAGGGTCTAGGAGGGTGTCAACCACGGAGGTCACCACGGTTCGTGGTGCTCACCATTGACTGTGGTCCCTATTGTGAACCCTTTTCTGCAAATCCTAAATTTTAAAACATCCACTATTATGGCCTACCACAGACAGTAGTGAGGAATACAACCCGTAATGGTCTTCGTGGTCAGGACCTATTGCCAAAAAATAAGATTTTCTGGGAAACTTTATTTGAACCTCATTTTATGACCTTTCAATTTCTAGGGTCTTACAATATCTCTCCCTTGGGAATATTCATCCTCTAATGGTCCTCAAACTAGTATGAATAGAATATAATAGGAACATATCAATCCAACATGAATGCAAAACATGCATGAAGCCAATCCATATCAAAACTAACATCAAAATTGGTCATATCAAGTTCTACAAGATCAACTAAGGTGATTTTATGAAAATTGAAACTAGGCAATTTCTACAGACTATTTTAGCCATAACTGAATCACCAACAAGAGTATAGACCAAAAAAGGCTCTAACAAGATCTCGGGACTAACAATGAACCTCATACCACGATAGGGAGTAACAAATGATAGAATAGCACCTGGATCTAACAATGTATACACATCAAAGTCAAAGACTTTCAACATACCAGTGACCCCATCGGGAGAGTCCTCAACTTCTACCCTAGCTTTAAGGGCATAGAACCTATTTTGCGTGGGCTACCACCATGTGGAGCTTGTCCACCTTGAGTAGTTTGACCTTGAGGATGCCTTTCTCTCCCCTATTTAGGGCATTTAGAAATTTTATGCCCTTTCTTACTGCATCCATAGCATGTACCCGTACCAAAGAAACTTTTAGCTCCATGGCTTCTCCCACACTTGGTACACTTTGGAAGGGTAGGCCCACTAGCACTACCACCTTTGGCCTTAGGGTTGGAGGCCCTCCTTTATCAAATCTTTGACCCAGAGATTGTGGAGAACCTTGGCCTTAAAAGCTTTGGCCTTGTGGGAAATGACCATTAACACCATCGGACTTGGATTGAGAAAATCCACCTTCAAACTGAGCCATCTTGGACTCCCTTACATTTCTCTCCTTAAGCTTCTCCCCTTTAATTTACTCGGCATAAGTCACAATCCAAGAAATATCCATCTCCTTGATGATCATAGCAGTTCGACATTCTTTCATCCCCAAGTTCGACACACTCGAAATAAAATTACTCAATCGGGCACAAAAATTGGCTACTAAAGAAGGAGAACACATGGAAAACTTTGTGATCTTGAGGGAATATTCCTTCACACTCATATTACCTTGCTTTAGATTAATAAACTCCAGCACCTTCTCCTCTCTCAACTCAAGTGGAATAAGTAGTCAAGAAATACAACTTTGAAATTCTCCCAAACCTATGGGACCATCTTCAACTCTTTCAGCCTTCCATTGATTGTACCACACTTGAGCAACACCTTTGAGTTGGTAGGCCACCAATTCTCTTTGCTTTGAAGAAACTCCCATAATATAACAATCTTATACACTTCATCAACAAAGTCTTAGGGGTCTTCATTAACCTTGGATCCATGAAAATCAGGAGGGTTCATCCTTATGAAGTCTCTAACCCTTGAAGCCGGTATAGACACATTTGGTAGAGCGACTACTCCTTGGTTTACTAAGTAGTCACGGCTATGGCTAACATTTGAAAAGCGGCTCGGAACTCTGCATGAGTCACTTTTTCATTCAAAGGGCCATTTGGAGCTTGTTTCTCCTTTTCAACATTTCTTTGGATAGGATCTCTCATGGAGGCATGATTCCATAATTCCAAAGAGAAAGTGTTAGAAGAGGAACCCTTAGAGTTCTACTCTATAGCATGATGAGATTATGAAAGAAGTGAAGTGTTTCCTAAGATATCTCATAGCCTCCTATTCATAGATGTGGAGCGCTTCACATCGATGAAAAATACTCTACTTGATGCGACATGTTAGAATCCCTAGGACACTTTAAACCTAGTGCTCTGATACCAAGTTTGTTATGATCCGAACTAGGGTCTAGCCATAACACGATAATTAGAATCTTAAAGGACCTCAACCAAGGCTTATAGCATATCATTCATGAGCATACACAAGGTAAATAGAGTAAATAAAGCTTGATCAAAGATATGGAAGCATAATATCGATAAAAGAAGCATAAGTCTCAAATGAGAAAAAATGACAACATAGACTCTCACTATCTAACATGCCTCTAATAACTCGATGGTGGCATAAGACAAGCTCCTAGATCACCCATCACAACAAAAGAGTAATGATGTAATCAACTAGCAAAATAAATAAGTGTCATGTCCTCGAATTATGAGGTCTCACCAATAGTACACAAGTAGCAAACTCTAGCCACGAGAGGGATGTGGATGAGTGTGATTGTTGAAACCTATATTATGATACAATATAGGCAAAAAGTATGCGTTAGTACATGGAATGCATTAAGTATGTGAGAAGATACATGAATAATCAACATAGGACATAATCAATATGAATCATGAGATGTAAGACCAATATCTCTAAAATATGTATAAGGTCATGAAAATATTAAAACATTGAACTCTTTTGTCAATGCATCAAACATCATCATCATCATCATAGTAAGTCATAACTTTTCTTTTAACTTATGAGGGACAGACCTTTAACCACTGTATAAGATGATGCGACCTATTACATGGAATTAGATGGTCCCCATATCGAGAAAGGGGAAGACTACTCACCAAGGTAGACACCGTTTAAACATGAACATGAGATATTTGTGGATCCACTAGCTAGGAAATAAAGGAAAACCTACGATGACAATGTAGTTTAAGGGATTAGGGGTTGCTACTAGGGCTTAGGTCGAGCCCCCACCTCAAAGTCCTCTCAGTGCTAAGTCAATATCTCATGAAATACATATCTTAAAAAAATCATAAATCATACTTGGCATATATGATAAGCCTCTTATAATCATACTTCATAAATATTTTCTTAGGAATAGCTCATTATCATGTGATTCATGTAATGTGGGTATATGCATTCCATCATTATGAATCCTTTTCATAAAACATATTTAGGGCCTTAAGTCACCTTCTTTAGTAAGAATCTTAAGTCAACTCTTTTATTAACCTGCTTACATACTTGAAATTTATGATGATAGCTTATACTTGAAATTAGGCTAAAAACATGAATACATGATCAATTTACTTAGAAACCATGAAATTTGATTGAAAATATGCATGATCATATCCTTCATATCAACCCATACATAATTTATAAACATAATATCAATTAGATAAATAATTTAATCAATAATCATAGAATATATTTGGAATAATAAGACCTAATGCACCATAAGATTAGGGCTTTTTGAATGAAAATCATAAAGAATTTTGAGAGAAAAACTTGGGATTCCATGGGTGAAAAGTACCCATGGATGAATTCAAACATATATTGACCTTTAGGAACTCCATCTTAAAGAGAATTTAGGCTTGACCTTGAATATTTCCTTTGAACTTGATTGAGGAAGAAGAAGACTTAGAGAGCAAACTTCTAAGGAGAAGATTTGGATTTAGGAGATTAAGGTGAGAATGAGAGAGTTTAATGGGACTTAGGGTAGTTAATAGGTGATAATATAGTCCCAAACCATCCACATTGATTAATGAAAACATATAGAATAACAAAAATATACCCACTTAAAATTGAACTCAGCCAACTAGGTGGGCCTCCACCACGGCCTATGAAGGACAATATGGACTATACTTCTGGTCGTGGTGATGGACTTGGGTTTTGGATAAAGGCCTTTTCAAGGGTTCCCTCCATAAGACCCACCACGATTTATGATAGGAAATATGACCCATAGTGGTCGTGCATGGTGAGAGGACTATGAAGGGGTCTAGAAGGGTGTCCACCACAGAGGGCACCATAACTCGTAGTGCTCACCATGGATTGTGGTCCCTGTTGTGAACCCTTTCAAGAAAATCTTAAGTTTTAGGACTTTCACCACAATGTACTACCATGGACAGTAGTGAGGGATATAGATCGTGATGACCTTCGTGGTCATCACCTACTGCCAAAAACTAAGATTTTCTAGGGAAACTTCATTTGAACCTCATTTTGTAACCTTTCAACTTTTGAGGTCTTACTATATATTTTCTTAAGGATCCAATATCAAGTGATGAAGAAGTCTAGGAAGAGGGTTCAATATCGTATGTTTTAAGAGTGAAACACCATTTTTGGAGAGGTAAGAGAGAGAATTAAGATTGAAACAAATCAGAGTTTTGTAGGACAAGTCAATAAGATATGTAACACCCTGAAAATTTCTAAGATTAAACCCAAACCATTCTTATATGAGTATAGGTTCATACCAAGTGTTTCTTAATTGTACATAGGTGTTAAGGTCAATTCTTTAGTGTGAGAATAGATTTGGAGATGTTTTAAGGTCACAAGAATCCTTTAGCACAAAATTGAGTTGAAAGCTTCTGAATTAATTGAGTTTTGATATAAGATTTTACTTGGATCAACTTCAAACAATAATATCTCCTAGAATATAAAAAGTAGGTGGCCAATACCTTTCAAATTAAAGGTCTTTGAGTCCAATTTCGAATGCCACCAAGTTTGCCTCATTTGGAGTTTATTGTAAAAAATTATTCCCATTTTGGTGAAGCCCTATCAGTGAGTTGCATGTTCATGGCTGCCACTACGGGCCTTGAAGACTTTCACGGGCCATGAAGGCTTCCGTGAAAGGCCTAATATAAAAAATTCCAGCAACTTCTTGCACACATCCTAGGGTTATTTTGGTCCTTTCCAAAGCTTTTAACCCTATTCTCTGTCATTTTTGGGTGTTTTAAAGGAATATACCATTCAACTAACTAGTTTTCCCCTCATAATAATCAATATAAATATCCTAGTCTCAAGAAACTCTCTCAAAAATCCTTAAGTTCTTAAGAAATTCTCTCTCAAAGTTCATTTAAGTCAAGCTAGGGCTCATCAAGCTCAAGTCTCCTTTTTAAGTTTCAAGGCTAGAATTCAACGAGATATGTGAGAATTTCATCCATGAATCTCTTTCCATCCATGGAGTCCCAAGGAAACTCCAAATTCTCTTTATGATTTCTTTCAAAATCGTATATTTTTATGATTATGCATTGGGTTCAATCAATTATGATTTTATTCATTTTCAATGATCTTATTACGCATAATTTCATCTTAATTACATATTTTCAAGAAGATTTACATGAATCGATGCATTATGCCTATTTTATGATTATGAGCTATGTTTTGAAGAATTATGCATTCATCTTGAGTTTTATGAATTGTGATTTAATGATGTTATTGACGAAGTATGGCTTATGTTGTTTAATGAAGACAAAGATTGCTTCAAAGTAAAGTACGTTATCATAAAGATTTTCCACGATTCCTCAATGAAAAAGCATATCATGATATTATGTTTGAGGAGTTATTCTTATGATTTCTAAGTATGTATGAGGAATTTGGTATTACAAGATTCTTACCATCTCCAAAGCTTATGATATATTATGAATGATATTCCATTGGAAGTTATAATTACTATCGAGTGGACTAATGGTGATTAAACCTATCCCATAACTATGTTCCACCATAGGTAAAGATATTAGAGGTGAGTTTCTTACCATCTCCAAAGATTATATTATATTATGAATGATATTCCATTTGGAGTTGTACCTAGTATCGAGTGGAATAGTGGAGATTATCCCTGTCCCATGACTACGTACCACCATAGGTAAGGATATTAGAGGCAAATACCCAATCTAAAGAGATTAAAAGTGAATACCTAATCTAAAGAGATTAGAGGCGAATACCCAATCTCAAGAACTAGAAGCGAGTACCCGGTTCTAATGATGATAATGCTTTCATGTCCTAGAAAGATATATTGGGCCATTTTTGATGGGGAAATACATCAAACTCTATGTTATATCTCATACGGTTATATGTCAGTTAATGGTCTCTCCCATTGTTGATTTTTGACATGACTATTTTATGTCCTTACATATGATTTACTATTAACTTTAAATTGGCCATGTCTTATGTTTCTAATGAAGCTTTAACTATTTAATTACGTTTTAACTTGGTCATTGCATTATCATGTTTTATGTCATTCATTTCATATTTCTTACATACTTAGTGCATTTGATGTACTAACACATATTTTTTGTCACTTTATTGGTAAGTCCTCATGCTTCGGGGGCGTAATCAACACCTGTTTTTATTTCTTGTCATGAATTTATTTTGTATTTTGGGTGAGGTAGGAGCTTTTCTTATGCCCCCATCTAGACTAGTAGATGCATGTTTAGACTATGTTGAATATGTAGCTCCATTTATTCATACAAGATGTTTTAGTTTCTCTTCTATCCAGATTTCTATATTGAGACTTATCTTCCGCTTTATGATCTCATAGATGTTCTTACTTATCTTATGAATGCGATATATTCTAAGAGGCTTTGTTGGAGTCCCTCAGGATTCCAATTACCGTATCACACCTAGGGCCTAGCTTGGCTCATGAAAATATAATGGCTCAGTCTGCCATGGAAAAAATATTAGAGTAAGTCTTAAAGAAAGTGATTTCAACTAATGTGGGTATGCAAGAAGTAAAACATGAACTGTTGTCCCTTACCAAGAAAGTTGAATCACATTCCAACTCAATTGAATACCTGGAGTGGAGGATGAACCAACTCTTATCTAACATAAATGCAAGAGTCAATGGCATACTGTGCGAGAATGGTCTGAAGATGGATGGTGTTGTAACAAAATTAAGGAACACTAATACCATCATGGAAACATTAAGTGAGGGAAAAGAACAGAAGGAGAGAACATGGGCAATCAAATCTTATGTAAGGTATAGCCATATTGTGTCATGATCCAAACTAGGCCCTAGGCATTACACAACGATCGAAATCCCGAAGGACTCCAATCAAGACTCTTAGCATACTTCACATACATAAGGTAACTATAACAACAGCAACAACAACCCAGTGAAATCCCACAACGTGGGGTCTGGAGAGGGTAAAGTGTATGCAGACCTTACTTCTACCAAGGTAGGACAACTGTTTCCGAGAGACCCCCGGCTCAAAAGAAGCATAAAAAGAGGTCAGATAAGGCTAAAAAGTTCAAAGAGATATGGGAAAGCAAATAACGAATAACACAAATAACGAAAGTGACACAGATAAGATAGAGTAATCAAAGTACAAAAAGTAATAGAAAGATAATAACAGAAGTCAGAGCATAAGAAATTATAGTGCGCTAATGCGCCTACTAATAAGGAAGAATAACGAAACTATGTACTAGCCTTCTACCCTAATATGGGTTCTCCACACCCTCCTATCTAAGGTCATGTCCTCGGTAAACTGTAACTGCGCCATGTCCTATCTAATCACCTCTCCCCAATATTTTTTTGGCCTAGCCCTACCTCTTCTGAAACCATCCATGGCCAACCTCTCACACCTTCGCACTGGAGCATCCGTGTCTCTCCTCTTTACATGCCCAAACCATCTAAACATGCCTCTACTTTAATCTAGATGGGGGCAAAAGACATGTTCCTAGATCACACAAACAAGAGAGAATAGTATCATAGAAAAGAACATAAAACTCATGTTGGTTGATCCCCTGAGATTGAGGACTCACCAATCAAGTGATGATAGCAATATAGGACTCTAGACACGAGAGGGTGGAGCGTGATCGTCGGACTCTATATTATGATACAATATAGGCAAAAGTATGCGTTAGTACATGGAATGAAATAAGTATGTGAGAGGCATGCATAAACAATGGTAATAGGACATAAGCAATATGAATATGGAGTACATGACCAATATCTATAAAAGCATTAGAAAACTTGTAAATATTTAAATAACATCATAATCATATGGTCAATGCATCATAAAATTGACACAAAAGCTTATACCATAACATATACATTTTATGTAGGATAGGACCTTGACCGACACTTAAGATCATGTGAGTTATAAAATGGAATCTGATATAACTCCCATATCGAGAAGAGAGAGGCCACTTGCCAAAGTAGACTTTGTGAGAACCTCTTAAATTGAGCTATTTGTGGATCCACTAGTTAGGCCATAAGGCAAACCTATGCGGACAACTTAGTTAGGGACTAAAGGTTGCTATTAGGATTCTCTTGGGAAATACTTTATTTTCCAGACCAAACCCACCTTAAAGTTCCCTTGGTGCTTAGTCATTATCCCAAACGAATACCTTAAAACATAATCATTAACTCCATCATGAATATAGTCACAAGAGTAGCTCATAAACATGATTGATTCATAAAAGAATGAGAAAACCTTTCAATCCTTCTTTCAATCCTTATGAATCCATGAGTCGGTGAGAAAACATTTTACCTCTTTAACATGAATGTGTAAGAATTACCTTTCACAAGCATAGATATATCTTTGAAACATCATTGAAAATCATAATTTATCATCATCATAACTTTTCATAAAATGAATTATCTCATAGGTTCTTACTTGAAAATAACATCAGGCATGGGTCTATAAAAATCAACATGAAATCATGCAATCCAACTCAATTCATGCATAATTAAAATCAATGATAATGAAAGTATCTATAACTGAATTGTCCCAAAGTAATTTTTTAAGAATTAGGGCTTAAAAATACAGTTTAATAAGAGGAATTTAGGGAAAACCTTGAGACTCAATAGATGGTAGAATCCATTGATGCATTCCCACCTACCATGATCAATAATGCCTTAAATGCAGTGAATATGGAGACTTGAAACCTTGGAATCCTTGAACCGTAGCTTGCCTTGGGGATTGGTCCTTGGAAGAGTAGTTTAAGGGAGAGAATTATTATAATTGAGGATTGGAGAGTGAATGAGGGAAATTCAAAGGGTTTTGGTATTTATAGGTTTATAATATAGGCTTTAAACGACATAGTCTAGGAATAAAATGAGTCGGAAAGGAAAAAATAACCTTACGCAAAAATGCGGAGGACAGTCGGTAAGACACCAACCTTTCCCTAGTCCTTGCCAACCTTGCTCGAGTTCTTAGTAAAACACTCTAGGAATATTTGCGAGCTTGACTTTTCCCATCTAGTGGAACAATGAGTCGACAACCTTGCCATCCCCTCATCCAGTTCTTCCTTTTGTCTTCTAACTTCTCTAATTTTTTTATGTGAGGATAAATTGCTCGCCATTCCAACTAGGTGTGTCGCCATTCCCTCCACTCCTCGCCAACTTTTCCTGCTTCTAAGAAGAAATTCTTAGAAGTTTTTGGTGAGGCTCCTTATCTTGCAAAGTACACTTTGGAGAGTCACCATATCCTTTAGGCAAGGTTCATCAGCAAAACTTTACCATTTTCCCTTTTCAACTCCAAACCCGAGGCCTCACAATATCTTCTCCTTGGGAACACTCATCCTCGAATAGGACTCAAGTAGTATATAAGGAGTAAGGAAAGACATATAGCACCCCAACATGAATACAATAACATAATTAAAATACATAAACCATGAGAGTTTCAATTTATCATAAATCACAACTTAATCAACTTCATGAACATGCATGAATATGCAAACATGAGAATGACTTATACACTTGATTTCAAATAAGTGACCATAAAAGAATAAAATACCTCAACTAGGAATAAAAGGAAAGAAATAAGGATATTGTGACATCATATCGGCTTCGGTTACCCATGTATCACCTTCAACCTCTTGGTTCCTCCATAACACCTTGACTAATAAAACTTCCTTGTTCCTCAACTTTATAACTTGCCAGTCTAGAATCTCAATCAGAACCTCCTCATAGGAAAAGCTATCCTTTATACCCACACTATCCAAAGTCACAATTGATCTAGATCACTAGCATATTTCTTCAACAAACACACATGAAACATCAGATGCATTGATGCTGAAAACAAATCCAACTCATATGCCACCTTTCCAAAACACCTCAAAATTTGGTATGGTCCCACATACCAGGGACTAAGCTTCCCATTCTTTTCAAAATGGATTACACCCATTATATGTGAAATTTTCAGGTAGATCCATTCATTAACCTCAAACTCAAGTTTTCTTCTTCTTACATAGGAATAAGACTTTTACGGACTTTGAGCGGTCTTCAATCTTCCTCTAATGAGTCTAACTCTTCATAGCCCTATGCACTAATTCGTCGCCAATCAAACCAACTTCGCCAAATTCAAACCAACCAATAGGAGACCTATATCTCCTACCATATAAAGCTTTAAAAAGAGCCATTTAAATAATTTAATGGTATCTATTATTATAAGAAAACTCAATCAAAGACTAGTAATCATCCCAATTACCCTTGAAATCAATTACACAAGCTCTCAACATATCCTCCAACGTTTGAATAGTATTTTCAATTGTGCATTGGTCTATGGGTGAAAAGTCGTGCTATGCTTAACTTCAGTTCAAAACCCTTTTGGAAAGATTTCCAAAATTGAGATGTAAATTGAGTACCTCAATCCGAAATAATAGAAAATGGAACACCATGAAGCTTAACCAACTCTTGGACATAAAGTTTTGCATAATCTTTAGTCGAATAGGAAGTCTTAACTGAAAGAAAATGCACCAACTTAGTCATTCAATCAACTACCCAGATCAAATTATGTTGCCTACAGGTATGAGGCCAACCCATAATGAAGTCCATATTCAAATCTTCTCACTTTCATGTAGTAATCTCAATATCTTGAGCTAAATCTCTCAGTTTTTGATGATTAACCTTTACCTGTTGACAATTAGGATATTTGGCCACAAACTCCACAATGTCCCTTTTCATGCAGTTCCACCGATATACTTCTCTCAAATATCAATACATCTTTGTGGAACCTGGATAAATAGAATACCGCAAACTATAAGCTTTAGAAAAAATCATTTCTCTCAATCCATCAATGTTGGGAACACACAAACGACCTTGATCTCTATGAACACCATATTATCTTCGGGAGAAAGCCTCATTGTCTTTTTTGGCAACCACCTTCTTCAATGCAACCAAAGTAGTATCACTATCTTGCTTTGCCTTCACATCTACCACTAGATAGGACTCAGAACCATTTTGCACATCAACACCACTATCCTCTTAATTAACCAAATAAACACCCAAATGAGCTAGTCTATGAACATCATGAACTAACTCCTTCTTTTCATCCTCAACATGGGCAACACTATTCATAGACAACCTACTAAGAGCATCGGAAACAACATTTACTTTACTCAGATGGTACAATATAGGCCACCTTCTTTGACAAAGGTTTAAATCATTTTGGTTGAACAAATAATGCAAACTCTTATGGTTGGTGAAAATATCAACATGGATATCATATAGATAGTGACTCCAAATTTTCAAAGCAAACACAAATGTTGCCAACTTAAAATCATGAGTCAGATAAGTTTTCTCATGCAACTTAAGTTTTCTAGAAGAATAGGCTATCACCTTGCCATTTTACATCAAAACACAACCAAGACCAACCCTTGAAGCATCACAATATACTGCAAACCTATCGAAACATTCTGGCAAAGTCAACAGTGGAGTAGAGGTAAGCCTATATTTCAAATGTTGAAAGATTTTCTTGCACACCTAAGACTATTGAAATTTCACCTTCTTGTGAGTCAAAGTAGTCAAGAGCGATGCAATGGAAGAAAAACCTTCCACCAACCATCTATAATAACCAGTTAAGCCCAAAAAACTCTGAATATCGAAAGGAGACAAAGGTGTAGGCCAATTCTTAATGACTTTGGCTTTTTTAGGATCAACCATAATACCTTCACCAAAGAAATTATAGCCAAGGAAAAAAACCAACCTTAACCAACACTCGCACATGCTAAACTTAGCAAACAATAGGTGGTTTTTGAGGATTTGCAACACAATCCTCAAATGATCGGCATGTTCCTTCTCACTCCTAGAATAGATCAATATACATCAATGAACATAATAACAAACATATCTAAATACTGCTTGAACTCCCTATTCATGAAATCCATAAAAGTTGCAGGAATATTTGTTAGTGCTAAAAACATAATCAAGAATTCAAATTGACTACAACAAGTTCTAAAAGCCATCTTCAGAATGTCACATGCCCTTACTCAGAGTTGATGATAATCCGACTGAAGATCAATCTCTAAAATGTAGCTTACTCCTTAAATTTGATCGAACACTTCATCAATACTTGGAATAGGATACTTATTCTTAATTGTGACCTTGTTCAATTACTGATAGTCAATACACATCCGAAGAGAGCCCTTATTTTTTCTAACAAAGAGAACCATAGCACCCTATGAAGAGATACTTAGCCTAATGAAATCCTTATCCAACAAATCCTTCAATTGATCCTTTAACTCTTTCAATTCTGAAGAGGGACATTTGGTAAGGAGGAATAGACATTGGTTGGGTATCGAGGAGAAGATTAATACCAAAGTCTATCTCTCTTTTGGGAGTGATACCTAGGAGATTATTGGGAAATACTTTTGAAAACTCATTAACAAATAAAACTGAATAAAGAGTAGGAGTTTCGGAATTTGTATCTCTAACCAAGACTAGATGATAACTGCAACCTTTGAAAATTATTTTTTGAGCTTTCAGGTGCGAGATGAACTGACCTTTAAACATGTAATTACTACCCTTCCAGACTAGGACGCATTAGGAAACTAAAACTTGACCACACGAGTCCTACAATATATAGAAGCATAACATGCATAAAGCCAATCCATTCCAAAGATAATATAAAAATTGGCCTTATCAATCTCTACAAACTCAACTGAGGTAATTTTATGAAAAGCTAAAACTGGACAATTTCTATAGACTTTTTTAGCCATAACTGAATCACGAACAGGAGACCAAAAAAAGCTCTGATAAGATCTCGAGACTAACAAAAACTTTCATAGCAAGATAAGGAGTAACAAATGATAGAGTCGCACCCAAATCGTGCAATGCATAAACATTAAATTCAAAGACTTTCAACATACCAATCACAACATCGAGCGAATCCTCTAACTCATGACAAGTATGTAGAGTATAAAATCTATTTTGGCATGGACCGCCACCCAAAGTAGTGCCATGGGTCAAACTATAGTAGTTTGAGCCTAAATTTGGGTATAGGGTCGACCACTTCTACAATCCTTTGCCTGACGACCCAGCTTACCATGCCTTTAACATGAATTTAATCCCACCAATCATTATCCCTTATGGTTCCTTCCACACTTCTTGCTTGGAAGAATGACTTGGCCACCCAGAGTTTCTCCTTGTCTCGTAGGGTTAAGATCACAACCCAAGCTAGGCCTTAGGCGTGACACAGTGATCGGAATCCTGAAGGTTTCCAACTAAGACTCTGAGCATATCAAACATAAGTATTCTTAAGGTATTTAGATCAATAATACTAAGTTATGAAAGAGAAAGGAGAGTCTTTATAGGAATATCTCAATAAAGGAGAAACAACATCATAGGATACGATAACATAGACTCTATGAACATCTAACATGCATCTACTACTAGATAGGAGTGTAAGACAAGCTACTAGATCACCCATGACAACATAAGAGAAATGAAATAGTCATATGATGTAATGCAAATAAACTGTCTTGTCCTCCAAGCATGAGAACTCACTATAAGAACACTGTACTAAGCTCTCGTGATGAATGGGAGGATTAGCGTTATCGTTGGATCCTACATTATTATAAAATGTAGAAAAAAAGTATGCGTTAGTATATGGAATATACTAAGTATGTGAGAAGTATGCATGAACAGTAACATAGGACATAGTCAATATGAATCATTGGATTCAATACCAATATCTTAAAACATGAGTAAAACCATGAAAACATTAAAGCATAATAATCATTGGTCAATGCATCAAAACATCATTATCATATGAATTTTATAACTTTTCTTTACCTGGTGTGGGACAGGACCGTAACCAACACTTAAGACCATGCAAGCTAATACATGGATTCCAATGACTCTCACATCAAGATGGGGGAGGCTACCTTGCCAAGGTAGACCCTGTTATGGTACTCTCTCTAACTTTGCTATATGTGGATCCACTGGCTTTGCCATATTGGTATATTTAAACCTACGTGGGCAACGTAGTTAGGGACTAAAGGTTGCTACTAGGACTCTCTTAGGTAGCTACAATGGCTACCGGACCAAACCCTACCTTAAAGTCCTTTTGGTGCTAATTTTTTATCCCAACGGAACTTTTATGATATCATAGTCATTAACATCATTATGAAAGATAATAAAAGATATCAATCCATCTTTACAAAGATAACATAAGAATAGCTCATCTATCAACTTCATCATCATAAAATCATAACAATATCTCATTAACTTGCTTTGATTCATACGAATCCATAAGTTGGTGAGAATTTTCCTTATCACCTCTTTTAATATGATTGTATAAGAATTTTCCTTATTGCACCATACTTTTCTTACAGCATCATTGAAACATCATTCGTGATCATTGAAGAATCATCTATAAACTTTGGAAATCATTCATAAAACTTTTATTGAAATAATCTTGAAAATAATAATCATAACTCATAAATTATACTTGAAACTAGCATATAGCATAGGTCTTTGATATTCATCTTGAAATCATGCAATGTAATCTGAATTATGCATAATTAGGCTAATAGCATTAAAATATATCATAATTAAGAAGACCTAATGCAAATCATGAAATTAGGGCTTTTAGAAGAAGAATTCATAAGAGATTTGAGAATAAATCTTTAGGATTCCATGGGTGAAAAGGACCAAGGATGAAGTCCCACATACCTTGACCTTTAAAAACCCTAAGTTGCAAAAAATTGAAGCTTGATCTTGAAGAAATTCTTAGAACTTGCTTGAGTAAGAAGGAGACTTAGAGACCACAGTTTTAGAGAGAAGATTTTAATTTAGAGTGTCAGGGTAAAAATGAGAGGGTTAAAAGGGCTCAAGATAGTTAATAGGCTAGTATAAACTCCTAAAAATTATCCATATTCATTAATGAAAACTAGGAAATGACCAAAATACCCCCAACTTAAACTTGACTCAAGCATTTAGAGGGCCTTCACCATGACCCATAAAAGACAATATGGGCTGTGATCATGATCGTGGTGATGGACTTGGACTAGAATCTAAAGATATAGGTTGGACTTGGGCAAGTTGGCCACCAATGAGGGTACCACTGTCCGTTATGGGCACTACGGGCCATGGTCCTAGTTGTGAGCCTTTCCTCTGATCCCTGGACTTACCAAGGTAGCTCACCACAAGAAAAGGTGATGAGTATGGCCCGTGATGGCTTTCATGGGCCTCAACTGGTGCCAAAAAGCTGAGTTTTCTGGGGAAAATTCTTTTGAACCTAATTTTCTGACTTTCCAACTTCCGAGATCTTATAATATCTCCCCCTTGGAAACATTCATCCTCAAATAGGACTGAAATTAGAATGAATAAAGTAGAAAAGGAACATAACAACCTAACATGAATGTAAAACATCTCGAAAATGCATAAAACGTGAAATATTCAATGTCAAGCTAAGACATGACTTTAAAACTCATTTCATGAACATGGATGCATGTGAAAGCATGAAAATGACTTAATCACATAGTTTGGGCTGAATGTATCATGAAGGAACTAAATACCTCAACTAGGCATGAAAGGAAAGAGATGAGGATATCAGGACATCATATCGACTTTGGCTTTGGCTTCCATTACAATATCCTCAACTTTTTGTTTCCTCCATGACACTTCAACTGAAGCTATTTCCTTGTTTTTCAACCTCCTAACTTGCCAGTCTAAGATCTCACTTGGAAACTCCTCATATGAAAGACTATCCTTCACATAAATGCTGCCTAATATCACAATAGAGATAGGATCACCAACAAACTTCCTCAACATGGAAACATGAAAGACTCGATGTACCTATGCCAAATCAGAAAGGCAAACCCAACTCATATTTCACCTTTCCAATCTATCTAAAAATCTAATATAGGCCAACATAGTGAGAACTTAAATTCCCTTTCTTACCAAAATGCATCACACCTATCATGGATGAAATTTTCAAGTAAACTCAATCATTAACCTCAAATTCAAGATCTCTTCTCCTCACATCCGTATAGGAATTTTGTCGAATTTGGGCATTCATTAATTTTCTTAAATAAGTCTAACCTTATCTATAGCCTTTATAAGACCTCAGAATTTGGAAAGTCAGAAAAACTAGGATAAAAACATGAAAATATTGAAAAGATGCAATTCTGGCACCAGGTGATAACCATGAAGGCCATCACGGGCCGTAGTGATCACCACACCTCCTGATGAGCCACCATGGTGGTGAATGTGAGGTTCAGTCTTGTAGGGTGAGATCCATGACAGGGCACCACGAATCGTGGTGAGCACCACAGATCGTGGTGAGCACCACGGGGCTAGATTTATTATAAAAATATCCTAAATACTCCTAAACCTATACTTTTCCTCATTATTCCTAATCAACTTTAAGACTTCTCTCTCAAGGTTCATTGAAGGTTTTCATCGTCTTCATCAAGATTAGCTATGGTTTCTTCAAGAATAAGTCATCTTTTCAATTCTAAGGTCAAATTCAATCAAGGTATATAGGGATTGATCCATGGTTTCCTTTCATCCATGGAGTTCTAAGGCTTCTACTAAAAATCTCATAAATTTCAATAGGGTTTGTAACCTTAATTTGATGAATTGTATTTGGGTATTTCAATTATGTTTTTAATCATTATAGATGAGAATTATAAGTATATTTCTACATGAATTATGTGATTTTAAGTTCAATTATGAATGCCCATGCATGACGTTATTTTAAATGATGATATTATGGATTATGATTATGAAATTCAATGATTTCAAGTTATTTTCATGGTTTTCACTCCAATTGACTATGTTTATGAGTTTTACTCTAAATTCAAGTATGAAATATGATCATGAAGTATCATTACGTTAAAGTTATAAATTTCATGCAACTAGAAATAAAGGTGACTTAGGGCCTTATGTTGTGATCTAGGACCTAATGACATAAATTATGCAAGTATGACTTATAATGATGAAAGGCCAATACTCACATTGCAATCATGTTATGAAATAAGCTATCTTATGAATTATAAAGTTATGAATAAGTTGTGATACATGCTAAGTATATTTACTATGTTATGTATTCTGTGGGATTTGATTTGGCACAGAGTGGACTTTGAGGTGAGGGCCCTACCAAAAGCGTTAGTAGCAACCTCAAGTCTCTTAAACTATGTTCTACTATAGGTTGTTTTTATGGCTTAGCTAGTGCATCCATATATAGCATTTGTACATGACCTACCTAGCGGGGTAGAGTCTACCTTGGCAAATAGATTCCCCTTTTTCTTTGTTGTATGGGGAGATAACGGGATTCCATGTTATAGTTCTCATGGTCTTATTATTGGTTATGGTTCCTATCCCATATATGTATGATATCTTACGTACTCTTATGATTTCAATTATGCTTTTGAAATGATTTGATCATTATGATTCTCTCATGAATTTACTCATCTCATATTATCATATACTTTACTTGATCATTACATCTTATTATTTGCGTTGCATGTTATGCCCTCATACTTAGTACATTCAAAGTATTAATGCATATTTGTTGCCTACATTATCTCATAATGTAGGGGCTAAGGATCACGCTTCTATCAGACGTGGCTAGTAGAGTTCTTATCGACGAAGTGTTTAATGAGTCCTCATCCATCGAGGGTAGTTTATTAGTTGTTTATTCTCTCAAAGACATTTGTTCCTTTCATATTGAAGGTGAGCTAGTGACATGTCTTGGCCCTCGCCCATGTTGATGATTAGAGGCATTCGTTGGAGAAATGTTTGAGTCTATATTATCAAGTTACATTCTCCATTTATTATTCATGGTTATACCCTCTCATGTTAATTCCACATTTACTTTAACTTATATATGCTTTATTATATGTCATGAGGCTTGGTCGGAGAATTTTGGAGGTTTAATCTCCGTGTTATAACTAGGCCCTAGGTCAGTTTCTATCAAAGCAACTTCACCAACCACGAACAAATAGATACGAGATCTACACCTCCTACCATATGAAGACTCAAATAGAGGCATTTGAATATTGGAATTATAACTGTTATTATAGGAAAACTCTATCAATAGCACACTCGAACTGACCATCCATTTGGGGGTGAAAAGTTGTGCTAAGCTTCACTTGAGTACTAAGACCCTTTTGGAAAAATCTCCAAAAATGAGCTGTAAATTGTGTACCTTAATTTAAAATAATACCATAAAGCTTAACCAACTCTCGAATTTACGAGCTAGCATAGTCCTCGGCTGAATAAGAAGTCTTAACAAGAAAAAAATGAGGCAACTTACTCATTTAGTCATCAACCACCCAAATCGAATTATGTTGCCTACGAGTGTGAGGCAAACTAGTAATGATGTCCATATTCAAGGCTTCCCACTTCCAAGTAGGAGTCTCAATGTCTTAAAACAAATCCCCCAATTTTAGATGCTCAACTTTCACTTATTGACAATTAGGATATTTAGCCAAAAACTCTGTGATATCCCTCTTCATACCATTCCACCAATGCATTTCCTTCAAATCACAATATATCTTTGTGGAACCTCAATGAATAGAATACCACAAACTATGAGCCTCAAATAATATCATTTCCCATAATCCATCGACATCGGGAACACATAATCGATCTTGTTATCTCGAAACACCATCTCCCCTTTGGAAGAAAGCCTCAATGGCTTTTTCGGCAACCGCCTTCTTCAACTTCTCCAAATTAGGATCATTATATCGTTTTGCCTTAACATCCACTACAAGAGATGATCCAAAACCCGTTTGAATAATCACACCACCATCCTTTAATTAACCAAGCAAACACCCAAACGGGCTAATCTATGAACATCCTGAACTAAATCCTTCTTCTCATATTCAACTACAAATGAACAATTATATATTCCATGTGTTTGAAGGTTAGAATATGATATAATAAGGTTAAGCGTTCTAAAAATACACTCGATGGATATTTAGGATCCGTATATCGAAAAATATTTTTTCAAAAAAAATACATTTCTAGTAAGGTGAGCGACAGGTCTGCGCCAGAGTATAAATTTTCCCCAAGTTAAACTCTGGCCAAAATCTTATTCGCTCAAAGTTGACCTATCAGGGAACACGTCCGCATCATGGACTTGGCTTATATTTCCGTCCGATTTTAGTTTTTAAGTGGGGATATTTTAGATATTTTCTTAACTATTAGTTAATGAACCTAGAAGTTTTAGGTCCTAATTCAATTTTATAAATTGACCTAAACCTCTAAATTCATTCATTTTACGTTAATTCACCTATTCAAATAATTCTCTCTCTATAAAAGCTCTCAAAGACTCCATTGAAGATCCTCAAGGAATTTTCTCAAGCTCTCCATCAAAACTTCCTACTTTAAATTTCTTTGGTCTTCTCACTCAAGGTATATGGGTACCCTCCGATGGGGCCCAACCAATTTCTCATCTTTTGATCAATTAAAGTATGTATTTTTTTGGGTTTTATGATATCTATTTCAATTGCATGAATTATGGTTCTAATTATGATTATGAATCTATTTTGGTATAAATTAATGATTTTTGCATAGAATTGAAGAGTTTTTGTATGAATTTTCCTACATTGATCTTTAGGGTTCATCATATGAATTATGGATATTTTCAATTTTACTTCCAATTGGTATTATTTTTATGAATTATGTATGGGTTGATAAAAAGTATATGATCATGTATATTTTCAATCTAATTTCATGATTTCCAAGTCAATTGATCTTGTATTCACGTTTTACCCTAATTAAAAGTATAAGCTATGATCATGAATTTAAAGTATGAAAGCATATTTTATGAATGAGGGTGACTTAAGACCCTGATGATGTTCTATGAAAGAGGGTGACTTAAGACCCTGATGATGTTCTATGAAAAGAATTTTTAATGAAGAAAAGCCTACACCCATATTACATGGATCACATGATAATGAGCTATTCTTATGAACCAGTTTTATGAATTATGATTATGAAAAGATGATGATTTATGACAAGTATAATTTATGATATGATATATAATCTATGGGATGTTGACTTAACACCAGAGGACTTTGAGGTAGGAACCTGACCCAAGGGGTCCTTAGTAGTAATCTCTAGTCTCTTGACTACATTGACAGTGTAGGTTTTCCAATGTGGTCTCTCTGGTAGATCCACATATAGCACATATTCATGTTATACAGAGTCTACCTTGGCAAGTAGCCTACCCCTTTTTCATTTGGGGATCATCAGATTCTATGTAATAACTCGCATGGTCTTATTATCGGATACGGTTATCTCCCACATATGTATGGTCCTTATGATGTTTTACAAGACTAATTCTATCCCTTAATTTTATATGATAATCTTATAATTCTGGTGCATTGATTCTTCTTATGATTTATTTATGATTTTACTATCTCTTTCATCATGTTCTTAAAATGGTCATTTTTACAACATGGTTTTTATTATGCGTTATATTGCCTACATATTTATTATATTCAAATATACTAATGCATACTTCATTTTCTATATTATATCACATTGTAGGGACAGACACTCCATCCTATTCTAGTGGTAAGTTGGTGATCCATTTTAAAGATTTGTATGGTGAGTCCTCATGCTTCGAGGGCAAGCCCAGCCATTCTCTTATTTATTGTTGTTTTGAAAATATGATGATGTTATAAGACTATTCCAAGTAATGTCATTACTTTGTTTGAGGGTGAGCTAGGAACAGTCCTAGTCCCCGCCTATGTAGTCATGTATAGGCATGTTGGGCATATGTGTAAGAAGTCTACATTGTCTTGATTATCTCTAGTTATGCTATGTCTTTTTGGACTTTTATGAGTTTTTTCTTATTTTTCACCTTATGTATGCTTATTATATACTAATAGGCTTGGTTGGGCTTTCTTTAGGAATTCTAATCATCGTATCATGCCTAGGCCCTAGTTCAAGTTGTGACACACTTGGTATCAGAGAATAATATTTTGAAGTGTCCTAGGGATTCCAACATGCTACATCTAGTAGATTGTTATTCAAGGGTTTAAAGTCTGCCACATCTATGAGTAGGAGGCTATGAGGCATATTAGAAAATCTTCACTTCTTTGATTATCTATGTTGTGCGATAGAGTGTACTCTAAGTCTCTCACTCTAACAATTATTCTTTGCGAGTTTTAAAAAATGCCTCCAAGAAGAGCTCCACATGAAAGAGGGGTTGGTGCTAATATAGGACAAGCCTCTCAAGCTCCTAATGATCCTTTAGCCGATCAAGTTACCCATGCCGAGTTTGTCACACCCCAAGAGGGTAGCCTAGATGTGGATGGCACTTGAAAACCATTATTGGTTATCAAATAACCCCTTAATACAATTATACGTTCATTCAATCACATTCTATCAGTGAAAGACTCAACTCATTATGAATACTACTCATAAATAAGGCCAAAGACCAACCATATATCAAATACAATCAGCAAACTAATACGAATGACACTAGTCAAAAACAAAACCAATCAATAACATCAACAATCTATCCAATAAAGCCTCTATCAACTATCTAAATGGTGCCAATGATAGGTTCATGGCTACCTCAAAGAAAATAAAGAAATTCTAACTCAAAAGCTAGAAATATAAATGTGCTATCCACCGGAAACAGGGAGTGCTCACCAAATAACTGAATGTGAATAGATCATCAATGATGCGCCTACGGATGATCTCTAGTACCTGTGTCTGCATTATTTCATGATGCAAGCCCAAATGAATGTCAGTACATAGAATGTACGAGTATATAATATAGTATAATGAAACATACATCAAGGTAGAATCAAATCAACTCAGAGATCTCAAATCGAAAAGGTGAACAACTCAATCAAGATGTCCTAACTCTAAACAAGAATAAGATTTATACAATGACCAACCATATACAATCCATTCCAATCCATTCGAATCCTATCCAAATCATAGTACAATTAAGACCTACATAAGAGTTTATCTTATCCGACAACCATCACTTATAAGCCAGTGATAATACAATAAGTTGACGTTGTTTCCACGTCCGTCTATAACCTTCCCAGGGTAAGAACGAATCAACCAATCATGGATCCAAAACCAATCAAGTCCTATTATGTCAGGACTATAATTTAGGAAACATCTGACTTAACAATTCAATCCTCTCATACGTTTTGCGATGTTGTTATTGGGTTCGATTTATTACGTAGTATTACCTAATTTGGTGCTCGATACTCCTCCCAAGACTTACAAATCATAAGAAAATCAATCCAAATCAAACCAATCAATACGTCACTTTTGGACTTGATTCAACTCATCCATTCTATCAAATAAGTACTCTAAACAACTCAATTTATCAATCATTCCAACTATTTATTTTAAGAGAATATTTAGACAATATTATGACAACATTCAGTTTAGACCGTTCACTTAGGTTCAATTACAAAATTATAAAGGACTATCAGTTCATCAACGCTATCATCATGCTCACATTCCAATCACAATCATAAATTTACAAGTTCAACGCTCTAGACTCAATCATTAGATATATATAATTCAATATCAATTAACATGCAAATAGGGTCTATGAAACAAGTAGTTCAAATCATATGTTCAATGAATTCATTCGCAAAAAAGTATGAACTTATTAATAATCATTAAAACGTGTAAATTTAGAAAAGAAATTCTTAGAAAAAACATTAATAGGGACACAATCCATTAATAATCAACCTATCACAATCATGGAGGAAGAAAATCCATGTTTTAGTTCAGCCTTACATACCTGGCCTCGAAGACAATCGAGAATTCAAACAGACCTCATTTGAAGAACTTGAACCCTAGCCTTTCTCCTCTTCTCCAATCTTTGCTCTCAATTAGTTTAAGTGTTAATGAGACTTAGATGGTTAGGATACTTCTAAGTGACTTAATTTAGTCCTAAAACATCAAGGTTTTAGTTTGGGAGGGGTGGGAAAAGTCATAAATACCCTTCATTAAAATTGACTCTGGCTGTCTATGGGTTAATTCTACGACTCGTAGAAACTTCTACGTGTCGTAGAAACCCACTCATAGACTTAGACTGAGGTCTATAAACCTTTCTAGAAGTCAATTCTATGACTCGTAGAAAGTATTACGGAATATAGACCCTTCTTTTCTTTCAACATTCTCAGACTCTGAATCTTTGAGTTTCTAAATCTCTTCGATTAGTCATTTCTACAACTCATAGACTCTTTGACGGATTGGAACTTCACTCGTAGAAGTGACTTGAAGTCTTGAATTTTTGTCTATGTGTCAAGTGGGTATATGATTCATTTATATGTCTTGTAATCCTTTCTACGATTCATCTTGTTGAATCATACCTAAAGTACTGAGGCTAATATTTTTCAGCAGTCAAGCAACAACTCTATGACTCGTTTCTATGAGCAGTCAATATCTTTATGAGTCGTAAGGTCAATCTATAAGGAGATTTCTCCAAATATAAAATATTACTAAGTGTTGGAGTATCCTACAAGTCATCCCTATAACTCATAAAATTGCTTACAAATCGTAGGTGGCCCTCGTGGTTTTCCAATCAGTTCATTCCCTCATTTTTTAAACTTTCCTCATGGTTTCCACACTCTATCTAGGCTAGAATGACACAGGGTCTTCCAATATCTCCCCCTTGGGATATTCATCCTCGAATGAAGACTTAGCTAAGGGTTTACTCATGGCATAAATACAATCAAGAACTCAACAATCAAACATTCGTACAATCAACTACTTAGACTTAGGAATATCTATCAAATACTCAAACTTGGAATGAACCTCAAACCAAAGATAGGAAAAAGGGAAAATAACATCAACATCATCATAAGGAGGCATGAATAGATGAGGGTATCTAACTTTCATAGCCTCTTCAACTTCTCAGGTATCCTTTTCAACAAACTGATTCTACTATAGAACCTTGACGGATGCTACCTCCTTGCTTCTCAATAACTCAAACTCTCTCCCCCAATGCTCTCAGTCCAGATAACAAGTGAAGGATCTCCCAAGCACTTTTTAAGCATAGACATGTAAAACACAAGATGAATAGCTGCTAACTCTGGGGCAAACTCTAATTCATAGGCTACATTACCAGCCCTCTTTACAATCTAATAAGGACCAAAGTAGCGGGGACTAATATTTCCTTTCTTGCTAGATTTCATCACACCCTTCATGGTTGAAACTTTCAAGTATACCCAATCATGCACTTCAAACTCCAAATCTCTTCTCCTAACACCAGTGTAGGATTTTTGGTGACTCTAAGCAGTTCTCAACCTCTCTTGGATGATCTTCACCTTCTCCATGTTTTAGTGAGCCAATCAATTCAGCTTCACCAACCTCGAACCAACCAATTAGTGACTTATATCTCCTCTCATACAGAGCTTCATAGGAAGTCATTTGAATGATCGAAAAGCTATTATTGTATGAAAACTTGATAAGAGATAAATGATCATCCTAATTACCTTTAAAGTTAATAGCAAAGGCCCTAAACATATCCTCTAGAGTTTGTATCGTGTGCCTTACCTGACCGTCTGTCTGCGAATAGAAAGCAGTGCTAAGGTTCACTCTTGAACTCAAACCTCTTTGGAAAGGCCTTCAAAATTAGGCAATGAACTGAGATCCCCTATCTGAGATAATAGACAAAGAAACCCCATGCAATCAATTAATTTCTCAAAGATACAGTTTGTTATAATCCTCTGCGGCGTCCGTAGTCTTAACCAGCAAGAAATAGGCCAATTTGGTCATCTTATCCATAATTACCCAAATAGAGCATACTAGCTGTGGGACTATGGTAACCCTGTAATGAATTACATGTTGATCATCTCCCACTTCCACTCTAGGATCTCTATATTCTAAGCCATTCCATAAGGCCTTTGGTGCTCAACTTTAACTTATTGGCAGTCTGAGCACTTGGATACAAACTATGCTATATTTATCTTCATTCCACTTCACCAATATACTTATCTCAAGTCATGGTACATCTCTGTATAACCTGTATGGATGGAGTACCTAGATTTATGGGTCTCTACCATGATCCTCTCTCGAATGCCATCAATGCTTGAAACACACAATCTCCCTTGGTACATCAACACTTCATTCCCCCTTTGGTAAAAGCCATTACCTTCTGCTTGTGAATATCATCTTTTAGTTGGATGAGAATGAGATCTTGATCTTTCTTTTCATTCACTTCTGCAACTAGAGATGGTTCAACCCCATTTTGAATAATTGCACCACCCTCACTAGATTTAATAAGTTGAACTCCCAAACGTGCAAGCCTATGCACATCTTTGTCTAATTCCTTCTTTCCCTCTTATACATGGGCAGGCTCCCTATAGATAACCTACTAAGAGAATTAGCAACAATATTAGCTTTACCTGGGTGGTAGAGAATGCTTATATCATAATCTTTGAGCAAATCAATACATCTCCTCTGCCTTAAGTTCAGATCCTTTTGTGTAAACACATATTGTAGGCTCTTGTGATCTATGAACATATCGACATGCATGCCATAAAGATAGTGTTTCCAAATCTTAAGAGCAAATACTATGGCTACAAACTCAAGGTCTTGAGTCGGGTTGTTCCTCTCATGAATCTTAAGTTGTCTAGAGGCATATACAATAACCTTACCTTTTTGCATCAACACGCATCCCAATCCAACTCTTGACGTATCATAATAAATTACAAAACCATCTATTCCCTCGGGTACAGATAGCACTAAAGGAGTAGTCAGTTTTGTTATCAACTTTTAAAAACTTCTCTCATAGGCATCTGACCATTTAAACTTAGACTTTTTTGGAGTTAGCTTAGTCAATGGTGAAGATATGGATGATAAACTCTCAACAAATCTAAGGTAGTCTAAGGCAAAATCAAGAACTTTCATATATCACTCGGGGATGTGGGCCTTGGCTAGTTCTTAACTACTTCAATCTTTTGTGAATCAACTCATATTCCCTTGCCAGATACAACGTATCCTAGGAATTCCATAGAAGCAATCCAAAATTCATACTTTTATGATCTTTGAATAAATTGAAATGCACACCATAAAGATAGTGTCGCTAAATCTTAAGAGCGAATACTACGGCTGCCAACTCAAGTGTATGAGTCGGGTAGTTCCTCTCATGATTCTTAAGTTGTCTGGAGGCATAAGAAATAATCTTTCCCTTCTGCATCAACACGCATCCATATCTAACTCTAGACGCATAACAATAAATCATAGAACCATCTATTCCCTTGAGTAGAGATAGCACTAGAGCAGGAGTCAGTCTTGTTTTCAACTCTTGAAAACACCACTCACAAGAATCTGACCATTGAAACTTATCCTTCTTCCAAGTTATCTTAGTCAATAGTGAAAATATGGATGAGAACCCTTCAACAAATCTACGGTAGTAGCCGGCCAAACCCAAGAAACTTTGTATGTTAGTAGGGGATGTAGGCCTTGACTAGTTCTTAACCACTTCAATATTTGGTGAATCAACTCGTATACCCTCAGTAGATACAACGTGTCCTAAGAATGCCATAGATGCAACCAAAAATTCACACTTTGAGAACTTAGCATATAGCTCCCTATCTTTAAGAGTTTGAAAATAATTCTGATATGATTAGAATGTTCCTCCTCACTTCTCAAGTAGATAAATATATCATCTATAAATACAATCACGAACATTTCCAAATACTATTTGAACATTGCTTATTAAGTCCATAAATCTTGTAAGAGTGTTGGTCAAACCAAAAGACATAACAAGAAACTCGAAGTGGCCATATCGGGTACGAAAATCACTCTTCAGTATGTCACATTCTCTCACTTTCAACTAGTGGTATCTTGATCTGAGGTCTATCCTTGAGAAACAAGTCGCACCCTGAAGTTGGTCAAATAGGTCATCAATCTTGGGAAGGGGTTACTTGTTCTTTATGGTGACCTTATTCAGTTGACGATAGCCAATGCACATTGTCAATGACCCATTTTTCTTTCACACAATAGGACATGAGTGCCCCAAGGATAGATACTTGGCCTAACTTTCAACTGTTCATTCAACTCTTTCAACTCGGCTAGAGCCATTCTATATGGCAGAATAGAAATAGGTTGCGTATCAAGAAGGACATCAATCCCAAATTCAATCTCTCTATCAGGAGGGACTCTATGTATATCCTAAAGAAACACTTCCAAAAACTCATTTACAATCAAGACTGACTCGAGAGTAGGGGACTCAACACTATCATCTTTGACTCTAACAATGTGATAAATATACCCTTTAGAGATCAAATTTCTGGCCCTAAGATAGGAGATAAATTTACCCTTAGGCACAACAAGACTACCCTTCCATTATAAGAGAGTCTCATTCGAAACACTGAACTTAAGAATCTAAGTTCTATAATCAATAGAGGCATAACACGCATATAGCAAGTCCATGCCAAAAATCACATCAAAATCAACCATATCCAACTCAACTAAGTCAGCTATGGTATCCTTGTGATAGATAGAGACATCACAATCTCTATAGGACCTCTCAGCTAAGATAGACTCACCAAGATGAGTAGATACACTGAAAGGCTCAAGAAGACACTCAGGAATTCCATTAAATTTACTAGCCACATAAGGAGATACGAAGGATAATGTGGCACCCGGATATATCAAAATATAAAAGTAAAAAGTAAAAACTCAAATAGTACCCATCACAACTTCTGGGGAGTTCTCCTGATCTTGGCGACTACCAATTGCATATAGGCGATTTGTACCTCCGCCTATACCTGAAGTGGAACTTTTCTGATTACCTTTAGCCGGTGGTGCCGTGGTAGAAGACTGGGCATTATTGCCCTATATCAGACACTCTTTCTAAAAATGGCTTACTTGGCTACATTTACAATATCTATTCCTTCCCTCTCTACACTCTCCTAGATAGAGCTTACCGCACTTGTCACAAGGTTGCTTTCCCTTTGAACATTGAGCCACACTAGCTTGGGATTAAGAAACCTAGGATCTGGAATTTTAGTGACTTTGTACCTATTGATCATACCTATTATGCAGCTCAAGTGTACTTGTCAGTAATGGAGCATAGTTGGATGGCCTCTTCTTAAAAAAGGACTTGTTGCCCTTGCTTTGCCTTTACTCATTCCCATGCCCAGTTGATTTTTCCTTCTTGCTCATGTGCTCCTCCTTCTCTTTCCTCTTTTTTCACATGTTTTCCTAGGCCTGAGATAAACTTCCCATCTTTGATATCATATTCGATATCATCTTTGGAGCATATCAGGACAGCTACATAAATTTTAGACTATACTCTTTTACTGTTAGCCCCTTTTGTTTTAGATTCACAAACTCCTCTATCTTTGCTTTCCTAAACTCTATGGGAAAGAAGTGATCAAGAAAGGCACCCTCAAACTTATCCCATATAGCAGGTTCAACATCTTCACCTCTACCTTCTTCCTACTGGTTATACCAAACATTAGCAACATCCTTGAAATGATAGGAAACCAACTCAACCCCCTCAATCTCAGTAGCATTCATATCTTTCAGTATTTTTAACATTCATTAATGAAATTTTGGGGGTCTTCCTCAACCTTAAACCCATAAAGACTAGTGGGTTCATCCTCAAGAAGTCTTAGATTATCACCAAAGAGGATGACTCTTGAAAGCTAGAGCTGGGAGCCGGTGAACTCTGGTTACCTCTCTGGCCAACTATCAGTTAGGTGAGCATAGTTATGGAACCTCTGAACTCAGCTTCTGAAGTAGGTACTAGTTGAGTAGTAGGCTATTGGGGTGCCTCAGTAGACCATGTAGGTCGGCTCCTTGTCCTCACTCCAGAGGGTGGGGGCATCTCAGATTATAGAACCTCAGTATTGGCGGCGTTCCTATAGCTAGGGTGCATTTAAGAGGCATTATCTACAAATATGTAATGCACAAATTAGGAAAGAACTTTTTAAGTAAAACACTTTTGCATGAACTCAGAATATGAAAAAGTGAAATAAATCCTAATGTCTTATATCCTCCTAATTATAAGTGTGGTGCACAACACACCTATAAACAAGATCCTATACTCTGATACCAAGTTTATCAAGCCTTGGAGGATACCCTAGACGTAGCCGATACTAGAAAATCATTGTTAGTCCTCAAGTGAACCCTTTTGTCCAATCACAAGCCCACTCAATTGCATTCTATCAGTGGAAGACTCAACTCATTAAGAATACTACTCATAAGTAATTCCAAAGGCCAGCCATCTATAAAATCCAATCAACAAACCAATACGAATGAAACTAGTCAAAAACAAAACCAATCTACAACATCAATAATCTAGCCTATGAAGCATCTATTAACTGTCTAAATAGTGCCAATGACAGGTTCATGTCTACCTCAAAGAAAATGAAGAAAAGATAACTCAAAAGCTCGAAAGATAAATGTGGTATCCTCCGGAAATAGGGAGGGCTCACCAAATAGCTGAATATGATTTATTTGATCAACTCCAAGGTGCAAGTCACTTATTCAAGATTGATCTCCAGTCCGATTATCACCAATTAAGAGTGAGGGAGTATGACATTCCCAAGATGGATTTTCAAACAAGGTATGGTCATTTTGAGTTTTTGGTTATGTTATTTGGATTGACTAATGTTCCCTCTATTTTCATGGACTTGATGAATCGTACTTTCAAAACATACCTAAATATATTTGTGGTAGTTTTCATTATGATATATTGATTTAATCCTAAAATGAAGAAGAGCATATGGGTCACTTGAGAATCGTGTTGCAAACTTTGACAAACAAGCAATTATATGCCAAGTTTCATAAATGTGAATTTTAGTTGAAGACTGTGGCATTACTTGATCACATTATGTCTGATGATGGTATCATGTTTAATCAAAATAAAATGAAGGCAGTAAAGAATTGGCCGAGACCCTTGTCTCTTTTGGATATTCATAACTTTTTGGGTTTGTCTGGATATTATAGAGGGTTTATAGAAGGATTTTCATCTATTAGATTGACTTTGACTAAGTTGACCCAAAAAAGGTGAAGTTCCAATGGTAGTATAAGTGTGAAAGAAGTTTTCAAATATTGAAGTACCGTCTTACGTCGGCAACTATTTTGACAATGCCGGATGGTTTGAATGGGTTTGTTGTATATTGTGATGCCTTAAGAGTGATTAGGTTGTGTTTTGATGAAACATGGAAAAGTCATAGCATATGCTTATAGACAATTAAAAGTGCATGAATGAAACTATTCAACTCATGACCTTGAATTGGCACCGGTTGTTTTTGTATTAAAATTTTGGCGTCACTATCTTTATGGGGTGCATGTTGATATATTTGCTGATCACAAAAACTTGCAATATGTGTTTAGCAAAAGGGACTTGAAAATTAGGCAAAAAAGGTGGCTTGAACTATTAAAAGGATTATGATATGAGTATATTATACCATCTGGAAAAAGAAAATATTGTTGCTGATGCTCTTAGTGAGTTGTACATGAATAGTGTTGCTCATGTTGAAGATGAAAAGAAGGAGTTGGTTAAATATATACATTGATTGTCCCATTTAGGGGGTACAGTTGAGTGACTCAAATAAGGGTGGCATTATTGTTCAAAATGGTTTGGATCATCATTGGTAGCGGGTGTCAAGGCAAATCAAGACATGGATCCATATTTAGTTGAGTTGAAGAAATTTGTGGTTGATAAGAAGATTGAGTTTTTCTCACAAGGGGGAGATGGAGTACTTTATTACCAAGGTCGATTGTGTGTTCCTAATATTGATGGCCTAAGATAAATGATACTGGGTGAAGTCCATAGCTCTAGATATTCTATACGTTCGAGATCCACCAAAATGTATAGATATTTAAGGGAAGTGTATTGGTGGGATGGTATAAAGAGGGACATAGCAAAGTTTGTGGCGGAATGTCCAAGTTGCCAACAAGTGAAAGTTGAACATCAAAGGCCGAAAGGTCTAGCTCAAGATATCAAAATTCCTACTTGGAAGTGGAAAGATGTGAACATGGACTTCATTAATGGGTTAGCCTCGTAGATGAAAGCAACATGATTCTATTTGGGTGGTAGTGGATAGAATTACCAAGTCGGCCTATTTCCTACCGGTTAATACTTCTTAAAGTGCCGAAGATTGTGCCAAAATATATATTCGGGAATTGGTAAAGTTATATGGTGTTCTTTTGTCCATTATTTTGGATCGTGGTACTCAATTTACTTCTAACTTTTGGAAATCCTTTCAAAGGGGTCTTGGCACCAAAGTTAAGCTAAGTACGACATTTCACCCTCAAATCGATGGATAAGCCGGAAGAACAATACAAACTTTAGAAGATATATTAAAGGCTTGTGTGTTGGATTTCAATGGAAGTTGGGATGATTATCTACCGGCAATTGAGTTTGCATACAATAATAGTTACCATCCAAGTATCAAAATGGCACCATTTGAAGCCTTATATGGAAAAAGATGCGGATCACCCATTGGATGGTTTGAAGTGGGAGAGGGTGCCTTGTTAAGACCTGAGCTAGTGTTCGAGGCCTTGGAAAAAGTCAAACTTATTTGAGAGAGGTTAAGGGCTGCCCAAAATTATCAAAAGTCTTATTCGGATGTTAGAAGAAGAGATATTGAATTTGATGTGGAATATTGGGTTTACTTGAAGATTCCGCCCATGAAAGGAGTAATGCGTTTTGAAAATAAGGAAGCTTAGTCCCCGGTATAGGCCCATAAAGGATCCTAAAGTATTTTGGGTAGGTGGATTATGAACTTGATTATCCAATAGACTTAGCCTCGGTTCATCCGGTACTCCATGTATCAATGTTGAGGAAATGTGTTGGCGATCCCAATACCATTGTACCTTTAGGTCATGTGAGTATTGAAGAAAAAATGACTTATGAGGAGGTTCCAATTGAGATTTTGGACCACCAAGTTTAAAGTTTAAGGAACAAGGAAGTTGCATTTGTTAAAGTACTATGGAGAAACCAAGAAATTAAAAGTGCTACATAGTAAGCATAAACAGACATGATGAAACGATATCCGTATCTATTTCCTTCCCTTCCGACCTAAGCTATTTAGCTCTTAACACTCGAATCCTCCAAACTCTCATGTTCGAATCTCTCTATGATTTATTACATGCATGCATACTCATGAACCTATTTTAAATGATGTTTAAATTTCATTATTGCATTCATGCGGACTGTACTCAAGCTAGCATACCTCAGTCGGGGACAAATGTTCCCAAAGGGGAGATATTATAGTATCTCGAGAGTTTGAAGGTTGTAATATGATATAATAAGGTTAATAATTCCAAAAATGGTCACGGTGAATTTTTAGGACCTGTATCTCAAAAGATAAATTTTTTTAAAAAATTATATTTATAGTAGGGTGTGTGATAGGTCCGCATCGCGAACCTGTTCCTCAATAATATAAATTTTCTCCAAGTCAAAATCTGACCAAACTCTCATTCGCTCAAAATTGGCCTATCAGGGAATAAGTCTGTGTCGCAGACTTGGCTTATATTTTTTGTACGAATTTAGTTTTTAAGTGGGGAAATTTTAGACATTTTCCTAACTATTAGTTACTGAACCTATATATTTTTAGGTCCTAATTCGGTTCTATAAACTAACCTAAACCTCTAAATTTATTCATTCTTCTCTAATTCACCTATTCAAATAATTTTCTCTCTACAAAATCTCTCAAAGACCCCTTTGAAGATCCTCATGGAATTCTCTCAGGCTCTCCATCAAAACTCCTTAATTATTTTTAAATTTCTTTGGTCTTCTCACTCAAGGCATGTGGGCATTTCATCCTAGGGTACTTTCATTCATGTAACACAACCAATTTCTCATCTTTTGATCAATTAAAGTATGTATATTTTTTGATACAATGGAGCCTCCTCCATCTGAGCTGAGTGGAATCCTAAGCTAATGGACTCTCAAAACTTGTACTTGTACCTGTGGGCATGAAATGCAGCCCCCAAAAGAAGAAGGTCAGTAAGTTATATGTACGGAGTATGTAAAACATAACATAATACAACTGGAAGCATATCTGAGATAGAGAAACAGGGGATAAGATATCAAATTAGAAACTTGTACCTGTACTTTGTGAATTACAAAAGCATGCATGTTTGAATCATATCATATAGCCGGCCCTTTTGAGGGTCCGGTGAATCACCTCTGTAAAACTATCATGGTTCCAGTGCCATCACAACCGTATTACAATACATCATCATATATATACATACGTACCCGACCCTCTAGTGAGGGGCTTGGTGGACAATGCAGTGAATTGTGCACGATAATGTACCCGGCCCGGGACTCGATGAAATAAGGTTTACAATATACATGAGTAGAGCAGTGAGTAACTATATGCAATTTAAATCATTATCAGAGACTCGACAAAATAAGAAAGTTAAGCTTTTATTTGAGGACCCAAGTAACGGTGTAGTCATCTCGAGTGTCCTCTAAATGCCATTATGGGCTGCCTCAAAAGTAATCTCGAGGACCCTAGACATGTAGTAACATAGGGCCAAATCATTTATGAAATCAAAAACACTTAGTCTCGTATAGTCTTTAAGACTTGGAGCCTGTACATTTGGTACCTCTTTAACATATAGAAGTTTCCAGGGAAATAGTTCAACTACTATCAGAGTTCGATATTCAGAGGTAAATAGGAGATGTTAAGAATGGAGTTACTATGGAGCTCCCATCATATTTAACTTAGAACTAAGACATGCCAGAAAAGAAAGAGAGTAAACTCTATATAGTCTGTACTTTTCTTCGGGTGGTCATTATATACATATATTATACCCAGCCCATCTTGGGACTCGGTGAACAACTATGGCATCATAATCTAATTTTCATACCAAGTACATATCAAGAAAAAGGAAAGATAGTTTCCCACACACTACTCTTTAGCATGTAGAAGCCTTAACAGGCAATGCTCAATTCTTGTAGGGGTGTCAACACCTAACTGTAGTTAGGGATTATGAGGCGTACCTAGAGTTCAGGGAATGGAATTATCCCCACATTCCACATACAATTCACTTAAGGCTAAGACTTGCCAAAAAGGGAAAGAAAGATAGTTGTACATACTTATACCAAAACATGCCAAGAGAAAGCTTTACATACCTTGTACGAGTCACTCTTTGTCACGTTCACCTCGTCGTCCTTTGAACCTATTCAACATTGAAGTAATACGAACATCAACCACTCTTGACTTTCCAGCACCTTCATTTGCACCTTAGTATTCATGGAATCTATTTCCTTGTTCATTTCCTCGACTAGTTCTTTAATTAGTTAAGGCGTTAACGAATACTGGGCAGCATCTCCCTTATAATATGCTCTATCCAAATTTCCAATTACATACCTAATTACTAAATCCAACCAACAACAATAACATGCAGCTTATACACAAGTAAAACATGAAGACATTACATAATATAAACCCAAAACAACTCACTCCAACTATCAAAACGTGAATTTTGGACAGCTTACTATCTTGCATTGTCGCTTCATTTCAAAGGGGTAATTTAGGGAAATAGGCTTTATGTCCTCATGAAAGTTATATATATGTGTATTAGAGTCTTATAAAATTTTGAATCACCCTTACATCAATTCTGTACAAAACGATATGCCCAAAATACCAACAGCAGTCCATGTAAGATGTCCGAAACCAAAATCTGGGCAATACCTCCTTTATACTTCATCACCCTTTAGCGAGAATATAATAGCAAAACTGGATTTTAAAGGCTAAATTAAAGTTATATAACTATGAAATACCTTTCCAAAACATATTGAATCACTCAAAACGAAGCTGTACACAAGAAGTTATACTAATATTACTAATAAGAGTCCCTTTCAAAAATGGGTTTGTTAACTAGCTCTTAACGTTTTCTCTCTCTGTTCTTTCAACTTTCTCTCAAGTTTCCAAGTGGAAGGCTGAAGTAAAGACTCATTATTCATCTTAATACACATATATACACCTTCATGTGCTAGAGGAACACCGTAGATAATTAATTCATGGAGGAAAACGTTGGAAAACTTACCTTGAACTCTTTCAAGCCATGGCTGCCTCCTTCTCTTCTCTCACATTTTTCCTCTTCTTTGGCTGCTGTTTTTGGATGAATAATGAGGTGAAGAGTCACTTAACATGTATATATATGTTGCCTTAGGGGGTGAATCGTGTCATCCCATTAGGGTGACACGTGTTTGGCCCCCATTGGGCCAACACATACATGCTGCCAATAAGGGGCTGCCACATGGCAGTGGGGTCCACCTCCACCAAGCAGGTGGGTCACCTACTTGACCCCAAACAGGTGGGTCACCTGCTTGATTGAGGTGCTGCCATGTGTCACTCCTCCATTGGCTGCCACATGTCGTCTTTTCCCCTTTCTCGTGAGTTCGTAATCTCATTCTATTTTAGGAGCCTATATAATCCGTGCTACGTAAGCTTGGTATGTCTTCAAGTATCTCAAGTATGTAAGACTTCTAATTTAGTAACTTACGTAGGTAAGTCGAGTCCTACGACTCATCACTTGACCTCCAATTCCTTCCAGATTCTTATGACTGTATTTCCAACCTTCTCTACTATGGGGTATCACATTCTCCCTTCCTTAGAGTCATTTGATAGTGTCGTAGTATATCCGGCTCACATAATAATGTCTAAGGAACTTATAAGACATTTCGAGTTTAAAAGTGTGGGGTGTAACACTTGCCTTCTTCCTAAGCTTTTTATCCTCAATTTTTTTGGCATAATGAATGATCCTTGAGATACCCATCTTCCTAATTAGCAAGTTGGTCTTGCATTCTTTGGATACCAAGTCCAAAACTGCATGACCCAAGCCTAGGGCTTAGATGCGACACGGTTAATGAAGTACTCAGAGGCACCTCAGCCTAGCCTCTTGGGATTTCATTAAGCTTTTTATCAATAATGATAATCAAACAAGAAAAAACATAAGGGATAATGGGAATAAAGGATTACACATAAAATATTAGTCCAAGTCATTTGAAGATTATATATTTTTCCCAACCATACCTTCTACTTTAAAGACTTGGCGGGAGCTAAAACATGTCTCTATCTCACCCTCAAGATATATGTCAAAAAGTACCAAAAGTAATTCAACCGTGTATACAAAGCATAAGCTAAAAGATAGGAATGTTGTTCCCAAAATATGGGAACTCACAAACTAGTAGTAGCCTTCAATGACAAACTTAGCCATGGAGAGGAAAGTATGGAGCAATGCGGGTCCCTACATGGTGATATCATGTAGGCAAAAGTATGTGTTGGTACTTTGAATGTACAAAGTATATGAGCATGCTATAGAATGAAAAATATTAAGACATTTATAATCAATATGCATAAGTGAATGCATGCATGAGAAATTATCATATGAAACCTTAAAACATTCGTTTTGTGGGAAAATAACCGTAACCAATTTTCATTTTATCAGAAGATGACCATAACCAACATTTAAGACCATACGAGATATTACATGGAATCTAACATAACCCCGTACTTTAAATTTAATTTTAATGGCTAATCGTGGATTCACTAACCTAAATAGCCTACAAGGGCTCCTATGTTGGCGCATAGTTAATGCAACATGAGACTTTACTTAAGGGCCCCTTAGGTCGAGTCTGCATCTACATGCTATATTCGGTGCTAGGTCAATCCCATGAAATAACATTTAGATATCATATTAAAATAAGTAATTATATAACTTTAGACATCAAAATATCATTCGGTGGAATAGCTCATTAAAACACTTTATTTGATTCAAAATGTGAGAATTGTCCTTTCATATTGAATCCTTTCTTTGGCTAACAAGCCTCTTCATCATTCATTCAATCATTTTATATGACTCCCTTAAACATAAACATTTACTTTATAAACTTTTATTTGGAGTCAAAGCTTTCATTTCAACTTTACTTTAACATAAGGAAACTAGGTGGGTTCATCTCATAACCTTTAAATGCATTTAAAGAATACTTGTATGAATGAGAGTGATGGAAATGCATAAAATTAAATATCTTAAAACAACCCATCATATACACTTTAAAACCACTTTCAAGCCTTCATATAAGAACCTTAACAAATCCTTCTTTTCATGAAATTGAGAGTCAATATACATCAATATAGGTAAATATACTTCAAATATATCATAATATATGCATTTAGAGTCATCATGTAAAAGCCCATAAGAATTCGTCATTTAGAATTTGAAATATCAAGTTGAGGAAAATATTTGGGCTCCATGGGTGGAAGAACCTATGGATGAAACTCATATAACTTGGGGGAAATAATACGCTAAAATTATATCTCCCTAAAGAAGTATAAATCAATCGTTGATCAAATATAAAACCTAACAAATGTTAGGGTCGATACCACAAGGAATATGGTTTAAACTTTAGATTAATCATTTATTATTTGCTTTAGTAATAGATTTATTTCCGTAAAGAAAGGGGGAATTTTATAAAACTAATTAACAAATCAAATAATAAGCATCAACAAACAAAATTAGTGGATTAATGTGGTTTAAATTAATATAAAATGATACTAAGGTTTTATGTGTTCCCCATGAATTCTTAATTAAGTAGACCTTTTTTTATGAGTAATCCTTTCCTAGTGTTTTACATGCAGAATCGGTAAGTTAATTTTACCTAAGTCCTTGATCTAGCAAATAAGTGAATTTCACTATGCAATTTGATCCATCTACAAGTGTATGCTTTACTAACCATTACCAATGTTCCCACATTTAGCTATCCCTTGATCTGTTCAAGCTAATTAGATGAGGATGATTAGCCCAAAATCTCATTCTTTAATCCCTTTTCCGATTTATTAACTCCTTTATCCGGCAAGTAAGGATAAGGTGAGTGCTAACATTGGCCACCGTTAAAAAGCAATTAAAATGAAGGGAAAAACAATACATGCATGCACACTATTCAAGAAGTACTTTTTATTAAGTTCTACATCATTAATTCTTCATGGTTCCCACATACCTAGTTGTGGCATTAGCTACTTGTAACTATGTGATCACAATCAATAATATTAGGTTAAAAGCAGTCATGAACTTACAAGAGTAATTGTGAGACTTCAAAATCTTCCATAAAATTTGAAAGTAAAATATCGATAACAAAAACCAGAATTCAAGAATAAAAGCCCAAAAATAGTTTCAAGATCTATTCTCAAACCCAAAAATGTGCATGAAATTAAATAAACCTAAGAGCTGTATTTATAGAAAACTAATCCTAACTAAATAAGAATTTTGAAAAATCAGGAAACTTCAAGTCGGTTGGGCTATACGACTCATTTCTACATGTCGTAATAACTTTGACGGATCGTAGACCCAACTCGTAATCAATTACATTGCAATGAGAAACTCTTCTTCTTCACGATAAATTTATACGGCTAGTAACTTTGAAGATGGCTTGTCAACTTGAGTCGTAGACACAGTCATTGTTTCACCATCAGTGATTTCTACTACAAGTGTGTTCTACAACTCGTAGGAATATAAACTAGACATAGAACTGAATCTTCATCTTCACTTGGCCTTCATTCTTTCACTTCTACTTAACGACTTTACCTAACGACTCGTAATTATAAGAATGAGTCATAGACTATACCCTTCAACTTCACTTTAACTGCATTCCTCTATCTCTTCTTAGACGAATGATACCTACGACCCATAGAAGTAACTACAGGTTGTAAGATTGTCCCATAATCTCCAAAAACTCCATCCTTCTGTGCTGTGATTCCTCAATCAATTCTCCGACTCAGTTTCCTGCAAAATAAACACAACTAACATCAAATATGCTAACAAATACTTATGAGACATGCAAATTCTCAAGTTTAAAATATTAAAAATAACGTAAATACATGGTACATCAACACCCTCAACTTAAAATGGTTTTTTGTCCTGAACTGACACTACTATACTAAAATGACAAAATGTATTATAAGATCAAGGATGTACAACAATCACAAGGTTACTGACTCCCGACCACTTCTAATTTCCATCCATGATACCATTGCAACCATTATTTCAAATCCAACCAACTTATATGGATCAATATTAGACACTTCAACACTATTAGACAAATCCACATGCAAAAACAACATTCACCATTTTTATGATTATTTAGACAATGCCACTTGTTCACTCACAGAAAAAAAGTCCCTTTTTCACACATATTGTATATTTTTCTTTAAAACTCAATGATGTGGAAAACACTCATGCTCATAAAAGAAATCCATACCTTCATGTACAATATCATAGGCTTGCCCTTATTTTCAATACTTAGACTCTTGAACCGTTGAAGTAGGATCACTATAGGAATTTTTTATCTTATAACATAGGCTCGGGGACAGGTGTGATTTATTTGCATTTAGTGACTTTTGTCCCTCCTCAAACACTACATGAACCTTCAGTCCATATCTTACAACCCACAACTCATTTTACTCTTTTTCTTCGCTTTTTGCTTTTGCTTTAGTTGTGGTTTTTAATTGTTCGTTTCATAATATTTTTCTAATGATTTATACTTTTCATTGATATTTCTTGCTAAGATATTTATTCATATTAGCCAGGCACCTTTTTCTTCTTCTTTTTAAGGCTCTTCTTTATCACACATATCTTTTCAAACCATTTTTTTTCTTGCTTTTCTTTTCTCATACCCTTTCTATTCTTGATTTTCTATCATAGTAGCCACCTCGACTTAGGATTTTGCCTGAGTTGAGGTGCACATTATCATAGGAGGGACCAGGGCTAAAATAAAGGATTATAATTAGGATTAAGGATATTTATAACATGTATTATTTGATCAAAAAGTCTTTTAAAAGCTTATATATTTGGTTCAAAGGGTAATACAATGTTTGGTTGATTCTTTTTAGGCGAAGTGGACTAATTCAAAAATGTCCTATGATCCTTTCCTAATCGATAGTTTAATTATCACAGTTCGACCATCTGGACAAGTTCTAGATTGACACAAATAGTCAGAATACACAAAAACCTCACACACATATGACATCAAGTTTCATTGTCAATTATCAATATTTGGTTTATGATTCAGTCTAAGTCATGTGTTATCATATTAGGTTACATCATGTCACACAAAGATCCTACATAGTCAATATATCACAGAAATAGTCATAACATTTCAAGTAAATATTTTTAGGGGTCGATTTGTTTTCGTTTACCTTTTAGCCATTATGACATAGATCCCTAATCTTATTTCACATTTACATCCTAAACATGTTAGTTCAACATAAATTAAAAAGATCCTATGGGAAAAAAGAACACAAGCAAGAAAACCCCAACGATTTAATTGAGTATTTAGGGTACTCAGACTTCGCCTAGATATAGGTGAATTCATAACCACCCCACCCCTACGTAAAAAGACTTTCATTATCTGCAATGCAATACAATAATAAGTAAAAAGTATAGGGTAGAAGAAAAAGAACCTGTGGCGCATAAGCACCAATGTCTACATTGTGGCATCTGGGTCCATAGGTGTGGACCCCAATGGAGTAGCATGTGCTACCATGGAAGTCTGTGCATCATCATTAGTGTCAACATATGAGCTCAAATATCAAATAGCACACTGCCTCTCCTTTTTTTGTCATATCTCCTCGGTCACTCTAGATGCCTGAGTGGCCTCCTTGAGATTATGGAGCTCCTTTTTCTTTCTTTTCCTAGCCTCAGCCATATCCGAAGTGACATCCTTAGAATGGGGTCTCTTGTCTTAGGCCACCTCTGGCTCATCATCCTCAAATAGATCAAACAATAGTGGTGGCTGGACAACTGGCACAGCAAATAGTATCGGAGCTGGTGTGGCCGAAGATGTGACCTCATCACGTAGGGCTCTAAGCTCAGTCCAGATGGAAGCAATGTCAAAACTAGACAAATACTACAACCTCTTATTCACCCTCAGCTTAAAAGCATCAACGCGCATATGTATCTACTGCTCCTGATCATCTAAAGCCACCTCAAACTTTGCCGTTAAGAGGTCCTCTAATTCAGTAATAGTTTTTCAAACCCATGGCTTGATCTGTTGAATCAACTGACCAAGTTGGGCCTCTGTTTGTGCTTGATGCTACATCAAGGTGTGTAAGGCTTCTACTGAGATAGTGACAAAACTTATGTGCTGGGGTCACATCGTACTAATGGATAAGACTGCAGAGGCAATCGAGGCAGCCTAGATGGCTCTATAGTGGGTGTCTTGTAGTCTAGAGCAGCTATCGAATCATGTTGCATAGTCGACTGGACACTCTCAAACTCAGGAAGCTGCATTTTTCGATGGGGAGCATATTGTGGTCCGACTGATTTTATATCATCTTTAATAAGCCTTGAGTCTATTTTCCTATTCACTCTAATTAGCGGGTCAACCCTTGCAATTAATAGATTTATATTATCCCGGCACAGTGCAAACACAAGACATAAGAAAGGTATTATAGTGTTTCGTCAAATAGCCTTCTCATGTATCTCAGAAATGATGATTTTCACACAATCCACCTCATAACCAGCCATCAAGCTAGATACAGTCATATCTCGATATGTAGTAAATGGTTGTTTGCATTTGTTGGGCAAAGCCAGTATCGGAAAATGGCCCACCAAAATTTTATAGTGAAGTTCATTGATAACTACTTGATTAGAGTCAGGTGTGATACCCAATCTACTTCTATGCTTTAATTAACTATATAACCTATTACCCATCTAAATAGCTCTCCACGCTGTACCGGGTCCCTCATAGTATTTTTATATCACACCACCTTTATTTTCTGATCAAACTCCACCATCGAGGTTGTTGGTAGAAAGTTTGGACAGTAAATGACTCGTCAGAATGTCTCCTCTGATCAACTAATTGGGACCTCCCAGATCAATGTGGCCAAAACCACCGGCTGCTCTAGCTCCATTACCTTGGAAGGATCTATATATTTGATTGTTGTCGCGTATGAAGCATAGAACTCGCGTACCATGTTATTACTGTAACTCCCAAGATGCTCTGCCATATATTCTAGTATATGGTGATGAAAAAAATCATGGATCTCTGAGACTTCCTCTAACCCGCTTATGATCACACGCGGCTCCTCAGTAATGGGCCTCCATAAATTTTGGCAATCATTCCTCTCTTGCCCCATTCTGTAAAAGTCAAGTAGCCCTTTAATACACCATTTCTTTGGTTGTCTTCCTATGTGGACTGGTATGGAGGGACGCTTAAGAGTTGACTTTCCCTCAGAGGACACTAATCTTGAAGTGGATTGGGGTATCAAATTATCATCGCTCTCCTCCACCTCTGTTGAATCCCCCTCGTCAGACTGGGGGTGTAGATACTTCTTACCAATAAGGAAGGGAAGAGCCTGCACTTGGTTCTAGCACCAGGACAATTAATTTGGAGTTTTTGGACATGGACTTCCTCACCAGGGGTGTCTCAAAGTCATGAGAGGACTCCTCCTCAGAACCACTAATTTTAGCGTCTGTTGGCTTATCCCGAATGCGATATTTTAAAATTTTTATGACTTCCTTCTTTGAAGGATTTTTCTTTCCACCACCCTTATTTGGTGTTCGTTTATGAGGCATTGTACCTACGAAGTAGGAGATAGTACATAAACATAACAAGAAAAATACAAAAAGAAAGAAGGGGAATTTTTTTTTACTGGGAAATAAATTTTTTTTGTTCTACGAGGGGGTATCTATGTTACAATCCACACTCTTGAGCTCAGAATGTCTCACAAGCTTCTTGGAAGTTATCAAGTGAGTCTAATCATCTACTACGCTATCAAAAAACTCTAAGGAAAGAAGAATGTGACACTCCTTGAGAGGGAAGGTTGGAAATAGGGCTAGGAGAGCCCGGAAGGAGTTGGAGGCCAAGTAATAAGTCATAGGACTCGATTTACCTACGTAAGATACTAACTTAGGAGTCTTACTTACTTAAGTTACTTGAGTACATACCAAGCATACGTGGCAAGGATTACATAGGTTCTTAAAATAAGATGAGATTACGAACCCACGCGGAAGAGGAGAGAATGACATGTGGCAGCAAGAGGAGATACCACGTGGAATCATAGGGAAGTGACATGAAGAAGAAGGTAACCCACCTTCTTGAGGTCAAGTAGGTGACCCACCTTCTTAGGGGTGGGCCCCACAAGGACACATGGCAGCCTAGGGGCAAGGCATGGATTCATGGCCCAATAGGGGCTGGACACATGTCACCCTATAGTGATGACACATGTCACCTCCAAAGCCACCCTATATATGTATTTAATGTGACTAATAACTTGTTCTTCATCCAAAATTTTAGCAAACATAAGAGAGGAAAAACATAGAGAGAAAAGAGAGCAGCCACGGGTTGGCTAGAAAAAAAGGTAAGTTCCAATTTTTCTCTACAAATTAATTATCTATGGTGTTCCTTGATCATGTGGAGATGTATATATGTATCTTATTATGCCTACGGAACCATATCTTCAGCTTTACACTTGGAACAAACAAGAAAAAGTTGAAGGAAAAACTTAAAGAGCAAGATAAGGAGGGCTACGGGTTTGGTCCCAAAAAAGGTAAGCCTCCGCCTTTCATTCTATGAATTAATTATCTAGGGTATAACACAATGATATGGAGGTATTAATAGTATACAATCATGGTTTGGAGCAGAACTAAATGGATAGCAAGCAGCCACGATGTTTTAACCGCATTAGAAAAGTTTCTGAGGCGAGTTTTGGTGAGTTTTGGCCAATTTCGGGTAAGGTAAGGTCTTTCCTTCCAATTTGAAGTTTATGATGTTGTTATAGGGTGTATTATACACCTTTTATGCTGATGTAATTGTAAGAATGTCGTATAAATGCTTGACGTTGGAAACAATCTAAAATTAAAGTCGTTATAGTTAAATTGAAGTCGAGTTGGGTATTGTGCTTGGGGTGCTGCAGATGTAGGTGGAGTGGTGATGTGTTCCAGGGCTTAAAATTATTCTAACAGGGTTGTGGGAACTTCTGGTTATAGCCACACGATTCTTCACTTCGTACGGTTAAAGTTTTACAAGATAGAGACTAGAAACCCTATTTTGGTATCGTAATGTTAAGCAAGTTGTTTGGAGCTTATGTTGTGTAATGTTGCCATGTTTTATTTGTATATGAGCTACAGGTTGTTGTTTTGGTTGGCTGTAGTGATTAGGGATCTAATTGGAAATTTGGATAGGGCATGTTATAGGGGAGGTGCTGCCCGATTTTCGTTAACTCCTTAACTAGCTAAAGAACTAGTCGAGAAGACGAATGAGGAAATGAGTTCTATGAATACTCGTGTGCAACTTAAGATGATGTAAGTCAAGGATGGTTGATATTCGTATTGCTTTTGTGTTGAATAGGTTCAAAGGATGATGAGGCAAACATGATAAAGAGTAGCTCATAAGAGGTATGTAAAGCTATCTTTCTTTCTTTTTGGCATGTCTTAGCCGAAAGTGAATTGTATGTGAAATGTGGGGGTAATTCCATTCCCAGAACTCTAAGTATGCCTCATAATCCCTATCCACTTCTTGGTATTGGAACTCCTGCAAGAATTGAGTATTGCTTGTTAAGGCTTCTACGTGTTAAAAAGTAGTGTGCGGAAAGCTATCTCTCCTTTCTCTTGATATGTACTTGATATGAAAATGAGATTATGATGCCATAGTTGTTCACCAAGCCCCAGGATGGGCCGAGTACAAAATATGTACATGATGACCATATGAAGGAAAGTACAGACTATATAGAGCTTATTCTCTTTCTTTTTTTGGCATGTCTTATTTGTAAGATAAATATGATATGAGCTCCGGGGTAATTCTATTATTAAGCATCTCTTATTTACTTCTGAATATTGAACTCCTATAGTAGTTGAGCTATTTCCCTGGAAATTTCTATATGTTAAAGAGGTACCAAATGTACAAACTCCAAGTCTTAAAGACTATATGATAACAAGTATTTCTGATTCCATAAGCAACTTGGCCTTATGTTGGTACATGTCTAGGGTCCCCGAGGTTACAATTGGTATAGCCCATAATGGCATTTAGAGGGTACTAGAGATGACTACACTACTACTCGGGTCCTCAGGCAAAAGCTTTACTTTCTTATTCTGTCGAGTCGCTGATAATGATTTAAATTACATATAGTCTCTCACTACTCTACTCGTGAATATTATAACCCTTCTATCATTAAATCCTGGGCCAGGGTATGTTCTCGTGCATAGTTCACTGCATTATCCACCGAGTCCCTCACTAAAGGATCGGGTACACTATACGAGGACATGATAATGCAATGACATGAAAAACTCACCGAGTCCCTTACTAGAGGGCCGGGTATGTATGTATTATGATAATGTTTTATCCTCTACTTCTTTATTTCAGAGATACTTCCAGTTGTATTATGTTATATTTTATATACTCAGTACATATGTCGTACTGACCCTCTTTTCTCGGGGGGCTGTATTTCATGTCCGCAGGTACAGATATAGGTTATGGGAGTCCGTCAATTTAGGATTCCATTCAGCTCAGCTAGAAGAGGCTCCATTGTATCTGAGCCTAGTTGTTGGCACTGGCCACTGATTTATATAATTGTTTTTATTTATCCAGGGGTACGGCGGGGGCCCTATCCTACCATATATTGTCGTTAACATTTTTAGAGGTCTGTAGACATGTATATGTAGGTTGTGTATGTCAATTTGGTTCATCTGGGTCTATATGATGTATTGTACGTGTTATTATGTTGTGGAAGCCTTGTCGGCTTGCGTTCCCTTTAGTGTTATGATACAAATGAAATAGGCTATAGATATATGAAATACTATGACCCATGGGGATTCTCATGTACATATCATGTTATTTGTAGTCTGGTTTGACTACACTTGATTTATATGCATTACGTGTCTATAATTCGACTTGACCATAGCTGATAAATATATATACGGGAGTCCAGGTCGGACCCCAATTGCAGCCTATGGGGTTGGGTCATGACAGAAGTGGTATTAGAGCAGTTCGTCCTTGAATTGTCTGCAGACCGTGTCTAATAGAGTCTTGATTATCGATGTGTTACATGCCACATCAATAAACAAGAGGCTACAAGGCATTTAAGATATTACTTTTCTTTCATATTTGAGATTGTACTATAGATCCGAGTTATAGGAAAATTCTTTATAGTAACATTGGACCTTAGCAGAAGGACAACATCAACAGAAGGAAGTAATTAACGACATGGGAAGTTACGAAGCATGTAGGTAAGTAAAGTAAAGGCATAAAGGATATCTTTTGGGTAAGGTATTGAAGTAAAATTGAAATGCAAAGTTGAAAACGGAAGGGAAAAATAGACAGGAAAGCGCAACAGATGCAGTTCGAAGTTAGACATATGAGGTAAGTCCATTATTTCTATATTATTATTGATATTAAAAGCCCTGTGTGGCTGTGATATGAGATGATATTGAAAGCCTTGTGTGGCTGAGATATGATATGAACATATATATGTTGGCCCTGTGAGGCATTGTTGGTATTTTCTGCGTGCAGGTTGTGGGATAGTAAGGAGTATAGGGGAAACTCTGCCAAAATTTGCCCAGAACAAGGAAAGGGAATGAAACATAGTTTGATAAAATGTCCTAGAAGTTAATATCGAGTACCCCTATTATATTTAACTAAAGCTGTAGGAGGTACTCTCCATGTCGTCGATAAGGGGGCAACCTTTTTATTTGGGGAATTTTATTTTGAAAAAACAAAAACCTATCTGGGCAGTAAAGTTTAGACCACGGTATCTCCAGCCATATTTGTGCCATAGGAAAAAAAACTCGGGTTGAAGGGTAAGATGTCCAGCAATTGAGTTTCACTTTCCTTGAAAAGTACCAAGCCCCCAACTCCAAGTTATAAATTGGATAAGTTGTTCATGACTCGAGGATAAACTCAAGGGGAGACCACGTGAGCCAAGTGTTAAGAAGTACTGTGATATTTAAGGGATTCTAGTTTTCTTCTAACGACGGTTGGGAAGTGCTCTATGATAATAACTTATTAGTTCTCCACGGACTAATTGGAGAAGGAACTTCTAACAAAAGCACCCAAGAGAGATGTCATGAACTGAATACGAGTACGAACTAAGGGGGGATGTGTAAGTATGAATTCAAAGGTGGGTACAACAATACAGGGATAAAGTAAGATCGCTAGTAAGGCATACTTGGTAGATGTTGACTAAGTTAAAAGCCTGTGTTGGGTACACAGCAAGGGAAAGGGGCAGAAGGTATAAAGGAATGATGCGTGTACACAACGTCGACCGGAAAATAAAGGAATCCTTAAGAGACTAAAAACCCTATTTTGGTATCATAATGTTAAGCAAGTTGTTTGGAGCTTATATTGTGTAATATTGCCAGGTTTTATTTGTATATGAGCTGCAGGTTGTTATTGTTGGTTGGCTTTAGTGATTAGGTATCTAATTAGAAATTCAGATAGGGCATATTATAGGAGAGGTGCTGCCCGATTTTTGTTAACTCCTTAACTAACTAAAGAACTAGTCGAGAAGACGAATGAGGAAATAAGTTCTATGAATACTCGTGTGCAACTTAAGATGCTGTAAAGTCAAGGATGGTTGATATTCGTATTGCTTCTGTATTAAATAGGTTCAAAGGATGATGAGGCAAACATGATAAAGAGTAGCTCGTAAGAGGTATGTAAAGCTATCTTTCTTTCTTTTTGGCATGTCTTAGCCAAAAGTGAATTGTATGTAAAATGTGGGGGTAATTCCATTCCCAGAACTCTAAGTACGCCTCATAATCCCTAACCACTTCTTGGTATTGGAACTCCTACAAGAATTGAGTATTGCCTGTTAAGGCTTCTACGTGTTAAAAAGTAGTGTGCGGAAAGCTATTTCTCCTTTCTCTTGATATGTACTTGGTATGAAAATGAGATTATGGTGCCATAGTTATTCACCAAACCCTAGGATGGGCTGAGTACGAAATATGTACATGATGACCACATGAAGGAAAGTACAGACTATATAGAGCTTATTCTTTTTCTTTTTTTGGCATGTCCTATTTGTAAGATAAATATGATATGAGCTCCAGGGTAATTCTATTATTAAGAATCTCTTATTTACTTCTGAATATTGAACTCCTATAGTAGTTGAGCTATTTCCCTGGAAACTTTTATATGTTAAAGAGGTACCAAATGTACAAACTCCAAGTCTTAAAGACTATATGATAACAAGTGTTTCTGCTTCCATAAGCGACTTGGTCTTACATTGGTAAATGTCTAGGGTCCCCGAGGTTACAATTGGTATAGCCCATGATGGTATTTAGAGGGTACTCGAGATGACTATACTACTACTCGGGTCCTCAGGCAAAAGCTTAACTTTCTTATTCCATCGAGTCGCTGATAATGATTTAAATTACATATAGTTACTTACTACTCTACTCGTGAATACTGTAACCCTTCTATCACTGCGTCCCAGGCCAGGGTATGTTCTCATGCACAGTTCACTACATTATCCACCGAGTCTCTCACTAAAAGACCGGGTATACTATACGAGGACATGATAATGCAATGACATAAAAAACTCACCGAGTACCTCACTAGAGGGATGGGTACGTATGTATATATATATGATGATGTGTTATAATAAGGTGGTGATGGCACCGGGCCTATGATGGTCCTAAAGATATGATTCACCAGATGCCTGATGGGGCTAATTATATTGTATAATTTGAGTATGAATACTTTTATAATTCACTGAGTACAGGTACAGGTTTCTAATTTGATATTTTATCCCCTGTTTCTCTATTTTAGAGATACTTCTGGTTGTATTATGTTATGTTTTACATACTCAGTACATATGTCGTACTGACCTCCTTTTTTTAGGGGGCTGTGATTCATGCCCGCAGGTACAGATACAGGTTTTGGGAGTCCGTCAGCTTAGGATTCCATTCAGCCCAGCTGGAAGAGGCTCTATTATATCAGAGTCTAGTTGTTGGGATAGGCCGTTGATCTATATAATTGTTTTTGTTCATTTAGGGGTACGGTGGGGGTCTTATCCCGCCATATGTTATCATTAACATTTTTAGAGGTTTGTAAACATGTGTATATGGGTTGTGTATGTCAGTTTGGTTCATCTGGGTATATATGATGTATTGTATATGTTATTATATTGTGGAAGCCTTGTCGGCTTGCGTGCCCTTTTGTGTTATAATACAAATGAAAGAGGCTACAGATATATGAAATACAATAACCATGGGGGTTCTCATGTACGTATCATGTTATTTGTAGTTTGGTTTGACTACACTTGATTTATATGCATTACGTGTCTATAATTTGACTTGACAACAGCTGATAAATATGTATACGGGAGTCTAGGTCAGACCCCAGTCGCAGCCTACAGAGTTGGATCATGACAATCTAAGGGTCGTAGAAGAGTCTATGACTCGTAGACTCAACTCGTAGAATCAGGCCTGCAGGTTTTAGTTTTTGAATCTTATCTATGGATAAACCTTATGACTACTAGAATATTCTATGGATCACAAGAGTCATCTGTAGACTCAATTGTATGCCACTGAGTTTTGGTACTTGACTTATATGAGTTAATCCTATGATTCCCAGATAAGTCTATGACCTGTAATATATACATGTACAAGTTATGTTTCAAAACACTTCAGTACTAGAATTTGATCATTTAGTTTGATGAGTCCAATTTATGAGCCGTAGAATATTCTACAACCCATAATTAGACTTTTAAAACTTATTATTTGTGAGGATTGAACCACTGATCTTGAGGTCATCATGTACGAGGGGTAACTACAACCCGTAGATTTTTTTACAACTCATAGAAAACCCTCGTTTGAATAAAACTTTAAGATTAGTGATCACCACAATTATAGCACAACAAACAAGTTTAATGTCCCCTATTTGTTCAATCTTTTGATTTTAAACTGAAAATTTATCACAGTCTCAGTTCCCCAATTCACATACTATTTCAATAAGTAAATATCAAAATATCAAATGTTGTTATTTTGGGTACTTTCATTGTATGAGCCAATCCTACAATACGTGGAGAGTTCAGCGACTCATAGAATGTACTCGTATATGTTTAAGTGTCAAAACACCCAAGTGCTGGAAGCTTGCCTATTCTATTGACAAGTCTAATTGATGAGCCATAGAATAATCTATGAGTCGTAAATAGACTCGTACAGTTCATTGCTTGTGAAGGTATTAACCACTGATCTGGAGGTCTCTTTTACGAGGGGTAACTACGACTTGTACAAAACCCTCATTTGAAAAAAACTGCAAATTCAATGATCACCTTACAAATGAAGTTCAACAACAAGTTCATTATCCCTCTTTTATGCAAACCATTGGATTTACACAATAATTTCATCAAATACCTAGTTTTCAAATTCCCAAATCAGTTCACAAGTTAAGATCATCAATCTCAGAAACCCTAAGTTCATACTAAATGGTCCTTTTAATTCCACTAGACAATGGAATAAAGTAAAACATGGTTGAAATAAAATAGCATGGGGAGATGAACTTATCATAATTTAGGAGTAAACCCTAGCGGATACGTCGCACTGGGACTGTGTGATGCTTGAGGACCTAGGGGCTGGGACTTCGTTAGTCTTCAATGGTGAGGGAACTGGCTTTGAGTATTTGTTTGACGAAGGTGGAATTTTGGGAGTTTGGTTGGAGAAGTGGAAGAATAGGGGTTGTTTGATGTAGGAAAATGGAGGTGATTTTTAAAATTCTACCCTTTTATTTCTCTATCACGGGTTGGGTTGGTTATATTAATTCAGACCCTACATATCTAGTTATGATCTATATTAATTATTATGATTCGTAAACAAGCTTCGTAATTATCCTTAACAGATTGGAAAAATTTAGAAAACATACCTGGAGTCCACAAGTGTAGGCTACGAGTCGTAGAATTTTCTATGGGCCATAGAGTACACTCGTAGACTTAAAGCTACTTCATGTATTATTTTGAAGTTGATGAGTTAAGTTTACGGGCCGTAGAAACTCCTATGACCCGTAAACATGACTCATACACCGCTTTGCTGCCTTTTTAGTTTATAATTTTTTTCATTTTGACATAGGCACGTACACATCTTTTGGCCTACTTTTTTGCACTTTTGCGACTCTTATTTGACATGAACCCTAATAAAATCTATGCTATCCTAAAAACTAACAAGTGAAAATAGAAAGAGATAAAAAAAATTAAACTAAATGAATAGAAACAAAAAATAGATTGGGTTTCCTCCCAAGTAGTACTTGATTTAACTTCGCTGCAGGACCTAAATATGCCTAGTTACATAGACATCAGTAATCTTTCATGCTTCCACAGTTTTGATTTCATCCTCTGTGCCCATGTATGCTTTTATTCGTGACCATTAACTTTGAAATTCATAGCATCATTCTTTTCTAGCTCGACTATGCGCTCAATGCTTGGTTTGAAATCTGGCATGAGTTGGATTTTATAAGTACATATGTCTGGTGGGATGCCTATGATGTCGTCTATGGACCATCCGATTGTTCTTTTAAAATGCCTCAAGATAGATGTTAGTATATACACTTGTGTTTGGTGAAGATCGGCAGCTATAATGACTGGCAACGTGTTGTGTTGGTCCCCAAGAATGCATATTGCAAGTGATATGGAAGCACTTTGAGCTCTAAAGTTAGAGGTTCCTCAATGGATGGTTTTGCAGGTGGGGTTTTGCTATTCTTCAAATCTAAGTCGAGTTTCTTTGGTGCATGGTTGAATGTCCCAGGGATATTTAGTGCACAAACTAGCTCATCATACTCCCTAATGTGATCTCTATCAAAGTTCATGATGACAGCAGCTAGAGCTTCAGCACCCAATCTCTCCTTAATAGGTATTTTTCAATTGTAAATCATCAACAACATCAATCACGGACACTACTCATAGATCATTGTGATGCTCATTGCTCGACATACCTCTTCATTATTTAATTAAAACTTTAGTTTGCCATTTTTTTATGTCTACTAAAGAACATCCGGTTACCAAGAGTGGTCTACCCAAAATGATAGGAACATCAAATTCTACCTCGCAGTCAAGAATGAAGAAATTGGCAGGAAATATGAATGATTCAAATTTAACTAGAAAATCATAAATAATACCCAAGGATTTCTTAATAGTACGATTTGCAATCAAGAGCTGCATTGACACTGATTTAGGGGATTCTAAGCCTAATTGTTGAAACAATGTTCGAGGCATCAAGTTGATGCTAGCACCCAAATCACACAACACTTTGGAAAAGTTTAATACCCCTATGGTACACAGAATAGTGAATGCGCCTGGGTCCTCCTTCTTTTTCATGAGTGAGCGAGTGGCAATTTGCTACAATAATGCAAGTTATCAGTTGATTCAAAACATATTGTTCTCTTCTTTGTGATAAGATCCTTCATAAATTTGGCATATCGCGACATTTTTTCTAGTGCCTCTATCAAACGATCATTCATTGAAAGTTGTTTCAACATGGAAATAAACTTAAGAAACTTTCCATATTTGACCTTTTCTTTCAATCTTTGCAAAAAAAGAGGAGTAGGTCATGGCATTGGAATTGGAGTTAGAGCAACGTCTTTTGCATTGCTTGCTTTCTCACCATGCTTTTTATCTTTTTTTCAGGGTGTTTGGTTCTTATCTCTTCACCTACTTCTTCTTTCTCAATTTTTCTTTTTGTTTCATCCACACTTACAGCAGCATTGTGTGCATCATCCTCATGTTCTGGCATAGGTGGATCCACTATTTGAATTCCACTTCGGGTGGTCATAGCCATGCATTGCCCATCATTCTTTGGATTTTGAATTGTATAGCCTTGGAGAGTTCCTTTCTTGCATAGATTCAAAGAGGAAGAAATTTTCCTCGATTGTTGCTCAATAAGATTTATGGATGTAGAGTGTGGGTCAACTTTTTGATTCATTCCATAAAGATATTGTTATCTCCTTAAGAGTGTCCTCTATTGTGTCATACTTTTTCATCATCTTTGTCATCATATCTTCGATTCTTGCGAGTCCAGATCCCCTATCTTGATTTCCAGGAGGGATGTATGCACCACTTTTGTTGTTATTTCTCCTTCCCCAATCACCTTCTATGTCTTTCCCGCGGTTGCAATCATTGTGTCCAATCTGATTGTAATTGTTCTCACGATTGTAGTTTTCTTCATGATTTTAGTTGTTATCGCGGTTGTAATGGCCTTCTTGATTGAAGTTGTTATAGTTTCAACCTTGATTTTCTTGACCTTGGCACCAAGAATCCTGATTGGATGCTTGGCCATTAGTCTAGAAACCCCCACTTGATCATTCACATAGTATGCATCTTCCTCATATCCATAATCATCATGAATTGACGCCCTACCTTGATGGTCAATTACATTGATTTTCTCTAGTACCATGCTTTTGAATGTCAGTTTGAGTTTGTTTTTTATTGAGCAAGCTCTTGTAGTACCTCTTTGTTTTTTATGTTGGGACCTTAATTTGTGCGAATGGTAAAAGAGATTTTTGAAGTTTCAGTGTCTCTAGTGCTCCAAGCTCGTTTGGTCTTTGTAACATAATAAAGTCTCTTAGCAGCCTCTTAGAAGGTGTTGGCCAAGAATGCTCTGCTAGTGTTAGTGTCTGCAACAGCCTTTCTATTATCATCAAGTGTGTGGTAGAACAGTTCAAGAAGTGACTCGTCTGCTATACTATGATTTGGCACTCTTCGTAGATACTTTACAAATCTCTCCCAAGCTCCACTAATTGACTCTTCGGGCATCTGTTGTAAATTATTGATTTTGTCTGTTAGTTTCAAATTCTTAGACAATGGAAAATACTTCTCCATGAATTCCTTGTGTAATTTATCCCAAGTTGTGATGGAGTTGTATAAAAGTTCGGACAACCAAATTAAAGTTTCGCCAGTAAGTAATAATGGAAAAACATGTAATCCAATGATATCTATAGCTGGGCCTAGGTCACTAATACTATTCTGGCAAACATACGCCACATTCAGGAAATGAATGTGTAGCTCGTCAGATGGGAATCCAGTAAATAGTCCTCTACTATAAAGCATTTGAATCAGCCCACTTGAGATGCTAAACTTAGTTCCTGACGACAATAGAGGTGACACAATAGTGCCAGTAGTCCCGATGGTCTCAGGATTGACCCTATAGTTGTTCCATATGCCGAATTTAAGTCATTTTCTAAGTGGAGGACGTTGTCTTCCTGTTGGTTGATTGTTAAGGACACTCTATAGTTGATGTTGCGGTGCATTATCTTATTTCCCTCCATGATTTCCACGCCATCGTCAGGTTTATGACCATTATTGTTATTGTTGTTGATCGTCATTCTACGTAATGCTCTTTCAATTTTGAGATTAAATGGAATCAAGAGAATACCTTGACTTCTTGTATTTGGCATGCACTAGGAATCAAAACCTTTTTCAGCACAAACAAAAGAAAAATAATGTCAAATAAGGAAATAATGACTATAAATCAAATAATAAAAATTAATCTACTCTAAAAGTCAAATTCCCTGGCAAAGGCGCCAAAATTTAATATGCTCCAATTATTCCTCCCTAAAGAAGTATAAAGTGATCATTGATCAAATATAAAGCCTAACAAAGGTTAGGATTGATCCCACGAGGAATATGGTTTAGACTTTCGACTAATCATTTATTATTTGCTTTAGTAATTGATTTTCAAAAAGATAGGGGGGAATTTTATTAAACTAGTTAACAAATAAAATAACAGGCATCAACGAACAAAACTAGTGGTTTAATGTGGTTTAAATCAATATGAAGTGAAATTAGGGTTTTATGTGTTCCCCATAAATCCTTAATTACGTAGACCTTTTTTTATGAGTAATCCTTTCCTAGTGTTTTACATGCAGAATTGGTAAGTTAATTTCATCTAAGTTCTTGATCCGGTAAATAAGTGAATTTCACTATACAACTTGATCCGTCTATGAGAGTATGCTTTACTAATCCTTACCAATGATCCCAGATTTAGCTATCCTTTGATCCGTTCAAGCTAATTCGATGAGGATGATTAGCCCCAAATCTTATTGTTTAATCCCTTTTTCCATATGTTACCTCCTTGCTCCGGAGAGTAAGGATAAGACGAGTTCTAACATTGGCCACCGATAAAAAGCAATCAAAATGAAGAGAAAAAAATAAATGCATGCATACTATTCAAGATGTACTTTTTATTAAGTTCTACGTCGTTAATTCTTCATTGTTCCCACAATCCTAGTTGTGGAATTAGCTACTCGTAACTACGTAATCACAATTAATAATATTTAGGTTAAAAGCAATCATGAACCTACAAGAATAATTATGAGAATCCAAAATCTTCAATAAAATCCGAACATAAAATATAGATAACAAATATCGAAATTCAAGAATAAAAGTCCAAAAGTAGTTCAAGTTCTATTCTCAAACCCAAAAATATTCATGAAATAAAATAAATCTAAGAACTGTATTTATTGACAACTAGTCCTAACTAAATAACAATTTGGAAAAATCAGGAAACTTCAAGTCGGTTGTGATCTATGACTCATTTCTATGGGTCGTAATAACTTTGACGAGTCGTAGAACCAACTCGTAATCAATCATATTAAACTGAGAAACTCTTCTTCTTAACAAAAAATTTATATAGCTCGTAACTCTAAAGACGACTCATCAACTTGAGTCGTAGACACAGTCCTTGTTTCATCATAGTGATCTCTGCTACGAGTATGTTCTACATCTCGTAGGAATATAAATGAGCCATAGAACTAAATTGTTATCTTCACTTGGACTTCAGTATTTCACTTCTACTTAACGATTTCACTTGACAACTCGTAATAATAAGAACATGTCATAGACTATACCCATAAACTTCACTTTAACTTTATTCCTCTATCTCAGCTAAGAAAATTGATACCTATGACCCACAGAAGTAACTACGAGTCGTCAAATTATCCCATAATCTCCAAAAAGTCCTTCCTTCAATTACGTGATTCCTCAATCAATTCTCCAACTTAGTTTTCTATAAAATAAATACAACTAACATCAAATGTGTTAACAAACACTTACGAGACATGCAAATTCTCAAGTTTAAAGTATTAAAAATATCGTAAATCCATGGTACATCAACACCCTCAATGAAAGATTGAGAAGGGAAGGAGATTTGAAGATGCCTTGAGATGAAACACTAGCTTCGCTTGAAGTTCTTGGGAGAATTTATGAATCTTGAGTCTAAGTATGAGGAATGAGGGTTTTGAAGGGTTTAGATTCTTTAGATGGGTGAACTCTGCCCTCAAAATGACTCCACTTTGATTTAAAATGCAGGAAAAGTGTAACACCCCTAAAAACATTATATATGGTGTTTCAATTCTCAAGAAAATGTTACTGCTTCTGTATTTTAGGCATAACTTTTCATAGAATGGTCTATATTTGGTGATTAAAATTTTTGAATAACCCCAATATCATTACCCAGAACTTTTATAATACCATAGCTTAGGATTGGAAGGGTAACTAGGTCAAATAAGTTAATCTTTGCAAGATCTGATGTTTTGTCAAAATTGAGTATTTGTCAAAGAAAAATCATATCTCAAAATGATCCCATTCAGTTAATTCTTGAACAAAATAAAAGTAGACTTCTAGACCTACAATTCATATATAGACAGTAAATCCTAATTAGGAAGTTATCTTGTTCAAACGTAACTCCAAAAAAGGGTATTCCATAAAAAAAGATTCATCTCACCAACCATGGAAGATCTAGATCCATTTGACATCACTCATGACATCAATAGTCCTCTAATTTACATCACCCATGACATCACAATTCTCCATTAAATTTTTAAATTTTTCTTTATAATTATTTTAATTATTGTTAGGTTTCTCCTTCACACCTATAAATACCCACCTTATTTCATCATTTTGTTCATCAAACTTTCTCAAGTAAGTCTTCTCTCTATACACTTCTTTACTCATTCTCAAAATATAGATTTAGTTCTTAGTAGTGTAGAAATACTATTTCGGTGATTCATATATTCTAGGTAGTACACAAAATGCTCCGGCAAGGAGAAAAGACTAGGATTCAAGAGTGTTCATTAAGTCCTTCAATTCTGAGTAAAGCTTTGGATTTCAGGTATGTAAGGCTTAAATGAGAGTACTCCTTCCTGTCACGACCCAACCCCGTAGGCCGCGACTGGGGTCCGACCTGGACCCCCTTATGCGTATCTATTAGCTACCCTTAAGTTGAACTGTGTGTGATGTGATACCATACACGAACCCCAATGGGTCAAAAACTTTTTTTTTCCTAAACCTGTAGCCTCATGCACCTGTATCATAACAGGACAGGGCATGCGAGCCAACAAGGCTGCCACACCATAAAAACATTTGCAATACATCGTATGAGCGCAACTGAAACAAACTTACAAATAATCCACATACACATGTCTACAGACCTCTAAGAGTAATAACTGTATCATATGGTGGGACAGGGCCCCCGTCGTACCCCTGAATAAGTAAACATATACATCAATGACCAGCATCAATAGTAAGGCTCCGAAATAGTAGAGCACGTCCAACATAGCTGAGTGGAAACCCTAAGCTAGCGGATCTCCAACAAGAACATCTATACCTGCGGGCATGAAATGCAGCCCCCTAAGAAAAGGGGGGTCAGTATGATATATGTACTACGTATGTAAAGCATAACACATCATAACTGAGACCATAACTGAAATAGGGATGCAGGGGACAAGTATAACAACTTAATGAATTACTATACATACACCTTAGGACACGTAAATCATACACATCATCATATGTTGTGCCCGGCCCTCTAGTGAACTCGATGCCATAATCATTTTCTGATATTCACATGTCATTGTATCATCATGTATTTGATTTCATCATATCATCGTATACAGTATCATATTATCATATACGGTATCATATCATCGTATACGGTACAATCTTATCATGTATGTCATTGTATTACATCCGGTTCACTATAGGGCTCGGGGTCACAATGTATCACTATAATCTCATATCCATGCCTACATAAAGTATCCGGCCCTTTAGTGAGGGACTCGGTGAATGGAGTGATGTACATCTATAGCATACCATCATAATATACATACCGTACCCGGCCCTCTAAGGAGGGACTCGGTGTTCCTTCCTTATTCCGCCACATATACTATCACGTTATAGCCGGCTTGGGACTCGGTGAATAATCGTATCGTCATAACATATAACATATATCACACCTCACGTACGGCATCGTCTCCTCATGCGTGGAACTATACACATCCGGCCCGGGATGCGGTGAAAAAAGTAGTAGAACTGTGCATGATAATGTTCCCGGCCCATCGTGGGACTCGAGGAAGGATGGGTTACAGTATACATGAGTAGAGTAGTGAGAAACCATATGTAAATAAGTCATTATCTGAGACTCAATGAAACTGTCAAGTGAACCGTCACCTGAAGACTAGGAAGGTACTTATCCGAAGTATCCCTTTAGATGTCATTAGGGCTTACATCAGTTGGGGCTTCAGGGATCACAAACATGCATCAGAAAAATGCCACACAATTTATGCAATCAGAAATATAGTCTATGCAATCAGAAACACAATTTATCTAGTCAAAGACTCAACTCATGCAATCAACGGCATTTATCATTTTAGAGCCTCTAAAAAGAGGAGTTGGTACCTCCACTTACTATTCATTATATAGTAGGCTTGAGAATAGTAGTTTGACTACTTTCAGACTCTTAATGTTCAGGAGTGACTACAAGTCACGAGTTACACTCAGAGCTCATAAATGGAATTACCTCTAAACCTATATCATATACCATTTCACTTAAAATCAAGCTATTTCAAAGGAAAGAAGAGATAGGCTTTACATGTACTACTTTTCATCACATAGAAGACTTAAAGGCAATGACTCAGGGCTTTATGAATCGATTGAATCCCCAAATATCACATACATATCATTTATAGCCTATGTCTAGGACATGCCAAAAGAAAAGAAGAATAGCTCTACATATTTATTCCAAAAACACGCCAAAAGAAAGCTTTACATACCTTGTATGGACTTCTCTTAATCACGTCCACGTCGTTGTCCTCGAAACTTATTTAACATGGAAGTAATGCAAGTATTAACAACCTTGGACTTTTCAGCAACTTAGACTACCCACGAGTATTCATAACATTCATCCCTTCGCTCGCCTTCTCGACTAGTTCCTTAACTAGTTAAGGTATTAACGAAAATCGGGCAGCACCACTCCTATAATGTGCCCTATCCGAATTCCCAACCATGTCCTCAGCACCTGCAGCCAACCAAAAATACAACCAGAAGCCCATACATATACATATTATGACCAAAATTACATAATATAAACCCCCAACAATTCACTCGAAACTAAGATACCAAAACTAGAGTTTTTAATCTTTCTTTCGCGAATTCTTTAATTGCAAAGTGGAGGGTCATGTGGCTGCAACCAGAAGCTCCCACACCTCATTTAGAGAACTTTTAGACCCTGCAACACGCCAAAAAACAACCAGCAGCAGCCCTCACGTGCACAATACCTTATTTCGACAACAACGTGGCAGCTTGCTGTCCTTTTTTTGCTGCACCAAACTCTAATTTTATACTAATAATACTTCCATATCATCGTGGTATATGCTATATAATTAATTTATGGAACGAAATTGGGACTTATCTTATTTTTCTCCCAAGTCGTCGCAATTTTCTCCACGGTTTGTTTTCTTTTATTTGTTGCTGCAGTTTTGGATGAAATTTTGGGATAAGAAGCAGCCCTTTAGTCAAAATATACATATGTGTAGGTGTCCTTAGGAGGTGACACATGTCATCCCCTAAGGGTGACACATGTCCAGCCCCTATTGGGCCACCGCATACATGCCTCCAATTAGGGGCTGCCACGTGGAAGTAGAGCCCACCTCCCCATAGCAGCTGCATCACCTACTTGACCCTAAGTAGGTGCATCACCTGCTTGCTTGAGGTGATGCCATGTGTCGCTCCTCCATTGGCTGCCACACGTCGTCTTTTCCCCTTCCTCGTGGGTTCGTAATCTCGTCTTGTCTTAAAAGCCGATGTAATCCGCACTACGTAAGCTTGATATATACTTAAGCAACTTAAGTGTATAAGACTCTTAACTTAGTGGTCTACGTAGGTAAATCGAGTCCTACGACTCATTTCTTAGCCTCCAACTCTTTCTGGATTCTTATGACTTTATTTCCAACCCTCCTTCTCACGAGGTATCACAATCTTCTTTCCTTAGAGTTGTTTGATAGTGTCGTAGCGTATCCGGCTCACATGATAGTGTCTAAGGAACTTAAGAAGACGTTCCGAGATCAAGAGTGCGGGGTGTAACACTTCCACTCTCATGTCTAAAGTATTTTGATTATATCATAAATTATGTTTATTTTCTCTAATATTTACTCTAAGGTATGTGGGTGTTTATCCATGGTTTCTTCCACCAATGGAGTCTAAAACTTTTTCCACTAAATCTCTTGATTTCAAGTAAGATTTTCTTATGGGTAATTCTTATTTCTAGCATGAATCATGGTTAAACTAATGATTACTGGTCTATTTTGATGAAAAATGATTTCATATATATGAATTGATGGTTTGCAAGTATTTTCTCTATTTATCTCTTTAAATGTTCTTGATATTCAGGGTAGGTTGTTTAAAGGATAATTTTTAATTAATGAATTTTAAAGTATTTATGCATAATTTCATTTACATACATGTTTGAAAGTTGAAGTGATTTAATATCACCTAGTTTTACTATATTTTCAATGAAATTTGACTTGAAAGCTTTGACTCTAAATATTTTTTTATGAAAGTAATATGTATGATCAAATGGGAGTCTTATGAAATAAAAGAATGATGAAATGCTATGAATGATGAATTTTTTATGCTATAAGGATAATTCTTGCATCTTTGAATCACAAAGGGTTTAATGAGCTATTCCACCGAATGTGATGTTTTGAATTCTCAAACTATATGTTATGACTATTTTGGAGTACTAAACTATTTTGTGGGATTGACTTAGCATCGAATGGAGCATTGAGGTGGGATTCGATAAGGGGATCCTAGTAGAAACCCCTTGTCTCATTAACTATGTGCAAACATAGGAGCCCTTATAGGCTTAGGCTAAAGGATTCTTGAAAGCCCTTAAATTTAAAGTTAAAGAATGAATGTAAAGTTGACGGAGTTCTTCCCTAGGCAAGTAGACTCCCTGGCCAACGTAGGGGGTTATATTGGATTTCATGTAATAGCTCACTTGGTCTTAATGTCGATTATAGTCAACTTCCCACAAATAAATATTTCAAATACTATTTACATGATTACTCTTGCATGTATATATCCATATATGTATGATTTAAATGATATCTACTTCTTGATTACTCATGCATGCACTCATTTATGTACTTTACCTTATAAATGTCCTAAATGTTTTACTTTGTAATGCACGCGTACATACTTAGTACATTCAAAGTACTAACGCATACTTTTTTTCCTACATGATATCACTATGTAGGGATTGGTGTTCCTCCTCGTTCTCCACCACATGGCTAGTGAGATTTCATTTGAAGGCTACTTTTGTTGAGTTCCCATATTCTGGGAACAATACTCCTTTATCTTTCTAGCTTATGATATGTTGAGACCTTTAGACACTTACTATGGCATTTCTTTCTATTATGATTGAGGGTGAGCTAGGAACTTGTCTTAGCCCCATTAAATCTAAAAGTTAGAGGTATTGTTGGACATATGTAAGTTGAAGATTCACTATTATGATTTCCACTTGTTTATTTATTTTCATTACCTATGAAAGTCTAAAAGAATGCTAAGAGGATTATTTGAGGCAATTTTGGATTTCTCATTTGTCATGTCACGTCTAGACCCTAGGCTTGGGTCATGACAAAAAGACCAAAATGTCCCTTTAAAAATCTGACCAAAACTGGCTTCACAAGAACCCTTCATGGTCCATGGTGCTCACCACAGCCCGTGGTGGGGTCCTGTGGTGTTTAACTTGGGAAAATATCTTAGAAAACCTATAGGGTGGGTCTCTAAAGTTTCTTCACGAAAGACCTTAATGGTCCATTTAGAGCAGCACGGCTTGTGAAGCATAGTCGTGATGTAGGTCCTGCAGGAGGACTTGCAAGAGTGACCATCAAGGATCACACCATGGTCCGTGCAGAGCTCCACCGCCCATGGTAGTCTTCCTTGGTCCTCGACTTGGGAAACCTTCTTGGGGCTTAGGGGAGGGGTCACCACGGAAGACTTCACGGCTTGTGGTGTTCACCACGTTCCGTTATCCTCCATCATGGCTCCTTTATTGCAAGTCTTAGCCTCTAAATCTTTACCACGGTTCATGGTTCCACCAAAACTCGTGATGACTTCCGTGGTCAAGTCCTGGTACCAGTTTCTACAACCTTCTGAGATTTTCTCCTTTGTTCCTTGGTTTAGGACCTTTCACATTTTTGAGATCTTACAATATCTCCCCTTTAGGAATATTCATCCTCGAATGAGAATCATTAGCATATGAAAGAACACGGCACGAGGACTAGCAACCCAATATGAATACAATGACACTTGAAATGCATCAAACATGAAACATTTAAACGTTAGCATAAATATAACCTTAAAATTTCAACTTTATGAAAATGCATGCATATGAAAACTTTGGAAAACTGGAATATAAGAGTCTTAAACACTTGAGAAAGAATAACTTAATACCTTAGGCTTGAGTAGAATGAAAGAGACGAGGGTATCATTTCATAATCTCTGCTTCTGCTTCCCATGTAGGACTTTCAATTTGTTGATTCCTCCAAAGGACTTTAACGGATACAACTTCTTCATTTCTAAAAAAATTGAATTGCTAGTCCAAAATTTCAACCGGAACCTCTTCATAGGTCAAGTTTTCTTCAACACTTACTACCTCCAAAGTCACAATAGAACTAGGATGACCGACACAATTTCTCAATATAGACATATGGAAAACCGGATGAACCGTGGCCATTTCCAAAGATAATTCCAACTCATAAGCAACTTTTCCAACACGTTTCAGGATCCTATAAGGCCCTACATACCTAGGGTTTAATTTCCCTTTCGTACGAAACCAAACCACACCTTTTATGGGTGAAACCTTCAAATAAACCCAATCAACCACATTAAACTCAAGATCTCTACTCCTAGTATCGGAATAGGACTTTTGATGATTTTGAACCATTTTAACCTTTCTCTAATAACTCTCACCTTCTCTAAAGCATCTAGTACTAATTTGGGGCCCAATAAGATAATCTCACCTACCTCAAACCAACCAACCAGTGATATACATCATCTCCCATACAAAGCCTCAAACGGCACCATCTCGATGCTTGAGTGGTAGCTATTATTATAAGAAAACTCTATGAACGGTAGATGATCATCACAACTCTCTTAGAATTCCAACACACAATCCCTTAACATATCCTCTAGTGTTTGAATTGTTCTTTCAGCTTGCCCATCGATTTGAGGATGGAATGCGGTGCTTAACTTTACCTTAGTACCAAGGCCCCTTTGAAACGACATCCAAAAGTGAGAAGTGAATTGGATACCATGATCTGAAATGATTGATAATGGCCACCATGGAACCTCACCAACTCCCGAATATACAACCTAGCATAATCTTCAGCATTATAGAAAGTCTTGGATAGGAAGTAAGCCGATAAAGTCATTTTATCAACAATTACCCAAATTGAATCATGATGCTTCCGGGTATGAGGCAAACCCACTACAAAATCCATGTTCACACCTTCCCATTTTCAAGTAGGTATTTTGATATCTTGTGCTAGGCCACCCGGCCTTTTGCATTCAACCTTCACTTGTTGGCAGTTTGGACATTCGGACACGAACCTTGCTATGTCCTTTTTTATGCCACCCCACCAATAAAACTCTTTTAAGTCTAAATACATTTTTGTCGAATCGGGATGAATAGAGTAGAAAGAATTATGAGCCTCCTTCAAAATCAAACTCATTAGTTCAATAACATCCCGAACACATAACTGACCTTGGTTGTGCAATACCCCATCTCTCCCTTGTGAAAAGACCTCTACTTTCTTTCCCTTTACCAATCGCTTTAACTCTACCAATGTTGGGTCAAGGTCTTGTTTTGACTTAACATTCACCATCAAAGAGGATTTTGACCCATTATGAACAACCATACCACAACCGGCGGTACCACTCAACTTCACCCCTAATCTAGTCAACCGGTGAACATCTTTTACCAACTCTCTCTTCCCTTCATCAACATGGGCCACACTCATATAGATACCCTATTAAGTGCATCGGCAAATACATTATCTTTACCTAGTTTATAATACACATTTATATCATAGTCTTTGAGGAGTTCTAGCTACCTCTTTTGCCTTAGAAGGAGGTCCTTTTGGGTGAACACATATTGGAGACTTTCATGATTGGTGTACACATCAACATGCACTCCATAGAGGTAATGCCACAAAAATTTTAAAGAGAAGACGACGGCTTCCAATTCAAGATCATGGGTAGGGTAGTTATGCTTATGCACTTTTAATTATCTAGAAGCATTGGCTATAACTTTACCATTTTGTATCAAAACACAACCCAAACCAATCTTTGAGGCATCATAATAAACTATAAACCATTCTAACCCTTTCGATAAAGTCAAAATAAGAGCGGAGGTAAGTCTATTTTTCAAAGTTTGGAAACTCTTTTCATATTCATATGTCCCCATGAATTTCACCTTCTTTTGGGTCAATTTCATCATAGGAGATAATATGGAAGAGAACCCTTCAATGAAACTTCTATAATACCTGGCTAGACTTAAGAAAATTCTAATGTCCGAGGGGGACAATGGTCTAGGCCAATTCTTGACAGCCTCTATTTTCTTAGGATCAACCTTAATCCCATCATCGAACACTATCTGATGAAGAAAAGTCACTTCTTTCAATCAAAATTCACACTTACTAATTTTGCAAAAAATTGCCTATCTCACAAAGGTTGAAGCACAACCCTCAAATTGTTCTTATTTTCTCCCTCACCCTGAGAGTAAATCAAAATGTCATCAATGAAGACCACCATAAAAGCATCAAGGTAGGGTTTGAACACCCTATTCATTAGGTCCATAAATATTGTTGGTGTATTTATCAGCCCAAAACTCATCACTACAAACTTGAAGTGACCATACCATGTTCGTAATGCCGTCTTGGGAATGTCACACTCTCTCACCCTTAGTTGATGATAACTGTATCAAAGATTGATATTGGAGAAGTGATTTACCCATTGCAATTTATAAAACAAATCATCTATTCTAGGGATTGGATACTTGTTCTTAATTGTCACTTTGTTCAATTGACGGTAGTTTACGCACATTCAAAGCGACCCATCCTTCTTCCTTACAAATAGCATGGGAGCACTCCATAGTGAAATAATTGGCCTTATGAACCCCTTTTATATCAAGTTCTTTAATTATTCCTTCAACTCCTTCATTTTCACCAGGGCCATTCGGTAGGGAGGAATACAGATATGTTGGGTATTAGGGAGGCATACGATACCAAAATCAAATTCCCTTTTGGAAGGGATACTGGGAGATCATTGGGAAAGACATCAGGAAACTCATTGACTACGGGGACTGACTCAAAAGGAGAAATTTGGTGTCGACATCCCTAACCCTCAAAATATGGTAAATGCAACCATTAACAATCAACTTTTGGGCCTTAAGATAAGAAATTAACTTACTTTCACCACCAAATCATGACCTTTCGATTCAATAACATACTTATTTGGAAATTGGAACTTGACTCTACGAGTCCCACAATCTATGGAAGCATAAGATGCATGTAATCAATCCATCCCAATAATGACATCGAAATCTACCATGGCAAGTTCAATGAGATCACAAGGAACAACTTCAAGCAAGATAGACATGGGACAACCCTTATAGACTTTTCTAGCAACAACCGACTCACCTAGGGGGTAGACACCAAATAAGGCTCTACTAATATTTTGGGCAATATATCAAACCTATTAGATAAGAATGGAGTAACAAATGACAAACCCAGATCTAATAATGCATACACATCAAAAGAAAGGACCTTTAACATACCAATAACAACATTGGGTGCTTCTTCAACCTCTTACCTTCCATGTAAAGCATAGAAACGGTTGGTGCGTTGGATACCTCCTTGAGCTTATTGACCATGAGAAATTTGTCATTGAGGCCTACCACCACCACCACCACCTCTATAATCCCGAGCATGATGACCTGATTTTCCATACTTGAAGCATGCATTGGAGTTGGCTAAGCACTACCCTTTGTGAGTCCTCTCACACTTCTTACACATGGGGAAAGCTTGATTACCAACATTCTCTCTTGGGGACATTTGATTAGTTCCCTTGTCCTTATTGAATTTGGGAGGAGGAGTATTAGTAGGAACTTATCCCACAAACCGTTGTCCACCTTGGCCCTTGCCATTATTACCATAACTGAACTTTTGAGGGTTGAAACCTCCACCTTCCACTCTATCCTTCTTGAACCCTCTAGACCTCTCCCTCAACTTTCCTTCTTCAATTTTCTCTGCATAGGTCATTAGTCACGAGATGTCCATCTCCTTGACCAACATAGCTATCTTGCACTCCTTGGACACCAAGCTTGAGAAACCGAAAATGAACTTGCTTATCCTTGCCCGAGGGTCGGATACCATTAAGGGAGAATACTTGGACAATTTATTGAATTTGAGGGCATACTCTCTCACACTCATACTTCCTTGATAAAGATTGATGAACTCTTGGATCTTGGCCTCCCTTATTTTCAAAGGGAAAAAGAGGTCTAGGAAAGCACCTTTGAACTCTTCCCATTCTATCGGCCCCATTTTTGGAACTCTCTCAATGACCCATTATTCATACAAAACTCAAGTCACACCCTTGAGTTGATAAGCCACTAGCTTGGCCTTCTCACGTGAAGGCACACCCATAATAGCCATGATTTGGTATACCTCATAGATAAACTTCATAGGGTCCTCATCTATTTTAGAACCATCGAACTTGGAAGGATTCATCCTTTAGAAATCTCGAATCTTAGACACCGGATTTTGAACTTCAGGGGGAGGAACACCTTAGTTCCCTTGGTTGGCTATGGTATGAGCCAACAATGTGATGATATTCTAGAATTCTTCATGGGTTACCCCTTCCTCATGATAGGGGGCATCGAGAACCGGAGAAGCTTGGTCCTCATCATCAACCCTTTCTCTTGGAGGTACTCTTCCTAGAGGAATTATCTAGAGAACATAAAATGGGTCATTAGTTACAGAAAGTCTTAGGACACTCTAGGGCACAACATGAATTTGAAAGAATTAAAAACTTTCCTAAATGTCCCGTAGTTCACTATTCATAGTTGTGGTGCTCTTCACAATCATGAGCAATACCCTATTTGACACGGTATGTTGGACTTCGAGGACCATTTCAAAACCTTAGACTCTAATACCAAGTTTGTCAAGACCCCAGTCTAAGGTCTAGGCGTGACACGGCAAATGAAGTACCTGGAGGCACCTCATCCAAGCCTCTTATCATTTTAATAAAATTTTCATCAGTAATGATAATCAAATAAGTGGAAACTTAAGGTATAACGAGACTAAGGGATTTCACACAAAATAAAAGTCCAAGTCATTTGAATATCTTACATTTTTTCCAACCATACCTTCTACTTTAAAGACTTGGTGGGTACTAAAACATGTCCCTTGCTCACCTTCAAGATATAAGTCAAAAAGTACCAAACATAACTCAACACTCTATACAAAGCATAAGCTATAAATATAGGAATGTTATTCCCGAAACATAAAAACTCACCAACTAGTAGTAGCCATCAACGATAAACTTTGTCATGGAGAGGAGAGTGTGGAGCAACGCCGGTCCCTACATGGTGATATCATGTAGGTAAAAGTATATGTTAGTACTTTGAATGTACTAAGTATGTGAGCATGATATAGAATGAAGAATATTAAGACATTTATAAGCAATATGCATAAGTAAATACATGCAGGAGAAATCAACATTTTAAAATTCATTTTATGGAAACATGACTATAACCGACATTTAAGACCATGCGGGCTATTACATGAAATCCAACATAACTCCGTACATTGGCACGGGGAGATTACTTGTTTGGTAGAACTCCATCAACTCTAATCATTTCTTTAACTTTAACTTTAATGGCTAATTGTGGATCCACTAGCCTAAATAGCGTACAAGGGCTTCTATATTGGTGCATAGTTAATGCAACATGAGATTTTACTTAAGGACCCCTTAAGTCGAGTTCGCATTTACATGCTACATTCGGTGCTAGGTCAATCCCATCGAATAACATTTAGATATCATATTAAGATAAGAAATTATATAACTTTAGACATTAAAACATCATTCGGTGGAATATCTCATTAAAACATTTTATTTGATTCAAAATATGAGAATTTTCCTATTCACATTGAATCCTTTATTTGGCTAAGAAGCCTCTTCATCATCATTCAATCATTCCATATGACTCCCTTAAACATAAACATTTTCTTTATAAACTTTCATTTGGAGTCAAAACTTTCATTTCAACTTTACTTTAACATAAGGAAACTAGGTGGGTTCATCTCATAACCTTTAAATGCATTCAAACAATACTTATATGCATAAGAGCGATGGAAATTCATTAAATTAAACATCTTAAAATAACCCACCATAAAAACTTTAAAACCACTTTCAAGCCTTAATATAAGAACCTTAACAGATCCTTATTTTCACGAAATTGAAAGTCAATATACATCAATATAGGAAAATAAACTTCAAATATATCATAATCTATCCATTTAGAATTATCATGTAAAAGCCCATAAGAATTCATCATTTAGAATTTAAAATATCAAGTTGAGGAAAACATTTAGGCTCCATGGGTGGGATAAACCATGGATGAAACCCACATACCTTGGGGGAAACAAAATCCCTAAGGAAATCTTGAGAAGGAAAGGAGACTTGAAGATGCCTTGAGATGAAACCCTAGCTTGGCTTGAAATTCTTGGTAGAATTTGAGAAGAGAGAATTTATGATTCTTAAGTCTAAGTGTGAGGAATGAGGGTTTGTAAGGGTTTAGGGTCTTTAGATGGGTTAATTCTGACCTCAAGACAACTCCACTTTGATTTAAAATGCAGGAATAGACCAAAATATACCTTTAAAAATCGGATCGGAACTAGCTTCACAGGACCCTTCGTGGCCTTTGGTGCACACTACGGCCTATGGTGGGGTCCCATAGTGTTTTACTTAGGAAAGTGTCTTGGAAAACCTGTAGGGTGGGTCTCTGAATTTTCTTCACAGAAGACCTTAACGGTCCATTTAGAGCAGCACCACCCAGGAAGCTTGGCCGTGGTGCAGGTCCTATAGGAGGACTTGTGGGAGTGACCATCACGGATCACACCATCATCCGTGAACAGCTCCATAACCCGTGGTGGTCTTTCGTGATCCTCAACTTCAGAAACTTTCCTGGGGCTTAGCCACGAAAGAATTCACAGCCCATGGTTTTCACCACGGTTTGTGGTTCTCCTTCATGGTTCCTTCCCTGTAAGTTAGAGCCTTTAAATCTTTACCACAATTTTTCACCATGGGGTAATGCCTACCACGACTCATGATGGCTTCTGTGGTAAAGTCCTGGTGCCAGTTTCTGCAACTTTTGGAGATTTTCTCCTTTGTTCCTTGGTTTAGGACCTTCCACATTTCTGGGGTCTTGCATAAACACCCAAAACAAAATTACTTATACAAGTTATAGGGTCTAACACCATAAATGGAGAATACTTTGAGACTTGGGTGAATTTGAGGGCATACTCCCTCATACTCATACTCCCTTACCTAAAGTTGATGAACTCTTGAATCTTATCTTCCCTTAGCTCAAGAGGGAAGAAATGATAAAGAAACACCTCTTTGAACTTATCCTAGGCGATATGATCCACTTCTCTAGCCCGTTCAACATTCCATTAATAAAAATAAATTCTAAAAACTCCCTCAAATAATAAGTAGCCAACTCCAGCATTTCCACCGGACTAACCCCTATAATCTCCATAATCTTGTGAATACTTTCAACGAATCCTTGTGGATCCTCATCCACTTTGGACCCATGAAAATCCGGGGGACTCATCCTCATGAAATCACAAACTATTATTGCCTCTGTACCCATATTTGGGTTCACGGGAGAAACTACCTCTTGGTTGGCTTAAGCCGCAATAGCTTAAGCAAGTACTTGGAAAGCGGCTCAAAACTCTGCATAAGAGACTTTCTCATTCAGGGGATCATTTGGATCTTTTCACTCCTCCTCAACATTTCTTCAATGAGGGATTCTTCTTGAAGGCATGATTCTATAATCTTAAAGAGAAAGCATTAGAGGGAAAAACCTTAAAGTTCAACTTTATCGCACAAAAAGATCATGAAAGAAGTGGAATTTCCTAAAATGCCTCAGAGCCTCCTATTCATAGATATGGCGCACTTCACACCGATGAACAAGACTCTACTTGATGTGGAATGTTAGACTATCTAGGACATCTTAAACCTTATACTCTGATACCAAGTTTGTCACGACCCAATCTAGGCCCTAGGTGTGACACGATGATCAAAATCTCGAAGGATTCCAACCAAGCCTCTTAGAATACATCACATACATAAGGTAATAAAAAATAATAACCAAGCATAAGTGGAAGATAAGTCTCCAACTAGAATCTCAAATAGAAAGGAAGCTCGAACACCTATGTCCAAATAAATGGAACTACATACTCAATAAATTTCTAAACATGCCTCTACTTTAATGTAGATGGGGGCATAAGACATATTTCTAGATCACCCAAAGAAAAGAGAATAGTGTCATAGGAAAAGAACATAAAACTCATATTGATTGCACCACCAAGTCATTAGGACTGACCAACTAAGTGATGATAGCATTATAAGACTCTAGCCATGAGCGGGTGGAGCGTAATTTTCGGACCTTACATTTTGATTTAATGTAGGCAAAATAATACGTTAGTACATAGAATGCACTAAGTATGTGAGAAGCATGCATGAACAATGGTAATACAACATGAGCAATATGAACATGGGATGCATGACCAATATCTTTAAAAGCATGCATAAACTTGAAAACATTTAAATAACATCATAACCATATGGTCAATACATCATAAAATTGACATAAAAGCTTATACCATAACCTATACCTTTTGTGTAGGATAGAACCATGACTGACACTTAAGATCATGTAAGCTATATCATGGAATCTAATGTAACTCCCACATCAAGAAGAGAGAGGCTACTTGCCAAGATAGACTCAGTGAGAACCTCTTAACTTGAGTTATTTATGGATCCACTAGCTAGGCCATAAGGCAAACCTATGCGGGCAACATAGTTAGGGACTAAAGGTTACTACTAGGATTCCCTTGGGAAACTACTTTAGTTTACGAACTGAACCCACCTTAAATTCCTCTTGGTTCTTAGTCATTATCCCAATAGAATACATTAAAACTTAACCATTAACTCCATCATGAAGATAGTCATAAGAGTAGCTCATAAACATGATTGATTCAAACAAAAATGAGAAAATCTTTCAATTCTTATGAATTCGTGAGTTGGTGAGAAAACCTTTCACCTTTTTAACATGAATATGTGAGAATTACCTTCCACAAGCATAGATACATCTTTGAAACATCATACTTCATCATCATCATAGTTTTTTATAAAATACTTCATCAAGTCATGATCATAATCTCATAGGTTCTTACTTGAAAATAACATTAGGCATGGGTCCATAGAAATCAACTTCAAATCATACAATTGAACTCAATTCATGCATAATTAAAACAATGATAATAAAAGTAACTATGATTGAATTGACCCACTGCAATTTCATAAGAATTAGGGATTAGCAATATAATTCAATAAGAAGAATTTAGGGAAAACCTTGGGACTCCATGGATGGGAGAATCCATGGATGGATTCCTACCTACCTTTATCAATGAAGCCCTAAATGAAGAGAATATGGAGACTTAATGTTACACCCCATATTTTTGTACCTTGGAACGTGTTCTTAAGTCTCTTGAAAGGCTCTTGAGTTTCTTGCAAGGATCGTAAGCCTCTTAAGTTTCTTAAAGTTTCTTAAAGCTTCTTAAGACTTCTTAAGAACTCTTAAGCTTCTTAAGGGTTACCATGTGAGCCGGATAATCTATAATGCTGTCAAACAAATCTAAGAAAAGGGGAATGTGATACCCCATAGTAGAGAAGATTGAAAATAGAGTTATAAGAATCTGTAAGAAGTTGGAGGCCAAATAATGAGTCATAGGAATCGAATTATTTATATAAGAAACCAACTTGGAAATCTAACATACTTAAGCTACTTGAATACATACCAAGACTACGTGGCAAGGATTACATAGGTTCATCAAGCAAGATGAGATTACGAACCCACGAGGGGAAAAGAGAGTACCACATGGCAGCATAAGAGAGTGCCACATGAAAGGAGCTGGAGCAAGAGTATTGGGCCCCCACATGCCACATGGCAGCCCATAATTGGAGGAAAGAGGTGTGTTGGCCTAAGGAGGGCTTGACATGTGCCGCCACTTAGGGTTGGATGTGTCACCACTTAGGGGTTGACACGTGTCACCCCTTAAGGTGGCCTATATATATATGGTTGATGACTTTTAAGTCATATTTATCATTTAGTAGTCATCTTTATCAAAACTAAAATTCTAGAAAGAAGAAGAGAAGAGAAACTTGAAGCTAAAGAGAGAGAGCTCGGCTTTGGGGGAGAAAAAGAGGTAAGTCTCCGATTTTGTTCTGTGAATTAATTATCTAGGGTATACCAAGATGTTATGAAGGTATTAGTAATGAATATTTATTGATTGGAGCCCCAAAACATTACCAAACAGCCAAGAAGTTTTAGGCACGCTAAAGGAACCTCCGAGGCAAGTTTTGACGAGTTTAACGAGTTCTGGGCAAGGTAAGAGTTTCTCTTTCGAACTGGAGTTTATGATGATGTTATGAGGTATATTAAATGTATTAAATGATGCTGGAAGTGGAGAAATTTCACAAGGATGCTTGAAGTTAAAAATAAGCTAAATTAAAGTCGTAGTAGCTAAATTGAAGTCGCGTAGTGTGTTGTCGTTGTGGTGTTGTGGGTGCAGCTGATGGGGTTGCGTGTTGTAGGGCTTTAAATTTTTTTAAAAAGGGTGTGGGTTCTACTGGTTACAGCCACATGACCCTCCTTTTGTATGGTTAAAGATTTTGCAAAATAAAGATTAAAAACTCTATTTTTGGCATCGTATTTTGGTGCTAGTGGTGTGGAGCTTATATTTTGCCATGTTGAAGTGATTTACTTGTAAATATGCTTCTGGTTGTTGTTGTTGGTATAGTTGTTGATAAAGGTCCGAGTAGAAATTTCATGGACATTAAAGTTACAAAGGAAATGCTGCCCAATTTTGGGTAGCTTCGGAACTAGTAATAAGCTAGTCGAGGGTAATGGATAGGAAATGAATCCTATTGGTACTTGGTTGTAGAGTGGGATATTTTAAAGTAAAAGGTTATTAACCTTATTATTACTTTCATGTCAAATAGGTTAAGGAGGTATCAAGACAAGACGGATTTCAATTAATCCCTAAAAGGTATGTGAAGCCCTTCTTTCTCTAGGCATGTTTTGGCATAAGTATGTAAAGCTACCCTTCTTCTCTCTTGATATTTCTTGACATAAGTTATGGAGTTATGATGAAATTTTATAGTACCGAGTCCCTTGATGGGCCGGGTATGGCATATGTTACTATATACGGATCGAGCTGAACGTTCCTCGGTATATATTACTATATAAGGATCGGGCCGTACGTTCCTCGGCATATATGTATATGATGATTCCATGAGGGAAAGTAGAGAGTATATAAATCCTATCCTTTCTCTTCTTTTGGCATATCCTAGATGTACGTAAAAGATGATACAATCTCGGGGGTGACTCCATTCCTAATTGTTTCTTACTCATTCTCTAACGTTGGAACTCTTACAATAATTGAGGTATTGTTTCTCAAGTTTTTCTATAAATTGGGAAGTAGAAAGTATGTAAATCTAATCTTCCTTTCTTTTTGGCATGATCTTTATGAACAAATAGATGAAGTGTATACGATTTCAAGGAAGTTCCTCTTCTTAAAGCCACTAGGATAGCCCACTTCTTGATTCCCAAAAGATATTGGATGAATACTTGATACAGGAATATGATTCCAAAAATTCCATTTTGACCTAATCCATAGTGGCAATCAAAAGGGTACTTGATATGACTCTTGTCTTGGTTTATGAATAGTAGCACATTTGAGTATTCCATCGAGTCTCAAATACGATCTACAATGCCTATGATTTCTAAGACTCTTTTGATATGATCAATAGTGATATTCGAGAGATGATTGATATGACTATCGTCCTGATTTTCAAATGACAATTCATCTTTAGTACTTTATTGAGTCTTTGATAATGATTTAAATTGCATATGGTTACTCACTACTCTACTCGTGTATACCATAACCCTTCTATCACTGAGTCCCAGGCCAGGAATGTAATCATGTGCAATTCACTGCATTATCCACTGAGTCCCTCACTAAAGGGCTGGGTACGCTATATGAGGAAATGATAATGCAATGACATAAACAACTCACCGAGTCCCTCACTAGAGGGCCAGGAATGTATGTATATATATATATGATGATGTGATATGATGTGATAAGGTGATGATAGCGCCGGGCCCTATGATGGTCCTACAAATATGTGTTTCACCGAGTCCCTAAAAGGGCCGGCTATATTGTATAATATGAGCATGCATGTTTTTATGATTCACAAGGTACAGTTACAGTATTTTCCTAAGTAATGAATTTATCCCCCTGGCTCTCTTTATTTCAGATATGTTTTCAGTTATGCTTTACATACTTAGTACATATGTCATACTGACCCCCTTACTTCGGGGTCTGTGTTCATGCCAGCAGGTACAGATGCACATTTTGGAGACCCACCAGCTTAGGACTCTTACCAACAAGTTTGGGAAAAGCTTTATTGTATGGGAACCTAGTTGTGGTACTGGTCTCTTGATTTGTACACTCATTTTATTTATTCAGGGGTACGGTAGGGGCCCTGTCCTGCCTTATGTTATCATTATACTCTTAGAGGTCTGTAGATATGTATGTGGATTGTATATGGGTTGTATATGCACGTATGCATAATTGTGTTGATATGGTTCATGTTTTGGGGGATGTTTTCCCCTATCCTGATAGTCGTGCCAACTGAGTTGTTATCTAGTATATTTGTACACTGTGACTTAAATGGGGGACAGATTTGCTAATAGCTAGCAAGGGTGTATGCGAGCGTCCAATTTGGGCACCCGCCATGGCCTACGGAGTTGGGTTGTGATACTTAAAACCTTGGAATCCTTGAACCCTAGCTTTCCTTGAGGATTGTTCCTTAGGAGAGTAGTTCTAGAGAGAGAATTATTGTAATTGAGGATTTGAGAGTGAATGAGGGGAATTCAAAGGGTTTAGGTAGTTATAGGTTTAGAATATAGGCTTTAAATGATATAGTTTAGGAATAAAGTTGTAACACCCCTTAAAAATATTGTATATGATGTTCTAATTCTCGATGAAAATAATATTGCTTCTTTATTTTAGGCATAACTTTTAATAGAATGGTTCACATTAGGTGATTCAAATTTCTAAATAACTCAAACATCACTACCTACAACTTTTATGAAAACCATATTTTAATTTTCAGAGGTTAAGTAGATCAAATAAATTAATTATTGCAAGACATGGTGTTACACCCCATACTTTTGTACCTTGGAACGCGTTCTTAAGCCACTTGAAAGGCTCTTAAGTTTCATAGAAGGATCGTAAGCCTCTTAAGTTTCTTATGGTTTCTTAAAGTTTCTTAAAGCTTCAAAAGCTTCTTAAGCTTCTTGAAAGATTCCTAAGTTCTTGAAAGCTTCTTAGAAGTTACCATGTGAGCCGGATAGGCTATAACACTATCAAACAGCTCTAAGGAAAGGAGAATGTGATATCCCATGGCAGGGAAGATTGGAAATAAAGTTATAGGAATCCGAAAGGAATTGGAGGCCAAATAGTGAGTCGTAGGACCCGACTTACTTCTGTAAGCTATTACTTTGGATGTGTTACATATGTAAGCTACCAACTTGGAAATTTTACATACTTAAGCTACTTGGGTACGTACCAATCTTACGTAGCAAGGATTACAAAAATTCATAAAAGAAGATGAGATTATGAACCCATGAGGGGGAAAAGAAGGTGTCACATGGCAGCATGAGAGAGTGCCACGTGGAAGCAGCTGGAGCAAGGGGTGGGCCCCCACATGCCACATGGAAGCCCTGGATTGTAGGAGGTGATGTGTTGGCCCAATGAGGGCTTGACATGTGTCACCACTTAGTGCTTGACATGTGTCACCACTTAGTGCTTGACATGTGTCACCACTTAGGGCTTGACACATGTCACCCCCTAAAAGTAGCCTATATATATGTGTCCTATGACTCATCAAGTTCCATACTTCTCTACAAAACTCAATACAAAGAGAGAAAATTCAAGAGAAAGAAAAGAAGAGAGGAGAAACCTTAAGAGAGAAAGAGAGAGACCTACAGTTTTGGGAGGAGAAAAAGGTAACTTCTCCAATTCCGTTCCGTGAATTAATTATATGGGATATACGATGAAGGTATGAAGGTGTTATTAATATAAATTTATAGTTTGGAGCATCCCCAAAATGTTAACAAACAGCTCTGAAGATTCAGCTGCGCTAAAAGAAATTCCGAGGCAAGTTCCGGCAAGTTTTGGCGAGTTTCGGGTAAGGTAAAGTTTTCTCTTTCAAATTGGAGTTTATGATGTTGATATTAGATATATTAAATGTCTTAAATAAGGTTGTAAGTGGAAAAATTGCATAAGTATTATTGACGTTAGAAATAAACTAAATTGAAGTGGTTATAGCTAAATCGAAGTTGAGTAGTGGGTTGTCGGTGTGGTGTTGCGGGTGCAGCTGGTTGGGTTGCGTGTTTTAAGGATTTAAATTGTTTAAAAATGGTGTGGGTTCTTCTTGTTACATCCACACGACCCTCCATTTGGTATGGTTAAATATTTTGCGAAATAAAGATATAAAAACTCTATTTTGATATCGTAGTTTTGAGCTAGTGGTTTGGAGTTGTATTGAGTAATGTTGAAGTGATTTACTTGCATATATGATGCTGGTTGTTTTTTTGGTATGGTTGTTGACCTGGTGGCATAGTTGAAATCTCGAGGATGTTGAAGATATAGGGGAGCTGCTGCCCGATTTTTGGTAACTTAGGAACTAGTAATGAACTAGTCGAGGGAAATAGATAAGGAAATGACCTCTATAGAGACTTGGTTGTAGAGTTGGAATTGAAAAGTGAAAGGTCATTAACCATAGTATTATTTTCATGTTAAAAAGGTGCAACGGACGACAAGGCGAACGTATTAGGAGTAATCCGTAAGAGGTATGTAAAGCTAAATGTTCCTTCTTTTGGCATGTCTTTGGCATAAGTATGTAAAGCTTATTCTTTCTCTTGGAACGTTTTGACATAAGTATATAAAGATAATCTTCCTTTTTGGCATGGTTTTTATGAAATAAGTATATGACTTTTATATGATTCCAAGGAAGTTCCTATTCATAGAGCCGCTAGGATGGCCAACTTTTTGATTTCCCAAGGAATATTTTATCATGCCTAGATACGTGTATATGATTCCTAAAGTTCTATTTTGATATAACTCATAGTGATATTCAAAAGGTACTTGATACGACTCTTGTCTTGATTTTTGAATAATAGCTCATTTTGTTATCTCCATCGGTCTCAAATATGATTTAAAGTGTATTTAGTTTCTCACTACTCCACTCGTGGATGCCTCAATGCTTTTTTCACTGAGCCCGGGTCAGGTTTTGTTATCATACATACTTCTCTACATCATTCATCGTGCCCTAACGTGAGGGGGAAGGTATGCCCTGTACATGGGATTTGTGGAGTTATGATGTGCCATGTACACATATGATATGATATGACCATCTGATATGATATGATTTATTATGGAGATATTCCCTACTCTAGAGTATGATGTGCTGTGATGCTAGTGACAGGGCAGCGAACATGATTTATTCACCAAGTTCCATAATGGGGACGGATATAGCATATGTTTTTCTATATACATTATCTGTGGTTATGAAAAGCATTTTGATAATCTGGATATTTTGCTCATTTTTGCACCTTCTATTCTGGTAATGGCTTTACAGTCCATGCTTTACATACTCGGTATATTATTCATACTGACCCCCTTTCTTCGGGGGCTGCGTTAAATGCCCGTAGGTACAGACGCTCGATTTGCTGATCTGCTCGCTTAGGACATCCACCCTATTGGTTGGTAGTGCTCATTTGTCCGGAGCCCTATTTTGGTACTAATTTTTCCATTGTACATTTGTACATATTGGTTAAGGGTATGATGGGGCCCTATCATGTCATATGACTAGGCTATCATTCTGTAGAGGTTTGTAGACTTGTGATGTGGGTTATGTATATATGTTTTGGTCTTTGTGTTCTGTGATGGCCTTAACGGCCCTCTTATGCTATATCTGCTCTCATGCGCTCTCTAGCGACCCCTTTTCAATTTCTACTTTTGTTTATTCTGCTAACACGCTAAGTGGAGATAAGGGTATGTATGGGTGCCCAACTCGAGCACCAGTCACGGCCTATGGAGTTGGGTCATGACACATGGTGCTGTGATGAAATGGAGTGTTTGTAGAATAAAACTCATATCTCACTGTAGGATGCTCAAAATTGGTTGATTCTTGAACTACATCAACGTAGACTTCTAGAGAAACAATTCATATGAGATACCAAATCCTAATGAGGAAGTTATCTTTTTCAAACACAGCTCCGAAAAAGGGCATTTCCTTAAAAGAAAGTTCATCTCACCAATCATGGAAAGATCTAGATTTATTTGACATCACCCATGACATCAATAGTCCTCCATTTGACATCATCCATGGCATCACAAACTTCCATTAAATTTTTAGATTTTTCTTTCTAATAATTTTAATTATTGTTAGGTCCCTCCTTCACACCTATAAATATCCACCTTATTTCATCATTTTATTCATCAAGCTTTTTCAAGTAACTCTTCTCTCTATACACTCCTTTAATCATTCTCAAAATATAGTTTTAGTTCTTAGTAGTATAGAAATACTATTTTGGTGATTCATATACTCTGGGTAGTATATAAAACACTACGGCGATGAGAAAATGCTAGAATTTAAGAGTGTTTATTAAGTCCTTCGATTCTGAATAACGCTTTGGATTCCAAGTATGTAACGCTTTATAAATTATGTTTATTTTCTTTAAGCTTTACTCTAAGTTATGTGAGTGTTTATCCATTGTTTCTTTCACCCATGTAGTCCAAACTCTTTCAACTAAATCTCTTAATTTCAAGTAAGATTTTTTTATAGGTAAATTTTTATTTCTACTTAATAGCATGAATCATGGTTAAACTAGTGATTATTGGTCTATTTTGATGCAAAATAATTTCATATGTATGAATTGATGGTTTGCAAGTATTTTCTCTATTTAGGTCTTTAAAGGTTCTTGAAATTAATGGTGGGTTATTTAAAACATGATTTTTAATTGATGGATTTCAAAGTATTTATGTATAATTTCATTTACATTCATGTTTGCAAGTTGAAGTGATTTGAACTCACCTAGTTTTACTATGTTTTCAATAAAGATTGAATTGAAAGCTTTGACTCTAAATAAATGTTTATGAAAGCATCTATGATCAAAAGGGAGTCTTATGAAATGAAAGAATGATGAAATTATATGAACGATGAATTCTTTATGAAATAAGGATAATTTTTGCATATTTGAATTACCAAAGGTTTTAATGAGCTATTCTACAGAATATGATGTGTTGAATTCTCAAGCTATATGCTATGACTATTTTGAAGTATTAAACTACTCCGTGGGATTGACTTAGCACCGAATGGTTCATTGAGGTGGGATTCGATAAGGGAATCCTAGTAGTAACCCTTTGTCTCATTAACTATGTGCCAACATAGGAGCCCTTGTAGACTAAGGCTAATGGATCCACAAATAGCCCTTAAGTTTAAAGTTAAAGAAATGAATGAAGTTGACGGAGTTCTACCCGGCAAGTAGTCTCCCCGGCTAACGTAGGGAGTTATGTTGGATTCTATGTAATAGCTCGCATGGTCTTAAATGTCAGTTATGGTCATTTTCCCACAAAATGAATGTTTTAAAGGATATCTATATGATTGATTATGCATGCATTGCATTATGTTTCATATTACCTAATTGTTTTAATGTTACCTCAATGTTCATGCATGCTTACATACTTAGTACATTCAAAGTACTAACGCATACTCTTTTTCCGACATGATATCACCATGTAGGGACCGGTGCTCCTCCTCATTCTCCTCCATATGGCTAGTTGATATTTCGTTTGAAAACTACTTTTGGTGAGTTCCCATGTTCCGAAAATAATATTTTTTTATCTTTCTAGCTTATGATATGTTAAGATCTTTAGACATTTACTATGACATTTTTTTCTATTATGATTGAGGGTGAGCTAGGGACTTGTCTTAGCCCCGTTAAATCTAAAAGTTAGAGGTATTTTTGGACATATGTAAGTTGAAAATTTACTATTATGACCTTTGCTTGTTTAGTTATTGTCATTACCTATGAAAGGCTAAAAGAATGCTAAGGGGCTTATTTCAGGTACTTTCAGGTTCCTCATTCGCCATGTCACTTCTAGGTCCTAGGCTTGGGTCGTGACAAAAACGAGCTGGAAAGGACAAAAACAAGCCGAAAAGGACAAAAACAAGCCGAAAAGGACAAAAATAACCTTATTTAAATTGGTGGAGGACATTAGGCGAGATAGGTCGTGCTCGCTGACCCATTCAGTGAGATACCAACCTTTCCCTAGTCCTCGCCAACCTTTCTCGAGTTCTGACTAAAACCCTCAGGGAGTATTGTCGAGCTCGACTTTGACCGCCTAATGGATCGGTGAGTCACTAACCTTGACATCCCCTCCTCATGTTCTTCCTTTTATTTGCTAACCTCTTTAATTTTTTTGTGGAAGGATAACTTGCTCGCCTATCCAACTCGATGTGTCGCCATTCCCTCCTAATCGGCAACTTGCTTTGCTTCTGAGAAGAAATTCTCAGAAGTTTTTAGTGAGGCTAAGTCCATTTTGATGAGTCACACTTTCCTTTAGGCGAGCTTCAGCAGCCAAACTTCATTGTTTTCCCTTTTCAACTTCAAATTTCAACCTTTTAACTTTTGGGCCTCACACGGTGTCCCAACTTGGGATAGAGAACTAAAGGAAGTCAATTGTTATAAAAATTATATGGCTATGCTAAGCTTGATAAATATTCATGTCCCATGCAAGAATGAATATATCTTACTACCAAATAGTGCTCAATTGATTAAGGCATTAAGTGCATCATTTGACTCCCTTGATGAGAAAAAGATAGAATCCACTAAGCTTTACAATGATGTGATGCTAAAAGGAAGAATGAAGATGTATAATGAGCATCGAAAGTGGAAGTTTCATGTCAAATATGAAAAAGGGAATGGATGGATGCTTTTTGCGATTTAGAGGCGAATGTCAACATCGTGCCATTGATCACATTCCATATTAGACCCTAGCTTCCATCTCAAACAAGGTTGATATTGGGGAACCAGAACAGAAAGGACATTGTGGGAATTATTCAAGACGTGTTAGTGACTACCAAGCATGTGACTATGCTGATGGATTTTATGTTGGTACACATGGAGGATAACAATGAAGCACCTATCATTTTGGGATGTCCATTTTTTATCACTGGACAAGCACTCTTAAATAAACAAGTAAAGGAGTTTAGCCTAGTGATGAATACAGAAAATTTAAAATTTGATGTGGGCCAAGACATGAAGAAACCTCTTAAGAAAAAGGTGATCTCTTAGATAGGTACAACAGTTGGGAATGAAGAGTGGGATCCAGAGTAGTTATTTGTGAAGGAATCATTACAAGCAACCTTGTGGAATCATTCGAGTGTCTATGTCAAGGAAATTGACAAAGTGTATAATGCATTGGTGGGAATGAGATCTTACTCTTACACACCAAATAAACTTGGCTTAGATCTCAAGAACCAGCAAAAATACTCCTTCCAAGCCCTCCATAATTGAACCCCCAGACATTGAGTTAAAACCGCTGCCTGCACATCCAAAATATGTTTTTTTGGAGAGAATGAAAACCTACCCGTAATTGTGTCTGTCAAATTGAATGAGGAGTAGGTCCAAGCATTAAAGGAGGCTTTGAAGAAGCATATCAAGGCCCTTTCCATTGCAGACATCATCGGTTTTCCACTGGGTATTTGCACTCACAAGTTTACACTCCAAGAAGGGAGTACTCCTTCTATTGAACATCAGAGATGACATGATCCTCCAATTCAAGATATTGTAAAGAAGGAAATCATAAAGTAGTTGGATGTGGGAGTAGTCTACCTAATCTCTAATAGCACTTAGGTGAGCCCCATGCAGTATATACCAAAAAAGGAGGAATCATTATTGTCCCTAATGAGAAGAAAGAGATTATAGCCATTCGACCCATATCAGGGTGGAGAGTATACATGGATTATAACAAACTGAATGTAAGCACTAAAAAGGACCACTTTCCTATACCTTTTAGGGACTAGATTTTGGATCGTCTTGTCAGCAAAGAGTACTACTACTTCTTGGATGGTTATTCAAGCTACAACCAAATTTCGATTGATCCGAAAGACCAAAAGAAGACAACATTCACTTTCCCCTATAGAATATTTTATTTCAAGCGAATGCCTTTCGATTTATGCAACGCCCCAATCATATTTTAAAGATGTATGATGACAATATTTTCAAACATAGTGAAGACACCATAGAAGTTGTAAGACCTAGGAAGTTGGACAATCCAAACAAAGAAATTATTTTATAGAAAAAATGCTAATGCAGGCTTCAACGAGCTCACCTAAAGGATACAAAAAGGTTTATGACCCATATGAGGACAGTCTAGAAAGCCCAAGCACTTGGAAATATTTGAAATTTTAGAAGTTTTGACGAGCTCCACTTACAATCCATACAAGGACCTACGGACCATAGGAGGCACTCATAGGAAGAGTCCTAAGGTCTGAAAAATATCAAGTCTGAATTTTTTCTATGAACCAACATGACGGTCCATAGAAGGGACCCATAGGTGAGGTCCTAAAGTTGGAAAAATTGGCTAAGTGTTGGTTCAAGTTACAAGTGGCATCTACGAATAGTATAAGGTCCTACTATTCGTAGATGGGGATCGTGGGAAGGTCTAGAGGAAATGGTAAATTCTATTAGCTAAAGTTATGTTTGATGAGAGGTTCTACGGACTGTAGACAACAATATGAACCATAGATGGCCTCGTACTCGAGATTAAGAGAAGTTGGTTTGGGGGGTTTTAGATTTGTATAGGACGAGAGGGTTTGACAACCCATAGACCGGGGTCGTAAGGCTAATTCCAGTTGCTCCAAATTATGGGCATGGTTTCTACGAACCAAGGCACGGATCATAGGAGGATCGTAGGTCACTTCCAGTAGAACTAATCTAGGGATATTTTGGATATTTCTCATTCTTATAACACCTAAGCTACGTTATTTTGACATACATGGGATAACTTATATCTACCCAAACCCTACGAATTTCTCCTATTCACTCCCATTCTCCTAAAATCACTTAGGAATTCAAGGGTTTTCTCTTTAAGGATCTGCTTCTTCTCCAAGCTAGGATTAAAAGAAGTCAAGTTTCCTCTCAAGTCTCAAGGCTAGATTTCAACGAGGTATGTGAAAATTTCATCCATGGATCCTTTTCCATTTTTGGAGTTCCAAAGATTTCCCTACTTCTTTCACGAATTTCAATCCAATTTTCTAGGATTTTGATAATCTTGTATTGGATTCACTTAATTATGCTTTTATTCAATCTCAATGATCTTATTATTCTTCAATTGATTTTAATTACATGTTTATGATGAATTTCACATGAACCCATGCATTATGCCTATTTTATAATTATGATCTATGTTTGAAGATTTATGTATGCACTATGAATTTATGAACTATGATTTTAAGGATTCATTAGATGAAGTATCATCATAAATTTTACAAACTAAGGTTTTCTTCAAAAGAGAATTAATCTCATCATGAAGGTTTTTCATGATTTAGCTGCTTTGATCTAAGTTTAATTTTCTATGAAAAGCATATCATGATCTAGATCTTTTGATTAAGTATCTCTTATGACTTGATTGGGTTGAGGTTCATGATATATTTTAAGGACCTATTCTTATGATTTTCAAGTATGTTATGATGAAGTTATGATACGATTATGACTATTCCGTTGAGAGTTTACCTAGCACCGAGTGAACTAGGAGAAATCATCTAGGTCCTATATCTATGTGCCCTTGTAGGATGTCTCAAGTTGGACAATCAAAGCTTAAACTTGTGGATCCACAAATAGCTCATGTTAATGCTCCTTACCTGGCACGTAGGACAACCTCTTTTGGTGTGGGGAAGAGACTGAACTCCAAGTTATAGCTCACAAATTTTATGTCGATTGAAAATATCTCTCACTATGGCTCATGATTGTCACTATTTTATGTTCTCATTATGACCCTCTTATGATTTTCTTATGAATATTACATTGACCATGTTTTACGCTTTTAACGATGCTGTTGAAGAATTTCATTATGATTTAGCTTGGTCATTGCATTATCACATGTTATGTCACGTATTATATATTCTCCAACTTTTCTGGGCTGGGATCGATAAGTGGAACTCATAAAAAAGAAATCTTTCTCTTCGCAAATAGATTTGTTGTAACAATTGCTCGATTAATGCAACAATGTAAAAAATGTGTTGCAACAACCACTAATTTGTTGCAATAAGTCTTGTTACTTGTTGAAAATTCCAACAAGTAAATATGTTGTTGCAACAACTCAGGTTACGTATTTTCAACAAATGACATAGATAATTGCAACAACTTTCGTTACTTGTTGGAAAACCTCAATAAGCGATAAAGTTGTTACAACAAGCGCTATTACTTGTTGGAACTGTTCAACAATTTTATTTGCAATCGGAACAACATCAACATAGCATACAGATCAAGTTCACAAATAACAATATATATTATAACAAGTAAGATTTGTTTCTATCAATCATTTTGCTTCGGGCATGCGGTTCTTTTGTGAACAATCCATTTGCATACAGAATATTTATTTTTTCTTCAATGAAAATGATTTCCCGACTCCAAATTTTCTCTTTGTTTGTCTTTTTTTCCCATTTGTCAGGCTCAACATATGAAAGAAATATTTTTCTCTATAAAATCTCCTGGGGTACTTTCCAAAATTCTTAAAAAGATACAGAATACATTAAAAAACTTTTGAATTAATTGTAACAGCTAATAAAGAGATTTTGCAATAAATGTAGTAGTTGTTGCAACTTTGTAAAAACTATTATAGTTGTAGCAACTTCATTATTAGTTGTTATAAACACAATTGCTGCAGTGGCGTTGCAAAAAATTATATTTTTTTATACATTAGTTACCTCAGTTGTTGCAACATGCAACAACTATAACTGCTACTAAAGTTGTTTGAATAACAATAGTTTCATCCATAGAAAAAAATTGACACAACACAACACTATTCACATATCAATGATTGAAAATCACTTCTAAAGTAAAGTAATATCTAGTGTTATACTAACAAAATTCAACCCAAAAATTACATAAATCAGGTGAATTTTTTTTATTTCATCATATTTTTCTCAATAAAGAAAAAGGGGAGATGAGAAGGAGGAGAAGAAGAAGAATAACAAGAACAAAATGAGGAGGAGGAGGAGAAGCAACGCAGGTTGTCATCCCTACTCAACAATTATAACTTGTATTACCTTTTTTAATATAGAAACTTTTTTGTCACCCTTTAACTCAATGACCCAAGATTCATTAAATTTGTATCAGAAAATGTGTTTCTATAAAATATGTGTTCTCATTCAATATATTTCTTTATCTTCCCTTGAGGTTTAGAACTTCTTGCTTATCTTCTCTTAATTTGTTTAATTATTCTCCTTAGATACACTGTTGTTTTGAGTATAATTGTTTTTTGCATTATGTCCAAATTATAAGATAACGTACTTTTCCCCCCTTTTCCATCAAAGCTGGTGCAATTGTTAGTTTGGAAGGAATTTTAAAGCTATTTGGCTAATGGCACGGGTATTATTAAGCTACTTATTAACAATAAGATTGTTTTGTGAAAATTGAAAGAGGATAAAACCATCCCACTACAAATAATTTAAGGGTAAACTTTATCTTTTGTTAGGAAGAAGTTAAAGGTTGTAATATCCTTTGTATACACGTGTATAGCTTATAGTAAAGATACATTCTTCATTCTTCCATACAGATTTTCATTTCCTGCAAATTTCTTTCTTGTATTCTTAGTTCATATCAGATCTTCGTCATTGGAGATTTTAACAAAAGTGGAAACATATATAAAGGGTAGTGGAAATTGGAAAGGAGAAAAATGTACATTTACCATAGGGATGATTAGGGGTGTCAAAATAAACAAATATAACTAACCCGCCTAAACTTTTGTAGGTTGGGCTCAAGATAATTTGTATTGAGTTCAATCTCAACTTATTCAAGCCTTAATCCACTTTAAAAGAATCTTCAATTGAGTCCAACTTAATATCCAATTCAATCCGTTTTAAGAGTCTTTATTTACATTGGTATAATATATGTTCTCATATTAAAGGTATGAATTACCATATATTTTATATCTTTTAGGATTAATCTATACATTTGTAAATTATTTTTTTATTTTCTTGAGTTGAAAATCAAATTGTGGTTAGAAAAAGTAAATAATAATATGTTAAAATTATTGAGATTAAGTGGGTCAAATTGGACGGATCATGATCCAACCCGAATTTTAGCCCAATTGAACCCAACCCATTTGAGCCCAAAGTAAATTTGGGAGGGTCATGACCCAATCCAATTTTTATTTCAACCCATTTTAATATTCTTAATTTCAATCCAACCCACCCACTTGACACTGATAAAGAACACATAACTTCCGTCAAGAATCCAAAAGAGCACTGCCAAAAATGTGCACAATCTTCTAGCTTCTAGCGGACAAGGATTCTTTCTGCAAAGAAACCACATTACATATATATTGACCAGCTTTTACACATTATCATTGACATCTCTTTCTGATTCTTCAGCCTTCTTTCCAGCAGCCAAACGCTCAGCTGCCAATCTTTCTTCAAGTGCTCTGGCACCTCTTTCCCTGCAATTTATAAGTGAACCATGTATAACAACAAACTAGATGAAAATTATCCTTCCATCTGTAATATACAATATCAGCATGCAAGACGAAAAGTAAAAGAATCACAACAAATATGAAGCTATCCTTCACTAACCAATCTTATGCCCACTGGAATGGAATACAACAACAACAACAACCCAGTGAAATCCCACAACATGGGGTCTGGGGAGGGTAGAATGTACGCAGACCTTACTCCTACCAAGGTAGGACGGCTGTTTCCTGGAGACCCTCGGCTCAGTAAAGGCATAAACGCATAAAAAATGTTAGATAAGAATAGGAAATTAAAAGCTTTATGAGAAAAACAACAAACAAATAACGAATAGATAACAAATAAATACAAATAACAAATAACAAATAAATAAATAATGAAAGCGTCACAGATAAAATAGATTAGTCAAAGCATAGAAAGTAATAAATAGTAACAGAAATCAGAAGTCAAAGCGCAAGAGATCGTAATTCACTACTACGCCTATGAATAGAGAAGAATAATGAGACTATGAACTAGTCTTCTACCCTAATGTGGGTCCTCCACACCCTCTTATCTAAGGTCATGTCCTCCGTAAGCCGTAACTGCGTCATGTCCTGTCTAATCACCTCTCTCTAATACTTCTTCGGCCTACCCCTACCTCTACTATAACCATCCATGGCCAGCCTCTCACACCTCCGCACTGGGGCATCTGTGTCTCTCCTCTTCACATATCCAAACTATCTCAGTCGCATTTCCCGCATCTTGTCTTCCACCGAGGCCATTCCTACCTTATCTCGAATAGCCTATTTCTAATTCTGTCGCTCCTGGTGTGCCCACACATCCATCTCAGCATTTTCATCTCGGCAACTTTCATCTTTTGAATGTGAGAAATCTTAACTGGCCAACACTCCGTCCCATACAACATAACCGGTCTAACCACCACTTTGTAGAACTTGCCCTTAAGTTTTGGTGGCATATTCTTGTCACATAGCACTCCGGAAGCGAGCCTCCATTTCATCCACCCTACCCCAATACGATGTGTGACATCATCATCAATCTCTCCGCTGCCTTGTATGATAGACCCAAGATACTTGCAACTACTTCTCTTTTGGATGGCCTGAGCACCAAGCCTAACTTCCACGCCAACCTCCTGAGGTGTCTCACTGAACTTGCACTCTAAGTACTCTGTCTTGGTCCTACTCAACTTAAACCCTTTAGACTCCAAGGTATGTCTCCAATCCTCTAGCTTAGCGTTAACTCCGCTGCGAGTCTCATCAATCAGGACTATGTCATCCACGAAAAGCATACACCATGGCACCTCACCTTGAATTTGTCGCATCAATCCATCTATCACCAAGGCAAATAAAAAAGGACTAAGAGCTGATCCTTGATGCAACCCCATCACCACTGGGAAGTGATCTGAGTCCCCTTCTACTGTCCTTACCCTGGTTTTGACTCCCTCGTACATGTCCTTGATCACCCTAATGTATGCCACAGGTACACCTTTAGCCTCCAAACATGTCCATAGTATTTCTCTTGGGACTTTATCATAAGCCTTTTCTAGGTCGATGAATACCATATGCAAGTCCCTCTTCCTCTCCCTATGTTGCTCCACCAGTCTCCTCATAAGATGAATGGCTTCTGTAGTTGAGCGTCCCGGCATAAATCCAAACTGTTTCTCTGAAATAGACACGTCTCTCCTCACCCTCATCTCCACCACTCTTTCCCATAGTTTCATAGTATGGCTTAGTAGCTTGATACCTCTATAGTTGTCGCAACTCTAGATATCCCCTTTGTTTTTGTATAGAGGAATCATTACGCTCGACCTCCATTCTTCGGGCATCGTTGTCGTTTTAAAGATGACATTAAATAACCTAGTCAACCACTCCAAACCTACCGAGCTCGTGCTCTTCCAAAATTCCCCAGGAATCTCGCCAAGTCTGGTTGCTCTTCCCCAGCGCATCCTACGAACGACACTCTTAACCTCCTCGACCTTAATACTCCTGCAATACCCAAAATCGCGACGTCTCCCTGTAAGTTCTAAATCTCCCAACACAAAGTCTCTGTCCCCTTACTCATTCAAGAGTTTATGGAAGTAGGACTGTCATCTCTGTTTAATGAGGGTCTCGTCTACCAATACTTTTCCATGCTCGTCCTTAATGCACTTCACTTGGTCCACATCGCGTGCCCACTGGAATGGAATAAACATTCCTAATTTCTCGCAAATCATAAGTATGAGAAAATTCCTTTTATAGGAGCACCAGTAAAATGGAAATGATATTCACTTGTCCTTGCATCCAAAACAACTCATTCATTGGTTGGTGAGTGTTCTTCACTCACTTTGGATTGGAGCGCTGACAGAATAAACTCTCATTTGACCATGTCAAAATCAGATAAAATGCATTAGGGCTTTGTTGGAGAGGAGAGAGAAAGAGTGAGCAATGAAGAGATATTTTTAGAGTGGAGAAAAATAAAAAAAATGAGCCAACCGGTTCTGAAACCATCCATGGTTCCCTTATATACAATTGGCTAACATGAACTAAGTCAAAAGGATCCGGACACACTACACTAACCAACTTAATTAAATAAGCGGGGCTAAGCTCAAATACAAAGAAAAGAAATAGCATCTGAGCTAACGGCTAAAGCTTGAGCAGCTATGATGGGTCTACAGCATGGTTATCTCCAAGCCCAACAATCATAAATAAATATTAGAAATTTTCAAATAAAATACAGAGTATAGTTTTCTCATCTAGGGCTAATTGCATACAGGATAGTACTTCACTATGACCAAGTCAAAAATCAGTGAATTCTTAGTTAATGTATTACCAGATCATTCACATAAATGATCAGAGCATGAATACATTGCTTAATTTAATATACAGTTGTGCATTGAACTGATAACATTATCTTCAAGGAAATTTTCAATCTATCTTCTTTGATACTGGGGGGGGGGGGGGGGAGGGGGATGAGTATATATTAACCATGATAAACTCAGCTCTGGGAAATTTTGTAAACCACTGCAAGATGTACAAAAATTTAATTTATATACCTCCTCCTCGATGCTTCAATGGGATCAGAACCAGGCAATGTGGAACCACCTAGAGTATAGCCCCTTTCCTCATTAGAAGTCTCAGATCTTCTACCACAAAGCATCCGTTCAAATATTGTTGCAATTGGATCAATTACTGGTCTGCATTACAGCGAACAAGATGTCAATGTGGGAACACAGATTAATTAAGAAAAGTAGTTCATAGCAAGAGGGAAAATTGGAAAATACCTCAAAAATTCAGGGAAGAAAGAAGAGAAGGAAAATTCATCACTTGGGTCACCCTTTAGTTTTGTCTCTGGTTTCTTCTGCCAGTATCTTAGGTAAATCCAACCTAAATATGTCCCAAATACTACTGTTGGAAGGTATGATACCGAATCTGCTGTAAAAAAGCTTATAGCAATTGAGAACAACAATGCAAGGGAAGGCAACCACTGCAAAGAGTTCAAAACAGCAATCACAAGTGATGTTAGAGCACAATTTAATTTGAGAGATTAGTGTCTGGAGATGCCTTTCAAAATCAATTGGTAATTCCAGTGCTTGTACCTTCGCTTTGAGTTTCAAAATAGACAATTCCTGGTCGGGCATGATTTGCTTGACGCCAACTAAGAAACCAGAAAGAACTCCTTGGAAGCCGGAAATGGGCATATAGCTAACAAATAAGGATCGGCAGAGCCGTAAAAATAAGGAGTTATGCAATACTTCCATTAAGATAGAAGATAGTAAATCATCCACATTGTGCTTGTGCAGAGACAAAGCAGGGAATCCATAAGTAGAAGACAACGAAAAACAAAATAAGCAAGTCTAATTCCTAGGAAAACTACCCCTGAGTCACTAACTCCTTAATCCTAAAGTAATAAAATAATAACGAGAGGAGGAAGTAACCAGGCAAGTAAAGTAATTCACTGATAGTATTAAGTCTATGCAACTTACAGATAAATTTCCAGTCTTGTTACGTAGTACAATGATATGGCTGTGATGAAAACAAAGACAGATGTCAAAAAGTTGACAATAAAGATGAACTTCAAGAATTCCCTAGAACCCCAGATGGGCTCAAGCTGCTTCCCCAGGTAAAGAAGACCGATAGTGCTGATGATTGCCTGGACATAATAGGTGATGTCAAGGAGAATGATACACTGAATAATGTTGAATATATAATTAAGAAAATAACAGTATACTCCCTGTAATAGCTTAAACTTTTAGATGAGATAGTCACACACTTGAACATTGTTTCAAACCAACAGAGGTCCTGGGTTCAAGTCTCACCATCAACAATTATCAAAAAACACTTCCCGTGCTTGGCCAATGAAAAAGAATCAGGCTCGCACATGAAGGCACATGCAGAAGACATAATTATGGAAAAAAATGTATGTTCTTTCTCAACATCTTAAACTTTTAAATTATTAAATAAGATGATCACACACTTCAACATATATATACACATTAAAGAATTGTTAAAAGTGTGAGCCTTGGGATTCTCTTTAAGGCAGCTGTGAAATGTAAGCTATAACCAAGAAAAGTAGTTAACGCCAAAGAAGCATACCCCATACACTGTCTGTTCAGTGTAACCAGCTGTTATAAGATTCCATGCAAATGGAATAGTCCTGCAATAAACACAAAAGATCACACTTTAGAAACAGTTGAAGAGAAGAGATACAACTGTTTTCCCAGATTCTAACAGTATACATCATGTCCTAGTAGTATAGGGTGCAGAAGGTCACAAGTTTTGAGAAATCTCCAGTTCTATTAATACAGGACTACAGAACACAAATGGTCATTCTTCAGTGAACTCATCAAATATCCCTTTCCAATAATTAGGTGGTCAAGGCTGGACTGCTGAGTATAGTCTCGCTATTAAAACAAGGTTCACACAATATTCTGTCCAAGCATATATGGGAAAGGGGATATTGTTTCGGACTTTATGTAAAAGTTACTCTGCATCACCAGATCTCCCGTCCAAAATATTGTCTTTTTATAATGATCTACTGTCAAAAATATTAGATAAAGCAGAACTTCAAGCTCTGACTTGACATGCATACAACCCACCCACTGTGTTTGATTGTTCTACATATACATTTGACATAAAAAAAATGACAAAATGACAAAAATGGTTTCTTATATTAGGGGGCTAGGTCTAAAATAGTTCCATGAATATACTCTTGAGCAGTTTGTCCTTTAAGTTTGCCAAAAGTAGGCATTTTTTGTCTCGGTAAATTTTTAACAAACTCTAGTTGTTGGATTTAACTGGAACAGTGAAAAAAATGATTTAATGGGAACTCACATTCGGAGGTGCAGTTTCTGCTGTTTTGTCTATTTTTGGTGTGTAATACAATTTTTGAGGCAGTATTTCTAGTATTTTTGGTCTATTTCCGATATCTAGTGCAATTTTTGGTGCTGCGATTTGTGAGATTTGATGGAATTTTCCTAGTGTTTCTGGTTAAATATTTTTCAAAAAATCGAAAATCCTCGAGAGCCATTAGCGCAAGGTTTGAAACTTGGTGGATAATGGATCTGCCTCTCTACCCTTCTGTACTCGAGTACCGGGATTTTATCTGACATGGTTTGAACCCGTGACGTGCACTTTATCTACAAATCATGCATTTTCTTCTTACCATCACAAGACCAAAGCCCTTGGGGCGAACTCTTTTTTCTTTTCACATCCATTATATTGAACAGTCAAACTTTGTTAAATATTTATCTGACCCTAAAAGTGATTACATTTGACAAAGACCAAAACTTATAAGGAGTATATTCAAAAGACAATCTTAAACTGACCCCAAACATAAGGAATCGTTTTTTTCATTTTCTTTCTTTTGTGATTAGTAACATGCAATTGCCATAAAACTTATGTGAATCCCATGAATTAAGAAGTTTAAGAGGGAAAAGTGAAAATCTATATACTAAACAATAACAATCATGCCTCAATCCCCAACAAGTTTCTTTGGCTATATGAATCCTCAAAATGAAATCTTATATTTGCTATCCCACGATATGATAACAGCTACTTTTACTTGTAATAAAGAGTCGGCCCTCCCCCTTCTTATTGAATGAAAGGAATTTACATGTTTGATAAAATATTTAAAAAGGAGGCCGGTTAAAAAGGAAAAGTTAAAAGAAAGGGGAAGTGTTTCAAGATTTCAGAGGAAAGTTTTTCAAAACCATATCCCAAGGAAAAGCCATTAATAGTCAAAAGCTAGGCATCAGGCCTTCTGCAAGAATGGAGTACGTGTCAGTTTCAGAAACAAGGTTGTGCTTCTTTCTCAAGTAGGATGTGCGTATATTTGAAGTTAATTTGGATATCCAGACGACAAGACGGAGCAGCTTTATTCTTCCTTACTTCATGGCATTTGCTGATGACCATTCTTGTGGCTATGTTACTTCCAATAAAAAGGATATCTGAGTTATTTCGATCCTCCAACTTTCTTGTGCTAACATTCTTTTGAAAAGTAACAATGACCTTTATTAATGATACAACAATACTAAGTGCATATAACATAGTTACAGATTTTGCAGGTCCCCAATAATGTCTTATGTACAAAGACCAGAGTTCACCAAAGGCTCGCAAAAAAACAGATCTATGTTTTAGGTTAAGAATATTTCTATTTTGCCATTGAAAATTCTACTATTTCTTGCTGCCCAAATTGTTTCCCAAATAACATGAGGAATAGTGTTCCAGCTCAGAAGCCTTCTTACTGAGACGTTTTGCTATTACAGCAGTTGAGAAACTCCAATGTGGAATTTGGTGGTCTAGCTTATATCCAAGATGGGGGGGAAAATCATGCTCCATAATTTGACTCCAACCTTACAGTGAAGAAATATCTGATAAACATCTCCTATTGCCCCTTGTAAAGATAACATAGTCGGAATCCTCTTTTCTGAAGGTCAGTCGAAAGCCTCCTTAGGCACAAACCACGAATAAGAAGAAACCTTAAGGAAGCCTTGTTGTAACAAATTTTCTTCTATACGCAGAAGTTTGTGTTGTGAGAAATCAACAACAAGCAACATGATTTTACTGAGAAACATCCACCAGAGTGACCCTTCCAAAGAATTGAGTTAGGCTTTTGATGACTGAAATAGTATTGCCAAGCATTTGTCACAAAATACACATCCTTTCTAACTCCCAATCATTGATGTTCCTTCTGAAGAAAAGATCCTGGCCTGAAAACTGATATTTTAAAGGTGAGTGTCCCAACCACGCATCCCAAAACTTTAATCCTTCTATTTCCCAGAAGAAATCCTGAATTTTCAGCAAACTTGCTCCAATAAGAACGAATGTACTTCAAGACTCCAGTACTATGAGGTGCACATGTTGAACCTTCACTGCCATTTCATTTTTGATAATTGATAAATCTTCCAAACATGTACGTACACATGTCAAAAGTGCACATTTCGAAAAGCTTCAAGTTGAAATACTAACCCATAACCACTACAACTCCTAAAAGGCGATAACAAAGCAGAGAACCATATCCTAATCATACTTGGAACGGAAAAAAGTCACCATATGCAATGATAAGTCAAGAACATCAAATGATTCATCCCCTAAACAATTCAAAATGAAAATGACCGAGAAAAAAAACGAAGGCATAGAAAACAAAGTGCAAATGTGAAAACACATATTTACCCTCTTTGTTTCTACCAAACTTCAGCGATTATTGTTGGGACATTCTCACGCAAAATGACTTTCTTCCTCACTTTGGAAACAGCAACCTATGCTGCCATCACTGGAGTAGCTCCCATCTTCACTGTCATAGCCACCACCTCCACCTCCCTGAGTATCAAGCCTAGCAAAATGTCCGGTATCACAACACTTAAACACCCAGTTCCTCCACCACCATACCCACTTCCTCAACCCATGTATCCTCCACCACCACCATGAGACCTACTACTGCCACCACCGTATAGCTATTGCAGCTGCTGCCTTCGAGAGCCGCTATGGGGGTTCCTTGGATAGGGGCACGTCTAGGCCAGTGACATTGGCGGCTTTAGTACGGCTATCGTCACTGAATTCTATAAACCTTCTCTATAAAGCTAAAATTATAGAGAAGCAATTTAAAGAGTAAGCGTTTTAGGTGTACGCCTCATCAACAATGGACGTTTTCCTGAAGACGCGACCCTAAATAATAAATATTTTACTTAATTCTAAAAATTTGAAATTTCCTTTGTCCATATAATTGTCATTTTTGTTTATAATTATTATTCCTGAATTGCATATGTTCTTGTTTTATTTTTTTCATTTGAGCCTTTCTTCATTAATGCCTGCATTATTTTTATAACAATGGTGTCCAGGCCAACTTGCACGCACCTCGATTAGTTCCACGGGGTACCTGCTACCCTCCACACTTTATTTGTACATCGGGCTTAAAGCCCCAACAAATCTCTTACCTTTTTTGCGCTCTTTGCCTTTGATAAACCAAGATATGCCCCCTATTTCTTGCCAATAGATGTTATTTGTGAGGTTCAAGAATCAATAGAACACCTATTTCTCCATTGCAAGTGCTTCAGGCAGTGTTGGGACTTATTCCGAAATATTTGTGGTATTCCTTGGACAATGCCTAACAACGGAGGGGTTTATTAGAGTGCTGGCAAGGAAAAGAATTTCAAAAGGATATGAAACAGATTTGGTTCACTATTTCTCTATGCATCTTTTGGAAAGGAATAGAGCATGTTTCGAAGGACAAAAAAGTCACAATTCTAGGATTAAGAACAAATGTTTGCAAAATCTTTTTTTTTGATAAGGTAACATATTGGGGATTCAAAGGAAGAACGTGAGGGCTTCAAGAGATTGGATAGATGACAAATGGGTTGAAGCTAAGGGAGAGAAAGACATAAAGTCGTTCATAAGCTCGAGTTTAACTGATGTATCCAAGTGCAGTATCAAAGAACCTGGGAACTGTGAAAAGCCGATGGCTCCCAAGCTTGAGGCACCTGAAGACAACAAAATGGCGTCAACTTCTAAACACTCAGCAGAGAAGCAAGACACTGATGTGCTTAAACTGAAAAAGCGATGGTGTATTGATCTTTCTTGCAGGTAACAAGAACTTATTTCAGACAATTCTACAAGTGATAATGATGGTGTCTAGCAGTCGTTAGTTCTTTTCGATAATTCTGAAATACTTTTGGCACTGAGGGTAAATTTTGACTTGTAAGTAACTTTCAACGGTGCTCGATTTGACTTTGTAAATGTATAGGTCTTTGACAACAAAACATGGAAAAGGCATCTTATAGAACTATAGGCAAGCACTCTTTTTTTTAACCCCTCCCTAGGAAACTCCCACATTTTCGCTCTCTTGGTGACTTGAACTCACAACCTCCGGGTTGGAAGTGGAGGGTGCTTATCATCCAAGCACACTTTTCTAGTTAGTATATGTATATATTACAAATTGGCCAAGAAGTTGGTATGCTCTTGTATTGTACACTCTCTCTTATTGGTTATGCATAAAAGTTTTAATTTTATTAGTTTCCTCAGAGTATGTGTTTGCTATGTTACTCTAACTCTCCAAAAATGTTGCCCCACCCGTTTTTAGACTCTTTTTTCTTGAAAATCTATTACCACTTTTTTTTAAGAAGATTAAGAGATTAAGAGAGAAAAGAGATGAGTTCTTGATGAACTCTAGAGAAATAAGAAGAAGAAGAAAGTTGTAGAACTCAGAGAGAATTGAGAGTAGGAAGAAGATCTTTTCATTATTGTATATTGTGATGATCATTATTTGATTGTACAGTGCTATATATACAGTTACGAACTACTAACTAACTTTGTGAAAATAACTAACTTCCGGGTTCTCTCTAACTGACTAACTAGCTAGTCTTCATTGTTAATACTTGCAGTTGGTTGCAATGTATCACTGACATTGACACTCCCCCTCCAGCTTGGAAGTGAAAAAATATTTTGAATTCCAAGCTTGGAACTAAGAAACTGGTGCTGGACTTTGGTCAGTCCCTTGGTTAATATATTAGCAGGTTGTTCTTGTGTTGGTATATATTTTGTACACACTAGTCCTTGTACAATCTTCTCCCTTATAAAGTGACAATCTATTTCAATATGCTTAGTCCTCTCATGATAGACTGGATTGGCTGCTAGTAGTATTGCTGCTTTGCTATCTGTAAACACATTCACAGGTTTCTGTACTTCAATACCTAGATCATTCATAAGACCTATCATCCAGATGACTTCAGTCACAGTGGTGGCCATACTTCTATACTCAGCTTCTGCTGAGCTTCTAGATACAGTGGACTGTTTGATTTCCAGGAGACTACAGAGTCACCAACCTTAATACAATATCCAGTTAAAGACTTTCTTGTGAGAAGGCATGATGCCCAATCTGCATCACAGTAGGCTGTGATGTTGTTATCTTGAGTACTTGACAGTAGAACCCCTTGACCAGGTTGACCTTTTATATATCTCACAATTCTAAGGGCTGCTTCCATGTGAGTCTTTTTTGGTTGTTGAAGAAATTGACTTAAGGTTTGTACACAAAAAGATATGTCAGGTCTGGTCATGGTAAGATAGAGTAGCTTTCCTATCAACCTTTGATAGGCACCTTGATCAGCTTGAGGATCACATTCAGTAGCATCTGAGTTGATGTAGTCATCATACTGTTTTGAGGTCAATGTTGTTGTCAATGGGAGTTACTGCTGGCTTTGCATTTCCCAAACCAGTTTCTGATATGAGTTCTAATGCATACTTCCTTTTATGCATTAGTATCCCTTGTTTTGATCTGGCAAATTCAATTCCTAGGAAGTATTTCAGATCACCTAAGTCCCTCATTTTAAAGGTTTGACTCAGTTTGTCTTTTGTTTCTTTAATAAGCTGAATATTGCTTCCTGTGATCAGCATGTCATCCACATAAATGATAACCAACACTGTTCCTGCTGATGTGTGTTTTGTGTACAAAGAGTGATCATGTTCACTCTGTTTGAACTGAAATCTTATCAATGCCTCGGACAATTTTGTATTCCATTGTCTAGGTGCTTGCTTCAACCCATACAAGGATTTAATGAGTCTGCATACCTTGTTCTCCCCCTGACTCTGAAATCCCTGTGAAAATTGCATGTAGATTTCATCAGTAAGATCCCCTTGAAGAAATGCATTAAACACATCCATTTGATGAATGTGCCAATGATTTTGAGCAGCAGTAGATAACACAGTCCTAACTGTCTTCATCTTGACGACAGAACTATATGTTTCTTTGTAGTCTATCCCTTCCTTTTGACTATATCCCTTAGCCACTAACCTTGCCTGGAATCTCTCAACTTCTCCAGTAGACTTATATTTGATTTTGAATATCCACTTGAAACCTATAGGACTTTTTCCTTTTGGAAAATCCACAATCTCCCAGGTATGATTATCCTGTAGAGCTTTGATCTACGCACGCACACACGCAGTCGATCAGCTTCTGCCAGCGCCGACTTGCTGCTTGGATTCCGGCGAGATCTGTAAGTACCCAAATCTTTCTCCCTTTCTCCAGATCTGTCTCCTTCTATATTTTCTGGCGAACTTCTTCTCCCTCGTCTTTATTTGTTTCCGGTAAGGTTTTTTTTTTCCGGCGAAACTCCTCCGTTCTTTTTCTTTATTTTCCAGCGAAGCTTTTCGTCTCCTTATTGTGTTTTCAAGCCGTTAGCCAGCGAAATAGGTTTGTCCAGATCTGAACTAGAGCTCCAAGCAAGTTTCCGGCGACGCACAGGATTCCATTTTTCTCCGGACCAGGTTCTATCTCTCCTTTACTTAATTGATTATTTGTGCTCCGTTTCATATTTTAGTATCACTTTCTGATCAGTTTGCTTTCTGTTCTTTTTTCTTAGTCCTACCATTATTGTTCAGATATTGTTCCTCATTTTCTGTCTGTGAGAAATATAGTAGAAAAATATTATTGAATTGTAAGAATAATATTACATAAAGACCCTATTTATAGACACTATAAACCAATCCTTTTCCAAGTAGGATACTATAAACTATTATTATTTTTATTCCTATTCTAAGTAGGATTATGTACACCTATTTCTATTCTAACACTCCCCCTCAAGCTGGTGCATACAAATCATATGTACCTAGCTTGTTACAAATATAATTAATACGAGGACCGGTGAGGGACTTGGTGAAGATATCTGTAAATTGATCATTTGACTTCAAATACTTTGTAACAATATCTCCTGAGGGTATCTTTTCTCTGACAAAGTGACAATCAATCTCAATGTGCTTATTCCTCTCATGAAACACTGGATTTGATGCAATATGAAGGGTCGCTTGATTATCACACACAAGTTTCATATCACCGATTTCTCCAAATTTTAGTTTTGTCAACAACGGTTTGATCCAAAACAGCTCACAAGTTGCCATAGCCATTGCTCAATATTTTGCTTCTGCACTAGATCAAGCAACCACATTTTGTTTCTTACTCTTCCAGACACCAAATTACCTCTTACTAAAACACAATACCCGGATGTAGAACGTCAGAGAGTGATCCTGCCCAATCAACATCTGTATATCCAGTGATATGCTCATGGACGTGATTCTCCAAAAGTAGTCCTTTACCGGGAGCTGATTTTATATATCGCAGAATACGAATAATGGCATCCCAATGACTATCACAAGGAGAAGTCATAAACTGACTTACAACACTTACAGGAAAAGAGATGTCAGGTCTAGTCACTGTAAGATAATTCAAACGTTTGCAGCTTGGATAGACTCGGATGTCCCAAACGTTTGTGAATTAGGTCTGGAGGATCTGTACCGAAGCATGCTGTAAAGGAGTTTGAAGAGGTAAGATAATAAAGGCCTTGTGATTCATGCCCTGTGACAATCGTATGTCCCGTACTGCGGTCCTGCATGAGAAAAAAATCATCAAAAAAGAATATGCCACAATGTAAGGCACGCGTCAAACAACTAACAGATGCCAGATTAAAAGGAGAGCCATGGACATAAAGAACAAAATCTAGAGTGACAGAAGATAAGGGTTTGGCTTTGCCAACCCCTTTTGGTTTTGTTTGGATCCCATTAGCTAAAGTAATAGCTGGAAGAGATTGTGAATAAACAATATCAGACAAAAGTGATTTATTACCAAAGATATGATCGGAAGCGCCTGAGTCCATGACCCATGAACCAAGAGTACTAGATTGTGAAACACAAGCGAGAGAATTACCCGTAACAGAAACATCAGGTTGTGCAACCGAAGTTACTTGCGGTGACGTTTGCTTACTTGCTCGATACTGGAGGAACTCATAATATTTTGTATGAGCAATATGATCATTATTGGATGATTGATTAGACTGAGCCACAGATGCTACTTGTGGAGATGTCTTCTTACTTGCACGATTTCGAAGGAACTCATTATATTCCCTTAGAGCAATAGGATCATAATTGGGTAGTGGACCATGCAAAATATAGCATATGTCACGAGTGTGCCCAAGTTTATGATAATGACTACACTTGGATCGAGGTTATCCAAAATACCCTCCTCGTCGATTCTCCATACATTGATATGTTCGTTTTTCTATGGTTTGAGACGCAAGAACAGAGGAGTCAATGGTGGGTGATGAGGCTACTTTGTGATTGGGAGGCCGGGAACGACGAAGTAGACGAGAGAATAATTCATCAATTGTAGGAATCACTAGACTAGCTAGAATCTGATCACGCACTGAATCATGGTCTGTAGGAAGTCCAGCAAGTGTAAGAACTAGAAACAACGTATGTCTGTGCTCTTGTTGTTTTTCCACATTCGTAGTAACTGGCATCAACATTTCAAATTCCTCCATGACTGCTTGTACCTGTCCCAAGTAACTAGACATATCAGAATCTTGTTTCTTTAAGTTGGTCATTCGAGATATCACATCATAGAATCGAGATATGTCATTAGTGTATAAAGCACGAGCCTTTTCCCAAACTAAATAACATGTCTGGGATGGGCGAAACAAGGGCATCAACTTGGAATCGATAGATCACCATAGGAGACTACATAATTGAGCATCAACCTTCACCCATTGTGCTTTGACTTTTGCATCTTCCTCACTAAGCTTGGCCTTTTCATCTACCACACAAACATTATTAGTTAAGAGATCTTGAACGCATTGACCCTTACACCACAGCTCAACCGGGGAAGCCCAAGCTAAATAGTTTGGGCTTCCCATTAATGGTTCCGAAGTAATCATAGGGCTTAGAACTTCCTATATTTTTGGAGCCAAAAATATCAATCCCAAAAGACATTATGAAATATAAATATATAGGAATCTAAAAAAAAATTGCGAGAAAGTTCAGTCGCCGAAAACCGAAAAGACAGATCTGACTGCCGAAATCTAGTCTGGAAACCCTGATTCACTGGAAACTCACCAAAAACTGGCTAAAAATTGTCAGAAACCTAATTTCGAGTCTCGGATCTGGTCGGAATGACTGGACGACCCCAACCGAGAAAAAAAACTCAAAAATAACTGATCGAAGAAGCTTCACACGCCGGCGCGTAAACCAGATCTCGCCAAAAAATTTCACCTTCGAACGGCCGTGACAGCTCGTGAGGTGTTGTTTTCCAGTGGTGTTGGTTGGGGTTTGGTCGCCTGAGCTTTCTGAGCTTTGTAATGGTGTTGGTTTTCCCACAACACCCACAGAACAAAGAACAAAAAACTGACAAAATTCAGCCCCCAAAGGTCGCCGGAAAAATAATTGACACACGGTGACTTGAATTTTCTCACCAACGCTCTGATACCATATAAGAAATATAGGAGAAAAATATTATTGAATTGTGTAAAAACAATATTACATAAAGACCCTATTTATAGACACTATAAACCAATCCTTTTCCAAGTAGGATACTATAAACTATTCATATTCTAATTAGGATTGTGTACACTTATTTCTATTCTAACACTTTCAATGATTAGTGATTAGTGTACATTGATTTGCTTATTTTTTTTATGTGTATTGTCTCTATTATATATTCTATACTGTCAATTATTATCTCGTTGCCTGTTTGTATTCTCTAGATTTATTTGTTCTCAGTTTATTACTTTTGTACCATTATTGTTCAGATATTGTTCCTCATTTTCTTTCAATGCTTAGTGATTAGTGTACATTGATTTGCCTATTAGTTAGTGTGTATTGTCTCTATTATATATTCTATGTTGTCAATTATTATCACGTTGCTTGTTTGTATTCTCTGGATTTATTTGTTCTCAGTTTACCACTTTTGTAGTTCATATCTTTGTAGTGGCTTCGGTAACTAATTGTGGACTAGGATCATGTCCTCGATTGGGGCTGAATGCGAGGGAAAGTAGTGGTAAGAGGGGGACGGGTTCTCTTATGATGAGAGTAGGATCGTGGAACATAAGTTCACTTACAAGGAAGTTTATAGAGCTAGTGAAGAGTCTTAAGAGGAGAAAGATTAATATCGCTTGTGTTGAGGACACTAGATAGGTAGGCACCAAAGCTCGAGATATGGACGGATTTAAATTACAGTACTCAGGAAGCTCAAGAAATAAGAATAGAATAGGTATTCTAGTCAACGCGGAGCTTAGGGAGTGTTGTGGTGGAGGTAAAGAGGCTTAGTGATAGAATGATGTTTATTAAGCTAGTTATAGGTAGGCTTATTGTGAACGTGATTAGTGCATATGCAACCCATGTGGCTTAGATGAGGAAGTCAAAATACTCTTTTGGGAGAATTTGGATGAGGTAGTGAGAGGTATACCGAGCACCGAAAAGATTTTCATTGGTGGGGATTTCAATAGTCATATCGGTACAACTTCTAGTGGTTTTGATGATGTCCATGGAGGCTTTGGTTTTGGGGAGAGGAATGGTGGCGGGGCATCTCTACCGGAGTTTGCTAAAACTTTTGAGTTGGTTATTGCTAACTCGTGTTTTCTAATGAGGGAAAATCAATTGGTTACCTTTACCAGAACAGTAGCTAGGACTTCGATTTACTACTTACTCCTCCGGAAGGGTGATAGAGGCCTTCGTAAGGATTGCAAGGTCATTCCGAGTGAAAATATTACTACCCAACATAGGCTTTTGGTGATGGACTTGGAGATTAAGAGGGATAGGAGAAAGAAAACCCTTTTATGACTGACCGAGGATTAGATGGGGGAGCCTGACTCCCGCCCTTTCTTGGGAGATGAGGGAGAAGTTGATTGGTTTAGGGGCCAAGAGTAGTAGCGAAAATGTGAACAACATGTGGAACATGACTGTTGGTTGCATTAGAAAAGCAGCTACCAAGGTTCTAGGGGTTTCGAGATGAATCTTTGGTAGTCGTCAAGGAGATTGGTGGTGGAATGGAGAAGTTCAAGCCAAAGTGAAAGCTAAGAAGGTTGCGTATACAGAGTGGTTAGAGTACGTGGATGAGGATGAGAAGTGTAGGCTTAAAGATATCTATAAGAAGGCCAAGACAGAAGCGAAGTTAGCGGTCACCAGTGCAAAGACAGTAGCTTTTGAATGGTTATATGACTAGTTAGGGGAAAAAGGTGGGGATAAGAAATTATATAGCCTCGCCAAGGCGAGAGAGAGAAAAGTGTGATTTGGATCTAGAAAAGTACATCAAGGACGAGGAAGGTGAAGTGTTAGTGGATGAGACTTCTATCAAGCAAAGGTGGCAAACTTACTTCCACGGACTCTTAAATGAAAAAGGAGACAGATACATTGTACTGGTTGATTTGGTGCACTCTTATAGTTTTCGGGACTTAAGGTATTGCAGGTGTTTCAAGGTTGAGGAGGTTAGATGTGCTATTAGCAGAATGAAAAGGGGGAGAACGATCGGACCTGATGAGATTCTGGTGGACTTTTGGAAGAGCACTAACAAGGCAGGTTTGGAGTGGTTGACTAGGTTGTTTAATGTTATTTTTAAGACAACTAAGATGCCTGATGAATGGAGGTGGAGTACTATGGTTCCATTGTATAAGAACAAGGGTGATATCCAAAACTGTAATAATTACAGGGGTATCAAATTGTTAAGCCACACTATGAAAATATGGGAGAGAGTGGTGGAGATGAGGGTGAGGAGAGAAGTGTCAATCTCGAAGAATCAGTTTGGATTCATGCCGCGGCGATCGACTACTGAAGCAATTCATACGGAGACTGGTGGAGAAATTTAGAGAAAGAAAAAGGGATCTTCATATGGTATTCATTGATCTTGAAAAGGCTTATGACAAAGTTCCGAGGGATGTTCTCTAGAGGTGTCTGGAGACTAAAGGTGTCCCGATGGTATATATTAAGGCAATAAAGGACATGTATACTGGAGCCAAGACTCAGGTTAGGACGGTTGGAGGTGACTCAGAGCATTTTCCTGTTGAGATGGGACTACATTAGGGATCAATACTGAGTCTGATTTTTTCTTTTGCCTTGGTGATGAATGAACTGACACGGTCTATTCAAGAGGAAGTACCATGGTGTATGCTATTTGTGGATGATATAGTGTTGATTGATGAGACTCGGGACAGAGTTAATGATAGATTGGAGGTTTGGAGACAAACTCTAGAGTCCGAAAAGTTCAAATTGAGCAGAACCAAAACAGAATACTTGGAGTTCAAATTCAGTGTTGCGATGGATGAAGAGAGCACGGAAGTGAGGCTTGCCACTCAACCTATCCCCAAGAGAGAAAGCTTTAAATATTTTCGATCCATCATCCAGAGTAGTGGGGACATCGACGATGATGTCACGCATCACATTGGGGTAGCATGGGTGAAATGGAGACTTGCCTCTGGAATCCTATGTGATTAGAAAATAGAAGGTACCACCTAAACTTAAAGATAAGTTCTACAGAATGGTGGTTAGACCAGCGTTATTATATAGAGTAGAGTGATGGCCAGTTAAGAACTCGCATGTTCAAAAGGTACATGTTGCGGAGATGAGGATGCTAAGATGAATGTGTGGACACACTGGGAGTGATAGGATTAGGAATGAGGTTACTCGAGAGAATGTAGGAGTGGCCTTTGTGGCAGACAAGATGAGAGAAGCGAGGCTGAGATGGCTAGGGCATGTGCAGAGGAGGGGTGTCGATGCACCAGTTAGGAGGTATGAGCGGTTGGATTTGGGGGTTATGCGAAGGGGTAGGGGGAGACCAAAAAAGTATTGGGAAGAGATGATTAGACAGAATATGGTGCAACTCCATATCACAAAGGACATGACCTAGATAGAAAGGAGTGGAGGTCGTGGATTAGGGTAGAAGGTTAGTAGGTTAGTAGGAGTAGGGATAGAATGATGTCTTGCCTTGTGACGGTTTAGGATTGGTCATAGGTCTAGGTGCGCCATTGTAGTTGTATTGTTATTGCCTTTTGATTATCACCGTATATTGCAATTGTTATTGTTATTGTTATTGTCTTATAAAATTTGCATCGCTTTTCGTTTTTGTCACTATGATATATATATTGGTTTTTCTCTCAGTCACTCTATCTCCGTGAGGTAGTAGTAAGGTCTAGGTATATTCTACCTTCTCCAGACCCCACTTGTGGGATGTCACTAGATACGTTGTTGTTGTTATAAGGTAACATATTGTATTAACCAAAAAGAGTTGTTAAGCCATAATTACATGTAAAGAGAGCAAGCTAATCTAAGCAAGAAGATCTAAAGAGACTAACAATTGCATTGAGTCTCAGTATTTTCTATGTACTCCTGTTTACGCCAAAAGTGAAAAAGTAAAATACAACTTTACATTATCTTCTGGATTGGGTTGCTCTTTCCTTCAAAGCACCTTCGATTCTTTTCCCTCCGGATAGTTCACCAAATACAACCTGGGATCATACTCCATCTTCTTTTTTGGTCTATGCTACCTCTCGTTTTGTTCCAACTATAAAGCATGTCTAAAGTAGACTGAGGCATAGACCAATTCAAACCAATCATAGCAAGAAAAACGTCCCAAAGTTGAGTAGTCACTCTGCAATGCAGAAATAAGTGGTGTTTGTTTCTGCAGTCTCACCACAAAAAAGACAAATAGAGCTAAGTTGCATTCCACTTCTCAGTAAATTTTCCTTTGTGAAGCAAGCTTGCTAAACTACCAACCAAACAAAACAATTCACCTTGTATGGTATCTTAGTTCTCCATATGTGCTTTCAATGTCAAGAGCTAATCTGGGAGCTAGACTTGTTAAGGTCTTGTAAGCTGAATTAACAGTGAATCTACCTCTACGATTCGATCTCCAAAGCCCAAACTTCATAAATGGCGACTGACTCTTCCACTGCTACCTGCTAACCAGAATCTGCAGTCCTCATTGGCATCGAATCCTAAAATTATTCAAGTGTATTGAGAAACTCTAGTAGCCTGTCAACCTTCCAATCGTTTAATAGCCTTCTCTGAAGCTGATTTTCCATACTATATTAACCCTTACCTCCTTCACTGTTGCATTCCTCCGATAGTATAAATCTAGAAACTATTGTATCAAAGAAGATTGGCCTAGCAATACATCATCCCAGAAGCATGCTTTTCCCCATCTCCTACTTGGATGTTGAATCTATTATACAATATAGGCCAGTTGTTTCTGATTGATCTCCATGAACTGACTCCATATGTGCATTCACTTCATTGGTGATACACTTATCTTCCATACCATACTTTGTTATGATAGTCTCCTAACATAATGATTGTCCTGGAGTTGAGAACCTCCAAAGACATTTAAGCATAAGACTTTGTTTCTAAAAATCTCAAATTTTTAACTACCAGTCCACTTTCCTTCTTGCTTTTTGTAACAATGCCCACTTAACCAGGTGGATCTTCTTTGTTGGACTATTCCCCTGCCACAAAAAGTTTCTTCCAACTTCATCAAGCTTATTGGCTACATTAAGTTGCATAGGAAAAAGAGACATCATATATGTTGGCAATGCATCTAAAACACTGTTGACCAAGGTCAGTCTTCCCCATATAGATACGTATTGTCCTTCCCAACTAACTAGTTTCTTTTCACACTTTTCCAACACTGAGTTCCATACAGATTTCAATTTTCTTTTTTCCCCAAATGGCATGCTCAAATATACTGTTGATAACTCCCCAATTCTCCCCCCCCCCCCCCCCCGCAAATATGTTCGCCAAATTGCTCATTTCAGGCACCTCATTAACAGGATAAATGAAGCTTTTAGTCCAATTAATGTTAAGACCTGAAGTAGCTTCAAAACTATGAAAATGATTCTCAAAGTTCTCAATTGGTCCTTCTCAGCATCACAGAACACCAAGGTGTCATAGCATATTGTAAATGGGTTGTTGAAGATCCCTGGTTATCATCTTGGTTTGGAAAAAAAAAACTCTGATCCAGTTGTTAAACTGAGTTGTTTTAAGCAAGTCACTCAAACCCTCCATGGCTATAATGAATAAGAAAGGAGACAAAGAGTCACCTTGTCTTGATCCTCTTCCAGAGGAGAAGAAACCAGTTGAAGAATCATTGATCAAAATTGAAAATTTAATTGTGCTGGTGCAGAATTTAATCCATTCTATCCATCTCCTGCCAAATCCCCTTTTTTTTCCGGAGACTTCTATAAGTAGGCCTAGTTGAGGTGATCATATATGCCTTCTCAATGTCTAGCACACGGAGAACCCCAGCAGTCCCATCTCTGATCCTTGTATTCACACATTCATTTGCTACAAGATTTGCATCCATAGTCTGTTTTCCCTTGATAAAAGCCATCTGTTGAAGATTAACCAGCTTAAATATCACTCTCTTAAGCCTCTCGGTAAATAGTTTTGAGATGACTTTATAGATGCACCTTGTCAAACTGATAGGCCTAAAATCCTTAAGCTCTTTTGGTCCCACCTTCTTAGGAATCAATGCTATAAAGGTAGCATTGAAGCTCTTCTCGAGAAAGCACTGGATATGAAAATTTTGTATAGCATCCCCCACCTCTTTCATCACTACCTCCCAACACTGAATGAAGAAGGCCATTGTGTAGCCATTGGTCCAAGAGACTGGTCACTTGCACATGCCATCACACTATCTTTCACTTCTTGTTCCCCAAATTGGCACTGTAGCATTTGGTTTTCTTCGTATTAATCAGATATCCTTCTCTAAAATTAAATTGAGGTCTGCATTCATCATTTCAGAGTATAGTTCTTGGTAGAAGTTGACAATGTCTCTCTTGATGTCATCCAGATCCTCTGAACTATCCCCATTAACCTGCAGACAGTCGATGTTGTTATATCTACTGTGATAGTTAGAAGATCTATGGAAGAACTTTGTATTTCTATCCCCTTCTTTGAATACCCTGGATCTTTGTCTCTATGACACTTCCTCTTTTTAAACAATATCCTCAAATTCTACCTCTAGCTTAACCTTCAGGTAAGTCTCATCATCATTTAAACATCTTTGATCTTGAATCTCTTCTAGGGCTGCCATTTGGTCAAGGATACTCTGCTTTTGCAACCCTAAATTGCCTTGAATTGTCTTGCTACAAACTTTAAGATTCTCTTTTATGTCTTTCAGCTTGAAAGCTAACACATAGTCGGGGTCTTCCTTCACAGATACTAGAGCTCCACCATTCTTGAATTTTCTCCTTCAATCCTTCTGTCTTAAGCCACCAATTTTCAAACTTGAAATAAGATTTCTTCATTTCCTAACTTCCACATTCTAGAATTATAGGAACATGATCAAAAGTGACTTTTCTGAAGAACTGATTGCTTGATGTTTTTGAAGGTTATATCCCATTCATCTGAGATCAAGAACCTATCAAGTATGGCTGCTATGTCATGTCCTACTCCTTTCTCCAAGTGTAACTCCCTCCTGCTAATTGAAGGTCTTCAAGTTCCATATCCTCTATGAACTCAGAGAAGTCTACCATGGACTTATTAAATCTAACACACAAAAAAATTCCAGATGGGAATCTAACTGTATTGAAATCCCCACAAATTACCCAAGGCCCTGAAAACAACCCTTTGACTGAACTCAATTCCCACCAAACTTCTTCCCATTCCCTCCTATCATTTGGGGCATAAAGACTTTACACTGGATTGATGCCACCAAAAATCCTGAGTCTTTCCACTAAATTTACATGAGATGGAGCACATACCCAAACTACACACCTCTCCCTCCCATATTCTTCTACCCCACATCAATATTATTCCTCCTCTAGTTCAGCTTGCCTCCAATTGTGCAAAATTCACCCATTTATTTTTCCATAGCTCTGTAATTTCTTCCTTTATATTACCTTGTAATTTTGATTCTTGAAAACAAAAAACATTAGCTTTCCAGTTATTCATAATACTTTTGATCAACAATCTCTTTCTCGGCATGTTTAGTCCCCTCAAATTCCATTATACAATATTCATTCATGACTCCGAATTAGTTGTAAAAAAAACATACTTCTTGATCCATAATTGTAAAAGTTACTTCCTATCTCCAAATTCTTTAACTCTTTTGACCCCTTAATCTTAGGGATCGTTAGTGTCTTGTTACTAGCTTCTTCCCTAGTAGCTTGGCTCTTCTCATCTATCTTCATAAATAATTCAAGTGTCTCTAACTTAAATCTTTGAAAGCATGCCCCCTAATTCCTTCTTGATTCTTAATACATTTTGTTGAACCCAAATAGAACTGTCAAAATTTGGATCCTCTTCAACTAATTGTTTCGAGAATTTAAAAGGATTGCTTCATCTATGTTGATAGCCCTAACAATATCCTGCTCTTCCAACTTCAAATTTTTGGTAGCATGTCCCTCCAGAGCCACCTGCATTGAGTATAGATGATGTACATCGCGTCTTCATTCTCCGATGACTCAATCTGATTTTTCTACATGTGTACCTCTCCTTCTGTGAACAACATTGTGTCTGTAACTGGAATTACAAAAACTCCCGCTTGAGTTTTCTTCTGTTCAAAAGTGAGGTGGATGGCCGGCCTGTACTTCCTCAATTAAAATGTCCAGCTTCCCTTTAGTAATAGACCTATTGTAAGCCCCCAAGTCTAGAATGTTTTGCACACCGAAAACTTTCTTAAATACTTTATTCTTAGTTCCATAAGTCCCAACACATGGGTGGGCACGAGGGTGACTTAGATTTTCAAAAATCTTTGAGGGGACTAGGATATCCATTCAATACAGTGAGCTTGTCCTTCAATATCCAAGGGTGCAAAAAAAGACCCTCTTCTTCTTCGACAGAGAACCTTACTAGAGTCTCATTCCAAATCACATATTTAGTTCCTTCAAATTCCACCATCACCTCCTTCAAAGTCAAGTTGCCATCTCCTATAATCAGCAACCTTGCCCATTTCAGGAGATTCCTCAACTCGGTCTCCTCCTCCGTCTTGATCCACCCACCACAGTAGTCACCAAGTTCCTTGAAGACACTAGGCGACCAAAGATGAAAAGGCAAACCAACCAACCTAATTCATGTTTGCTTCATAGAGACACTTGATGAGACTGCTCCCACCTAGGGTTCCACTACTGAAGTTTGAAATATGATTTTTCCACCTCCATTCACCTCTCCGCACCTATTCAACAACTATCTTCGAAGAGAAGCAATTGTTTCCCATCTCGTAGATGTTGAGGCCATGGGCTTGATTCTAGTTAGCACTAGCCTGTCTCCTGATCTCCGAAAGTGTTGAATCTGGGATATCCAATGGAAATTGCACAAAAATGCTCCAATTGAGAGTCCCATTCTGTGCAGCACTATGGCGTCCTGCGATGATTATATAACCCCCCCCCCCCGATTGAATCAGAGCTTCACTTAATTCTCTTGAGGTCCATCTACTGCTCCTGACAGCCTCCGTGTATGGGATATTCTCATCTGTAGTTCTATAACTGACTGTAATAGGCCTTTGACATTTGTATTAAATGAACTTCTCTATTTTAAAGGCTAAATCAGACCAAGCTACATTGAATGAGACTTCTAGAATGATGTAACTAGATCTCCTCTTTCCTTGGATGTAAATGATGCTAAAATAACTCCCATGTTTATTGAAGTTCCTAGAACAAAAGTACTGAGAAACGTGGTCTCGTAGCTTCCATAACATTTCCTTTTACTCTTGAAGCTTCCTTGAGAACATTGCACAACCATTCCAAGTCTTTTGATTGAAAGAGGATTTGCACATCATACTTCTACCTCTTTCTACCCAATTGTACAATACCTTTTCTCTAGTTTCTGTTCTGTTTATGTCAAAAGACTTGAATCCTGCAAAATCGATCATATTCCTTTCCATATCTCTAGTAGAAGAGGAATGTAAAGGGGGGAAGACAGAAATAAACTACCACAGAAGGTGGAAGCTAAGGAGGGACCGAGAAAGGTAAGAAGGGAAAAAAAACATTCCATCTAAGAACCACCGGAAAGGAGATCTTCCCTCCTACAAAGGAGGAGAGAGAAAGGTCTTGGGGAATGTGCCTAAGAGCATCTGATGTAAAAGTAGGCAAATTGATAGTATGGAGCATTTATGATTTTGCTTGAAATGTTAGGAGGGAGGAAGTAGTTGCATAATTGATGTAGTTCAAAATATTTTAGTCCTTCTAGAGTCTTGTACTTATGTACCTTCTTGGTACCTTCATTAATAATACCTTTACCATTTCAAAAAAAAAAGAAAATGGTTGATGAATCTTTTCCTGATTAGTTACATTGCCACTTTATAGGGTTAGAACCTGCTTCAAGCATTTTAGATTGTTGTAAAATATGCATTCAATAAGCATAGTTTAACTCAAGTTCAAGTGTTTAATAGGTACAGTCTGATGTTCAAGTATCTAAATGGAAAAATGTGGCAAGTTTGAGGGGTCATCCATCAGCGACGGATACAAAATGCAGATACCGACTTCATCTAAACCCAATGCTTTTAACGCGGAACACAAATTTATGTTCACTAAAATGGTAATAATAGTAAGTTTGAACTCATCGTTTTACAAATACAATGAGTTCAATACTAAGAACCTTAAAGATTGAACCCATAAAATTAAAATCCTAGATCTACATCTCTCGTCCGTGTATTCAGCCTATACTCAGGAACTCATGCACAAGGAAGCTGCCTTGTAATTGGAACATTCACATCAAGAACAATAAGGAGTAACCTATACTCAGGCCAAAATTTTCCTTTTCTTAAAGAGGTATTCAAAAATTCCATAGCTCGCCAAGCAAGTCTTTATCTAGCATTTTGAAAGAATTTTTTTCTTCTAATGAGGACCATTTCAGAAAAGGATACAAGTGTGAGCAGACAAATGTATTAAAGAGATCAGCACATGATCCATGAAGTTGAGATTCAATTGAAGCATTTACAGATACAGAAACTACATTAGCATCATACTGTTTACTACCTTAAAGCCAATCCAACCTTTAAAAAAAAAACAATTCGAATTGGGGAATAAAACAGCTAATTCCAATTCTAAAATCCCGTGATCCGAACAGAAACCAAGCAATATTTAATAGTAATCAAAATGGAGATAGAAGAGTACTTGGCAGGGATGAGAGCAAGATAAGAAAGAGCAGAAGGAAGAATCTGAACAACAATGTGACCGGCCACAAGCACAACTGCTAGACCCTTGCAAAGCCTCGTGAACCCCGTATACATATTGATACTCATAGTGCCCTATTACAAAACACTAACTGTCAAACTCCAACAACCCAAATCGAATAAACACAAAATCAAATTTCAGATCTGCGGCTAAGTACACAAATTATTGGGATCATAAGCATATGAAACGCAAACTTACAAGTGATCACAGAAAGCAGAGAGTTGTAATGGTGGTGCGTGTTTCCGACGGGTAGGAGATGGGTTGCCTTTGTTGCGGAGAGGTAGAAGATGGAGTTAAAAATGCTATTTGTAATTTTCTTTTTCTTTTTTTTCCTGTAATATTCAGTGTAGTTCGATGGGAGACTAATGTGAAGTGTCACAAAAAGGAACGATTTCCTTGGAACAAGTTGTCAATGATTTTTAAAAAATTGACTTGGACAAAAAAAAATCGAATTGGATGAATCGATTTTTAGATTCTTTGTAATAAATTTGATGATTTTTATATAAATTTATAATTGTATTGATTAATTCCATCAATTTTTTAATATATAAAAAATAATTTTAAAAAATATAAAATCATACCAAAAAATACATTTGTAAAATTAATTTTATAAATTAGTAAAATATTAGATTTTTTGTTTTAAACTCAGGGTGATGCAAGCGAATACAAGCGGCAACATAATTGACACTAAACTTTTTAACACCGAAACTTATGATCCTACTCTGATTGAAGCTAAATTAGTTTTAGCTACTCGACTATCGAGTAATAACTAGTAAGCTACAAGGTATTCCAACGATTTTGGGTAGAGTTATTACATATTTTTCCTCTCTTTCTCTTATAATTTAAATTTTTCTTATTGGATAGTTAAATTAAGCATGCTCAATTCTTGAGTTTCATCTTGATTCATTTCTTCACGCTAGTGTGACCTAAATTATAAATTTTATTTTTGTTTAATATTATTTTACATTACCGTAAAATAATGGGATGAAATTCTATTCTTATTTTCTATCAGGACTCAAACTTTCATGATTGGTACTCACACTAACCCCTCGATTGGCAAACCATATCTTACCAACTAAACAATGACATAGCCAACTCATCTAAAACATTTATACACATTAAGGCATGAAATTAGGAGTTGTTTGTTTGGGAATAAGTTATTTCAGAATTAATTATTTTGAGATAAGTTATTCTACCATGTATATGAAAGAACTTATCTCATTACTATGGTATAAATGGTGGAATAAATAACTCAAAGACTATCTAACATTTCCAACCGAACACAGAATAAAATAATCCTCTATTTTATCCCGTGATTATTATACTTTATACCTCACCCCAAATGACTTCTAAGAGTTCTAAAATTTATAAATAAAACAAAGAGAGAATCTAATTATTACACTCCAGAAATTTGAATATCACCGTACCATACCTCTTACTAACAAATGTCTTAAAGCAGCAAAACTAATAAAATAGAACAATGTCGGAAAAGAATAAACATTTGTCATCAAAAGATTTGTGGGCCTATGGCAGCCTGGATAGGAGTAGCTCACCTCATATAGAATAATCGGTTGCTCTAGATGTAGGGTCGCATATAAAATGTTGGATCACAATCTGCATCAACAAAAAGGTGTAGAAATGACATTAGTACAAATTCTATGTACTAGTAGGCATCATAGGTCAACTCAGATTAGTAATAAGTATATATTATAAGCCAATAAAACAAGTAGACAGGTTCAACAACACATATTTAATAACTCAACAATTCAAGTAGTCAACACTAGCTAGATAATAACTTTATTCCCGACATATCAATGCCAATAGACATATAAGTCATCAAGTACCAAAATAATAGTAATCAGAATCTTTGTAAATATAAAACAATCACACACAATCATGGAAGTAAGTCCACACTTATTCACAAATTACATAGCCTTTGTATCTCATCAGTCTCACACAGTGCAATATACCACACATTACCCAGTCAATCATATGTACACGCATGCTAAGGGACTTTAATCTTGTCCAACTAATTATGACCTACAAGAGACCCTAGGCATGTACCGTACTGTCGTGGCACCCCATCTAATACACAATTACTTTTCCATAAGCTCACATCGGACTTGAGTGACGGTCGGGACCCAAGCGAGACCCTAGACATGACCTGATGACTAGAATCCCGAAGGACTCCAACCAAACATCTTAGCATACATAGCATGACATATAAAGAATGAAAATGAAAGTAAACTTTAAACATGGAAGAAGTCTCAACATATAGAATCTTGAATATAAGAGAATTCAAACATAACAGCCAAATGAGCTAAACATACTCTTTTAATCTGGACATGCCTCTACTAAACTAGACGGAGGCATATGACAAGCTTTAGCCTATCCAAACCATGAAAGTAAAGAAAATCTGAACATAATAAAAGACATAGCGGTTATAACCTCAAAACATGACGACTAACCAACAAATAGAAGCTCTGATTAAGAAGCTCGAACTAACCACGTGGATGGGCAGGAGTATTGTAACCTCTATTATAAAACAATATAGGCAAACGTATGTGTTAGTACACGAAATATACTAAGTATATGAGAAATATGCATAATATGAGTAAAAGGACACAATAAGCATGAACATGAGATGCATGAGCACAATATCTTGAAAAACGTGAAGTAAATCATGAAAACATGTAATAAGATCAATGCATCATAAAACATCATTTAAGAGCTTATAATAAAACATAGTTATTTTATGGGATATGGACAATAACCGACAATAAAATCATGTGAGCTATAACATGGAGTCCAGTGTAACTCCTACACTGAAAAGGAGAGGCTATTTGACAAGATAGACTCTGTATCATTAACATCATGAGTTATAGGTAGATCCGCTATCTAAGTCATTTAAGACAAGCTATAGGTGCAAAGTAGTTTAGGACTAGAGATTGTTACTAGAGACTCCCTTACCAAGACTGTCACGCCCCGAACTAGATGGCGATCGGGAACCCGAAGGATCCCTACCAATCCTCTTAGCATACATTGCATTCATAAGGTAGGATAAAATATAATAAGAACAAGCAGAAGAATAATTTCAAACATGAAAGTCTAGAAATGAAATGAAATCTCAACTCATATGTCCAAAGGAATACATCAACTCTATGTCTAAATACTCCTCTATCATACTAACATAGGTGGGGGCAAAGAACAAGCCATAGCTCCCCAAATAGAAAAGAACGTCTAAAAATGACAACATAGTCTAGAAGTAACAAGGAAATACAAGCTCGATAGGTAGTCCCCAAAGCATGAGGACTTACCAATATCAAGTGAACACGTCTTCTATTGTAAGGCCCTAGAAGTTGGAAAGTTGGAACCCAAAAGAATTCTTTAAATTGTCGACTGACCTCTACGAGTCACTCTACGACTCGTAGCCATTCCTACGACTCGTAAGGATGAGTCGTAGAGTGTACCTTGGTGTTTGATCAGGATCAAAACTCAAGAGAGGTCCTATGATTCAATATTATGACTCGTATTCCACTTAGCGAGTCATAACATTGAGTCATACCAAAAATTCAGAGACTACTATATTGCAGGTTTTCAAGACGTGTAGGACGATTGGGTCTATGACCTATAGAGACTTTGACAAGTCGTAATCATGACTGTTAAGAAAAGATCAGAGACCCTAAAATCAGAGTCTTTTCAGTAGGATGACTGAAAATGACGAATCATAACAATGACTCATAAGAAAATATTAGAGGCCTTTGCTTTAGAGTTTCATCAGGCCTGCAATGATATGGAAAAATCTTTCTAAAGTGAGAGAAGGGGGAAGGGTGTACTCCTAGGCTTTTCTCCTAAATATCTCCTTCTGCACGAGTGGCTATCGCACCTAACATCTTACCTAGGGTCTTACCGCCCGAACCACCTAATTTTCAACCGAGGAACAAAACAAAATCATTTCGTTCCATTTTTAGTAAAATAGTGAAGGATATTCCATTAGATGATTCCCTCTTACTAATAAAATTTCCCCGACCTTCGATTAACCTTACTCATAAAGGGTCTTACGGTCGGGAGAACTACTTAACTAAAAAAAAATAAAGTTCTACTGCACCCTTTAGTCAAGTAAACCAAGCTCACACAAAAAAGGAAATCTTTTACACCGATGTATCATACTCTCTCGACCAAAGGAGGTCAACCTTTCCAAAGGAGGTCAACCTCTTTCAAATATACAACATGAATTCTGACAATGTAGTTGGACTCTCATGTCGATCCGAATGAATCATTCTTTCACCTTTTGATGACAGATATGAACAAGAAGCTCCGAGAAAACTAATGTTTTCTTAATTATATGAAGCCAGTAAGCAAACAACTACTTTGTCAACTTCTTAGTCCCTCGTGAGTGTGGCACGAACCTCTACATCTTTTCCTATCTATAGTCAGGGGACTGTTGTGTCACGCCCCGATAGGGTACCCTAGATGCGATCGGCACTCAAGAACCATTTTTGGCTCCCAAGCGAACCACATAGCCTGATCACACATCCGTTCATTCATTCAATCAGTGGAAAACTTAAAATAAAGAGAATATTTGGTGGACAAATCCCAAATCAACAATCTAACTCAAGAAAGAAAGGTCATGAGCCAACAAATCAAACTCCGATCTTCGTCATTAAAATAGTTTGACAAGAATAATTCAAGGAAAGAAAATACTCAATTGACCCATCACTATCTAATCTATGAAGCCTCTATCACTACTATCTAATTGGTGCCAATGACATGTTCATGGCTACCTCAAATCAAAATAAAAAAAAAGCTAACTCGAAGCAAGAATAACATAAGCGGTGTCCTTTGAATGTAGGGGAGGACTCACCAATATGTTGAGTGTGAATAGATCCTCAATGATGCTCCTATTGACGATCTCTTAAACTTGTCTTTGCATCATGAAATGATGCAGGTCCAAATGGACGTCAGTACATGGAATGTACGAGTATGTAATATGGCAGAATGAAACATACCTCAAGGAAGAATAACGTTGGTTCGAATATCTCACTTCAGAAAGATAAGAGAGACTCAATCAAGGTATCATAAGTCTAAAGTAAGAATACATTTTAGACAAAGACCAATCACACACCATACAATCCAATCCAATCCAATCATGTACAATACAGTTCAAATCCAATCATATACAATCGGTTCAATCCGATCATATACGATCCAATCCAACCCCAATCATATACAATTCTATTCAACCCAATCACATATCACCTAATCCAATCCATCACACATCATCTAATCTGATCCAATCATACACAATCCAATCACATATCATCTAATCCAATTCGATCATATACAATCAACTCAAAGGACTCAACTCAATAAATATGCAAATTAAATTATGCAATGTTTTACGATTCAACTCAATAATCTACAATCACAATCAAACCAATTATATCATGCATAATCCACTCAATTTGGAAGTTTCTCAACCGACAATAATCCCACCAACTATATATAGGTGATGCACAATGAGTCACATCGTTGCTCCGTCCGTTCATACTTGCCAGGGTATGAACGACTCAACCAAATTATGGATCCATCAATAAATCAAGTCCTATCATTTCAGGACAATGAAAATAGGGAAACATCCGACACGGTACAACCCCTTCTTACGTTGATGGCGTAGTTTATGGTATTTGAGTATGGACTATACTCTTACCCAATTTGGTGCTCAATACTCCTCTCAAGACTCAATACGCACATAGCTATTAAGTGAGTAAAATATTCAAAATACTCATTTAGTCTCATTGGACTCTTTCAAATCAACTCATTTAGTCTCATTGGACTCTTTTCAAAACTCAATCAAATTTGGCCTCATTCGACCTTCTTTCAAATCGACTCATCTCAAATCATCAAACTCTTCTCTTAAAAATTTATACAATCTCAACTCAATCTCAAAATTGACATTTAAAAGAAAAAAAATGCTCAACTCATTTATACTCTAAGTACTCATATTCAAAAATAATTAAAAGACTTCTCAAACTCAACTCATGTTTAAACTCTTTTTAAATCATAGATGAAAATAATCATTCTTTAAAACTCAAAATAGTGTATAAATAGTTTATGCAAAAATGCTCACAATCATTTATTTAAAACTCCTTCTCAAAAGATCATTTATTTTCAAAATGCTCATAAGACTCCAATCAACTCAACTTATGCAAATCACATATCACATAATCACATTAAACTCCAATCTACTTCACCACACAACATCCTCATCAACATAACCTCTTCATTCACATCATCGTCAAATATCATCATTCACGTCATCATCAAACATCATCATCACATCATCATCAAATATCATCATTCACATCATCATCAAATATCATCATCACATCACAATCAAACATCTACCCCAAAATCCTTATTTAATTCTATATTCCATTTATAGAAATAAAAGTGACATTCTAGCTCTACCAATGTTTCATTTCTTTTTATGCCATTCACATTCATAACTATCCCCAATTCTCATATAACTCAAAATCAATTTTATCAAACTCAAGTAAAAGAATACCTCATTTCATTATAAAAATCAATATTGTTTTTATTATACATAAAAATCATCAATCTCATCCTCAAGATAAATTATGACTACAAAGAAATCTCATCTTGGGTTCATGTGAATGAATACATGAATTCATACTCTCAACCAAGTCAACTCAAAAATATCATTAACACATTTTAGTAATATTCTATAGTTTAGGAAATTTCAAGAAGAACTTTCATAGAAGGTTCAAATCTTTCACAACTTCTATCCAACACATCTATGGGCATATGGAAGAACTCGATCCATATTTTAGGTTAGCCTTACATACCTTAGAGTAGATTTTGAAGAAACCTTATTGTTGGGTCTTCAATGGGGAGCTTGAATTCTTGAATTTTTTAGGGCAAATCTTGTTGGAGATGTTTGGAAGAGAAGAGGATGGAGATTAGGGTTTTTAGAGAGAGGTACAAGACTGAAAATATGGTCCAAATCATCCAAGGCTAGAGTATATATAATTAGGGAAAAAGTCCAGTTTGCCCGTCATCGAAATCTGGAAAACTAGGCAAAATTTCCTGCTGGCGCTATAGTGGCGCATCGCGCCAAGCCAAAATAGGCTTAAAACCTGCACATCTGATAGTGGCGCGTCGTGCCAAGGACCAAACTACTGAGGCTGTTTTATGGTGCTATAGCGGCGCGTCGCGCCCTTACAGCGCCAAGCCTAAGTTTTCTGGGTTCTGGAAAATAGGCTTAAAAACTCTGCACATCTCGTAATGGCGCGCCGCGCCAGGAACCAAACTACTGAGGCTTGTTCCTAGCATGATAGTGGCATACCGCGCCACTGCGCCGCCAAGCCCAGGCTTCCTGCAGTCACAACTCAGGCCTGAAATTCTGGCAGTACTAGTCCATCTTAGGATAGTCATAACTTTTGACTCCGAACTCCAAAATTTACAATCTTGGCGGCATTGGAAAGAATACTCAAAGAACTTTAATTTGACAGGTCATAGGCCACACAATTCATCCTATTTTAGGAGACATGGTCGTTAGAAGTCGACCCCTTATACGAACTCATCCAAAAACTTAATCTATTGGGATTCTTTGGACTCGGCTAGGTGTTATAGATACCTTATGACCCCTAAACAGATCTAACACATTTCAAATACTTAGGAATTAATCCTAACTCATAAATATAATTACAAGTCATACGGTTCGAGTCTACAAACACGTGGAGAAATGTTCAAGTCTTTGCGAAAAATTTTCCGGGGTGTTATATGCTGCTCATAACTACTAGCTATTCCAATGCCAAAAATGTTCACGATGTTCAGTAGCTATTTGATGGGTGTAGTTTCTTAATCCGAAATTAATGAAGGGCAATATTATCTTTTCATAAAGTTTGATTCGATGTATCTAGACACAATTATGGCTAAGTTCAAGCCTATAACTACCTATCCCTTCAAAATTCCCTATATTCAAAATCATTCTTCAAAATTCTCCTAAGGCAAGATCATAAATCCTCTCAAGCCTTCCTTCAAATTCCAAGCTAGGGTTTCAAGTTCATCAAGATTATTCTTCAATTTTGAGTTGATTTCACCAAGGTATGTGGGGATTGATCATGGGTTATTTTCACCCATGGAGTCCCAAGATTTCCTTAAAGTTTTCTTAAAATTTTCAATGGTTTATTAAACTTAGTTTTGATGAATTACATTGGGCTATTTTAATTTCATTTTTAGATGTTATTAATGATCATTATAAGCATGTTTATATATGAATTGTATGATTTTAAGTTAAATTATGAATGCTCATGCATAAAGTTACTTTGATTTATGATTATGAAGTTTAATGATTATTTACATGAGTTTTGATTATGAATTCAATGATTTTTCAAAAAAACGCTTGCATGAATAAAGTTGAGATTATTACTTAATGATGAAAGTTATGATGATGGTCAATTTTTATCCAAGAAAGTTATTATGGTGTGATAAGTACAATTCTCACACAAATCATGTTTAAGATAGTGATAAGGACAATTTTCTCCAAAGTTTATGGATTCCTATGAATCACAAAAGTTGATGAGCTACTCTTATTATGTTTTATAAAAATGGATTGATAGGTAGTTACTATATTTTTCTTATAATGTTTATGATCATATTTTAATGAATTCTGTTAGGATATTGACTAAGCACTGTGAGGACTTCTAGGTGGGGTTCGGTTTGGACATGTAGACTAAGCATTGTGAGGTCAACGTAGTTTGGTCTAGTAGAAACCTAAAGTCCCAAACTACGTTGCCCACGTATGTTGCCTTTATGGTCTAGCTAGTGAATCCACATATAGCTCACCAAGTTAAAGAGTTCTCATGGAGTCTACCTTGGCAAGTATCCTCTCTCTTCTCACTGTAGGAGTTACATCGGATTCTATGTTATAGCTCGCGTGGTCTTAAAATGTCGGTTAAAGGTCTTATCCCATATTCAAGTTATATGCAGAGATGAAGAATTTACTATGAAGTTTTATAATGCATTGGCCATAAGTTTTTCATATGTTTTCAAATACTTTTAAGCCTTACTCATGTTCATTATGATTGGTCACGCATTCTATGTCCTATTACTTATTCGTGCATAACTCAGATACTTAGTACATTCTATGTGCTAACGCATATTTTTCCTACACTGTCTCATAATGTAGGAGCGGACGACTATCATCTTATTTGTGGCTAGAGTTGCTTAGTTCTCAAGAGTTGGTGAGTCCTCATTCATCGAGGACATGAATTTCCTTTCATATTGCTACTTTGACTTTCTCTTATAATTCGGGTGAGCTAAGAGCTTGTCTTAAGCCCCCAACTAGTCTTGAATAGAGGCATGCTTAGTTTCAAATTGATACAAGTCCATTTTGGACATTTGTTTGGAGTTTGCTTTCCTTCGAGTTCTTATTGAATGGATTCTTTCACTTACCTTTTCATGTTTCTTTACCTTATGTATGAAATATATTCTAAGATGGATTGGTTAGGATCCTTCAGGTTTTCGATCATTGTGTCACGTCTAGGCCCTAGGCTTGGGGCGTGACAAACTTGGAATCAGAGCACAAGGTTTAGGAGTGTCCTACAGAGTCTAGCATGCCGTATTAAGTAGAGTCTTGTTCATTGGTGTGAAGCGCCCCACATACATGAATGGAAGGCTATGAAACATCTTAGGAAAATTTCACTTCTTTTATAATTTATGTCATGCGGTAGAGTGGTACTCTAAATCTTTTCCTTTAACGGGTGTTCTTTGCGATTTTTAGAAAATGCCTCCACGAAGATACCCCACTTGAAGAAATATGGATGAAGAGGAGAAATAAGCTCTGAATGATCCCTTGAATGACCAAGTCTCCAATGCTGAGTTTTGAGCGGCCTTCTACATCCTTGCTTAAGCTGTTATGGCACAAGCAAATTGTGAGGTGGTGGCTCTTGTGAATCCAAGTATGGGTATAGTGGTGATGAGGGTTCGTGACTTCATGAGAATAAAACCTTCGAAGTTATAGGGTTCTAAGGTGTTGATAGTATTTATAAGATTGTAGATATTATAGGGATTAGCATAGTGGAGAGGGCAGAATTGGATACTTACCAATTGAAGAGTGTTGCTCGTATCTGTTTTGATCAATGAAAAAGTGAGAGGCCTAGAGAGACGGATCCCTTGACTTGGAAGGAATTCAAAAGAGTGTTTCTTGATTGTTTTTTCCATTGGAGTTGAGGGAGGCCAAGGTACAAGAGTTCATCAATTTCAAGCAAGGTAGTATGAGTGTGAGGTATTATGCCTTCAAGTTCACCTAATTGTCAAATGCTCCATTCATGGTTGCTGACCCAAGAGCTTGTATGAGCAAGTTCATGTCAGGTGTGTCGGATATGGTTTCTAAGAAGTGTAAAATGGCTATGTTAATTCAGGAAAGGTACATCTCTAGACCTATGACCTATGAGGAGCAAATAGAGGGTGAGAAGCTAAAGGATAAAACTAGGGATTCCAAAAGGGCAAGGACTAATGGTGGTGATTTCTCCTATATTAAGACCAAAAGTGGTAGGCGTCCTAATTTTCGCCAATGGTACTCCAGTCAAGGATCTTCAAATGCTACTACTCTAAGGTTTGAAAAGGATAGGGTGCCCAACCCGAAGTCTCAAGGAGGTGCCCCTATTGTCCAAGTTACCCCCGTATGCAAGAAATGTAGAAAAATACCACAAGTGAGAGTGTCTAGCGGGTTTGAATAAGTGCTATCGATGTGGCAAGCTGGGTCATCATCTTAAGAAGTGTAAGGTTAAATATGGTCATCCTCAAGGCCAAGTTGCTCATGGAGGCCAAGTGCAACAATGTGCTCAAGTGCAACCAAAGGGTGGTAATCATAATAATCAGTTTTATGCTCTTCATGGTAGGCAAGATGTGGAGGAGACTCCCGATGTTGTTACCAGTATGTTATGGGTCTTTTACTATGATGTTTATGCCTTACTTGATCCGGATGCAAAGTTGTCTTTTGTTACTCCTTATGTGGCCATGAGATTTGATGTTAGCCCCCGAAATATTGTTAGAGCCTTTTTTTGTTTATACTCTCGTAGATGAGTCAGTTATGGCTAAAAGAGTCTATAGAAGTTTTCCGGTTTTAGTTTTCCATAAAGTTACTCTATGTAATCTAGTTGAGCTTGAGATGACCAATTTTGATGTTATCTTGGTATGAATTGGCTATATGCATATTATGCTTGTATTGATTGTAGAATCTGAGTGGTTACATTCCAATTCCCTAATGAGCTGGTCGTAGTATGGAATGGTAGTAATTCAGTGTTCAAAGGTCAATTTATTTTGTGCCTTAAAGCTCGGAAAATAATTTTCAAGGGTTGTATCTACTATCTTATGAGGGTTACGAATGCTAATTCGGAAGCCCCTACTCTAGAGTCGGTCCCCATTATTAATGAGTTTTCGAATGATCTACCTAGTGTTCCTCCTAAAAGGGAAATTGACTTTGGCATTGACCTTCTTACCGATGCTCAACCCATTTCTATTCCTCCTTATCGAATCACTCTGGCAGAACTAAAAGAGTTGAATGATCAATTGAAAGACTTGTTAGACAAAGGTTTCATTATACCAAGTATATCCCCCATGGGGTGCTCCCATTTTGTTTGTTACAAAGAAGGATGGTTTATTTTGTATGTGCATTGACTATCGGCAATTGAATAAAGTAATCACCAAGAATAAATATCTAATTTCAAGAAAGATGATTTGTTTAACCAACTGCAAGGGGTAGGTTACTTCTCTAAGATTGACCTCCTTTTCTGTTATCACCAACTAAGGGTGAGGGAGTGTGATATTCCCAAGATGGCATTTCAAATAAAGTATGGCTAGTATGAGTTTTAGTATGTCGTTTGGATTGACCAATGCCCCTGCGGCATTCATGGACTTGATGAATAGAGTGTTCAAACAATATTTGGACACGTTTGTAATTGTGTTTATTGATGACATTTTTGTTTACTCTCGAAATATGGATGAACATGCTAATCACTTAAGGATTGTATTGCAAACTCTAAGGGATAAGCAATTATTTGACAAGTTCAATAAGTGAGAGTTTTGGCTAAGGGAGGTTGTTTTTCTTGGTCACATTATGTCCGGTGAAGGAATTATGGTTAATCCTAAGAAAATTGAAGTGGTTAAGAATTAGCCTAGACCATTGTCCCCTTTGGATATTAGAAGTTGCTTGGGCCTAGCCGGATATTATAGAAGGTTTGTGGAAGGATTTTCATCAATCTCGTCTCCTTTGACAAAGTTGACTCAAAATCAAGTGAAGTTTTAATGGTCGAAAGCCTGTGAGAAGAGTTTCCAAGAGTTGAAAGATCGTCCTACCTATAAGACCCCGAAAGTCGGAGAATTGGAATCCAAAAGAAATCTTCAAAATTTTAGACTGAATCCATCTTTAAAGGTCACTCTACAACTCGTAGACAGTCCCATGAGTTGTAGAGTGCACCCTTGAAGTTGATCATGACAAACCTCAAAGAAAGGTCCTATGACTTAAGTTTATGACTCGTAATCCTCTAGATGAGTCATAGACACGACTCGTAGGTAGAGTTAAGAGACCATATTTTAGAAGTTCCTTAAGGTCGAATCTATGACTTGACATGATAATCCATAGAAGTTTTTATGGGTCATAGAAATGACTCGTAACCAAAGTTTAGAGGTCCTCAAATTTGCAGGTTGGCACCTGCAGGACGGATCAAGTCTACGACTCGTAAAAGAGTTGATGAGTCATAACAACGAATCGTTTGCAAACTTCAGAGACTCGAATTTAATCCCTTTTCTCAGACCTGTAGGACAAGTCGTCTTGATGATTCATCATCTTCTTTACGACTCACATGGTCAATCCGTAGGGTCAGTTTCAAAGTTCTCATGAAGGATATTTGTGTTATTTTCCAAGTTTGATTCAATGAACCTAGACACAATTATGGCGAAGTTCAACCATATATCTAATTAATTCTTTGAAATTTACCTCATTCTAAATCATTCTTCTAAAAATCTCTAAGGCAAGGAACTCAATTCTCTCAAGGTTTCTCTTCAAGCTCAAGTTAGGGTTTTTAGATTTCACCAAGGTTTATTCTTAATCGTAAGTGATTTCAATCAAGGTATATCGGGATTGATTCATGGGTTCGTTTCACGCATGAAGTCCCAAGGTTTTCTTAAAGTTCTTTTCAATTTTTAATTGGTTTATGAACCCTAGTTTTGATAAATTGCATTAGGCTGTTTCAATTTCATTTTGAACTTTTATCAATGATTATTCTAAGCATATGTCGACATGAATTGCATTGTTTTAAGTTGAATTATGAATGCTCATGCATAAAGCTATTTCCAAGTTATGATTATGAAGTTAAAGATGATTTTCATGAATAGATTATTAGTTCAATGACTTTTAAGTAAAGTTTTCATGATTTAAAGTTGATATTATGATTATAATGATGATTTTATGATGATGATCAAGTTATTATCAAAGAAAGTTATTATGGTGTGATAAGTTCAATTCTCACACAATCATGTTTAAAGATGGTGATAAGTATAATTCTCACCGAAGTTATGGATTCTTATGAATCACTAAGTATGAGCTATTCTTATGTTATTTTATAAAGATGGATTGATAGGTAGTTTACTATCTTTCCCTATTATCATATGATCATGTTTACATGAATTTCCGTTAGGATATTAACTAAGCGCCGAGAGGACTTCTAGGTGGGGTTCAATCCGATAACATAGTTAGTTACCTAAGGAAATCCTTGTACCAACCTAAAATCTCAAAATACATTGCCCACGTAGGTTGCCTTCATGGCCTAGATAGTGGATCAATCAACAATACAGATTAAGAGGATATCAGGGGTAAAACAGTCCAAAATGGAAAATGATGTATGATGCAATGAAATAAAATGCAATGCAATGTCACATATAATGATGCATGTTTGTCCTAAATGATACATATTCGCTAACTAGCAAGTTGGAACCCATGAGGCCCACACAAGTAGGGGTGCTTATCGGGCGGATTGGACGGATTATTATGTTTAACGGTTTGACTTAACGGTTATCGGCTTTTAAAAGTACTAATCCGCTAGCCAACCTATAAGATATCGGTTGGATTGGTATCGGATTAGCAATTATCGGACGGTTATCGGGTGGTGTATCGGTGGTATGATAACATGTAACAACAATATAATCAATGTCATATGAAAAGTTGTGAACAAATTAACAACAATATATAGGCCTACAGGCTATAGCCACTTAAACTTCACACTTTCAAAAATATACAAGCCTATAGAAGTACAAAACAGCCCATTGCAGTCAAGATTCAAGAAGAGTCCTGACATTATCAAGGAAGTCAAGAAGAAGCAAATGGCCCCTTCACACTTCAGAGGTTCATCCATGTGTAAAAAAACTTGTCAAAACTGACTCCAAATTCAACTGTCCTTCATGTGGCTTTTGAGCTTGCTTCTCAGCTTCCATGTCATATATACTACTAGCAACAAGACTTGAGAATACTAATGAACCAGCTGGGTTGGCAATAGTGAGGAAATTGTACAAAGCCCCAAAAATGCTGAAAGCAAACAAAAACAGATGAACAAAAGAAACAGATAATGAAACAAATAAAAGCAAACAAAAATGTTGAAAGCAAACAAAAATAGTGTATTTATTTATACTGAAACAGATAATGCACAAACACTTCTCAAATGAACAAAATAATAACTAAAAGCAAACAAAAATGCTGAAATAAGAAACAATTATCTGTTTCTGGGCAGCGAACCTGAACTCGAGCAGAAAGATGAGAACATATACATTTATATGTCAACTACAGTAGGCGTAGGATATTTTCCAGCACTGGCTAAATCTGAAGAGAAAATTATCATAATGAGTCGTGTAATAAGTATAAACCATGTACAATAATAATATACAACAAATATAATAAAAAGTATCATTACCTTGTTCAAGCTGTTCGAGATTATTAAGATCTTCCTCAACGCTAACAGATTGTTGTAATTTTTCACTTCGAAGCCAATCTTGAAGACACACTAGAGCTTGCACTAAATTAGGAGTCAATGAACTCCTAAATGAATCAAGAAGACGTCCTCCCGTACTAAATGCAGATTCAGATGCTACACTTGAAACTGGTACAGCTAATACATCACGAGCCATTTCAGCAAGAATAGGAAATCTAGCCGAGTTCATTTTCCACCAGTTTAGGATGTTAAATTCTTTACTATCATCCTCAGTTTCTTCACCAAAATATTTATCTAACTCCGTTCTAGCATCCACACCTCCATTCGCTGTTTTATAGTTCTTTAGATCTTTCATGAATGATTCTAAAAGTCCTGTACTTTGGGTACTTACTTGACTGTTAGGAAGCCCAGAAGTAGAAGTGTCCAGTGAAGAGCAAGGTGAAGATTGAGCAAGCACACTGCCTTTTGAGTTGGATTTTACATACTCGCTAAATAATGAAGTCATGTACTTCTTTATTTCTGCTTGTATAGATGGCCCTTTTTCACCAAACATCTTTACAAGTGCATAGCTAACTGATTCAAGCTTGTAACGAGGATCCAAAATACACGAAATGAAAATTATCTTATTCATTTTTGCTGGATCTCCCCAATACTTATTAAATTTTTCTTGCATTTTTTTTGCCATATCGCTTAAACCAGTGTCTTCGCTTGCCATCAATTGATTCAAATAAACAGCAACAGCACAAATTTCAAGAAAATGAATATTTGACGTAACATAACGTGATCCAGATATTTTCAAAGTAAGAAGATAAAATATCTCAAGAAATCTGGTAATTCTTTTCACATGGACCCAATCACTACTCAAAAGTTCACCAGCAGTGATTCCAGTTTCAACATAAGAATTTTCAAGATAATGTCTCAGGCCAATTTCACGTGAAGCATAATTTGAAAATGCATTCTCAAATTCAACAGCCCTACTCAACATCAGGTAGGTGGAATTCCACCTAGTTGGAACGTCTAAGCATAAAGATTTTTTGCAACTAAGTTGTTCATCGTCACAACTTTCTTGAAATCTTTTCAACCTCGCAGGAGACTGCCTAACATATCTAACTGCATGTCTAACACGTTCTATAGACAAAGAGCATTCTTTTAAACCATCCTGAACAACAAGATTCATGATATGAGCCATACACCTCACGTGAAGGTGATTACCATTCATTAAATTAGTTCCCATTTTTGTTAATTGCTTAGACAATTCTTTCACTGTCACGTCATTTGAGCTTGCATTATCAACTGTGATAGTAAAGATCTTATTTATCCCCCACTCACATAAGCACCTACTAATACCATTTGCCATATCTTCACCTTTATGGCTAATAATAGGACAAAAATTAAGTATTTTCTTACGCATGTTCCAATCACTATCGATCCAATGGGCAGTGATACACATGTAATTGATCCTTTGTATAGAAGTCCATGTGTCAGTGGTAATACAAATTCTTTGTTTTGTTTCTATAAAATACCTCCTTAACTTTTGTTTTTCTTCATTAAACAAATTAAAACAGTCCCTAGTTACAGTACTACGGGATGGGATCCAAAAATGAGGTTGAGCCATTTTCATAAATTCTTTAAAACCTTCTTTTTCGACAAAGCTAAAAGAAAGCTCATCAACTATTACCATACGACATAAAGCCTTCCTACACTCTTCTTGGTCAAATTTCCAAGAGACAACAGCTACATCACCTTGACTTCCCCCTAGAATAGATTTAAAGCCTATGGTTGATTGTTTTTTATCAACAAGAGGAGTAGGAAGTTTAGGACATGTCGACAAATGACCAAGAAGAGTCGACGTACCATCTCTTGACTTAAAATAGTACAACTTACAGCAATGGCTATATTTTGCTTTCGTACCTTCGGAAGTTTCAACTTCTGTAAAATGATCCCAAGCAGCAGACCTTTTTCTCCTTCTTTTAGCACTAGCTGACAGAGTTATCTCAGCATGACTTGCTGCATTTGAAGCCTCACTTTCACCTATCACCTTATCACTTTGTTCAGCCATGCTAGAAGATTAAGAGTTTAAGACTTTGCGTCCCTGTATTTCAATTAACAACTAAAAAATAAGCTAAGATATGGATAATCAATTTTATATCAGTAGTTTAATAATGTCAAAATCAGTGAAGCACATACCAAAATTATCATAAATAATCAAAGCAGATGCGAAGTCGATTTAGCACAAAATACTGCTTATGCCACTAGTTACAGCTCATGGTTATTCAATGGAATTTCAGACTTCAGTTCATATATACTAAGAGCTTACACCTGGACAAGAAGGTTAACTGAATTTCAACTCAGCATAGAACTTGATCTTCAAACCCGACAGATTCAATTTGGAAATGAGAAAATTCGATCCGTGGCCGATCTTTTTTCGCCGGGAATGGAGCCGCAACTGGCCATTCCTGGTGGGTTTTGCCGTCACCGGCGCTATCATCACCAAGATGTCCCTCGGCTTCACTGAGGAGGATGCAAAGAACTCTCGATTTGCGCAGAGGCATAAGAATTGAATCTCATCTTCCTTAATCTTGCTGCTGAATGGAGGCTACCAGACGCTACCTTCCTGGACAACCCTTTTTTCTTTTGTACTACTTTTTAATGACTATCGAAGACAAATTTTGTATTGCATAAAATGTCTCCTGAATCGTTGGTGGAGAAACTCATGTTACTAGAAGCTGTCATTTAACTGAAAGCTACATTTGTTTTCTGTTACTACTGATCTAAGAATTTTATCTTTCAAGTCCCTCCTTGAATGTGAAAAAAAAAAAACGACAGAGAAGCTTTGATAGCAAAGATCAAGGACTTATACAATGATATTCTTGGGAGCAGCTAAAAGAAAACAGAGTCCCGATGCTGCTGCAGAGACATGATCAAAATAGATTTCAGTTGAGCAATCTTGCAGCTTTGCTCTTCAAAATGTAAACTCTGCTTCGTTCTTTTGCTATCTTTTTATTCTAACAGATTAAAACCCCAAAAAAAAAGAATCAACTTCAGCATCTCCCATTTCTGAGGCAGATTTACGCAATAAGAATTCACATACATTAAAAGTAAAATCAACAAGAAGTTTCAAAAGACATACTCTCGATAATTTCTTTTTTCTTGATCAGTAAATCCAAAGGTTGAAGTTCTAAAGCTCTGTAGAAGAGTTGATTGTTGAAGACTTGAAGTTCTAAAACCTAAACTCCTAAAGTAGGCGGAACTTCCTATTTCCCAAACCCTAAAGACTAAAGTGGGCAGAAGAAGAAGAACTGCTGAATAAACCTATTTCAGTTTGGACTACTGAATAAATAATGAAGTAGTCAAGTTAGTAGGGCTTCTACTAGAAATGGGCCTGCCTATTTAATTAAATTGGCTAGGCCTGTTTAATTAAATGGGCTTGGCCCTTATTTTAGGTTTACAAATAAAAATTATCAATATTATATATATTTTATATGTTTAGGGATAAAATATATTAAAATATAATAAATTCTTAACGGATTAACGGTTTACCCAATAACAAAATTGAGTAATCCGTCCCCCACACCGATAAGCCGTTAATTATAAAATTTAAATCCATTCTCCATCCGCTAATCCGATAACTCAATACCAATAAGCCAATAAGCCAATTTTGCGGTTGGGTTATTGGTAGCGGACGGTTTTGAACAGCCCTACACACAAGGACCATGTATCTGCCGGAACCATTTTCCTTTGGCATAAATCCTCTTTCCTCGGAACCATTTCCCTTTGGCATCGCCGGAATAATTTTCCTTTGGCATAAATCATTTCTCGCCTGAACTATTTTCCTTCGACATAATCCTCGAATCAAATTCGATCTCAAAGTATCAAAACTAATGAAAATAGTCAATGTCCATGTAAATACAATGATGGAATGATAATATCAACAATTCACAACATCATATTCAAGTATTCACAATAGGTCAAGTATCAATTCGTATACCATCTATTTTACAATCTAAAACCCCCTATTTTATTATCAAATCCATTTAAACATCAAATAAAATCATCTAATCCCCAAAATCACTGTCAATTACTCCCAAACACATAAAAACACAAATACATGACCTTACAAACTTAAACATAGGTTTAGAAATTCACTTGTCTCGATTTCAATCTCGAACTACTCTGGAATCTGAGCTTTACCCTTACGCCGATATGGCAAATCAAGATAATCTATTCAAATAAGTAATCCCAATAAGAATACGAGTCTACGATACCCAATTCGACATTTTAAACACCTGGCCCAAAACTAACCCGAACAGCCCAAAATACCCGATTTTGAAAAATGAATAGAAATCCAAATTTTTTTACATGAATATGATCCTTGAGGTATTTAGAAACTAATAGAGAAAACCAATTTGAATTTGGAGTTAAAATCAATCCTCAAACACCAATTTAAAGAAATAAAAAGTTTTTGGTGAAATCCCACAATTTTGAAGCTTTTAAATCATGAATTCGAAGTGAAAATCACGTGAAAATTATTGGATAATGGAAGATTTTAGTCAAGAACACTTACCCACACCAAAATCCTTGAATATTCTTTGCAAAATCGGCTAAGATGATATTCTAGGGTTCAACAATGGTGAAAATAAGATAAATCTCGATTTGTTGGGAATTTCAGATCTGCCCAGGTATTACTCTTCTCGATTGCGACACCCTTCCTCGCGATTCTAGTGAATAACTTCGGTCAACTCATTAATTGACCATTGTGATTGCAGGAAAACCCTCACAATCTCGATTACTAACTCAGCTAACCCTTCGCGATCGTGACTAGGCCTACGCGATCGCGAAGAACAAATGTCTCGAGCACATAAAATTTATATGCTACCATACTAAAATCGACGTTCCGGACTCAATGGAACCATCGAAATTCAAATTCGAGGTCTTTTTGACTCAAAACTCAAAAAGTCGCAATTAAACTAACTTAGGCCTCCAAAATACTAAAACAGGCTCTGGACCTCTAAGATTTAACTAACACTTCTTCTAGACTAATAACCATCCTCCATATCCAATGGAGTCATTGGAATTTCATTTCAGCATCTGAACTCTTAAAGTTGACCAAAGTCAAACTTTGGCCTAAAATTCATTATATTCCCAACTCAAGACCTCAAATCTTCGTTAAAACCCCAATTCTGATTCTGTAAATCATCCTAGACCAATTTCCCTATTCTAGAGCTGCTGGAATCAATGGAATTCTGTTTTGAGACTCGTAGCTCTAATTGACCTAAAATATCACTTTTAAACACTTAAAGCTTAATTTCAATCAAATCAATGTCCCAACTATTTTCAGTCATTTTTCTTTGCCTTTTGATAGATTTTGGTTAGAAAAAGAAATCTTTGGGATCTTTAAACATCATGAAGTATGGATGTTCAGCCATTTTCTCAACACAGATAAGTTTCAATTACATGACAACTAGAAAATAACTCAAAAGGTAAATATGTTAGTCCATGTTCATAATAAATAATGCAAAATATATCAGACGAAGAAAAGCATACACATAAATATTGCTTTGTTTATGCAAAATATCACACATGGAGAAAAACAAACACATAAATGTTCCTTCGTTTAAGGACAAGGTAACCCACAAATACTGGGAGATGACAAAATACACAGAAATTTGTCTATTCAATTTTGAGATTAGTGAATCAAAAAGTTTAACTTGCGATGAGCCAAGGTCTTCACGCATCTTTCATGGTTGTATCTTGACATCTATTGATATGAAATTTCTAATTCCTTCTAAAATAAAAAATGAAGGGGGGAGTAATCTTTTAAAAGATAGGGGCCGGACCTTGAAAGGTTGTCTACATATCTTATGATGGAGAAAATCAAGCCTTACATAGTTTGACTAGCTTAAATCTCTTTTCTAATTAAAAATCAACCTGTTTTGAGATGAAAGAGTAAAATTTGATAATTGAGTTCGTATTTTGTTGGAATACTTAAGACTCGAAGGGTATTTGGACTAACTTTTGATAGTGATTTGATTTTTGTGCTTAGCGTTCTAGAAAAAAATTTCAAAAAGGGTGGGATAGAAAATCTCCAAATCAAGAAACATATTCACACAAAAAGTTATAACACATAAATAATTATTATGCGTACTAAACAGATATGTGACCCTTTTGTGTCAAGGGTAGGCCTAACGATTTGAAAGATGTATAACGTCATTTAAAATATTCCATTGCCCCAAAATATATACAAGATTTATGAATAAATTGAATTGGTATATATAATAACGGATAACCGGGATACAAATAATCAGTTTCACGCAGGGTTACAATCCTAAACTATGATTCCATATAATTTCCTTAGTTCTTGACTTCTTAACATCTCTGAACGTCGGCCTTTTGGATAAAATATCAGCTTGTGAAGATCCTTCTTAAACTAAAAGAAAGTGTCACGCCCTAAAACTAGGGGAAGCGCAACAAGCACTCGATACAATATTTGATCGAGTTAGCCACAGAAGCATACTAGCTAACTAAACTGTGGGTCCAAAAGATCGGGCAGCACAATATTTGAAATACTAAGCCTGTACCTTTAAGGTCATGACCTGAATAAAAATATGTCAAATAAACAAAGGTAGATACGCCAAAATGATAAAGTACTAGCAAGCCGACGAGGCCACAACTGAAGACATACATGCATACATACATATATGTACATGCCAAGCCTATGGTCTGGAGACTAAAAGCTGCAAAAAGGAAACACAAATAATGTGTCCACAATAGACTCTAAGAGTGTTATAAGCACTGTAATGACAAGGCCCCGGCTATACCCAAACTGTACAACAAAAGTAAACATCCTGTGAAAGCTCCAGGAAGAGGTGGAGATTACCAACTCACAGATGAACCCAGAATCCTAGCGAAAGAGTCGATCAGAATCCCTACCTGGACCTGTACGCATGAAACAAAATGGTAGTTTTCCCAGGCAACGGGATATCAGTACGACTAAATATATACTCGTATGTAAGGCATAAATTAGAATCATAAATAGTTGTTGTAAAAAGGGTAATTGAGATACCATCTGACACTGAAACTTTGATAGCTTCCATGGCCGACATCCACCTCATAGTAATCAATTATGCATGGTATGCTCATGTAATCATATATCATGAATACAAATGCATGACATACCCAACCAAATGCTAGCAATGGCGGTCTCTTCCGGTAGCTAACCAACATCATATTCCAACCTATGTCATTTGTACAATATATATACAGTCTTCTAGGTAAATAGGCCCCTTACCTCCAATTATAGCTCGGAGTCCATACATAACATGTCATGTATGCTATGAACTTTGAATGCACATATTAGGCCATAACAAGAACTTAGCCAATCTTTGCTCATTAGTACTCTTATTCTTATAATCTCATAATCACTTCGTATCACATACAAATGTCTCATGGAACCTCATATGTATTTCAAAGAAGCTTGAAAACTTAACTCGACTTTTTACAAAGATAACTTAACCTTGAAGATGTTCATTAGGAGCTTAAGGTGCTTCACTTAGTTCTTATACCTGATTCCTTGATAATTAGTAGAAGAAAGTATTTTCAAAAACCAAGTGTTTTAGTAGTTTAAATATAAAAATTATATTTGAGATTTTTGGAAATTGATGTGTTACTTTAAAGTTTTTAAAATACACTTTAGTGAGGAAGAAGGACTTATTGCAAATACTAGATGTCTTTCATAATATTTTTAAGTCACACCACCCAAAGACGAATAAGAATTCATACATATGGACATATGGTCAAGAAAATTGATAAAATGACATATATATATATACCCTATTTAACCGAACGAGTAAATTATCAACCTAATAGCATTATGAAAATACTTCAGTTGCGATCCCAATGCCTTTCACAAAAGTTCTTAGCAATAGAATAGTAAAATATCACATTTGGCATTTTAGGAATTTCCCAGAATTCGTGATTAAAGAAAGGACGAAGCTTAGCCTTAACATACATTTCCATCAAATGCCCAAATTCCCATAGTTCCTTCACAAAAGTTTTTTCTTATGTCCTAAGCTTCACAAACACTATATATACGTAGATATACGTACCTTTAAACAGTTCATAATTGAGCTTAAATAGGTAGATTTGCCATATGATCCTAACTTGACGAAACATCCATAGAACTTCATAAAAATGATCATAAAAGAGTCTTAAGATGATTATCTTGGCAAACCAAGTGTAAAGCTTGAAGAACCATCAAGAAAAAAAAATCCTATCTCTCAAAAATAATAGAAGGGTAAAACGATTGCAAACCATAAAAAGATCGCATTTCCAGGTACGGGGGTGAACTTTAATAGTAAATATCGCTAAAAACGCACCTTAATCACTCAAGAACTCCATTGAAACCATATATTAAGCCTTATTACTATTTTGGGGCCAAAAGGAAATGTTTTGGGGTCTTAAAAGTCATATTTCTGACTTTTACCTTTTTTTTGACCCAAATCGGTTCATGATCCGATTTCAGGCCAAACAGTCTGCGGTAAAACGGTCATAACTTTTTACTCTAACATCGGTTCGATGTTCTTTTTTTTGGCGGAAAACTTAACTTGTAGGCATTCAACTTTATAGGTTGTGGGCCCTATAACTCCTTATATATTGGGGAAAATGATCTGAGACATTTGACACAAAGTTTAAAAAATCATAAGAAAAACTTACAATAACCTTTGTCGACCTTTATTTTGCAACTAGCTTGACTTCAAAACATAACATACGACCATTGTGCTAATATAATATCTCATAACACATTATTCTTAGCATATTAGATACTCTTAGTCTTATCCCAAAGGTGCAAGTTATTTTAAACCTTCTGAAAGGGTGGGGTGCTACCCGAGCCATTTCTTTAACCACGAACCTTTGTTTAAGGAATTCCTTTAACCTAAAACTTTAGTTTTGTTCCTTGATATTACCACACATTTGCAGTCTTATTCTAATAATGTGCTACACCAAATCATATACACCTAATTTAACCGCGCCACATTCTGTATATTATGTAAGAGAAGAGAAAAAACACAGGGGTCTCACAGTCTCCCCCCTTAAGAACATTCATCCGCGAATGGATTGAGGAAATTCCTTGGTTGAATAAATTTACCCCTAATACATTATTTGTGAGGCTATATTTGTTACAATTGCGAAGCTTAAATCAAATTCTGAAAATTTTAACTACTAGGCTTCGTATAGCTATCTCGCAATAAGATATATAAATTGCACTTTCAAGTCATTTAAAATTCAATTGAGTTGTGGTAAAAAAATAATTTCACATTATTGAAGTGTGACTCTCCTTAAGCCATAAATAGATGGGGTACTTCTTGATCATTTCCTCCTCGGTTTCCCAAGTTATTTTCTCGATGTTGTTATTTCACCATAACACTTTCACGAAAGCTACTTCTTTAGTTCAAAGCTTCCTCACCTGCCAATCTAAAATAGCTATTGGTTCCTCCACCTAAGATAAGTCTTCAGCAATACGAATATCCTTAATAGGCATAATGCTGAAGGATCTCCAATACACTTCCGCAACATAGATACATGAAACACGGGATGGAGTGCCTCCAATTCTGAAGGCAAATCAAGCTCGTACACCACCTTACCAATCCTTTGAATAATCTTATACGGTCCAACATACCTGGGACTAAGCTTCCCTTTCTTTCCAAATTGCATGACACCCTTCATAGGTGATACCTTCAAGAAAACCCAATCTTCTATATTAAACTCTAAGTCTCGTCATCAAACATCTGCATAAGACTTCTGCCGACTCTTTACTGTATGCACTCGGTCTCTAATAAGCTTTAATTTTTCAATCACTTGCTGGACTAGATTAGGACCTAGCAACTCTACTTTTCCAACCTCAAACCAACTGATTCACGACCTACACTTTTGTATAGTGCTTTGTAAGGGGCCATCTGAACACTAGCTTGGGAGTTTTTACTATAAGAAAATCAATAAGAGATAGATGATCATCCCAGCTTCCACTAAATCCAACACGTAGGCACGTAATATATCATTAATTGTTTGAATAGTACGCTCTGCCTGTCCATTAATTTGCAAATTAAAAGTGGTTCTAAGATTTACTTGAGTGCCTAGACCCTTCTAATAAGATATCCAAAAATATGTTGTAAATTGAGCCCCTCGATTAGAGATAATATATACTAGAACTCCATGAAGGCACATAAACTCTCGTATGTAGAGCTTGTCATAATCCTCGGCTGAATATATCATCCTGACTGGCAAGAAATGAGGAGATTTTGTCAGCCTGACAACAATTACCCAGATAGAATTATACTTCTGTGTTGTATGACGCAAACCAGTGATGAAGCCCTTATTTATCATGTCCCATTTCCATAATGGAAGCTCAATATACTGAGTTAGCCCCCATGCCTTTGATGTTCCACTTAAACTTGCTAGCAATTGGGACACTAGGGTACCATCTCTGTGATAATTGTTTTCATGTCATTCCACCAATAGATCTGTCGAAGGTCCCGGTACATCTTTGTCGCTCTAGGGTAGCTGCATATCTAGAATAATGGGCCATCAAAAAAATCTTGGTGTGGATCTCTCTAACTGTTGGTACACATAAGCGACCCTGGTATCTAAGGACTCCATCTTCAGTTAAACCAAATAAAGGTTGTTGTTGTTGTGGAATACTTTCTCTCTTTCACTTAAGTATCAAAGGAGTATTTTGTTATATTCTGAATGATAACACCTCCGCCCTCTTCATCTACCAATCGTACCTATAAATTAGCTAGCTTTCATAGATCTTTGGTAATTTTGACCTTATTAGCTTCAACATGGCTTAGACTTCCCATGGACTTTCAGCTAATCGCATCAGCAACAACATTAGCCTTATCGGGATGATATAAAATGTTATCATAGTCCGTTAGCAATTCTATCCACCTTCTATGTCGTAGGTTCAGATCCCTCTACTTAAATAAATACTAAAAACTCTGGTGGTCAGTGAAAACATCAATATGCACCCCGTATAGATAATGCCACCAAATCTTTAGAGTAAAGACAACTGCAGCTAACTCACGATCGTGCGTAGGATAGTTCTGTTCTTGTTTCCATAATTATCTGGATGCGCATGCGAAAACCTTACCATTTTGCATAAGAAGACAACCTAGTCCTATTATCGAGGCATCATAATATACAACATAACCCTTGGTGCCATCTAATAGAGTTAAAATAGATGTTGTCGTAAGCCTTTTCTTTATCTCTTGAAAACTTTGTTCGCATGCGTTAGTCTATTGAAACTTAGCTCATTTATGTGTCAGTTTCGTTAGTGGCACAGAGATAGAGGAAAATCCCTGCACAAACTTTTGGTAATACCCTGCCAAGCCTATAACGCTATGAATCTCTATCGGAATCAATGGCCTCATCTAATTCATCACAGCTTCAAACTTTTGGCTATCAACCTTGATACCATCGTCGATAATGACACAACCAAGAAATTTACAGAAGTTAGCCAAAATTTACATTTAGAGAATTTAGCATATAACCTATAGTCTTGGAGAGTCTGCAATACAACTCACAAGTGGTTTGCATGCTAGGTTTCTGACCGTGAATATATAAGGATGTCGTCAATAAATACAATCACAAATTCATCCAAGAATGATTTTAATACCCAATTCTTAAGATCCATAAAGGTTGTTGGGGCATTTGTAAGCTCGAAAGACATAACAAGGAATTCAAAATGGCCATACCTCATCCTAAATGTTGTTTTTGGGATATCAATATCCCTGACTCGTAGCTGATGGCAACTGGATCGCAAGTTGATTTTCAAATAGCGTTTGACTACTTGTAACTAGTCGAACAAGTCATCAATCCGTGTAGGAGGATACTTATTATTGATAATGACTTAATTTAGTTACCTATAATCAATACATATCCTCAAGGAGCCATTTTTCTTTCGAACAAAGAGCACCGGAGCACCCCATGAGAATGTACTTGGCCTAATAAAGCCTTTATCGAATAAGTCCTCCAATTGTTCCTTCAATTCCCTTAGCTTAACAGGAGCCATTCTTTAAGGAGGAATGGATATAGGCTGCATATCAGGAAGCAAATCTATAGCAAAATCAATTTCTCTTTTGGGGGAACTCCTGGAAGCTCGTCAGGGAATACCATCGGGAATTCATTCACAATAGGAATTGACTGAAGAGTCGTTGGCTCCTTATCTATATCCATGACATGAACCATATGGTATATACAAGCTTTATCTATAAAATTTTGAGCCCTGAGGTATGAAATAAACTTTCGAGCCCTGATGTATGAAATAAACTTACCCTTTGGCGTGGCTGCATTACCTTTCCATTCAAGGACAGGCTCACCTGGAAAATGAAATCGAATCAGCTCTGCACAAAAATAAATATTAGCATAACAAGCTACTAATCAATTTATACCTATAATTACATTGAAATCTAGGACAATTAATTCAACTAAATCAGTGGATGTTGGACAGTCATTAATTAAAATCGCACAACCTTGATAGACATGACTAGCTACAAAGTCGCCAACCGGCATAGACACCTCAATTGAATGCGGCAATAACTCAGACATTCTATCAAGCTTACCAGCAATAAATGGAGTAATATATGAAAATATAGAGTCAGGATCTATCAATGCATAAACAGCATGAGAATGTATCGTTAAATACCCGTGATAATATCTAGGAATGCCTCTGAATTCTATCAGCCAGCGAGTGCATTAAAGCAGTTCTGGCCACCACTAGAACCTGTGGTATCTCTGCCACCTCTCTCCCTACCATGTTCCTAAGAAGATTGTGGACCTGGTCAAGAAGTAAAGACTGAGGGTGAAGAGGCTTCTTTGGATCCTGAAGGGTGAGCTAGTGCACCTCTACATAAGCCCGGGAACTGGCTAATAAAATATTTTGTCTGCCCACAATGATAACATGCATCTAAACCTTTTCTACACTGCCCGATGTGCGACTTACCTCAGTGTATGCATGGAGGATTACGTTGTATCATCTGTAAAGAACACTCATTTCAATGTCCCTCAAACTGGCCAGAGATCTACCTCGGTCCTGACTGAATATAACGATCAAACCATTGAGCCTGCATTTATGGCTGGACACTACCTGCTGGCCGAGGCGAATATCAAGGTAGTGAGGGACTAAAATCACCTCGTAGTTCCCTATACGACCCTATAGTATGGGCCCTCTTACTCTGCTCCATGTCCCTGCGGGTATCACGAATCTGATGAGAAAGGTCATCTATAGTCTGAGCAAAAACATGTATGCGGGAAATATCTACATCATCGGATAGGGCTGCTACCTTACAATCTTTGTTTAGATGATCCCCCAAACCATCCACATAACTTTGAACTTTGGTCCTCATGGTACGTAATATATATGGTGCATACCTTGCCAAAGAATTAAATCTATGACTATAATCCCTCACACTCATATACCCCTGCTTCAGGCTAAGAAATTGGTCAAGACAGGCCTATCGAACCTCCCGTGGTAAATAATGGGCTAGAAAGGCCTCAGAGAAGTCCTCCTACTCTACTGGTAGAGCATCATGTCCTTTGGATCTCTCCCATGCTTCATACCATAAGACGGTTAAATCACGTGGCCAAAAAGAATCCAACTCCATAACCTCGATGACGGAGGTGTGCATCACCCTCAATACTCTATACATATGGTCTAGAAAGTCCTGGGGATCCTCGGTGGAACTGTACCTTCAAGCTTTCTGCCCGATCTCTTTGAGCATCTTCTCCAAACTCTAATTTGTCTCTCATGCATAGAAACCATCCTAGTCAGCAACTGAACTATTTCCCTCATCCCCTGCTCCCAGTCTCTAGTGGGGGAACAACAGGCTCTGTAGGTCCTGTGTCCCTAACTGCCTCAAATACCCATGGAATTGGTGAGGCTGGGGGTACTACATTATCCTGGCCTTTAATAAGTGTTGGGAAAGTTGGTACTAGAGGTACTGGAGACTCACGGTGTACCTCCAACAAAAATCTATCCATCTGACCCAGTGGGGAACAACTGGTACATTCCCCTGGATCCATACCTCTCTCTCGATGTGCCATCTCCTAAGCATAGGTATCATGTTAGATAAGAGACATAAAGCATTATTTAGAATTCAAATTTTCTTATAGCTTTGCTCTATAGCACGATCTATTAATTGAAAGAAACGTAACCATTCACAAAATTTATTCCTTACGTCCTAAGCTTCACAAACACTATACATACGCAAATTATACGCACCTATAAATGTTAATAATTGAGCTTAAATCGGCAGATTTTCCATATGATCCCAACTTGACGAACCATCTGTAGAACTTCGTAAAAACAATCATAAAAGAGTCCTAAGGTGATTACCTTAGAAAACCAATTGTAAATCTTGAAGAAACAACAAGAATAAGAAATTCCTATCTCCCAAAAATAGCTCCAAATGTAACTAATAGAAGGGGGAAAAGATTGCAAAGCGTAAAGATCGCATTTCAGGCACGGGGGCTAACTTTAACGGCAAATATTGCTAAAAATGCACCTTAATCACTCAAGAACTCCATTGGAACCCTATCTTAAGCCTTCTCATTGTTTTGGGGCGGAAAGAAAATGTTTTGGGGTCTTAAAAGTCATATTGCCGACTTATACCATCTTTTTTACCCGACCCAGTTCGCGACCCAATTTCAGCCCGGACAGTCCGTGGTAAAATAGTCATAACTTTTTACTCCGATGTTGATTTGATGTTATAATTTTTTAGTTGCAAACTAGACTCGTAGGCCTTCGATTTTATAATTTGTGGGCCCTACAACTCTTTATATATTGGAAAAATTTCCAAAGTTTAAAAAAATTATAAGAGAAACTTATGATAACTTTTGCCGACCTTTAGTTTGCAACTTGCTTGACTTCAAAACGTAACATACGACCATTGTGCTATTATAATACCTCATAACACATTATTCTTAACATATTAGATATTCTTAATCTTATCCCGAGAGTGCAAGTTATTTAAAACCTTCCGACTGGGAGGGGTGCTACTCGAGCCATTTCTTTAACCACAAACTTTTATTTAAGGGATTCCTTTGACCTAAAACTTTAGTTTAGTTCCTTGATATTAACATACATTTGCAGTCTTATTCTATCGGTGTGCTATTCCAAATTAGATACACCTAATATAACCATGCTACGTTACGTATATTATGTAAGAGAAGAGAAAAAACACATGGGGTCTCACAGAAAGTTACCAAAATAAACTCCCAAACCTGAGAGACAATGGTTTTCCAAATGACATATACATCCTTCAAATTCAAGCACATAAGTATGATCATTCAGTTAGGCTGGGGGCTGTCTTGGACTCAAGGTGTTACTTATAATGGGCCCAACACGCTTGGGTGTTGGGTCAACTTAGGCTAATGCGCTAAACAAAGGGATTTGGCTTTCGCTCTACACTAGGTGGATTAGAGTGGTCTTTAAAAATAGACCGATTACTAGAGTTGGAAAAACTATGAGGTGAAAATAATAAACGACATTGGATGACCATAAACCAACTATTTGTTTACTACTTGTAAAATCAAAAGTTTCTTTGAAGGGATAATTCCTAATGACCATGTAACCTCCCTTTTCCTAATGAATTCTATTTGTTATGTGATGGAATTTAATGCCATAAAATGCGACAGTTATAATTTTGCAAAATTTAAGCAAATAAACATTATTATATAGACAAATAAATCAAATCTTAAGGTTAGAACCTCATTCAAATTCTCATCAGAGTCGTCATTTCTATTGTATGTCGAAAAGAAACATTTTAAAAAATTAATTTCAACTTTAAGGAAAAAAATCAACTTTTGAAAAGAGTCGCCACTTATTTTTTAAAGAAAAATCAAGAAACCTTTTCAATTTAATTTCAAAAAGACTTAAAATAGAAAAATCTTTTCAAAGTTCCAAAGAATGGACACGGGGTTCTTATTTCCATTTCAAGAAAGTTTTACACACTTGAAACGCCAGCTAGCATGCGGTTATCCAATGATTTAAATCATTTGGCTATTTTAAGATAAAGTAGATTAAGTAAAAGGAAAAGAAAATTTTTAAGACATGTAAAAAAGAAAAAAAGATAAATTTTATGACATGTAAAAAGACACTAATTTAACACTTCCAAAAATTTGAAGAAAAAAAAAAGAGATTCGATAAAAGACAATTTATTTTTAAAAAGTAAATCAACATAAAGAAAGAATTTCGTCTTGTGGGGAATTTGTCTTAATTAAAACTCACAACTAAAAAACAATTTAAACAAATAATAAATGAATAAAGAAATAAGTAAAAGAATAAAATTTTGGGCCCAAGTCTGGCTTCTTGTACGCCTAGACCAGCAACTTGGGCCAACTGTTGTATTTGAGTTTTTCTAGCCCATTTTTGTTTTTGTATACACTGAATGTATATACATTGTATATCAGTATATATCCTTGTATATCAAACATGAATATGTTGTATACAACCCTGCATATCAGTCTCTTTTCTGTATTTTAGCTTCCTTTTCCGCTTCAATTTCACAAGGTAGACTCGCAGAAAGATGAGATTGACTCGAGTATAACTCAACTCAACGAAATGCAGAGATGAAGTCCAAATTGGACTTGGATTGGTCTCACATGCAACAGGAAAATAAATGAATTAGCAGCAACTCCAGAAAAGGTCATCAAGAAATTATTTGTACTAATAAGTAAAAACAACCGACTGAACTTATTTTTTAATAGAGCAAATGACATAATCATTTTATAATAAAGAACAACCTAAAAATCTAGTCATTTATTTAATAATGGAGGTAATGTAGACAGGATCAGTGAGTAGCATTTCTATATGATTATGACCCAATTAGCAAATGACAACAACAAGTCTTAAAAAATATACCCCAGAGGTTATCTTATATACCATAGAAGATTTGAAAAGAAAAACACTAATAACCAACATTTAAAGCTTTATAAAACACACCACATGATTAAACATTGAAGCAGAGAGACTTACTAACATAATTCTAGCCTAGATTATGGCCAAAATTTCATTAGATATAAACCAAGATTAAGGGAGACTAGTAACTACACAGGGAAAGGAAAGACATCTTAAAATAGTTAATAGAAGAGATATAGTATATGCAAAGCTCTGCCTAAATTTGATTGTATCAAATGTTAAAGAAAATTTATCCATCAGTGAATCCAAGAAAATATAAGCATGATAAATTGGAGAGGATGGAGATAACTCAATCAGCGAGTGAAAGGAGATAATATATAAAACTGGAGAGGATAGAGAGCACTCAATCAAAGTTGAATCAAATAAAATAGCTGCTATCAACTGCTATTTAATCACATTAGCACAACATCAAATTGAAAACAATATGAAGCGACTACATTTTAATCCCGAAATTCCATATGAACAAATTAAACAAGAATCAAAAGACTAAAACAAAAACTAAATTGTAATACGGAAGCTACAACACAAACAGTAGAAGAACTAAATGGGAAGAGATCACTTTTTTTCGATCAGTGTTTCGAGACGATGAGCTTAATGATAAAGAAGCTTCCATCACTACGAGCTTTGCCGGATCCTGACGAACACAGAGACAGCCGAAGAAGCAAGCTTTTCTCTAAAGAAATCTTAAAACTTCAGGTGCTATCTCAGCTCTTAAAAACCTCTACTTTTTAGGGTAAAATTCATGATTTTAAAGTGAGAATTCGTTTCTCCAAACCCCTTTTAGATGAAATTTTGGTGTATTTCGATGGTGAAAAATACGTATCTCCAACCCTTCGAAAACAGTGAAGTGAAAAGGGTATATATATGGGGAGAAATTCGGGTCAAATTGGGGGGAAACGGGTGGGAATTGGAGGAATTTGAATTCGAAATCCAAATATTTCTTAGAGGATAAGATTCGAGAGCACCGAATCATACAAATTGAAAACCAAATTTTTCCATCTCGAATAGGAAGGAGATACCTGGAGGCTATTACCGTTTGAGAAAACTTCGAACTTGTACGGGTCGCGCTCGAAGCACGTCGGAGCTGTATGAATTTGAGGCAGAAGGATTTGGTTTGATGAGGTTTTAGGTAGTCTCGGGTTCACCTGGTGTCGTTTTGGAGAGTTGGGGAAAAAGACCAAGGCCTGAGATTCTAGAAATGTGCATGTATTTATACGTATGAATGGGAATTGAGAATTGGGTTGGGTTGTTGTCTTGAAATATTAGATTTTAGTAAACTTTATCTAAATCACATATTGAAAAGGCCCAATTACAATGTATCCCTCATTTTTATGAAATTACGCGATTTTCCTTTTTTTTTAAAATTTCTAATACATTACTTGCTGAGCTGATACATCAGTTTTTGGGTGTAAAATAATTAATGTTGTTGGGTTAATTATGGGAAGTAACGTAATTCAAGTTATGATTGATTGTTTCAATCAATTACCATGCTAATTAAGGCAAAGAATTCTTTAAAAAAAGAAACAGATCTTGACTATGAAAGAAAACTCAAAAACAGAGCATATCAATGGATGTCTTGTTGAAGCACGAGAGCTGCCTATAATTAACTTTTTGGAGCAAACGAGAATGTTATTTGGTGCTTGGAACTGCAAAAATAGGGAAATAACAGCTTATACAAAACATATTTTGGGTAGAAAATTCGAAGATATCCTAGTATTAAACACAATGAAGTGTTCGAGAATGAAGGTACACACCAGTTATTTTTTTAAAATAATTTTGTCTGCACAACAGAGGATCGCAACAGTTATCTCACCACACACCAAAAAAAGGTTAGTTAATTAAATAAAAGAGATCACAGTTAAATTGAAAAAGTTATCTACTTGATACATAGTTGCTTGATACATAGCTATAGGATACATCAATTTTGTATTTTCTATTATCAGTATTACCTGATACATCAATTCTGATACATCATTATTGTATTTGATACATCATTGCTGATACATATCTGTGATAATTATTTAATGCAGATTGTTGCTTCATCAGAATATCTTTATTCTGTTTATGAGTCAAGTATAAGATATATTGTGTGTCTTGAAAGAAAAACATGCAATTGTGGCAAGTTTCAATTAGATGAGATACCATGTCCACACACAATTGCAGTGTTGAAGAGCAAGAATGTTACACACATGCACATATACTGTTCTGATTACTACAAGCCAGAGGCGTTGACAATTATTTATGAATTTCCAATAGTTTCAATGCCAGATAAGAAAGATTGTTCTATTCTGAAAGAAATTTTGGAAGAATTCGTCTTGCCACCAAGATACAAAAGGATGCCAGAAAGACCAAATAAAGGAAGAAAAAAGTACTCTAGTGAGAAGATAAGAACGAGCATAAATTCTTGTAGTCGTTGTGGCCATGAAGGCCACAACAGAAAGACTTGTAATTTCATTCTCAAAGAGAAATGATGTTTTGTTATGCCAAGATACATTTTATTTGGATCATGTACTTACATTTACATAATTGTTTTTACATTGTGGGTTGTATTTGATACATATATCAATTAACCAGAATAGTAATTGAATATCAATAATTGATACATGGATGGTTGGTAATTATGTTCATTGTAAGTTACTTGATATTGATAGTAATTTCGAATCTGATACATATGAATAACAAATACATAAACATTCGACGTATTAAGGTTGATACTTTAAAGGTTGTTGTATTAGTTTGTCAACTGGATTGTGGTTGATACATAACATGTTGTATTGATATAGGTTGTAGATATATCAGAAGTTGTAAAGATTGATGCATGAGATTCTGATACATAAATGTAGATGTATTAGAATCATTAAATCTTGATACATTACAATCTGATACATAAACAATATGTATTAGAAGCTGTAAATATTGATGCATGAGATTTTGATACATAAATGTAGATGTATCAGAATCATTAAATTTTGATATATTACAGTGTGATACATGAAGTAGATGTATCGAAAACATTCAAGTTTGATAAATCAAACTATGATACACAAATATTAGAAAAACTTAAAAATCTGCTAAATTATTGAATAGCCAAAAAAAATATTTACTATTGGTGCAAAAATATAATTATACATTCTATTACTATAAAATTAAAAAAAACTACTTGACGTCCATCGGTTCTCCTTGATCAGGATGTATGAAATATCTCTTAGATTTTTTTGGATCATTGTTGTCGCTAACATAACCATCCTTGGCCTTCCAGACATTACAAACATGCACCCATACTGTGCAATTCCTCTCTGTTTTTTTGCTCGACCTCAAGAAGTAAGAGGCATTTGATGATTTGCCCTTTAAAATTGCACTGTGACATATCTAGATAGTGACCAAGTATGGTTTGTCGAAATAATTGTATAGCTTCATCACCTATTTATGATTTGAAATCATCAATAAAATTAGTCGTATATGCAGTGCCGAATCTTAGGGAGTGTGAGGGAATCTTCTTGATGACGTACTTCATTCCCTGCATTGACATGGAAACTGATTAAATACAACTTAATTTTTATATTTAAACATGATGTATCAGAAGCATTATATCTTGATACATAAACAAGACGTATCAGGAGCATTAACGTTTGATACATGGGAATCCGATAAAAAAATGATGTATCAAAAAAAAATAATAAGAATCTGATACATAGAATAGATGTATCAGGAATCAGTAAAACTTTAGAAAAATGACATTTAAAAAAATTATATAAACAGGATGTATCAGATTCTCATGTAAGCTTGATACTTGAGAATCTGATATATAAATAATATGTATCAAAAGCAGTAAATCCCGATATATGAGCATTTGATACAAAAAGACAATGTATCATGAAATAGATAAGAATCTGATACATAAAGTATATGTATCAGGAATCAGTAAAACTTTATAAAAATGACATTTTAAAAAAATATAAACAGGATGTATCAGATTCTCATGCAAGCTTGATACATACGAATCTGATACATAAAATTATATGTATCAGAGAGCAGTAAAAAACCACATTAAAAAAACTTATAGAAACTCATACCTTTGGGAGATTAGGGCGTGTTGAAACCCCTTCAATCTTCTTGTTGGCTTCTTTGGGTGAATGTTGAACTTGAGATTTTGACTTCAATTTCTCACGGAGCTTATCCATCACTGATGGATCGTTACGATGTTTAGATCTAACCTCGTCCGGTGAATCAAGATTTTCTTGATTTTTATTCAACTGAGTGAGACCAACACTAAAAGATGGAGCGGATTCCATGTGAATCAGTGAACAATGTGAGAAAAAAAATTACAGAAGAAAACAGAGGAAATCGAAGAAGGTGAGAATGAAGTGAGATACCATTAAAGGAAAAACTTGAATATACCTTACTTGGATTCTTGAAATTGAGTAATAGATGGACTGAAATTGAAAACAAGAAACTGCCATCAAGGAGGCTAAAGAATAGGCGTGAATTTAGGTAACTGATATAAGGTAAAAGTGATGTATCAGTGAAATAGTGAGAGAGTTAAAAAAAATAGGAATTTTTGATATTTTTCCAACTAGTTGGGAGTATTAGTAAATATGGTAATATAACATGTATAAATGAGTAATTTTCCCTAGATTTTATTGGTGCTAGGCTAAAATAGAAGGAATTTGGACCAGGTTTGGCTGAAATGAGCGCTTAAGATTTGGTTAAAGGTGTGGTAAAAGTGGTTAGATTTTGCAATTGAGAAATGGCCGAATGGATTGCAATTTTGGCCAAGTGAATTTAAAATGTAGGAAAATTGATTTAATTTAGTGAATTTAGCTAAAAATTAAAAGACGAATTAATATTAATTAATTAACGAGCTTTTTAATCTTAACAAAATAAAATAATTAGCCTAATTATAAACTAATTGACTCAAAATATAAACTATAATTAAACTAAACTAATCAACAAAATATTTAGTTATAAACAAAAAAAATTGAGATGATTTTCGAATAATCATAAAAGGTAGTACTATATATATATATATATATACACAATACTAGAAAATTATAAAAATGACAAAATTACTTTAAAATAACATGAAAATATTTTGAATTTTATAAAAGCTAATTATTTTCGATTGTTTGAAATTGAAGAAGCTCGATGATTAATCCATAGAGTCAATTCCCTTAATGGTCACCCAAGTTTAGGGAATTGCCTTCAAATATCATTTTTGTTTCATTTACGACCAAAATATCACTCAACTATCACTATTTTCCTTCAAATATACTTAACACTTCAAAGCCTCATTTCTCTTCTAGTTGGCATGTCATGTCATTAAAGCCTCATTTTTTTTTATAATAGACGTATTTAATCTATCAAACTCATTTAACGAAAATAATAATCTTATTATTTTTTTAAAAAATATATATTAATTTATTAAGAAGAAATTCTCATACATAAGAATCTTTATCATAATTAAAAAATTTAATTTTTTTTATGAAGAATAGTTTTTTAAAACTTGTTATAATGTAATCAATTTTGAATAATTTTACATATATTAAAAATATTAATATACAAATCACTCATGAACGTCAGCTTACATTAATTAATGATATATTGTATAATGAATCAATAACATTAAAGGTCAATTAACTATTAAAAAGGAATTAATTGTGTACTTTGAATTCATACTTACAATAGTTTTTTAATATATATAGAAAGTGAGTAATATTAATATTAGAAAATAAAATTTGATTTTTATTAATGAGCATATTAATCTCATATAATGTGTGTATTACTGAATTAAAATAGTTAATTCAATTAATTATTACTTGTGCTTCGTGAATTTGGGATGATGTAAGAATATATATTGGTGTTTAATTGTATGATAAGATAAAATATAATATAATAGTCATAAAAGAATAAAAAAAATTAAATTAAAAATAAAAGTTAAATAATAAATTTCTCCTTTTTATCAACTTTTATTTATGTCAACCTTACAATATTATTTGAATATATTTATGAAAAAACATTTGCTTCAATTTTGTAGATAATTTATTTAGGAATTTCAAATTTTCTTAGGTAATAATTGCATACAAAAATCATTTCATTGAATTTTGTTTGGTAGAAAAATCTGAATGAAATTAGTTTTTTTTATAATCTTCATAAGTTCTCACATATTTTTTTTTGGTAGAGACATAAGTTTGATGAGTTAAATAGGTCTATTATTTCTAAAAAATGATGGTGTGATGACATGACATACCAACTAGAATAGAAGGAGACTATTAAGGCATTTAGTATGTTTTTGTCACGCCCCGAGAGGGTACCCTAAGTGTGCCCGACACTTAAAATCCATTTCTGGTCTCCAAGAGAACCACTTCGTTTTATCAGTCATTCAACCATCAGCGGAAGACTTGAATAAAAGAAAGAGAAAAGATACTCATGTGGGATCTTAACATCAATATCAAAAGAGGGTAGTTTTTCAAATAAATTAGTCTCATATAATAAAATAGTTTTTAAAATAACTCAAGGAAACATCTCGAATCTACTCCATCTATGTCTAAAAAGCCTCTAATCATTATCTAGGTGGTGCCAATGATATGTCCAGGGTGGCCTCAAATGAATTAAAATACTCAACGTCATGGAACAAGTAGATAAAGGGATTCCTCTAAATGTAAGAAGGTCTCACCACAATCAGGAAGGGAAATGATCTTCAACGGAGCTCCTGTTGATGATCTCTAACATGAAATGTACGAATATGTAAAATAGTTGGAAAGGAACGCAATCAACAATACTCAACCTCAAGCAACTCAACTCAAGGGGCTCACTCTGAAAGGACTCAACTCAATAAGACATGGAATAGAATGACACAGTGCTATAAAATGATGTGCAAAAATGAATGCAACTTAGTATATAAAAATCTTTTTTTCTTAGGGAGTTTCTCTAACTAACAACCATTACTTATGATCTAGTGAGGATACAATGAAGCGATGTTATTGCCACATTCATCCAATACCTTACTAAGGTAAAAGACATCACAACTATGGACCCAATCATCAAGTCCTCTTTTGAAACAAGAGAGGCATAGCCTCTATCCTACATTGGCTATGTAGTTGTGGGGTTTGAGTCAATTTAACTCTTACTCATCTCGATACTCAATACTACTCCCAAAATATGTTCTCATACTAACATCATCATTTAGTCTCATTGGACTTTTAATTTAAACATCAAACTTATCTCAAAACATCATCATCATCATTACATTTTAATCAATCATTACACTTTTAAGAAAACATCATTTACATCTCATCAAAACATCTTGCTCAAAATCCTCATTTAACTCTATGTTCAATTTCATCAAACTCATTAAAATATACATCATCTTGGTTTGAAAGTAATACTTCATTTTTATGCGTGAAAACCATCAATCTCAACCTCAAGTAATGCATGGGCAAAGTATGGCAATAAATCAACTAAGGTTCACGTGAATGAATGCATGGATATGCATCTCAAGGTCTACTCAACATCAGGAACATCATCAATACGAAATTAAACACAAGAAACTCAAGGAAATATCAATTAACTGAAGAACCCAATTCTAGAATTAGGGTAAAACTCAACTCGAACTCAAATTTGAAGAATTATATGTTAGGCGCATGGAAGGACTCAGTCCTACGCTCTGAATACCTTACATTCCTATTAATCAAAGGGACAATCAAGACTTGAAGGAATGGTTTGAAACCTTGAACCCTAACTTTCTTTCATCTTTTCAATTCTCTTCTCTCAATGTTCTAATTGTTAAATGAGAGAAAATACCCTTAGGGTACTAAAAAGGGATGAATTTTAGTCTCAAAATGGTTTGGGTTAAGTTTGGGAAAGGTGGGAAAAGTCTGGAGTGTCCTTCATTAAGAAAAATCTGGAAAATGAGTTCGGGCGCACTGCTGCCGCACCGCATCAAGACCCAAATTGTTGCGGCTTGTTTTGGGTGCATTGGTGGCACGTCTCCCTATGCCTCAAACTATTGTAGTCAGTTTCGAGTGCACTGGTGGTGCACCGCGCCAGGCCCTAAACTGCTGTAGTTAGTTTCGAGTGCACTGGTGGCGCCCCACGCCAGGCCCCAAACTGCTGTAGCAATAGTATTCGGTAAAATAGTCATAACGTTTTACTCCAAATTCGAAATGAGATAAATTTGGTGGAGTTGGAAAGAGGACTCAACGACCTTTACTTTTATATTAATGTTCCACCTAACACTTAATATTCTGAGAGTTATGTTCGTTTAAAGTTGACTCTTATATGATTTTATACCAAAACTCAATCGGTAAGGATCTTTGAACTCGACTTAGTACTAGAGGTTCCTCATAACCCTAATTCACCTCTAATACACTTCGAATACTTAGTAATTGATTACTAAGACATATGTACAATTAGTAGTCATCGGGCTCAGGCCTAAATACATAAGAAGAATGGCTCAGATCTTAGCTTAAATATTTTTTGGGTATAACAGTTTTTGAGAAAAAAATAATAACAGTTGAGTGATATTATTTCCTTTTAAAAAATAAAAGTGATTTATATAGGCATTTTTCAAAACATGAATGACTATTTAGTAAAATAGTATAAAGTTTGTTATAAAGTTTCAACTTTTATATAAAAAATTAATTTTAGAAAAGAAGAGTCGCCACTTAATTTTTTAAAGAAATTAAGAAAACTTAATTTAAAAGACCCTAACAGATTTGAGTCTTAAAAATTAGAGAAAATTGGTAAGGATTCAAATTTCCACTTTGACAAGGTGTTAGCACACAAAATGGCCGCTAACGTGCGATTATCCGATGATTTAAAAATTATTTGACTAACTTTGGGAAAATTACTTGTAAGTAGTAAAGATAAATATATTTATTTGAGTAATAAATCAACATGAAATACTTGAGATAATTTATCAAGAAAATATATACTCTATTAAATAACTAAGTAAATGAATTTTAAATATGTTTAAAGAGAAGTAGTAGATCTAATGTATTTTAGCTAAATTAAAGGTGAACAATACTTTTATTAAATAAGGAAAATCACTTGAGCTATTTAGGGAAAGACACTCTAAACTCAATTGGTTTGAAAGAACATCAACTTAAAACTCTTTAAGATAATTTGGAAGAAAATTATATTTGTTGAAATGTCTAAGTAAAAGAAAACACTTAAATGAAATCATTTTTAAAGAATAAATTAATAGAAAAAATGGTTTCTCTTTTAGGGAAGTTCAATTAAGTTAACCAAATTAAATCAACTTCTACTCAAGTATAAATAACGTAAATAAATAAATAAATTATTTCAATCCGAATAAAACATAAATGAATAAAATATGAAAATTTGGCTCAACACTTAGTCTATGTACGTCTGGACTAAGTTATTGGGTCACCTGTGTTTTGGGCATTAGGCCCAATTACACTGTCTATCGTGGATGTATATACACTATATATCAGTGTATACAACACTATTTTCATGTATATCTGATATATATACACCGTATACAACCTATTTTCAGCTCAAACAACCTGTAAATCAACATTCCTTTCCATTTTTTTTGAAAAGGATGACTCAAAAAAGAGGGTATTTGAGCCTCCGTGGCTCAACGTCGAAATGCAAATAATAGAGAAAGTCTATATTGGACTCGGATGATAATTCATACATTAAACAAAAAGGATAAAATTAGTAAATTAATAGAGAGAAAGCAATTGAGATATGATTCTTATTAATTGAATAAAATATACTTAAACATTAAGTGCAATAACTAGGATCTAAAGAAAACCAATATGAAACTTGCATTTAAAGACGAGATACCTCATTAATTCTAATTAATCATGTGTTGTACTAAGAGACCAATTCATGCATAACATTTAAGAATACAATTATGAGCTACTGTATATTAACAAACAAACACATAAACTTCACAGTAAATGAATAGGGACAACACAATTCATGATCAAATTACCATTAAATTCAACTTGGTATGGTGAGTTCTTGAGGCATAAGAATGAAATATCTAAACACACATATGTATATATGCATAACACTTACAAGGTTCACATATGAACATAATAAAATAACATAGTGACTAACAACATGCATATATCTAGAAAAAGAAAAAAAAGGAACATAGAAATATATTCGAGTAAATAAAGGGCATGGAATTAACATATACATTATATTAACCCAAATCTCAAAGAAAAATTTAAATCAACCAAGCCATGAAAGTTCTAATTAATAAGTAACTTAAGCATATATTTAAAATCTAAATGATGATAAAAGAAGAAATTGAAAACGTAAAAATCTATATCGTCACCAAAACTACTTTAAAAAAATAATAAACGAAACTAAGAGTTTTCACATATTTGATAAAAAATATCACTACACATCAAGCAAGACAAGAAATTTCTATGATTAATTTAATTAATTCTAACACATGCTTACTAAAAAAATAAGATTACAAATCAACTACATAGAATACATGAAATAATTATTCATTAAATAAAATAAAGCAGAACAAAGATTTTTTCCTATTTTCGAATAGCGATTGAGACGAAGAGTTTGAGGGCGATGAACTCCTTCAACCCACCAAGAAATGAGCAAAAAAACTAAAAAAAAAGAATCTAAAATCTAAGACTAAAATTTGTTGTGATATTTTTCCGTCTAATTCTTTAGTTGTAGTATTATGTTCTTGCTTTCCTTTTTTTTGTGTGTATTCTTCTTGTATGTTTTTTAATGTTGATGAATGTTGATTAATTCTCCTTTTTTTGTGACATTCTTTTTCTTCCTTTCTTTGAAGAAAGATGAAGGTATTTTAAAAAAAGAGTGACGTTGGTGGGAGTAATGATGAGTGTTTTGAATAATGATGGATCAGGTGGGGTGAAAAGGGTGGGGTAGGAGAATGATGATGTTTGAGAATTTTGAAAAAAAAGTTTTAGGTGGGATTGGGGGGGAAAAGGAAAAAGAAGAGAAAGGATTGGAGTTAGTATTATATAAGTATAATATATATATGTATTGTAGTGAGTTGGTGTTGGGTCAAAATTATTATAAGAATTGAGTTTAAGGTGTATAGGTATTAGTATATTGTAGTAATATAGGTTGTTGTTATTATTGGGTTTGTCGAGAGTGGGATGACAATATTGAGTTGGGATGACTTTGGGCCCGAATTTTGGCTAAAAAATGAATTAAAATTTGGTTAAGGATAGAGTGAAAAAATGGTTTGATTTGAAAGGAAAATGACCACGAAAATTGATAACTTAGCTAATTAAACTTAACAAAATAGCCAAACTAATTTAATTGTGAATTCAGCTAAAAATTAGATAAGACGAATCGACAATAATTAATTAACGAGCTTCTTAATTCTAACAAAATGAATTAATTAACTTGATTATATACTAATTAATCTAAAAATATAAGATATTAATTTATGAAACAATAAAATTATTATTTTTTATCATTTTTGAATATTTATAGAAGCTAATAATTATATAGATAATTATATTGTACTATATATATATATATATCATTAAAAATTATAAGAATTATCAAAATTTCTTTAAAAATACAGTTGAAAATATTTTGATATTTTATAAAAATAATTACTTCAGATTGTTTAAAATTGAAGAAGCTCAATAACTAATATACATTTGTGGAGGGTCAAAATTTTATGTCAACAACTGTCCCTTTCTTTGGGTATGATCGATGAAAGAGATCCTGAACAAAAAAATTGACAAAATCAATTTTGACCAACTATATTTTTATCATCCTGAAAAGGGGTTTGGTATGGACTTTGAAAATTATGTCCAGACCTCGATATCGAAATACCTACATATCTCAGACTATATGAGAATTCAGGCCACTTGTAATTCAATACACTTGATTTGGCGCACGAGTTTGAAAGAATACAAAAGCTATCTTGGGGCCGAATTATGGAGAAACCAGAATGCTCAGGAATGAGATGAGGAAGTTGGAGTACATTCGAGTTTTCAACATCAAGCCCACTTACATATTTCTAAACATGGTAATGAGACTGCTTGTAGTTCGACTCAGTTGGTTGATAAGGAAATATTTTATGCTAAGAAAACCTTCGGTTGGGAGGAGTGACCAATAAATCGAGTATGAAAAAAAGGCTTGCAACCTCTTAGCCATGAATGTGGTGCACATCACACTCATAATTAAGAACTTATACAGACATAATTTCCATAGCTCCCGGTGCATTGTCACTCGGATTGAAAAATTGCTTCTAGTGAGAGTCGAATTTTTTTGGATGCAAAACAGAAACTGATAAACCTCATAGAAATACCCGTATTCCTTCTGATAGGGGTTTGGTTTGATTATGGTGGAATTCACTCTTCAATTCATGTCCTAACAGACTATGTCTCAGTTCGCTGCTAAGAAAAAGTTTCACGTTGTGCTGCATCCTTTTTGATATCGTCTGCAACTGTGGTTTATTTAAGAATTCATCCTCTTGGATGCTCTCGACAAATACTGAGACAAAACTTATTAGTATAAAATATATTTCAAATAAAGAGGTAGTGTCGTTATATGTCAGCACGTATTCATCTCTTGGAACATTTGACGCCAATTTCTTTTGATTTTATATTGTAGACGATGGATAAATATGATGCAATATAATGATGATGATATGTTCCATCAATATGATGATAATGCTCCATTAATATGATGATGATATTCCATTGATAGGAATGATAATGCTCTATTGATAGGATGATGATTCTCCATTGATCAAATGATGATACTTCATCGAAAGGATGAAGACCTATTGATAGGATATATGTGTTGATCCATCGGTAGGACAATATTATTCTATTGATAGGATATAAATTGGTCCATTGGTAGGACGATGATCCATTAGTAGAATATATATTGATCCATTGGTAGGATAATAGTATCCCATCCGTAGGATGTATGTTGTTCCATTGATAGGATATAAATTGAGGTTTCATTGGTTAGATATAAATATGTGTGTCCATCGGTAGGACGAATAGAGATACATTGGTAGGATAATGATATTCCACCAGTAGGATGTATGTTACTCCATTAATTGAATATAGATTGATGTTCCATCGGTAAGATATAAATGTGTGTGTCCATCGGTAGGACGAATGGAGATCCATTGGTAGGATGATGATATTCCATTGGTAGGATAATGATATTCCATCAATAGGATGTATGTTACTCTATTGATATGATATAGATTGATATTCCATCAGTAGAATATAATTGTGTGTGTCCATCAATAAGACGAAAGAAGATCCATTGGTAGGATAATGATATTCTATCGGTAGGATAATTATATTACATCGGTAGGATGTATGTTACTCCATTGATAGTATATAGATTGATGTTCAATTGGTAGGATATAAATGTGTGTCTATCAGTAGGACGAATGGAGATTCATTGGTCGGACGATGATAATCCATCGGTAGGATGTATGTTACTCTATTGATGTGATATAGATTGATGTCCCATCGATGGGATATAAATATGTATCCATCAATAACACGAATGGAGAACCATTGGTAGGATGATGATATTCCATCGGTAGGATAATGATATTTCATTGATTGGATGATGATAGATATCTTTCAGATGATGATCCTTGATTGATTTTCAACGTGATAGTAGATATTTTTACAAGTTGCACTTCAAATCCTCTTCGGTATTTGATGCGATTTATGTATGCCCATCGGACGTCTTTGATGTTGGAAAATGCAATTTGACGTCATTATAGACACTTGCATGTCTTGAAAGGTGCTCTCTTATTTATTTCTATACTCAAAAGAAAATAATTATAGACGCATTGTCGCTCTAACTAGAGACTGAGTAAAAAATCTTAAGGAAAATTCTTAAGAATGTGTACAAAGTGCCTGGTCACTTCGACACTAGTGTGGAAATATGTCACGACCAAAATTCGGGTGTGATGACACTCATCTCAACCCACCGAGATAAGTCAGCCTAAAACTCAATGAAAAGTAAATGCGGAAGTAATTGAGATAAAATAAGGTTTAAATTAGTCAAAAACAAATAAATAATCTCCAAAATCCCCCAAGACTGGTTGTCACGTATACAAGCCACTAATAAATTATCGAAGTACGAAAGAAAATACAGTCACAATGTCTTTGTCTCTAGAGTAGGACTAAAATATAATAAAAGAGTAAGAGGTGTACGCTAGATGGATGTAACAGCTACCTCAACACTCGAAATGATAACCTCAGATGTGGTGGAAACACTAAGAGATCAAACAAGTCCGGCATCACAACCTACACAAGTATGGAAGCAAGGGGTGAGTACCAAACAACACGGTACTCAGCAAGTGGATAACTAAAACTAAGCAAAGCTTAATAAATACAAGTACTCCTGTCCTCCCAATCGAACCTCCTTAACTACAACCTGCATAAAATCAGCCTAACTCTACACTTGTGCGATAACAACAGTAATACAGTCCACAAATTCTCATCAATGAATCATACCAAGTCAAGTTCAATATACACAGAGCAATATAGGGGTAAACACAAATTCACAAATGTCAGAAAGGTGCAATGCAATGCAATGAAATGATGCATGTCTGTCCTATTGGTACACATCCGCTGAATCACAGTCCGAAACCCATGGGGGATATTTCTGTCCATGTAACCTGCCACGGAATGTGTGGCTCGTCCCCTCAACATATATATCTTGCCACGGAGCGTGTGGCCCGACCCCTTTTGTTTCATATCATTTTCAATCTCAACACAATATGTCATAACCAATGCAATCAATTCATGTTCATATAATTCACGATAATAACATGACAACAACAATAATTATTTTCTATCTCACATCAACATAGTCATTTCACATGCCCAAAATCACAACATATCAATTCCACCAATACATGTTATTAGATCAACATTTTATACCCCTCATCTCCATTTTTTTAAGGTCAATCATACAGTCAATAATCCAGTCCAATTCTCATTACTTCCTAGTATATATGACACGGAAATACAAGCATCTATAAGATTAAACTGAGGTTTAGAAATTCACTTGCCTTAATTAATCAAGCAGTCACTCTAGGACTTGAGCCTTCCCTTTTCGTTGGGCCTCTAAATCAACGTAATCTAGTCAAATGAATAATCACAATAAGATTTTCGAAACTAACAATACCCTTATTATCATATGTCTAGCCTAGACCCAAAAATTCACACAAATTTATAATCACGTTCCTAATCTTGATGTCACTTAAGATGTCAACTCCCATATTTTCTAAATTTCAAGCCTAGGGTTAGGTTCTAATTTGCCCAATATAATAAATTTAATAGAATTAATAAAATATAATATACCTAATATTTAATTATCTATCTCAATATATCAAAATTCGGAAACTAACTCATTCTATGTCATTGAAATCAAATCTGAAATTTTCTTTTTGATTATGTTCACTCATGATAAAATAAACTCACATGTCAAATTTCAGCTAAAATGGATCGTTATTCGACCCCCAAATCAAGATTTTATGTGAAGAACCCTAGGATCCTATTTTCTTATTTCAACATTATTTCTCCACCAATATACCCTAAAAATATGTTCATAATCACATGAAAATTTAATGGAAAGGATGAGAATAATTACCTTGACTCTTTCGAATGAAAATTCCTATTTTTCTCTTCTCCTTTATTTTTCTTTTTCCCTTTCTTTTCTTTCTTCCTCCGTATTTTTTTTTCTCCAGTGTTCGTCGCTCGTCGCTGTTCTTTCTTGATTGTTACATCTGATGGCATTAAACCATCAGATTATATATATATATAATTTATTTATTTTTCTCTTTTCTTTTTTTTTCCTTTTTCAAATTAATTATGTATTAAAATTTACAAACCCTACTAACCTATTTTAATAAATATAAGAAAAGTGGTATAGGGTATTAAATAAATTAACACTTTAGCCCATTAATTAAATTAATTTTCTAAAATTATCCCTCAACTAATTAACCAAAATTACCGAATAGTCCAAATAACCCATTAAAATTTTACTAGAAGGGTCTCGTATGAAAGGAGGAGGACTCATTCTCAAAATGACCTAATGAGTCATTACATTATCTACCACTAAAAATCATGTTCGTCCTCGAACATAAAGAAGGAGAAAGGAGAATAACCAACGGTACCAAAAGCCTGAGTTATAATCTTCAAAAGTCAGTTTTCAATTCTTCAAGTGAGCTCCTCATCAAGACTATTCCATCAAAATCAACTTCTACGAACTGAACTTTCGAATCAAACTTTGGCAAATCTATAAATTAGGGATAATTTAGACGTCACATATTAACCCATGAATCAAACTTTAACCGAAACCCTCTAAACCCCATCATAACCATCATGACAATCTTTCATCACATAACCACGAGAAAATTCTAGACTAATACCGGCTACAACCAGAAGTGAACCTAAATCAATCACCACACTCATAATGCACAGACTATCACAGATCTTATTAAGATTCCATTCTCACTACCAAAGCTTCCCACAAGCTTAAGCTATACAAATCTGATCTTTAGGCATTAGGTACTTATTACTGGAGAATATGATTTATCTAACCCAAAGAATGAAATGATTGAATACCCTCCTAGCGAGCGATACATCCAAGCATACAAAACTTCCAATAACACTATTGAAAATGGTATATCAGTAGTTATGATTGTAAACAACCCTTAAGAGTGGTAACACTAGACCCATTGGCCCCCCACATTCTACCATACATAGCCAGAACGAGACCCCGACGAGAGTTGAACCTTAAGACTGTCGGACAACTATAAGTATTCATGGTAGCTGTTCTACAAATTCTTATAAAAAGAATTATGCATGTAAAATCACTATTATACTTCAACAATCCCTAACAACACCAAATCTATCACAACTGAAATAGCCAAGTTTGCAAAAGTATCTTACCCTATCAAAAGAATTCGCAGAATCGGTACATCGATCAACCACTAGAGATCCATCCACTGAAGTAGAAACACTTGTGGGCATAGGGAGCGAATCATACTTCAAATTATGTCCGAAACAAAATAGGTAGTTATATAAGAATGTACGAAATCAAGATCGAATAACACAAGATACTTCTCCCATAGTACTTATATCAAACATTTTCATTCATCTGACTCCATCACTTTGATTTTTTTGCTACCCACAATCAACCAGTTTGTTCCCAATACCAAAACTTAGAGAAATTCTTGGTCACCTGAATAATTCTACATACTATGAGCACATAGCCTCTATTTACCCTTTAGTGCCTATGTAACGCATCACAATAGTTCGTATAATCCATCAATAGAGTAGTATCAATCCAATTCGATATCTTTAATAACCACGAAGAACTATATCTCATCTCGTAGTGCATCCATAAGTCACCTACCATAATTTGAGAGTCTAACCTTACATAAAACACATAATCTTCGACACCTCACTATTTGTCATTCAAATCAAAACCAAACCTTAAGAAAAGTCGTTGTTACATCCCTCATAAGTATGTGTCGAACCAATCGACATTGTATAGTCATATCTGAACACAAGGGCAAAAATTCGTACAATCTTCAACTTTGAACTAAAGATCTACACATGATGTCTTATTTTTTTATCATTTCTTAGATGCTTTCCATGAAGCAAATTTCAAATACCTTGAACTATTTAATATACCAGACTCTTATTCCTTTTGCTAACTTATTTACCAATCTTATTCTTTTGAATCAAAACTTTAAGTGAAGCCCTTTCTTAGGCCTTTTAATGATCAAAAGCAATAAACTCTACAATTCAAACCTTGCACAAGTTCTTTCAACTGCTCAGTACCCCATGTGATCGATCAATTTTCATCTTGTCGATCTATACTTTAACGAAACCTACCGCCATAATGTAGACTTAAAATGAACAACTTGAAATTCAAATTTCATCCATGTAACCCAATCCCATTATCTATCAATATTAGCTCATACATTGAAGATCTTTATAAATTCACGCATCTTAGCTATCATTGATCACCTATCCATTAATCTTATTGTATCCTTCGTTAAAATTTAATTATACTAGTTACCAAACTCGAAACCACAAAAGAACTTATTATCACACTCGAGTCAAACCCCTATAGAGTTATTTCTCAAATCTTATTCAATAATTGTTAACCCATATGAATAACACATAACACTGCCACCATAAACAGAGCAAAATAAACAGAACCACGTTTCACTAAATTTAATTCTCCACTCTCTCTGAAGATACATTCGACCCTTACAATCAGAGTAAATATAATTGTTCTCGCCTTATTTCGAAGGCTAAACTACATTTTACTAATTATTTTCATTTATGATTCTAGATTCTTTCAATTCTATTCGAGCGGTGTCTTAACACATTCTACGACTTTTCATACAACCACGCCACTCATCAAATAGTAGAAAATTGCAATTTAGATACCTGCAAGTCATTATTATTATATTGAATCTATTTAACCCAAAATCCTTAAAGTATGGTTGTGTCCGGATCATAATCCATCATAAATTCTTATTACCGTTATGCTCAATAACCATTGCCATTATCTCGAAGTCAACCTTCTTAATCAACAAGACACCTTAAACCCAGTTATACCAACCAAATCTAATAGAATAACCCAATTTTATGCGCACTCTCACTAAAATTTTTAATTGCCTTCACACAAGTATACTCACTACTACTTTCTTTAATCATAAGCTTATCATTCTAATATCGATCCACTTCCTTGGAGTTTACGGTTAAATTACAAGTCCTCACTTAGAATTCTCGGGATACACTTCACAACCTAAATGCATTAATCATACCAAAATCCACCACTAAGATCTTTCTTATAAACAATGCTTACCCCAAGCGTCCGTAGTAACAAACTAGTTAATTTTTCAAATATGAATGCAACATCAAATCTCATCATATGAGAAGATGATACAACTGATAACTCCTTAAATAGTTAGTAATCACACTTGATAATCGATGTATTTGTTTTTGTATACCAATAGTACCACACTATGAAAGTTTGATAGATCCACCAATAGAATACATCATACCCACCGTAAAGATCATACCTAGATATTTTACACCTTCCTATCCATTACGTAATTGTCATATATTACCGACGCATATCAGTTTCTAGTCAAAATCAATATCACCCTTTAGTAGGTAAGGTCAATAGCAGAAGCAACACAACCCATAATCCTAACCAAATAATCACAAGTACCGCGGTAGTAGACTTATAATAACCCTTCCTGATATACATCCACTCTATCAAACTGTTGTAGAAATTCTGATCTCAATTAGCGCAAAATCATCCTTATCACACACTATGTAACTCATTCACTCACAACGAACTTCATGGTCTGTAGTCTCTGAGGGCACAGTGCTCACAACATAGTCATTCCCCCAATTATACCATTCTCAATTGTAGAACCACTTCAAACATCGGATAGGCCAAATAAGCATCATTCTCGATGCTTAACCACTATCCAAAAATATAAGACGTTCATATAATCCTCCAAACCATTTTTCCTCTTTCTATACCATATCCTCAAAGTACATTATTGAATCATAACCTTACTTACTCCTTTAAAATCGCAGTGCATTACAAGTCTCACCATACACCCTTTCAATAAGTTTATTACTTCCGCCTCCAAATTAAATCTAGACCACGTGATGATATTTCAACTACACACACATAGAATTAGGCAAGAGTCACCACTATATATGAGAGAACGGAGTGAGGCAATAGATAGATCGAATCAGAGACGCACGATAGAGAATCAAAAGGTGAAGATATTTCCTAAAAGTCTTCATAGCCTCTCAAAGATAAGTACAGATGTCTCCGTACCGATCCTCAAGACTCTACTTAGACTCGGCTTCTATACATGTGAGACCTATGAACTTGAGGCTCTGATACCATCTTTGTCACGATCCAAATTCGGGTGTGATGGCACTCATCTCAACCCACCGAGATAAGTCAGCCTAAAACTCAATGAAAAGTAAATGCGGAAGTAATTGAGATAAAATAAGGTTTAAATTAGTCAAAAACAAATAAATAATCTCCAAAATCCCCCAAGACTGGTTGTCACGTATACAAGCCACTAATAAATTACCGAAGTATGAAAGAAAATACAGTCACAATGTCTTTGTCTCTAGAGTAGGACTAAAACATAATAAATGAGTAAGAGGTATCCGCTAGATGGATGTAACAGCTACCTCAACACTCGAAATGATAGCCTCAGATGTGGTGGAAACACTAAGAGATCAAACAAGTCCGGCCTCACAACCTACACAAGTATGGAAGCAAGGGGTGAGTACCAAACAACACGGTACTCAACAAGTGGATAACTAAAACTAAGCAAAGCTTAATAAATACAAGTACTCCTGTCCTCCCAACCGAACCTCCTTAACTACAACCTGCATAAAATTAGCCTAACTCTACACTTGTGCGATAACAACAGTAATACAGTCCACAAATTCTCACCAATGAATCATACCAAGTCAAGTTCAATATACACAGAGCAATATAGGGGTAAACACAAATTCACAAATGTCAGAAAGGTGCAATGCAATGCAATGAAATGATGCATGTCTGTCCTATTGGTACACATCCGCTGAATCACAGTCCGAAACCCATGGGGGATATTTCTGTCCATGTAACCTGCCACGGAATGTGTGGCTCGTCCCCTCAACATATATATCTTGCCACGGAGCGTGTGGCCCGACCCCTTTTGTTTCATATCATTTTCAATCTCAACACAATATGTCATAACCAATGCAATCAATTCATGTTCATATAATTCACGATAATAACATGACAACAACAATAATTATTTTCTATCTCACATCAACATAGTCATTTCACATGCCCAAAATCACAACATATCAATTCCACCAATACATGTTATTAGATCACCATTTTATACCCCTCATCTCCATTTTTTTAAGGTCAATCATACAGTCAATAATCCAGTCCAATTCTCATTACTTCCTAGTATATATGACACGGAAATACAAGCATCTATAAGATTAAACTGAGGTTTAGAAATTCACTTGCCTTAATTAATCAAGCAGTCACTCTAGGACTTGAGCCTTCCCTTTTCGTTGGGCCTCTAAATCAACGTAATCTAGTCAAATGAATAATCACAATAAGATTTTCGAAACTAACAATACCCTTATTATCATATGTCTAGCCTAGACCCAAAAATTCACACAAATCTATAATCACGTTCCTAATCTTGATGTCACTTAAGATGTCAACTCCCATATTTTCTAAATTTCAAGCCTAGGGTTAGGTTCTAATTTGCCCAATATAATAAATTTAATAGAATTAATAAAATATAATATACCTAATATTTAATTATCTATCTCAATATATCAAAATTCGGAAACTAACTCATTCTATGTCATTGAAGTCAAATCTGAAATTTTCTTTTTGATTATGTTCACTCATGATAAAATAAACTCACATGTCAAATTTCAGCTAAAATGGATCGTTATTCGACCCCCAAATCAAGATTTTATGTGAAGAACCCTAGGATCATATTTTCTTATTTCAACATTATTTCTCCACCAATATACCCTAAAAATATGTTCATAATCACATGAAAATTTAATGGAAAGGATGAGAATAATTACCTTGACGCTTTCGAATGAAAATTCCTATTTTTCTCTTCTCCTTTATTTTTCTTTTTCCCTTTCTTTTCTTTCTTCCTCCGTATTATTTTTTTTCTCTCTAGTGTTCGTCGCTCGTCGCTGTTCTTTCTTGATTGTTACATCTGATGGCATTAAACCATCAGATTATATGTATATAATTTATTTATTTTTCTTTTTTTTTTCCTTTTTCAAATTAATTATGTATTAAAATTTACAAACTCTACTAACCTATTTTAATAAATATAAGAAAAGTGGTATAGGGTATTAAATAAATTAACACTTTAGCCCATTAATTAAATTAATTTTCTAAAATTATCCCTCAACTAATTAACCAAAATTACCGAATAGTCCAAATAACCCATTAAAAGTTTACGGGAAGGGTCTCATATGAAAGAAGGAGGACTCATTTCAAAATGACCTAATGGGTCATTACAAAATATCGCCCTCATTTTCCAATACTTTTTGTTTGTTAATGCTCATGTTTTGCTAGGGATTTGAACGAGGCATCGTTACTTGTATTTTAAATCTTTTTTTCGTGAACCTCAAGGATTTTCCTCCTTTCAAAGGAAAATTATCAGTTTTGGGCGCTCTTTGTTCCTTTGATTTCTCTGTATTTGTTGAACAAAGCGATATGATGATCCTTTATAAATTTGTATCCACAGAAAATTTGTTAATTTTGAATGAATTGATCTGTGTTGAATTCTCCGTTTGTTTTCTCCTTGTCTTTCTATCTTTGATTGCTTGCTCGTATTCCCCACTTCTCAATAGACATAAGACAAATATATTTTATGCAAAATATTTGATATATTAAAAGCTTTTAAGAAGATGAGTTTTTGAAAAGTAATTTGGAAAAGGTCACTTTCAAATGTCCTGTCACACATAGCTTAAATGAACGTCCTTGGTTCAAAACTTTAAGCATGTCTGATAGTTCGTTAGGAGAATTTTGAGAATCCTTGAGGGTTGGAGTTGGAAAGTTTCGACATAGTTGAAATATTTTTATAGTTGACTCTGAACTCTGATGGTGCTGAAGATTGTTGAGGCTGACATTAAACTTCTAATAATGCTGGGGATCATTTGAATCTAGTCTGTACGAGAAGGGTCAGCGTACTACTTCTCAAACCAATCAGGTTTATGCCTTCCGTTGTGGGTTATCAACCGACCCTAAGTACCGAAATTCTAAATTTTTGATCATGTTGAAAATACTCAAAACTGACTTTAAATGTGTGATATTGCTTGATAAATTTTTGAGGACATCCACAAAAATTTCTGTCCCAGTTAGATGTATTAGTGAATATCAAACTACCAATAAGATATTTGTAGAATTTTTGAGACCCTCTCAAAAATGCTATCTCAGTTGCTTTTTCTGATACATCTCAGTCTCGACTCTTCTGTAGAAAGATCTTCTTTGAAATTTTTGAGTCCCTCTCAAAACTTCTGTCCAGTTTTATGACAAAATAGAGAACTTACGAGAGACATGACCGAACTGTTGTGATGCCTACATATCCCATTGAGGCAAAAATCAAGTTAAACGTAGTTCTCCTCTCGGGAGATAAATGAGAAATGGAGATTTTAATAGGAAAATGACTGAGGCCGACATAGGCCGCCTACGTATCTTATTCTTGAGAATTTAGGTCAGACATAGCTCAAACTCCAAAAGGGGATATTGAAAATAGATAAAGGGGTGACCAAAGCCGACATAGGCCACTTACATATCTCATTCTTGAGAATTCAATTCAGACGTAGTTCATTACAAAAAGGAATATTAAAACAAACATGCATAGAAATGATTGCAAGCAAATGATGCAATTATAGGGAAAGATACAAAAAATATTCTAAATCTTCAAATAAAGTATCTCTTGACAACATTTGAGTTGATCGACGACTTGTGAGGGATGAGTCGGTGTGTAACTGTGGTATATTATCATATGAATGTATTGATGTATTGTCTAAGGAAATTGATGCATCTTCTGAGTCTCTGTCAAATGGACTTAATTCTGGTTTCTTTGACACATTTGTCATCTGTCAAATTAATGGTTTCAGTCTCATTACATTCTTTGAACTCATCATTCGCTTCATTTTGATCATTCAGCTTATGACATGACATGATATTGACAGGTTTTAAATTATTTTTACTGAAATCATAAATAAAGATCGCTAGATAGCAAAGTAAAGTATTTAAAGCAAATTTTTGCAATAAAGGAGGCTTTCATTTGAAATAAAGAAATAAAACTTTGGCCATGGTCATGGACCAATTTGCCTTTTCCAAAATATTACGAGGGAAATTAAAGCATAACTAGGTAAAATGACATAAATGGTGGGTATTGAGCCTTTCCAGACTACCATCAACTTTTCAAAAATAACATAAAATTCATCTTTATCTATCAAGACGAGCGAGGAACCAAGAGTGGATTATGAGCCCGTTTGGATTGGCTTTAAGTTGGTCAAAATCAACTTAAAGCCCCTTTTCAGCTTTTGGACGTGTTTGCCTAAGGCTAACTTTAAGCCAGAAAGTTCTTAAAGTCAGTCAAAAATGAAAAGTTAGGATTCCTAACTTTTTTTTTCCAAGTGCTTAAAGTCATTTTCTTTGACCATGGAAATTACTTTTATATCCCTTATATTTTAACTAAATTTCCAAACTACCCTTTTTATTCTTTTAACCCTAAAATTCACATAATTTTTCTCATTTAAGCACTTTTATCCAAACACTCAACTGCTTATTTATAAAAATAATTTTCAGCACTTTAAAGTTCTAAAAGCACTTCATACATAAAAGTTACTTTTTTTAAGCCCATCCAAACGGGCTCTATATGTCCAATTAGGCACTTGCTCTTTTAGCTCGGCATCTCGTGTGTCTGACGTCTCGATCATCATAGCATCACTGACTCCTTCTCCTAGACCAACATTATTGGCAGACTTTCGCACTAAAAAAGACTGATACACATGAAGAAAAGTTTTTTCAAGATTGTCAGGTTTGACTGGACTATCGGCTTATCTGTATTCCAATCTTTTCCAATTTCAATCATGTTAATAGTCACCCCTCCATGATTCGACAGGGGGTTATTATTGATATTAGGACTGGCAATTTGGAGAGTGACAATCTTTTGATCTATCAGGTCTTGAATTTTATGCTTCCAGTTGATACACCTTCTGAATGATAAGCACAATAAAGCTCTGGTCTATAAAGTTTGGAATTGACATTGACATTCTCTAGGTCGATTGTTTGTATCATGCCAACCCTTTTTAATCTCTCAAAAAGTTGTGTTCGGATCTTAATAAAAGGAGTAAAGACTCGAGAGGGTTTATTCTTAAAGTTTGGGCAAGGAAAGTTGTAATTATTTTGCGTAGGTGGAGGTACTTGATGGTATTTCAGAGTATTTTGATGAGTGGGTGATGGCATTCGAAAATTTGGGTATTGTGGAGTTTGGTAGTCAAGAGGAGCATTTTGATAGTGCGGAGGTAGGTAATTAGGAGGTAGAGTTTGATAACTTGGTTGGACGTAGAAAATTGGGTAGGGATTTTGTGGAGATAGGGGATAAGTTTTGGAGGTGAGGCTTTTCTAGAGCTAAAATTGGACGATCTCTATGTCCTTGTAGCAGGCGCATGTGAAATAAAGGACACATCTTCTTTTTTCTTTTTGAACAAACCTGAGGACCCATCTTGGACAGCCACATAGGTAATCCTTCCGGTCATAAGACCGTCTTCGATGGTCTCACCAATTTTGACCACTTCAGTAAATTTTGCTCTTACGAGCAACAACATCCAGTCATAATATTCAGGCTCTTGAATGCATACAAAGACTTCGATAATTTCTTTTTTAGTCATGGCAGGTCGAACTCTAACAGCTTTTTTTCTCTAATGATAGGCTTACTCTCGATAGCTTTCAGTAGACTTCTGCTTGATTTTCTCCAAAGAGTAATGGTTGGGAACGATCTCCACATTATAAGCAAATCTTTCGATAAAATCTTTAGCCAAAGCATTCCAACTTAACCACTGTTTCATTTCTTGAGAAGCAAACTATTCTAAGGCCTCTCCTCTTAAGCTTCGGCTAAAGAGCAGCATTAATAAAGCTTCGTTCTTTCTAACTCCTATGAGTTGATCATAATATGCTCTCAAATGAGCTAAAGGATTTCCGGTTCCTCCGAAAGTATCAAATTTTGATACTTTGAACCCTTCCGGAAGGTCCAGATCTGGATGGATACACAGATCTTCATAATTCAACCCAACAACATCCGGGGTATAGTGAAATTCTTTCATAGCTTTTATAATTTCCTCTTTCATACTCTGCTTAGTCATTTCCTCTTTGGTCCTCCACTCCTTCTCTTTCTCCTCACTGTGATCAGGCTCAGGATATGTAGTGTAAGGAGGATATGATTCTGGTAGTGTTGGAATATAGAAATTGGTTTTTGAAGGTATGGGTTGAGTCGTATTTGGGTTTTGAGCATTTCGATAAGGAGTCTGGTACATGGGAGGGAATGTTTGAGAATTATTTGTGTCTGGGCCTTGAAAGGGAGGGAAAGCCTGGGAGTTGTTGACGTTCGATCCTTGAAATAGGCAGAATGTTTGAGAATTATTGGCATTTAGGTTTTGGGAGGGCGGTGGTGCTTGGTATGATGAGCTAGTGTGATATGGGTTAGGAGTTGTTAAATCGATGGTTGGTGATATCTGAGTTGGAACGACATGAGGATTATTTGGAATGTTTTTAGAGGATTTTATGGATGAAGATGGAGCGGAAGCCTTCCTTCACTAGGAACCAACGTGTTGGCGGCGATATCCAGATTGATAAATCTCGATTATTCTGTATCTCAACTCTCATCTTGGCGATTTGTTCCACCAACTGTGCAATCAACTCATTCTGTTCAGTAACGACAGGGTCCGTCATAACAATCTCAGTCAAACTAGTATCCACATTATTTCCAGTCATTTTCCTTTTTCCTATTATCGAATTTCGATCGAGGAAGGATTCTTTAGGTACTTTAGATCTTGTGAAGGATGGATGCTCGGCCAGATTATCAATACTAATCAATTCTAACTACCTATATAGAAAACAACTCAAAAGGCAAACATATTAGTCTGCATTCATAACAGATAATGCAAAATATCACACAGGGAAAAGATAAACACATAAGAATTGTTTTGTTTAAAGATAAGATAACCCACGAATTGAAAAATGACAAAATAGACAGAAATTTGCCTATTGAATTTTGGATTTAGTGTATCGAGAAGGATGATTTGCGTTGAATCAATATCTTTTTGGATCTTTCACGGTTGTATCTCGACATCAATTGATGTGATGTTGGTATTTTTTGTAAAATATGAAGGGAAAAAGCAAGCTTTTAAAAAGAGGTCAAACCCTGAAAGGCTGCCTACATATCTCACAAAGGAGATGCTAGGCCCTACGTAGTTTGACTAGCTTGAGACTTTTCTAACTTGAGGTGACAAATCAGCCCTTTTTGAGAGGAGAGAGTAAGATTTAGGATATAAAGCATATAAATAGTTATTGCGCGTCCTAAACAAATATATGACCCTTTTGTGCCAAGGGTAGGCCTAACAATTTGAAGGATGTATAACATCATTTGAAATAATCCATTGCCTCAAAACTTATATTTATACAAATATTATGAATAAACTGAATGGGGATACATAATGGGAAAAAAGGCATACAAATAACTAGTCCCACATAGGGGTACAATCCTAAACTAAGCCTTCGTGGAAAATCCTTCGTTCTTGATCTCATGACATCTCCGAACACCAACCTCTTTTGGATAGAATAGCAACGTGTGAAGATTCTTTTTTCTTTGACTAGACTAAACTATTAAAATAAGCTCCTAACTCCAAGGAACAATGGTTTGCCCAACAGCATATATATCCTTCAATTTAAGCATATAAGCATGAGCGTCCAATTAGGCCGTGGGCCTTTTAGACTCAGGGTGGTCTTTCTAATGGGCTCAACATGCCTTGAGTGTTAGGTCAACTTAGCTCAATGCGCTAATTAAAGGTATTTGGCTTCGCTCTACGCTAGGTTGACTAAGAGTGGCTTTTGCAAGACTGGTGACCCAAGCAGACAACTCAGGCTGGAACTTACGACAACCATTGGACGCATGACGTATCAATAAATTGTCGATCGTTCCGAAAAAGAGTTAAATATAAAAAGGCCCGGCTTCGATTCCGCAAAACCGTTCTTTAATATACTATACATTCAATCGAAAAATGCCATGAAATGTAAATGACAGTTTAATATATAAATTAAACGCATAATTATGCAATCAAGGAAAGCAAGAATTACAAATCCAAATACTTAGTCAAATAAACAATCAAATCTAATGGCTAGAACCTAATTATTCCCCAGCGGAGTCTTCATTTCTGTTATGTAGGAAAAAGACGGTTTAAAATTAATTTCAATGTTTGTAGAAAAAATCAATTTTAGAAAAAAAGAGTCACCACTTAATTTTTTTAAAGAAATTAAGAAAACTTAATTTTAAAGACCCTAACAGTTTTAAGTCTTAAAAATTAGAGAAAATGGATAAGGATTCAAACTCCCACTTTAATAAGATGTTAGCACTCAAAATAGCCGCTAAAGTGCGATTATCCGATGATTTAAAAATTATTTGACTAACTTTGGGAAAATTACTTGTAAGTAGTAAAGATAAATATATTTATTTGACCAATAAATCAACTTGAAATACTTGAGATAATTTATCAAGAAAATATATACTATATTAAATAACTAAGTAAATGAATTTTAAATATGTTTAAAGAGAAGTAGTAGTTCTAATGTATTTTAACTAAATTAAAGGCGATTAATACTTTGATTAAATAAGGAAAACCACTTGATCTATTTAGGAAAAAATCTATTTAGGGAAAGACACTCTAAACTCAATTGATTTGAAAGAACATCAACTTAAAAATCTTTAAGATAATTTGGAAGAAAATTATATTTGTTGAAATGTCTAAGTAAAAGAAAATAATTAAATGAAATTATTTTTAAAGAATAAATTAATAGAAAAAATGGTTTCTCTTTTAGGGGAGTTCAATTAAGTTAAATCAATTAAATCAACTTCTACTCAAGTATAAATAAACGTAAATAAATAAATAAATTATTACAACCCGAATTAAACATAAATGAATAAAATATGAAAATTTGGCCCAACATTTAGTTTCTATACGCCTGGACTAAGTTATTGGGCCACCTGCATTTTGGGTCTTAGGCCCAATTACACTATAAATCATGGATGTATATACATTGTATATCAGTGTATACAATACTATTTGCTTGTATATCGGATGTATATACACCGTATACAACCTATTTTCAGCTCCAACAACCTGTAAATCAACATCCCTTTCTATTTTTTTTGAAGAGGATGACTCAAAAAAGAAGGTATTTGGGCTCCATGGCTCAACGTCAAAATGCAAATAGTGGAGAAAGTCCATATTGAACTCGGATGATGGTTCATACAATAAACAAAAAGGATAAAATCAATAAATTAATAGAGAGAAAGCAATTGAGATATGATTCTTATTAATTGAATAAAATATACTTAAACATTAAGTGCAATAACAAGGATCTAAAGAAAACCAATATGAAACTTGCATTTAAAGACGAGATACCTCATTAATTCTAATTAATCATGTGTTGTACTAAGAGACCAATTCATGCATAACATTTAAGAATACAATTATGAGCTACTGTATATTAACAAACAAACACATAAACTTCACAGTAAATGAATAGGGACAACACAATTCATGATCAAATTACCATTAAATTCAACTTGGTATGGTGAGTTCTTGAGGCATAAGAATGAAATATCTAAACACACATATGTATATATGCATAACACTTATAAGGTTCACATATGAACACAATAAAATAGCATAGTGACTAACAACATGCATATATCTAGAAAAAAAAAAGGAACATAGAAATATATTCGAGTAAATAAAGGGCATGGAATTAACATATACATTATACTAACCCAAATCTCAAAGCAAAATTTAAATCAATTAAGCCATGGAAGTTCTATTTAATAAGTAACTTAAGCATATATTTATAATCTAAATGATGACAAAAGAAGAAATTGAAAACGTAAAAATCTATATCGTCAAAGAAAACTACTTGAAAAAAATAATGAATAAAACTAAGAATTTTCACATATTTGATAAAAAATATCACTACACATCAAGCAAGACAAGAAATGTATATCATTAATCTAATTAATCCTAACACATGCTTACTAAAAAAACAAGATTACAAATCAACTACATAGAATACATGAAATAATTATTCATTAAATAAAATAAAGCAGAAAAAAGATTTTTACCTATTTTCGGATAGCGATTGAGACGACAAGTTTGGGGCGATGAACTCCTTCAACCCACCAAGAAATGAGCGAAAAAACTAAAAAAAAAGAATCTAAAATCTAAGACTAAAATTTGTTGTGATATTTTTCCGTCTAATTCTTTAGTTGTAGTATTATGTTCTTGCTTTCCTTTTTTTTGTGTTTATTCTTCTTGTATGTTTTTTAATGTTGATGAATGTTGATTAATTCTCCTTTTTTGTGACATTCTTGTTCTTCCTTTCTTTGAAGAAAGATGAAGGTATTTTAAAAAAAGAGTGACGTTGGTGGGAGTAATGATGAGTGTTTTGAATAATGATGGATTTGGTGGGGTGAAAAAAGGAAAGGAAAAAAGAAAAAGGAAAAAGAAAAAGGAAAATGATGGGGGTAGGAGAATGATAATGTTTAAGAATTTTAAAAAAAGGTTTTAGGTGGGATTGGGGGGTGAAAAAGAAAAAAGAAGAGAAAGGAATGGAGTTAGTGTTATATAAGTATAATATATATGTATTGTAGTGAGTTGGTGTTGGGCCAAAATTATTATAAGAATTGGATTTTAGGTGTATAGGTATTAGTATGTTGTAGTAGTGTAGGTTGTTGTTGTTATTGGGTTTGTAGAGAGTGGGATAACAATATTGGGTTGGGATGACTTTGGGCCCAAATTTTGGCTAAAAATGAATTAAAATTTGGTTAAGGGTAGAGTGAAAAATGGTTTGATTTGTAAGAAAAATGGTCACACGAAAATTGATAACTTAGCTAATTAAACTTAACAAAATAGCCAAACTGATTTAATTGTGAATTCAGCTAAAAATTAGATAAGACGAATCGACAATAATTAATTAACGAGCTTCTTAATTCTAACAAAATAAATTAATTAACTTAGTCATAAACTAATTAATCCAAAAATATAAGCTACTAATTTATGAAACAATAAAAATATTTTTTTTATCATTTTTGAATATTTATAGAAATTAATAATTATATAGATAATTATATATTAAAAATTGTAAGAATGATAAAACTTTCTTTAAAAATACAGTTGAAAATATTTTGGTATTTTATAAAAATAATTACTTCAGATTATTTTAAATTGAAGAAGCTCAATAACTAATATAAATTTGTGGAAGGTCAAAATTGGGTGTCAACAACTATCTCTTTCTTTGTGTAGGATCGATGAAAGAGATCCTGAACAAAGAAAATTGACAAAATTAATTTTGACTGACTACATTTCCATCATCTTGAAAAGAGGTTGGTATGGACTTTGGGAATTATGGCTAGACCTCGGTATTGGGATTCCTACATATCTCAGACTATATGAGAATTCATGTCACTTGTAGTTCAATACACTTGATTTGGCGCACGAGTTTGAAAGAATACAAAAGCTATCCTAGGGTCAAATTATGGAGAAATCAGAATGCTCAGGAATGAGATGAGGAAGTTGGAGTACAAAGTTTAAGTAACGAAAAAATTTCCTAAGCATGCAAATTTCTTCTTAATAAACTAATCTAGTTATTTTTTAAAAAATAAACAACAAAACTGTAATTTTGGTTAAATGAATTAAATAAGTCTATCATAAAAAAAAATGAAGCTTTAATGATATGACATGCCAATTGGGAGAGAATGAGGCTTTTGGAGTATTAAGTATATTTGGAGAAAAATAGCGATATTGAATGATATTTTGATATTAAACGAAACAAAAATTATATTTGAAAATAATTTAAATTTGAGTTACCATTTAAGAAGTTGACCCTTAATCCATATTGTGGACAGTCAAAATTAAATTTCTAACAATATTGTTTTCCTGAGGCGGGTGGAGGTGGGGTGGGGCAGAGAGAAGAAGGCAAATTAGTCGAATTACATAAACTTGAATAATATCACATTTTGTAAGCTTTGTTATTTTAGTAATTAGTCAAATAGGCATTTGAATAAATAATTTCTTCCCCCTTTTTTTGTTATATTTATCCAACTTTTAAATAATTTCTTCCCCCCTTTTTTGTTATATTTATCCAACTTTCAATTAAATGTGATCACTTATTTAAAAGAATTTAATCTGGCCACCAAGTATGCCAATTAACAAAGATTGGGTGGGTTACAATTTATTCAAAATGATGGTTGACAAGAGTTAATACTGATACCTTTTACCATTCCATTTTTAACAATGATTACCTTTTACCATTTTGCGCCAACTGGATCTTTTTCTTAATTTCTATCATTGTTTTTCTCTGTTAATTGAATTTTACTTTTTTCGTTACTAATTGAGATTCAGGAGCATGAAATTGAACGGATGATGGACAAATATAGTTTGAAAATACGATGAATATATTTTAAAAATATAACGAATAACAAATATAATTAAAAATATATGAGCAAATATGACCTTTCTTTGATAATTTAAAAAAGAAATTACAGAACCTCTCTAATGCTTTTATAGAAATTTAGAGTGAAATAGGAAAACTATGAGGCTCGATCTCGAAGAAACCGAAAAGATAAGGAGCCAAAAAGCATAATTTCAAGTATTAGATTTTTTGTGTGAAAAATATGGTAACTATTTATTTGTATAGAATGTTTACACCTTACCAATTATCTTAATCTTAACTAAAAATTGGAGTAAAAAGACATATCACTTAGGGTGGGTCGGTATGAATGAAAAATATTTTTTCATTTTTTCATACCCGATTGATCAAATATTTTGAAAATTTTATTTTTTAGAAAAATAATTTTTTTAGAAATAATGAAAATGAACTTTATAATAAAAATAGCGATGACAAACTTTGCTAGTGACATTGCACATTGATTTATTTATTTTTCATAAAATTGACTAACAAAGTTGGATTTTTAAATTTTAAAGAATATATAAATTATTCAACAAGCTGGCGGACATGGTCGATTTTATTTTTTTTACATCGAGTGATAATTAAAAAGATTGACCTAGTAAAAAATAAATAAATCGATGGGATCGATTTTAGCCGACACTGTTGGTTTACACCAGAATTGTAAGAAAAATGATGCAGTCCATCAATTATGACCCTCGTTTTTGGTCAATTTTTTGTAGCGGCGCGGAGCAGGAGGTAGACCTATGTAGGTGCCAGGAGTTCGATAAAATATTATATTATATATAAATAGTAGATTTTTTATAATTTTATATTTATATATTAATTTTGAATCACTTAAATTGAAAAGGAAAGATAGTCCAATAATACTAGACTCCTGGATTCGCCATTGAGTAGGAGGCAAATGCTTTGAAAGAGAATTTTTTGGGAAAGTTTTCTGAAATTAATCAATCATATTTAATTATTTTATAAAGCTAGCCAACTATTTTAGAGTGTCATACTATATCTTAATTAGCTTGGCCAGAGTTGGATGACTTTTATGTGACAAAAATAAAAATAAATAAATTTTATGTGATAAAACTTTAAAGTTGGATGATTCTTATGAGATAAAAAAAATAGAAAAGTATTTTTTAGATATTATATATAAATATGCTTTTTAATTGAACCTTATTATGGTACTTATGTCCTCTAATTTTAAGTGTGTTTAAGTAAATACTTAAATTTGTATAAAGTTGAAATGTATACATAAGCGTACAACAAAATATAATATAAATCAATTCGAGTGTATCTCATATAAATTGTCATATAGCACACACGTATCTACTTATTCAATTTTATTTAATTTAAGTGTCTATTTATGCACATTTAATGTTGGAGGCACAAATGTTAGTTAAAGTAAACTTAAAAACACATTTATATATTTTTTTCATGTGATAAACTTTGAAGTTGTATGACTTTTTTGTAACAAATAATAAAAAAATAACTTTTGCGTGAAATGACTGTTAGTGAAAATTAACTCACGTTTTGAGTGTATATCAACTTATCAAGTATTTAAGTCATATACATTAACACCATCAATGCAGTATAATCTATTATAACATATTGCAGTATAATCTATTATAACATATTCATTATTACTTTTATTGGTTACTAATTAAAATTTACCACATAAGTTTACCTATAATTATTTTATAGGTGATTTGTTGTATAAATATTTTCTCATCGTTAGTACATATAAATTAAATTAAACATATCAAAAGTCATAGAACGTAACTAAATCAAAGATAAGAACATACTTGCACCCAAAAATCATGTCAAATTAACAAATGCAAAAAATATATCTCTTATACACAAATTATATACTAGTGTTTTTGGCCCTGCTAAGTTCGTGACTAAGTTATTAAAAATTATATTTGTAATTATTTTATTTTTAGATACTCTTTCTTTATTATTTTTTGTAACACTAATTCAATATTTCTTAAACATTTCTGAAATATTAAAGCATAAAAAAGTATTTTAAAATTATGGAAGAACATTTCTCTTAATTTATATCTTGTTTTAAAAAATAATTCAGTCGTGACTTTTAAAAAATTTCAAACAAATGCATACATAATATAAAATTCATTTTCTATTCTATCGCAAGTTATTGCGACTATAATCTCTGGTTATCCAAACTGAACTTTATCATATGAAGATTTGATTTCATTTTTCAAATTAAACCCATATTAGTTAATCCATTTATGACCAAAGAAAAATTTAACGATATTCAAGTAAACATAAAAAATATTTAATGTTACAAATAATATTGAAATGTGATAAAATCAATGAAGTTAACAGATAAATAAATATAATTTTCTTACTTAGATAAAATATGATGAAATCAAAAGAAAATAATTGTTATTAGTTGGGGTTTGGGGGAGAGACAAGGGGTGTGTTCTGTAGGAGGAAAATATTTTTCTAGAAAATGTTCTGTTGGAAAATAAGTTGGTTTGAACTTATTTTTTCATGTTTGGTTGGTGAGTGGAGTATATTTCGATACTTGATTGAGATCCGAACCTAACTCGAGACCCAACCTCAACCCAAGATCCGAACACGGCCCTCGAGACCCGACGACCTGAGTTTCGACCCCGACCCCCTGCATCTGACCTTAACCCTCACCTGAGATCCGAAAACTAATCTCGACCCCCGACATCCGACCCAAGACTCGATCCCGACCCCAACTCTAACCTTAGACCAGACTTTCGACACATGAACCAAGACCCGATCAAACCCTGACCTCGACCCCCATCCAAGATTCGACCCTGACCCGAGATTCGACTCCCGACTCCAACACGAGACCCCGACATCTGATTTGAGACCCGACCCCGTCCCCAACCCAAGATCTCAACCCACAATTAAGACCTCAACCCGAGACCCGACATCTAACCCAAGACTTGGCCTCGACTTCGACTTGAGATTTGAGATTCTGACTCGAGACCTGACTTTCGACGCCCGACCCAAGACTAGACCCAAGATTCGAGATCTAAGATCCCGACCCGAGACCCCGAGACCCAATACCCAAGACCTAACCCCGATACCCAATTTGAGAAATGCATTTTATTTGAGACCCGATCTGATCTGACCCCGACCCCCATCCGAGATTCGATTCTGATCTCCGACACTGACTCTGACCCCGACTCGAGACCCGACGCACGACACCCAATTCTGATCCAAGACTCGACCCCGACCATCGACACTCGACCCCAACTCCAACTCTGTCCCTGACCTAAGACCTAACCCCAAACTCGATTCGATCCGAGAACTAACCCTGATCCTGATTTGAGACTCAAGACCCCGACCTCAATCCGAGACCCAACTCCCAGTTTGAGACCCGACCCCCAACATCCGACATAATACCCAACGTCGATTCGAGACTCGATCCCAACTCTGACCCCATCCAAGATTAGCATCGAGAATTGATATGCGAGAATAAAGTTAAGATGAGAAGTTGAGGCGTGAGGTTTAAAATGATTTTGAAAAATGTTTTTCTTATCTTTTTAAGGAAAGTCATTTTTACTTAATTTGAGAAAAATAAGTTGATTAAGAAAATATTTTCTTAAACATTTAAGTCAACCAAACATGCAAAACCACAATCAAGGGGGGAAATGATGAGGATGGAGGATGAGGCCAAAACCCTTTGGTGTCTTATAATATGGCGTAACTTGACTCATCAATTATCATACCTTGTGTTCATAAATATCTACATTCATTGATAAAGAAATAATATGTAAAGTAATTATTTTCTTTGCTTCTTGCCTGCATCGCAGTGGCCACGACCAGCATCACAGTAGCATCTATAGCTGTTGAGGATGCAGTTGTCACGTGCAACACGGTGTATAGTAATCTCGAATCATGTCTTGACCAAGTGTTTGGTGATGAATTAATTAAACGTGCCAATAGACTGCGGCAATGGGATTATTGGTGTGTTTGGTACGAAGGAAAATATTTTTCATGTAAAATGTTTTCCTAGAAAATATTTTCTTGAAAAATAAATTGACTTCTAACTTATTTTCTCATGTTTTGTTGGTGAGTGATGAACATTTAGAAAAATAGTTTCTGACATGGAAATCAATCCTAGTAATTGACTCGGGATCCGACCCCGATACCTAATGTGGGACCCAACTCGACTTTCAATTCAAGATTCGATTTTCAAATTTAAATTCAATTCCAATTTTTGAATCGAAATTCGATCACACCCGACTCCAGACCTAACTTTTAAATAATTTGATTTTTTTAAAAAAATATTATTTTAATTTTTTTAGGAGTGAGATGAAAAAATAGATTTTCAAAAATTTAAAACATTTTTTAAAAATATATTATTTTTTTTTTGTGTGTGAGGGGTAGGGACTGGGGAGTTGGGAGCAGGTAAGGGTTCAAGGTCGAGGTGGATTAAAAAACCGAAACTTTTAAAAATTAATATATTTTTCAAAAATAAATTTTTAACTTTTTTTTTGTGGGGCTGTGCAAGTGGGAGGGGCCTGTGAGGGTGGGGGGGGGGGTGGTTCGTAGAGAGAGGGGCAGGGTGGGATCAAAAAATTAAAATTTAAGTAGGGTGGTCGGTGTATGGATAAGATAAAAAAAATGAAAATTTCAAAATGTGAAATATTTTTCAAAAATAAATTTTTATTTTTTTCTTAAAAAAAATTAAAAATTGGATTTTTGGAGGAAGGGATCATGATAGAGGTGGAATAAGAAGAAAACATTATAATTTGAGGTTAGAGGAAAGTTTAAGAAAATGTTTTTCTTAGATTTTAGAAGAAAATTATTTTCCTTAAATTTTAAAAAAATAAATTAATTTAAAAAATATTTTCTAAAACATTAAATCAAACAAACATGAAAAAATCAAAACTACCAAACACACTCTAAATCTCTCGCCAGCGTTGGACGTACCATAGCTGACTGTCAAAGCGCTTGCAAATGCATAAAGAGCGTTGCTTCAACCGCTAACGAAGCTCAAATCCGCCGCCTGAAATTTGTAAGGCCAATGTTCCTTTCAAGATTAGTCCAGATGTTGACTCGAATATATATAAACTCGAATAATTTCATATTTTGTAAGGAGAAAATGTCATAAATAGTTCTTTAATTTTAATTAGAGTAGGATTAAAATGGTCTCTTAACTATATATTTATCGAATTTAATTATTTAGCTATTCAAAAACTTATCAGATATGATTCTTTAACTATACTTTTATTGGTTTTAGTTCTTTAACTATACACTTACCGATTTTAGTCCTTTAAGTATTCAAAAACTTATCAAGTTTGATCTTTGTCCATTTTTTATACAAATAACTTAGATTATTATTAACGGAACTCATGCTTTCCTGAAATTAATCTTTAACCCATATTTTCAGTTGTTTCTCTCTCTGCTATTTTTTCTTCAGATTACTCTTATAAAAAGAACAATAACATCAACGATTCAAATTAAATTAATGAGGAAAGAAGATATAAGTCCTAATTTTATTCAATAGAGGATAAAATGAAACATATTATTATTCAAAATTATCAACAATTGTTTTAATTTTATTTTTCATACAAAAGAAAAATAAAAGATTTTATCTTATTACTCAAATTTCTCTACGTAAAATAAAACAAACAGAATAATAAAATTAATTTATCTAAAATTAAAAAAACTAATAAAAGTTGCAAATCTACCATTTTATTAAAATATCAACTTCTGAAAATTAAATAAATTTCATTCAATAAAGTCATTGAAGTACAAAATTTGTAATAAAAACATGTGAAAATAGAATTTTTAATTTTATTCTCATTGTAAGAAATTTATTTCTATTAAACATAAATAAATCTCTCCCCACACCTAGCTAACGGATAATAATTTTTTTCTTTTTATAATAAATTTTATCTTATTCAAGTCATTAGTAGCAATAATATGTTTTATTTTATCATCCGTTGAATAAAATTATGACTTATATTTTCTTTCCTCATAAATTTTATTTTAAATCGTTGAAGTTATTATTCTTTTTATAAGAGTAATTTGAGAAAAAGTAGCATGGAGAGAAATAATTGAAAAAATAGATTAAAAATTTAATTTCACGAAAGCACGAGTTCTGTTAATATAAATCAAAGATATTTGCATAAAAAATGGACAAATACCAAACTTGATAAGTTTTTGAATACTTAAAAGACTAAAATCGGTAAGTATATAATTAAGGGACTAAAATTGATAAGTGTATAATTAAGGAACTAAAAGCGATAAGTGTATAGTTAAAGAACCGAACCTATTAGTTAAAGGATTAAATCTGATAAGTATATAATTTAAGGACCATTTTAAACCTACTCTTAACTTAACTATATATCACATTTTCTCTTTTGCAAGCGTTGATTTAGAAATTAGTCAAATTAGAATTTGAATTAAACAAATCTTTCTTTTTTATTACTTTTTGATGAAAAAAGTTTTTTTTTTTTTGGGGTAAACATAGCCGGAGTAGCAAAATGAGGTTTGAATCCTTGTTAATCCTATTAGTTTTATGAAAAATGTTAAATAGCTTATATGTGCTTTATAAAAAATTATTTTTTAATTTATTTATGAAATAAGAAAAGCCTAAAATAAAAAGGCAGCGAAAGGTCAATTCAGATGTCAACATCCACGCAATATCGAGAGGCCAGCTCTCAATCGATATAGGTAAATGCCTATGCCCATCCAACTAGCCCAGAGCCCAACCGACATCATATTATATAATGTAAAAAAATATTATATTATTATAAAATAAATTAACTTAATAAATTAATAATAGAAGTAGCAAGGGAAAGAGAGATAATTGAGAGAATATTTCTTCTGTTGTTCTTTTAATTGCATAACAGCAGTGGCTATGCAAATGAAAGAAAACGAAGCAAGTTGGAAAAACAGGAGGGGGCAAAAGCTGGTGGAGGAAAAGTAAGAAGAAAAGAAGAAAAGAAGAAAAGTAAAGGGGAAAGGGACGTCCACAAAGCGGAGTCATAATCATTTCATAACACTCCCCATTTGATTTCCATGTGTAGTGTGCCTCATTAAATTTTTTATAAGAAACAATATACATAGTTATCTTGAACACTCATAGATCTTGTGTCTCGTTAAAACCTTATTAAGAAAAACTCAGTGGGAAAAAGCCTAATGAAGAAAAAGAGTACACTCATCTAATAATACGCCTTGATTGGTGTCTCATTTAAAACCTTGCTAGAAAAATTCAGTGGAACAAAACCTAGATTAAGGAAAAAAGAGTGCAGCGCATATTATACTTTCCGTGATGAAGACATCATTTAATATCTCGAAGATAACGCATTTCAATCTTGTATCTCAATTTCTCAAATGTTGAAGTTGGCAATGTCTTGGTGAACATATCTGCTAAATTATCACTTGAACGAACTTATTGAATATCTATTTCACCTTTCTTTTGAAGATCATGGGTAAAGAAGAATTTTGGTGAAATATATTTTGTTCTGTCTCTTTTGATGTATCCTCCCTTTAATTGAGCTATACATGCAACATTGTCTTCATACAATATTGTTGGAACGTCTATTTTCAAAGAAAGGTCACATATTTCTTAAATGTGTTGGGTTATTGATCTTAACCAAACGCATTCTCGACTTGCTTCATGGATGGATATTATCTCTACATGATTTGAGGAAGTGGCAACCATAGTTTGCTTTGTTGAACTCCATGATATAGCTGTACCGCCACATGCAAATAAATATCATGTTTGCGATTGACCTTTATGGGGATCAGGCAAATATCCCGCATCTGTGTAACTAATCAATTTTGACGTGAATTCATTTGAGTAAAACAATCCCATATCAATGGTCCCTCGAAGGTATCTGAATATATGCTTAATTATATTTCAGTGTCTTCGTGTTGGGAAGAACTAAATCTTGCTAATAAGTTTACTGAGAAAGCTATATCTGGTCTAGAAATATTAGCAAGATACATTGATGCACCAATTGCACTAAGATATGGTATTTCAGCACCAACAAGCTCTTCATCATTTTGATGAGGTCGAAATGGATCTTTATTAATATCAAGAGATCTCACAACCATTGGGGTACTCAGTGGGTGTACTTTATCTATGTAAAATCTCCTTAAAATATTTCCTGTATATGTTGATTGATGGACAAATATCGCATTTGCAAAATCTTCAATTTGTACACTAAGTCAAATTTTTGTCTTTCCGAGGTCTTTCATTTCAAATTCCCTCTTCAGACATTTTACTTCCTTTGAAAGTTCTTCAGGAGTTCCGATAATATTTAAATCATCAACATATACTGCTATTATGACAAATTCAGATCCAGACATTTTTATAAAGTCACAAGGGCAAATTAGATCATTTTTATATCCTTCTTTTAGCAAATATTCACTAAAACGATTGTACCACATTCTCCCAGATTATTTCAGCCCGTATAAAGATTTTTAAAGTTTTATTGAATAAGTTTCTCGAGAATCTTTATATATCTCAAGCATTTTAAATCCTTCAGGAATTTTCATAAAAATATCTTTATCTAGAGAATCATATAAATAGGCTGTAACAACATCCATAAGATGCATGCCAAGTTTTTCATGAACTGTCATATATATAAGATACCTGAAAGTAATTCCATCCACCACAAGAGAATATGTTTTCATATAATCAATGTCAGATCTTTGCGAAAATCCTTGTGCCACAAGTTGTGCTTTATATGTTACGACTTCATTTTTCTTATTTTATTTTTGCACAAAGACCCATTTGTACCCCACTGATTTTATACCTTCAGGTGTTTAGACTATCGGTCCAAAAATTTCACATTTTTCAAGTGAAGATAATTCAACTTGAATTGCATCTTTCCATTTTGGCTAATCATTCCTCTATCTACATTCATCGACAGATTTTGGTACAAGATCCCCATTTTGTTACATTATTTTAATAGCAACATTATAAGCAAAACTATTGTCTACAATTACATTATTTTGGTTCCATATTTTTTTAGATAAGATATAATTTATTGAAATTTCTTTATCATTTTCAGGCGCATTAACCTCTTCCAAGGTCTTATTAATTGTTATGTCTCCTAACTCTTCTTGAGCAAGTTCTTTCATATCATGACCATCTTGGTTGTTTGCTCTTTTTCTTTTTCGAGGATTTTTATCTTTGGAACCGATCGGTCTACCACGTTTTAAATATGGTTTAGACTCATTTGCATTAATTAATTATCCTAATGGGATATCAACTCGAATTGGAGCATTAACAGTTGGAATATGAAATTTAGTAACTCTTGATAGGTCAGTGAATGCATCTGACAGTTGATTTGTAGTATTTTGCAAATGAATTATCTTTTGAACTTTCAGTTCATATTTATTTGTATGAGGATCTAAATGAGATAGTGATCATTCATTCCAATCTATTTCTCTTTTTAGCTGCTTATTTTCTCACCTTATTGTTGGGTATACTGATTCATCAAAATGACAATCAACAAATTTTGCAGTAAATAAATTTCCAGTCATAGGTTCCAAATATTTTATGATAGAAGGAGATTCATACCCAACATATATCCCCAATCTTCTTTGGGATCCCATATTTGTATGTTGTGGTGGAGCAATTGAAACATATTCTGCACATCCAAATATTCTAAGATGAGAAATGTTCGGTTCCTGATCAAAAGCCAATTGTAATAAGGAGACTTTATGATAACTTATGGGTCTGATTCTCACAAGATTTGCTGCATGCAAAATAGCATGACCCCATAATGAAATGAGAAATTTTGTTCTCATAAACATTGGTCTAATAATTCTTTGGAGACATTTAATTAATAATTCCTCTAGATCATTTTGAGTATGAACATGAGCAATCGGATGCTCAACTGTTATCTCAGTGGACAAACAATAATCATTAAATACTTGAGATGTGAACTCACCAACATTATCAAGACGAATTGTCTTTATTGCATAATCTAAAAATTGTGTTCTTAACTTAATTATTTGAGTAGGTAATCTCACAAATGTCATATTACGAGTTGATAATAAGCGTACATATGACCATCTTCTAGATGCATCTAACTAAATCATATAATATTTAAATGGTCCACATGATGGGTGAATGGGCCCACATATATCACCCTGTATGCGTTCCAGAAATGTTGGGAATTCAATGCCCACTTTGATTACTGATGGACTAGTAATCAATTTGCCTTGAGAACATGCAGCACAAAAGAATTCTTTAAATTAAAGAATCTTTGGGTTCTTCAAAGAGTGTACCGGGATGGCCCAATCGATCATGCCAAATAATAAAATTATTTGAGTAATACTTGTAAAGTATAAGTCGGATGAAAGAGCGGATAACTTTTTGCCTCACATCATTGTAGTAATATAAAGATATTCATTCTTTTTATCATTTGTAGTCTCAATATGATAACCATTTTGACGAATGTTTTTAAAACTTAATAAGTTTCAAAAAGACTTACTACAATATAATATTTTATTAATTGTTAAATTTGTTCCTCCGATAAGTACAACTTAACTTTTTCGGATCCTTCAATTAATCTTGTACTACCAAATATTATATTAATATTAATTTCTTTCATAATCAAACAAGAAAAATATTTCTTATCTCTTAAAATAGTGTGTGTTGTGAGACTATCAATAAGACACATATCATCATAATTAATTTTGGATCCAACTGATGACTGAGGAATTTCCATATTCTTCATAAACAAAAAGATACATTACAAGAACATGAAAAACTAACAACATAAAAATTTTAAGAAATTGCACTGCCTTAAGAAATATTTTTACGAAGGACAACATAATATCAAAAAACAATAACTATTTTTATAATATTTATCCCCAGTTAGATGATCAATTCTTCAGTCAATATTCATAAAGTCTTCAGCTTTCAAATGAGTAATATTTGGTAGATCTCCAAAATCATCATCTTTATAAACAAGATTTACCTCAATATCTTCATATTTATTTGAGGAAGTTACTTCATTATCATCATTTCTAAAATTTAAGTGCGCCTCCATATTATTATCTCTTTTTTTAGAGAGGCTTGATAAAGTTTCTCAAAATGATGGGGCGTACGACATTCACGTGCCCAATGACCCTTCATACCATACCGGTGACAAATATTGAATTTACCTCTAGAAGAATTATTTTGAGGAAATTTATTGTTCTCATGTTTATCTCCATCATGATGACGATAATTATTTCATCCTCTACCGCATCCTCGTCCACGTCCACGACCACGTCCACGACCATGACCACGGTCATGGCTGTGATAATTATTTTATCTTGATTTAGATTGATTATGTGTTGCTACAACATTCACTTTAGGGAATGGAGCAAACCCAGTGGGACGGACTTCATTATTTTTCATTAGCAAAATATTATTCTGCTCGGCCACAAGTAGGCATGTAATTAATTCAGAATATTTTTTAAATTCCTTTTCACGATATTGTTGTTGTAGCAACACATTTGAAGCGTGAAATGTGGAAAGAGTTTTCTCAAGTAAGTCATCATCAGTGATAGTATCTCCACATAATTTTAACATGGAACTTAACTTGTGGATAACAGAATTATACTATGTCACAGTTTTAAACTCTTAAAATCAAAGGTGTATCCAGTTATATCAGGCGTTTGGTAACACTGTAAGTTTTAGGTGGTGATATCGATCCTTCAAATTTATCCATAATTCAAGGGGATCACAGTTAAATATTCAATTTTTAATCCTTCATGAATATGATGACGGAGAAAAAATATGGCCTTTACTTTATCTTGGCTTGATGCTTTATTTTCTTGTTTAATAATATCACAAAGACTTTTAACGTCAAAGTGAATTTCAGCATCAAGAATCCATGATAAATAATTTTTTCCAAAAATGTCAAGTGCCACAAACTTAAATTTTGATAAATTTAACATGATGACAATTGAGAAAGAAATTAATTTAGAAAGAACAAACACAACTAAAATTAAAATTTTGTAGTAGATATACCTGATATAGGAGTTAATTTATCTGGAGAAAATCAGAACTTCGTGCTGATAACGTGTTATAAAATAAACTAACTTAACAAATTAATAATAGAAATAGTAAGGGAAAGAGAGATAGTTGAGAGAATATTTCTTCTGTTGTTCTTTTAATTGCATAACGGCAGTGGCTATAAATAGTGTCACGACCCAAGATGGGCCATGAGTGACACCCACACTTAACCTCCTAGGTGGGAGAACCAACGATAAAAACCTCAACTAATAAATATGATAATAACGTAGAAGCTCAATTACATATGTTTTCCCAAAATCTGAAATTCAACACATGAAGGACATCTAATTTCTAAAACTAAGTCTGGAAATATCAAACACCAAAATAAAAAAATAACAAAATGTGTCCGAAAACTAAAGACACCATGCCATAACCGAAAAAATCAATCACGAGCTAGAAGGATAGCTCACCCTGAAATCCGATGATCTTGAGACTGACTAGAGCTGAGGTCGAGTCGAAGTCGGTGGAACACTCGCTGCACTCTACAAAATAAAACAAGAAAAAAAACAAGTAGGGGTCAGTACAGGACAACATATACTGAGTAGGTATCATCGACCGACACAAAATAGAAATCAATATGCATAAAGTAATAGCGGGAAATCAACAATAACACTTAACGGGTGGCAACCAATGAGCAATTATATAACCAGTCAACAATATCAAGATCACACATGAGAACTCAAGCCTCCACATCACACTCTTTTGGAAAATGAGTTATTAGAGATTGGATAGTATTAAGTCATTTTAATTAGTTTTCCCTTAATATTACCGTGTCGGAATGTGACACTCGATCCAAATATACCGTGTCAGAATGTGACACTCGATCCAAATATATCGTGTCAGAACGTGACACTCGATTCAAATATAATTCATTTATCATTCCTTGTGATTACATTCCAATTCATTAACAATAGTTCATCAAACCTTCTTTATTCAAGACACCATTTTTGATAGGGCAATTTCAAGATTTAGATTTCACGGTCTTGGGATTTCAGACCATCACAATAACATACCAACATCCAAACCACAACAATTAAATGCATAGTAAACTTCACACATTACTCAATGAATATCAAGCACTATTAAAAGTCTATCTATGATATAGAATAAATCATAACCTATCTGGACCGAAGAACCGAAGTCAAGCAAGCTAATTCTCCAACGTCTTTCCTTTCTTCAATGCCTTAAAACGTTTCCAATCTAAAAAGTATATAATATTCATAGTTAAATGAGTCCATAGACACCCATATTACTATATATATCTAGCTTAAATCCAAAACTTACTCGAATCTATACTTAATTTCCTCAATCTCAAGTTTAGGGTTAAACCTCAATTTCTTTCAATAACATAAATCTCATTATAATCATATACTATATTACACCTATTATTTAATTACTTATCTTAATATATCAAAACTTGAATTATAATATGATAATTAATATACAAAATCTGCATACTAGAAGCTAGACACAAGGAACGTTACTGCCAAACTATCCAATAATCACAATTCAAGAATTCCAATACAAATGATATGCACTTCTGAAAAAGAACGAAAATAAAATAAAATAAAAGTAAACATAAAATTTTATGCTGAATCTTCCTATCATCAATGCAATTCTTATCTATCCATCATTATCTCATTTTTGCATAAGCATAGACATCATTATTACCCTTGTTCCTCGTGCCTGCTACTTCTCTCAATTTTCAACCCATATCAATTCACTTATTCATCTCTCTTCTATTTTTACCAAATAGAGATTACTATCTATCCTGATAACAATTAACTATAGGCATAAACAGTGCACAAACTAAAGAATCTCTGGAGGGGGGCAAAAGCTGGTGGAGGAAAAGTAAGAAGAAAAGAAGAAAAGAAAAAAAGTAAAGGATAAAGGAACGTCCACAAAGTGACATCCATTTTCATAACCCTTTCATAACATATATAATATTTTCTATTGAACTAGGTGGCGTAAAATATTATATAATCCATTGTAACTTGTTTTATTTTTTTCATTTAATAATTTGTTGTTTTACTTTTTGTGTTTTCATAAGTTTTCTCGAAAAAAGCCTGAGTTAATTGTGTAATAAAAAAGGGAAAAAATTCATAAATAATAGCTATTATAATAAATTCAATTAGGTTTCTTAGCTGTAATTTGCATATTTACTTCTTCTAGCTATAGTTTAAGCTGCCTCATTTGTATAATTTGCGGGTATATTTGTATAATTAAGATATTTTTTTATAAACTCAAAATAACGAATTTATACAAATATAAACATCTAAACTTTAAACAGTTATACAAATTACATTATATAAAATTACATTATACAAAAGATATACAAATTTTTAATTATACAAATGTGTGAATTATACAAACTCAAATCGTAATTAACACTAAGTGTTATTGGCAAATTGTAAATTAGTTAAACTATAGTTATGTTAATTAATTAACTAGTATACATTTGCTTATTCGCGTAATTTTCCCTAAAATATTGGCGGTAGTTGCAAGTAGGAGTGTTCATAGTTTGATTTGGATCGGTAATTGGTTAAAATCAAACCCAAACCAATTTAATTGGTTTTTAAATTTCTAAAACCAAACGAAAAAAATAACCGTCAGTTTGATTATTTTCGATTTGGTTCAATTCTTTTAACTTTTTTCGGTTTAAAAATAATAAATTTATTGAAGCCATCCGTATCCAAATAGACACAAACACCTAGTACATAAACAATCCACAGGAAAGCTACTGTGCATCAATTAAGCAATATTAGAGTTATTATTACACAAAAAAGTGATTTAGTTAAGTAATATTAAAGTCATTATACATCAAAGATCAAAAGATCAAATCTTTAAATCAAGAAAATAACCTCAAGCTCAACAATTAAGGAACCACCCGGAGGAGGGTACAAAAAGCTTATATACCAAAATTTAAGTGTTAGGCTTGAAAAATGGTAAAGTTAAAGACTTAAGTTAATTAAAATTTAATAAAATATTTATATTTTATTTATATAAATAATTATGAAATTTATATATATAATTTCTCAGTTCGGTCGGTTATTTTTGTGGGTCATTTTAGTAAAATCAAAATTAAACTAAATAGCATCGATTTTCAAAATTTCAAACCAAACCAAACCAAACCAAATCAAACCAAACTAAATATTATATTTTTTAATCAATTTAATTCGAATTGCAATTTGATTTGGATTTTTAACCAAAACCATGAACAATCATAGTTGCAAGTAACGAAATTATTTTGGTAAATTTCATCCAATAATGTTGTTGTGTATGTTATATTGCGCTTATTATACTTTCTGTGAAATAAGGATTCGGGGATTATAAATATTTTTTTTATAGTTATGATGCAAACAAGCTCAGGGGCGAAGGTAGATCATTGACTATGGGTTCAATCAAACTCATTATGGCTCAAATTTTATATTTATATTAAAAAGTTGTTGAATATATACAAATTATGAATTTTGAACTTAATAACTTTAAAGAACTAAGGGCATCTCCAACTCAAACATTAAATTTTACACTGAATTTGATGTAAATCAACTTCAACCCACTGGACAAAATTTTATATTAAAAAAAATCTTTTTCTCTCTCTTTATTGTTATATTATTATTTTTATTTCATTTGTTATTTATTATTTTATTTATATTTTCTTATTTCATAAAGCAAAATTTTTTCTAAAACATTCACTATATATAATTTTTATATTGTTTCAAATTATAGTCATTTAGTATAAAATTATTTTATATCATAATTTTTTAAATAATATAAATTGTTAGCAAATATTACATATTATACATAATAATGGATAACACAAATAAAAGTGAATTCATTAATGAAATATAATTAAATAAACATTGCACAATTGAAAATTTTATTTTAAGTTCAACATGAATATTCAACTTTCAAGATCACTACGGTGCTCTCATAAATACTCTATTAATGCATTACGTAGTTCAAAATGAGCTTCTTTGTCCTTAATTTGTTTATGTCGAACAAAAAATTATTGAAATTTATAATTTTCAACTATTGCCATTTTTACCATCAGAGTTGAACATAAATTTAGTTTAAAAGAATTCAAGCAAAGGAAAATAATTTATACAAGCATTAAATTTTTAATCTAAAATTAATATTATAAAAATATTATGTAAAAATAATAAAATATTTTAATTAAAACATACAATTTATATAATGTTTAATTAAAAGCATTGTATAATAAAATAATAATAAAATATTTAAAAAGTACAATTGGTGTATGAATAGTGTAACACCAAATTTGGTATAACACTATTTACGCAACAAATTTAATGTAAAATTTGGAGTGGATTGGAGATGGTCTAAAATTCCAAATTCATGAACTCTAAGTCTTAGACTTCGGCTTTATCCGAGTCGTCAACTTCTATGATCACGACCAAGAGAAGGAAAATATATTTTCAAACTGTCCTCCTTTTTTCAAAATTATCGGCCATTAAAATATATAGGCTACCATTCTAAGAAGGGTGTGCCTTATGTGGTTCTTTTGGTTAGAAATATTATCATCGAATATATAGAAATTATATATATTTTTTCATATATAAGCATCTACTCTTGCTTATATTAATTTATGATTTCTATTTTTTTAAAAAAATTTAACTGAGATATATTCTATGAAATAGTTATAATTCGGAGTTGATTCGAGTTTAATTGGATTTGACTTTGTTCGTGCTTAATTTTATCCTTTGTCGGATTTAGTTGATTGTCTATCTTGTAGGTTAAGATGATAATAAATTGTTTTGACTTCTATAAATAAGTCATTATATAACTATATATTAGTTATTTATAAAAATATTATATTTATTCTTTCATATATAATAATTTGCTTAAAATTTAATATTAATATTACTTTATAAATTGAGATAAGTGTCAAAAATACATCTAGACTATTTTTTTTGAGTTTCATATCTAAACGATTGGAAGTGTGAGTTTCATACTTAAACTATCACTTATTAGTTTGAGAAACACACCTCAGTGATGTGTGTAATACACTCTCTACTCTCTCTATTTTTTGCAAAAACCTTGCCACATGGATAAAATTTGACAAAAATTAAATAAACTATTAATATTAATTAAAAGTCTAAAGTATTTTTATCCCCCAAAAAAGAAATTATTTTTTTAATAAATAAAATTTAAAATATTTTTCTCACCCACTCCAACCCCCCCTCCCCCCGACAATCTCTGTCCTTTTATTTTTTAAAATTTCATACTTCACCCCCTCCCCTACTCCTTCCTAAAAAAGTGTTATTATTTTTATTTTTTTAAAAGTAAAATTATACGCACCTTATCTAACCATCCGCTCTTAATTTATTTTTATTTTTTTATATTTTTTTCGTTTTAAGTTAGATATGTACATATATTTGTTGGAAAATATTTTTTTCTACTTGCGTACCAAACATAACAGAAATAAAAATTGTATTTTAAAAAAAGTCTTGCGGCAAGTAAAAAATACCTTTCTAAAATCATATGTATATATTTAACACAAAATGAGAATTTTTTTTGGAAGTGGAGTGTTAGGTGGGGCGGGGTAGAACTAAGAATTTTTTAAAGGATGAACTAAGATTTTTTTTAAAAAACTTTTATAACATAAATTTAAAAATTAAAAATAAAACAAAAAAATTAGGGGGGAGGGGTATGGTGTAAAAAAGTGGTGGAGTGAGATAAAAAGAATATTTTATATTTTATTTTATAATAATTATTTTTTTTTTGGAGGGAGGAGGGAGGGATAAAAATATTTTAATCTTTAATTTAATTTTTAATAATTTATTTAATTTTTGTCAAGGTGAAATATTTTGTCCATGTGGAGTGTGATGTAATAAAATTTTTAAATGAAAGAGAAAGTGCAGTTCACATATCATAATGAGAGTGGAATAAAAGAGAGAGATATCAAACTATTAAGTGATAATTTAAGTGTGAAACTCATACTCTTAATAGTTTAGGTATGAAACTAAAAAAAGAAAGAATAATTTAGATATATTTTTGTCACTTATCTCTTATAAATTTCGTGATGAATTTCACCCATTTTCAAACTAATAAATATATATGTCCAAAAAAAGAAAAAAACTTAAAACAAATCATTATTATTGTATCTAAAGATGAAATGAGAAGTAGGAACGCCCCTTTAATTATATTTTGAACAATATCAATAAACTTTCGATGCCGAGACCAGATTATCTTTCAAATTTGAAGGGTTTGGGTTCCTTGGTCCCACAATCCTGAAATTGAGTAATAAGCAAATTAGGTGACTGGTCTGAGTGGGTGCAAGGGAGGTTAGTAATACTAGAGTCAAGATACATGTCGATCCAAGAGTCATTGGCAAATTATCCATCTAACCTTTCAAGTATAAGAGCATTTCTCTTTCTATATCTTTTATTGGTCCAAGTAGATTTCCTCCCTTTAAATCTTACCTTCACTGGCTTACAATGGTTAACCAATCCCAAAAAATAACTAGTGCGAGTATTATTAATATTCCAAACGCTTTTATCATTAGAATCACCTCCAACAAACCAACTATGATTGTAAGAGTTAGAGATAGTTATGAGATTATTCCACATATGTTTTCTATTATCAAAAGAAGTACTCGTATAGATTACATTGAATAGCCATGGGTAGGATTATAGATATATGTATCCTTACTTAAATCTCATGTGGTGTTGTTGTAATTTGCTCAACTTTAAGTAGGTCATTCCATCCGTATCATTACCATACCACTAGAGCGGCCTATAGAGGGGATCTCTATGTAATTGGTAAAGCTCAAGTCCTCTACTAGGTCTTTCTGATCATGCATTTGGTTTCTAATAGAACCACTAATGTTGGTTTCTGACTTCCCAACAATAACTTACGGTGCCTTTTGAGCTCTCCATTTCTAGCCCTCCTAACGTTCAAGACAAGGTAATTCATAAAATGAGTTCGAGTTGGTTGAGGATTCCTTTCTTTCATGTAATAGAAGTCGTGAGTCAACTATAGTGTTAAGACCCGAGATTGACTCCCTTGGGGTTAATACAGGAGCTTGTAATATCCAAGGTTGGTTCATGTATTAGAAAAACATATTTTTTTCCTTAATTTTGTGCAACGTTTACGTTTCTAAAATATCTTGTTCTATGATTTATTCCTCCATGATCATCCCTATTTCTAGAGTTGCTATTAGTGTAGGTGTTGGTGATAGTGTTCCTTGTGCTAGTCCTCTTAGTCGATCTCTTGTTTGTAGAATCGGTTGTGTTTTGGATATTATGGTAATATATGGATATAAAGTGGAATGTGTTCACAAGATCATTGAAATTAATTGGCGAATCAAAGATTGAAGAAATTAATCAAGTGTCACCACCCCATTTGGTTATGAGATGGTCATACAGTTATGAAGAAGATAAAGTTCATTCGATGGGGTATTTAAGAGAGGTTACTCGGCGTCTGATTATTGAGGTCCTACTCAAGAGTGTTTGTAAACATAATGAAGGACTTGTATCAGCGCCAATATTAGTATAAGTTCCAAGTTTGAATTCAAGATTGGATCTTGGAGAAAAATGGTTTTGTCTTTACTGTTGGAATCCACACATTCTAGTAATATGGCGGAATTAGGAGAAGTTTGTCAAGGAATATGTATCAACATGGAAGAGATGGAGATATTTTTTTCAAAATTTTCTAACGTGAGGGGTAGTCACGATCCAAGCTAGGTCCTAGACGTGACACGACGATTAGGATCCCGAGAGACCACAATCAAGCCTCTTGACATATCATACACGAGCATACATAAGGTAAATAAAAATATAACAAGAGACATCATGCATGCAGAATAAAAGTCTCAATAAGGAAATCTCATCGTAAGGGAAAAGCAAGCTAGAATCTCCGAATAACGGGAAAACATAGATTTCATGACAAATCTAACATGCCTCTACTAGTCTAGACAGGGTGTAGGACAAGTTCCTAGCTCACCAACATAAGAAATGAAAGTCTAAAATCATAAATGTCGCGTCGTCGAAACATGAGGACTCACCAACAAGGAAGTAGTAACTCAATATCTAGCTACGAGCGGGATGCGAGTGATGATTGTCGGACCCTACATTATAATATAATGTAAGCAAAAGTATGCGTTAGTACATGAGATGAACTATGTATGTGAGAAACATGCATGAACAAGAATAATCGGACATAGTCAATATGAACGTGTGATGCATGACCAAGTATCTTCAAAACATGAGATAAAGCTTGAAAACACTTGAAAACATTTAATAAGGACCTGCATTTAAGACCACGTGAGCTATAACATGAAATCCGATCTAACTCCCACACCGAGAAGAGAGAGGCTACTTGCCAAGGTAGATTTCGTATAGGTAATCATCATTTGCTATTTGTGGATCCACTATTCAGGTCATTAAAGTAACTATGGGGGCACATAGTTTGGAATTGGGGGTTGCTACTAGGGCTCCATCGTGGAGTCCCCACCACAGGTTCTCTTGGTGCTAAGTCAAATCCCAACGAAATAGATAACATAATCATAGCATAGTCTTGAAAGGAAAATAAGAATATGGGAATTTCATCTATCATTATGGCTGTCATACCAAATTTCCATACTACTAATGAACTATAATTTATAGGCTTAAGTCATGTATAACCCCTTAAAGTTGTCTCCATATTTCACTTAGACACCTTAACAAATCCTTTTTCCTATTAGACATTCCAAGATTAAAAAATAAATACCTATCAAATATTTTTTTGACATCTAGTCAAAAAAAGTGTGTAATACACGCGCGAATGATGTGGCAAAATAACAAATCAAACGAAGACACGTGTCATTTTAATTTAAAATAATCATAAAAACAAATTTTAAATATAAAAAAAATAAAAACTAAAAAGAATATAATTTCAACCAAAAAAGAAAAAGAAAAATTTCACTTATACACCCCCCCCCCCGAACCCACCCCATACATCCCCTTTCTTCTCTTTTTACCTTGTCCACTATGTTTATTCTCCATTTAAAAAAAATAAAGGTTTTAACATATACTAATTATGAATTCACCATTTTTATTTTCATTCATGTCTTCTTTCTTATTCCAATTTCAAATTTGTAGTATTTTTTTAAAATCTGCTCTTCCTTTTTAATTTCAATTTTAAGTATTTTTTTTTCTTTTTATTCTTTGTTTTGTTGGGGATGAAAGGGTGTAGGTAAGGGGTGGGGTTTGTGTGTGGGGGAAGTGAAGAGGGATCGAGAAAATATACAATTTAGATAATGATCTCTATTTTTTCCGGCAAAGAAGACATGAATGGCGGTCTCCAATTTTTTCGACAAAAAAAAACATAGATGGTGGTCTCCATTTTTTCCACCAAAAAAGGGCGAAATGTAATTCTACATCTGGATAATTAATACAATGATAAGAAGATTTAAAAATAAAAGAATGAGAAAGTTTGGTAAAAAAAAATCTAGTGGAAGATTTGTGGTGGTAAAGGTGGCAACAATTTTGAAAGAGAGAGGTAAGAGAAAAAGGTTGTTTTTAAAAAATAATAATGAGAAAAAATCGAAAAGAAAAAAAATTACTAGGCAAACCATCTGAAAGAGAAGAAGAAAGGGGAAAAGATTGTTTGAAATAAAAATAAATAAAAAAGAAGAAGAAAGGAAAAAATTATTTAAAAAGTATAAAATAGAATTTTAGGACAGATCCACGCGCCTAACAGAAAGTGCACACCATTGATGGTATTCCGGGTACCATATTAATTGGGCCTTACTTTTAGGAAATATATTCAAAAGCATTAATGACATATCAGGATGGCATACATGTCATGTGTCTACATAGGACAGAATAGCTCATTGAAAACCATGATCATAACATAACATGTGGACACTTACCGTTCTAAGCATCCAACTCATACTTTCTTTCATATTGTGAGAAAATCTTTCACAATTCATGGTTACTTGCTTGAAACATAGTTCATAACTTTCATAATCATTTATAAATCCTTGAACAGAAATTCATAGTTTAAGTCACCCTCCGAGCCTACACCCTGGACGTGGCCGACACTCAAAAATCATTGTTGGTCACAAGTAAATCCTTGGCCTGACTAACTCACTCAACAGAAGACTCAACTCATGAAAAGATTAACTCAAGTAGGCATTCATAAAACATTCTCATCAATCTTTAAATAACAATTTAAAGTACTTAGATTAATATATAACTCAACGTCATAACTCAAATAATAAAATGATAGTTTAAAATAGACTCTTAAAGACTCATACTAACTCCACTCCACTCAATATATGAAGTCTCTACTAACTACTAAGAAGGTGCCAAGACAAGTCCACGACTCCCTCAGAAGAACTAACACAAATAAAGATAATTGATAAAGAAGAAGCTCCTTAGAATGCAAAAAAGTCTCACCAAATGGTGCCCTTGTTGATGATCTCTAACACTTGTATCTGCATCATAAAATGATGCATGTCGAATGACGTCAGTACATGAAATGTACGATATGTAAAAGTGGCTGAATAGAAACTTACTCAAAATACTCAACTTAAGGAATTCAGATTTGAAATATAGCTTAACTCAAATAAAGCATGCAATACACTAAAATAATGCTTTAAAAGATATGAAATAGTATATGCAACTCAATATATAAAATATAGTACTTTACTTCTTGGGGAGTTTCTCTAACTGGCAATCATAACTTATGAGCTAGTAACGATACAACAAAGTATTGTCATTGCCACAACCTTCCAATACCTTGTCAGGATAAGGGACATCACATCACTGAATCCATATAAATAGTCCTTTTTTGGAACTGTGAGGGGTCGCCCGAATGAACGGCATGATCCTATCCCACGCTGGCTATATAGTTTATGGGTATTGAGTTGTTTAAACTCTTTCCCAGTTGGTGCTCAATAATATTTCCAAAATACTTGTTATGCTTATATATATATATCAAGTGAGTGAATTACTCAAAATACATCTCATCTAGTCTTATTGGACTTCTACATCAATTTACTCATCTTCTCTTTACTTAAAGATAAGTAACATCTCATCTCAATAATCCATTTAAGAGCATACATTAACTTCTCAACTCAATCTAAAAAATAAACGTTTAAAATGAATTAATACTTATGCTTGAAAATAGACATCAAGAGACTTCTTCGAAACTTAACTCATGCTCAACTCTTTCTTAATTCAATAGTGAAAATAATCATCCTTCTTAATCACACAATGCATAAAATATTTAATGTAAAACTTATCTAGGGTTCATGTGAATGCAGACATGAATCCATAACCTCAAAAACTTATCTCATCAAAGTATAATCGAATATATACTATAACTCAATAAGAGATTATATAATTAACTCAAGAATTTGCTTTATCGAAATTGGAACTCAAACTCAAAACTCAACTTGACCATATAAGAATGTAGGTTACGAGGAGGAACATAGTCCAATGTTATGATAATCTTACATACCTAGAATGAAGATTATCTAAGCAAAAATTGAAGACTTGGCTTGAAATTATTGAACTCTATCTTTTCTCCTTCTCTCCAATTATTGATCTCAAAGGTTCTAAGTGTTAGTGAGAGAAAAACCCAATTGGTACTGATAAGAGACTAAATTTAGTCCAAAATAACTTGGATTAAGTTTGGAAAAAGTTGAAAAAAGACTGGAATGCCCCTCATTAAAATGGGTGGGGTCTAAGAGTCCATCTGTACGGGTTGTACAAACTTGTACTGGTCGTAGGAGAGACCTTGAAGACTAGAATTTTGGCTAAGTATAGAGTTGTTCCACGAATCTCTTCTATGGCTTGTAGAACACCCTACAGATCGTATGGTGGGATCGTAGAAATGGTTCTCGACCACTGAGATTTGACTAAGTGTAGGAATGACCTATGAATGGACACCTACAACCCTTAGGTGCCACTCGTGGACACTAGTCAACCCAATTTTCTTACTTTTCCTCAGGTTTTCTCTTGGTTCTCGAATTTGGTCTAGGCTAAAATAGTGCGGGGTGTTACAATATCTCCTCCTTGGGGATCATTTATCCTCAAATGATAATCAAGATTTACTCATGGTACGAATACAATGCAAGAACTTAAAACATCAAACTCAAGAATAACTCACTCAATTACTCAAACTCAAGAAGGTTCTAACTCAACGATAGGGGTAGGAATATTACCTTCAACATTGAAACTAGGAAGAACAAATAGATGCAGGTACTTGTCTTTTATATCCTCTTTGGATTTCTATGTAGCCTCCTCAATGAATTTATTTCTCCATAAAACTTTGACTGAAGTGACCTCTTTGGTCCCCAACGTACGAACGTGATGATTAAGAATTTGGAAAGGAACCTCCTCATAGGACAAGCTATCTTTCATTCCAATGTTTTCTGTAGGAACAATGAGTGAAGAATTTCTCAAGCATTTCCTAAGCATGGAGATATGGAATACTAGGTAAACGACATCTAACTCTGCTGGAAGTTCTAAATCATATAAGGCATTGCCAATCCTCTTTATAGTCTAATAAGGACCAATGTAACAGGGACTCAACTTTCCTTTCTTTCCAAATCTCATAACACTTTTAATGGGCAAAACTTTTAAATACACTCAATCATTTACTTCAAACTCCAAGTCTCTTCTCACAAGCATCATACCATTAAAACTTAGTCTTATTCTAAGTCAACTTAGTCAATGGCGATGATACAAATGAAAAACCCTCAACAAATCTTCTATAATAACCAGCCAAACTTAAGAAACATCTTATATTTGTTTGGGATGTGGGTCTGGGCTAATTCTTAATAGCTTTAATCTTCTGCGTATCTACTCAAATACTATCACCAAAAACAATATGGCCTAAGAATGCCACAAATTCAAGCCAAAACTCACACTTTGAAAACTTAGCATATAACTCCTTTTCCTTGAGAGTTTGGAGAATAAATTTGAGATGGTTGACATGCTCCTCCTCATTCCTCGAATAGATCAGAATGTCATCGATAAACATGATAACAAACATGTCTGAGTACTGCTTGAACACTCTATTCATGAGGTCCATAAATACTGCAACAGTGTTAGGGAAGCCGAAGGACATAACTAGAAACTCATAGTGACCATATCTGGTTCTGAAGGCTATCTTTGGGATATCACTTTCTCTTTATAATGACCTCTAATGTCATTTTTCATGCTTTTGCATATTTTACCATTTTACCCCACCCCGTAGTTTCTCTATAGCTCTTATGTAATATTGGAATGGGTGGCACACTCTCCAAAAAGGTTCTATTGAGTTTTTAGAAGGTTTGGCCATTCTTGAAGCTTAAGTCTTGAAAGAGCTAACTTGAGTCAACCTTTAGAGATTCTGATGTCAGATGATGATTTCATCAGTTCCATCAGCTCTAAAAGGGTCATTTTGGTCTAGAAAGAGGTTGGTTTGGGTTTTAGAGCCTTTGTTTTGAGTTTGCATGATTAGGCATTTTAACTTTGAAGTTTTAACCAAGTTTGACTTCAGTCAACATTTTTAGCAAACATGCTCGGATGAAAATTTCATCAGCACAATTAGCTTTGGAATGCCAAGTTTGGATTAGAATGAACTTTGGTTCGATTCTCGAGGTGCTCGAAATGGTTTTATTCCCTTTTCCTATTTTGGAACCTTTATAACTTGAAAAGATGACTTCAGTCCTAGCATATGGTAAATGACCTCAGAATGGAATTCTGATGGTTCCATAAACTCTGGGATGGTCAAACTAGACTAGTAGCATGGTCGACACGAGTATTAAAGAAATAGGTATGAGTGTAGATCCATTTGATACTTTTAACTATGAAAATTAGCCTATGGTTGACTTTGGTCAACATTTTTAGATATCGTGCCCATATGGAAATTTTGATAGGGCGGTTAGTTCCGAAATATCAAGTTTAGTTTAGGGCAACCCTTCGTTCACTTTCTGAGGCTTCCGATCAAATCCCAAGACCCGTTGTGGAAAATGGTATTTGGGTTGGGATCCACTTTTCCGTAAAAAGATCTCGTAAGGGAATTTCGAATGCCCTTTGAGTCGGGAGCACCGAATTTGGTATGGTAGCATATCTTATTTGTGCGCATGGGGTTACGAGCAAATCTGGAATACCCCATCAGAGAATTTGGCATGCTAAGCCAATTTTGCACCAATAGGGATCTGGTGCCGTCGGTAAAACGACTCCTGGTCGTTAAAGCGAGTGTCGCTAAAGCGGACAGGATGTCACTAAAGTGAGCAGACACCTAGGACAGGGGACACTAAAGTGACATGCCATTGCTTAAGAGACCAGATGTCGCTAAAGGGTTGGAATGGGTGGCACGCTCCCCAAAAAGGTTCTATTGAGTTTTTAGAAGGTTTGGCTATTCTTGAAGATTAAGTCTTGAAAGAGTTGACTTGAGTCAACCTTTAGAGATTCTGATGTTGGATGATGATTTCATCAGTTTCATCAGCTCTAAAAGGGTCATTTTGGTCTAGAAGGAGGTTGGTTTGGGTTTTAGATCCTTCGTTTTGAGTTTGCGCGATTAGGCGTTTTAACTTTGAAGTTTTAGCCAAGTTTGACTTCAGTCAACATTTTTAGCAAACATGCTCGGATGAAATTTTCATCAGCACAATTAGCTCTGGAATGCCAAGTTTGGATTAGAATGAACTTTGGTTCGATTCTCGAGGTGCTCAAAATGGTTTTATTCCCATTTTCCTATTTTGGAACTATTATAACTTAAAAAGATGACTTCGGTCCTAGCATATGGTAAACGACCTCAGAACAGAATTCTGATGGTTCCATAAACTCTGGGATGGTCAAACTAGACTAGTAGCATGGTCGACATGAGTATGGAAGAAATAGGTATGAGTGTAGATCTATTTGACACTTTTGACTATGAAAATTAGCCTATGGTTGACTTTGGTTAACATTTTTAGATATCGCGCCCGTATGGAAATTTTGATAGCACGGTTAGTTCTAAAATATCAAGTTTGGTCTAGGGAGACCCTTCGTTTGCTTTCCGAGGCTTCTTATCAAATCCTAAGACCCGTTGTGGAAAATGGTATTTGGGTTGGGATTCACTTTTCCGTAAAAAGATCTCATATGGGAATTTCGAATGCCCTTTGAGTCTGGAGCACCAAATTTGGTAAGGTAGCATATCTTATTTGCACGCACGGGGTTAGAACAAATACGGAACACCCCATTAGAGAATTTGGCATGCCAAGCCAATTTTGCACCAATAGGGATCTGGTGCCATCAGTAAAGCTACTCCTGGTCGTTAAAGCAAGTGCCGCTAAAGCAGCCAGGATGTTGCTAAAGTGAGCAGACACCTAGGACAGGGGACATTAAAGCGACATGCCATCGCTTAAGCGACCAGGCATCACTAAAGCGATGCCCGCCTCTTTGAGGTAGTCGCTTAAGCGAACATCGAGGGTTCGCTTAAGCGATATCAGAGACCTATTGTTGGTCTCTTTTTAAAATTTGAGCCTTAACTTTCAAGACTCATTTTTCTCTCTATATTTGGGAGATTTGGGTGATTCAAAAGACTAATTTGCATGGATTTTCGAGGGAAATTCATTGGTATCTTCATAATTAGGAGCAAAGGCTTCCTTTGAGGTAAATTGCCCTTTTCCTTGCATTTTTTGGCTATTCTAGGGATTGAATTTGGTGGGATTGTTTGAGCTCCTTCGGTGCTCGAAACGTGCCTATTTTTGGAGAACAAGTTCCTTGAGTTATTTGAGACCTTCTGATGGAGTTGGTTTTTCAATTTCGTGTGCGGATCCAAATGTTAAATTTTGACCCTATTTTAGTTTCGTTTTTAATTATAGCAATATGGGGATCATTGGCCTTATTTTTGATGTGTTCTTCAATAATTTGATAGAGTGGAATCATTTAGAGGCGGATAGAAAAGGAAAGACCAAAGTTTAAGAGTTCGAGTGCGGTTCCGGCTTTGAGGTAGGTTATGGCTTGCTTTATTTAGTTTTGGACTGGTTAGAATTGATATATTTTGAGTAGTAACGCATGATTAGGGTGGTGATTTTAAGTGTTGATATCCTATTGAAAATTTGAAGTCGATGATCATCGTTAGTGACTAGTTGGGGTTTTAGTTGTTGGACCCTTATTCTAGGTGGTATCTTGACTTGTTTACATTATTTAGAGTCCTTAGAACTTGCTCCTTGGTGATTTGAACTTAGGATGCCGCTTGGTTGACTTGTATGGTTTTGGTTGTTTACTTGATATGATCTTTGACCTATTATTTGCCTTATTTACCTCGCCGGTGTTAAAAGCCCTATTTAAAAGTAAGAGTAAAGGATGATGATAGGACTTTTGGTTATGAATAAGTAGGAGGGATTTAAGGAAAATCGGTGATATCTTATTTAGGGAAATTCATAGTTGATGAGCTGGAGGCATGATTTTGGGTGACCCTTTTATTGACTATGGCCTATACTTTAATTTATTAATAAGCTCGAGGAGTGAATTTTGGAGGGCACGTTGATACATTTTCTAGGTTATTATTTCGATGTTGATGAGCTCGAGATATGATTTTGGGCGACCCATTATTTGATGAGCTCGAGGGTTAATCTAGGCGCTTTATGATACTTTTGAGAGATATTAAGCCTTAACTATGAGTTCAATTGTGCATTCTGTCGGTATTTTATCAGTTGAGATTATTGAGGTGATTATATGATTGGTTGGACTTACTCGATTACCATATGTTATTCTAGTACCCTCTTTCCCCATATTTGTAGTGTATGCTCCTCTCTTATTATTATTAGTGTCATAGTACTGCTTATTATATATTTAATTCTTTCTGAGTTCGGTCGGTCTATGATGCTTACTGAGTACCTCGTGTTTTGGTACTCATACTGAACTTCTGCATATTTTGATGCCGCTATTAGTTCTAGCAACCCTTAGCGCGCGCTCGATCATCCGTCACTGTGCCATGTCTGAATTGTGGTGAGCTCCCAACGTTCAGAGAGTTTCTACTTTCCCTCTTTTGTACTGACTAACACTTGTACTTTTGGATAGTCAGATCTTTATTATATATTTATTCATTATCAGCTTTTGTACTTAGTAGCTTATGTATAGGTGACACCAGATCCGAGGCTTGGTCTAGTGTCAGTTCGTCATTTATTTTGGTCACTATTGGGGCTTTTGTATATTTTGTATCATATTTACATATCTATACCCTGGATTGACTTTTCTTTTGTTATATTCTTTTTTGCTTCGGTTTCCTTATGTTATTAATTATTTAATTAGATTGAGATTTGATTTCCATTTGACTTGGGTTGCGCTTGCCTACTTGAGAGTTATGGTAGGCGCCATCATGGTTCAGATTCGGGTCATGACATAGTGGTATCAGTGCTTAGGTTCATCGGTCTCACCATTATAGGAGCAAGTGTATAGTAGATTCCCATGAATCGGTATGATGACATCCGTATCCAATCTTTGAGAGGTTATAGGGAATTATTAGGAATTAATTCATTATTCTTGTTCCTAATCGTGCGCTAATGACAAAGAACACCTGCAAATCCTGTTTGTTTCACTCTTTCTGAAATGGAGAGGATGATATCTACTCGAGATGGATAAGGACCCCATGCGCCTACAAATAGAGCCCTAGATTGGGGTAGGGCTTGAGGTTGACATAGAGGTCGAGGCAGAGCTCAGACTATAACACCAATACCGGAGCCAGATATAGAGGTTGAGCAGTTCGAGCCTCAGCCGGCAGAGGAGCATCCAGCCCAACCTCCACCTGGATTCATGGCCACGCCAGTGTTGCAGGATACTCTGGACCATATATTTTGCTTCATGGAGGGTATGTATAAAGCTGGGACACTACCTAGCACTTCATCCGGGCCCCAAGTTCGATAAGGGGCTCAGACTTCAAGCAGGCAGTGGCATAGTATGATTTGGCCCCAGTTCTACAATCTACTACTACAACTCTTCATCTAGTGATTCAGCCTATTTTCATAGTTGTTCATCATATGAAATCTAGAATGGTTATGATAGCGGAGGAGTAGAAGATGTTAAACAAGTTTATCAGATTGGCCCCTCCCAAGTTCTCGGGTTCCGCGGGCAAGGATGCCCACAAGTTTTTAGTTAGTTGCCAGGAAAGGTTGTTTAACCTTGGATTGGTAGAGTTTCACGGGGTTGATTACACTGATTTCCAGCTGGATGGGCCAGTAAAGTAGTGGTGGAGGTCTTATCTTAGTTGTAGACCCTTAGGATCACCGCCGATGACATGGAACTAGTTCTTTGAGGCTTTCTTGGAGAAGTATGTACTCTGTAGTTTAAGAGAGAGGTTGAGGGATGAGTTTACAACTTTGGTACAAGGATCGATGATGGTCACAGAGTATGGGTCTCAGTTCTATGAGCTCTCCAGGAACGCTACTGTGATTATACCGACAGAGGGGGAGTAGATACGCCGGTTTGTCAGAAGTTATTTGTTCCTTTGAGGTTTGATACTAAGTAGATGGTAGCTTTGGGCTATTAATACTTATAGATAGTGGACGATTATGTTATGAGGCCTACGGGGACAGCGACAAAATGCCTCACTGCCAAGGCAGTTTTAGTTGACGCCAGTCACATGTTAGAGGCTCTTCTGGTAGAGAAAATCCACAACAGTATCCACCTAGTAGATCGGTTTAGGAATCCTTACAGCTTACTGATGATGGATCAGCAAGTGTCGATGATCAAATCGGCCAGACTCTGGGTTAGTCTTCTCGGTGTCAGACTTCTGGGTATTCGAGCTGTGGTGGCCATTTCGATTCAGTTGGGACATCTCAGGAGGGTTCATTTAGAGGTCCGTGCTATGAGTGTGGTGTGATAGGCCACTTTTCTAGAGAGTTTCCTACTATCAGCCATCGCAGATGCCAGAGTTAGTAGGGCCCATAAGGTCAGCAGATTCAAGCCCCTAAGGCCCCATTCAGCCACCCAGAAAGAGTGTACAGGGTATAAGGGGTGGTCCCCAAGCAGGTGGACAGGTGGTAGAAGTGGACACAACCATATGTATTTTTTTTTGGGTAGGTTGGAGGCAGAGACATCGGATGCCGTCATCACAGGTACGATCTCCGTCTCTCATTAGCCTACCTATGTTGTATTTGATCCGGGGTCCATGTACTCGTATGTGTCTGCTCATTATGCTACTTGATGGGATATTTTATGTGAGCCATTACTTGTACCTATAATAGTATCCACTCCCGTAGGTGATTCTTTAGTAGTGAATCGAGTATATAGATCTTGTGTGGTGACTATCGTGGGGTATAATACTAGAGCATACTTGATTATGATAGACATGGTGGACTTTGACTTGATTCTAAGCATGGATTGGTTTTCTACTCATCATGAGGTTTTGGATTGCTTTTACAAGACCGTTACTTAGTGTATGCCTAACATTCCTTCAGTTGTGTGGATAGGTGCTGTTAGTCATGCACCGTGTGGTGTGATATACTTGCCCAAGGCCCATCAGTTAGTGGGAAACGGGTGTCTAGCCTATCTTGCTTATGTCCGCAACACTAGTGCTGACATTTTTTCTATTGATTCTATTCCTATGGTTAGAGAGTTCTCTGATGTATTTCCAACCAATCTACCTGGCCTTCCTCCTGAGTGTGATATTGATTTCGGTATCGATGTTGATTCGGGTACACAACCATTCTCTATTCCACCGAATTGGATGACTCTAGTTGAGTTGAGAGAGCTTAAGGTACAACTCCAGGATCTCTCTAGTAAGGGGTTTATCAGGCCCAGTGTGTCTTCCTGGGGTGCTCCTGTTCGGTTCCTAAAAAAGAAGGATGGTACCTTGCGTATGTGTATTGATTACTGGCTACTAAATAAGTTGACCATCAAGAATAGGTACCCGATGCCATGCATTGATGACTTATTTGACCAGCTCTAGGGTGTTTATAGTGTATTATGATGCTTCAGGTGTTGGCTTGGGGTGTGTTTTGATGTAGCAGGGTAGAGTAATTACATATGCTTCTAGGCAGCTGAAGGTACATGAGCGGAACTACCCCTCACATGATTTGGAGTTGGCGCCGGTAGTCTTCACATTGAAGATTTGGAGGCATTACTTATATTGTAACGACCCAAGCCAAGGGCCTAGACGTGAATGGTGAATAAAGTACCCGGAGGCACCTCACCCAAGCCTCTTAGCATTCGTTAATCATTTCATTGGTAATGATAAACAAAAGTAGAAATAAAAAGGGGAAATAGGACTAAGGGAATTATCCTAGAACAAGAGTCATTAACGACATCAAAATATTATCCATTTATATCCAAACATACCCCTACTAATAGACTTGGCGGGGGCTAAGACATGTCCCTAGCCCACCCTCAAAATAAGTGTCAAAAACTGCCTTAATAGAAGTCTTACTGTTCTACATAACATAAGCTAGAATAAAAAGGATGTTCTTCCCGAAATATGGGAACTCACCATAAGCAATATTCAAATGAATCTAAGCTAGCCACGCAGAGGATATCAAGGAGGACCACAGGTCCCTACATGGTGATATCATAAAGATAAAAGTATGCGTTAGTACTTTGAATGTACTAAGTATGTGAGAAATGCATGTCTTTAAAGAATCAATAGGACATTAGCATAATATAAAACATAATGAAATGCATACATAATCAACCATGTACAAAATATTTGAAACCTTTATTTATGGGGAGATGACTATAATCGATATTTAAGACCATGCAAGCTATTACATGGAATTCACCATATCCCCATACGTTGGCATGGGGAGACTACTTACCAGGTAGAACTTTGATCATCTTTAAACTTTCTTTAACTATTGATGTCTACAAAGGTCTAGCCTACAAAGGCTCCTATGGTGGCACATAATTAATGCAACATGAGACTTTACTTAAGGACCCCTTCGACCGAGTCCCCATCTACATGCTACATTCGGTGCTAGGTCAAATCCCACGGAATAACATTTAAACATCAATATAGCATAAGCATTATATAACTTTAGCATTAAAACATCAATCGGTGGAATAGCTCATTAAAACCTTTGGTGATTCAAGTATGCAATAATTGTCCTTATTGCATAAAAAATCCTTTAGTGAACCTTGATTTATAATATCATCATGGCTGCCACACCCTATTTACCATAATACTAATGAACTTTGATTTATAAGAAAATTTGGTCGATAATTATTGATGGTATTTCGGGTACCATACTAATCGGACCTACCTTTAGGAAAAATGTTTAAAAGCATTGATGGCATAACGGGATATCATGCATGTCATATCATAATCGTAAACATGTCATAGGGATATCTCATTCTTCTTCATTCGTTACTTTTCATGAGCCATTTGCTCATTAGCTTGTGTGAGAAAACTTTCCACCATCATTCATTCTTTCATATCATTTCATAAAGACTCCCTTTCATAAACATTTACTTCATATCATTCATTTGGACTCAAAAACTTTCATTCTAAATTTACTTCATCATAAGAAACTAGGTGGGTTCATTGGAAATACATTTAAAGAATACTTGTATGCATGATAGTGATATAAATGCATCAAATCAAACATCTTAAAAACAACCCACCATATGCACTTTAAAACTACCTTTCAAACCTTCATATAAGAACCTTAGAAACCCATTCGTTTCATAAAATTGAGAGTCAATATATATTAATATAAGTAAATAAACTTCAAATATATCATGAACTATGCATTATGAATCATCATGTAAAACCCCATAAGATTTCATCATTTAGAATTGAAATGCTAGTTTGAGAAAACATTTGGGCTCCATGGGTGGAAGAACTCATGGATGAAATCCCACATACCTTGGTGAATGAAACCCTTAGTTCAAAACATGAAAAGAAATGGAGGCTTGATCTTCTTGGAGTGAAACCCTAGAACCTTTCTTGAGGATTAAGGAGACTTTGAGAGCACTCGAGAGGTTAGCGTTTGAGTTATTAGGATGAGAGTGAGAGTGAATGATTGTAGGAAGACTTAGAGTCTTTTAGATGGGTGAATTTTGCCTTCAAAACGACCCCACTTTGAGTTAAAATGTAGAAAAAGACCAAAGTGACCCATATGAATTTCTACTAAAAATCCTTGTATGGGACCCTATACGGTCCGTATAAAATACCATAGACCATAAAATGGTTCGTAAAAGGGAGATGGAAGAATGTATCTTGACGGTTGCTCACCATGGGCCGTGAAACGCACCAAGGTCTGTGATGAGGGTCGTGAACAGGCGACTGCCTGACACGACTTTACTAAAACACACATAATTTTTTACTAGAAACTCGAAATAGGTTAAACTCAGTGGCATTTGAAAAAGGATTCACTGACCTTTGATTTGATAGGACACGGGACAACGCATTCTATATATTCAGGGAGATATAAATGCTTAAAGTTGACCTATTTGAAATGTTACATCAAAATTCAAATGGTAAGGGAGATTTCAACATAACTTTCTGCCAAAGGATTCTTGGTACCTTAAAAGCTCCATGGGCCATGGGGTTGTCCGTGCAGATTTCCTTGGTCAAGCTTGGAGAAGGACTCTTTTACGAAAGTAGACCATGGGCCATGATGGAATCTATGGGCCGTAGTTGTCCTCATGAAGCTGACCCGCTTTATGGTTTTGAGTGTTGGTTTCCACGGACCAATTGATGGTCCGTGATATTGACTTTGGGTCATGAAAGGTGGATATGGTATAGGTCCTGTAGAGTGTCTACCATGGGGACACACCACTGTTCGTGGAAGTCGTCCATGGACCTTGCCTTTAGAAATTTCCTGAGGGTATTGGGGAGGGGTCACTACGGAGGGCTTCATGGTTCGTGGTTATCACCGCAGTCCGTGGTCCTCCATTGTGGTTCATCCCCTACAAGTATAAGTCTCTAAATCTCTACCATGGTTGCTCACTAGGTTCCGTGATGATTACCACGGCCCGTGATAGTTTTTGTGGTTAGCTCCTGGTGCCAGTTTTTGCACTTTTTGAAAATTCATCCTTTGTTCCTTGGTTTGGGACCTTCTACATTTATGGGGTCTTACAATATTTCTCCTTTGGGAATATTCGTCCTCGAATGAGAATCATTTATATAGAAGGGGACATGGCACGAGGACTAGCAACCCAACATGAATACAATGACACTTGAAATGCATCAAACATGAGATCTTTAAACTTAAACATAAAACACAACTTTAAAATTCAACTTCATGAACATGCATGCATATGAAGACTTAGAAAAACTAAAACATAAGAGTCTTAAACACTTTGAGCATAAATAACTTAGTACCTTAGGCTTGAATAAAGTGAAAAAGATGAGGATAACATTTCATCATATCCGCTTCCGCTTCCCATGTAGTACTCTCAACTTGTTGATATCTTCAAAAGACTTTAACGGATACAACTTCCTTGTTCCTCAATCTCTTTACTTGTCGGTCTAGAATTTCAACTGGAATCTCTTCATAGGTTAAATTCTCTTCAGCATCCACTATCTCCAAAGGCACAATGGAACTAGGATCTCCCACATATTCCCTCAACATTAACACATGAAACACCGGATGAACGGAGGCTAACTCCAATGACAAATCACATTCATAGGACACCTTACCGAAAAGCCTTAAGACCCTATATCTTTATAGAAATATCTATCCCAAGAGTATTACCCCTTACTACCATATTCCACAAACCTCGAGACCTAATAACGAAACGTCCAATGCATCATACACTCACCCACATGCCATCAATACCATATTCAAGCCTAGTCATATAACCATTATAATACACTCATTTAAAACTTTAAATGAAAAGTCATCAATAGCCTACTACCATCACTCATATACCTACAACCACGCATTCAAGCCTACCATTTTAACCACTTTATGGCTCCCTTGGAGTCAAAATCACTCAAGAATTCTCATATCTACCTTAGCATCTCTACACCCACATTTGCACTAATTCCTACTAAAGGACACATCTATATACCTGACCTATGTATTGCACCATACAAGATCCCATCTAGCTCTTTCTCTATGTCAATAACCTTAAATGGAATAAGTATGCCAGAATTATCACAATATGAAATAGACACTCTTTTGTCTATCTATCATGACTCATCTACTATCATTAACATTGGAACACACAACCGACCTTGATAAATAGTTACTCCATCACCCCCTTGGGAATAGACTTCTACCTTCTTATCTCCCACCATTTCCTTCAACTCTACCATTGATGAGTCATGGTCTTGTTTCGACTTAAATTCACCACCAAATATGATTTAGATCAATCTTGCACCACTATGCTCGAAACTACTCTAAATAAGTACTTTCAAAGTTGACATCTCTAACCCTCACCATATGATAAATGCAACCCTTAGTAATCGATTTCCCATGATTCAAGATAAGAAATGAATCTACCCTTAACTGCCGAATCATGACCCTTCCATTCAAGAATAGGCTCACTTGGAAATTGAAACTTGAATCCATGAGTTCTATAATCTATAGAAATATATGATGTATGAAACTAATCCATCCAAAAATAACATCAAAATCTAAAACCTTTAACTTACTAGTCACAACATCGGGCAAATCCTCTAACTCTTGGTGAGTTTGAAGGGCACAAAATCTGTCTTGGCACTGATCACCACCCGAAATAGTAGAATTTTGATCTGGATAAAATGTAGTCTGGGCCAGAGTCTGAGGTCTAGTACTAATCCTACACTACCTTGCATGATGACCCAGTTTTCCACAACTATAGCAAGCATTTAACCCCGTTAATCACTCTCCCCTATGGTTTTTCCCACACTTGGAACACTTGGGAATAGTAGATGCACTAAAACCACCATCGGATTTGGATTGAGAAGTCCTTCCTTCGCATTAAGCACTCTTCGAATCCCTCCCTTTCCTAGAATCCACCAAACAATCCCTCATCTTATGCCCCATATCACCACACTTGTAGCAACCCTTTTTACCGGCCATGCATTCTCCTTGGTGAGTCCTACCATACTTATCGCAAGGGGGAAAGGGACATTCTTCCTTATTAGGCCTAAACACTGAGACATTAGCAAAACATGAACCGCTATCGGTCCGCTCCCTTTTGAAGTCCCTAGATTTCTTCCTTATGACATTCCTTTTGTTCACCCATTTCCTTTTCTTACTACCCATTCTCACATGAGTCACCTTTTGTTGATTTAACTATGCGGTCACAGTTCGAGCTAATAACATGATGGTATCAAGAAATTCTACATTAGTCACTTGTTCAGCTAGTGTATTATTTGGGACTTGTTCCTCATTAGCATCAACCCCTCCTTGAATTAGAGCCTTTGGAACCGGAGAAACTTAGTTCTTGATAGCATCCATTTCTCTAGGTGGAGGTATTCTTCCTCGAAATATTATCTAGGGAACACAAAAGAAGTTGTTAGATAAGGGAAGTCTTAGGAAAACTCTAAGGCACGACATGAATCATGAAAGATGGGAAACTTTCCTAAACATCTCATAGTCTCCTATTCATAATTGTGGCGGACTTCACAACCATGAATAAGACCCTATTTGATATGGTATATTGGAATCCAAGGACCATTTCAAAACCTCATTCTCTGATACTAAGTTTGTCATGACCCAAGCCTAGGGCCTAGACGTGACAAGATGAATGGAGTACCCGGAGGCACCTCACCCAAGCCTCTTAGCGTTCGTTAAGCATTTCATCCGTAATGATAAACAAAAGCAGAAATTAAAAGGAAAAATAAGACTAAGGGAAATATCATAGAACAAGAGTCATTAACGACTTCAAAACATTATCCATTTATGCTAAACATACCTTTACTAATAGACTTGGCGGGGGCTAAGACATGTTCCTACCTCACCCTCAAAATAAGTGTCAACAAATGCCTTAATAGAAGTCTTACTATTCTACATAACATAAGCCAGAATAAAAAGGATGTTGTTCCCAAAATATGGGAACTCACCACAAGCAATCTTTAAATGAATCTGAGCTAGCCACATAGAGAAGGTCGAGAAGGAACACCGGTCCCTACATAGTGATATCATGTAGGCAAAAGTATGCGTTAGTACTTTGAATGTACTAAGTATGTGAGCAATGCATGACTTTAAAGAAACAATAGGAAATTAGCATAATATGAAACCTTTATTTATGGGGAGACGACTATAATCGATATTTAAGACCATGCAAGCTATTACATGGAATTCACCATATCCCCATACGTTGGCATGGGGAGACTACTTGCCAGGTAGAACTTTGATCATCTTTAAACTTTCTTTAACTATTGATGTCTACAAAGGTCTAGCCTACAAAGGCTCCTATGGTGGCACATAATTAATGCAACATGAGACTTTACTTAAGGACCCCTTCGACCGAGTCCCCATCTACATGCTACATTCGGTGCTAGGTCAAATCCCACGGAATAACATTTAAACATCAATATAGCATAAGCATTATATAACTTTAGCATTAAAACATCAATCGGTGGAATAACTCATTAAAACCTTTGGTGATTCAAGTATGCAATAATTGTCCTTATTGCATAAAAAATCCTTTAGTGAACCTTGATTTATAATATCATCATGGCTGCCACACCCTATTTACCATAATACTAATGAACTTTGATTTATAAGAAAATTTGGTCGATAATTATTGATGGTATTTCGGGTACCATACTAATCGGACCTACTTTTAGGAAAAATGTTTAAAAGCATTGATGGCATAACGGGATATCATGCATGTCATATCATAATCGTAAACATGTCATAGGGATATCTCATTCTTCTTCATTCGTTACTTTTCATGAGCCATTTGCTCATTAGCTTGTGTGAGAAAACTTTCCACCAACATTCATTCTTTCATATCATTTCATAAAGACTCCCTTTCATAAACATTTACTTCATATCATTCATTTGGACTCAAAAACTTTCATTCTAAATTTACTTCATCATAAGAAACTAGGTGGGTTCATTGGAAATACATTTAAAGAATACTTGTATGCATGATAGTGATATAAATGCATCAAATCAAACATCTTAAAAACAACCCACCATATGCACTTTAAAACTACCTTTCAAACCTTCATATAAGAACCTTAGAAACCCATTCGTTTCATAAAATTGAGAGTCAATATATATTAATATAAGTAAATAAACTTCAAATATATCATGAACTATGCATTATGAATCATCATGTAAAACCCCATAAGATTTCATCATTTAGAATTGAAATGCTAGTTTGAGAAAACATTTGGGCTCCATGGGTGGAAGAACTCATGGATGAAATCTCACATACCTTGGTGAATGAAACCCTTAGTTCAAAACATGAAAAGAAATGGAGGCTTGATCTTCTTGGAGTGAAACCCTAGAACCTTTCTTGAGGATTAAGGAGACTTTGAGAGCACTCGAGAGGTTAGGGTTTGAGTTCTTAGGATGAGAGTGAGAGTGAATGAGTGTAGGAAGACTTAGAGTCTTTTAGATGGGTGGATGTTGCCTTCAAAAAGATCTCACTTTGAGTTAAAACGCAGGAAAAGACCTAAGTGATCCCATGTGAGTTTCTGCCAAAAATCCTTGTACGGGACCCTATACGGTCCGTATAAAACACCATGAACCATATAATGGTTCTTGAAAGGGAGATGGAAAAATGTATCTGGACGGATGCTCACCACGGGCCGTGAAGCGCACCACGGTCCATGATGAGGGTCGTGAAGACGCGACTGCTTGACAGGGCTTTAGTAAAATGCACACAACTTTTTACTCTGAACTCGAAGTGAGGAAAACTCAGTGGGGTTGGAAAGAGGATTCAGAGACCTTTGATTTTATATTCCAAATTCTATATATTAAATGATATATGATTGGTTAAAGTTGACCTATATGAAATCTTACATCCAAATTCAATCGGTAAGGGAGCTTTCAACTTAACTTTGTGCCAATGGATTCTTGGGACCTTAAAACATCTCCAAGTATATTTTCACACTAAAGAATTAACCTTAAAACCCTAAAATAAAATGAATGGATCCCTGGACGTGTTGACACCCAATTTTGGTCCTCCACAACGTAATTTAAAGAATCAAGTTCCTTCAATTTTAAAACAATTCGCTTGAGAAAAAATAAATAAACAAACAAATAAAT